>NW_026294606.1:136177293-138577293 GCF_007827085.1 Peromyscus californicus insignis | reverse complement strand
TCAGTGTGGGAACCTTAGGGTATAAGGAGTTGGAGGTAGGTGCTTAGAAGTGAAGCTGGGGCCTGAAGTGTCTCTTTTTAATATTGTCAGTCTGGATCTCTGGCTTTTCTAGGCTATGCGGACCAACTTCTCTCTATGCTCATGTAGCATGAATGAATGAATCTCTCCAGATTCTAGTATTTATGTATGTGGTGGTTCAGCAACCATACTTACTGACATTAGAGGCCACATTGTGGATAGAGCTGAACAAATACAAACACATGGTGTGTCTTCACAATAACCATGCTGGAAAGAGTGTGAAGTAGAGGGCACTGGAAATATCCCTCTTCATGCTAGTGTGAATACAGGCAAAGGGACTCACACCATCTTTCTGGCACTTGTCTTTATATGCCTGCCATTGTTTGTGGCACAACCTTGGGGCTGCTTCAATAGAAATAGCATACATTATTGAGCTAGTCATGAAGGGCTGAAGTTATGGAGAGCTGCAGGCTAAGAAACAAATTGGATTAAGGACATTTATCAGCACAAAAAGGAGTCATAAGTTAGTGTGGACTTTCTGTTTCTGTTGAGTTAGACCTTGGTGTTCAACATAGGATGAGTAGGGGATACCTGTGGGTCTCCAGTGGAAAGAAGTCTGACAGAATCTATCACTGTTGCAGCTCCAGTCTGCTTGTTCAGCTTCCATTGCAAAATACCAGACTGTCTGGTGCAAGCAACAACAATCTGTTATCTCCAAGTTTGAGAGGCTAGAAGTCCAAGATCAGGGTGCTGGCAGGTGTTTTCTCCTGAAGTCCTTCAATGTATCTGGCAGATGGCCATTTTCTGTGTCCTTCTCTGTCCCCTCTTCCTCTTCCCCCTCTTCTCTCCCCTTTTCTTTCTCTCTCTCCTTGCTATATACCACATGTTGACCTCAAACTCACAACTCTCCAGACTCTCTGTACTTAGTAAAAGCAGCACAATGTGAGCATTTCAAGCTCAGCCAAATATTTTCTTAAAAGACAAATGCCAGCTTGTCAGAGCCCCATCCTTGTGATTCAGTCTTAGCAATTTATAAAATCTCTCTTTCAAAGCATTACATTGGGAATTAGGACATCAACATGTGAATTTGGGGGAGAGAATTCAGCCCATTACAGTGACTGTGCTTTTTGGAAGGAAAGACATATAACAAGAATAATGCCTGCTTGAATAAACAGCTAGTGGAGACAAACTTCATGGAGAAACATCCTCTGGAAAAAAGCACACATCCATTGTGAAGATACTTACTGGAAGAAGCATCCATTGGGTAACCTTGAAAAAGTATATGTGTGTGAGTGTGTTTGTGTGTGTTGTGTAAAAGAGAGAGTGTGTATATATGAGTGTGTGTAATCCTCTAGAGGAATATCCTTTCAAGAAAATGTTTCCGAGGGAAACTTTGAGAAAAAGAAACACTCACAAATTTGCCCAGAGAGCATGTCTACTGGGTGCCGGGGGCAGGGGGCAGGCACACTAGAGTAAAAACAATCCACAGAAACACTTATTGGATGGGATAAATAACCATTGGGTGGATATGTAGGGTAAGCTGGCACTTTTCAGGAAAATAGCCCCTGACTAGATTCCCACCATGAAAAGCAGGGCAGTAGCATTTGTTCTAGGTATGTGGAGAGCCATGCATTCTTATAAGTGTTCCATGTGCATTGTCCTACTCCTCCTCATGGGTCTGAGAAGTGGATACTAGTATATATTCCATTTTACACACTGGGAAACTGACACACAGGCTTTGGAACATTGCCCAAGGCTTCACAGGAAGTGAATGATAGCCCTAGCTTTGAACTTAAAATGTAGTCATTTAGTAGTTATTGAATATTTTGTGTCTCCCTATGTGCCTAGAACTGGGCTAGTCAAAGAAATCTAATACTGGATAAATTATGAACCCATGGGAGTAGCAGTATCCTAAACAGGCAATGAACTCTGGGTAAATAAGCCCTGGTGTGTGTAGATGTAACTGTCTTATTAAATAAGAAACACAGAGCCACCGGGCGGTGGTGGTGCACGCCTTTAATCCCAGCACTTGGGAGGCAGAGCCAGGTGGATCTTTGTGAGTTCAAGGCCAGCCTGGGATACCAAGTGAGTTCCAGGAAAGGCGCAAAGCTACACAGAGAAACCCTGTCTCGAAAAACCAAAAAAAAAAAAAATAAAAAGAAACACAGAGCCAATGCAGAGATGAAAGCCAAGAGGTCAGAGCAATAGCTAAGAGCTGAAAACCTTATCTTTCACTGTTGCTGTTGTCCTACCTCTCTGAAAGAGACCTACTTTCTGTGTTTGTGCTTTTTATTGACTTTCTATTCTGCCTTTTCATTGGTTGTAAACCCAACCACATGACCTCCTTGTCACTGCCCATCTGTACAGACCTTCAGGTCTTCTATGGTTGGTATTGAGATTAAAGGCGTGTGTCTCCATGCTGCCTGTATCCTTGAACACAGAGAGATCTGCCTATCTCTGCCTCCCAAGAGCTGGGATTCAAGGTGTGTGTCACCAACACCCGGCTCTGCTATGGCTTGCTTTTACCTCTGACCCCCAGGCAACTTTATTTATTAACATACAAATCAAATCACATTTCAGTACAAATAAAATATCACCATAGGTGTGTGTGTGTGTGTGTGTGTGTGTGTGTGTGTGTGTGTGTGTGTATGTGTGTGTGTGTGTGTGTGTGTGTGTGTGTGTGTGTGTGTAAAATATTTTTTACTATTTCTACAGTGGGAATCAAAGGAAAATGTTTCTACTTGCTTCAAGTCAATTTTGGTACATAGCAAGGGAGTTCTTGTTGTAGGCCTACAGCAAGCAACAGCTCCTCTGGGAGATGACACCCACTGGGAAATCATGAATACCCATGAGAACGATCACCTGTGCATTGGGAACCAATCCCAAGGGGGAAATACAGAAACATCTGCTTGCTTGCTTAGGAGCTTGCTTGGAGCCTAGTCTAGTAGGCAAGACCTCTATCTAGGTTTTCAGTCTTGACCACATGAGCTCTAAGAGGTAGCCAAGTCATGCAGTAATCTGGCCACTGAAATGAACTATAGGAACCTGGTTGCAAGGGCAAATTGGATGGCATCAGGTGGACATTCTGACTTCTCTTCTTCTTCAGAAATTCAGACCCAGACAGAAGAATTTAAAGGTGAAATTACTTCAGGATTGAATTATACAGTTACAGAGAGACAGCCTGTTTTCAAACAGTCAAATTTGATTTATTCAGTAGTCATACAGGAACTACCTGCTCAAGGGTATGTATAAGCTAACTGGACTTCAGTGGAAATGTTAGATTTGAGGAGAGTTAAGGAAGCTTATAGTATCTTATGGCATGCATTCTCCATTCATAAAGCAATTGTTAAACTTGTGGTCAACTTGTAATAGGATTATTCCTCAGGACTGGAAAGAATTGGTAACAGCTGTCCTGGAACCCATAGCACAATTACAGTGTTGCACCTGGTTTAAGGATGAGGCTAAGACAATAGAAAATCAATGTAGAGCTAGAGATGTGGAAATTTTCCAGGATCAGCTTCTTGGAGAAGGCCAATATGCTGAAATACAAAGACAATGTTTAAATGATAACTAAACCTTAATTCTATGCCACATGGCAGCCATGAATGCGTGGGACAGAATTGAGGAAGCAGGAAAGAAAATTGAATCATTCACAAAAGTTATACAGGACCCCATAGAACCCTTCACAGATTTCTTACAAAGGTTGTCTTCAGCAGTAAACAGAATGGTACCAAATTCAGAAGCTAGACAGATAATAATTGAATCTTTGGCTTTTGAGAACACAAATGCAGCATGCAAAAGAATAATCAGGCTGTTAAAGGCAACATCTGCACCCTTGGAGGATTGGATCAGGGATGTAATTAATGTTGAGTCTCATGACCATGATAATATGTAGATAGGAGAAGCAATTTCAAAAGGTTTGAGGAAAAATGTCATATGTTTTGGGTGTGGAAAACAAGGTCATTTGAAAGGGGAGTGTAAAAAGGGCATTCCTAGAAAGAATGTTTATTCAAGGAACAATGGCAACAGAATGCCCCTCCCTTCTGGATTATGGAGAAGGTGTGGTAAGGGTAAACATTGGACCAATGAATGTAGATCAACAAGAGACAAACAAGGTAATCCTTTGCCTCTGTCCTTGGAAAACTCCCAGAGGGGCCTCATGCAGGCCCCCACAGCAAATCCAGTTCAGACTTTTCCTGCCATCATAGAAGAAACTGCTACTCAGAGCAATTAAATAAACAAATGCCTATTAGAATAAACCAGTCTGCTAGGGGTGATAGAACAGCCATAGCAGAGAGAACAGGAAATTCAGAGAAACCATAAAGCAAATTTCTTGGCAAACTTCTATAAATGAACAAAGACTAAAATTAAAAATACGAATAAATGATGTTTTCTTGGACAGTTAGTAGGTACGGGTGCAGACGTGACAATAATTGCACCAGAATTTTGGCATCCTAATTGGCCTCTTCAGGAGGAAATGTTCATCTGTTAGGGATTGGAACATTACCTCAAATGAAACAGAGTGCAAGATGGCTTGAATGTATAGGTACAGAAGGACAGAGAGGAAAATTAAAGCCATATGTGACTAATATAGCCATGAACTTATGAGGCCCTGATCTATTACAGCAATGGAATACTCTGATTACCATTCCTCTAACCTCAGAAATAAATCATAAACTAACACATGTTTCTGAGAGAAATATTAGAAGGTATTATTCTAATAAGTGGTCACCAGCCATTCAGATTGTACAAGAACAGGGAACAACAACTGATGATCTTCCAAAGACACCAATAGCTCTACCTTTAAAATGGCTAACAGACAAGCCTGTATGGGTTCAGCAATGGCTTTAACAACAGAGAGACTCCGCGCTTTAGAAGAACTGGTACAAGAGCAATTAAATGCTCAGCATATTGAAGAATCAACCAGCCCTTGGAATTCTCCTATATTTGTTATTAAAAAGAAATCTGGTAAGTGCAGAATGGCAACAGACTTAAGAGTAATTAACAAAGTAATTGAGCCAATAGGCTCTCTACAATCTAAAATTCCTTTGCCTACTCTGTTACCTAAGGTATGGCCTCTTATAGTTATAGATTTAAAAGACTGTTTCTTTTCAACACCCTTACAAGAAAAAGACAAAGAAAGATTTGCCTTCATGGCAACTCCCCTGCGTCTCCTTTCTCCTTTTTCTATCTTCCTTGGATTTCTCTGCCTGGCTCCATTATGCCCTGCCATAGGCCAATGCAGTTTTATTTATCAACCAATCAGAGCAACACATATTCACAGCATACAGAAAGACATCTCACAGCAATCAGCTCAGAAAACTGTTGAGGATACTTTACATCTTGCAGTGTGAACTATGCAGCAAAGATTTAACTCCTATATAAACAAACACATCCATCTCATTGGCACATATATTTGCCTTCACTATTAACAAATGATAAAATTATATGTATACAAGAAAAATGTTTTAAAATCATTTATGATTTATTATCTGTAAATATTCATTTTGTAGACTATATATATATACTTATTTTAAATACCTATACACCTGAAGTTATGTAAGAATTTGTCAAGGAATAGGGGTCACAACTATACAAATTTTAAGAAGTCTTGATCTTTCTCATGGAAAAATATGGGTCATTTATGTCCCTCTGAGCTTTGTATATTGCATGTACTTTATGTTCTTCAATGTCTAGTTTCTTATCAACACTGAAATTCATTAATGCTGTGCAAGACAATGCTGCTTCTTTAATTAATCTTCATTTTTGTTCCACTGTGTTAATTTATATCCCTGTATCCATCTGTTCATAGGTTGAGGGGCAATTGAGTTGTTGAAAGGCTAGACTTTGCTGAACAGTGCTTTGGTAATGTTTTCGTATGTGTTCTTGGGGTATATGAGCCCGGGTTTCTTTAGAAATATACCCACAAGTGAGTTGCTGAATCATAGGTATATCTTTCACTTTGATCTTAGTGGACAGACCCTTTTTCAAGCCTGTTTCAATTTACACTCCCACAAGTGGTGCCTGAGGATTGCCAGACTCCTTGGAGCCATGTCTCACTCAGGCTTGTGCCCATCATGCATGGCACAAACAATGTTCAAGCTACAGTTATCAAACTATTGAACAGACAGCTGGCTATGGCTGTGCTATCTGTAGTGGAAAGGAAATCCTTTTGTTCTGATTCAAGAAGCATAGGGTGGCACTCCACTTTCCATAGAAAGGAATCAAGGACATGTCACTACAATTATCTCCAGTGAGAAATGTGCTCAAGAAAGCTACTGATGGCTTCTGAAGGAAAATGGAGAGACTCTAATGGCACACCAGAGACCATAGTCTCACTTTGCAGCATGGCAGGGTTGTGGGAAGGCTGTGAAAGATGGCAGGGTTGTGGGGAGGCTGTGCAGCATGGCAGGGCTTCGGGGAGGTTGTGCAGCATGGCAGGGCTGGAGGCAGGCTGTGCAGCATGGCAGGGTGTGGGGAGGCTGTGCAGCATGGCGGGGCTGGAGAGAGACTTGCAACACAGCAGGGCTGGAGGCAGGCTGTGCAGCATGGCAGAGTGTGGGGAGGCTGTGCAGCATGGCAGGGCTGGAGAGAGACTTGCAGCACAGCAGGGCTGGAGGAAGGCTGTGCAGCACAGCAGGACTGGAGGGAGGCTGTGCAACATGGCAGAGTTGCAGGAAGTTGCAGGCAGGGCATGAAATTAGTATGAAGGAGGGATTATTTCAAGAATCACAGGAAAGAAAAGAAAAAGAACCACTGAGAAAATTCCAGGGAGGAAAAATCTGCACACTCTTTGTTGTTGTGTGTTAAGAATTTCAATTCACTCCACCAAAATAATTTTATTGAAGACAAGATGAGAAGAACTCAAACTCTGCAGGGTTAGAGCACATAGCCCTATTGCACTGCTGCATTCTGGTTTTGCACACTCATGTCATACCATTTTAAACTACTATTTTAAACTACTAGATGACAAAAATCTTGGAAACTTGGGATATTGACAGTTTAATATGGACAGAGGATCTGAAGGGCATGTGAGATAAATTACAAAATTCATAAAGCCCTCTGACTCTGATGCAGGTGAGGTAGATGCTATGAGAAACACGATGTTCTGAATCGATTGAAAATGACTCATCCCCAACCCCTGAGAGGAGGCTTCAAAGACCAAAAGAAAATCCATTCAGTGCAACAACTGAGTTAAATTGAGTAATATACATTTCTTGCTATATTTACTTTACATGTCAAGCTTTACTTAGATATTGCCAACTAAGTTTTCTAAAACTTTTAAGAATGAGCAGTAAAGATTGCTGTTTTACACATTGGCAAACTGAGTCAACAAGAGTTTGTTTTCTTGTGTGTGTGTGTGTGTGTGTGTGTGTGTGTGTGTGTGTGTGTGTGTGTGTGTAACTTTCTCAAAGTCTCAGTCAGTAAGAGCTATATCTGGGAACTGAATATATTAAAAAACCCACATTCTACATTCTACTGGTTTGCTTTTTGTTTTGTGTACATTAAACTCTTCTTTTTAAATTGTATGATTCTGAGTTTTAACACATGTATGGATTTGTGTTACTGGTTCACAATATCAACAGATGGCTCCATCTTCTCACATTTCTCTCATGATGCTTTGTAATCAACCCCTCTTCCTGACCCCTTGGCAATCACTATCATTTCGTCATTTTCAGAATGAGTGGAATCAATCACCCAGTCTGTGACCTTTCTAGATTGGCATCATTCACTTTATATACAATGCCTTTGAGATTCATTCAAGTTGTGACTCTAAACACTTGCTCCTGTTCACAAACTGATGTGATACTGTGTGGTACCTGCTGGTTTATTAATTTGCCTGCTGAAGGAAATCACTTTTATTCTAATTTGGAGCAATCTTAAATAGACCCACTAGCCACATTCATGTATAGGTCAAGAATATGCTTTCATTTCTTGATAAACATACATAGTGTGGTTTCTTAGTCATGTAGTAATTTTTATTTTTAGATTTTATTTTTTATTTACATGTTTGAGGGTCAATTTTTTTTTCTTTTTTCAAGACAGGGTTTCTCTGTGTAGCTTTGTGCCTTTCCTGGAACTCGCTTTGGAGACCAGGCTGGTCTCAAAGTCACAGAGATCCGTCCGCCTCTGCCTCCCGAGTGCTGGGACTAAAGGCGTGCGCCACCACCGCCCAGTGAGGGTCAATTTTTATGTGAGCATACATGCAGGAATTCAGAAGAGGGAATCAGAATTCCTGGAGTTGCAGGGGGTTGTAAGTTGCCCTATATGAGTGCTGGGATTAAACTTGGGGCCTCTGTAAGAGCAACACATTCTCTTAACTGCTGAATGGTCTCTCCAATCTGTCATGTAGTATGTGGGATGACTCATCCCTAATAGGCTTGAGGGCCAGCAGGCTCAAACCAGTGAAAAAGATACTTACTGAGAGCCAACCTGGGTCTGCCTAGGGACCTTAGCAACAACAGCTGAGACATGATCTGGAAATGACCTGGACCAATGAGAGGCAACTATGTCATGCCAGCAGATGCACATTCATCAGACCTTCCCCCAGGGTGGGGTGGAGGGTATATAAGGCTTGCCTCTTCCTGAATAAACTGTGCTTGTTGTTTTGATATTATTCCAGAGTCTGTGTCATTGACTCTGTGCCTACTTGGCCCCCTTCCCCAAGGAGAACAACAGCACAGGACCCTGCTACATCTGGTGCTGAAACCTGGGACATCTGATGCTTGGCAACAGGGACTGTTTGTCTCTCTTTCCTCACACACAGCACTGGTTTAGCAGCCCCCTTGAGAGGTATATTTTGGTGAGTAGGCCCTTCTATATTGCATGCTTTCAGTCCATTCAGCAGGTAAATGCTGGAACCCCCACTTTCTTCTTTTTGTTTGTCATGTTTTTGAGTTTGTCTGCACAGTAGGGTGGCACATACTTTTGTTCAGGCTCACCTGGCATTTCCATGTAAGGGCTGGTCCCTCAGGACATGGAGCCACGGTCTGACTATTTTTAGTTGTATGCATGTGTATGTGTATGTGTATGTATGTGTGCTTGTACATGCATGCACGTGTTTATGGGTTATGATGCCTGGAGAGATGGCTCAGCAGTTAAGAGTGCTTGCTGCTCCTCCAGAGAACATGTGGAAACCTGGTCTTCGGATGAGACTTCTGTTCCTGTCCAGAAAAAGGGAAGTGGTCTCAGAGTAACCTTCCAATTGTTTGTTATGCCAATTTTGTTAGCTATAACCGCTGGTGTAGTCTTCCTCTACTGAGGAGATCATTAAGGCCCATGATAAGCCCTGCCAGGAACAATGTAACACCAACTTATCTATCACCTTCATTCTGCCCATGACTGATATTTCTTCTGCCTCTGCTGACAAGGAAAGGCGTAGAAAGAGAGAGGAAATGATTGTGGCAGCACCCAAGCCTACACTGGCAGCTCCTCTCTCTGCTCCCCCATACCTTGAGTGGTTACCCTCCTGACTGCAGTAACTACTGATTTGCACGGATATCTGCCTGCTCAGCCAGCTGCTCTGCATACCTCCCAGCCTATTCTACCTATGGTGCCATACATGCCCACCATGGCATTTCCAGTTAAGGTGGGTCCCAACATGGCCAACCAGTCATGGATACCTACCCCTCTTGCTACCTGTCTTTGGTCCATAAGGCTGCTAATGAATTGAGTCCTGACTCACCATATGTTGAGCAAGTCCTATGACAATGGACAATGCATTTACAGACTTATTATGATTGGTACCATTTGATGAAGGCTGTGTTGGAGCCTACAGTCTTCTTTAACCAGTGAGCTGCCTACAATTACCAGGCCCAGGCTCAGGCTTGTTTTAATACACAGTACAACATTGCTGTTTCTCTTGAGATGCTCATGGGCTGAGGACCATATGTTAACCCTGTCACACAAACCCAAATTGGGCAACACACTTATTTACTTGCCTCAGGAGACAGCATTGCTGTTGGTGCACTGGAGGAATTCCATCACTCTTCAGTGGTAATACTCTGTTTCCCTATTAACCTGAGGGTGAAGGTATGCTTGCATTTTCCCCCAGAATACCACCACATCAAAATGGATATCCTCCAGAGATGCAAGTCTGGCAACAGACCAAGAGAAGCTTCAAAGGGGTAATGTATGATTTGCCCCACTACTGTAACATTAATAAAGATCATGTCATTACTGGCATGCACCCCCTACAAGGTTGTTAATGCATCACCAGAAAGACTTTGATAGGCACATTTCATATAAATATGACTAGGGTTCCACCCATGTCATCGAGACTGAATTTTTGAGTAATCCTTCTCTTGTTCAAATATCTTCTGCAACAGGTTCACCAACAGAAGGCAGCCACAAAGATGACCCTACAGGTTTTATTGGCTCTGAGACACCTAGATCAAAGTTCTCCTAGAGAGATAATGTGCACATGGTTCACCAAGATACAGAAGGCTACTGCCTAAAGCCCACCTTCTAGACAGCTTTCCAGGACTGATGCTCTTTCAGGGCTGGTAGTCAATGATAAGTATGAGCTTGTTTGGCAAGCTAACCTAAGGCAGGCACAATCCATTTTGCTGATCTCTCCTGAGATGGGGTCAACAAAGATAGGGAAATGCACCCTAGCTCCCACCAAGAATGTCGTATAAAATAATTAAAAGGGGTAGATATGTGGGATGACTCATCCCTAACAGGCTTGAGGGCCAGCAGGTCTAAACCAGTAAAAAAACAAATACTTTCTGAGAACCAACCTGAGTCAGCCTAAGGGCCTTAGCAACAGCAGCTGAGACATGATCTGGAGATGACCTGGACCAATGAGAGGCAGCCATGTCACACCAGCAGATGCATATTCATCAGACCTTCCCCCCAGGGTGGGGTGGAGTGCCTCTTCCTTAATAAACTGAGCTTGTTATTTTGACATTCTCCTAGAGTCTGTGTCATTGACTCTATACCTAGTTGGTCCCCTCCCCCAAAGAGAACAACAGCACAGTACCCTGCCACAGTAGTAATTCTATAAAAAATTGCTGAAATGTTTTCCAGAGATTCTGTTATATTTTGCTTCTCTACCAACAATGTATGAAAGATCCAGTTGTTCTGCCTTCTGCCCAGCACAGAGGAGTGCCAGATTTGAACAACTATATAGCATTTCTAACCATTCAAGCTGGTGTGTATGGCCAGCTCACAGTTTTTATTTCCATTTTCGTAGTGGCTGATAAAGTTAAGCATTTTCTCATTTGTCTGTTTACCACCTAAATATTTCTTTAGTAATGTGTTCATTCCCCCTCTTCCCTATTTTAAACAACATTGAGTTACTTGTTTCACCAACAACTTCTAAAAGATTTAAAAATATATTGTAAATATATTTTGTTAGATATATGTTCTGCACATTTCTTCCTCCAGTTTCCAGCTTACCTTTCCACTCTCCAAATATTGCCTTCCATAGAGTAAATGTCTTTAATTTTAATGAAATATACTTTATCAATTTTATTGGTTTATGGATCACACTTTTACTATTATGTCTAAGAACATTTTGCTTAATCAAAGGACACAATACTTATGAATTGTTTGTTTTCAAATTTTGTATGATTATACTTCCATTTACATATGCCATCTAATCTGAGTTAGTTTTTCTGAGACAGGATTTTACTATGTAACAGCCCTGACTGTCCTGGAACTAGCTCTGAGTTCCTACCTTTGCCTCCCAAGTACTGGGATTAAAGGCAACCTCTCCCCCCTCCCCGCCCGCACACACACACTACTACTTGGCCTCAGTTAAATTTTTAAGAAGTAAGATGCAGAGTAGTGGGATTTTTTATTTGCTTCCTTTTGTTTTTGTTTTAATGTAGATGGCTTTCAAATTATTCTAGATACTGGAATATTCATTTGAATAGCCTTTGTAATTCTGTCAAAACTCAATAGATTGTATTCCTGTGGATCTATTTATTGAGTCTGGTTAGGGGTTAGCAAAGTTTCAATGAAATATCTAAATAGTAAAAATTTTAGGTTTTTGTGCCAAGAAGTCTCTGCTACATCAGGGTTGTAGCAGATTATTTTAAGGTGTTACTTTGTTTATGCTCTGGAATTTTGTTTAATGATACAAAGATGTATTTGATTAAATAAAATTCACCTACAGTCAGGAGGTTGATTCAGGAATGAATTGACAGGAAGTAGTAGGGAGGAGCCAGGTGAGAAAGGGTTTTTAATTAGAGGAAAGAATTATGAGGGCTTTTTGGAGGATGCAAGCAAGGAGAGGAAGTGAGCTATTTGCTATTCCGCCTCCCTGAAGAGCAGAATTTCATGTTAATCTTTGAATCTTGAGTTCTTTAGAGAGACAGAGATTTAGGGAAGTTTCCTATATAGCTTTGAAAGAGTCAGTGCCTGAGGGAACAGAATTCCCTCAAGCTGCAGCTCTTGTGGCCTAACCACTGCTGGTAGTGGCAGAGTTGCAGTTGCTGATTCAGACAACCGTGGCTTAAAAGGCAGCAATAATTTTAAAAAAGGACAATATCAGGGGGAATGGGAAGGGCTGTATTGGATTTGAGAATTGAGGTAAAGGAAAGAGTTCAAAGTGGGTCCACATTGACCTCTGAAGTTATTTGAGCTTGCTGTTGCAAGAATTCTAGAGGGAGAATAGATATATACCTCTTTTTTTCTGTCTCAGAATTCTAAAGTGTAGTATTCTCAGGTTCCAGTGTGCCTTAGAATTGTTTGGAGGCTTTGTGAACACAGAGAAGGCTGAGCCACCTCTGGGGTGTCTGACCCACTGAGTACTGGGTAAGGCCTACATGTTTGCATTTCTAGCAAGCTTTTTGGTAACGTTGATCATCCTGACCCTTCCTCGTTACTGTAATACTGATTGCCCAGGTAAGTTACCTGTCCCAGGCCTCTAAGTATCATCAGCCTAAGATGTTTATGGAAAACCTGCCTGGTACTCAGAAGGTACCTGGAAGCACAGGGTTATTAACACCACATGGCATAAAGAACCCTTGTGCCATAGCAGGTATGAGATGGAGAACAAACATTGGTGGAACATACTAAGATGCATTCTGAAGGCCTTCTCTGAAGGTTTCAGAGGAATAGGGCCCACTGTGACAGTCAACTTGACAGTATACATCATACCTGTATCATCTGTCTCCTCTACTCTACCCTGCTCATGGGCTCACTTTGTAAACCAAATTAAGCTTCAGGCTCAGCTTTCACTTTCCAGGGCAACTCAATCTAAGACACTGACCATGGTTTTCTATCTCTAGCTCTATACCAATCAATTGATATTTACTTAGAGAAACATAGTCCACAGGCAGGAACCATACATAGCCCTCATGTTAGGGTCAGGCCCATTCAAGACATCATGAAAAAGGATACAATAAAAGTAATTTTAGGCTTACTAAATGAAAGTGAGTGGAGGGAACTGAGCAAAAGAAATTAATACATTTTGCTTGGATGTAGAAAGCAGCTCACATGTAGTGACTGGGACACATAAGGAGGCTGCAGTTAATAGGGTGTTTGTTAGGGGCTGAGGCTTTGGGGATCCAGGTTAGAATCCAGAGTCCACCATTTCCAATCTGTACAACCAGAGGCAAATTTCACTTTATACTTTACTTTTTATAGATGGAGGAGGGAGCTCTTGGTATCTATGATAAAACGTTTTAAAATGTATATGATGGGTATTAAGCACCTAGCCCCTACCTTGTCACCCAGTGGTTAGTTGAGAAAAGCCATTCGTTCTGTAGTTTGCTGCATATCTATTAAGGGCATAATGGCAATTAGTTGGAATGTAGGGACATTAAGATTCATTCCATCTCAAAGACTGTAGAAGATTTCGGCAATATTCAGGTATGAGTAATAGCTTTAATCACGAAAATTGCAATGGTTATTAACAAGAGCCCATTGGAATGTAGGCCTTGCTGTATGCTAGGCCTTATTTCAAAAGCTATATATTCCATCTTTTGATTCTCAGTCTACTCTACCAGGTACAGTCAATACACTATTGAACCTATTTAACAAAGACACAGATACAGCAAATAAATTGGTCAAAAGCATGCAGCTAGCAGCAGGTGGAAGCTCGATCTGAAACAAGATGTTTTTTTCACCAGTTTCTGGCTTTCTTACTGAAGTTTTATCCAGTTTATACTAGTCTGACCAGGTGGCTGTGGGTCCTGATTGTCATACCTTTTGGCATATAGACAAGTGCATTGTTTTTTGGGGGTATGTATTATGATTTAAACAACACCATCACACATATCCTTTATTTCAGCATTAAAAGTGAGGAAAAGAGTCAGGCTTAGTGGCTCATGCCTATAATCCCAGCATTCAGGAGGCTAAAATAGGAAGATAGTCATGAGTACAAGGTTACCCTGGGCTACATATTGAATTCTAGACCAGCCTGGGCTATAGAGTGAGATAAATACCCCAACCTTTCTCTCAAAAAAGTATTCTCAAAAAAGTGGGGAGAATAAGTAATGTTTAAATGATCAGGGTAGCTTTCTCAGTAACTGGCAGGTTGACTGTTCAAGCTGCTGCTTAAGAACTCAGGAGTTACAATGGGGAGATAGTTTAGTTGTAAAGATCTAAATTTGGATCCCCAAAACCCACATACACTCAGAGATGAATGTGTGCAACTATAATATTATCACTCCTTGGAAAGACTAGAAGGTAGAGACAAGAACAGCTCTGATATCTCAAGGGCCAACTAGCCTGAAAGAGACCCTGTTTCAGTCAAGGTGAAAGGAGAGGACCCACACCTGAGGTTGTTCCCTGACCTTCATATGTGCATTGTGGAATGTGCCCATCCCACACTTATACATATGATCACACACATAAAGATTCTAAAATGAGGAAACTAGCTGCTTGTTGTTGGATATTTGTACACTGTGGGAAGGTGTATTGCTGTGATTGGTGTAATAAAAAGCTGAATGGCCAATAGCTAGGTGGGAGGTATAGGCAGGTTTTCCGGGGAGAGAAATGAAAAGTAGGAGGAATCTAGACACACAGATACCAAGGGACATGGAGAGGAAATAGGAGGTACAAGATGGAAGAGAGGAAATGCCACGTGATAGAACGTAGATTAATATAAATGGGTTATTTTAAGTTATAAGAGCTAGTTGGGGACAAGTCTAAGTGATAGCCCAAGCTTTCATAATTAATAAGAAGTCTCAGTGTTATTATTTGGGAGCTGGCCGGTGGGACAGAGAAAGATTCATTACAGCTGCTCATCTGGCCTATACCACAAGGAGCTGAATCTGCCCTTGAGAAGGTAGAAGATTAAACAGATAGATGCATGTAGAAATCCTATAGATTGAATGCAGAATCATGGTTGTGGTCATACAAAGGGGGGATGGGCAATCTTCTGTGGCAGTCTGTGTGGGCTCCCTGAGGAGGTCAACCACCAGTTGGCATTCTCAGATGAGATTGGGTGTGTTTAGGATAGTATGGCCATAGACATACTTGGCATTCTCAGTGCTACCCCTTCTCCCTATGTCAATGGATTGCCTTTTGAGCTCCCTCATCTCCCTCAGGGAGGAATATGTTAAGATAAAGAGACTGAAGGAAGCACATGGCAATATGTAAGAGGATGGAATGAGAAATATTGGTGTTTGCACAGTGCATTTGCCTCCTGTCTATTCCTGGATGTTTATTTGAAAAGCTGCCCTGCAGAATGTCAGGTTCCATTAGGATCTGGGCAGAGGAAGACTGAGATGCTCCTGCACAACTTGGATCTCCTTGTATTATTTGTGAGTGTGGGAAATACAGAAATCTAATGAAAAGTCTTTTGTTTTAATTTGCTTTCTTTGATGTGCCTGAAACTGATGGATTATGGTGCTCATTTAATGTGGAAGAAAAATCTCTATCTCTTATGTCACTTATATGGTCCTGTTATTTTCACCCCATAGTGATGGCATGAATGGTGCTACTGGCTGTCCACATTTCTGTTTGGCATAATGTCTCCAGGAGAAAGGCCTGGTTCTGTATCTCCTCTTCCATCTCCATGGATCAAAAGGAGGCAGTAGATGGATGTTTCTACCCAGCAGGGGAAAACAACCTATTGAGAATGAGATAGTCCTAGATTTTTATCAGAAGACTGTGGTCATTGTAATGAACCCATATTCTCCAATGTAAGTTTTATATCAGATGTCTCTTGTTTGCCACCCCCTACACTCTCTGTGTCTGATCAATTAGCACTTATGGGTTGCCTTACTCTATGCTTTTGTACTAGAGATATCTGGAAGGAGGTGGAGCATCAGGAGGAGAGGAAAGTTGGGATGTTTGTTCCATAAGCACTTGCCTAATGAGTTGTCATTGGTTGGCTGTGTCACTTCTCTGGAGCTGATGGCTCTAACAAGAACTACTCTGAGATGTTAATTTCAGTTAATTTGACACATCTACTATGGGAGGACCTCAACTGAGGAATTTCTTCAATCAGATTGGCCTGTGTGTGAGGCATTTTCTTAATTGCTAATTGATGTAGGAGGTCCCAGCCCACAGTGGGTGGTGCCATATCTAGGTAGGAAGACCTGTATAAGAAAAGTAGCTGAGCAAGCCAGAGGGAAAAAACCTGTAAGCAAAGTTCCTTCATGGTCTCTGCTTCAGTTCCAGCTTTGGTTCCTGCTTTAGCTTACCTTGACAATAAACTCCAACCTGTAAACCAGATGAGTTCTTTCCTTCCACAAGTCAATCAAAGTCAGTGTTTTATCACAACAAAAAATAAACTATAATGTAGTCACTCCCCTCCTTTCCTCAGCTTGGTGTACTAATAGCTTCTACTGTAGCTTGGTCTAGTTGCTTGTCCTAAGCCCATCCCATACCCTCACAGGTACAGGTGAGATGTATCTTATATCACTGATCCTCAATCAGAAGTTGGGGAGTTGGTTGTCTTCCATTAAATCTTGGCATGATGAACACAATGGCAGGGATGAGGCTATGTAAATCCCAAAGCTAAGCCATTAGAGGCAATATGGCTCCCACTCAGTCTTCAACTTAGCCCAAGGAATGCTTGCTTTTGAACACATCCAGTACATGAAGAAGTTGTATATTCATGTCCTGGTAATAGTTTCGAGATGATAGCAGCATCAATGAGACCACATAATACTTAAGTAGATTCTAGGCCACAGGTCTTTTCTTTATCTACTGAGATGTGGTTTCACATCTCCTGATGTGGTGGATTATGTTTATTGATCTCCCTATGTTGAACCCTTGCAGTTTTGGGATGATGCTGATATTGTGGATAATTCTTTTTATGTGTTTTGAATTTGGTTTGCAAGTATTTTACTGAGATTTTTGTTACTATGTTCATTAGAGACATTGGCCCTTAATTTTCTTTTTGGTTGCTGCTGTTGAGTCTTTGTCTGATTTTCATATCAGAGTAATACTGGATTTATAAAAAGACTTTCAACATTTTCCTTCAATTTCTACTTTACAGAATAAATTGAGGAATATTCATGTCAGTTCTTCCTTGAAAGTTTTATGGAATTCTGTGCTGAATCCATCTAGCTTTGGGCTCTTTTCAGTTGGGTGATTTTGAATTACTCATTCTATCTGATTGGGTGTTAGGGATCTGTTTAAATTATTTACTTCTTGATTTGACTTTGATAGATCATAGATGTGTAGAAATGCATCAGTTTCCTGTATGGTGGGCTATAGATTCTTTTTCCCCCTTACTTTCTTATTGGATTTTTTTTATTTTTTCCAACAAAAATATTTCTATTGATTGTTTGGAAATTTTATGCAATGCACCCCAATCACACTTTCCATTCCTTTCACATACATCCTCCCATGCTTCTGCCCTACCCCAAAAGAAAAAATACACCAAGTCCTATTTGTGTTGCCCATATACTCATTGGAGCATGGTCAAACTCCAAGTGGCTGGCACCTTAAAGATAACTGAGGCCTTCTCCACCCCCACCAGGAGCAATAAGCTGTGAAGAACTACACTTCATCATCTTTGTCACAATTTTTAAAGATCCTCTTCAATGGATTCCTGTCTGGACCATTTCTTTTTTCTTTCTTTCTTTCTTTCTTTCTTTCTTTCTTTCTTTCTTTCTTTCTTTCTTTCTTTCTTTCTTTCTTTCTTTCTTCCTTCCTTCCTTCCTTCCTTCCTTCCTTCCTTCCTTCCTTCCTTCCTTTCTTTCTTTCTTTCTTTCTTTTTTTCTTTTTGTGAGAGGAAAGGTTGTCACAGAAACCTTCAAAGTCTCTCATTCTCAATTATGTGTCTGCAGTCATCAATACCACTACAAAAGAAGCTTGCTTGTCCAAAACAGTCAGCGGCAGCATGGATCATGGACTTCCACATTGTTTTTGGTGGCAGTACAGACCATGAGCACCAGCATGGCCTCCAGCAGCAGTATGGACTATGGAGGTCTTCAAGGAGGCTTAATCAAGAAAATGTACCATTCTTCATCTCAGATATTTTGTTGCTGCTCATAGCCAGGGGGTGATCTTGCAGCTAGGCAGTGCACTCAGGGGCAAAGTCTGTGTGAGCTCCAGGCTGCTGCATGTCATCCTGCCAGCCCTACTTGGCAATGACATGATCCTTTGTCCACTGCAGCTGGCTTCCATACCTGTCACCTCTGCTGCCTCTTCCTAGTTCTACCTCTCTCTGATGGGCAACCAGTGCTCTCTTCTGCTCTCTTTCTCACCTCTCTATCACACAGTCATCCATCAAAGTATATTTCATTCATCCATCTGGATATATATTGCCCAAACAGCTTTATATGCAAATGTAAATACTTATTGCAATGAGTCATTGGTCTGGTTCAAGGTTTCTGGTTTCTGAAGCACCATAAACACAGGACTATCACTGAGACTCATCTCGGATATCCTGTTATTGCACAGTCAGGGTGATCTTGCAGCTGGGCAGCACATCCTGGGGCAGGATCTGTGTAAGCTCGAGGCTGCTATACACCTTTGTGCCCTCAGCACCAGGCACCCTACAGGCTCACACATATAACCATCCTGTTTTCAGTGGTCTTGCACTCTCCTCCCCTAAGGAGGGTGAGCAGCAGAGGGCCCGAGCATCTGGACAGGCTGAGAACTGGCCTTATTCAGCAATGACATGCTCCTTTGCCTACTGCAGCTGTGCTCCCATTCCCATTGACACATCTCTTTTCTGCTCCACTCTACCATCTTTTACTCTGATTCCATGAGATCACTTTTTAAAAGCATCTTCCCATGAGACCTGCCTTTTTTCACTTCTGGAGATACTGTGTGCTTTGTAGACTTATTTTCTGCTGCCATGTCTCCCCTCAAAGCCTCCATGGGTCTCTCAGGGTCCTTAGAGTGGTTCCACAGTTGCTTGGGTACCAGCGGGCACTGCCATCTCAAATCTATCTAGGCTATAGACTCTTATGAGACTGATTCACTGCCCATTGTGCTAAAAGGGTGATGGAATATAGATTTTTTATTTTGAAATTGTGATTTGATTACAATGGTTCTCTCTTCCATTTCCTTCTTCCAAGCCCTCCCTTATACTGATTTTTTATGAGTATATATTCCTTTATTTATATTATCTTTTATCAACATAATATTTTTATTGCTTCTCTGGGGGATTTCACATCATGCACCCCTATCACATTTTATTCCCAGTCAACCCCAGAAAAAAAATGTCCCATTTGTATTATCAATATACTTACCAGAGCATGATCAAACTCTCTGTGACCTGCACCTTAAGTAGAACTGAGTCCTTCCCCTCCCACAGCCCTGCTGGAAACCATCTATTGTAGAAAGTAACACTTCAGCATCTAATCACAGTTTTTAAGAGTTTTCTTTGATGGCTTCCTATTTAGGATGTTACTGTTTGGGGGGAGGGGGTGTAGAGGTGAGGGTTGTCGCAGAAGATTTCCATGTCCCTCCTTCTCAATTGTATGTCTGCTGTCAGCAATATCACTGCCAAAGTAGCTTATTTGCTCTTTATGGTCTGAGAGAGAATGGATCATGGCTTCCACATGGTTTTTGGCTACAGCACAGATCACAAACAGAGCTTCCAATTGTAGTAGGGCCATGGACTCAGACAAGGCCCTCAGATGCAGCAGGGACTATGGACATCAATATGGCTTCAGGCTGAAGCATAGACCACTGACATCTGCTCAGTCTTTGGTGGTAGCATGGGTCATGGACATCAACACAGACCAGGCTGCAGAAAGACCTCAGACCCAGACAGGACCCTTGTCATCATGGACCAGGACATCACCATGGCCTTAGGTATCAGTACAGGCCATTCATATCAGTATGGTCCCTGCCAGCAGCCTGTCCCACAGATATCAACATGACTTCAGGCTGCAACACAGACCACAGGTATCAGCATGGCCTTCAGTGACAACTACTATGTAATGTATCAGTAGTAAGTTATCATTAAGGGATGTGTTACTGCAGAAGATTTCCTAAAATATAAGAATTACATATATAAAAAGAGTTTAAATGGAATTACCCTATAATGAGGCAAATAAAAAATTCAGTATTAGGAATGTATTACCTATTTTGGAGTTGTTGGACAATGAGGGCTCGTAGACCCCCAAATATAACAGGGTTTTGCCATTGCTCTTGATTACCTTCCAGAACTAGATGGTAAGATCGTATTTATGAAGATGGTACATAATTGAGTCATAGAACACAAGGAAATCGAACTGTTTCAGACTTGAAAGCTTCAATCATAACTGGCTATCTTTCATAGCAATAAAAGGTGTCTGAAAAGTAATCACCAGTCTTACCCAGCGTTGAACCCTGCAAGCTACAGCAATGACCAGCCTAACGAGACATGACCACTGGTTGAAGCTCTGTCACAAATGTCATGGGAGTAACCAGCCATTTTCTAATTAGATTTAGGGATCCTTCTACAGGATGGAACTCTTGCCTAGCATCCATTGTCAGGGCCAAGAACTTTTGGCTAGACAGGACCCAGAGGAGAACCTACTATTAGTTGACTAAATAGATGTAGTATTAAACTGAACCCTAATGACTTAGCCTTATCTTCATAGTACATCTCTCAAGCATCATCAGAGAAGCCTATTACAGTGGAAGGTGATTAACATACAGACCCACAACTAGGCAAGGCACAGAGAATAAGAAACTGTAGAGTGCTCCACCCTAAATGGAACATCTATATCACATTCCCTCCTGCAAAGACTCATCATGGAAGCAGGGATAGAAAGACTAAAAGAGCCACAGACAGTGGGGACTACAAGGAAACAGTGCTTTTGGGGAACAACAGTGAAGGATTTGCACATATGACCTTACAGTGTTTATAACTTATGCAAGCTCAAGCCAAATAAAATTGTCACATGGAGGGAGGATGCAGGCACAAAGTCCCACTGAAGGTTGAGGAACTATTAGTGATTGATGACTTCTGGGAGATGGACAGTTATTTGCTTCAAGAGTGTGACCCCTTGGTAGATTTACCACACTCTAGTATACTGACATACACCTGAGCTATATGGGCAACCCAAATTGGACTCAGTGAGTATAAAAATAATCACACAAAGTTGGATGGATATTGAATGTGGAGTGTATCTTCAAAGAGTTCAGGGAGGAAGAATGAATATGATCAAAATATAATGTATGACATTCTCAAAAATTAGTACTAATATTTTTTTAAAATTGTCTGTCAAATTTTGAGAAGTTCTAACAAAGGCAAAGTAGAACAGAGCTGAGCAGTCCCCATTTAATGAAAATGTCAGCTCTGAAAGCAGAATAATTGTGTGTATGTTTTTAAGGCACTGAGTTTTAAGTAGCAGTAGATAATCAGATAACCAGCAATGATATTGATATTTGATGTCTGACTCTTCTTTTGTATGCACACCCTGTTCCCATTTAGAAATATAGACAAGGAAAAGATCTATGTTCATTGGATTCGCCTCAGAGAGTCCAGCATTCAGTGGTTGTACTTTGGTCCTTTCTCACATAAGCATTTTATAACACCAGCTTGGGTATTCACTAGATTTAGGTGGAAAGCATTGTTATCCACATTTATCAGCTAAAGTGACCATGGAGGCAGGAAGAAGATGGAATAACAAACTCAAGATCATTAATATTATTTGGAGTCAATGAAGGGGTCCAGAATTTGAACCTAGGCTGGCAAATCTCCAGGTGTCCCTCAAGGCCACAGGACTGTTCTATCTTATAACCAGCTGAGAATATCTAACCTGAAAAGACTTAAATCACAAATTCCAAATCATTTTGTGCCTTAAACATGGGGAAACAATGAGAATGTCCATATCATGAAACTTTGTTTTGTTCACAGGATTATTTAAAATATTACATAAAATTGCTTTGGGGCTATGTGTGTAAGGTATAGACAAAATATCTGTCATACTTCATCTCTAGATATGTCAATATGCATATGTAAATATGCCAAAATATGGAAAAATACAATGTCTAAAATACTTCACATCCTGAACCTCTTGGACAAGGCTAGTTATCCTGTCTAATGCTGATGCAAAATGCCTGGACTCTCCATCTCTGGTCACAACACCAGCTTTTGGTCTGTGTTATCACCATCATCCTTTTTATTTTGAAAAGAAGAGAACACTGCTATTTCCTCAGTGTCCCTTACTGACTCCCATTCACCAGATCACAGTGATGCTCCAGAATTATACTGATTTGCATGCTGATGTGGTGATATTTTATTTGTGCTTAAATGTGATATTTTATTTGTATGTTAATAAATAAAGTTTGCCTGGAGATCAGAGGTCAAAGAGCCATAAAAACAGAAGTCAAGTGGTGGTAGCATATGCCCTTAATCCAATCACATGGCAGGCAGAGTCTTTGTATGGTCAAGGACACAGCCAAGCATGGTGACACAAGCCTTTAATCCCAGTACCAACCATAGAGACCTGGAGGTCTGTATAGACAGGCAGTGACGAGGAAGTCATGTGGCTGGGCTTAGAGCCAATGAGAAGGCAGAATAGAAAGTCAATAAAAACACGGGTTAGATGAGAAGAAGCTCTCTCTGTGGAAGCTACTGCTGGTGGTAAGCTAAAGCTAGTTGTGGCTATTACCTCTGTATTTGGCTCTGTGTTTCTTATTTAATAAAACCATTTAGAAATTTGTCTACATGCTGATGACTAGTGACCCCAATTCTTGTTACCTGTACATAAAGAAGGGAAATTGTCGATCAAGGTCTCTCCTATTGTATCCTAGAGATCCACTACTCTTCATATGCATATAATTTGTGCTCCTTTAGGCCAGGACCATGACAAGCCATTTATTATCCTATCCTTAAGCTATGATGTCATCATTGACTAACAAGGATCTTCTGAAGGTCAGAATGCCTGCAGATCCATTCAGGCAAAAGGATTGACTTACTGGGAATTCTTTCCCTCATTCATTACCAGTTTATTCATTTGAGGTATTGGGAACAGCACTCAGACTGGGCAGGCACCATGTCACCAACCCACCCCTGATTACCTTCATATCTCACTTGAAAGACCTTACCTCTTCATTGTACATAACTGTAAGCAGACACAGTTACTCATGCTTCTTTTGCACATGTGTGTCTATATGTATCTTCATTTCTGTGTGAGTACAGGTGTGCATGCATTTAGAAGCCAGATGTCAATCTTAGGTCCCATTCCTTGTGAGCCATCTACTTTGATTTCTGAGACAAGGCTTTGCCTGGACTGACTGGCCAGCAAGCCTCAGGAACCTACCTGTCTCAGCCACCCCAGTGCTGGGGTAGCAAACACATGCCACCATACCTGAATTTTTCACATGGAATATGGAAACTGAACCTGGATCCTGGTGAAAATACAGCAAGTACTTTACTGAATGGGAGATCTCCATTTGTCTCCTATGTTTGTAATTTTGAGGCAGGGTTTCATGCAGCCTAGGCTGACCCTGAACTTAAACTTTGTTTCCTAGTTGGCCGTTTATCCTGTTATGGTGTTTTGAATGAACCGTCCTTCATCAATTTGGGGCATTGAACACTTGGTCTGTAGTTGGTAGGCCTGTTTGGCAGGTGTTAGGAAGTGTGGCCTTTCTGGAGGAAGTGTGTTACTAGGGGCTTTTGAGGTTTCAAAAACCATGAGAAATTTCTAGAATGCTCTTTTTACTTCCCCTTTTGTGGTTCAAGATGTGAGCTCTTGGTTGCTGATTTAGCTACAAATATGTCGCCTGCTGTCTCTGCCATTATGGAGCCTAACCCTCTAGAACAGTAAACTTCAAACAAGCTTTTTTCTATAGGTTGCCTAGTCATGGTATTTTATCACAACAAAAGAACAGTAACTGATACACCTACCTATTATGGAAACTGCAGTTTGCTGTACCATGGGCCTAACTTGTCATGTACCATCTCCCACTCCAGTGTTCAAAGTTTTTTCCATTTTACTAAGGGCCATGTTCACTGTACCTAACTGCTGGTCTATTCTTAGAAAACTGTCTGATAGCAGCTGAAGAGATGGGTCAGCTCTCTCAGACAACTTGGGTTCAATTGACTGCTTGTAACCATCTGTAATTCTAGTTCCAGGAGATCCCATGTTACCTTCTGGCCTTCATGGGCACCAGACACTCATGCGGTGCATAGACATATATATAATCAAAACACCCAGGCACATAAAATAAAAATAAAAATCTTAAAGGAAAACAGTCTAGTAACTTTATCTTCCTTCTTAAGCTGTCACTTGGTTTCTGTGGAATAAAGATTCCTGTTGTCATACCTGAAATGCATGCTACTAGGCTGATGAATCCTTCAATTAAGGACACTCTTCGGTCTCCTATTTAGGCTTCTGTCATGACTCACACTATCTCCTCAGCTCCTAACTAGCTCCTCAGTCATGGTGCCTTTGTATGGCTCTCTGAATCCACCAGGCAGATGAACTCTTCTGTTCTCTGGACATTGCAGTATTTTGTCTGTGACTTCCTTCCCTAAGTAGATCATTGTTTGGTCACTAGTCTGTATACATGAGTGACTCCTCATTCATGTGTGAACTTCTGGAGGCAAGCTTGTGGCTCCAAGATCAATGAAATCAGTCAACCCTATTTCTGATGCAGGTCATAGTAATGTAGTAATTATTTTTTTGAGACTTTGCAATTAAATGAACTGAGATTAAAGCCTGACTCTTGTCTATACTTACTCTCACTGAGGCCAAAGAATGCTATTGAATTAATTTGTTTAAGCCTTAATTACAGGTATACTCAATGGTACAAATAGGTAATCCTAGCACTTGGGAGGTGAAGAGAGGGAGATCAGGAGTTCAAAATCAACCTTATTTATTTATTTATTTATGTATTTATTTGTTTGTTTGTTTTCTCTTTCTTTTTATTTATTCTATGTGTTTTTTACATCATGTATCTTGATCTCATTCATTTCCCCATCCCTTCACATCTGCCCTCCACCCCTGTACCCTCATAGAAAATAAAACAAAATTTAAGAGAAGAAAGGGAAAAGAAAAAAATGGGGGGGGGGGTAAAAACCTCTGAAGCATTAATCTAATAATCTTATTAATAAAAAATTGGGAGTCAGATATCAGGATAAGAGCCTGAATGATCAGACAAGTAGGGGAGCAGTTACAATCACTTGCTATCTCTCCCGTTCCTCTGTCCAAAAGGGCCTCAATCCTCTCTCAGCCCTACCTTACCACTTCCCGTCTCCTCTCTGTCTACAGTCCTCCAAATCTCTATGGTTAGCTAGTGCTAGCTCCACTCTCTGACTCCAAGCAAGCTTTATTTGTCAGAAAACAATCAAAATACCATACAACATTTCCCCCTTTTTGTCTAAATAAAAAGCAAAGATTTTAGCTAACATAGTAAAACTATATACAATAAGTACAATAACTATATACAAATATATACAGACAATTATATTAACAATGTCCAGTCCATTTTCATTTGACAAATTCAAAGGAAATACTCCATTATCTATCCTATCTTGGTGAGTCCAAAATGTTGTACCTAATTCATTTTCTTTCCTAACTTGTATTTCCAACCCAAAACTATCTTTTTATGTCTTTCAACCTTATACACTTTACACATCTCTTGTGAATTTCTTTTCTGAATTTGGTAACAAGGAAAACTATAACTATAACTATCCAGTCTTCAACTCCATCACAGACTTGAGAAGGAAATATTACCTGTGTAAACAGGAAGTGCAGAGCAAACAACTTCCAAAACTAAGAATTGACAGAAACAGCTGGCTACCTAGACAGTCACCCAAGGTTCTTCTGTAACATTGGGGCATCCATTTTTTTGGTGATATTTTATTTGTGCTGAAATGTGGTGATATTTTATTTGTATGTTAATAAATAAAGTTTGCTTGGAGATCAGAGGAAATAGCAAGCCATTTTAAATAAAAACAAAAATCAGGCAGTGGTAGCACATGCCCTTAATCTGATCACTTGGTAGGCAGGGTCTCTGTGTGTTCAAGGCCATACTAGGGAACAGAGCCAAGTGTGGTGACACAGGCCTTTAATCCCAGTACAACCATAGAGACCTGGAGGTCTGTACAGACAGGCAGTGACAAGGAAGTGAGGTACCTGAACTAAGAGACAATGAGAGGGTAGAACAGCAAGGTAATAAAGATGCAGGCAGACAGGAAGTAGCTTACTTTGGAAACTGCAGTGTGGTGAGGTAAGGTTGTCTGGTGGCTGTTCTAATTCCTCTGATCTCTGTCAGATTTTCTCCCATATTTCCAACTCCATGTTTTTTATTTAATAAGACCACTTAAAAATTCATCTACAATCTTTGGCCTACAGGCCCAGAATATCTGACAAACTTTTTTGTGAAGAAGGAATTTTGAAGGACTATCCCACCTTGTTTTGGCAAAGTTTAGCAGTCCCTTTCTTTTGTGTCCTGCTTGTGCAAATTGGACAGCAACTGTCAGCAGTCAAGACAAGGGCAGTTTCTTTGTCCAGTGGCTAGCTTTTGCACAAAGAAAGCAAACTCCATATGGAGTTTGTTCAGTGCCCATCATCTTCCCTGAAGTAGATTGGTGCTGTAAGGAGCAGACATGTCTCATTGTCATTTTAAAAAAGAACCTTATATTATTAAAACATCTTAAATGCCATATTCTATAGGTCTCTGAAGTGTCTGAAGATCACCTGCCTATTTAAAATATATTTGTTTGATGTAGAAAACATACCTAACATGACTACAAATTTGATTGTAATAGGTGATTCACTGTTAACCTGCATTTCTTTATTATCCATAATAGTTTGTAATAATAACTTTCAAGGACTACAAGTTTATATTACATTGTTAAATGAACTATATAGGTACAATGCCTTGAACAAGAGTAGAAATGTATGTATAGTATGTTCTAACAAAAATAACCTTAAATTTATTTCAATGTACAAAAATATCTTAAACAAGAGTAGAAATGTTTATACATTATAATAAAAGTAACCACAAATTTGTATTAACTTACAAAAATCCATACCAATGTAAAATATTTAAGACTAGTAGTTGCTTTTTAGGTTTAAAAGTAGATTCAATAATCTTCTCTTTTTTCCTATCACTTCTATACCCCCTTTTTCTTTTCAGAACAAGATCTCTGAATCTAATCTCCTTTGTTCAGGTTTTTTTTTAACCATTATCAATTACAATTTGTAACCAACCACCCTAAACAATGACAAATATCTATAACCCAATGAATAACCAAAAACTGCCCACCCAACCCCTTAGGAATGTGGGCATTGTGTGCTTAAAATTACTTCCTTCTGTCTTGGGGTAATGGCATCTTTAGGGGACCCTGAAAAATTGGGATAATTGTCAAGTTCTAGGAGAATTAGTTGTATCATTTGTTGTCCAGTCTCTATATAACGGTAAAGTTCTGGACTTGTCTTAATTCTTGGCTAGAGTAGTCTGTGAGGCTGGACCATCTCAGCTAGCCATCTTGAAATTGTCCTGAGCAGTTTGTAATCCAATGCTGATCTTAGGGTGGTGTTTGTCACCTTAGTAGCATTACCATAATTCTGGTGGAATTGTTGTAGTGGGGCCCCATCCTCCTTTTGGAGACTTCAAAGGTCACTGTTAGGCATGGTAATGGTTCACTGCAGAAAACTTAAACATTTTAAATGTCCTATGCAGCAAATCTCTAAAAGGCTAAAGGATCATCATTTGTTGCATACATCCAGAATACAAAAACTTAATTCCTAGTTACCTCATAGAGACTCAAACCCAAAATTATGTGTAGGAAACAAGATGAAGCCTTTTTCTAATTAGTTAGTAGTCTATATGACCATTAATATCATGACAAAAAGTTTAATATATATACATATTAATGTTATAAATTTTGAGATAATATTTATACCTTAGGAAAAATTTTAAACAGTCAAAATAAAACCAAAGAATTATGAGATTAGTGGAAATAGAATAGTCCTTTAATTTTGGTTTTTCTTCTGTCCCATATCAGGTGGCTCTTCTGATATGATATAGAGATTTTGAATTTTCCTTTAAAAAGCATGCTTGGGTTTAGAGAAGGAGAAAGCCATGCTGGAACTCTAAAACCAGCTTTAAATTTTAATTGAATGGGGAATACAAAAAGACCATTTGTATTATATGTCAATAGAGAACTGTAGAAATAAACATTTAGGAAGATTTATGAAATTTTATCCTGTTGGAAATGTGATATACTAATAGATCAATTTATTCTTTTTCTTAGGTCATTTCCTCTGGATGATTCATCCTTTTTCTTCAGATGTCTCAATTTGTCCAGTAGTCTTCAAATTCTTTAGCTGGATACCTTAATTCTCCTGGAAAGATTAAAACAAAACTCCATCCCATCCTTAACTTTGAGGAGTTTCCCTTTTGGCAAGTTATATATTGATAAAATGAAAAGTATTTGTTAGTCTTATAAGTTAGTTTAGATTGAACGGTAACATTGTTTGTTTGATGAACTATTCATCACCTCTTCTAATCAAGAGATCACTCTTTTTTTTTTTTTTTTTTTGGTTTTTTGAGATGGGGTTTCTCCGTGTACTTTTGGTGCCTGTCCTGGAACTCACTTTGTAGACCAGGCTGGCCTCAAACTCACAGAGACCCACCTGACTCTGTCTCCTGAGTGCTGGGATTAAAGGGTGTGTGCTACCACCACCCAGCAGGAGGTCTCTCTTGTTCAATATCTAAACTTTATTAATTTTGATTAATAAAAATAATTTTTGTTTCCTCTGGAAACAAAAGCAAAACCTCTTCCCCAATGTAGTACATATCCTGGTTTCCATTCTGAGGTCAATACATATTTAAAGTATACAGAATGATTTAGTTCAGTGTTTTTTTTTCCTATTATCCAGTGTCTCTCTATAGCTGTTGCTCCTTTCTCATTAGCATTTAGGAAATTTAAAGTTAATAACTCATTATGCAGTCTATTTCTGGGGTCTTTATTAACCTTTTCTATTTACTAAGCATATATTTTAGAGTTTGATTAGATCTTTCTATAACTGCTTGCTGTGGAGGATTGTATGGTATACCTGTAATATGCTTTATGTAATACACAAAAAAACTGTTTCATTTTCAGAAATTTTTATTTTATCTTCTAAAACTGTTCTATCATCCAGAGCAGAATGGTTTTTTTTTTTATTGTTTTTATAATAGACATTAGGTATTTTAATTGCTCAGTGGAGGAGTTTCCCTCATGGTGACAGAGAATGATTGAACCAAATTTGGCATGGGAGCCTGCAAGAGCCCCCCCCCCCCCCCCCCCCCCCCACCCCCCCCCCCCCCCCCCCGCCAAGGTGTTTCCAATGGCAAAGGGTTACCTTGTCTGTCCCTTGTTGATCTGCATTCCTTGGTCCAGTGTTGGCCTTTGCTTTACCTTCTGCATACTCCCAGAAGGCAGGGGCCTTCTCTTTGGATTATTCCTAGAAAAAAACATTATTTCTAGGAACACCCTGCCTATAATCTCTTTTTAGGTAACTTTATTTACCACAATTAAAACATTTGACATTCTGATTTTTCTTCAAGCCTTTTGAAATCACCTCTCCTATCTAATTGTCGTCATAGTTATGAGATTCAATATTAACTATGTCTCAGGACCATTCCTCTATGGGTGCTGATGCTGTCTTTAAAGGCCTAATTACCATTTTGTATTGTGAACTAGAATTTTCAAAAGCCAAAGATTTAATTAGTGTTTGTCTAGCTTCTGGGTTTGATATCATTCTATTCACAGCTGAAGTTAATCATAAAAAAATCAGTGAAGGTTTCTTTTGGGACCTGTATAACTTTAGTAAATGACTCAGTTCTCTTTCCAACTTCAACTTTGTCCCAAGCATTCAAAGCTGCTGCACAGCATACAGCTAAGGTTTGGGCCATCTAATATAGATTGTCTTTGTACGTCAGCATAATCGCCCTCTCCAAGAAGTTGGTCTTTGGAAATTTCCATACCTCTATTCCTACTTCATTGTTCAATGGTCTTAGCCTCATCTCTCCACTAGGTCCTCCACTGTAATTGAGGACTAGATTCCAATACTGCTGGAACCAAGTCTTTCCAACCTTGTGGGATAAGTCTGTTACTAGCTGACCATGAATTTAACATCTGCCTCACAAAAGTTGAATGCATATCAAATGAGACTATCAATTCTTTTTTTTTTAATTGTTATTTTTATTTTGCAATACAATTCAGTTCTACATATCAGCCATGGATTCCCTTGTTCTCCCCCCCTCCAGCCCCCCCTCACCTTCCCCCCAGCCCACCCCCCATTCCCACCTCCTCCAGGGAAAAGCCTCCCCCACGGACTGAGATCAACCTGGTAGACTCAGTCCAGGTAGGTCCAGTCCCCCTCCTCCCAGGCTGAGCCAAGCGATCCTGCATAGGCCTCAGGTTTCAAACAGCCAACTCATGCAATGAGCACAGGACCCGGTCCCACTGCCTGGATGCCTCCCAAACAGATCAAGCCAATCAACTGTCTCACCCATTCAGAGGGCCTGATCCAGTTAATGACCCCTCAGCCATTGGTTCATAGTTCATGTGTTTCCATTTGTTTGGCTATTTGTCCTTGTGCTTTATCCAACCTTGGTCTCAACAATTCTCGCTCATATAAACCCTCCTCATTCTCGCTAATTGGACTCCCAGAGCTCCACCTGGGGCCTAGCCATGGATCTCTGCATCCAGATACCTCAGTCATTGGATGGGGTTTCTAGCATGACAATTAGGGTGTTTGGCCATCCCATCACCAGAGTAGGTCAGTTCAGGCTGTATCTCGACCATTGCCAGCAGTCTGTTGTGGGGGTATCTTTGTGGATTTCTGTGGGCCCTCTCTAGCACTTTGCTTCTTCCTATTCTCATGTGGTCTTCATTTACCATGGTCTCCATTCCTTGTTCTCCCTCTCTGTTGTTGATCCAGCTGGGATCTCCCGCTCCCCCAAGCTCTCTTTCCCTCGACCCTTGCCCTTAATTACCCCCACTCATGTCCAGGCTGTTCATATAGATCTCTTCCATTTCTCCGTTATTGGGCGATCCCTGTGTCTTTCTTGGGGTCCTGTTTTCCAGGTAGCCTCCCTGGTGATGTGAGTAGCAAGCAGTTCAGTCATCCTTGTTCCACATCTAGTATCCTGCTATGAGTGAGTACATACCATGTTTGTCTTTCTGAGTCTGGGTTACCTCACTCAGGATGATTTTTTCTAGATCCATCCATTTGCCTGCAAACCTCATGATGTCATTGCTTTTCTCTGCTGAGTAGTATTCCATTGTGTATATGTACCACATTTTGTTTATCCATTCTTCAGTTGAAGGGCATCTAGGTTGTTTCCATGTTCTGGCTATTACAAACAATACTGATATGAACATAGCTGAACAAGTGCTCTTGTGGTGTGGTTCAGCATTCCTTGGGTATATGCCCAAGAGTGGTATAGCTGGATCTTGGGGGAGATGGATTCCCAATTTTCTAAGAAAGCGTCATATTGATTTCCAAAGTGGTTGTACAAGCTTGCATTCCCACCAGCAGTGGAGGAGAGTTCCCCTAGCTCCACATCCTCTCCAGCATAAGGTGTCTTCAGTGTTTTTGATCTTAGCCATTCTGACAGGTGTAAGGTGGTATCTCAGAGTTGTTTTGATTTGCATTTCCCTGATGATTAGGGATGTTGAGCAATTCCTTAAATGTCTTTCAGCCATTTGAGTTTCCTCTGTTGAGAAATCTCTGTTTAGTTCTATAGCCCATTTCTTAATTGGACTGTTGGGCATTTTGATGTCTAATTTCTTGAGTTCCTTATATATTTTGGATATCAGTCCTCCGTTCGATGTGGGGTTGGTGAAGACCTTTTCTCATTCTGTTGGCTGTCGCTTTGCCTTGTTGACTGTATCCTTTGCTCTACAAAAGCTTCTCAGTTTCAAGAGGTCCCATTGATTGATTTTTTCTCTCAGTGTCTGTGCTACTGGTGTTATATTTAGGAAGTGATCTCCTATGCCAATGCGTTCAAGACTACTTCCTACTTTCTCTTCTAGCAGGTTCAGAGTAGCTGGATTTATGTTGAGGTCCTTGATCCACTTGGACTTAAGTTTTGTGCACCATTTGTTGAAGATGCTTTCTTTTTTCTATTGTGCACTTTTGGCTTCTTTGTCAAAAATTATATGTTCATAGGTGTGCGGATTAATGTCAGGGTCTTCAATTCGATTCCATTGGTCCACATGTCGGTTTTTATGCCAGTACCAAGCTGTTTTTATTACTATAGCTCTATAGTAGAGCTTGAGAGACTACCAATTCTTTAAGTCTCCTCAAATCTAATGTTTCCATAGGAATTCAGTCAGCTCTTGCATAGCCTTGGGGATACCTGCCATTTGGAAGCTGTTCTTGTGTGGTGACTGGATAAATTAAGGTTGGGTTTTGATAACCTTGGGGTATTTCTTTCTAATTTCATAAAGTAATGGTGAGGTTGTTTCTCACTTAAATTCCTCTCTCTTTGTCTAAGTATCTCTATTATCTGTTTTAATAAGTTTTTCTAAGGCTTGTAACTTATCAGTCAAAATTGCATTATTTTATTTAGTAGTTAGTTGTAGGGCTTGCATATTATCAGTCAATTTTTCATATTTGGCATCTATATTATACAGATTTTTTAGGGATAAAACAAGAATTACCAAACTGATAATGATTATAATTAACATTATATAAATCATAATTAATTATCCTCTCATTTAATTGTTCCATTTTTATACCATCCATTGTGGAATCATACAGAGACCTAATTCCCTCCATCATAGTAGTGTTTCCCATTTTCTAACATGGGAAAAAACTCTTTCTCTCTCTCTCTTTTTTAAACTAATTTTCCCCTTTAAAAAGTCCCAGTTATCTCACCAAATCTGCTGACAATAACAGTGAAGTATGAGGCTGGCTGTCACTGCATAGCTCGTCTGGTCGGAGAACACAGGCAGTGCACAGCATGACTGAGGACAGCTGCGGCTGATCTCATGTCTACATTCTGAGGAGGGGATGCAGGGGAAGCCCACCCATGGGAAAAAGAAGCCAAAGAACCAGCCATCTGAAAGGAAGACATGGGTGAAAGCAGCACATTTGACAGGGAAGTAAAAGCACAGAGCTGCCTGAAGGTAGAGCTGGCTGGTGGTGAGGGGCTGACTCTGGCAATGTTTGGAGCCCAGGTACCAAACAATTGGAGTTTGGGGATTGTGGAGATTGCTGTATGCTGTGGGATATCTTTCTGTTTGCTGTGAATATGTGTGGCTCCCATTGGATAATAATGAAAGCTGCATTGGCCTATGGCAGGGCAGGATGGAGTCAGGTGGGGAAATCCAAAAGAGATAGTGAAGGAAGAAAGGCAGAGGTGGGAGATGCTAGCTCACAGCAGCCCAAGGAGCAACAAGATGCCAGCATACCAGTAATGCCACAGCCAAGTGGCAACATATAGATTAATAGGAATGGGTTAATTTAAGATAAAAGAGCTAGCTAATAAGAAGGTGACACCATAGGCTATACAGTTTGTAATTAATATAAACCTCTAAGTAATTATTTTATAAGTGGCTGTGGGACCTCGAGTGGGAGAGATTCATCTGGACTGTTGGTCAAAGTAGGACCAGAGAAACTTCCATCTATAGCTGTAGAGAGGTTGTAACAGGATAATCCCAGACTTGTTCAGAGGGCTTGGGAAACAAAAGGAAAAGCCAGCTGGTGGTGTGGTCACTCTGGAGGATACAGCTCCTGAGTGCAGCTCTGGCAGGTTTAGGTGGCTGCAAAACCATGGGCAAGCAGCTATCTCACGAATTCATGCCTCAAAAGTTGGATGCCAGATTAAGCATTAATATAATTAATCTTGTCAATAAAAAATCATGCTTTCACATGGGATAAAAACCTGAAAGATCAGAGAAGCAGAAGAGTAGCCACAGTCACTTCCTACCTCTCCTGTTCCTCTGTCGAAAATGGCCAAGATCTTCTCTCAGCTCCACCTTACTGCTTCCTGTCTTCTCTGTCTATAGTTCTCCAAAACTCTATGATCAGCTAGTGGTTAGCTCCATGCTCTGACTCCAAGCAAGCTTTATTTGTCAGGACACAACTAAAATATGACACAATACTCATCATGGAAGCTTCCCCATGACACAGTGAGTCATTCAGTAAACCCCTTTGTCTGTGTATCTTTACTTGCAACTGTTCATTGCAAAGAGTCATTGGTTTGATCCAAAGCCTATTATACTATAAATGCTGGGCCCTCACTGGGCCTCTTCTTTGATATCCTGTTGTTATCCTCTGTCATGGAGATCCTACAGCTTTGGGTCTGTGGGTCAGGTTCCTTCGTGTGCTCCAGCATATCATAGGTGGGGTGGACGGTGGGATAGGTCAAGTCATAACCCTGGTTCTGTGCCTGGGCTGCTGCACGGTTGGTCTGCCTATCATTTCTCCCCTGTCCTCACCACCAGGGTGAGTTCTCTAGCATTACTTTGTCTAATTCATGTCTTGCAGCAGTGAGCAAGGCGTGGGGCCAGTTCTCTTGCTTTCATGCCCTCAGGGTCTGCTCTCTCACACCTATGATAGGTCAGGGTCAGTTCTATTGTGTTACCTCTGTGAGGTACAGGGGCCATTCTCCCTAGTGCTGCAGCTAGTAAGTGTCAGGGACAGCTCTCCTGCTCTTAGGACCCCATGGTCAACTCCTCTACCTGTTTCAGGTATTGATGGGTAGGTGGTAGGGGAGAGGGCAGCTCTCCTCCACCCATACTGCCACATGTTAGATAAATAATGGGGACAGCTCTTCTTTGCTCACAACCTCGGGGCTGGGTCCCCATTACTTTCAAATTCCCTGCCAGCTCTGCTGTACTGTCTAGATGAGGAGCAGGACCTGCTTTTCTTAGTGTGCAGCTGGTAAGGGGTAGGGCCAGCTCTCACATCTGTTGGAGGCAATAAGGGGAAAGGACTAAGGAGGGAATCTCTCCCCTACCCACACCCCTGCATAACAGATGCGTAGATGTAACCAACCGTCTTATTAAATAAGAAACACAGAACCGATTCAGAGAAGAAAGCCAAGAGGTCAGAACTAAGAGCCTCACCCTTCCTGCTTCAGTGATCCTCTTCAGTCAAGAGAGCTCTCCGAAAGGGGTTACTTCCTGTGTGTATGTCTTTATATAGTCTAGCTGTTCTGCTTTCTCATTGGTTGTAAACCCAAACACGTGACTGCCTTGTCACTGCCTGTATGTACCACCCTCCAGGTCCTTAAAGGCGGCAGCCACGCACTTGCTATGGCTCTAATAGCTCTGACCCCCAGGCAACTTTATTTATTAACATACAATTAAAATCACATTTCAGTACAAGTAAAATACCACCACACAGATGAGTAGTGGGGGCAGCTCTTCCATGATTACAACTTTGGGGCTGGCACATTCACACCTTCGCCAACAGGGTTGGCTCTGTTATGTTACCATGGTGAGGTGTAGTTGGTGGGGGGTGGAGACAGCTCTCCCACTCTTGTGATCTCAAGGCCAGTTCTTCCACCTGCCTCAGGCATTGATGGGTGGGGTGTGTGTGGCATCTCTCCCCTGCCCATGTCACCACAGGACAGATTAATGGGGACTGCTCTCACATGCTCACAACTTTGAGACTGGCTCACCCACACCTGTGCCAGAAGGGTCAACCTCATTTATATATGAAATTTGAGGCCAGCCTGGACTACATAAAACCTTATCTTTAAAAGAAAGTCTCAATTATTTTTCTTTAAAACAGGAAAAACAGAACTGGGAAGATGCCTCACTGGGTAATCGACATGACACACTAGCATGAAGACCTAAATTTTAGTCTCTTGAACTGATATAAAAACAAAGCAGGGCTTATATCCATACTGTAATCCCATCTCTCCTAAAAGGAGATGGGAAATGGAAATGGGAGAATCCTGGCAAGCTTGTGGGCCAGGTAGCCTAGTGTATGCATTGGAAAAAGAGTGACCCTGGCTCAAAATAAGATGGAAGGTGAGGGCTGAAATATGAGGCCTTTCTCTGACATCACACAAGCACTATGACGTGTTCAACTGCATTCACATACACAAATGCACACGCACTTTTGCACACACAAATAATAAAATAGAACAATAGCAGTAGAAATAGAAGCACTTATTGATAAGATAGTCAATGTAATATTTAGCACGTGGTAAACAATAAATATTACCTATAATCACTATCATTCACACTGAGCAATTCCTGTGCACTGAATGTCATTAAATCATTAAACCTCACAAAAGTTCTGTGAGGTTGGCAATATTATTCACTAGCTGACGAAAGTGAGTCTCAGGGAGCCTTCAGAGCCTCTCAGATCCACATGATTGGCGTGTTATGGGCATGTGCACTTTTGAGGGGCCTTGCACAGCCTGCTGGATCTACTGAAGTAGCCTGTTATCCTTCTATATTTTCTGGAGGCTAATCCAAACATCAAATCCCTTTGTCACAGGGACCCAGAGATTATCTCCAAGGATGCTGATCTTCTAGTTTACCTCCTCTGTAGCCTTCCAGGTAATTCTGAGCCAGGCTGCCTGTGGCCTGGTTTGTTTGTTTGTTTTTACTCCACTCAGGGGAGGGGGTGTCTTCAGGCTCATTCCTGGGTCAGTATGCAAAGCTATTTCATCTGCATTACAATTAAGATCCAAAACCAGATAGCAAATAAACCCCTCCCTGTACACCAATCCCAATCAGCAATTTTCTTCTTAATGACCTTCTAATAAAGAATTCACAAAAGCAAACCATGCTGTTAAATATAGAATTGTATCAATGTCAACCTTCTGGGAGTGCTTTCTGTTCCTTCTTCCAGAACAATGTCTAGGAGTGGAAGTAGAATCTTCCTTCTCTCTCTCTCAACATGGTTTTGCCCTATTAATTAAGAGACATCTCTGAAATGAAGATTTTAAGGAGGCAGCTGTTCATCTCCCAGAAATCCCTAAAGCTCAATTTTAAAACCATAGTTTGGGACCACATTATATTCTCTGTGAACTGTTATAGTGTGATGAGGCTTCAAGCTCTGACCATCACAGCTGAGCTGTCTGGTGATGGACATGGTATCTTCCCATGAATCCAGATGGGCTAGTACTCAAACCAATAAATGATATTCAAAAGCAAAACCAGACTCAAGATTCTAACAATTTGGCTAGTGGATACATAGGATGGACTGGCTGTTCTGCTAAGCTCTTTATATTGGAAACATCTCTCAGACAGAAGAGTCCTGGGAGGAGCTAATACTAATGTTCCCATCCAGCAGGTGAGCAGAGTTCACTGATTTCACCAAGGGCACTTAATCTTGGCCTGAGGAGTTTACCCCACTGTATCTAATTCCCAGACCTTGACTAAGATCTTCCAAGAAAGGACGTGAGTCCCCTGGTTGTGGCCATGGGGATGTTCTCTCCATGTTCCTACTATGTTCCAGGTGCTGTTTGGGGTTTTCACAAATTTGAGGTCCATTCAGCCAGACAAGCACCTTGCTGAGCCAAATATTGACTCTTATTTGCTTTGGTGACCCATTGAAGAAGTGGAACAGTCCAGAAAACTCTGTTTCTCTGTGGAGGTGATAAGGTCAGTAGAGGAGTGGATAGTCTTCTCTTTCAGGAGCATAGTGTATGGTATCTTGGTTCACCAAGGTTGGGTTCTCCCCTTGGGAAAGATGAGCTGAGGAGAGAAGCTCACTCTCCCTTCTCTCCCATTGATGTAGCACCCCTAGAACATAGCAAAGGGAATGTATGAGCCCCTAGTGCTTCCATAACAAAGTACTGCATGCTAGGTGGCCTAACCCTCCTGCTTCCAAATCATTTCCCCAGTTCTGAATACTGCCAAAAAGTCCAAGATGAAGGTGTTTGAAGGGCTGATTTCTTTTAAGGTATGAGTCACTTACAGGTAGTGTTTTCATCCTGTGTTTTTTATGATTTTCCTTCTGTACATCTGTGTCAAAACATCATCTCTTATCATTCAATGCCTCTGTTTTGTACCTCTTCATAAACCTTATCTCAAAATGTCATATACTCAAGTGTTGGGGGTTAGGATGTTGACATAGAAATGTAGGCAATGACAGGATGAACAAGGAAGAACCAGTAGCTTTTCGTCTTTCTCTTCCCTTCCCTTCTTTCCTTTCCTTTCTTTCCTTTCCCCTTTTCTCTCCACACTCCCCTTCCTTTCCCCTTCCCCTCCTTTTTATTTTTAACTTTTGATGATTCTTTATGGATTTCACATCATGTATTTTGATACTACTTATTTATTTCCTCATCTCCTCAAATCTTCCCTCTGCCCTTGCAACTTCCTCCCCAAATCAAAACCAAATTTAAAAGAAAAACCAAAAAAAAAAAACCCCAAACCAAACAATACAATACAAAACAAACAAACAACAACAACAACAAAGAAGAATCTTGTTGTGGAAGCTGTAGTGTGGCCCATTGAGTCACACAGTTTACCCTCCAATCCATTCATCTTCACTGGCAAGTGTTCTTTTTCATGAATCATTGGTCTGGCTAGAGACCTCTGGCTTCTGGTACACCACTGACAATGGGCTCTCACTGGGGCTCCTCTTGGATATTCCGTTGTCTTGTGTCATGGAGATCCTGCTGTTTTAGATCTGTAGGTTCATCCCCTTCATATGCTTCAACAGTTCATAATTTGGTGGAGTGAGTCAACCCATAGCCTTGGTTCTGGGCCTGGTAATCAGGTTGGTCAGCCCACCAGATTTCCCTCATTGTCATTACTGGGGTGAGCTCTCTAGTACTGCCTAGGTCAGCTCACCTAATACAGTCTACTGCAAGAAGCAGGACCAGTTCTCCTGCTTGCTGGTCCTCAGAACCCAAGTCCCCTCACTCACATCACCAGGGCCAACTCTACTGTTTTGCCCGGGGAAAATACAGGGCCCTCTCTCCTAATTGCTGTAGGGGAAATACGGGGGGGGGGGGGGGGGGGGGGAGGGGGGCAGCTCGCCTGCTCTCATGGTCTTAGGTCTGGCTCATCTGAGACCCTGATAACTGGGTCAGTGATAATGTGCTGCCTAAGTGGGGTATATGGTCTGCTTTCCTTTGTGCTGCAGCTGGTGTAAAACAAGGCTAGTTCTCTCACTCTCATGACCCTGTGACCCCAGGGCCAGCTCTCTTGCCTGCCATAGGTAGTTAGGGGTGAAGGGTAGAGGAAATCTTTCCCTCACCCATGCCACTATATAGCAGATGAAGGAGGGGGCAGAGTCAGCTCTCAAGCTGTCATTGTTATGCCCTCAGGACTAGCTCACCTGAGTCTCCAAAAACAGGAAGCAGAGCCTGCTATCTCCTTCACAACAACCAGTGAGGGTCAGGGCTAGCTTTCCCACTCTTGTGACCCCAGGGCCATCTCTCTCACCTGTTGCAGCCTGTGCGCCATGCTTCTGCCAAGGGCCATATTTGGGTCTGTGTTCCTGTTGCAGCTGTGGTCTTTGATGATGTCCATGGCCTGTGTTAGCACGGGTTTCATTAGAACCATGCTCTGTTGAGCCTGCCCACCCTTCACTGGCCCTGGGATGGCTGGCCCTGCCCCTTACTGGATACTACAGCAAGCAAGTTGGCCCTAATCCCTTAAGAGAGAGCTCACCTTGCATTTGGGAAAGATGGTCCCACCTCTCACCATAGCTGTGTACCTCACCAGGACAGCACACTAGAGCTGACCCTGTGGTAGATGAACCAACCCTGTGGATGTGAAAGCAGGACAATTGACCCTGCCCCTCCTCATCAGCCATACGGTGGCATGGGTGAGGGAAAGATGCCCCTCCCCCTCCTACTTCCTCTTCTTTTATTAGAATATGAACCTACAAACACCCATAACTTGATCTTTGTTAAGGTCTGTATGATGAAACCCCAAACCTCTTTAGACTTTGGTTTCCTCATCCCTAAGCCTGCTAGGTGTTTATGACACCATGGAACAACAGAAGGCTGCACAGTCTTCCCATGACATCCAACTCTATTCCCCCAAGTGTTTCCAGCTGCTGTTGAGGTGGCAAAGGCATTTGATTTTGGGAAAATACTCTGCTTAAGTTGGTTGGTAGACTTTTCTCTTGGCTAATGCCTTATGTGTTTACAGAGGTAGAGAAAAGGCTAAAGATTCACCAAGTCTTTCATCTTCCTGTTCTTATGTGTGTGGGTAGGTTATAGACATGGCTTTGTTGTCAGTGACATTAAAGCTAATAATATGGGGACAGAGGTGATGGAATGTCCATCAGGCCACACCAATGTGTTTTTGACTTAACAGTAGTTACAACTGTAGTTGAGAGAGTTCCCATAACCTCTTAGCCAACTTCCTGCTGTCAGCATCTTACATAATCATAGTGAAGAGGTCAAAATTGACAACATCACTTTTAAAGAGTTCACTGAGATTGTACCTGATTCCCCGTGATGCTCTTTCTATGTTCCCAGATGCAGTCCAGATATCACATTCATTCCTCATGTCTTCTCAGCTCTCTCCAATCTCTGATACTTGATCAATTTCTCCCCTGTTTATGGCACTGATAGTTTTGAAGATAATTGGCTAAACATTTCAAAAGATGTCTCTTAATTTCTAGCTTTTCTGATGTTTTCCTCATTGTTAAACTAGAATTGTGAAATTTGAGGACGAAAACTACTGATTTGAATTGTCTTTACTGATGGTGTGTCAGAGACTGGTGGCATCTGTATGACTAATTCTGGCTGATACTGACCCTAATCTCCACGTAAGGACAGGATCTGCATCATTCTCATCCCAAGGAAGTCATCTTCTCCTTCCTATGACCAAGTCTTTGGAAATTGGATAGTCAATCTGGCCCATACTCATGGGCTTATTCTAGACTTTTCTCTGCTTACATTTAATTCTTTTCTTTGACAACAAGAAATCTAGTTCAAATCACATATAATTTGTTTATCTCTAGTATATAATTAAAATGTCACTTTTAAAAGTTAAGTAGGCCAATGCCCTTTTCCCAGTGGCTATCCATGAGGCTATGTGACACATCTAAAGTGTAGTAGAATTATTTTTCATGGACTGCATTCCATTCTGGGATGCTCAGCATCCTGATTATTTGAAAAAAAAAAAACTATATGTAGTGATGCTTACTTGTAAAAAGTTTGAAAAATGCGTAGAGTGGATTCACCATCTGAGTGCCAAATTCAATAGTTCTACCACACCAGAAATTTCTTTATGTAGCTTCACTGCCATCATTCTCTTCTCTTCTCCCAACCCTTGGTCACTGTTACTCTGTCCTCAGTTCCAGTAACTTTATATTTTCTATCCTATTACATAAATGAGCTTATATACTATAAAGTCTTTCAGATTTGGACTTATTTTACTGAGTTTTTGATGTTGTTTATGGTGTTGTTGAATTCATTGCTTTTTATTTTTTATTGCAGAGTAGTAGTATTCCACTAAATAGTTTTATTAATCTATTTAGAGCTATAGTTTTTGTTTCTGCTAAATAAAAATATCACAGTTGTTATTGTAAAGACCTCAAGAACATTCTTGATTTTACCTTATTCTAGACTTGAAATAGGATGTGACATCTCTTTATAACCAACTCACCACAAGCCTCTTCTTAAAGAATTATGAGCAGAGTCTATTTTTTATTAGTTATATTTCCCAGTTTGACTTTGAACTTGCTTCGACCTCAGACTCTCAAGTGCTGGAATTATCAGATATACCATCACATCAAACTCTTTCAGTTTTTCAGTCCTGAGTATCTAATCAAAGTCAGGGCTTTACACATATGGATCTACCATTGAATTACATGAACTGTTAAAGACATCACAGTAGTAATTCAGAGGAGCTTTGCAGGGCATATAGGCAACAAACACTAATTTGCATGATATTTTCATATATTCATCATGTATACATATGTATTTCCTCACCTATGCATGCATATGCTTTTTCTTTTCCTTATTCCTTCTAGGGGTTCAACTTCTAGGCCTTACCCTCTAGATCCTTGATTTCTTCCTCTCCCATCTCCATCATCCTCCCCAATCCTCTCTCATCTGATGTCAAGATAATTAATTGATCTATGATTATGTCAGGTTTACAACCCTATAACCATCACCTTACTCATCCAATCAAGACCCAAGGAACAGCCACTGGAGCATGTCTTTGTAAGTAAGGACCATTTTCTATCATACCATTTTTTTTAATAGTTTCAACATTGATGTAAGAGCTAATGTGCTCAAAGTCCCCTAAAAAGTTTGCATAATATACTAAAATGATAAAAAAGTGCTAAAATATAATTTTGATTCTTGTCATTTTATTTTTACTAACAGTTCAAGTTGGCCACATAGGAAGGTACTATGTAAAGAGTCGCTGCTTGAGTCTTTCACAGCTTCTTTTGCTTTTAACAACAAAAGAGAGTTTGGGATGAAGATTCCAGAAATCAAGGAAACCCTGTTTGCAAAGTCAGGTCTTGAAAGCCCTGATAAGAGTGATTATTGATTAGTGCTCTGCAGTCAGCATCCCACCCTGGGGCTGAACACTGTTGCTTACTAAGGGGGAAAACCTGCTGACCATGGACCTTGTTAGATACTGCAAAGCTCTGAGGTCTGCTTCTTGGCAATGAATGGTGAAGCAGAAATGTGACCATCTGTCAGGGATTTTGCTGGCCCAGCCCAGTTTGGAGGCTAGGGCTAGATGACCTTGGGATGGGCCTGTTCTTACCCCTCTTACTTTCTGATAATCATAGTCTGAAGGGCATATGCAAAGTCCATTTTTTTTTATTAAAACTTATTTTATCCCTTGTATGCCTCTATCATCCCCTTCCATAATGGACTCTCTGCACCTTCTACTACGATTTTTTTTATCTATAGTAGCCTTCACCTTTCCTATGCTAGATAACCTTGGTTGTCAACTTGGGAGGATCTGAAATAGACTAAAGGATACTCCCTTTGTGCATGTCTATATGAGAGTTTCTAGAAATGACTAACTGAGGAAGACTCTCCCTCAGACTGGAAGGCACATTCCAATGAGTGTCTCAGATAGATGAAGGACAGCATTGCCTTTGCTCTTCGTTAGCATCCATCTTTGCTGCTGCTGGTGGTGGTGTTGGCAGCTGCTGCTGAAGTCCCACATTGACGTCAGACTTCAGTATCTCCAACCTTCCACTGTAGACTGAAGACCATAGACTCTTCAGGTCTTTAGTGCTAGATCTGAATTTCTGAGGCATCTAGATTTGTGGATTGAGCAGCATGTGGATAGTCCCAGTATGAAGCTGGTTAATTGTTGGACTACCACTGAATCCTTTTTCACAATATGTGCACATTTTAATCAGTTTTGTTCTTCTAGAGGAGTCTCCTAATCCACATCCTCTGAAGCCTTCTTCAGTCTTTCTATTCCTTGTCCCTCTGCTAATCTTCCTATTCTTTGTTGTTGTTCATTTTGTTTTGTTTTTTGAGACTCATAGAGATCTGCCTGCTTCTGTCTTCTGAGTGCTGGGATTAAAGTCATGCACTACCCCCACCCTCCAGCTTCGTCTTCCTATTCTCGAGGATCATTACTCCACCATCTACCTCAGCTCCATCACTTATCACAGCTTCTGGCTGTGTATTCTTATCAACTCTTCTGGGGAATATTCAAGGTCAACCTTCACAATTCTTATTCCTGATAAAAGAAAATCCCAAATGTCCCCCTCCAGGAGTCAAGTCTTGTCAAATTGCACATGTGAAATTCTTATAGGTCATGCAGGTATCTTGCTACAGTGAAAAAAAAAACTAACATTGAATCTCTGTGGCTTTTAACAACAGAGGCTTAATTCTTGCACATAGTATACCACTAGTCATCACTATACCACATAGCACAGGACCCATGCACTGAAGTTGAGCAGTCACATTTTTTTTTTTTTTTTTTTTTTTTTTTTTTTTTTTTTGGTTTTTCGAGACAGGGTTTCTCTGTGTAGCTTTGCGCCTTTCCTGGGACTCACTTGGTAGCCCAGGCTGGCCTCGAACTCACAGAGATCCGCCTGGCTCTGCCTCCCGAGTGCTGGGATTAAAGGCGTGCGCCACCACCGCCCGGCCGAGCAGTCACATTTTTAATGGTCTTTTTGCCCAAGATAAGGTGAAAAACAAATGGTGGGCTACTTTCTAAAGAGTTTCTAGGCAGTAATAGAGAGTATACATCATGGTTAATCAACTCAAGCAACCCTAGTGACAAGCATGACAATCTTAACAGGGCTCAGAATTTTAATCTTCCACTACTATGGTAAATAAGTGTTAATAAACAATGATTCTGCCATACTCCACTATTTGAAGTCCTTATCTGGGTGATGTAACACCTATTGGGGTTTTGTACTTAGATCTGGGAGTAAACACTTCGCCAGGTGTATGCACTTGTCAATGTATTTATGCAGTTACTCCAAACACCACTTTCCATCTATCTGTAGGTTATCCAATGACCATATTATCAGTGAGTGCGTATACACATAGCTGGAGCTGCAAGTATATATAAGAGAAGCATCTTGTTTTTGGGAAGTGCATAAGTGGAGAGAAATAAGGAGATATGAATTAATACTATATCATAGAAAATGAAGAATGTGTGACTGAAAAAAACTGCAATGAGCTGCCTTGAGCCCACTGGTCAGATCATTGCTAACATCCCTGGTCTTTGTTTTTACTCCTGCAAACACCCTCTGTTGTGTTTCTTAGTTGGATTTTGTATTGCTATATGTATAGATTTCCTGAAGGTATAAGATATGGTACAGAGATGCATGCCATTCACCCATTTTTCCATAATACCAGTTTCTTTCAAAAGTCTAGTACAATATCCCGACCAGAATGTTGATGCTGATTAATCAACCAATCCATTCCTATTCAAATTTCTTCAGCTTTATCTGTTCTTTTTTTGGAGAAATTGGTACTACTGGGCCCAGACCCTCTTGGATGCTAGGCAAGTGCCCCACCCCTGATCTATATCCAACTCTCAGTTCTACTTGCATTTTATTGTGTTTTTATGTTCATTTGTGTGTATATGTATTTTGCTTATATTGCTTTGAAACAAATGTAAAATATATAGCTGTTTCCAGAATTATTGCAGCATATATATATGTATATATGTCTATGTAGCTGATAGGTATTTACAAAATAAAGACTCCCAAAATAAAAGTAAAAACTATCTGTCAGCCTGCCTACTATCCATCTTTCTATCTATCTATCTATCTATCTATCTATCTATCTATCTATCTATCTATCTACCTATCGTCTTTCCATTCATCTATATATCTAATCTATTGATATTTATGAAATAAAGACTCTCAAAATAAAAGTAAAGCATCTATCTGTTGATCTGCACAAAATAAAGGCTTCCAAAATAACATGATCATCATTAGACCTTAAAAACAAAACAATAATGTCTCAGTGCCATCAATATTCAGATAGTTTTCAAATTTGAATTTTCCATAAATGTTACTTTTAAAAAATCTTGCTTGCTTGTGGTTTGTAGTTTCAATTTAAAAGACTCTTTAGGTTTAATGCATACTTTTCTCCATACTTCTCTTTCCTTCTTACAGCTACATCTTTTTGTTCACTAGAGTTTGTCATAGTTTGGAATTAACTGAGTATACCTGTGGTGATATTGTGTTCCCCAATATATTGTACGCTCTAATAAACTTATCTGGGGTCAGAGAACAGAACAGCTGCTAGATAGACATAGAGACCAGAAAATGGTGGCACACATGCCTTTAATCCTAGCATTCTGGAGGCAGAGATCTATCCGGATCTCTATGAGTTCAAAGCCACACTAGAAACAGCCAGGCATGGTGATACAGGCCTTTAATCCCAGGAAGTGATGGCAGGAAGCAGAAAGGTATATAAGGCATGAAAACCAGGAACTAGGGCTGGTTAAGCTTTTAGACTTTTAGCAGCAGTTCAGCTGAGATCCATTTGCATGAGGATTCAGAGGCTTCCAGTCTGAGGAAACAGGATCAGCTGAGGAATTGGCAAGGTGAGGTGGCTGTGGCTTGTTCTGTTTCTCTGATCTTTCAGAGTTCACCCCAATACCAGCTCTGGGTTTGTTTTCATTAATAAGACTTTTTAAGATTTGTGCTATATATACCTGTAGCTTACATTTTACAGTATCCCCTTATATTTTCTGTTTATTCTACATTGACAGTTGAACTCAAGACACAGTCAAATTCAGGTCCAATGCCTTTTTGACAGTTCTCAGAGAGGCAGGTAAAGATTGGCTGTCTCTTTCTGTGATGTTGGTGACCATAGTCAATGCTAAAATTTTACAAGTAGGGAGTTAAAATGGCACATTATAATTCTGTTGCTCTTTTTTATTCATTATGCTATTTATTTGGTATAAAATACAATCTTATCTCTACTGTTTTGTTAGCTGGAATAAATGAAGGTAGCCATTAATTAAAATAGTAAGGAGCTCTCCAGTGGCTTCCAAATAGTGGCTGATAAGTTACATTTGTTTAAGCATTGCAAGCATAAACAGAAGTGATGTGTTTTAATCCAATGGAGCTATTTTTCACTGATGTTTAAAATGTCCTCCTTGTCTGATGGCTATCTCTTCTGATTGGCTTTCCATGTTTTGACATTATTTTGGGAGTCTGAGAGTTTCCTTAGAATCTGATTTAGCAAAGTTAGGCTTGTCCTGTCCATTTCCCACTCCACTGTTAGTCATTTTTCTAAGAGTCTTAATTTCCTTTACTGGGGAATGAGGTAATCTGTGCTCTGGAAATAATCATTGCTTTTCATTCCTCATTGCTCCAAGTCTTGTTTCCAGAGGACAGCCAGTGCTAAGAGACACTTTGTAAAAGATGACATCATGGTTGTATCCTGGTGTTCCCAACCAGGGCTTCATTTCAGGGATTCTATTTGGTCCCTCTGTATCACATCTGGTTTCTTTTCTACTCTGAAATTCATGGTCTCATGAAAACAGAAAAAAGTGACTATCAAAAATAGAGAAGTTTGCTGATACATTACACACCCTACAGTGCTAAGACTCCCCAAGTACTGTGATTGCTAAAGGTAATTACATTTTGTTTTGTAATTTATAAAGTAGTTGGTATATTTGAAAAGAAAGATAGGAGCTAAAGAGACAGCTTAATGGGTAAGGTGCTTATTGCTCAAGTGTGAAGGAGTCTAAATCCCAAAGACCTGTGTGAAGATTAGGTGGTTTCTATTGCTGTTATTGAAGTTATTTTTGATGTTCAGTCATTTATTCTGCATTATTTTATAATTAAGTAGTAACTTACATAAAGGCAACTCCATGAAACAAGGTGTCTTTAGTTAGTCAAACTTATCTGTTTGTAATCTTTCCCTCCCTTACAGGTTTTAGGGCTTATTCTTCCTCTCTCTCTCTGTCTCTCTCTCTGTCTCTGTCTCTGTCTCTCTGTGTGTGTGTGTGTGTAAAATGAGTGTGAATATAATGTATGTTCATTTTTCTGTATGAACATATTGGTTTGTGTGAGTGGACTCACATTGTCGCAGGGTATACATGCAGATCTGAAGACAATGTTTGTGTTGGTCCTTGCCTTCCACCTTGTTTGGGACTGCTGTGGGATGTTCTGTATGGCAAATGTGTTGCTCTGATTGGTCAATAAATAAAACACTGATTGGCCAGTGGCTAGGCAAGAAGTATAGGCAGGACTAACAGAGAGGAGAAAAGAAAGAACAGGAAGGCAGAAGGAGTCATTGCCAGGCGCCACCAGGACAAGAAGCATGTGAAGATGCCGGTAAGCCACGAGCCACGTGGCAAGGTATAGATTTATGGAAATGGCTTAGTTTAAGCTATAAGAACAGTTAGCAAGAAGCCTGCCACGGCCATACAGTTTGTAAGCAATATAAGTCTCTGTGTTTACTTGGTTGGGTCTGAATGGCTGTGGGACTGGCGGGTGACAAAGATTTGTCCTGACTGTGGGCCAGGCAGGAAAACTCCAGCTACATGGAACAGTCTCTTTGTTGGTTGCTCTGTATGCATCAGGCTGGCCCCGAGAGCAACAATGATCTCTGTCTCCTGATCTTGCCGTAGGAACACGGGAATTATAGATATGCACTACTGTGCCTGGTTTTACACAAGATCTAGAAATTCAGTCAGGACCTCTTGCTTGAACAGCAAACACTTCACTTGCTGAGCCATCTATTCAGACCTTATCTTTTTTCTGGTAGAAATAGACATGTATGTATGTATAACCCATTTTCTTAATGAATAGAAACTTGTTATACGTGTTTCTCTCAGCCTTAAATCTTTTGTTCAGTTCAGTAACAGTGTAAACAGATATTCTTCATTTATCTTTTTCTACATATTAATAAACATTTGAACACTTGCCACCTTCATGTTTTTGGATTTGATCTATCAGGGCTCAACAATAAACAATACTGAAATTATTATTACTATCCTCTCTTCTCTATTTCCTCCAAACTGGAATAGTTTTTAAATCCTAGTTAATAATCGTAAATTAACTAGTGTAATAATATTCTCATTTACTCTCCTCAGTTCTCTACCTATTTTTTTATCTCCTGTATGAATAATGCCATAATACACAATCATTGCACACTCCAATATCATAGACATTGCCATGTATGTGCAGGTGTGTGTGTGCGTGTGCGTGTGTGTGTGTGTGTGTGTGTGTGTGTGTGTGTGTGTGTGTGTATGCATGTGTGTAGGGGTGTGTTATTCAATATGTAGTCATTGTATTGCTTTCTCTACAGTGGCTTTTGTCATGTGAGGTATGCAGTCAAGCAAATTTATGGAGAAGATTGTCAGGAACTGGATTCCTGGGAACCTTACTGAGGACAACTACCCAGAGTGTTTACATCTTACAGTCAGGTTGGCTAAACATGAGACCCTTGGTTCACATTTTTTTTTTATGTTCCTGTCAAGTGTTTGCCTAGTCTTTTAAGACCAATTTTAAATTAAAAAATAAATAGTTTTGGGGGGGTGTTCTAAAGTTATAGTGTATTCTTTTTATGTTTTCTTTAATCTTCATCTACAACTTCATTGCTAAAGTCTTATTTTAATATATTCATTTAATATATCTTATTAACTTATGTATTTGCGACAATCATTTTTGTTTTATTTCTTCTCATTAAACAACCCTCTCTGTATCTCCTGCTCTTTCAGTTGCTCCCATCGTGATTTGCTCCTCTGCTTCTTTCCTGTGGTCTTCATTTCTGAAACGCTGGTCTTAGTTGTCCCACTTGAGCTGCGCCATGTTCTGCTGAGTTTTCGATCATGTGTGCTCCTGTTGTTCTTTTACGTTCCTTTTGGAGCATTTGAGTTTTAGTAGTTTCTGTCATCTGTACTTGTAGAAACTTTTCTTTTTGCCATTCTCTGAATATAAGAAAATTATCTTGCTCTTAATTTACCACTTTCAGAATAATTATGTATAAAATTTAATCACAATTGTTTTCATTTTTATACAAGTCTATTTTCCTGCATTTTGTGGAGGTAGTTAGGGAAGGTCAGCACAGCTGTTTTAGTTTCAGAGCTCTTGATTTCTCTTTTCTGTTATTTCTGTTTAGTGTTAAAAGATCAATGGTAGAATTTTTAGTGTTCCTGGCTTTTTTTCCTTCCTCCATCCTTTTCTTGACTCTTTGTGTGTGTGTGTGTGTGTGTGTGTGTGTGTGTGTGTGTGTGTGTGTGTGTGTGTATTTTGCTGAAAATTGGACCTAGAGCCTCTTGCATGCTAGGCAAGCACCCTAGAAATGAACCACAATCCCAACCCTCTTCCTCTGTTTATACCAACACTTCTTTTTTCCTTTCTCTGTCTGTTCTGCTATTTTGATAACTTATCTCCTTTGCATGAAACTGAGACTCAAAGGGTCAGGTCTTTTGGCTTGTTAGATTGGATTACTGAAGGCCCTGAAGTCTTGAATGAACTCCCTTGTATTCACTGGCTAAGTACAGATGCAAACCTTGCAAAACTTCATCTTCTCAATGTATTTGTGGTGTTCTTTTGGGGTTCATTTGGTTTTAGTGGTGGCAGATTTCCCAAGGATTGCCCCCCACCTCCATGCTACTTAATACAGCTCCTGACCTGTAGAAGGAATAGCCATAGCTCAGCTTCACTGTGTCTTGTCAGAGTGGACATCTTGTCGCCTGGTTTCATTGTAACTATAGGTTATGGAATGCTGGTTTTCTGTGCTACTTGGTTGTCTATTTATATGAGAGAGATTTCCCAAATTACTATGTCACAGTAGATGTCCTCTTATGGTTGCAAAATGTGGCTTAAAAGGGTTTTAGATATCGGTTGGTCTAGAAGTGCAGAAAGAGTAGCGGGTGGATGGAGATTGGGAAAGGACCCTAGAGGTGGTGACTGTTGACTGACATGAGCCTCATAAGGAATTGACTGACTCAAGAAGTATCTGGTTGGGGTAGACAGCACCTCACTTTTGCAGTGAGTGGGGGTAAGTGCCACTTTACTTTTATACTGAGTGCCAGCTTCTCCCTCCCTGTGCTAATAGTCTTGTTTCCCAATATGAACTGGTTTTTATGTATTACTGGTTCTTACCTTCCTGGCCCCAGTACAATTCTCATTATTCATTGCCATTTACAATCCTCTCAGTTTAGAGCCATCTGTGTAGTTAATTTCAGTGCTTTTTTTTTTTCTACCAAATCATTAATGAAGATAAAACATTCGATTGAATTGAGTTTTGCTGTTTTGCAGTTATTTCTGGGAAATTCCATGGAGACTGGCTGTTGTTCCCTGTAATGATTTGTCAATCAAATATGGTATCACTCTTTGGTCAGTTGTTCCCAAAGATATTTAGTTTAGGTTTATGTTCATTTAAGTTCAATTTTTCATAAAGACTTCATTTAGTAATCCAGCTTTAGTCATCAGCAAAATAGGAAAATGTTTAATCTGGCTAGTAATCAAATATATGCAAGTGAAGACATTATTGGTAGAGTGTGTGGTTATGCCTGATAGAATTTGTAAACATTTTGAAAGTTAGCACCTACTTCTGGTAATGTATGATGAAATTAATATTTCTAAATGCATGTGGAAATCAATATGACAATTACACATCAAGATTCCACAGAAGGCTTATTTTCTACCACTGTTGAAAATTTATCCTGCAAAAATAAGTCCAAAGGAACTAAAAAATTTACATGAAAGTATTTCATGCTATAAGATGAGAATTACCTAAATTCACTGGTAGTGGGAGAATTACTGAATAAATTAAGGTATATCAATTAAACAACTGGAAAGAGATCAACACACAGAAAATACCTACTGTACAAGGCTACAATTACTGTTACTAGTATTTTAAATAACTTGCTTCTTTCTGTCTTAGTCAGAATTTCCATTGCTATGAAAAGACACCATGACCACAGCAACTCTTATAAAGGAAAACATTTAATTGGGGTGGCTTACAGTTCAGAGGTTTAGTCCATTTTCATCATGGTTGGACATGGCAGTATGCAGGCAGACATGGTGCTGAAGAGGTAGCTGAGAGTTTTATATCTTGCACAGGCAACAAACAGGAAGTGAACTGTCTCATTGGGCATGGCTTGAGTATATATGAGACCTCAAAGCCTTCCTCTACAGTGCCATACTTCCTCAAATAAGACAACACCTATGCCAGCAAGGCCACACCTCCTTATAGTGCCACTTCCTTTGGGAGTCATTTTCTTTCAAACCACCATACCCTTCACAACACCAGCTAGTTGTTTAATCAGAAACTCAGTTACTAGTATCTTCCATAATAATTATCAGGAAGTGAAATTAAGGGCAATATTGAAGTCAGCAGATGCTAGGTTGTATTTTAGTATGTTCGTGCACTGGGGAAGTCATGGTAGTAATAGTGTGAAGAGGCTGGTCATACTGTGTCTATAGTCAGTAAGAAGGGAGAGATGAATACTGGTGCTCTGCTCACTTTCTTCTTCTTTTTATTTTTTATTTTTTTATTTTTTTTCAGTCCTGAACACTACTCCATACCCTCACATTAATGGAGTTCTCCACATTCAAAATGAGTCTTTTCACTTCAATTAAAGTATTGTGGAAATACCCTCATAAACATATCATAGCTATTTCCATGACAATTCTAATTACATTTAAATTGATAATTAAGATTAGCCATCACACTATGAATAAGAACTTTGTAATAGCAAGGCCTCATGGGCACATGCTTATAGTTCCAGCTACTCATGAAGCTGAGGCAGGAAAATCAAAGTTTTGAAAGTTTGCTTAGCCTACAGAATGAGTTCAAGTCCAGCTTGGGCAACTTAGTGAGGTCCTATCTTAAGACAAAAGTTATAAATAAAGCTGGAAATCCAGATCAGTGCTAGAGTTCTTGCCTACCATGTGTAAGGCCCTAGGTTCAATCCCTAACAGCTCAAAAAATAAAAAAAAGCAAAAGTTTGAATAGAAATCTTCACAATAAAACAAGATATGACTGCTTTTAGCAGCACTACTTATCCCAAACTGGAATTAACACAGAAGTCCATCCATTGATTACTGGATAAAACAGCAACAAACACATATGCATGCAGTAGACTATAGCATAAGCTAAAATGTGGAGGAGACCGAAAGATATAAAAGAAAGACATCAGCTACAAAATGTCACATTTCATGATGGATATACATTAGATGTCCAGTTTATGAAAACTGGTGTCACTCATCAGTGATTGTTTAAAGTCCAAGCAGGGAGGAGGGAGGAACCACTACAGGATTCAAGGTTTCTTTATTTTTTGTTAACATTTTTCTGAGCTTGGTTGTGGCGATGGTTGCTATGGCTCTGTGAACATTCAGAACACACCAAAGCTGTATATTTTAGAAAGAGAATTATGCCTCAGTGAAACTGCAACTACATTAGAACACATAGATAGACCATGCAATGCCCTATTACTTAATCAATACTTGTAATAAGCTATAATTCTGTCTGTAGCAAAACTTAAAAGAAACAGAACACTTCAGCATACACTTAAGTCACTTTTATTAACAAAGCCACAATGCAGGGTACAACTCTGGTTTTAGCATTCCTCCATTTTTTACATTTTTCAGGCATTCAAAGCAGTTTTAGTTAATTTACAAGACTCCATTAAACCACTAGCACCTGTAAAAAATCCAGCCATATCTGTAACTTTATAAGCCATATCAATTAAAATCAGGATTGGTCAAAAATAAAAGAAGCCTTCAGAGATGGTGATGCACTAAACAAAAGAGAAACAAGTTAACTTCTATTCATGTAAAGCAGATGTATAATTTCCATGATCCCTGGGGATTCAGATCCTCCTAGCTAGTGAACCTACTATTTCAAGAGAGCATTCTACTTCAAGTTCCTCCCTTGAGTTCCTGCTCTGACTTTCCTCAGTGATGGACTGTTGATTGCCTTGAAGTGTGAGCCAAACAAACCCTTTCCTTCACTAGGTCAGAGTGTTTATCACAGCAACTGAGAACAAATTCAAGCAGATGACACACAGGATGAGGCTGGAAGTAAGGTGAGGCTGACACATCACTAGCCCATTTAAAACATGACAAATTTCGAAATTTCTTTTCACAATACATAGAACAAAGAATATGATTCTAACCTAAGACTAGCCATTCTCTATAACTCAAAGGTTACAAAGCATTTAGCATTTCTGCCTCCATGGCCCTGAGAGATTATCCTCTGTGTGAGCCAATTGTTGTGTGTTTGTCTTGGCCCTCACTGCACAGGACCCAGGCTGTCACAGTGAGTTGTCCACCCATGTGTCCTTACAGGTGTTATTATTACATTCCAGTGTGCAAAGATTTCCAGGCCCAGGCCATGGCATTACTATGATGTTATGGAATCTTTAGGAGGTATGGCCTGTTGGAAAAAAAAGTTTTTACTGGGGGTGTATTCAAAGGGGCCCCTGGACCCCTCATTGCTCTCTTCTTTCTGCTGGTTCATCATGAAGTGAGCAGCTTTGTCTCAATCTGCAATTCCACCCTCATGTTCTGCCTCATAATAGGCCCAAAGCAACAGGGACCAAGGAACCATGGGCTGAGAACTCTAAAACTATGAACCAAAGTAAATCTCTTCTTCTAAGTTGACAGTCTCAGGAAGCTTACCCAGGCACAGAAAGTTGACCAATATTGTGAGTTTAAGCCCCAGAAAGCTATAAGAGAATAACATATATCCCAGAGGAAGGCTTAGCAATTGGCAAGGATTCCTCCCCAATTCATTGCTGAGTGCCTTCATGCACCAGCTTCCTGCTTAAGCTTCATGGAGACTTAAAGGCAGCTAAGCTACACTATCTACTTTCCAGAAACTCATCACAGAGACAGGCATTTGAAGTCTACACAAGACAATAACTACTCATAGGACAGAGGCAAACAGTGAAATTGGACCTTGGAATTCTGCAATGCAAAGAGCATTCACACCCCTGAAATAAAGACCCACGAGGTATGTGTCTTCTTGAGTAGACCATGCAATTTAAAAAAAAAATTCCATGAAGGTAATCACCCTCTGTTCAGAGATAATTGGGAGCAGGGGTGGGGGGAGGTTGTCATTCCTAAAAGTGTGGTTTTCTGGAATATTCTGAGAAAAAAATGGTTTCAAGAGGGAGGCAAGAGTTGAAATATAATTGGGGATGATAAAGAAATGCGAAGGGTATGGAAAAAACCCTACTTTTCTTATTTAAAATTTTTTCCTTTTACATACCAATCCCTGTCCCCCCCCCCCACTTCTCCAACTCCCCCCGCCTCTCCCCATCCCACCCCCATCCCCTCCTCATAAAGGGTAAGGACTCTCTTGGGTAGTCAACACAGGCTGGCACACCAAGTTGGGGCTGGACCCAGCTCCTCCCCACTGCATCAAGGCTGAGTAAGGCATCGCACCATAGGGAATGGGCTCTAAAAGACCAGAAGAACCCACTCTTATTAATAAAATTGATCTATGCTAGTTTTTAAAAATGGAGGAGGAGTTACATCAACAGGACAAATAGTGCCTCTGGTAACCTTGAGCTCTGTGTCGATGGAAGGGTGAATAGAGAGATTTTGGGAATTGATGTGGCTGTGTCTAAAATTGTAAGGCGATTGATTGAAAGGCAGTGAAGAAAGTGAGTAAAAACAATGTCAGCCTGTCATCACAGCAAATGAGGCCATACCACTGATCACTTGCTCATAAAACCAAACTGTTAATAAGGGTTTCAGGAGGAGAAAAGGGGGTCACAATGTCTAGAAATAGGCTGTTCTGCTGTATTTATAGGAGGGAATGAACTAGTTCAAGTATTCTAAGTAGTTCAGCTTCTATGTGTGATATCCAATCAGCCCGTTCAGGATGGCAGACACCTCACTTCCTCGTCACCTATCCTATTACTACTTTGGTACACATAAAAGAAAAGAAGAAAAGATTTGATCAATGTGTTCTGATGGAAAGTGAAATTCAGTGTAAGCTGGTGTAGTGCAGCTCCATGTATGGAGGATGCTGTTTCCTTTTCAACAAATACTTATTCATGCTTGAATTTTTTTAGATAAGACTCTAAACAGCCTTGATGACTCAATCAACCTTAATTTTCTTTCCTAACCCCAAGTTATAAAACTCAGTATCATGGATGAGCTAGCAGACAGCTGGATTTTTAACTGTTAGTCTACACAGTTCTAGAACATTTGAAAGACCAGTTGATCTAATTATTACCCATTTTCATATAGAGAAATGTTGAAGACAGTACCTGACCAACATTCCCTGCTGACTATTACATAAAACTTCTATACAAGCCCAGCTATCAGTCCTTTCTTACTTTGATGTAAAGCTTTACAGACTCTTACTGTATTCTTGGTACAATTTTATATTAGAGATAGAACATTGAGCTAGCCTGACCAGATTTTTGTTTCCACAGGATTCACATGTGAGTAGTGAAGAAGGGCATATAATCAAGAAAATGTAATTAGGAAAAGCCTAGGATTTGACTGAGAGAGACAGAATAAGAGATTATGTGAAGGAAGTTTTCTTGCAGGAAATTCACTTACAGGTAAAACTTAATGAATAGGGGGATCAAGCCATGTCATGGGTAGGTGAGGAAAGTTCCAGACAGAGGGAAATGTAAGTGCAGAGGCTCTGTTGTGACTGCTGAGTTGGCATTTTTCAGAAATACCAGAATGATAACTATCTCTAAAGAAGAATGAGCAAGGGTGAGTGGGGTGAGTTGAGGGCAGAGAGGCGAGAGTGGGTATCACAGCCTGTAGGAACTTGAAGTCCTAGACTTGGAATTTTATTGTGAGGGAATTAGAGTCATGGGAGAGTTTCAAGTTGGAGAAAGATTTATAGCTTTTAAAGATAACTCCAGTTGATATATAGAGAATAAGTTATAGGAAGCATTAAAGACAGCTGAGATATAAGTTGGGAGGGTGGATGTGGTATGTGTTTGGAAGGGAGCCTAAAAAGGTCATTGATAGATGGCATATAGAGAAGATTGGTAGAGAGTAATGAAAGGTGATCTTGGGTGTTCTGACTCAAACAGCCTGGTGAATGCCATTTAATGAAATGAGAAAGGCCAGGGGAAAAGCTCCCTGGCATCTGGGAGCCTCTATTTAGGAAAATTTTCCTAAGAAGTTGACCAACATAGAAAAGCAGATATGCTAATGAAAAACAGCCAAGATGCTATCACACAGTGACTGGCCTCAGCCACACAGGAAGATAATTTTACCATTTCTTTTTTCTTTTTCCTGGTACATAGATCATTAGGATACCCTTTATACTTAAAACCACTTGAGTTGAGCTTTCTGTCCTCCAAGATTTATTCCCGCCATCCAACAACACACATGGGATCAATAGTTTTAGGTGCTCAGTTACTGGAAATTTGGGCTTAATCTCAAACCTCTTAGTTAGTAGTCCAAAGTTATTTGTCCACATATTTACACTTCTACCACTCACTGCTCTGTGTCCTTTCCAGCTTTTTATTAGTCTAATCTAGATGACTTCTGGTGGCTATGGAATGGTACCTGTGTGTGCATGTGGTATGACTTTCTCCTGGACTCACATAAGCTTAGTCTCAGCAGCCATTCTCATTCTATTCTGAGAATCATGTCCCTATAACATCCATAATTTGAGATTCTAACTCCCAGTAACTTACAAAGTAGCTATATTTTTCAGACAAGGTATTTAAAGAGGCAGTTAAGTTAAAATAAGACCTTTAACCTAAGTTTTCATCTAATGTGACTAGTGTTCTCATAATGAGAGGAGGTATAAGCATAGATGTGCATAGCTACAGATAGAAGACACACAGGGAAGAGAAGTCCAGGCAAATCAAGAAAAGAAGTCTCATAAAAATCCAACCTTGTTGACATCTTGCTCTTAGACTCTGAGTTTCCAGAAATGGGAGAAATTAATTTCAGTGGTTTTTCCATCTAGTCTGTGGCAACACCAATGGCATCTCTACTATCTGACACACATTCTGAGAGGAAACACTAGGAGGAGAGAAATTGTCAGCAACTTACACGCCATGGTACTTGGTCCCAGCCACTGGCACCTATACAGATGCTAGGGTCAGTCAGCAGCGTATTTGGAGCAGAAGAGCAGCTGTCACTGGTTGTGTAGATTTCTGTGAAGGCAACCGAAGAGTTGCTATATTAACCATTGTCCATTCCTGGGACTTCACATTTTATATTTCTGCATGGGGGGTCTTCTGAACTCACCCAAGCCATTGACCAAGTTTTCGTAGAGTCTCTTCCACATTCCACAGATTATGTTGAGTCTTGAGAAATTGACAAAGCTAGAATCTGCATGTACAGATTTACACATAATACAGAAGAAAAAAGACAAAGGAATAACGGCTATGTCCTGGAACATGAAGTAAGTTGCAGAGTGCACTGAGGCATAGAAGATGGTATATGACTCCAGACTAGGTGATCAGGGTACTGTTGAGGGGCCAAGTACCTTCAATTGGCCTCACACACTTCAGATAGTTCCAGGGAGAAAGCAGGCAAAATAAATAGTTGCAATGATTATATTCAGGACAACATGGAGAGGAGAGGCCCCATGTACCTGAAAAACACCTGCCCTCTCCCAAGGTATTCATACCTGACTTTTCCAGGAATATGATATAGGCTAAGCAATCATATCAGCAGGATGATGTGGGCTGCCTGATTTCCATCCATATCTGGTGAGAGGCAAGGATGTACATGCAGATAAAGCAAAGAAGCATTCCAGAGAGTTGTTTCCAGAGCCTAAGATAGGATATTGACAACAGGAATGGACAGATATTCTCAACTGAGGCAAAGGTCTGATGCAATTTACAGTTTCCTCTGACTGTTTGGCTTCCTGGTCTGGTCCTCTAACACAGATTCTTTGTTCTAGATCATCTGCCTGCTTTACCCTTATGTTATGTGGGTTAGTTTTGTTTGATGTTCTTTTGGTATTTTGAGACAAGGACCCAGAGTTTCATGTATGCTAGGTAGCCAAGGGGCCACCCTGAACTATATCCCCACCCCCTAACATTGCTTTTTTAATCAGATCCTTTAATTTTTAGACATACTTTGGGATTTTGACCTATTTGTATCTTTATTTTCACTCTTCATATCTGATATCAAGAGTCCTTCACCAGACCAATGACTCATTGAAATGAACACTTATAAGTAAAGATGCATTTATTAAAAGGTACACTGTGTGTGTGACTCACTGTGCCACACTACAGCTTCCACACCAAGATTTTTGTTTTGGTTTTTATATGTTAGGTTTTTATTTGTTTTTGTTTTTGTTTTCTTTTTAATTTTATTTTATTGGGATGGGTTGCAAGGGCAGATGTAGATGTAACCAACCGTCTTATTAAATAAGAAACACAGAGCCAATTCAGAGAAGAAAGCCAAGAGGTCAGAACTAAGAGCCTTACCCTTCCTGCTTCAGCCAAGAGAGCTCTCCGAAAAGGAGGCCTACTTCCTGTGTGTATGTCTTTAAATAGTCTTTCTGTTTTGCCTTCTCATTGGTTGTAAACCCAAACACATGACTGCCCTCATCACTGCCTGTCTGTAGTGACTTCCAGGTCTTCTATGGTTGGTATTGAGATTAAAGGCATGTGTCTCCAATGCTGGCTGTATCTTTTTACACACAGAGATCTACCTAGCTCTGTCTACCAAGTGCTGGGATTAAAGGCATGCGCCACCACTGCCACACTCTTGCTATGGCTCTAATAGCTCTGATCCCCAGGCAACTTTATTTATTAACATACAATTAAAATCACATTTCAGTACAAGTAAAATACCACCACAGGCAGAGGGTAGAAATGAAGGGACAGGGAGATGAATGGGATTGGAATGTATGATGTGAAATCCACAAAGAATCAACTAAAAAAATCTAGATCCTTTGGAAGAACAGCGAGTGCTCTTAACAGCAGAATCATCTCCCCAGCCCCTAATTTCTCTATTCTTAATACCTAGAGTAAATCAAAATCTGTGCCCAAGTTGTTATATAGATTCTTAATCAGCACTCAACCATTAATTTTTTTGCATAAATTAAGAGTTTAAGAAACTAGTGTTGTGAGAAAAATGGAGTCTCTTAGACACCTGGTCATTCTCTCCTACCAGGACTGCAGGGTTTCTGACCACTGTGACCTGGAGCAAGCACTTAGGTATGATAGTCTTGGTACTATCTTTTTCCCTCTGCAATTCCAGTGTCCACTGAGGTACAACCCTGGCTGAGCACCCCTAATCTGAAAATCCAAAATCCTAAATGTGGAATGTTTTAAAATCCAAAAGTTTCTGAGTGCCAAAAGGATCCCACAAACGTTCATACACAAAACAATAGACAATATTGCACAGAGATACCTGCAGGTATATGAAATATAAATGATTTTATGTTTGGACTTTGTCCTTTCTATGACTATATAAATAGCATAAAATATCACACACACACACACACACACACACACACACACACACACACACACACACACACCTTCCCAATCTGAAAATCTTTCAGTCTCCAACATGTTGGATAAGGGGCAATCGACCTCTTGTGAGCCATTGTGAGAACCGGGGCTTGATCACAAAGGCTGCTTACTGGAACTTGGGAAACAAAGGTGAGGGTTAAGAGGAAGGATGTAAAAATGCTCAAGCCAATAGTTCTTTGGGCTATGGATTGTGGCAGTTTTATTTCCTACTGTTTTTGCCATGTAATCACAATTAGTGTGTACCTCACCTTCAAGAGATGGCTGCCTTTGTTGACACCATATACAGTTTCTCCAATTATAGAAGTTGCTCAAAAGCTGCTGATCATACAAGAAACTGCACTTGGTAGCAACCAGAGAATAAAGGGCAGAGATGGGCCAGCAGGGTGACTTGATTGAAAATTGTTCTAAAATAAAACCTAGGCTTTATTTATGAATAGTAAACTCAGATGTGAATTCTCATGTCTTCACCTCTTGTGAGCTGGCCCTTTACAAGTCACATTTGGTGATAGTCTTTGTGCAGCAGCTTTGTTCTTTGGTTCCTTATAAGGTGAGAGAGAGAACAGCAGATGTGAAATGCTAAATCTTGGGTCAAAGGCGAGCAGCATTCTAGCTTGGGTAAACATCCATTGACCACCTGCAGACAAGGATGCCTACAAAATAAAAGTAATTAGAAAACTCCTTGTAATGCATCACCCAGCTGGAAACTAGTGCATCATCCAGACCCAGTAGAGGACAGAGACTGCAATTAGACTAAGTGGGAATTCCTTCTCCAACAGGAAAATGTCAAGTGCTAGGTAGGAAAAAAAATTCCAGCAATATGTAAAACCAGATGAATCCATTTATCATCTTAGTATAATCAGGATTATTTCTTACAAAATGAAATTTTAATATTTCCTTTAGGGAAGGGTGATAAAAGGATCTCAGTCTCATCCCTAACACATACACACACACACACACACACACACACACACACACACACACACACACACACACCCTAATACACACACACACACATTCTAACACACATATACATATATATCACACACAAACATACACACAAACACAAAGAAATGGAAGGAGACATCAGGCTATGTTCAAGGAATGAAAACAATAAAAATATCTGGACAAAGACTCAAATCCCATAACTTTAATTCAGCATGCAGATAGGACACAAGTACCAAGGGACTGTCATTTCTTGGTGAGTTAGTTCATGCTTCACCTGCCAGGCTTCCACTCTGCTCTGAAATCACACCTATCCACACATGCTAGAATCACTTAGTCTTCTAGCAATTCAAAATGGGAAGATTAGTTAGAAGGAAGGGAATATGTAGATTATTGTAACACATGTACATTTGAAATAGACTTTGATTTAATCTTTTAAAGACACATTGTAACTTCTAGGTAAAACAAGAACATTTAATTAACATATACTAATTTTACAAAATAATGGGATATTTCCTACCCATAGCATAATGTACTTTGGTGATGTTCAGTACTCCATTTACACTCTGCCATCTCCTCTGGCTGGTCTCGTCCATCTTCTCAAAGTCTCTTTTGGATTGATTTACTACAGAACAGGAACCTTGAACTTTCTTTTCTTTATTAAAGAATAGGTAGGCCCTTTCTCTGTGTTTACTCATCTAGTCAATAAATTTGTGTCTAGCACATATTTGGACAGTAAAAGATAGAGGTGATGAAGAAGGAGTTCCTAACCTGGTGGAGCTCTTGTCCAGAAGAATAGAGGGACATACAAGCAAAGACACATAGGGTCATTCAGACACATCAGGCATTTGGGGGATTGGTTGAAGGGTTAGCCATGTAGATAGGAGTGGAACAGTTTCCCTGGGTCAGGCAAGTGTGGCAAAAGCAGTGAAGTTAAGAAATCTCATAGTGTGGAGGGAAGCTCACCTGGGTTGTCAGATCAAGGGGATGTCTGAAGACACAGATAAGGCTCAGATGTTTTGGAATGTTTTCAGGACTTTGGTTATTATCTAATGGAAAGGGAGGCGTTGACAAGGCTTAAGTAGGAGCTATACAGTGAGGTACGCATTTTGAAAAGACCAATCTGGCTCAAGGTGTCGATAGGACTAGAAGATCAGACAAGTGGTAGGGAGGGGTGATAAGAGACATCAATGAACACATTATAAAGATACACACAAATCAATAATAGCTAGTTATAGAACCAACCTAGGTATCCAAGAACAGAGAATAAGTAAGAAAACTGTGGTATGCACACAATAGAATTCAGTTCAGCCATGAAGAATGAAGTTATGTCCTTTGCAGGAAAATGGATGCAATTGGAGATAATCACATTAAATGAATTAAGACTGTCTCTGAAAGATAAATATATGTTTTCTTCTATTAGTGGTTCCTAGATTCTATATAGCCACATAAAATAATGTATGAATAGATTAAATGGAAACAGAACTGAACTTGACTATGGGAAGACAGGAGATTATTAGGGAGAAGGGCAAGAAAAGGAGGATGGGGAAATGGAGTTGGGTGAATATGCTCAGTAGACAGCATATTTATCAGAAAGAAAAGTTTGAAAGACTTGAAGTTTGGGAAGATGGATTAGAAGCTAAAGTGCTTCCACTTGAGTTTGATTCTCAGCCCAGAACCCAAAAAAATAAGGCTGGGCATGGTGGAGCACATTTATAAGAGGAGAATCCTTGAAACACACTAGCCAGTCAGTCTGGCATATTAGCAAGTTCTAGGTCAATGAGAGATCCTGCCATTAAACAAACAAACAAACAAACAAACAAACAAATAAATAAATATGGATCGCACCTGAGAAATGACACATCTAGTTGTCCTCTGGCCTTCATGCATACACACATGCACGTGCACACACATGAACACACTTTTTTAAAAAAAATGTTTTAATGAGAGTCTAAGTGAAAGATTGATAAGGACCTCTTCATAGGCACCAGTACAAAGAACAGAAACAGATTCATGAAATATTTAAGCTCTTAATACCCCAGCCCAGAGCATCTGATTATACAGCTGCCTCTGATGCATAACTGTAGCCCAAAGCAAACCATTTCCTAACCCCAAAGATCACCATCACTGAACACCAAGGACCTGAACCCCTGCCAGCCATCCTTAACCCCCAACAGACCTCAGCTCCTGGAGGACAGATAACCTGAACCAGAAGAAACAAATCACCAAACTCTATCTTTCTGTCATTTTTGAGGACATGCTGTGGTTATTTCATTCTTGTAGCCTAAGCTTCCACATTTCTGATTGGATGTGCAGGGTGCATGTAGTGGAAACCTCAGGACTCCTGTTCTTTTGGAAAATTCAAGTATAGAAAAGAGTCCTAAATAATTTACAACTGTCCTATATTTTTCTAGCTGTCTCCCCTCATACTCTTCTCCAATGGATGCAAATTGTAGTCTCTAGAGTTCAAAAATGTGCTTTGGGAGAAAAAGAAGAAGCACCACAAATGTTCTCTTTTTAAACTTTTCTATCACATTTTTTTCTTCTGGAGACCTAGTGATGCCAAGTAATAGGAGCACATTTAGAGAGCGATGGTATCTAGTAAAAGATCTTGCATTATTGTCATGGTTGTATGGATCAGAATGTTGGAGATGCAGTATAAATTTAGAGGTGAGCCACTTCGGAGATGGAGAACACCTGGTATGCAGACTCTACTTATCATCACCAATATTCACTGAGGGCATTGTCAATGTACCTCTGTAGTCTTTTCTATGAGCCCAGATATAGCCTCACATCCTTATCAATGTGGTACTTAAATGACTACCTAATGATCAGAGTTGGCACACAAGATTAAACTTATTTTCCAGCTCTGATCTAGTCCTAACAGTTACACAGGGGGAAACTGAGAGGCAGAAATGATCCAATACCAGCCTATGCATGAGTTTTGTTGCTCACACCTGCTTCGAACTTCTTTACTGTGAGATCAGAACCACTAAATCTCATCTGCTCCTGACTCTGAATCTTCCTCTATGTCTTTATATCTTCCATATCCCCAGAAATTTATCTTCAAATTCAAGCATTCTTCTTCATTTTTATTATCATTGGGCTATTCCTGTTCATCTATTCCTGGCCACACTGTGTCTTCACTGAGGAGATTTGGGACTCCTGGGATGCCTGCTTCATATGTGAACTAGGAGTTGTCATACCTGCTCTGCACTGAAGGAGTTCAAGAGTCTAGCTGCTTGCATGAATGGGACTAAGAGAGAAGGGAAAACATAGCAATAGAAAATGAGCCTATTGTAAGGTGAAGTGAAGACAGTTTGTGATCATGGTGGAGAAAGAATTTCCTTCAACACTAGAGACATTGACGCACATTGAGCATCAGTTGCATCTGTTAATCAGTGGCAGGGGGAAGGCTACTGTGATGCAAAAGGGGAACAAAGAGGGGCAAGGGTGGAGTTGAGAGTTAATATCATAGAATTATTGGAAAGTGGTAAAAACTAGAAGACAGGGTTCAGTTAGATGAAGAAGTTACTGGAAGTATGTATCTTCCTTTTCTCTTAACTCTGCTCCTGACCATCACGAGGTGAGGAACTTTAGTACACAATACTATTGTCATCATGTTGCTCTTCCCCAGAGCTCCATGGCAATGTAGCTACCTGACCAGATGTGAACCCCTGAAACTATGAACCAAAGTAACTCATTCTTCCCAGTCAATTGTTCCTTCTGAAGTGTGTCACAGTGATGCCTATTCTATCACATACACACACACACACACACACACACACACACACACACACACACACACACACATCATGATTTATCTATCTCTTCTGCTGTTGATGGACAAGTAGTTTGTGGTGACAGAACATTCCCATTCTGTCATTAAACACTAGGGCCCAGTTGAAGACCCTTTTGGTATCTTGCCAGTTTCCCAATACCTTACTTTCTTCTCTTTTTCTCTGGAGACCTCTTGCATTTCAGAGCACAGTTTCCTTTACAAGGCAAGAAATTCCAAATGTAATTCTATAGCACTAGTGTACAAACTTGGCTGAGGATGGGAATTGTTTACTTCATAAAATAATTGTCGCCTAGGTACTACCTGGGATATTCTCATTTAATTGATTTTAGTTGATGCCCAAGTATAGGGTTTTGTTTTGTTTTTCTTTCTGGTATGGTGTTTTGTGTGTGTGTGTGTGTGTGTGTGTGTGTGTGTGTGTGTGTGTGTGTGTGTGTTTAGAATAGGAACTAGGGCTTTGCACATGCTAGGTGATCTATTACTGATGTACAACCTTCCCCCCCCCAAGTTGTCCTTGCATGAATTGAAACTCATTGCTCTATAGTTCCCACTATGATAACCTCTAGTAGTTTCCTCCTCTGTTGCTTTTAGAATTCCTATGCAAACAGGATCTCTGGGTGACCTGATACTGTTTATATCATCCATCAGTTCAGCCTGTGGGATTCAATTAACCCTGTTAGTGCTAGCAAGCAAGAAACAGGTGGTTCAATACTAGGTGGATTTCATGTATTGGAAACTTCTTGATGAACTGCTTAAAATTGCACCTGATGATGTAAATTAGGGTCCTGCCATGGAGCTGAGGCTTTATGTGTCATTAGAAGAATAGAAAATATATCTAGTGGAAAATATGTCATATTATCTTTTTCTAGAATGACTGCCCTATGAATCCCCTTTGTATGGAGAAACAGATGAGTCCTCCATTATAAAGTTGTATAATGGAGCAGCTGAGCCATCACAAGTGGAGACGTCAAGTTGGTAATTGTCTATAGACCTATACTTGAACTCGAAACACCTGATAGCTGGAGCAGAGTGCTTAACCTCTGAGCCTTCATTTTCTCTGTAAAATGGATTTAATAATACCTACCTGAGGGTTGGGGATTTAGCTCAGTGGTAGAGTGCTTGCCTCAGCTCCGGGGAAAAAAAATACCTACCTGACAACATTATTTGAAGGGTTCAAATAAATGATGAACTTATGTTTCATTGTGCTTATAGGCAAGTATCAGTCCCAGAGCCACAGGTCTGGAGGGAAACACACACAAAAAAAATCTCAATTAGAAATGTAGTGAGAACATGAATGATTTGTTAAAGAAAAATACGTGGAACCAGTAAGTTATGGAGCACACAGCATCACTAGTGATCAGAATGGTTTTGGTTGGGACCAAATGCTATTCTTTTTATCCTATTGCCTGTGGTTTACATCATGGTAGAATATGCTTTTTTATACTGTGCCATTGGGAATATTAATTGATTTGGTTTTTCTAGAAAGCAATTTGGAAATGTCAGAAGCCTCTGAAAGGTTTCTTTTTTAAACCATTAATTCCACTTCTCTATCTCTCCTCAGGAACTAAGTAGGATTGACTATGGATGTTGACCTCAATGATATTTATAAGAATGAACAATAGAAATGATCTAGTTATCCAAAATATGAGAGTAATTAAGTAAACATGACACATTTTCAAATATAATAATGTACCCTCAAATTAAATTTATAAAGATTACCTAATGACATAGAGAATGCTTTTGTAAGTGGAAATGCAAGATAGTAGAGTTTAATTTTTGATATTGTCAATTTTATTTTTAAAATGTATGCTATTTTCTCTATTAGATGCTTTTATGCTGTTACAAAGAGACACTCATTCAAACTGGCTCAAATAAAAGAAAAAATGTATAGGCTCATATAGTAGGAAGTATCCTCAAACATGTCAGATTTCAAAATTGGCTGGCTGAGCAGGTCAAATTTTGCATCAAGAATTCAGTTTCCTTCTAAAGATCTCACTACACAAAGTTGTCTTCACTCTCAGGCTAAAGATGCTGCACACAGCTCAACAGTGTTCAGAGGAGACATGAGGCTTCCTTTCTTCCTTTATTTTTTCATGCTCCCCTTCCTTTTATTCCTTCCCTCTGTCTCTCGATGTTCCCTATCATCTCACACCTCTCTTTAATTAAGGCTGAATGTATTTTTATCACTGGTCTATTTTCAGAATCCTTTTGTGTTAGAGGAATGAATTGAATAAGACTTGTTCCTGGATAATCCCTTGGCCAGGGAAAGCATTCTGTGTTTACATAGGATTGGGACTGTTTTCTAATCTCAGAGTGCTGGGTTTCCTGATGTGTATGGTTTACAACTCTGAATCTTATTGCTGATCAGTTAGCAAGGTAGAGGCGAGAGAGGTGCTGGGTAGGTACCACCTATTCCCACATGCATCTACCTACAACACATGTTTTCCAACTGATGTGACCACACAAATGGAGTTTCATAGAATAATGCCTTTACAAGGTTTCTAGGCCATGCACTTGGTGCCAAGATTTTCATGGACCTCAAATATCATGAGGAGTACTTCAAGAGCTCATAGAAAAGAGTATGGAATGTTGTAGAATATTATTCTAAGATGTGTTACTTTTGTTTATATTGCATTTGTTTAACTCTGTGAAGGTGTGTCGCTAAGCCTGTCTAAAACACCTGATGGTCTAATGAAGAGCTGAATGGTCAATAGTGAGACAGGAGAGAGAAATAGGTGGGGCTGGCAGGCAGAGAGGATAAATAGAAGGTGAAATCAGGGAGTAGGGGAAAAAGAAGGAGTGAGAGAGGAAGAGGCCAGCCACCCAGCCACCCAGCTAGCCACAGCAGCCACGAAGTGAGAGTAGGAGTAAGATTTACAGAAGTAAGAGAAATGCAAAAGCCCAGAAGCAAAAGGTAGACAGGATAAGTTAAGTTAAAGAAAACTGGCAAGAAACAAGACAAACTAAGGCTGGGCATTCATAATTAAGAATAAGCTTCTGTTTGTGATTTATTTGGGAGCTGGGTGGTGGGTCCCCCACAAGAGTAAAAAAAAAATAAGAAGAAGAACAATGTAATGCCTTGAGAAAGCAGCTGTGTCCATTGGTGATGGGCATGTAAGGTTGCTTGCTGACATCTTGGTAGATCAGGAAACAGAGTGGTTCCAAAAGTGGGACTGGATTATAACATTCAAGACCAACTCTCCAACAACTTATTTTCTCAACTGAAGGTCTACAACTTAAAGTTGCATAGCATCCCCAAAACAGCAATACCAACTATGGACAAGGTGTTCAAACACATGAACCAGTGAAGCACATTTTAGCTCAAACCATTATGTTGCTATGGACCTACCCTATTATAAGTGATATATACACATTTACTAACATAAATTAGTAAGCTTATACTACTATTGTGCCTACTTTACCATCTGGAGATGCTTATTTCTCAATCCAAAATCACACAGTTAATAAATGACAGTTCTGAAAACGAAATACAGGAAGTTTCATTTCAGAATCTTCAACCACAATAACTATAACACACTGCTTTTTTATTACATATTATACACACTAGTCACTTCCTGTCTGTGTGCTATAAGCTGTGTATGACCTGAATAAGTTGTTAAATGAGACCTCCTAAATCACCTATCACAATCTAGGTCATCAATGCATATACAAGGAAAGAGCAATGAAAACAAAAGAAAGACTACAAAGAAGAATGATTTGACTTCTCCATCATTTATTTATTTATTCATTTAGAAATTTGGACACTAAGGATACAGAAATAAATTATAAATTTTTTTCACTCAAAGCTCCTGTAAATAAATTAAAAAGTATTTTGTTATTTTAATTTTTTAACTTTTTTCATATATTTTAACGTTTTCCCTTCCTCCGACTTTCCCCAGATGCTCCCCACATTACAACCCATCCAACTTCATGTTCTCTCTTTCTCAAAAATGAAAATAAAGGAAGATATTTTATTTTAAAGATGCATTTTATAATTTTTAATTATGTGTATTGCATGATTGAGTCTATGTGCAGGTACATGCATGTAGGTGCCTGTGGAGGTAGGAGCCTGTGAAGGCCAGAAAAGGGCATTGGATTTCCTGGACTGGAGTTACTTATAGTTCTAAGCATCCTTACTTGGGTGCTTGCACTGAACTCAGGTCCTCTTTAAGAGCTGTATGTGATCTGTTACTGAGCCATCTCTCCTACCCTTAAAATATGTTTTAGAAGAGACTTGAATATATTGCCTGGACTACAATTTACGGCCAATCCATTTATGCAGTGACATTCTGCCTCCAGGAAATCCTACCTTCTAGAAAGAGAGAAATTTGTATAAATAATTTTATAAATGTATACCAAATAAGAGCTCATATTTATGTTGGTTTTGCTGTAACCATCATCGAATCATCCCCAGAATTCTTTTCTTTTTAATTTAACTTTTTATTTAATTTTTTTTTCATTTTACATATCAACCACTGTTCCTCCTCCCTCTTCTTCTCCCACTCCCCCCCATTCTCCCCCCTATCCCACACCTCTTCACTTTTCATAGGGGGTAAAGCCTCCCTTGGGTAGTCAACACTGGCTGGCATACCAAGTTGGGGTAGGACTAAGACCCTCCCCGCTGTATCAAGGCTGAATAAGGCACCCCAGAATAGGGGATGGGCTTTAAAAGGACAGTTTATGTATCCAGGATAGGTCCTGGTCCCATTGATAGGGGACTCACAAACAGATCAAGCTACACAACTGTCCTTCACATTCAGAGGGCCTAGTTTGGCCCCATACAGTCTCCCCAGTTGTCAGGCCAGTGTCTGTGAGCTCCCACTAGCTCAGGTCAGCTGTCTCTGTAGTTTTTCCCATCATGATCTTGACCCCCTTTGCTGCTACAGTCCCTCCTCCCTCTCTTCAACTGAACTCCAGGAGCTCAGCCAAGTGCTTGGCTGCAGGTCTCTGCATCTGCTTCCATCAGTCACAAATGTAGGTTCTATGGTGATAATTAGGGTGGTCACCAATCTGAGTACAGGGGAAGGCTAGTTCAGGCACCCTCTCATCACTGCTAGGAGTTTTAGCTGAGGACATCCTTGTGGGTTCCTGGTGATTTCTCTAGCACCAGGTTTCTCTCTAACCCCATACCAGCTCCCTCTGTCAAGATAACTCTTGCATTGCTCTCCCTCTCCATCCCTTCCCAAACTCAGCCATCTCAATTCCTCATGTTCCCACTCCTTATCTCCTCCCCTCTACCCCCACCCACTGCTCCCAGTTTACCTAGGAAATCTTAACCCTTTCCCGTTCCTGGGGCAACCCATACATATTCCTCTCAGGGTCCTCTTCTTTACCTAGCTTTTCTGGAGTTGTGGATTGTAGCTTGGCTATCCTTTGCTTTGTGTCTAATATCCACTTATGAGTGAGTACATACCATGTTTGTCCTTCTGGGTCTGGCTTACCTCACTCAGGGTGATTTTTCTAGTTCCATCTAGTTGCCTACAAATTTCATGATGTCATTTTTTTTAACCACTGAGTAATACTCCATTGTGTAAATGTACCACATTTTCTTTATCCATTCTTCCACTGAGGGGTATCTAGGTTGTTTCCAGGTTCTGGTTATAATGAATAATGCTGCTATATGAACATAGTTGAACAAGTATCCTTGTGGTGTGGTTGAACATCTTTTGGGTATTTGGCCAGGAGTGGTATTGCTGGGTCTTGAGGTAGTTTGATTCCAAATTTTCTGAGAAACCACCATACTGATTTCCAGAGAGGCTGTACAAGATTGCACCCCCACCAGCAGTGGAGGGAGTGCTCCCCTTTTTCCACATCCTCTCCAACATAAGCTGTCATCAGTGTTTTTGCCCTTAGCCATTCTGACAGGTGTCTCAGAGTCATTTTGATTTGCATTTCCCTGATACTTAAGGATATTGAGCAATTTCTTAAATGTCTTTCAGCCATTTGAGATTCTTCTGTTGAGAATTCTCTGTTTAGATCTGCACTCCATTTTTCAACTAGATTATTTGATACTTTGCTGTCTAGTTTCTTGAGTTGTTTATATATTTTGGAGATCATCCCTATGTCAGATGTGGAGTTGGTGAAGATCCTTTCCCATTCTGTAGGCTGTCATTTTGTCTTATTTACCGTGTCCTTTGCCTTACAGAAGCGTCTCAGTTGTCTCAGTTTCAGGAGGTCCCATTTATTAATTGTTGCTCTCAGTGTCTGTGCTACTGGTGTTATATTTAGGAAGTAGTCTCCTGTGTTCATGCATCTAAGGCTACTTCCCACTTTCTCTTCTATTGGGTTCAGAGTAACTGGATTTATGTTGAGGTCTTTGATCCATTTGGATTTGAGTTTTGTGCATCCCAGCATTCTTATATTACATACTATTGCCCCTATATCCTAGAAGTTAAGTTTCCAGGTGACTCTATGGCTCTAAATCTATTACTCTTTCTCCTCTATCCTAAACCAGGATGGAATGGACATGACAAAGAGATACAAAAGACATCTCAGGAGATTGTGTTGGCTGGTATGATAAAGCAGATCTTTGAGTACACAGATATTGTCAACCATATTTTGGGGTCAGTCAATTAGGCCTTTTCAAATTCAGAGGCAGTCTTGGCCCTTACCCTGAGAGACCAGAGGATAAGGAGCAGGCACTTACACATCTATATCTTAGAAGACAGTCAAATGGAGTCTTGCAATCTGATTTACCAGCATGCTTACCTTTTGAGTATATGAAAATATTCATCCAAGATTCAGACTTGTCCTTAAGGAACAGATGTAGAGGCAAAGTGGGGCATGAGTCAAAGTGAGCTGAACATCTCCTCGAAGTCATCACAGGCATTCAGTCTTTAATGCTTCTGTCATCTTGAGAAGGGGCATTTTGCTACTATTATGTAGACTGGAATACTGAAACTTCTTAGAGAATTTTCCTCCCTAAGCAGACTTGGTATTAGAACTAATGCTTTCAAAGTCTTTCACATGGCTCTTAAACCCTCAGAGAAAGGGAGCAGACATCTTATAGGAAAGGATGACTGATGTCCTCTTATAGTATTCAAAGCCATTCTGGTTTTTACTAATGTGAGCCACTACTGTTCCTCCCTTAGAGAACTTCCACTACTGAGTAGTGAGGCCAAGGATGGAGCCAACAGTTCCTGACCTAGGAGGGCTCAGAGGTGCTAAAGCAAAGAGAAGTAGATTACTCTCTTGTTGGATACTCCAGATCTGCTTCAAAGATACCCATGCTTGCTGGTTGCTACATGTCTCTGTTCAGGGCAGGGAATTTTATTCAATGGGTATATATGGGATTGAAGTTCTTTAGGAGCCTACAGAGGTGTTAAGAACATTTAGCCCCTAAGATGTACAATGTAAGGAGAATGAGGGACTCGGAAAAATTAAGGAAGCTGGAAGAAAGAGAAGCCATGGCAAAGGAGGTGCCTATGGGATAGTCAATGGAGAGGGTAGAAAGGGAAGTCTCCTAATGACTGTACACGTGCCCATCCTCTCTTTTGATATAAAAGCCACTCCTTTTACCTTGTCTATGTGACTTAAGTGGAAATGATCCCTTTTGCCAGGACCCAAGAATAAATGAATAATCATACCTGGCCAGTTATTACATGATCCTGGACAAAGTGATCGTTTCAATGTATTAGCCATTTTTTCTCATGTATATGACAAAGCACCTGATATAAACAACTTAAAGGGGAAAGTGTTTATTTTGGCACATGGTTTGAGGGAATTTAGTCCATCATGGTGAGGAAGGCATGCCAGCAGAAGTACAAGGTGGCTGGTCATATTTTATCCATAGTTCAGAAGGACTGCTCAGCTCAATTTCTCTTATTTTTCATTTTATTCAGTCTAGCACTCAAGATCATGATGATATCATCCAGATTCAGGGCCAGCTGTTGTGGAATATTATTTAAAGATGTGTTACATTTGTTTATGCTGTGGAACATTTGTTTAATGATGCAAAGATGTGCTGTATTCTTTTATGTTGCATTTGTTTAACTCTGTGAAGCTGTGTTACTTTGCCTGTCTAAAACATCTGATGGTCTGTAAAGAGCTGAACAGCCAATAGTGAGACAGGAGAAAGGATAGATGGGGCTGGCACACAGAGAGAATAAATAGAAGGAGAAATCTGGGAGGAAAAGAAGAGCAAGGGGGATCAATGAGGAGGATGCCAGGGGCTAGCCACACAGCCACACAGCCAGCCACAGAGTAAGAGTGAAAGTAAGCTATATAAAAGTAAGAAAATGAAAAAGCCAAGAGGCAAAAGGTCGAGGGGATAATTTAAAGTTAAGAAAAACTGGCAAGAAACAAACCAAGCTATGGCAGGGCACTTACAAGTTATTTTGGAGCTGGGTGGTGGACCCCCCAAAAGAGCCAAAGAACAAAGAATAAGAAAACAACAGTCAGCCTTCTTTCTTCATTTCAAACATTCTGGACACACCCAGACATGTTTCCTATGTGATCCAAATCCAGTCAGATTGACAATGGTATTTAAAGATCCTGTTCATGACTGAACAGGCCAGTTGACCTAGGCAGCTGGAGTTCCAGAACTCTTGCAGGAATATTTGGAGAACCATACCTGTTTATACAGAGATTGCTATCTGTAAAGATGACTTACTCTAAGATGCAAGAGTCTCCATGTGAGGGGAACTTATTTAATAGTGAAGCCAACTCAGTGTGAAATGCCCAAGAATGAGGGAAGGAGAAGGAAGAATAAATTATTTAAGCAGCGATCCCAAGGCAGTTGAAGTAAATGAAGCTAACAAATTTTTATTAGATTGAAATTTTCTGTTAATTCCTACAGGAAATGGCTTGAGCTTGGATAGGACATACATTATAGTCAGAATGCTACTAGAAAATACTGCAGGCTGGGTAACTTATTGTATCAGTTTTCTTTTCTGTTGATGTGATAAAACACCATGACCAAAGGCTACTTGTAGAAGGCAGAGTTTATTTTGATTTCTCAGTTCCAGAGTCCAATGGTGGGAGAGTCATGGCAGCAGGCAGCTGGACCAAGGAGCTGAGAAATCACATATCAATATAGGAAGCAAATAGAGTGTACTAGAACTCTCAAAATTTGGCCCAAGTGATACACTCTCACCATCAAGGCTCAGTGTCCTCAAGCTTCCACAACCTCCCTGAATAGAGCCACCAGCCTGAGACCAAGCGTCCAAATGTTTCAGCCTATGTGGGACATTTCTCATTCAAACCCATTCAAACCAGCGAACTTTTAAACAGCAGAAAAGTATTCTTCACAGTTCTAAGACTGTAAAGCCAAGATCAAGTTGCCACCATGTTTAGTGTCTGGCAGGGGACTGTGACAGGGTCCTGTGCTGTTGTTCCCTTTGGGGGGGGGGGCAAGTAGGCGCAGAGTCAAACCACACAGACTCTGGGAGAAAGTCGACACAACAAGCTCAGTTTACTGAGGAAGAGGCAAGCCTCATATACCCTCCACCCAACCCTGGGGGGAGGTCTGATGAATATGCATCTGCTGGTGTGACATGGCTGTCTCTCATTGGTCCAGGTCATTTCCAGATCATATTTCAGCTGCTGTTGCTAAGGCCCTTAGGCAGACCCAGGTTGGCTCTCAGAAAGTATTATTTTGGGCCAGCTGGCCCTCAAGCCTGTTAGGGATGAGTCATCCCACAGGGGGCCAGTTCCTCTTCCTCATATAGTGGCCTCTTCATTGGTTTATCATGTGGAGAAATGGGCTAAAGAGCTTTCTGGTCTCTTTGATGAGGGACCAGTTCCTGTTCTTCATATGATGGCCTGTTCATTGTTTTATCATACAGAGGAACGGGTTAAAGAGCTTCCCAGTCTCTTTGAGGGGGTACTAATCTCACTCCTGAAGGCTCCACCTTCCTTACCTAATCACCTCTTGAAGGCCCACATCTTTCTACTACGACCTTGAGGATTAGGGTTCAATGTAATAATTTGATATCAGAAACCTTCAGCCTCCAGTATGTGGCTTATGGCAACAGTGCCTTTGGTCCCTTTCAAGATGAATAACTGCATTTTATTTCTTTATTGCTAAAATAAGAAATAATTACTATTAAAACCATTTCCTTTATGAATAACCATCATGATTTCTAACAGTCTCTGAACTATTTATCTCTTCCAGGTCCTTGACTAAGGTCTTAATTCCTTATAGCAGTCTCATGGGAATAAATACATCATTATTCCCTCTTTATAGATTAGTAAACTGAAGTGCAGTCAGGCTAGAATAGTGGCTTGATTAAGCTAAGAGCCCTGTAGTCAGATATATAAAATTCTGCTCTTAACCATGGAGCTATTTGTCATGTTTGGTTGTTGGGCCAGCAGGAGGTGGGTTAAAAAGAGATTGTACATGGGAACTAGGAGACTCGAATTCTAGTATCAGCTCTGCCACAGGATGCTAACTTGTGACAAGCCACCTCCTCCCTTAGAGATTCATTTGTTTGGAAGTGTTCAGTGAGGGAATTGAATTAGGTGTCTTAAAGCTTCTGTCTGGTTTTAATGTTCTCTGTTTCAATGACAAATGATGTCAAGCATATTATGTTGCTGTTCTTTCCTGGCAGATATATTCAGACCATAGGTTACTGTTCTCATGAACTGCACAGTGCAACTTGAAAACAACTTTGCCTTAAGCTTCTTTCTGAACCTAGGCCACACAGGCCTTCTTATAGTCTCTTTTCTTGATCTCATGCCAATTCTATACCTATGGGAAAATTTTAGGGAAAATAAATAAATCATACATAGTCACCATCACCACCACCACCACCACCTCTACCACAACACATACTGTGTAAAGGTATTATTGAAAAAACATGGAGATCTCCAAGACAGGCTGGAGTTCTGAGCTGGGAAATTAAGAGAGTATGGTGAATTCAAGGGAGTGCATGATGGGAACCCCAATTATAGTTCCCCTGTGAGAAGACTAAAATGCACACTTCCTAAGATAATTAACTGAACCTCCTATTTCTATTTCACTCATGAGTCCTGCAGACAGCAGCCAGGTGGCCAGTGTTTGAAACAAGCTTTTGGAACCCTGCTAGAATAAAGAGAGCCTATGGCAGAAGAGTTTTGTAGTGGGAGGGTCTGGACAGATGTTTATCTCTCCACAGACATGGTGCAAGAGATACTGCAAGTGGTTTAAGGAATGACTCTTGATAAGTCAAAATGATAAATATTCCCTTCTCAAATATAAATCATGATGATAATTTACTTTAAAAGAACTTAGTAACAGATATTGAAATATTTTAAATTTTATAACAACATTGAAAAAAATTTCTTCTCTTCCATTTTTCTTTTTATCTCTCTTCCTTTTCTTCATTTTTTCCTATACTTCAATATTTTCTTAAATATCTATTGTGGATATGGCTATTGTATTGAACTCATAATTACCTGGTCTTGAACCATATCTCTATCTCAACTTCATTATGTAACTTTAGACAACTTATTTATGTAGTGTTGAACTTCAGCTTTTTCACATGATATGTAGTAAGTGTCCTACAATGTTCAGACATGCTATCACAAAGTACCAAGAGTAGGAGTGAAAGCTTGCTTTCTAGGAGTACAGAAGATCAATCCACACTGATGGCACTGGAAAAATACACTAGTAAAATGATGGTGGCCACCACAAACAACATGCATCTTTTTTGCTCACATATGCCTTGCACTGACTGTTACGGCACTGATGTAGGTTAGGCTGGGTCTGATTGAGTTCACATCTGTTCCATGTGTTTCTCAGTCCCCCCAGAACAACGTTTATTCTCAGAGAATCTTTCTGAAAACAGTCAGAAGCCAGGGCCAACTGCGTGAGTACTCTCCAATCAATGCAAACCACATCGGTCCATAAACCAAAGGCATGGACTCCTGGCCATGCAAATAGTTTGGATATATAATATTACCATAGTGGAGTAAAAGGTAATTCTATCTGTATCACATTTACTTAAGGTCAAGTAGAAAACCAACAATGTCATACGATAGAAATGTCAAAGTGATTAAAATATAAGGGAACTCATTTGTAATTTGTTGAAAATTCAAGGGAAATGTTGGAGAAAGGAAATGACATGAATAAATCAAAATAAATGCTGAGATGAGAATGCTTATGAGTACACACTCAGTGATAAAAAACAGAACAGGACAGTGCAGGCAGAGGGAACAGGAAAGGGAATACACAGAAAAGCAGGGCGCTCACAGGGATGAGTTCATAGATGGAAGAGCCATGGAAGAAAGCCATAGTGCAAAAAATGATTGGACCAGAAAAAAACTCCAGTCAACGTCTGCTGACCAAAGAAGCCCTGTTGCTTCCAGAAGCCAGGGGACTTCTTTTAGAGATTCAGGAGCAAATGACCATCATTTACCAATGAGGGAAAATGTGACTAATGGTTCATACAAGCAAGACACAGTATAGCAAATGATAAGATGGTTATTCCATAAAAGCCAAGAATGCTATGTGTAGCTTTCAGTTAGACGCAACACAGTATTAACCATCAGGTTACAAAGCAGCGTGGAGTGCAATCTAAGATGGCCTCAGTGAGAAACTGTGCTTAAGAACCCTATTTAAGCCAAATGAATGGAAACACATGAACTATGAACCAATGGCTGAGGGGTCCCCACTGGATCAGGCCCTCTGAATGGGTGAGACAGTTGATTGGCTTGATCTGTTTGGGAGGCATCCAGGCAGTGGGACCGGGTCCTGTGCGCATTGCATGAGTTGGCTGTTTGAAACCTGGGGCCTATGCAGGATTGCTTGGCTTGGCCTGGGAGGAGGGGACTGGACCTACCTGGACTGAGTCTACCAGGTTGAACTCAGTCTGTGGGGAAGGCTTTGCCCTGGAGGAGATGGGAATGGGGGGGGGCTGGGGGGAAGGTGAGGGGGACAGGAGCAGGGAGAACAAGGGAATCCGTGGCTGATATGTAGAACTGAATTGTATTGCAAAATAATAATAATAAAAAAAAAGAACCCTATTTATGTTACCTGTCCTGGGGAGGCTGGTAATTGTCTTGGTTGAGGCAACATAGTCCAAGTTCATTGATTCAACAGGCAGAAGAAGAATGATGATATTTAGAGTCAGTTTTTGAGAATAATTCTCGATGTTGCCGTACTGTCTGGTGGACCTTGAACACAGTCCACCTTTTTTTTTCCTTTTCTTTTTTTGAATGTTAGAGTCCTTGTCAGCAAAAATGGATGTTAAAAACACTTACAGCTATCATAATGCTCATGCTGGGCAATATGATATAAAGTAACATAGGTAGCTGAGAGGACCTTGAGTTATGCCCAAGAGATGAAAAGATATTGCTCAGTGAAGCTGTAGGACAATGCTGAGAGCTCAGTGGGAACTGGAGCCTGTTTGGATTATTTCAATAGTACTTGCCATCTGCTCTAATGTTCTTCTTGTCTGCTTTTCTACACTTGGCAGTTTTTAAGGATGGAAACTCTGCTTCCTTAGCTGAAGTCAGGTTTTGATGTGAGATTTTCCCAATCAGACACATGTGAGACTTGGGTTGAGTGAAAAAAGGAAGCACAATCAAGTGTCAGTGTTTCCAGTGTCTGGACTCACTCTGTCACTAGAGACCAACCGTGTAATGGAGGCACACTTATCCCCAAGTTAATCTTTCACTGAATTGCTCCTAAATTCAACCCTTGTAGTCCTGGGCTCCTGATAGAAATAGTAGACTCTGGAAATAGTAGTTATGATGCTGGCTTTGATTTCCTCATAACTCTGCTGTTGCAGAGGTTCCCTTGGAGACCATAATATAAACATACAATGGGCCATGAACAATAAGGTTAATAAAAATTTAATTTAAGAATGAGCTGGCAGAACTTGAGGAAAGAAGAATAAAACTACAACCATCACAAGAATACAGTTTTTCTAATGGAAGAGCCACATAAAGATAAGGAATACCTGAAAATATAAGACAAATTGAGGAAAAGGTTGAGAAAAGCTATTTAACTGAAATGGCTTAAGACAGAGTATTAAAATAGTTTCATGATACAGTAACAACAAAGGGACTGAAGAGGTGATTCAGTGATAAAGATAACATTGATTTTGCAGAGGACATGAGTTCAGTTCCCAGCAACCATATTTTGACTCATAGCTATCTGTAACTCCAGTTCCAGGCAATCAAATGCCCTCTCTGGCCTCACAGGCACTGCACACATTGGTGTATAAACATATATGTAGGCAAATACATGTACACATACAATAAAAATAAACCTTAAAATGAAAAATAGAGCAGATACAGCACAAAGGTAATAGGCATATACATTTTAAAATAAAACAAAATAAGCAAATTGTGATTCTCTATTAGTTTCTAGAAATTAAATATCTATTATCTATCATCTTGCATACATCTACCTATATGCTTATGTATTGTAAGGGGCAGACATAGCCAAGAGAATTTGTCTAGAACCAAATACTCAAAGACATGTGTTAATTAGGTTTCTGGACTTTAAAAGGAAGAAATCACTTCTTAATATCAGTTACCTGACTCATCTCAGTATTTTCCATCTCCATAACATTTCAGAGCTAAAAATGAATGGAGGAATTCCCATAAACTATCTAGGAAAAAATAAAATACTTTTATGCCACTGAACTGAGTCATTGCAGATAAAGGTGAAGGCCTGTATTCCTGAGCATGTAGTAGCTCACAGTGTATTCCCCCACCCCAGAACTGTAAAAAGCCAGATCATGAACCTCAGGAAGAAAGGAAGAAGCTGTGACAATTTCAGAATCCTCTCCGTGGACTGCCAGTAGATTAAAATAGAAAGTTTCATAAGGTAGAAATGATTTAACTATGGAAAGCTGCAGGAGCGGAGAAAAAAAAAGTGGAAAGCAGTGACTGTATGTGTGGCCTTCCTCGTCTTTTATAGCCATAGGCCAACAGAGATCATTTAAAGTTGATATACAACACAGGCATATTTTAAAATAGCTTGATAGTCATCACATACTGCACACATATAAGGTAACAGTGAATGATTGAAAAATTAAAAGGGCCATTGAGGTGGCTCAGCAGTTAAAGAAGCTTTCTATACAGTCCTGAGTTCACATCCTGAAACCTGCTTCAGTGTAGAAGGAGAGACCCAACTCTACAAAGTTGTTCTCTGACTTCCACACGTGAACCATGGCTTGTGTGCTCCAACTCCCATCATATACACAATAATATACACAAATACATCATATATAATATACGTCATATACACAACAATAAATTAAAAACCGATAGTGAAAATTAGGTGGCAATGGAAAGAAAGAAGTAAAGTGCAGAGAATGGATGTATCTTGCCATATGATAGAGTTGATAGACAGTGACTGGGGTGGGGGGGGGATGTTAAAATACCAAAGGCAGCTGTAGTAACAAAAAAGCAACCAAAAATTTAAGTCTCCAAAATATCAACCGAAAATAATGTGCCCACATAATTAAAAGAAAGGACTGCAACTCTAAAATGAGAAATTGTAAACTTAAATGACTTAGGAAGAGAGTAAGAATGGGATACACTAAGGGAACTTGCCTAGCATGATGGGTACTTACTGTATTTGTATCCCCTACATTGCAGACAACCAACCAACCACAACCCAAATTAAACAATCAAATGATAATAACAACTGTCCTGGCTTTGGGAGGGGAACCACTTTCCTTTTCTAAGGATCCTTCCCAAGGAAGAAGCTTGCTGAGTTAGACCACTTGTGGCCTTTCTTCAGGCACTTGCCCTGGGGAAGGGGAAGTGGTTTATCGCTTTTGTAAATTTCAGTGGAGCTAAGGGATCCTTCTCAACACAGCTCTTGCATCTTCTCCCTGAGAAAGAGCTGCCCTTAGGGTAAAGGAATTCTAGTAGGTTCCTGGAGGCAAAGAACCTTCAGTCTGCAGGGCACTTGAGACCTGTCCTGACAATGATGTCTGTGTGAGTGTGCATCTTCTCTGTGCTCACTTGCCTACAAATAGAACTCATACATTTCACTTTAGACTTCATTAGTAATAAAAATGATTCTGGAGAAATGACTCAGTAATGTGCTTGCCCCACAACTATGAAGACCCTACTTCAATCTCTAGGACACACATAAAAATGCTGGGTGTGTGTGGTGCATGTCTATAATCCCAGTTCTGGAGAGGCAGGACCATGAACATGCATACATACATGCACATGCACATGCTCATATACCCATATGTATAGGACCAATTCTTCCCACACATATGAACATACACATATAGTAGTAAAAGTGACATTTGGGTCTGATATTGTTGACTTTCAAATTACTCAAAACAGAGGTGCAGATAGTGGGCTCTACAATGAGACCCTAACAATAGTAAACTGAGGGATTTGATGGACTCAATTCAATGGGAACATATTTGGATAAGTGCAGAACCAAGTCTAACACAAAGTAGGTGGTTAGGTGAATATTGTTAAGTCTCAAACCCTGAGACAAATGGCTGGTGCCTATTTAATATATCAAAGTGGATCTGGCCACTTGATCCCAGGATCCCCCATTCCCTACTTGTTATAGGGTATGACATAACTGCCCTCTACCCTGAACTCTCCAGCCCAGGGGCTGTGCTGCCCCTTCCCAAGAGGCTCTTCCCTTTGTAATCCAGACATTTTGGTTACATGCCCCTTTTTACTTTTTGCACTTTCGGCTGCTGTATCTGGTTCTGCTTCACCTGTCTCCCCTTTCTTCTCATGGCTAAGGGTCATGTCCACTCTCTGCCTCTGGCTACGATCTCCCTTTTATCTACAATAAACTTTCTCAGCCACTGTATCTAGGAGTAGTCATGTCCTTCCTTTTTATTTCTTTTTTACATTCCAATGTGTGCCTAAATTTTAGAATATAGGGGGAAATGACAGCTAGTCAATTTTGCTAGGATTGGAAGTGAGTATGTGGGATGGATGCAGGCATTGTGGTCATTTCCTATCTCCTGCTCAGAGCAGAGCTTGGACAAGCTTCTCTTGTCCTACAGAGAGAAATGAATGAACTAGGCAATACAGAGGTGGATGGAGAGGAAGAACCTAGGCTGAGTTGTAATCACCTGTTTCATGGTGGTTTCCTATGGTTCTGCAGGGTTCCACTCTCTCTGGGACTGTGAGACACACATGTGTTTTACTACTAGATCCTTCCCTCTTCCCATTTTCCGGAACTAAGCTCATTTACAATTTATCTTTAACTATGGTCAATACAATTTTGAGTAAGCCTTGAGATGGTAAGGTCCAGAGCAGCTGGAAGGTGCTTTCTAAGTTTACAGTTTTTAAAAAGAATTGTACATCTGGGAAAACAGCCAGAATACTCTGTAGAGAGAACAAAGGTACAACCACTGGGTATTCCTCCACTGTCTGTCATGAAAAAGCCAAACTATCATAGGGGCCATCTGACTTGGAGAGAAGCCATGAGCAGTTTGGGCTCTTCAAAGAAGAAAACACATAAGCTAATACAAAGCAGTTAAAATCCCAAACTCCTACCTCATGAATCATTTGCAAAGTGTGAAGCTTTGGAGTGCTAACCAGATGGGCAAGATATCAGTTCTTCTCTGTAATTCAGTAAATTCTGCTAGCCTCACAGATGGAGTCCAAGTAACAACCTACTTCATTCCAAGTCCAGGTTTTGTTTGCCTACACCTTGCTTTCCCAAGTGCCCTGGGTGACTAATTGCAGACCTGGGATTGCCTAAACCTCATCTAATAAGTGCAGAAGGTTTATATTGTTGGGCTACAGGTAAACAGGGTATCTGAAATGGAATGGGGGCACTATTTAGTACTCAAGCTGGAACTGAGACGAACTTCTGCATAAGGAATGAAAGAATTCCAGTTAACAAATAGATCCATATATTAATAAAGCATGACTGCCACCAGCAACCACGTCTGTATTTGGTATAGAGTATGGTTCAAGAATATCTCAAATATTTAATAAAAATCTGCTTAATCTCTCTTGTTTGTTCTCATAAGATGCATTTCTCTTTTGTGGCATTTAATGAAATATTTCTTTCATCTGTTCAGGGAGTTATTTGATTAATGCCCATCTTTTCAACTAGAGGAGATCCAAGAGTAAGGAAGATATCTCATCTACCCCTGCTGCTATAACAAAATGCCAAGGCTGAGCCATTTATAAATGATAAAAATGTATTTCACACACTTCTAGAGGTGAAAATTCCAAGATGAAGGTGGGTGTTGGCAAGTTTAGTGCTTTGTGAGGGCCCAGTCTATGGTTCCAAGATAGTGCCTCATTGTTGGGATCTCTTGATGAATGGTGTCCTTTTACAGTAGAGGAAATGGAAGGTCAAAAAAGGCCAAGTTAGTTCTTTGCAGCCCTCTTATGTGGTCCCTCCTCCCATTCATAGGTGGGATCCTCTTTGGACACTCTACCTTCTAAAAATGTACCCTTCAACACTATTGTGCCCTGGATTATGTTCAACATGATTGCTGCACAGCCTTTTGGCTTAAATTAAGTATAATATACATCCCAGAATTTATTTCAGAGGGCTCATAAATATGCATACCATAGGAAAAGATGTTTATATTTGCTTATAAATTTTCACAAGCACTTTGTCCCATATCTGTGTATTACCTGTCTTAATAAATATTTTCTGGATGAATAGATGCTGTCTGTAGTTATGGAGTGTGAACTTGTCAAATAGTGGGCTTGGGATGCTGAGTGATTTGGGTGAAGAACAATGTCCTGCCATTTGATCTCTTGGCAAGACCTTGAGATTGCTCTATCTTCCTGTCCAAATGCTGAAGGATTGGTATTGTGATTTGGGTTCTATTTTTTTTTCTATTCTGCCTGAAACAAACGTGGTGAACTTTATTAAGTCAGAATCTGGCAGAATGAAAAGTATTAATCTCAGCTGTCACTTCAATAAGGGAGATTTATTTGGTAGGATCAAAGAGATCCATTTTACAGCAGATACACTATACATTTAATACCATCTTTGGTGCCACCTTGGTACTGTACACCTCCCCTTTTACTGACAGTCCACTGGGTCTGCACTTAAACCTAGCAGTGAAATTGGAGAAGGAAACAAAAGCTAAGACTTCTGCTGCTCAATACAAAGAATCAATGAAACAGAGTTAGTTCTTTGAGAAGATCAGCAAGATAGAAAAACCTTATCCAAACCAACTAAAAGGCAGAGAGAGAATACCCAAATTAACCAAGTCAGAATTGAAAGGGGGCATAACAACAGACACTGAGGAATCCAAAGAATCATTAGGTCATACTTCAAAAATCTATACTCCATAAAATTGGAAAATCTAAAAGAAAAGGACAAATTTCTTGATAGATATCACTTACCAAACTTCAAAAACAAACCTCAAACCAAAAATGTATTAGACTTCTTGGTTGTATCTGGCAAACCTGTGATATGAGCTTCATAGTTCTTAATTCTTAAAGAAAGCACAGGGCTCACTCTTGAACACATGTTACCTTAAACAGGTTCTGATGGGTCAGCTTAAGTTATTATGTTAGACTTTCATTGCTGTGACAAAACTTTTGAGACTGACAACTTATAGAAAGAAATTATTTGCATTCACAGTTTCAGGGTCAAGCCATGTTTGGTTAATTACATTGTTTTAGGGACCATGGTGAAGAACAGTTGCTTACCTCATAGCAGATGTGCTACAGAGACATCAGGGAAAAGACCAGGGTCTCAAATATACTCTTCAAAGGTATATCCTTAGTAATCTAACTTCCATATAGTAGGTGGTCCCACCTTCTAAATTTCCCATCACCTTCTGGTAGTGTCTGAAGCCAGAAACCAAGTGTTTGGCATAAGGGCATTTAAAAAAAAATCCTTCTCCAATAGTCATATACTCCTCCTTGTGATTGGTTAGTTGAGTTAAAATAATTAAAGACCTCAGTGAAGAAAGGCAGGCTAGTTGCTTGGTAACTCTTTGCTCAGTACTTCTTTGTACACCTATTGAAAGTTCTAGAGATATAGTTAAGAACAAGACAGAGAAGCAGCTGGCTGTAAGGATCAAGGGTTTAGCTGGCCATAGAGCTGAGCAGAGAATGAGCATAGACACTTGTAAAAAGAACAGGATGCTTTGTGTAGAAATAAAATATACAAATAAAATAAAATAGGGAAGAGATATAAGATGCCGCAGTGTGTGCTTTAAATTGTGTTTTCCCCTAATGATATCACAGGATCCTATAAATGTGACTTTACTTGGTAGTAGAGTCTTTGTAGATGTATCAATATTAAGAAGAGATCATAGTCTATCAGGTGGTCCCTACCCTTAGGGGAAATTTGGACTTTGTCCTAGTTTTCTTCCTATTACTGTAATAAGCACCATTACCAAAGAAACTTGGGGAGGAAAGAGTCACAGTCCACTGAGGGAAGCCAAGACAGGAACTCAAGGCAGGAACCTGGAGACAGAAATTGAAGTACAGGCTATGGAGGAACTCTGCTTGTTGACTTGCTCTCCATGGCTTCCTTAGCTTATTTTCTTACACAACCCAGGAGACCACCTGTCCAGGGGTGGCACTTCCCACAGAGGCCTAGGATTTCTCACATCAATCATGAACCAAGAAAATGCTCCACAGGCTTGTCTACAGACCAATGTCATGGAAGTATTTTCTCAATTAAGGTTTCCTCTTCCCAGGTAAATTGAAATTGTGTTAAATTGTGATAAACAAACAGACAAACAAAACAAAAACAACCAACACAGACATAGAGTTGGAGAAGTTCTGTGCAAAGACTCACAAGAAAAAGAGTGTGATGATGAAGGTACAGATTAGAGTAAATCATCTACAAGCCAAGCAGCACCAGGGACTCCTATCAGCCACCAGAGATTAGGACAGAGGCATGGAACAGAGTCATCATCAAAGCCTTCAGGGCCCCATCTCTTAAATTCTGTGTTTTATGTCCCCAGAACCATGGAAGAATACATTTCACAATCCATCTTTTTGTGGTCCTTTGTTTCTGGTGCATACAGAATACAGGAGGTGAGGGGGAGGAGAGATCTGGTGGACATTAGGAAAGGGCATCTGAGTTGGAACCTCATGGATGAGAAGGGAAAGGACATTAATTGTAGGTCCTAGAAATAGAACTGGCAGCATTTGGAGCCAATGTGGTAGAGATATATGGGAAAGAGAATGCATAGATGAAATGGAGCCTGTGGCAGGATAGGTAGGCCCCTGAGGACAGACAACCCTTCTGAAAAAGCTCAGATGGATGACAATGAGATATACATTCCACCTCTGCTGCCCCCACATTATGGAATCATTTTTCTTAACTCATTAGAACATGTATTTCAATTTCTTCAAATACTAAATGTCCACAAAATTGTTTGGATTTATTATGAGCTAGCTCCCAGGCCTTCCTTGTTTATTTCTGTGACTGTCTTTCCTATGAAATCTGATTCCCAACCTATACTAACTTAGACTTTCCCTGACTTTTTAATCATTTGTAGTCTGCCATTGTCAGACTTCCTAAGATGTGTTTGCCTATCAGACTGGTATCCTGTTCATGCTCCAGTCCTCTAGCAAGAGCCTCATCTGTTCTTGGCTTTTCTGCCTCCTCTTCTGTACTTCACAAGCTGTGGCTTCAAGAATGAGTGCCAATATAGTCATAAATTAGGGCTATGGATTAGCCTTGAGCAAGGAACAGATTTGTATGGTGATATCTGTAGGTCTCTTAGAACTAATTGCCCTTTAGCTGACCAAAAGCTAGAGGTTCAGTACCTTGCATGTGGTATGAACTATCATTGGCCTGAACCTTGATACAGGAAGTTTTCTATGACCTTGTCCTCATAAAGATTACATTGCAGCTAGCTCAGCTCTTCTCCAGTAGTGATAAAGAATGGCTTTTCCTTAACTTAGTGATTCTCAAATTTAGTCAAGAATCAGAATCCCCTGGAGAGCTTTTCATGTTACAAACTACTATTGCTTACCCTCAGAATTGGTAAGTGAATTAATCTAGGTGAAGCCTTTAACCAGTTTCTGGGTAATGTTGAAGATCTCACTATTTGAAGGTAACACACAAAGATGTATGCTTCCATGCCATAAAGCCTGTGGTATAAGGCTCCTGGGACAAGTGTTCTTTGTTAAGGAGGTGCTCCCTTTGATTGACTGGGATATCTATGTATCCAAATCCTCAAAAATCTCATAATGTAGAATACAGGATGGAGATGAGAATTAAGACTTGATGAATAGATGTTTTGGATCAAAGAGGCTGTGCTGATATTTTATGTCAATTTGACACCAGCTAATGTCATCTGAGAGGAGGGATTCTCAATTAAGGAAATGCCTCCATAAGATTAGGCTGCAGTTGACCTTCTCTGCTCTCTTTGTTCCACCAGACCCAATCACTCAGTTTTATCCTTAGCACTAAAACAGTTGCAGTCACCTGTCCCCACTATCCATATCTCCAGTAGATCCCACATCCCATCCTCTCTTACCTTCCTGCCCTCAAATTGTCACTGTATTCTAGTCACCAACTCAAAGAGGCACCCACTGCTCAACCACAGGCCATACCTGCCAGAAAACAAAGTAGGCTGCCCACAGACCTTTTCCTCTCTCTCTATTCATCAAGAACAAATCCCTCAGTCTCATCCCTAATGCAGCAACAGATCACCACCTGCAGCCTCCCTTCCTCCCTGCCCATATCTCCTATGGATCTCATAGGCCACCCCTTCCTTACTTCCTCCCCTACATCATCCCAGCCTCCAACACCAGCAGGCATTCCCTGTGAATACACCAACTGAGCAGGCCAGGAAAACAGGAACTATATAGCCATCACACTCCCCAAAAATCCAGAAAGAAAACAGAAACCAAGGAACAAAACACTGATCCAGCAAAGACAAATTCAGAAACCAGCACTTAGACCTATAATCATTACAAACCCAGATGTCTAGACTCCAGTGTAAGAACATAATAACATCCAGGGCAATATGTTTCCTCTAGAGCTTACCTATCCTACCACAGTAGGCCCTGACTATTCCAATATAGCTGAAGCACATGAAAAAAACCTTAACACCAACTATTGAAGATGATAGACGTCCTTCAGAGGAAACAAATAAATCCCTTAAAGCAAGCCAAGAAAACACAAACAGTTGAAGGAAATGGATAAAACTGTCTAAGACCTGAAAATGGAAATAGAAGCAATAAAGAAAACACAAACTAAGGTGTTGTAGAATATTATTTTAAGGTTTGTTACTTTTTTATGTTGTATTTGTTTAACTTTGTGAAGCTATGTTACTTTGCCTGTCTAAAACACCTGATGGTCTAATAAAGAATTGAATGGTCAGTAGCAAGGCAGAAGAAAGGGTAGGTATGGCTGACAGGCAGAAAGAATGAATAGAAGGAGAAATCTGGGAGAAGAGGGAAGAAGTAGCCAAAGAAGGAGGAGGACTCAGAGGCCAGCTACCCAGCTACACAGCAAGCCACAGAGTAAGAGTAAGGCAAAAGGAAAGGAAAGGAAAAAGTCCAGTGGCAAAAGTAGTGGGAATAATTTAAAGTTAAGAAAAGCTGACAATAAACAAGCCAAGCTAAGACAGTGCATTTGTAGTTAAGAATAAGCCTCCATGTGTGATTTATTTGGGAGCTGGGTGTTGGGCCTCTCAAATGAGCCAAAACAAACAACAACACTGAGGGAATACTGGAAAGGAAAAATTTAGGAATTTGAACAGGAACTACAGAGTCAAGATTCATCAACAGAATACAAGAGATGGATGAGAGAATCTCAGGTATTGAAGATATGATAGAAGAAATAGATACATATGTTAAGGAAAATGTTAAATATAAAATATTCCTGACACAAAACAACCAGGAAATCTGAACATTATGAAAAGACCAAACTAAGAATAATAGGTATAGAGGAAGGAGAAGAATACCAGCTCAAAGGTCCCAGATGGGAAGAGATGCAAAGACCTCCATAATGCCAGGCCTTATATGGACAGGGAGTCTAAATTAGAGATCTCCATCAAATCCCTCCCCTCAGAGCTCAGGGGATTTCACAAAAGAGAAAGCAGAAAGATTATAAGAGTCAGAGGGAATGGAGTACATCAGAAAAACACAGCACTATGAAGCAACTCAGTAAGGTGCATATGAGCACATAGAGATTGAAGCAGAAAACACAGGGGCAGGAGGAGGGAGGAGGGGGGAGTCTGTGGATAGTATGTGGAGTAAGTAGAAAATTTCTTAATAAAGAAAAATGAAAAAAAAAGAAAACACAGGGGCTACATCATCTATATCGGGTCCTCTGAATATATATTGTAACTATTATCTAAGTATTTTTATGGAACTTCTGACTATAAGAACCAGTAGGTCTCTGACTCTTTTGCATGCTCTTGGGACTCTTCTCCTCCTGTTGGATTGCCATGTCCAACATTGATATGATAGTTTTTAAAATCTTATTATATTTTATTTTGTAATATTTGTTATCTTTTAGAAGGCTGTTCTTTTCTAATGAGAGACAGAAAGGAGTAGATGTGAAGGGAAGGGAAGGTGGGGGAGTTTGAGTGTCACAGCTCTGAAGAAAAAGGTATCCTCTAGTTGGAAGCCAAGGAATACCTGTAAATGTTACAGTTCTGAAGGGGAAGGTATCTTGGTAGTTGGAAACCAAGGAATACCTACAGCTCTGAAGGGAATGGTATCTTGGCAGTTGGAAGCCAAGAAATACCTACAGCTCATAAGGGAAAGGTAATCCAACAGAAATGTTACAGCTCTGTTCCGGTGGGGGATAGTTTCCCCAGCAAAGTATTACAGTCCTTGCTCCAGGAAAGGTTTCCCTAATGCAAGTGTAACTACCTTGTTCTAGCAGGGGAGGGTTTTCCCAGTGTGGTTGTTACAGCTCTGCTATACTCTGCTCTGGAGAAGTGTTACAGCTCTGCTCAACTTCCCAAGAGTATAACAACTCTGCTCCAGCAAGGGAAAGTTTCCCCAGTCAAAGTGCTAGTTCTGTTTTGCTCTGGCTCCTCTCAACTCCATCTCCACTCCATTATGCTCTGGAGGGAGCTGTTACAGCCCTCTTCTGCTCCAATGAAAGCTGTTACATCTCTTCTCCACTAAGAGAAAGTTTCCTGCAGAAGTTTAGCAGTTCTACTCTGGTGAAAGCTATGATGGCTCTGCTCTGCTCCTATGAAAGTTGTTACAGCTCTGCTCTGCTCTGCTCCACTCTTGTGAAGGAAAGTCATTAAAACAAACCTTACTCAAGAGATTTATTGGGAGAAAGGAATCCAGGAGAATGACTGCCTCTGCCAGAGTGGAAAGAGGCAGCCCCAAACTGCAAAGGTACCGGGCTTATCATAGGGTTTCTTATGTGTGGAGTGTTCCAGGGTGGAGATTTTCACGGTGGGGATTGGTAGCATCTCAATTCCTGAGCAAGCTCAGAGATTGGTTGAATTTTGTGCTCGGGGATTGATTGGTTTCATGCTCAAGGATTGGTTGGTTTTTGTACTCAGGGACTGGTTGATTTTCATGCTCAGGGACTGGTTAGATTTCAAGTCCTGAGTTGGTTAGGGGCAGGGTGTGTTTCCTTGGCTCTGGTCTCAGGGCCAGGGTGCTCTTTCACTGGCCCTTTTTACCATACAGGGAGGACCTAGTAGAGGTAGGGGAAAGTAATCAAGATATACTGTATGAAATTAGTGAGTGATGGGAAAGGGCCCAGCCCATTTTGAGTGGTGCCATTCCTGGGCTGGTAGTCCTGAGTTCTGTAAGAAAGCTGGCTGAACAAGCCTTGGGGAACAGACTAGTAAGCAGCACCACTCCATGGCCTCTGTATTAGCTCCTGCCCCCAGATTCCTGCCCTGTTTGAGTTCCTGACTTGAATTTCTTCAGTGATGAACTACAATGTAGAAATATAAGCCAAATAAACCCTTTCCTTTCCAAGTTGCTTTGGCCATGGTGTTTAATTGCAGCAATAGTAACCCTAACTAAGGCCAAGGTGGGAAGAGACATTTGAAAGGCTAGGAACAGAGCAAGTGAAGATGTGGAGATGAAGAAACTGGAGAGTTAGTTGGAGATGAGAGGCCACTGGCAAGTCCTTCACCTTGAACACAACATTGAATTTCTGAGGGGTCCCTGCAGGTGTCATACAGGAAATGAATATCATGAAGAGATAAGAATGAAAACCCTTGGGGGATGTAGAGATGTGGGGTGTCTTGAGAAAGAGGGCTAGGGAGAAGGAGGAGGGAGGAGGGGGAATCTGTGGATGGTATGTGGAGTGAGTAGAAAATTTCTGAATACAGAAAAATAACAAAATAAAAAATAAATACAAAAAAGAATAAAAACCCGCCAGGTGGTGGTGGTGGTGGCAGCAGTGGCGGCACACACCTTTAATCCCAGCACTCAGGAGGCAGAGGCAGGTGGATCTTTGTGAGTTTGAGGCCAGCCTAGTCTACAGTGCGAGATCCAGGAAAGGTGCAAAGCTACACAGAGAAACAGAGAAACCCTGTCTCAAAAAACCAAAAAAAAAAAAAAAGCATTCCCTGGGAACACCTGCCCAACTCTGCCCCAGTTGCTGGCCAGCTGGCCGGGTTCCTGAAGGAAGGGTCCCCATTCACCAAGACCACTCAGTGGAACCTGCAATCTACATGCCCTTCCCCCATACCCATCCTCCCAAGACCTCAGCCACTTCCTGAGGCTTGGAAACCAACCCCCAGCTCTGATCCTGCTGAGAGCTCTCATCAGGCCTAGACAGAGAGCTCTCATTGGACAAAGAGCTGTCATTGGACCAAGAGTAACCTCAGCAGACAGGGAATCTGCCAGCCCTCATTAGACCAAAAGTGGCTTTCTGAGAAGTAGAATCTACCACCTCTCATTGGACCAAAAAGGCTTCCTGAAACACAGAATTAGTCAGCTCTGACTGGACCAAGAGGCCTGATAAGACCAAGAATGGATCTGTGACTCACAGAATCAACTAGCTTGGGTTGACCTAAGAGCAGCTCCCTGAGAACAGAAGCTGCCTGCTCCAATTAGACCAAGAGCTAAGATTAGACCCAGAAGGGCCACCTGAGACACAGATACAACAATCACAGAGTGGACCAAAAGCAACTCACTCAGACACAGTCACCTCTTATACCTATTAGATGAGGAGATGGGCAAACATCAAGGCAGAAGTACATACAACAACATAAAGAGCAATACAGTATCACCAGAACCTAGCCCTCCTCCAATAGCAAGACCTGAACATCACAAGGTAGAAGAAGCAAAAGAAAGAGACCTTAAGAATAGCATCATAAAGATGCTAGAGGCCTTTCAAGAAAAAATGAAAAATGAAATTGAGGAAAAGATGAACAAAAAATTGGAAGAAATAAAAAAAGAAATTGAGAAAAAGACAAACAAAAAATTGGAAGAAATGTATTAAGAAATAGAGGAAAAAACAAATAAAAAAATGGAAGAAAGCAATAAATCCCTTAAAGAAAACCATGAAAAAGCAATTAAACAGGTGAGGGAAACAGTTCAAGACCTGAAAAGGGAAATAGAAACAATGAAGAAGACACAAACAGAGGAAATGCTGGAAATAGAAAATCTGAGTAAACGAATAGGAAACACAGATGCAAGCATAACCACCAGAATACAAGAGATGAAGAGAGGATCTCTGGTGTAGAGGATACAATAGAGGAAATGGATTCATCAGTCAAAGAAAATACCAAAGCCAAAAAAGTCATAACACAAAATGTCCAAGAAATCTGGGATACCATGGGAAGATTAAACTTAAGAATAATAGGGATAGAGGAAGGAGAAGAATACCAACTCAAAGGCACAGAAAATATATTCAACAAGATCATAGAATAAAACTTTCCCAACTTAAAGAAGGAAATTCCTATGAAGATACAAAAAGCCTATAGAACACCAAACAGACTAGGCTCCCCAAAAACGTCCCCTCGCCACATAATAATTAAACAACTAAATCTACAGAATAAAGAAAGAATATTAAGAGCAGCAAAGGAAAAAGGCCAAGTGACTTATAAAGGCAAACCCATCAGAATAACACCCGATTTCTCAATGGAGATTTGAAACCCAGAAGGACCTGGACAGATGTAATGCAGACACTAAGAGACCATGGATGCCAGCCTTGACTAATATACCCAGCAAAACTTTCAATCATCATAGACAGAGTAAACAAGACATTCTAAGACAAAACCAGATTTAAACAATTCCCATCCACAAATACAGCCCTACAGAAAGCACTAGAAGGAAAATTCCAACCTAAGGAAGTCAGATACATCCATGAAAACACAGGCAATAGATAACCCCACAACAGTAAGTCCCAAAGAAGAGAAGTACACACACACTACCACCAAAAGATAAGAGGAACGAACAATCACTGGTCATTAATATCCCTTAATATCAATGGACTTAATTCACATATAAAAAGACAGAGGCTAACAGAATGGATATGAAAGCAGGACCCATCATTCTGCTGCGTACAAGAAGCACACCTCAATTTCAAAGATAGACACTACTTAGAATAAAAGACTGAGAAAAGTCTTTCTGGTCAAATGGTCTTAAGAAACAAGTGGGTATAGCCATTCTAATATCCAGCAAAATAGACTTCAAACTAAAATCAATCAAAAGAGATCAAGAAGGACATTACATACTCATCACAGGAAAGATCCACCAAGATGAAGTTTCAATTCTGAACATTTATGCCTCAAACACAAGAGCACCCACATATGTAAAAGAAACATTACTTTAATCACACATAAAACCCCACATATTAATAGTGGGAGACTTCAACACCCCACTCTCACCACTGGACAGATATGCCAGATTGAAACTTAACAGAGAAACAAGGGACTTAACAGATGTTATGACTCAAATGGACTTAATCGATATCTACAGAACATTCCATCCTAACAAAAAAAGAATATACCTTCTTCTCAGCACCCCATGGAACCTTCTCTAAAATCAACCGCATACTCAGCCACAAAGCAAATTGCAATACAAAAAAATTGGAATAACCTCCTGTGTTCTATCAGACCACCATGGTTTAAAGTTAGATTTCAACAACAACAAAAATTACAGAAAGCCTACAATCTCATGAAAACTTAATAATGCTCAACTGAATCACCAATGAGTCAAGGAAGAAATAAAGAATGAAATTAAAGACTTCCTAGAGATCAATTAAAATGAATATACCACATACCCAACTTATGGGACACTATGAAAGCAGTGCTAAGAGGAAAATTCATAGCTCTAAATGCCCACATAAAGAAGTTGGAGAAATCTCACACTAGTGACTAAACAGCACACCTGAAAGCCTTAGAACAAGAAGAAGAAAAGTCACCCAGAGGAATAGATGCCAGGAAATAATCAAATTGAGAGCTGAGATCAATCAAATAGAAACAAAGAGAACAATACAAAGAATCAATAAAACAAAGAGTTGGCTCTTTGAGGAAATCAACAAGATACACAAGCCCTTATCCAAACTAACCAAAAGGCAGAGAGAGAGAGCATCCAAATTAGCAAAATCAGAAATGAAAATGGAGACATAACAACTAGCATTGAAGAAATCCAGAGAATCATCAGTTCATACTTCAAAAACCTGTACTCCACAAAACTGGAAAATATAAAAGAAATGGATAATTTTCTGGATAGGTACCACATATCTAAGTTAAATCAAGACCAGATAAACTATTTAAATAGACCAATATCTCCTAAGGAAATTGAAACAGTCATTAAAAGTGTCCCAAACAAAAAAACCCCAGGTCCAGATGGTTTCAATGCAGAATTCTACCAGATGTTCAAAGAAAAGATAATACCAATACTCTTTAAATTGTTCCACAAAATAGAAACAGAAGGAATGTTACCAAACTCCTTCTATGAGGCTACAATTACCCTGATTCCCAAGCCAAACAAAGATTCAACAAAGAAAGAGAACTACAGACCAATCTCCCTCATGAACATTGATGCAAAAATACTCAATGAAATATTGGCAAACAGACACCAAGAACACATCAAAACAATTATCCACCATGATCAAGTAGGCTTCATCCCAGGGATGCAAGGATGGTTCAACATACAAAAGTCTGTCAATGTAATACATCATATAAACAAACTGAAAGAAAGAAACCACATTATCATCTCAATAGATGCTGAAAAGACCTTTGAAAAAATCCAACACCCCATCATGATAAAGGTCTTGGAGAGATTAGGAATACAAGGAACATACCTAAACATAATAAAGGCAATTTACAGCAAGCCAACAGCCAACATCAAAGTAAATGGAGAAAAACTCAAAGTGATTCCACTAAAATCAGGAACAAGGCAAGGCTGTCTGCTCTCCCTATACTTATTCAATATAGTACTTGAAGTTTTAGCCAGAGCAATAAGACAACATAAGGAGATCAAGGGGATACAATTTAGAAAAGAAGAAGTCAAACTTTCACTATTTGCAGATGACATGATAGTATACATAAGTGACACCAGAAATTCGACCAAGGAACTCATACAGCTTGTAAACACCTTCATCAATGTAGCAGGATACAAGATTAACTAAAAAAAAAAAAATCAGTAGCCCTTCTATATTCAAATGACAAACAGGGTGAGAAAGAAATCAGAGATACATCACCCTTTACAATAGTCATAAATGATATAAAATACCTTGGGTTAACTCTAACTAAACAAGTGAAGGACCTGTATGACAAGAACTTTAAGTCCCTGAAGAAATAAATTGAAGAAAATGTCAGAAAATGGAAAGATCTCCCATGCTCATGGATAGGTAGGATTAACATAGTAAATCCTATGTAAAAATGGCAATCTTACCAAAAGCCATCTACAGATTCAATGCAATCCCCATCAAAATCCCAACACAATTCTTCACAGACTTGCAAAGAATAACACTCAACTTCATATGGATTTTGGATAGCCAAAAGAATCCTGTACAATTAAACAACCTCTGGAGGTATCATGAACCCTGACTTGAAGCTCTGCTATAGAGCTACAGTAATAAAACCAGCTTGGTACTGGCATAAAAACTGACATCTGGACCAATGGAACCAAACTCAAGACCCTGACATTAATCAGCACACCTATGAACATACATATGACTTTTGACAAAGAAGTCAAAACTATACAACGGAAAAAAGAAAGCATCTTCAACAAATGGTGCTGGCATAACTGGATGTCAACATGTAGAAGACTGCAAATAGATCCATATCTGTCATTGTGCACAAAACTTAAGTCCAAGTGGATCAAAGACCTCAACATAAATCCAGTTACTCTGAACCTGATAGAAGAGAAAGTAGAAAGTAGTCTTGAACGCATTGGCACTGGAGATCACTTCCTAAATATAACACCAGTAGCACAGACACTGAGAGAAACAATTAATAAATGGGACCTCTTGAAATTAGAAGCTTTTGTAGGGCAAAGGACATGGTCAACAAGACAAAGTGACAGCCTACAGAATGGGAAAAGATCTTCATCAACCCCACATCTGACAGAGGGCTGATATCCAGAACATATAAAGAACTCAAGAGGGGCCTAGACGAGGCTGGGTCGGCCTAAAGGTAGGGCTTCCAAGAACACTCTCCGGAAGATCCGCGTTGCTGTACCAGAGAGGTGCTCCAGCGCTCCAGTTGTCGCTGCTGTCGTTTCCTGTGCCATTTCAGTCATGCCGAAGCACGAGTTCTCTGTGGACATGACCTGCGGGGGATGTGCTGATGCTGTCTCCCGAGTCCTCAACAAGCTGGGAGGAGTGGAGTTCAACATTGACTTGCCCAACAAGAAGGTCTGCATTGAGTCTGAGCACAGCACAGACACCCTGCTGGCCACACTCAACAAAACAGGAAAGGCCGTGTCCTACCTCAGCCCCAAGTAGCCAGGACCTGGGCCAGTTCCTCTGGAAGTACTAAAGAGGTCATTGATCTGGTCTCCTTGCAGATTTGGAACACTAACTGCTCAGTCCAGCTCAGCCATGGAGTTCCTGCCCAGACAGGCCCTCCCCTGCTGGCGGCTCCCTGCCGGCTTCCCTGCAATAAAGTCAAGCTGCATTTGTTGAAAAAAAAAAAAAAAACTCAAGAAATTAGACATCAGAATACCCAACAGTCCAATTAAAAAATGGGCTATAGAGCTAAACAGAGATTTCTCAACAGAAGAATCGCAAATGGCTGAAAGACATTTAAAGAAATGTTCAACATCCTTAATCATCAGAGAAATGCAAATCAAAAATGACGCTGAGATACCACCTTACACCTGTTAGAATGGCTAAGATCAAAAACACTGAAGACAGCTTATGTTGGAGAGGATGTGGAACAAGGGGAACACTCCTCCATTGTTGGTGGGAATGCAAACTTGTACAGCCACTTTGGAAATCAATATGGTGCTTTCTTAGAAAATCGGGAATCAACCTCCCTCAAGACCCAGCTATACCACTCTTGGGTATGTACCCAAGGAATGCTCAATCATACCACAAGGACACATGCTCAACTATGTTCATAGCAGCATTATTTGTAATAGCCAGAACCTTGAAATAACCTAGATGCCCTTCAACTGAAGAATAGATAAAGAAAATGTGGTACATATACACAATGGAGTACTACTCAGCAGAGAAAAACAATGACATCATGAGGTTTGCAGGCAAATGGATGGAACTAAAAAATATCATCCTGAGTGAAGTAACCCAAACTCAGAAAGACAAACATGGTCTGTACCCACTCATAAGTGGATACTAGATGTAAAGCAAAGAATAACCAGACTACAAGTCACAACTCCAGGGAGGCTACCTAGTAAAGAGGACCCTAAGAAAGACACAGAGATTGCCAAATGACAAAGAAATGGATGAGATCTACATGAGCAAACTGGAGGTGGGGGAGGGGGCGGGCGGTAATGGAGGGCAAGTGTGGGGGAAAGAGAGCTTAGGGGAGTGGGAGATCCCAGCTGGATCAAGAACAGAGTGGGAGAACAAGGAAAGAGATACCATGATAAATGAAGACCCCATGGGAATAGGAAGAAGCAGAGTGCTAGAGAGGTCCCCAGAAATCCACAAAGATACATCCACTATAGACTACTGGCAATGGTCAAGAGAGTGCCTGAACTGACCTACTCTGGTGATCAGATGGCCGAACACCCTAACTGTCATGATAGAACTCTCATTCAGTGACTGATGGAAGAAGATGCAGAGATCCATGACCAAGCCCTAGGTGGAGCTCCAGGAGTCCAATTGGTGAGAGAGAGGAGGGATTATATGAGCAAGAGATATCGAGACCATGATTGGAAAAAGCACAAGGACAAATAGCCAAACTAGTGGAAATACATGAACTCTGACCTGGACCAGGCCCTCTGGATAAGTGAGACAGTTGATTAGCTTGAACTGTTTAGGAGGCCCACAGGCAGTGGAACTGGGACCTGTCCTTGTTGAATGAGCTGGCTTTTTGGAACCTAGAGCCTGTGCTGAGACACTTTGCTCAGCCTTGGTATAGGGAGGAGGGGACTGCACCTACCTCAACTGAATCTACCAGGCTGGTCTGACTCCCCAGGGGAGATCTTACCTTGGGAGGAGGTGGGAATGGGGGGTGGATTGGGGGAGGGAAGGCTGTGAGATGGGAGGAGGGAGCACAGGGGAATCCATGGCTGATATGTAAAATTAAATTAATCATAAAATAATTTTAAAAAACCCACAAAAAACAAACAAACAAAAAGAATGAAAACCCGGTGCAGATTGACTTCATCAACCTGGATCAGACTTCAGGGAGTCTAATGCCAGGCAGTTCATTGTCAGCATATTTAAAACAATACAATTTTGGGGAAAGGTTTCCAGGCAACAATCAGTTTAATTCTAGGTGTGCAATAAAGCTTAAGGTGTGACTACATAAAGATTCCTTTACACATTACATATGTCCATGATGTGGATTTTATAGCTAAAAGACCTAGAAACCACTGTGCTTTCTGACTGATAGAATAGAGGTCAGGAGGCTATAAAGTACATGCAACATCTGCCCTAAGGATGGATAATGGTCTAGGGAGGGAAGAGTCTGGAATAACCATTCTGGGGAATTAGGGTGAGGTCTGTCCCTGACCTAAAAAGGTCACCAGATTCTTAACAACTTCACTCTCAGCTTTTTGGATGGAAAAAAAAAGTGTTTGATTTTGTTTCCTCTATTGAGGAGTCACCCTTGTGTGATTAACATTCCTGGTTCTCTTAGTGCTTCTCTGTGAATACCAGTGCCCCCAACAAGTTTCAAGCATTTTCATCACTAGGAAGAAATATATTTTTACAGGCTATATTCCCTGTCATATATATTTTCCATATTTGTGAGCATAAATGTATATTTATCTACAACAGACCTTGACATTTGCTGGTGTCAGCAGTACATCTGGGATTTTCCATTCTTATTTACACAGTCCTATAATACATGAAATCCATAAAGCAGAGTACTTGAGAGTTGGAACCTCCAACTGTAGGGTACCACTGCATAAGCCAGATATCTTGGGCAATTTGTTTAAACCCAAAGGGACAGGGATGCAGTTTCTCTATCTAAAAACAGGGACAATGGCAGCCATATCTACTTTGTACAATGTGAAGAGCATGTGAGTCTATGAGAACTACCACAGAGGCTTGTAGTAAAGACCACTAAGGACTGTTATGTTTTAAATTTCATTGAAAGTAATGGTCTTGATATAGTTTTTTTGATTTCATAAACACTTTGACAAGTGGCTATAACCATAAAGTACAAAGGTGAGTAAATGGGGCAGATCAGTGGGTGTTTTGCATGGAGAATTATTATATGATTTTCCCCAGGGAGATGTAAACTAAGGTCTATTCACTACAGACAAGGTATTGATGACTGGTCAAAGAAACCATCCCATCCAAGTCTGGCTTGGCAAACCAATGACTTTCTTTGAAATCACTTACAGAAGTATGGGTGATTCAGAGGCAGTTGTATTACCCAAAGCCCACCCTAGTATGACTGATGACCTCCAAAAGATGTATTCATGGAGGTACCTGCCCAACTTGCAGGCAACTCTGCTGAAGTATCTCCTGTCCCCAGCAATTGCTTATTCATTTAACTACCTTAGGTCATTTGGTAAGGGAACTGGTGAGTTTTATAATTTTCTGAGATTCCTGAATCTTTTAGCCTCTGTCTTCTCTCCCAGAGGCAATGTTTCAATTCAGAGGAAGCATAATCAAGAAGCTTATTATTGTAGTGTAGAGCTACATAGAAACAAGGGTAGACTGAGGACATAAGGGCAGAGACACAGTATGGACCAAGCAAGAGGCAATAGACAATACCACTCCATGAGAGCAGACTATGTAGAGTTGAGAGGAGGAGGAAGGAACTGTACATACAGAATCAGAGCCACTCAGAGAGCCCATTCCAGTACAGCTCCTTTGCCTATGCAATGGGACCAAGGCTCTGCCCTCTCTCTCTCTCTCTCTCTCTCTCTCTCTCTCTCTCTCTCTCTCTCTCTCTCTCTCTCTCTCTCTCTCTTTCTCTCTCTCTTTGCATGAAGCTAGTAAGCATTCAAAGAACCCTATCTTTCCTGTCATTCCCACTGAGAGAAACTCAAGTAGGGGACATTAGCATTCTCTGAGATGGAAATAGAATGGGATAGATACCTAATACCCAAAAGACATTTTGTTTGTTTGTTTGTTTTTATTTTTAGTAATTTTAGAGTTCTCATCTTGGCTTCATTCCTCAGCAGGCCCTTGGAACTGGCAGTCATCATTCACAAGTGATAACATTCCTTAAAGGCTTAAGAGTCTGAACTTTCCATAGATGAAGTGGAATAATCTTCAGAGATTAAAGTAGCATCTGTGACCAAACTTCAGAAAATATCTTCAGTCTGAATTCAAGTTGCTAATTAGGTACTTGTTCAGAAAGTTAGAGTCTTCCAGAAGCATCCTGTGGGAGGGGAGTGTAGAGAATATAAGTCAGTAGGGAGGGGGCTGACATGTAAGAGCTGATAATTAATCTTCTCTGAAGCTTAATCACATCCTAAGTATTTAAATGTTGACATGCATTTCAAGTTGGTCTTTTCAGAGGCCTTGCTATGGCAGAATGAAGCCCAGCCTGAAGCCAGGTGGAACAAACAACGATGCATGATGTCAACAAGGAGCATTTGCCTAAGTTAGCTCTTTTATGTGGATTCTGCAGCACTTTCAATCTAGAGCTAGAGCCTTTTAGATGGTCTAGAGGCCATGACACTAGCCTTGCAGTGCATCCTGACCCTGCAGCACCCTTTCCAGTGAAGACAACTTCCACATCTCCACCAAGAGGTCTTGTCTGACATTTTGTTGGCCCCTGCTCATTATTTACCCTGAGTAGTCCAAACTAAAATGCATCGCAGCAAACAAACAAACACAGCAGAGACTGAATGCTTACTATAGACCTGGTCTTTTCTATTTTTTTTCCTGACATCACTTCATGTATCACTCACAAAAGTCCTACAAACTATAATGCTTTATCACATTCTATTTGAGGGGTGGACACACAGAGCTTATGAGAGTCTTCTGAGGTCAAGTAGTGCTGACCTGGTGAGTATAGGCCATCAGTCCTAGGTTGTCTGACTCTGTATCTTCCAATATTAGAGGCCTAGTGTTAGAGTACAGGGAGGCATCATACTCTAGCTCTTCTCTAGATGGGCTTTGACGTCATTCCTACCTGTCCAATTCTTTTTTATGTGAGGATTCCTGCTGTTTGGGGTGCCCATGGGGGAAGGCTGATGATTATCTCTGGAGTTGGCAATATCATACCATGGCATAATCCTAATCTAGTTTGGTAAAGCAAAGTCTTACTCTTTTGACAATCATACAAACAAAATGGCCTCCACATTGGTGGCTTTCAAGGGGGTTAGAAGTGAAACAAACAAACAAACAAACAATCCTAGGATGAGTTCTGGAAAACTGAGCTTGGGAAAAAGAAAACCTCTATGGATAGTGTTTTAGAGCTAAATATTGTAAACCTCACAAGGTGCATGAGTTGCCAGGCTCCTTCCCTGAGGACCTCCACCCACCAGGTTTTACCCACAGAAGACTCTAACTGCCCTATGGCTGGACCCAGCCCTAGTCCTACAGAGTAAAAAAACCAAAGCTCAGGATTTGAATCCCACCAATCCCTGGGCTTACCCCAAGCCCTATATTTAAAATCCCACCAATCCCCACCCTGGAACTGAATCTTCTACTCAGTTCTCTGCTATTTTTCTTCTGAGTAGAGGCAGCCACCCTCCTGGGTTCTTCACTCTCAATAAATCTCTGTGAGAAGTCTGCTGTGCAGTGTGACTTTGTGGTATTCCTTGGCTTCTAACTGCCAAGGAATGCCTTTCCCTTCAGAGCTATAACACTTTGGGGAAACCTTCCTCTGCCAGAGAAGATCTGTACACTTCCATTGGGGGAGCCTTTCCCCTCAGAGCTGTAACACACACAAACATACAGACAGCTTAAAGTGCTCTTTCTGTAACCAAGAACAAGACAGTGATACGCATTGTCATGATTTCTATTAAATGCAGGACTAGAAGTTCTACCCAGAACAACTAGTCAGGGACATAGAATAAAAGTGAAACTCATTTAAATTGTCACTGTTATCAGGACACACCACAGACAGACAGACAGACAGACAGACACACACACACACAGAGAGAGAGAGAGAGAGAGAGAGAGAGAGAGAGAGAGAGAGAGAGAGAGAGAGAGAGAGAGCTCTAGAACTTTACAGACATATTGATGGAAATGATAATTTTTAAAAATGAAGAAATAGACTATACAAATATAATCAAAACAAAAGATAGGCTGTTCCAAGTGTCCTCTAAGATGGTCTACCAGGCATGCCCAGCAAAGGTAGCTATGAATGGAGCCAAACACAACATTGTAAGCTGACAATATTATGAGGTTTTTGTGGGTGATTTTTTTCTTTACAACTTGATTATGCAGTTCTCAAGCATGAACTTTGTAGATGATGACATAGTATTTCAATATCAGAAGACCAAACATGTTCTGAGACCTACAAAATCCTATTTTATCTATCAATTTATCACTCATTAATTTAGCATTACTTTTTTCTTTATTATTTTGTAATTTCATACAATCATACTATGGAATATGATCCTATCTGCCCCTAATTTATTCCCCCAACTTCCCTCATTTCCCTCAGCATGCCTCCTTTCAATTTTATCTCTCTCTTCCTCATTCCTTCTCTTCCTCCCTCTCTTCCTCTCTCTCTCTCCCCTCCCCCCTCTCATTAATAACCCACTAAGTAAGTCCAGTTAGTGCTACCCTTATGTACATGGGTATGGGCCCATCCACAGGAGCATGGTAATTCTATGCTCTTGATTCTTCCTACATCAGCAAGTATCCACTTCCAGTAGTTACTGAGTGGGGCTGAAAATCATCCACCCAATGATGCTGGAGTTTTGGCTGACATGATATTGTATAGGTCTTATTTGTTACAGCTGCTGTGAGTTCATGAGTATGTTAGAGTAGTCATGTGGAAAAGGCAGCATTTCCCAGCACTGCCCCGATAACCTTTGAGTTTTGTATTCCTTCTGTTTCCTCTTCTGCAATGTTCCCTGTACTGAGGTGGTAGTGGGACAAACATACATGTCTCATTTAGAGCTGGGCACTCTATCTCCTAGTCTCAGCACTTTGGGTAGTTATGTATCTCTCCATTGACTACTGTCTTCTGAGAAAAGAAGCTTCTCTGACCCAAGTCTGTGTCTGTAAGTTGTCTTACTCTATGTGCTGGGTCTTACATAGCCTCTGTCATCTTACAGAAGGATATATCTGTGGTGAGTACATATTGTTTGCCTGAAGAAAACATCATCGTGTCTCTTCTGGATCATCTTCCTGGAGCTACACAGACACAGTGGCTAGCTCCCAGACAAATTTTTGTCTGAAAATTTAATGATGTCATTTTTAAAAAACAGTTTAGTAATATTCCATTGTGTAAATGTACCACATTTTCTTATCAATTCTTCTGTTGAGGTACATCTACTTTGAGTATGATATATATTCATTTTCATTGAATTCTAGATAGTCTTTAATTTCTTTATTTCTGTATTGACCCATTTACCATTTAATAGAGAATTATTCAGTTTCCATGTGTTTGTAAGCTTTCTGTTGTAGATATCCATCCTTAATCCATGCTGCTCTGATAGGATGCAGGGAGATATTACCTTTTTTTTCCTTTATTAAGAAATTTTCGGGATGAAGACTGAGAGGCTTCCAGACTGAGGAAACAAAATCAGCTGAGGAACTGGCGAGGATGTCTTCCAAGCGACCAGCCTCTCCGTATGGGGAGACAGATGGAGAGGTAGCCATGGTGACAGGCAGACAGAAAGTGGAAGAGGAGGAGAGCGGGAGGCTCCCAGCCTTCCACCTTCCCTTACACGAAGTTGATGGCAATAAAGTTATGTCTTCATTGGCCCCGTACAACTCATCTACCTCACCTCAGAAGGCAGAAGAAGGTAGGCGACAGAGTGTCGAGCACAGTCCTGGGGACTCCGGAGCGGCGCAAGGGCAGCTTAGAGGATGTGGTGGACACCTTAAAGCAGAGGAAGATGGAAGAACTAATCAAGAATGAGCCGGAAGATACCCCCAGTATTGAAAAGTTACTCTCAAAGGACTGGAAAGACAAGCTCCTGGCAATGGGATCAGGGAACTTTGGAGAAATAAAAGGGACTCCAGAGAGCCTTGCTGAGAAGGAACGGCAGCTCATGGGGATGATCAACCAGCTGATCAGTCTTCCAGAGCAACTCCTGGCTGCCCATGATGAGCAAAAGAAACTGGCTGCATCTCAGATAGAGAAACAGCGCCAGCAGATGGAGCTGGCCAAGCAGCAGCAGGAGCAGATCGCGAGGCAGCAGCAGCAGCTTCTGCAGCGACAACACAAAATCAACTTGCTTCAACAACAGATCCAGGTTCAAGGTCAGCTGCCGCCACTGATGATCCCCGTGTTCCCTCCTGACCAGCGGACCCTTGCTGCACCTGCCCAACAAGGATTCCTCCTTCCTCCTGGTTTCAGCTACAAGGCTGGGTGTAGTGACTCTTACCCTGTTGAACTGATCCCAACCACCATGGCAGCTGCTGCTGCAGCGACACCAGGCTTAGGCCCACTCCAGCTGCAGGATGAAGTGGCCCAGCCACTGAACCTATCAGCTAAACCCAATACCTCTGATGGCAAATCACCCACATCACCCACTTCTCCCCACATGCCAGCTATGAGAATAAACAGTGGGGCGGGCCCCCTCAAAGCCTCTGCCCCAGCAGCGTTAGCTAGTCCTTCAGCAAGAGTTAGCACAATAGGTTATTTAAATGACCATGATGCTGTCACCAAGGCAATCCAAGAAGCTCTCCAGATGAAGGAGCAGCTCAGGTGGGAGCAGCAGGCGCTGGACGGGAAGGTGGCTGTAGTGAACAGCATAGGTCTCAACAACTGCCGGACAGACAAGGAAAAAACAACACTGGAGAGTCTGACTCAGCAGCTGGCAGTTAAACCAAACAAAGAAGGGAAATTTAGCCATGGCATGATGGATTTCAATATGAGTGGAGACTCCGACTGAAGCGCCAGAGTTTCAGAGTCAAGAATTTACAGGGAATGTAGGGGACGTGGCAGCAACAAGCTCCATATAAAGCGTCCGATGAATGCCTTCATGGTGTGGGCGAAAGATAACGGAGGAAAATCCTTCAGGCTTTTCCTGACATGCACAATTCCAACATCAGCAAGATATTGGGATCTCGCTGGAAAGCTATGACCAACCTAGAGAAACAGTCATATTATGAAGAGCAGGCCCGCCTCAGCAAAAAGCACCTGGAGAAGTACCCAGATTATAAGTACAAGCCCAGGCCAAAGCGCACCTGCCTGGTGGATGGCAAGAAGCTGCCCATCCGGGAGTACAAGGCCATCATGCGGAACCGGAGGCAGGAAATTCGATAGTACTTCAATGTCGGGCAACAAGCACAGATTCCCATCGCAACTGCCAGAGGTGTGTGTAGATGTAACCAACCGTCTTATTAAATAAGAAACACAGAGCCGATTCAGAGAAGAAAGCCAAGAGGTCAGAGCTAAGAGCCTCACCCTTCCTGCTTCAGCGATCCTCTTCAGTCAAGAGAGCTCTCCGAAAGGGACCTACTTCCTGTGTGTATGTCTTTATATACTCTAGCTGTTCTGCCTTCTCATTGGTTGTAAACCCAAACACGTGACTGCCTCGTCACTGCCTGTATGTACCGCCCTCCAGGTCCTTAAAGGCGTGTGCCACCGCCACACACTTGCTATGGCTCTAATAGCTCTGACCCCCAGGCAACTTTATTTATTAACATACAATTAAAATCACATTTCAGTACAAGTAAAATACCACCACAGGTGTGTACCCTGGAGCCATCGCCATAGCAGGAATGCCATCCCCTCACCTGCCCTCAGAGCACTCAAGTGTGTCCAGCAGCCCAGAGCCTGGATTGCCCGTGATTCAGAGCACTATGGTATGAAGGGAGAGGAGCCTCATATCAAAGAGGAAATCCAAGCAGAGGACATCAACGGAGAGATTTACGATGAGTATGATGAGGAAGAAGATGACCCAGATGTAGATTTTGGGAGTGACATCGAAAACCATATTGCAGGACAAGTCAACTGATAAGAGCCAACAGACTGCGGTGAGCTGAGGACTTAAAGAAGCCCTAGCTGGTCCATCCTTGCCAGTGGCCAAGCACATTAACTTTCTCATACACTGACTGTTATTTTAACTGTTAGTGTTAAATAGTTGGGACATCAGCTGATGTATCCATTCTTCTATCATATCTTCAACATCTGAGATTCTGTCTTTCATCTATTGTGTTTTGTTGATGAACCTTGCCTCTGTAGCTCCTGTTCAAATTTCTAAATTTATTTCTTTCCAGAATTCCCTCAGTTTCATTTTTTCTTTATTGCTTCTATTTCCATTTTCAGGTCATGAACAGCATTATTTGTTTCCTTCAATTGTTGGTGTTTCTTGGCTTTCTTCAAGGAATTTATTCACTTCCTCTTTAAGGACATCTATCATCTTCACATAGTTGGTTTTAAAGTCTTTTTCTTGTCCTTTAGTTATGTTGGAATATTCAGGGCCTGTTGTAGTCAGATAGGTAGTCTCTAGTGGAGACATACTGCCATGGCTATTATTGATTATGTTCTTACACTGGAGACTAGGCCATCTGGGTTTGGGATGATTATAGGTCTAGCAGCTGGTTTCTAGATTTATTTTTGTTGAGTGGATGCTTTGTTTTCTGGTTTTTGTTTCCTTTTTGGATTTTTAGAGAGTGTGGTGGCCGTATATTGCCTGTTTTCCTGGCCTGCTCAGGAAATGCCTAATACTGCTGGAGGCTAGGTAACAGGATGCATTGGAGGAAGCAGGGGTGGGGATGGGAGGGAAAGGGAGAAACAATATATACAAATTTGGTGATGAGATGGGGTGATGTCTGTGAGGGTGTGAGTGGATCTCAGGGAGAAGTAGGAAAATTGTGAGTCTGTATTCACACTACTTGTTGCCCTGGGAGGAGCTACTCTTGGGTTAGCAGGGAGTGCCTGCTGCAGTTGGGGTCAGGGACAAAGCAACAAGTTGGGGGATGGTCTGTGGGGATCCATAGCAGATGTAGGGAGGGACAAGGGAAGGCTGCAGCTGGTGTTCTGTTGCAGTTCTGGCACTATGGACAAGACTAGGGAATTGGGTCAGGGGAACAGAGAAAATTAAGTTGTTAATATATACATAGATGCACTGTTTACTGCTGGTCTCTGAGTACCACAGGGCATGAAAATATTAACTCTTTTTATGCAGAGAATTTGATATTAACTCCAATGCTTCATTTCTTTAACAATCTATTCACAGAAACCTGACAAGATTTTTATAGCCTTCCACTCCTTACCAACGTAATTCAAGTACATGAAAGATTATTTTGTCCTTTCTCATGTTGTACTTCTAGGCCTCTTTTAAATAGATTTTTCCCTGTGATTTTAAATAAATTATTCTCATGGTAAAATATTTGGAAAAAAATCTGAAAACCATGAAGAAGAAAATAATCTCTCAAATCTTAACTCTCTGAAAAGCTGACTTTCAACCATTTTAGGAAGATGACAATAGGTGTGTGTGGGTGTGTATTGGGGATTGATAGCATTCACTAGGCAAGAACTGTATTACTAAGTTGCATTTCCTGCCCCAATATTTAGAACATTAACCATTACAGTTTTCATGTCTATTACTTTGAAAAGACAATCCTGTGTGCTCAACATTCCTGGTTTCTCTGAAGATCTATTGGTACAAGGACATTTGTGCTGTGCTTTCAACAACTTTTCCTAACTAGTATCTTATAACTTCTCATATATTTATCCAATCATCAATATTTCTCCCTTTCTCCCTCCTTCCCTTCCTCTTTCTCTTTCTCATTTTTAAGGAAATCCCTCATTATTGAGGCATACTTCTTCTGTTTCTTTTTGTGTTTTTGTGAGAATAGTGTTAAATCCTTTTTGCCCCGCCTGCAGGGCTACAACGGGTTCTCGACCACCCTAAGGACGGAATGATAGAGACAGGAGATACAAGGAAACACACCAAGTCTAGATTCTGATCAAGGTGCAACTTTATTTTTCTCCAAGAGGGTTTATATAGTTTCTGCAGGGTGGGGGGAGCAAGAAGCTGTCATCTGCATAAGGTGGGGCAAGCTATCAGGATGTTTGTATAGGATGTTTACAGGGTGAAAGGATCAAGGGCTCTGCCTCAATGTCCTGTTGCTAGGCAACCTGACTGTAAGATGATCTAGTTCCCTGTCTTATGGGGGTCTGTACTTTTCCACTAACTAGAGATTCTGTCCTTGTCCCTGACACCTTTTTTTTAGTTTTTTTTTAATTAAGAGATTTTCTATTCATTTTACATACCAACCACAGATTCCCCTGTCTTCCCTCCTCCCGCCCCCCAGCATTTCCCCTAACCCACCCCCCTTTCCTACCTCCTCCAAAGCAAGGTCTCCCATGGGGAGTCAGCAGAGCCTAGTATATTCAGTTGAGGAAGGTCCAAGCCCCTCCTCCTTGAACCAAGGTTGCACAAAGTGTCTCACCATAGGCACTAGGTTCCAAAAAGCCACCTCATGCACTAGGAACAAGTCCCGATTTCATTGCCTGGGGGCCCCTAAACAGTTCAAGCTAAACAACTGTCTTACTTATCCAGAGAGTCTAGTCCAGTACCATGGGGGATCCTCAGCTGTTGGTCCACAGTTCATGTGTTTCCACTAGTTTGGCTAGTTGTCTTTGTACTTTTTCCAATCATGGGTTCGATATCTCTTGCTCATAGAATCCCTCCTCTCATTGATCGGACTCCTAGAGCTCTGCCTGAGACCCGGCTGTGGATTTTTGCATCTGATTCCTTCAGTCACTGGATGAGGGTTCTATGATGACAGTTAGGGTATTCAGCCATCTGATCACCAGAGTTGGCCAGCATAGGCACCCTCTCGACTATTGCCAGTAGTCTATGGTGCAGTCATCCTTGTGGATTCCTGGGAACCTCCCTAGCGTTCTGCTTCTCCCTATTCCCATGGTGTCTTCATTTATCATGGTATCTCTTTCCTTGCTCTCCCACTCTGTTCCCATTCCAGCTCGAACCTCCCACTCTTCTAAGCTCTCATCCTCTGTTCCTTGCCCCCCATTACCTTCCCTCAGCCCCGGCTTGCTCGTGTAGATCTCATCCATTTCTCCATCATTGGGCGATCCATGCACCCTTGAGAATAGGGTTAAATTCTAATATTGCTGTTCTTATCCATCTTCTAGAACTGGATCTTTATATCTGTTGACTGCAAGTCTCCATTTCTCTCATCTTGAGACCCTGGTAACCATGATTCTACATTCTGCTTTTATAAGCTGAGCTGCTCTGTATATCTCATACCAGTGGGAGTCCTGCACATGTCCTTCTACAACTGATTTATTTTCCTATGCATTACATCTTCAAGATTCATCCATCTTGCTGCATATTACAGGATGACCTTCTTTTACAAGCTAACTAGCATTCATTTTGCCTTTATCCATTCATCCTTCAGTAGACTTTTAGGTTGCTTTTATATCTTAGTTATTATTTGGATATACAGTTACCTCTTTGAGACTCTGGTTTCAATTGATTGATTGATTTTCATAACCCCTTTAGTGTCTTTCATTCCTATCAGTGTATACAGTGCCCTGATTTCCCTACAATCTCATCAACACTTAGCACCTTCTTCATTGTCTATTAGTTTCTGTTAGGATAATGTTCATCCTAACAACTGTTTGGTGACACCAGATGGATCCAATTTGCATTTCTCCACAGGTCAGTGATATTGAACATTTCTGTTTGATCACTTGTAAATGTTTAGAGAAATACTTGCTATTGAGTTACAGGTGTTTTTTCCCTACATTTCTTGGGAATTAACCCTTCAGATACATAGTTTGCAAATATATCCTCCCGTTCCATAGGCTGCCTTTTCCTCTGTTGTTTTATACTTTGCTAGCAGAAGCATTTTAATGTGGTATTATGGCACTTATTTCTTTTGCTTTTAGTGTCATGAATTTGAAGGATAGTGGGGAGAAGTATATGGGAGGGTTTGGAGGGAAGAAAGGAAAAGGAGAAATGTTGTAATTACAATCTTAAAAACAATCAAGCAAGCAAACAAAGAAATCATTGCCAAGGTAAGTTATGGTTCCCTTATGTTTTCTTTTAGGAGTTTTGAAGTCTCAGGTTTTGTGTTAAGGTCTTTAGTCTATTTGGAGTTGTATTTTTTAAGAATAGTTGAAGGAGAAGGTCCACGTTAAGGCTTTTGCATGTGGGTGTCTGGTTTTCTCCACAGCATCTGTTGAATGCATATATTTTCTATTGTATATTCTTAGCATTTTTGTCAAAGACCTGCTCACTGTATGTATGGGTTTCTATTGTGTTTAAAGGGTCATATGTCTATCCTTAGGGTCATACCCCATAATAAGGTGGGATTTATCTTAGAAGTGCAACTGTGGTTCAACATACAAATATCAATTAAAATGATATTTCACATTAGCAGAATGGAGGATTAATCATATGCCTATTTTAATAGATGCAGAAATTTGGTTAAATTCAAGATACTTTCACAATAAAAACTCTTAACTAAGAGTAGAAAACAACTGTTAAAAACATATTTGAAAAACCCAAGATTAATATATTCCACAGCAAACAACTGGAAGGTTTTTTCCTAAGACGAGTACTGAGGCAAGTGTACTCATTCTTGTCCTTTCTATAGAATAACACTGGAAAAGCTAGACAGAGAACCAGGCAAGTATTAGAAATAAGGGACAGTGAAACAGGAAATAAAAAAGTAAATATATCTGTTTGCAAATGGCATGCTCTTATATGTAGAAAACTCTAAAGAACACACATATCTGTTTAAAATAATAACCAAATTTTTCAAAGTCATACAATATAAAAATAAGCATCAGAGAACTCACAATGAACTACCCAGGAAGGAAAAAAAGGAAACAATCCCGCTTTTGATAGGATTAAAAAAAATAAAATGCCAAGGAATAAATTAGCTAAAGCATTTCAAGACTCATACACAGAAACTGGAAAACACCAATGAAATTGTAGTTGGAAACAAATTGAAAGATGTCCCATGTTTGTGGATCAAAAGATTTTTAATATTCAAATGTCCATACTACTCAAAGCAATGTGTACAATCAATGCAATAGTTATCAAACAAAAATAGAAAGCCATTTCCTTCTAAAATTAATATAGTATCTTAGGGTTTCTAATGCTGCAACAAAATACCATGCCTGAAGCAACTTAGGGAGGAAAGGGTATATTAGGCTTTACTTTCACAGCACAGATGTTCATCATTGAAGGAAGTCAGGACAGGAACTCAAACAAGGCAGTAACCTGGAGGAGCAGGAGTTGATGCAGAGGCCATGGCAGGGGGGTTGCTGCTTACTGGTTTACTCCCATTTGCTTGCTCAGCCTGCTTTCTTATAGACTCCAGGACCACCAGCCCAGGGACAGCACCACTCATAATGGCCTGGGCCCTTCCCACTTCAATCATTAATTAAGAAAAATCCCTTTTTGTACAACCAGATTTCTAAGGAGGCATTTTTTAAATTGAATTTCCCTCCTTCCAGACAACTCTAGCTTGTGTTGACGTAAAGCTATCTAGCACACATGGAAACACAAAGAATACCACATGGCCAAAACAAACTAAAGAAAAAAGACAAATCTGAAGAAAGCCATGCTTCCTATTATGTCACAAAGCTCTAACAATTAAGACATTCCCTATTTTAATCTTATATTCTTAGAGTTAGGACAGACATGATCTGAAAAATAGATGCCTTGACCAGTTGTGGGTCTCTATGTGGGTCAGCTATGTATTGCAAAAAAGTTTTCATGAGGGCTGAGAGATTCACTAATCTATGTGTATAATAAGAAGTCATTAGGAGTTGGTTAATGCTATGTTCCATTAGCAGAATAATAGCAATATATTCTCCCCTAGGGCCTATGATCTCTGTGTGGCCACTGGCTCTTGACTCCAGTAACTGCCAGGTGTGGGTTCCATCTGTGGAGTAGGTCTTCAATCCAGTCAGAAAGTGGTTTACTTTCTCTCAGGACATTTGTGTCACTATTGCATTGTAGTCACGTCTTTCCAGAGAGGTAGGTTACTGTTGTAGCTCACAGGGTTCACAGCCAGGGGAAACTGGTGATTGCTTTTTCCTCTGGTAGTGTGTATAGAACCTTCCAGTACTGTATCAGGGGCTATTACATCACTAACATAATCCACCTAAATATGCTACACAGTAATATAGAGGGGCTTTTAAATCTAGATATACTTCAGTTTAGGTAAAAATATATTTGGAGATGAATGTTATTAATTATGAATGTTTTTTATTCATGAATATTTAAAACATGGCCTTGAACCAAACACATTCATCTTCCCTCATTGCAAAATTTGCTCTTATCTTTCAGTACTGAACAATTCCATCAAGGAATGAATCCTTTTAGCCTAAGCAGGTATGTTTTTATAATCATACTCACTACTTAATAGATTCAAAATGGTTACTGAGGCCCCAGGTACCACATCTAAGTCCAAGGAACAAAAGGGGGTGGGGTAGCTCCTGCAATCTGTCCCTTTAATTAGCACCTCTCCACCCTGGCCACATCTCCTCAGAGGTGCAATCTCTTCAACTGTTTCCCGCTATCAGCCTCAGTATTTTACCTAACTCTCTTCTCAGACTGCTCAAATAGGCCTGGGACAAGAAGGTATAATTAAAATGATCCTCCATCAACAGAACAGAGTTCTATACTCTGGACTTTGACCATACCCTAGGGGTCTGCTGGTGATGTTCCAGAGTCCTTCCATTTCTGTCCTACAGTGAAAAATGGTGTCCTTTCCCCCAACATGGTGTCAGAGGGATGAAACACACACACACACACACACACACACACACACACACACACACACACTGGAGGATGTCTTTCTGGGATGTCCTTGCATTTCCTTCTCAGTCTGCTACATTGAATGAAGATCTAGGGGACTCAGACTGCCCTGGATGCCCCCAAGGTTATACTTTCCCTTCCAGTATCCTCAGTCCTCTGTGGGATGTACACTCTGCCATTTGCTTTTCATCTTAGCAGCTCATTCTGGGTTAATGGTAAAAATGCCATCGGAGAGCCTGCTTGCTACTTTGCCTCTCTGACCTAATTAGATATTATATAAGTTAATAAAATGTGCATCTAAAAGAAAATAGAGCAGTATCGTCATAAAACCAAGTTAAATTAGTTGGAAAAATCAAAAGACCAAGTTATTTAAAAGGGATGGTCAAAGGCTGGGGTGTGTTTTAGTGTTATAGCTCCTGCCGACCATGGGCAAAGCCCTGGGTTCTCTCCTAGCACTGAAGCAAAAGCTCTCAGTGTTCAATCAGATGTCTGTGACTTATACTAAGTGGTTGGGAGACAAGAGGAAAAGAGGAGAATGAAACTTTCCTTAGATGGCACCACACGTAGCTGCATTCTCATCTCATTTGAAAAGATTTGAAAGTAGGGCTGAAAAATAGAGACTTTTAGTTTTATGCGTGCAGATGGGATGTAGGTATCCAATTTGCAGGCTCAGACTGGAAAATAAGTGTAGGCTCCATGGCGGAAGGCAAACTAATAGGCTGTAATGTGTTAGTTGAAATAAAATCTTAAAAGTGTACACTTCTTTTCCAGAGACTTCTCTTTAACCATCTTTTCTCCTCAGTGTCTAACCATCCTGGGTAAATGTAGCTTTATTCAGCAGACAGCACTAACTGCCAGGCCACAGGTGCCTTCCCTAACATCTTCCAGCAGTGCAGGGTTCTGAGTAGACCAGTCTTTATCACAAAGCTCCTTCCTTCCTGCTTTGGGCCCCTCCTTCCCACATTGTCATTCCTCCATAGAATTTAGCAGGTTCCTAGACTTCTTTTGTATTTTGGGATTCCCAATCTGTCTCTGTGGCTGAGCAAAGGGAGATGGGAAGCCCAGTTCATGAGATGAGTGGAGGAAAGATTTGAACATCTGCCCTGGGTTCCCACTTAGCCCTGTATCCTGCTGTTTGTCTACCATAGCCTGGAGCATTGAGAAACATCACACATTTTGCTCTGTGTGGTTGATATCGTACAACGTCTTCCTTAAGGCGTCCTAAAAGATTCTGCTTGTCATTATCTTAATTTTTTATTTTTTAAGAATTCCATACATGAATACTATACTTACATCATTTTACACCTCCCTCTTTCCCCTCCAGCTCCTCATGTATACCCCTACCCCCTGTCAAATTCAAGACCTCTTCTTTAACATATATTCATATGTGTATACATAAGTAATATATAAACATTATATATGTATATATTAGTAAGTACATACATACTGAGTCTAGTTAATGTTGGTCTTGTGTACATGTGTTTAGTGCTAACTGCTTGGTATTTCCAACCTTTCATGAAATTTATCCCTAGAGAGACTGGTAGATTTTCACCTTGGGTGGGACATATTGAGATTTCCCCCACTCATATTAAGAGGACTACTGGATTTGTCATTTTGCACATCTCATTTAGGACATTTTAAAAAAATCCCATAATGTTGCCTGCACACCTTCCTTCCCTGCATAGAAATTTCTTATGAAATTTGAATGTGTCTTACACAGAGATGATTTTTGAGTCTTTGGATATTATTACCTAAGCAATGGGAACAGGGAGACAGATTGGCTCTATTACCTATCTACTGTATCACCACTTATTATCTATCAATATAACCTTTCATTCATCCTTCCATCCACCTGCTGTAAAATGATATGCCTGGCTTATAGTGAATGTTTAAAAATACATGTTGTTATGACCAGCACTGTAATTCATTTGATAACTTGATCCAATCTGAAATAGGCTTTTGTTCTTTAGATAATCTCAACTTCTAAATCTTCCACTTTAATTTATTTTTCCTGAGTCTAATCCCTAATTTCAGGCCTGTTCTCACTTCTAATTTCTATAAATTACCATTTCTTCTAACTTTAAGAGAGTTCTGTTCCTTTGCCCTGCACCAAACTCAGGGGAGACTTGTGGTAAATGTGCTACCTTTCTCACATCTTCCATTCAGTTGTTCTATAGTCTAACAAGAGGCTTATGAGAGAAACTCTACTTTAAAATCCTTAAAACACAGAAAATCAACCCCTTTACCTATGGCAAGTACTAACAGTGACATCTACTTGAGGTACATAAAGGACCATGCTTGAACATGGTAAGAGGGATCATTAACAATAGGAATTTGAAGCTAACATCTACTCCATCATTCTAGATTCTTCTCTGATAGCCCAGAATCTCCATCTCCTGGTTCACCAAGGCTGTGTTTCCCATCTGTTTCTCAGCTGGGACTATTTTCTCCTGCCACAGTCCCTTTTTTTGTCAGGTTTGTGAGCTTCATAGATCAGAGCTGCCCTGTGTCTCAGGTTTGTATGACATCTGCTGCCAGAATCATCCTTCACAAATCTAAAGGGTATTGGGGGTTCTCCAGATTCCTGGGAGCAAGAAGCACCAGTAATAAACTTTAAACTATCAAAGACATTAGGGGTAGAGGGGCCAAAGGGGCACTATGTCCTGTGCGTGGTGCAGCACCAATGACTTAGGCTGACTGATAGTTCTTGTATACTCTGGTCCTTCCCACTGGTCCATGTTTGATTCTCATTTCTCTTCAGTCTCTCACCTCACATCTCTTACACATTGATTCACACTTTGGTAGTGATTAATTACTCTTATAGCTCTTTCCAGCCTTGCTGTCTCTTGCTGTCAGGTCTCTCCTTTGTCCACAATTCTATCTTCCCTCCTGCCACATGTTTTCAGCCCATTCTCTGTCCCCTTGGTTTGAAAACTCTGATTTACCCTTTAAGTCTCAGTTTAAACTTTTGTTAGAAAGCTTTCTCTAGTCCCCAAAGACTGACATGCCTACCTAGATGTCCTGGTTTGTTCAAAGCAGCTTCCACAACATCCCCTAGTCATTCATTGTCATCACTTATTGGTCTCTCATGTTAATAATTTCCATGAAATTAGAAACCACCTTAACTGCTGCAGGCCACAGAAATATAAAGCAAGAATTTAGGTGACCATAGGGAAAGCTAATACCTGGAAGAAGCAGGACTCTTCCAGAGGAAAAAGCCAAGCCTCAATGAATCTTGATGATATTAGTATATATATATATATATATATATATAACTGGTTCCTGCAATGATTTTCTTGTGCGTTATTTCCCAACTGATTCTTTTCCTAAGAACTTCTAAATAGTATGGATTGATCATCCCTTGGGCATATACAACTAAGGTATTTGGATACAGTCATGCAGGCAAGGCTTCCTTCTTCCAGGCTCTCTGCTTCATCTTTTTAGCATTAGAATTCAGATGTCTGCCTTCTGCAATTATCTCCTTCAGCAAGCACATAAAGCCAGGGCCAGCTTTGGACAAAAGCATCTAAGGACAGACAGAATAAGCTCTCCAGATCACCTGCTAGGTAAATATCCCTAGGGAGATACCGCCTAGGCCAGGTGGATGTTAGGTACATAGCTTTGCTTCTTGTGCAAATTAAGCTCAAACCACCCTTTCTCTGTCAACCCAAGTGGTACCCTCAAGCAACTTACTGAGGACAAAAGGGTTTTTACATACCAGGTGCATCAAGCTATGAGGCAGGTTTCCTAGCTCTAAGCAGACTTAACCCACCTGAACAGAAAGTAGCAGGGCAGAGGATTGTTGATGGTAGGGTATGGGGTAGGCACGAGGATGGAGATAAATATGGTGATAATTTACTTGTGCTGAAATGTGGTGATATTTCATTTGTGCTTTAATAGATAAAGTTTGCCTGGAGAACAGAGGAATAGCAAGCCATTTTAAATAAACAAGGAATTCAGGCAGTGGTAGCACACGCCCTTAATCCTATCACTTAGCAGGCAGGATCTCTGTATGTTCAAGAACACACTAGGGAACAGAGCCAAGTGTGGTGACACATGCTTTAATCCCAGTACCAACCATAGAGACCTAATGGTCTGTACAGACAGACAGAAAGTGACAGAGCTGTGTAGGAAGAGGAAGTGAGGTAGTTGGGCTAAGAGAGCCAATGAGAGGGCAAAACAGCAAGGCAATAAAGGCATGGGTAGACAGGAAGTAACGTGTAGTGAGCACATACCCTGGTTATGGAGGCGGAATAATCACTCTTGATTCAGACTTGGTATAACACTCATTTATTCACACAGTAAGATTACAAGCAATATTTATCCCATCTTCCAAATGGAAGCGGGAGTACCTCTCCAGGTGTACAGGTCCAGACTTGTCATGTCTGTTCTTCTGGATCTTGGGTCAGCCTGCCTCAGGTCAGCCACATCTGCACTGGGGACAGGATCTCACGTCTCTGGTAGAGGAGAGTTGTCTCACGAGAGGGCCTGACGAGCTCTGTTGGTCGGGTCTGAGACTTCATCTTTTATATTCTTTTCTGGCTAGGTTTCTAGTCTTATCCCTACTTCCACACATAGCTCATAGCTTATCACTACTCCATTTGTGGTTTACTTACATCATTCTATTGCTTATCACTCCTGACCAGGGTTGTTCACCCTAGGCCTTACATGTTCCTTACATAATGCATGTTTGGAAGCTGCAGAGTTGGTGAGGTAAGGTTGGCTGGTGGCTTCCCTATTTCCCTGATCTCTCTAAGGCTTTCATCCCTATATTTGGTTCCATGTGTGAGACCAAAATGAGCCATCTTAGAAATAAGACCAAAATGCTTTCACCCTAAAACTAAGGCCTAAGATTTCTCCTTTTTGGAATAGGCCATTAGTTACTGAAACCAGTCAGTTCAGATTCCAGAAACCAGGAAGTGTAAAAGAACAGTGTCATAAAGTAGTCACGAGGTAATAACTGCCAGACTATGGAATGTCCTCTCCCTGGTTTCCAGGGTAACTGACCACAGAAATGTCCCCACCTGAGGGCAGTCAATTAGAAATGGTGGCTGGTAACCACTCCCTTAGAAGTAAGATTAAGCCATGATTTCTAGAAAGCCCCTAGAAGCGAGCCAATCAGAATTGTACCCATACTAGAACCGCTAAATGATGTAACCTTGTGGCTTTTGCCTTTAAAAACTGAGCTTGCAGACAGGCGGGCACTTTCTCCAGCCTCCACTGCGTTGGATGCATTGGACGAAGTCCCTGCCTAAGCTTGTATTGTATATCCAGAATTAAACCTTGCTTCTGCATTCTGGCATGCTTGTCTTTGGTGGTCTCTCTGGGGGTCGCAATCTGGGCACAACACATGTTTTTTATTTAATAAGACCATTTAGAAATTCGTCTACAGATAAGAACAAAGACGAAGATGAGAATGAGATGGAATGAACTTAGATAGGACTATGAGAGGACAGGAAGAAAAAGGACAGAGAGGAGCTAAGTATGAGAACAAAATTGAAGCTGTGTAGATAGAATTTTTATCTCAGAAGAATAAAGTGAATGGACTAAAGAGTGCAGTGTACTTATATTCATCCCCTTGGATTATTTCTTGCCATTGGTAGTATCTCTTCTGGAAGCCCTGGGAAAAGACTATTAGAGGCTAGACCCTAATAGCCTTTATTACTTAACCTATATTTCCACTGCATATTTTACAAGCAGAGAATAGTTATAAGCAATAAGTGAGTGAATGAATAAGAAACTACAAATAAATCTATTCAAAGCTCTTGCTGGCCACCTAGCCCAATTCAGATCAAATCTAGCAACTAGCTTTTTGAACCTACTGCTTAGGGAAGTACTTTTAAATCATGCAGAGGGCACCTTTCAGCTTTAGCAAAGCCATTTGTCCAGGAAGACATGGTGGGTAAGGAGGGACAGCTTACCCATCTGAAGAAGGGGATCCACGACAATAGTGAGAGCCAGAGCAGTGACTGCTATAGCTCCATAGTGAGAGGACAGGGTAAAAAACAGACCTCATCACTATAAGGGTATTAGGCTTCAAGACAGAAAATTTTAGAAAATTAAGAAATTTAATCAGTTTGGTGCCTGAAGAGGGGATCTGTGAACTCCCAGGTGTGGAAGAAAACTGAAGTATCCTAAGGGAGAGCCTAATTGAAACACTGTTTATTACAATTCCTCTGAAAAGGAAAATGAAAGGACCACTAAACATCTGCAGTGGACCCATGAAGGACTGCTCAAGAATGCAGAATGCAAGTACAAGAAATTCTTGTCTGCAGAGAGTGTGCTTGTTCTCCATGGGGCAAAGCTTCTGGGGGTTGAGGACTGGGGATCCAAAAGCAGTAGCTTGGGGTTGTGTTAGCTATTGAGGCAAAATAGCAGAGGTCAAAGTTTGGTGGGCATGGACAGGAATGGGGACAATGCTCCCTGTGTAGTCAAGAACTAAGTGACTCAGGTACCTGGGAGGATTTTCAGGTTGCTTGGCTCAGGTATGCCTGTGGGCTCAACTTCTGATGGGAAGGACTTCCCAAGGTCTTCAGGTCCTACAGATACCCAAGAATCCTCTAGACACCTTGCAAGTAGACTCAGTTTGCTTGGTAACTAAAAGTTCAAAATGCCTTTTCCTGTTTGAAGTTCACTACATCAAAAAGCAGAATGACAAGTAAGGTTCTTTCTTCATTCCCTGGAGCCTAGACCCACAGGCTTTCCAGCTGTGTCCAGATGCAAACACACCCTACTACTACAATATGCAGAGATTGTAGAAGTCTCCTAACATTGGTGCCTTTGGACTGTGGCCTATGTAGTGACTACCAAGTGTTTCGCCCAGCCCTTATTTCTAACAAGTTTCTAAAGAGAACTTCAGATGTGATCAAAATTACTGATCAAACATCCTTGGAACTGCTGTATTGGATGACTTGAAGGTTCAACCTCCTACCAATTATAGGAATATTAAGAAATAGGAGCCAGGTAAGGTATAAATAGCTTTGAATAACAGACAGCTCATAATTTCCAGAGAGTGCAGGTAATACACAGAAAGAAAGCATTGACCATACCCTGAGTCCTGAAGTATCTTTGAGGGGCATCAGCAATTGGTCTAAGTCACAGAGGTGAATATTCAAAGGCAAATGGGATCTGGGACAGACTCCTGAGAAAGACAGGAAAGGCAAGATAACTTTATAGACTGCATGAAGAGAACACAATCTGACAGTTGAACCCAGAAACTTGGGATGTAGCTCATTGCCTTAACGGTACAGTCATTTCTTCAGGTATCCCAACATTTTGATGCTATATAACAAACCAACTCAAAATGTAGTAGCCTAAAATAAACAGTATCAGGTCATCAATCAAGAATTCAGATTGCACTTACCTGGATGACCCTTCACCATATGGCATCAACTAGAGTCATATCCTAGATCCAGCTGGGATGCAGAGAATAAGTTGGCTTTTTCATGTGTCTGGTACCTAAATGAAGATTGTTGGAAGCAAGTGTTAGGCTGATATTGCCTTTCCTATTTAGTCTAAAGCACTCCATATGTTCTTTGTTGAAGAACAGTCTGATTTCTCACATAGCTCTTAGGACTTCCACACAGTGTATCAGAAGTAGGGAGATTTTTCATGGCCTTGCCTGAGATGTCCCCAATGCTGTTCATGACCCGTTCTATCCATCCAGCAAACTGCTAAGAAGAATAATGTATTCAACTGGAACCTTTCTTTTAGGCATCTATTTCCAAAATAAATATCTATAGTGTTCTTATCCTGCACCACATCTTTGCCAATTATACTGAGGGTGAATATGTGAGTCATAAGGGTCCTAACTGGAGATAATTATGGTCTAGCTATGGAGGTAAATGTGTATACTGAGATATCTATGTGTAATGATAGACTACATGACCACAGGAATAAAGGGCACAAGAGCAAAAGAAAAAGGTAGCCTATTTTAGAGATTGGTGAGCAGAGAACAAGGGCTAAATCTAGCCTACTGTTTGTTGGTACTGAGCTATAGTTACTCATATATATTTTGTCATGTCTGTTTTCATATACAATTACAGAGCTGTAACAGGGGCCACATGGCCTGCAAAGAGCAAAATGTTTTTTTTTTTCTATTAATGACCATAAAGCACTGTCTACAGAACAGGGCTCTTCCATTATTATTCATGTTTCTTTGGGTGTGACTCTAACATGTGCCATGTTTGACAGACCACACTGATATCTCTTCATCATGAAATTGGTCCCTTCTCATTGAAAGCTCCCTGTGGTGTCGGGTGATTTTTCTCTGCCTCGACTTATGATGACACTCTACTCAGTAGTGTGGGCTTTGCCCACAGGAAGGGTTGATAGACTGAAACTCTCCTGGACCAACTTTTCCCCTTTTTTTCCACGTGGATTTTTCAAACCATATGTACAGTGTTAATTTGGATTCTACACTTTCTTACCTAAGGCTAGAGAACCCGTTAGTGATGATTTTCTCTGGCCAACTTAGTTGATCAATGGGTCCTTTGTAATTTTTCCAAGCAGATGAAAACAAATTGATAGTTTATTTTTGCTTGTTTCAAATGTGTGTGACTCTATCAATTTTGTCTCTTTTACTATCTTTGACTTGAGATTTTTTTTGTACTTTATTTTTTTCTTATCACATGGTTAAAATTATAGGCTTTCTACTCTCCTGGAATTGTAAACATGAACATTTTACTTAAACAAATCTAGAGTTTATTTTCTTGAATAATAAAATGAAAATAAAATGTTTTCCAAGCTGGTTACTCTTCAATTAAAAATGTGTATTTTAAAATCTTTTTAGAATTTGCATAAATACATCATTTAATGCTATTGCATTCAAGAATGTTTAGATTCATCCTTTAAGAACCCTCACCATCCCTCCCTTGACTTTTTTATGAGCCAAATTTTTATTATATTCAAAGCATAAGCTATATGAAGTTCTTTTCATATTCAATATTCTTGCTTCATTGTTGAAAATGCATCTGTTTCATCCTTGTTTTTGAAAGAAGGACTTACACATGTATTCCAGCTTGACAAATATTTTCTTTTATACTTTAAATGTATTATTTTAGAGTCTTCTTGATCTATTTAATGGAAGAGAAGCCAGCTATCAATCTATACCCCTCAACAGTAATCAGCGATTTCATTTTCTGGTATTAAGCAGATTCCTGTACCCATGGAAAAAATGCTTAGCAGGGGTTTTAAAAAATCAGAATTATAATTCAAAAAAGTGGTCCCCTTCTTGCTGATCTTTCTACCATTACCTTTTAGACACCATTTGATTGTTTGCTAGACCCTTTCATTAGTCATTTTTTTTGTTGTTGTTGTTGCTTAATAAAAACCTGGAAAGCAACTTAAAGGAAAAAAGATTTGTTTGAACTCATTTTGATGCCTGTGGTGAGACAGATGGAACATAGTAGTGAAAAGGTGTTGTAGAGTGAGGAGCTCACTTCCTAAAAACCAGGAAACAGAAAACACTTCAAAGAGGAAGAAATTGAAACAAGATATATCCTTCAAAAAAGACATACCCACAGAAACCTACTTCCCCCAGCATTGGTCTGCCATCTAACATTTCAACCACCTCTTAATACCATAACATTTTAAGACCATCAATTAATTAATCCATTTCTGAAGACAATCCAGTCTCTTCCTCAAATCCCAGTTTCTGAATGCTGCTTACATTGTCATCCAAGCCCTTAAAACATGAGTCTTTGTGAGTGTGTGGGGGGATAGTTCATTTCAACCCACAACCACAATCTTACTCTGCCCTTTATGATTGTTGATATCCTATTCATAGTGTCTATCTTCTAGTTTCTTGGTAATTAATGAAACATATCTTCTACTTTATCAAGACTCTTATTTCTACATAACCTATTATTTAATTTATTCACAGTTTCTAATATTGGTTGTAAATTTTCTACTTGGTTACTTTTCAAAATTTCCTCACCATTTTTTATTTTCTCATACTTTCAATATCTATTTTACTTCCATAAAGACATTACTTTACCAACTCTTTATTCTGTCATGATGACTCCAACACTGGTCACCATTAAGAGAGTCTTTTTGGGGGCTGGGGTTGTCATTCTGCATTCACTGATATAGCATGCATGAGGTGCTATGTTTAGTCCTAGCACTTGAAGGTGGGTGAACTCTAATTGCAGTCAAGGCTTGCTGTTATTCTTGCTTTTGATCTTGATCATAGTTACATGTTTCTACATGGTATGTAATGTATTATTGTGAGTGTATGCCTTTTATTGCTCCCTGGAGACCCACGTTACAGCATATTACTCAAAAGAGGATTTCATTACATTTTATACAACACTGGAATGTTCTTAATTTCACTTTTAGTTTGGAATATTTTTTTGGGTTATAGATTCCATGTGAATTTTTGGTCCATATGGGTTTCTGGGAGAGATTCCCATTGAGGCTTTAATGTGTTTTGCCCAGAGATGAATAAGCATCCTACCCTTGCTTTCTGGAGATCAACTTTACGATTCTATATTTTTGTCCTGAATATCTTATGACTATCTGGTCTTCATTTATAGGTATCTGGTCTAACTTTCTTTCTATGTCTCAGGCATTGTCTGCATTTTGCTGTGAACATGGTTTGTTGAATGTTAGGCTTTTGGCCAATAAAAATTGGCAGATATTCCAAAGGAAAAAACAAATTTCCTTCTAGATTGTATTTCTTATCATTTCTAACCTCTAGACAATTTCTTATTCATTTATATTTATTCTGAAATTTTGTGAATTCTGTACCAGAAATGTGTCACTGATTATCAGTTTTACCTGGAAGTTAGAATTAAGGATTATCTTTTTAACCTCTGTGTCATTAATGAGAAATCACCCAGGGCCCTGCTTTAGGAAGGTCTCATGCTTCAGTTCATAAAGCTGGGTTGCTATCAAAATCCCAGAGTCAACTCCTAAAGCCCATACTTTGTTAAATCAGGATTTAATCCCAGCCTTATCACTGAATTCACTCTTTGTAGACCCTTGGGCTATCCCTTGTTGCTTTTCTTTTAAATAAAGATATATCTTAATTTTTGCTTTTATGATCATTTTCAATAGTTTCCTGTGGGAAGTTATGAAACATCCCAATCAAGAGAACCATCTGTCAGCCCTCAAACTTCTGGGTTTTTACATATTCTCAAATGATAAGGGTGACTGTAGTGGGTAGCCATTCAAGCTTTGATCTGGAAGTTCCAACCCCCATTGAGGCTTCGGTAACTGTCACGCCTTAGGTGGGGCCAAGAGAGGACCCTGAAGACCCGAGATCCAGATGGGCCGCTTCTCTTGTTTCCTGGACCCTGGTTGCTAGAGGTAAACCGAGGAGAGTTCTCCAGAGAACACCACCGGACTACACTGCGTCTTTCCCAGAACCTGCAACCTACCTATCCCTTCATTTGTAAGTTATGCCACTAAATAAATCTCCCTTTTAACTACGTGGAGTGGCCTTAATAATTTCACCAATAGGTGACATAGTCACTGTGATGATTAATTGTCAATTTTACAAAATCTAGAATCACCTGAAAGATGGGCCTTTGAGCATACCTTGGGGGATTGTCTTGAGGTGGGCAGAATAGCTGCTCATTGTGGGTGGCATTATTCCCTACATAGGGACATAGACTATAGAAGAGTGGAGAAATAGACTGGGCCACCAGCATGAGTACATTAATTACTCTCTTCTTCAGACTGTAGATGTAACATGAAAAGCTCCCTCAATCTCCTAATGCTGTGATTTCTCTATTTAGATTGACTATAACATGAAACTCTGAGCTAAAATAAGCCCTTTCTTCTGACGGTAATTTACTAGAGTAGTTTATCATAGCAACAGGAAAAGAAACTAAGACGCTTATCATGCTCACATCTTGGAGTTTCTGTGAGGCTTCAATTAGTCAAGGAGCATATCTATGTGCTAACTATCAACAGTGGGTATACAGGACAAAAGAGTTTATCTACTTTAGTGTGGGAAGACTTAGTGCTTCCTCCAAGTCCATGTTTATTGTATTACACAATGAACCTACCCAAGGGTTTAAGTCAGAAACTGTGTGAGTTTTAGAACAAGACAGATCTATTTCCTAAATAGAGGTTGAAAGTAAAGACTTGGTTTTTGAATATCAAGGCAGAGTTCCACTTCAAATAGTAAGAGGGGTAAAAGCTAAATCAAGAGGGTGAGTACATTTTAGAAAATAACAAGAATTGGTCTCCAACTTTTTGGCAGGGTGGATCCACTAGTAAGCATTAACTGAATATGTATCCTATTCTCTAGAAGTAGGATCTTTTCTTATACAATTTTAAATAGTAGTAACTCAGTGTGGTAAACACCAGTTGTTCCCGCATGGCAAGCACCCTTCTCCTCTTATCCCTTCTGGGAGAATTCCTCTCATAACATAAGCTAGTCCTTGACTCCTTTGAAGCTGTAGCAAGAGCATAGAAATGACCCAGACCAATAGAAATAGATAATTTTATTTCTTAACAAATAGAGAGGCATACATGATTATCAGTGTCACATAGCTGGTCCATGGTTCTAAGGTTATTAAGCACAACATCTATACTGTCAGGTAGCATCACTGCTGGAGTTTTAATATAGTTTGCCTCCAAGCCTTTCCCAAACTCATCAGGAGTTAATTACCCAAAGTTAAATGATAATGGTATTTAGAGGATGAAAAGTTAATCCTACTGTTTGGAGGTCCACCTTTTGAGAAGTGATTAGGGATAGATAAGATTGTTAAGGTGGATCCTTATGATTCAGTCCTGGTGGCTTTACAGGAAGAGTGTCACAGACCAGAAAGATACAGACACATGTTTCTTTTCCCTTGTCATATGCTGTCTCAGAACTCTGCTAGCAGAAAGACTATCACTATCATAACATTCTGTGCCAATTCTATGCTCTGATCCTTTTAAAATGTGAGCTAAAACTGGCCTCCTTAAAAAATAATGTTAGCTTACCTCAGAGATTTGTTACAGTAATGAAAAATCGGCTAACATACTCACTCTGTGAATGTTTGGAATATTGGAATTTCTGAGTTGGAGGCTCAAGCATTCTTTGAGACAAAGTCTTGTTATATTGCTCAGACTGGGCTAGAATTTGAAATCCTCCCACTTCAGCTTCCTGAGTAGTGGGATCACATGCTAATGCCACCAAACTTGATCTGGAAGCTAATTTAGAAGTTAATTATTCATCTCTACAAATTAAAGTTGAGTTAGGACTTTGTTGTTTGGTTTATTACCCAGTATAGTTTTGCAATTCTCTTTTAAAAAATCACTTCATTCAAATATGTAGTAAAGTTACAAAGTTTCATAGCTCCTGAGGGAAGGTGATAGCTACAGGAAACTAACCAGGTCTGGAGGTGCCATGAAGAATGGAGCAGAAGCCATTAGCAAGGGATGAACTGCAGCTCTGGGTCTGCCTGGTCTGCCTGCTTCTGCTTGTAAATGTGAGTTTGGTCTTGCTGTCATTGATCCCATGTGGAGTCTCTCAATTGGGCTGTCAGAGAACATAAGTGGGTAGCCCTTGGCATCAGCATCAAACAAGTACTGGATTGCTTCTGCAGAAGCACTTACTACAGGCAATCATGGAACACCTGGGAAATGAGAAATGATGCACATCAACAGCATGGTACATCATTCGGAGTGTGAAGAAATGTCATGGAAGGCTCTTCTGGAGAGATATGGCACACACACACACACACACACTCACATACACACACACACACACACACACACACACACACACACACACACACACACACACACACACATACACACACACACATACACATTTACTCAGCAGAGAGAGGGGACCCAAGGCAGACCAAAGTCCAACCTGGTTCCCTGGTGAGGTTCTTTGGATTTCTTAGAGAAGTACAGGTGAAGGGTTACTTGAAAGAGCAGAGAGGACTTTTGAGTCACACCACTGAAAAGCCCACCACTACATGGATGATTGTATAGCCAGCATCGCTGGAGCTCTCTGAATGACACGCAAGCAGCCCCACAGGTCAGAGACACCCAGGCAGCTCTGTTGGCAAGTCTCTCCCTGCAGCAGTTGTTTACTGCTTCTCTAGTCTTGGGGTGGGGCCACTGTAAATCTTCAAGTTTCAGCTTTTCCAAACACAGGAAATTTGTTTACTTTCTGAGTTTTATGAGCCTCCCTGCTCCTTCCTAGAGGGGGTGTTTCAATTCAGAGGAAATTGCTCCACAATAGAGAGAGATGAGAAAAATTAACCAATAGAGCCTGTGGTAAGTTCAGGGACAGAAGGGAATAAGGAAGAATTTTTTTTTTTAAATTCACAAAGTATATTTGACCTAGAATGATTATGCTTAGTATTCTCCAGTCCAAGCCATACTTTAGAGATCTGAAAACATTTTCTATTAAGGGCCTGATGGAAAATATTTTTTGTTTTGTAGGCCATTGGATTTTCTTGTAAATACTCAACTCTGCTACTACAGTGTGAATCCAGACATGAACCATGTATACATGATGGACATGGCTGTGTTGCAATAAAACTTTATTATCAAAAATAAATGGTAGGACAGGTTGGTCTGCAGAGGGTGTGTGGCAACGCATGCTCTAAGGTGTTAGGAAGACAGAGATGTATTATCTCCTCTGTGCTACACACTATCCACAGCCTGGGAATATAAAGAAGGAAAAGTCCTGAGCCCTGTTTCCAGGATTTTGTAGTTTCTTTCGTCTATGTCCCTCATCTACTTTGTTACCATCACCACTAACCCTCCACATTGAGTGTCATTAAAGGGCTAGACCCTATTCTGGGATCTTTATTGGAATTATCATTAAACTTCACAGTCCTGCAACAGAAGTAAACAGAGGTACTTGTAGCTAGAGTTTTCCTGCCTGGCCCACAGTCAGGACAAATCTCTCTCACCTGCCAGTCCCACAACCGCTCAGACCTGACCAAGTAAACACAGAGACTTATATTGGTTACAAACTGTATGGCCATGGCAGGCTTTTTGCTAACTGTTCTTACAGCTTAAATTAATCCATTTCCATTAATCTATACCTTGCCACGTGGCTCGTGGCTTACTGGAATCTTCACATGCTGTTTGTCATCGCAGCGGCTGGCAGTGTCTCTCCCACCCAGCTTCCTGTTCTCTCAATTCTCCTCTCTGTTAGTCCCGCCTATACTTCCTTCCTGGCCACTGGCCAATCAGTGATTTATTTATTGACCAATCAGCAACACATTTGACATACAGACCATCCCACAGCAGGTACTGCTGTCTCCATTTTATTTTTAAAAAAAATCAAAGCTCTAACATCCAAAGTTCTGGAGCTCAGGGATCCTGAAACTGCAGTGTACCCTCACACTTCTTATTGTAAAGTAACCAATTATTCTAAGGAGGATTGTGGATTCAGGAGATGAAATCCAGAGATAGGTTGTTTGTTCTTCTAAGGCACTGTTTCACAGCTTGGCTCTACCTGGCTCACTGTGTATCTTATGCTAGATTAAGATTCAATATAATCCTCCTGCCTCAGCCTCCTACCATGTCCACCTGAGAAAGATTTTATATATATTTTTATATATATATATATATATATGTAAATATATAACATATTTATATATTGTATATCATTTAAATGAGATCATGGAAGTACTTAAGTAATGAAGTCTATGATAATTAGTTAATAGAGGTACATTTCCTATTGAACATACTGTATGCAGGTGAAACATTCAACTCAGACTCATCTGGCTGTATCTGTTCAAGGTGTATAAACACCATAGCAATATAAGGAACAGGTGGACTATGGAGTAATGTATCTGATCCCAATCACAGCTATTTAGGAAGAAAAATAAGACAAACCTTTTTCTATAGGCTACATATTGTTGGTTCTTACTGTTACCCACATTGCCATGGGGATAGCTGCAGGGTGAGCAGGACTGATCTAGAGATCAGGAACTGAGTGCACAAACCTTGGAAACAAGAAGGAACAGAGTGCAAACTTTTGGTTTGAGGCACATTATCCTGACCCTCTTCTGTACAGTTACTGAGTGTGAAGGAAGCATAAGGATTGAGTAAGGAAAGTGGTAGAAAAGGACCACAGGAAATATCTCAGAGTTAGTGAATGAGGCCACAGGGAGCTAGCTATGCTGGATGTTTGAGCAGAGGACAAATGCCTAGCGATAAGGACCAATAAGGGTATACTCAAGAAGAGACTGGTGGTCAGTGATCACAGTTTTCTCCCAGGTCAGGCTGCTGGAGGTTGCAGGGTGACAGGTCTAAACAGGATGGATGAGGGAGAGGAAAAAAAGACTCACAGATAACTTCTGGAGTGCCTCTGTGGAACTTAACCATGGCACATGCTTTTCCTTCAATCAGAACCAAATGGGAGCTAATGACCTCTGATCGTGTATGTAAACATTCCCCTGGCCAGCCCCATGTGATTCTGCATCTGCTAATGAGATTTCATGGAGGGTTTTAAGATATCATTAAAAAACAGTTTTTACAAATCCAATATTAAGTTTTAAGTAGTTAGCAGAGATGAGCACTTATTGCTCAATGTTAACCAAAGCCAGTGATGAGCTGCCATTCAGCAAACAGAGGGAAGCCACTGTGATCCCTCAGGTCCAATGGACAGCAGGGAGTGCTTCTTTTGAGTCAACTTAATCATTTATTTCCCTTTGAGTTGTATTGTTTGTTAACATATATGTATAAATATGTATAAGCTCATGCATATGTGTGTGTATGTGTGTATGTGTTTGGAGGCCAGAGTTCAACACTGGATGTCTTCCTCACTTGCTTCTCTACCTTAGTTTTTGAGACAGGGTCTCTAATGGAACCCAGAGCTCACTGATTTGGCAAGACTGGCTGGCTAGCAAGCCCCAGGCAGCCTCCTGTTGTTTTCACTTCTGAAGTGCTGGGATTATAGGAGTTTACTGCTTCAGCTGACTTTTTCCTTAGGTGCTAGGGATTAAACTCTGGTCCTCCTGCTTGTGTGCCATGCACTTTACTGACTGATCCATCCTCTTAAAAGCATTTATTGAATTCTCTCTTTATTACCAGAATGTTGCTACCCATTAAAGAATAGTACCAGTAGTGATCTTATTAATAAGAATAATGATTACAATATTAGATATTTATTGAACATGCACTATGTCTTAGAAATTGGTAAGAATTTTACATAGACATTTTCTTTAATCCTATAACTTAGCTATGAGGTATCATCAGCCTTAATTTTCACATGAGAATTTTGAGATGGAGCAACAAAACTTAGGTCCTTGGACTCTTACCAAGTAGTGGCCTGTCTTGATATCTTTGCCTGTTGTGGTCATAAAATACCCTCACAAAATCAATTCCAATGAAAAAAAGTTAATTTCAGTTTATAGTTCAAAGGTATAGTCCATCATGGTAGGGAAGACAAGGCAATGGGGGCTTGAAGCAGTTGGTCACATCATATTCCAAAACTGAGAAGCAGAGAGCAAAGAATATTTCATGCTTAGCTAGGTTTCTCCTTTTTATATAGTCCAGGATGCCAGCCCAAGTAATGGTGGGGCTTCCCACTTAATCTAATCCCAACCACAGGGAGACCCAAAGCTCTGCTTTACAAGTGATTCTAGATTTCGTCAAGTCGATAATTGAGATTAACCATCCCTGTTACCTCTTTTCTAATGAGGGAAACAAAGGGGGTGGATTCAGAGGAGAGGGGAAGGGAAAGAAGGGATAGGAGGGGAGGAGGAACTGGGATGAGTAGATGGAAGGGAAACTATAGTCAGGATATATTGTATGAGAAAAGAATCTATCTTCAATGAAAGGGGAAAAAAGAGATCAACCATTTCAATGCCCAAGTGCATAGACAAATGAATATTGCATCTTAGGCTAAATCTGGAAATGTATATTATTCATGGTTCATTTACTACAGGCTCTCCATATACAAGATACTGTTGTTTCACTTTCTTTCAATATAAGATCTCTCTCTCTCTTTTTCATGCAACACAATGAGTTTGCAATGACCATCTCCCCATTTTTCCCAAAGAAGTACTTGATTAATGTTAAACAACTAGTCAGAGGAGAAGCAGATACAAACTTAGGTGCCAAGTTATAACTAACAGCCTATTCTTGTGTGTACTAGTCTTAACAAAAATACTCATCTGAGAGTGCCATACCATAAATACAGCAATCAGATCTGCAGAATAGTGGGTAGCAGGAGAAGAGAAAGAGGAGGACTCCAGGGGCCAGCTACCCAGCTGGCCACAGAGGAAGAGTAAGATTTATAGAAGTAAGAGAACAGAAAAGACCCAGCCAGAAGGTAGACAGTATAAGTTAAAGATAAGAAAAGCTGGCAAGCAACGAGACAAACTAAGGCTGAGCATTCATAATTAAGAATACACCTTTGTATACTTTTTTTGGAAGCTGGGTGGTGGGACTCCCCCAGACAGTAAAAACTAAACAACAACGGTTATCTTGAAGTATCCAAGGGAAAGGGGCCCATGTAGAGGAGATGGTTAATGTGCAGGCCAACACCATCCCATTCACAGAGGTAGAAACCTGAGGTATGATTCTATACCAAGGGCTGAGTATTTTTTATGACTTTTGAAGAAGGTCAACATTAAGAAAAGGGAACAGGGAGGATGCCTTGGAAAATTGGGAGGTTGACTCTGAACATGGCAAAGTGTTTTAAGAATTGGTCATTATCAACAACAGACCCTGTAAAGTTTTTTCTCAGGACTCAGCTGCACAAGAAGAAACTTCAATGTGTGCTTCAGAGGAAGCATGCATTAAAATTATGTAAACTTCCCGAGGGACACAGTGTAAGAGAGAGAGGTCCAGGTGTGGTCCCTGTAGTCTGATTCCCAAGCCTGTGTTCTTAATCATTGTGAGATCCATTCATCACTTCTCAGTGCTTCCTGCTGGCTTCTGACTCCCATCTTGTTCCTCACTTGAACATATCTGTGACTATGCTCTGGATCTGTGCTATGATTCCCATCTCCTACTCATATGTGTTAGGACCCACCCAGTGTCCTGACGTCATCTTATGTAAAGCCCCCTTTAAGAGGAAAAAACCCTCCCCTTCCTTCTTCCTCTTTTCATCTCTCTCTTCATGAGGCTATGCACACCTCCACTTTCCTTTCTCTTCTTTTCTCTCTCTCACTCCCTCTTTCTCTCTATTCCCTCTCCTCTCTGCCTTTAATAAAACTTTCCACATGGATGCCATGCCTGCATGGTGTAACTTCCTACTGTGCCATACCCTCTTGGCCACTGCCCACATAGCATCTCTTCTCAGCTCAAACCCACCAAAGCCTCTCATGTGCCATTCCACAACAATGTGAGGTCATCATTTTTGCAGATTTTCTTGTTATTGCTTCTGTTATTGTATATGTATGTATGTATATTGATCTTCCTGTCTCTGACACTCCAGTGCTGAGATTAGAAGTGTGTTACCACCATACCTGACTTCTGTTACATGGGTTCTGGGGCTTAAACTCAGGTCCTTGTGGTTGCAAGGCAAGATCTTCATGAATTGAGCCATCTCCCCATTCCTTTTGCAGTTTTTTTTTAAAGAGTCAAACAGTCATCTCTTGTGACATCACATTTGTCTCTTATCTCTTAAAAGTCAGTGCATGCTTTTCTTAAGATTCTCATTTGTAATTCTCCTACAACACTGATTTCATTTTCCTTTTTATTACCCAATTAATTGCATATTGCTTTTTGGTCCAATGGGGCCCGTTAGAGAAGGATAGTTCCCTTTTACCTTGGTGCCCCTATGACACAAAGCACATTGCTTTAAGCATAGCATGGGATCAATAACACTTGCTAAATTGAAATAAGACAGAAACAAGATGTATTTCTCTCCATCTTTTACCTCCAAACTGGTCTTTGGAGAATCCTCTGTTGATAGACTCCATGTTTACATAAAATCTAAAGGAGAATCTAAAAGCATGTTTTGGCCAAAAAAGAGATGTTCAGGGAAGAGTGGAAAAACCTAAATGTATACCAACAGAATAATCATATATATATATATATATACATATATATATATACATATATATACATATATATATATATAAATATATTCACAGGTATAACAAGATATATGTAATAAACAATTGTGAAATGATGGCCAGATTATCTTGTGTACCAAGGGAAGTGGGGAAAAGCATATATAATCACAAGAAATGATGGTGACAATATAAACTTATATATATATATGTATATATATATGACTCATATATACCTACATGTATATATTGCTCTATGTTTATATTTATGATCAGAGAACCAAAAAAAAAAAAACAAAAGTGGTTATACTCCACTACTGTCAGTGAAGAAAGAAGGCAAGAAGCTAAATATCTCTGAATATACCTTGATTTATACGCTTGACTCTGCAACCAGGAAAATATTTTACATAACTACCAAGCAAAATCAAATTTACAAACTATCATTTCTAAACACTGAAATCAGAGTGAGAGACATGAACTTAACTGTATGAATGGGATTGTGGCTCAAACAAAGAGGGTTATTCAAATGATCTAAAAAACACATAATCTTTAATGGGATGTACACTATGAACCAAAATATCTTTCAATAAGTTTTAAAAACCTGCAACAATTAATGCTGATGTAATATTGATGGTTGGTGATGCCAAGAGTTTTGTGTGACCACTGTGAGGTGAATAGATGAATACTTACCTCACTGAGAAGTACATATTCTTAAACGTTTACAAGAAAGACTAGTGTTGGGGAAAGACTATGGAGCAGTCTTTAAAAAGAAGTTAAGTGGCCGGGCAGTGGTAGCACATGCCTTTAATCCCAGCACTCAGGAGGCAGAGGCAGGTGAATCTCTGTGAGTTCAAGGCCAGGGTGGTCTACAGAGTGAGTTTTAGGAAACGCACCAAAAGTTACACAGAGAAATCCTGTTTCAAAAACCCTAAATAAATAAATAAATAAAATAAAGAAGTTACGTGAAAATGAACATAGGACTCATTCCAAAATGAATTTTACATTAATTTCTTTATTCAAAACAATACCTCATTTTCTAGCCTAGATCACTGACCCACTAGTGAGGTCTAGATACAATAACCAATTCTGCAGCAGTGAGATGCCCTAGCAACCCCAGCGTGGTCTCAAAGTAGCATTTATCACCTGTCTTGCCTGGACACATCCAGAATAGCTCCAATTGCCCCTCCTTTCCTTGCCACCATAACTCAGCCCACACCTCTGGTGGAAGCCTCCTACAGTCACCACAGGCTAGACCAGCTCCCTCAAAACCAAGTCAGCCAACCCCCATCCCTGCTGGCATGCCCTGCCTGAGCCCACCCACAATACATTTACACAATGGAGTACTACTCAGTTGTTAAAAACAATGACATCATGAAATTTGCAGGCAAATGAGTGGAAGTAGAAAAAAATCATCCTGAGTGAGGTAACCCAGAACCAGAAAGACAAACATGGCATGTACCTACTTATTAGCTGTAAGGTAAAGGATAACCATGCCACAATCCACAGACCCAGAGAATTTAAGTAACAAGGAGGGCTCAAGGGGGGATGCTGGATGTCTCTAGGAATGGGGAATAAAATCGACATTACAGGTGGACTGGGGGCAGATGGGGATAGAAAGAGAAGGGATCAGGTGGGGGGACTGAGGGAGGAGAGTACTGAAAGAGACACCTGGAAAGGGGGGGCATTTTGGAGTGATGTATAAACCCAGTGCAACAGAAACTCCCAGGAGTCCACAAGGGTGACTCTAGCTAAGACTTCTAGCAACAGGAAATATATAACCTGAACTGGCCATCTCCAATAGCCAGGCAAGACTTCTAGTGGATAGATTAGGACACCAGTCTAGTCACATAAATTTCAACCTACAATCTGTTCTGCCTACAAGTTGTTCTGAGGTAAAGTTGGTGCAGAAATTGTGGGAATGGCCAACCAATGACTGGTCCAACTTGAGAGGTGTCAGGGGCATTTCTTACTCTTGTTTTCTGGCTTTTGGGACCCTATTCCTCATATTGGGTTGCCTTGTCGAGCCTTAATACATGGGGAGGTGCTTAGTCTTACTGAAACTTGATATGCCATATTTGGTTGATTTCTAAGGGAGGTCTGTCCTTTTCTGGATAGAAATGGAAGAGGAGTGGATTGGAGGCAGAGGGGAGATGTAGGGTGACTAGAAAGAAAGGAGGGAAGGGTAACTGTGGTTAGGATTAAAAAATAATAATAAAGTCATAAAAATAACATTTATCAATACAAGGAAACAGGAGTTTCTGGGGGAAATGTATGACTCCACATCTAGGACAAAGGAGCAAGATGAATCTGAAACCATCTTCCAGTAACACAGGAATCTATTATACCTATGTGGGATTATGCATCAAAAGATATGGCACCCAACTTGATGAAAAACTCATTGGTCATAAGAGAATAGTAATTATAAGAAATATTTAACTCTATTTTCATAATGGCCTTAAAGAATAATTTTAAGTCTAGCCGTGGTAGATTAGCTGGGACTAGACTACCTTCCTGCTCCAATTAGCTAGAAAATGAAAGAAACATACAGGTAAAATCAATTTCCAGGCCAAGGACAGTAGGTAGTGATTATTTGGTTTTTGAAACCTGATGACAGTTATGGTGGCCCAGTCTTGTAAATATATTATTTGGGAGGCAAAACAGGAGGACTACCACAAGTTTGAGGCAAGCTTAAAATACATGGTAAGTCCCGACTAGCCCAGGCTATAGAATGAGACCCTGTTTCAGGAAAAGAAAGAGCTGAGTGATGGTCCTAAATCTTAGATATTAGCCTGGCAGTCTTGTTAAGTTGAAACAAAGAACAGGGTCTGAGAAGTTGAAATATATGCAAATTGTAGGGCAGAGAAGCAGGGAGGAGAGAGTTGTGACTAGACCGAAATCCAACCGTCTTCACACAGGTTTCCACAAGCCTCTGGTTGAATGTTCCCTCTTCATTGCATTACACAAAAGCATAGCACATAACTAGGTTGTATAAAGAAATGCCAGTACACTAAAATGTACATTAACCCCCTGATCCCACATGGGGATGGAAGCATGAAGGTCCTGATCTGCCTAAATGGGAGAATCATTGCTGAACACAGACATTCTAAAATGACAGTAGTTGGGCTGAGTAGTCCAGATAAAAGCTTCAAAACAAACCTCAACAGGACCAAGCAGCCACCCACTGACTTAAATGAGTGGCAGAATAAGCTCTAACATGGTTGGAAGGAAAACTCTGATGGAAGACTGTGATGGTTCCATAGGTATATAGTTGTTACCATTTACCAAACTACACATTAATAATTTGCCATTTATTGTATGTTTTGTGTACCTATAAATCTAAAATGGATCAAATATTTGAGAAGGCATTCCTCAAAACAAAGTAAGTGGAGATAGCCAACAGACACTGAAAATATGCTCAATATTGCTAGTGATGAAGAGAGGGAAAAGTAAAACTATAAATACTCAGCAATGCCCCAAATTTGAAAGATTGACTACACCATGTGTGGGCAAGGACAGGAATGCACTGGAGCTCATATGCTGTTGTGGCTAGCAGGAATCCAACATGGTACAATCACTTTGGAAAACTCATGGGTTCTTTAAAAGTAAACATACACTTGCCACACCACCCAGTCAGCTTACCTCCAGATACACCCCAAGAGACATAAAAAGATATATGCACACAAAGACTTGTAAATTCATATTTCTGGAAGCTTCATTCATAAATGGCTTAGGACATGAAACAACCCAGCTGTCTGTCAACTGATGACGAGGTATGTAAATTATCTTCTCTACGGATTTATACACTACTGAGGAAGAATATGACACGTTTTATGCTGAGAAAAAAGACACCAAACACAAAAGAGCGTATATTGCATGACGTCATATCCACAGTGCAGAAAAGAGGAGCCAGTAATGGTTGGGGGACATGTGTGTGCTCTACTGATTGTAAATCCTGATGGCAGTACCTTCATTTTACATACCCTTAAACATCCTGGGCTGTTTCACTCTCTCTCTCTCTCTCTCTCTCTCTCTCTCTCTCTCTCTCTCTCTTTCTCTTCTTGTTTAACCTCCTAATTGGTCACTTCACCTTTATCCTGACCATACTTTATCGTATTCTCAGCAAAGAAGATAGTGTGATACTATTAAAATTTAAGTCAGAGAAACCACCCCTTCTACCCAAAACCACAAGGGCTCCCATTTTCCCTCAAAGTAAAAGCCAAAAATCTATAAAATGACCAGATCTAGAATGACCTGGCTCCCATGCACTCTTGTCTAAATCTGAACTCACCTGCAGTTCTCTTTGCTGACTTTGTTCCAGACACACTGCCACATGCTCTGCACACTGCCGTCTCAAGGCCTTAGTAGTTGTTATTTCCTGTCCTGGAATTCTCATCCCCTCAGATATCCTCTTGGGGTCACTCTTTGAGAATGTTCCCCACTGTGACTGTGCTTGTGTGCTAGCATGAAGAACAGTTCACAGTCTCACTATCTGAAATCAAGTTGTTGGGAGGGCTAATCACTCCTCCTCTGGAAGCCCTGGAGGATGATCCTTCCTTGCCTTCCTCTAGCTTCAAGTGGTTGTCAGCAATCCTCCCTGTTTTCTTGCTCACTGCTGCATCCATTCCCTCCCAACTTCTGCTGGTGTGTGATTTTTCCTGTATGTCTCCCTGCATCTTTCTCATGGTAGTACAAGGAATATGTGACACCACTGTAGTTCTGCCTTCCCATACCATGTGCTATTCAGTCACCCAGGATTTGCTGAAATCAAATGCATTGGAAAAACCAGAGCTCACAAATCATGTGGGAAGTGGATCATGAACCTGCTCTTATGGCTAGCCTCTGAGCTGGCACGTGTGTGACTTGTTTTTTCTGTGCAAAGGAGATTTAACCAATGTCAGAAAAACTCAACTACTGAGATTTAGGTGGAGGGAATTTGTAGGGTAGGTAACACTTCTGGCTGGCATAATAGCTGAGGAATACTCCCAGGTCCTCAGAAGGAAAGACTTTAAAAATTCTTACACTAGCAACTTAATGAATCTGTATCATCTGCTTCATTGCTTTGCAGTCTAATTAATATTGTGGAATTCTCCATATCTTTTATTAATGATTATTTGTATGTGCTACCACTCAATGGATAGGCAATGAGGGGTGTCCAGCATTGGCTTAGAGTCATCTTAGGCATCAAGTAACAGAAACACTTGTCACTCACTCTGAATATGTGCCAGGTACCACAGAAAGCGGGTAACATATGTTGATTTACAGGATTATCCCCTACAGATGAGTACCATCCATATCTTAGCCATATTTTATGACATTGAGCACAAAGGTAAGTAACTTATAGGCACAGAAATTTTAGTTGTGGTATTGAAGTTTGAACCCAGATAGTCTGACTCCAAAATATGAGCTCCCATTTCTCCTCCCAAAGAAGCTTATGGTTTAGTAAAAAAAGAGAGGCTATTTTCTCCAGAGAAAGGAAAGAAGGAAAGTTATTTTTAATGGAAGAACACACACACACACACACACACACACACACACACACACACACACACCCCACAATAGATAGCAAGTGTAATTGACAGGTCTTAAGATTTTCAAATCAGAATGTATATAATTGACACCCATGATTTAGTGGTACCTATTTTACAAGGTCATAAATAAAAGCTAACTAGAGGCATGACAAGTTTTTAATTTACATTCCTGGTGAGTGGATCATCTGGTCTAGAAGGACTTGGAGAAACTTCTCTGGGATTCTGTGTGTTTGCATTCTGTTATTTGGTTGTTTAACCTTGGTTTGTAGTTGAAATCTAACTTGCTTGAAGTATTTCATTCAGTACATCATTCATTGATGGCTGGGAGCAAATAGAGATGACTGCATCTAGATAGGCTAGCTCAGCCTTCTTCACATGGGAGCTCACCTAGGCTTATTTGAATGAGGGCAAGCTTCAAGAGGTTCCTTAATGAAGTCTCTGAACATGTTTGCTATATACCAAGGTGTATCTGCTGTAAAACTATATTCCACTGCATGCAAAATATGCTTCTTATCCCAGTTCTAACTCTTCTAAAATATCATCTAATAATGGCATATGGGCTAAAGTCTGGGATTCTCTGATCTACACTGGACCCTGATGTGTATAAGACTCCTGAATATGGTTATTTGAACTAGGGCATCCTTCTCTGGAGACCTTAAACTTAAAAAGAGGTATCTGATCCATGCACACTCAACAATTCACGGCAAGACAGGGCAGGATAGAGTCCATCATTTTCAGTAGTCTGTTGTTCTTGTTTTTAACAAAATATACCCTTTTTATAAAAGCTACCTTTAGTTTTAACAGCTGGTTAACTGTCTTCTGCCTAATTTGTGCTTCTCTGAAGTTGGAAATGCCAAAGTTTTTTGCAATTCAAGAAAAAGGAGGACCATCCAGTTAAAATGGGTGGCTGTCTTCCAAGTTTTCCACACTTCATGAGGTTTCTGTGTATCCAGTTATGGATCCACTCAATTTCATAAGCTCTTGTTTCTCCTCTGGGACAATCACTGTAAGTTTTCCCCTCATCCCGTTTTATTTTATGTGTATGGGTGTTTTGTCTGCATGTATATCTGTGTACCACATTCCTGGTGCCCGTGGAGAACAGAAGAGAGGTTCAAGTCCCCTGAGCCTGGAGTTACAAAGGGTTGTGAGCTGCCATATGGGTCCACCTGGTTCCTCTGGAATAGCAGCCAGTGATCTTAATTACTGAACCATCTCTCTAGTAACCACTCTAAGATTTTTATGAGCTTTTTCCTCTAGGTAAGAATGTCTGATTGTCAGTTCATTAAGTCTTTCAGAGGTCTTATAAAATACCTTAAGGCTACATGCTTGATTTAATGGATTCTTGAGGCTGTTAGTCTGAGAATTTTCTACTGGTGTAAAATCTGGGATTAAGAATTTAATTTATGGAGCTTGAGAGATGACTCAGTGGTTACAGCACTTGTTGCTGTTGCAGAGGATCTGAGTTTGATTCCCAGCACCCATGTGATGCTCACAGCTATCTGTACCTCCAGCTTTAAGGTATTCACCAGCCTCTTCTGACCTCCAGAGGAACCAAAGACACACATGGTACACAAATATACATCCAGGAAAAACACTCATACACATAAAATAAATCTTAAAAAATCTTTTAAAAAAGAAATGAATTTATGTTTCCATTAACCAATCCTGACTTCTCTTTTCCTTCTAAATTTTGCTTGTGACCTGTTGTTGTTGTTTAGATATCTTTTTTCTTCATATCTTATCACATGTACCTATGTAAGCTGTTATAAATTCAAAAGAAAATGTCCTCACAGATTTATGTATCATGTATTTAGTCCTCAGATGATGATGTTCTTTTTGGAGGTTAGGGAACCTGTGTATAGCTGAGGAAATTGTACCACTCAGAGATGGATCCTTGACGACCTCAAGGCCTGTGTCTCAGCTCAGGCTCTTCTTTCTCTCCTCTTCTTCCTTCCTTCCATCCCTCCCTCCCTCCCTCTCTCCCTCCATCTCTTCTTCCAGTCCACCCTGAGGTAAATAACCTCATTGGTAACACTCTGAAACCATGAGCCAAAATAAATAGATTGTTCCTCTTCAAATTGTTTTTCTCAGATATTTGGAGATATTTGGTCATAGCAAAACAAAATCCATCTATAAGGCAAATGATCACTTCAACATGGCACTTGGAAATAATTTTTCATGATCAAAAGATATCAGTATCATCCAGTTTACCACAGATGCGGGAGCACAGACTGACCCACCCGGTTCTCACAACTTGGGATTTCTCACTTCTTCCTTGCTTTTTTTGTCACTACTGTTCCCTTCTTCTTTAGTTCATTGGATCTGCAGTCATCATTGACAGTCTCCTGGACTCTTCTCTAAGCTCCATTCCCTGTTCCCAATATTGGTTCACATGTTTTATACTTTTGTGGCAGCAGCACTCATTTCTGTGTTTCAGTTTCTGTACCAATTAGATTATACTGAGTAATAAATAATCCATTTCAAAATATACTACTTTAGACCTATGGCTGTTTAGCTTTCTCTTAACTATGTATACAGTCAGTTCTTTGGGGTCAGCTTGGCTGATCTCTGCTGGCCTAGCTCACAGGCTTGTTGATGGTGGACAGATTGACAGGGGTAATTACACTCAGACCTTAAACACCTGAATGTAGTTAGGTTGCCAGTCTGCCATCTGGGGCAACACAGGTCACTGAGTAGTGTCTTTTTATATAGCACTGCAGGGCAGTTTTAGGGATACACAATGCAAGCTCTAATGCACAAGTGTTTTTTTGCTTCCCACTCCCCAACCAGATCCATTTGTTTTGTGTTTTTTTGTCCCATTGGTCAATTGAGTTATGTGACAAAGCTCAGAGGAAGTGAATTATGGTGGTTACCCAAAACTGATTATAGGAAGGCTAACTAGGTAGCTGTTTTTTTTTTTTTTTAAATCTGCTGCAGATGTTAAAACAGAAAAGAGGAAATATGGGAGGGTTTATTTAAAATCCTCTTGGAAGGGCAGTGTCACTGTAAGAGATTTATCTCAGCACCTGCATTGGGGCCGACAGCTCCAAGGAAATGAATGCTTTGAAGCCATGTTCCAGTGGTGAACAGATGGCACCACTTAATCTATGGAGACATTATACAAAGCAATGGAGCTGTATGATTTAACTTGAGATGTATTTTGGAGTTATGGACATAAACTATTTAAGTCAATGCTCCATTCAAGATACCCTGAGGAATGCCCAGTCTAAAAGAGCAATATTCTCATGTGCCAATACACATAGTTAAGTTTCATGTTTGCAGAATGCCTGCAAGTTAAAGATTTGCAAGGAGAAGTTTATCTTTCCACATTAAAAGACTGTGATTGACATGGACAGTGGATAAAGTGGGAACATTTTCCAGCAAAGGCAATAGTGCAATCTCTTGCTGTCCAAATTTGAGTTTGGGACTGCATCCCCTCATAGCATAGTATAGCATAAATGGAAAATACACCCAAACTCTACTGCAAACATAATGGAAATAAAATATATTTTAAAGATAAGGTACTATACCAGGATACTATAAACTTATAAATATTGATTTTCTAAGTAAATGTGTTCTTTCTTCTAAATAAATATATAACTTGAGAACTAACTCTTACACAGAAGAGGGTGCTAAATCATGAAAGTTTGTCCTTAAATGTTCCTTTCCTAAGGAATGGGATAGTAAATAGGTCCACGCCTAAACAATGGGATATCTAACTATTTCTCTTCCAAATAGTTTCATGATCAATTGTCCCTTTCTTGGGCAATGGCACAATCAGTCCCTTTCCAAACAATGCAGTACACTGAATTCTTCCTCTCCCAACACTTGAATGTGTCATTGTTCCTCTTCCCAGTGATGAACCATTCAATTATTCAAGTGAGCACAGTTGAAACATTTCCATTCTAATCACAATACAGCAAATCTGGGATCAGAGCACTAGTTCACTAATTAGGAATCAAAAAATGATTTATTTTTCAAGTCAGAGTTTTTCTGTGTAGTTTTGGTGTCTGTCCTGGAACTCACTCTATAGACCAGGTTGGCCTTGAACTCATAGAGATCAGACTGGCTCTGCCTCCCAAGTGCTGGGATTAAAGGCATGCGCCACTGCCTGGCCAGGAAATGATTATTAGCATGATCCTGCAGGATAATTTTGAAGCTTTCTGAATAAGTGATTTTGTTGTATCCCTTTCTCCCCTCCAGTGACCTACTGGATCTTTATATCTTCTATCAGCCATGCAAAGCACTATGGTTTGGGATGTCCCCAGCTGCTGGCACTATTTTGGAAAGTTGTAGAACCTTTGAAAGGTAATGTATAACAGAGGTAAATAGGTCAATGGGAGGAGAGCTTTGCAATTGATAGCCTGACCCTGCTTCCCAATCCACCCAGAAGTGAAGAAGTAAAGTGTCTCATCCACAGGTTTTGACCATGCCTTCCCCACCTCAGTAGATTCATACCCTCAAATCATGAAGTAAATGAAATCCTCCCTAAGCTGCTTCTTATAGGGTCTTAGTGAGAACATGAAGTAAACCAGAGTGGTTTTTCCATTTAACATGTGAGCTTGTGGATAACACATGATGGCATGAGACATGATATGTCTCAGCCAAGGTGAAATGATTGTTATTTAATATGTATTAACATGGACATGTTCAGAGTGAATACCACCTCAACCCCAGAAAGCTCCTCACCCAGCTGGATAGGAAAATACAGCAAAAGAGAACCAGCTGTGTAGTGTCCAACTATCCTGAGGGAAGAGAGCTACACCCTGTCTGAAAAATCAGAAAAGGCTGTCAAAGAGGGTCCATCTACTTACACCTTGAAAAATGTTAAGCACTTTGGCAAAGGCAGAATAGAAAGGACACAGAAAGGCCGAGGTTACAACACAAACATGCTATGGAAAGGTCATTCACAAGGGACAGCCTGAAGTATTTTTTTTTTTTTTTGGTTTTTCGAGACAGGGTTTCTCTGTGTAGCTTTGCGCCTTTCCTGGAACTCACTTGGTAGCCCAGGCTGGCCTCGAACTCACAGAGATCCGCCTGGCTCTGCCTCCCGAGTGCTGGGATTACAGGCGTGCACCACCACCGCCCGGCTAGCCTGAAGTATTTTTAAGCCTAGGATAGTTGGCACAGACTTACTGGGGTGGACCTGCAATGATGTTCTCTGGAGTTTTGCTTCTCCTCTGAGACTCACCAGTTACACAGAGTACAAAAGGCAGGAGAGGGAGTGATTGGCAGCAGGAAGCTCAGAGTGTAGTCTGAAGTTATTCCAACTAAACTCTGACAATGCGGGTCCTGGGAGTGACAAAGAACACTCAGGAGTGCAGAGTTTGTCTGCACCTGACAGGAGCTGAATGCCCTGAAGGCCCCTTTCTCCATGCAATGCTAGTCTCAGTCTTCCTGTTCTCCTTAAACTTCTAAGTGCAAGTGGGAAACAAATATCCCAAGGGATGCTCATACCAGGGGGACTGCCAGACCCATCTTGGGGAATATAATCAGCATACAGAGGTATTCATCTATAATCAATTAACATATAGAAGCAGTCTAGAGCAGTGTTTTCTGGAAGGAGAAAGATACAATCAACACAGATGAGTAAACAGGACATTGAACTGCAAAGCTCCTTAAACATTCAAAAGTATCAGTGCTGATGTTTATAAAAAAAAAAGTGTGCCACTCTTATTTTAATTTTAATTTAGTTATTTATTTTGTTTTTTTGAGATAGGGTTTTTCTGTGTAGCTCTGACTGTCCTGGAACTCACTCTGTAGACCAGTCTATCCTTGAACTAGCAGAGATCTACCTGCCTCTGCCTTCAGAGTGCTGTGATTAAAAGGGTGCACCACCACCACCCAGCCTAAAAATTGTGCCACACTGAAATACAGCAAGGTAAACAAACATCATTTACAATCTCTTCACCCAGACGTAGCTAGATTAACAATTTATTACTCTCGATGGATTTCTTTCTTTCCCATGCTTGGGCACAGGGAACCAGAAAATTGTTTTACGCAAAATTTAGATTTTACTAATATTATAGTTTGATATTCTTCACATGTTAATTTTTTAAATTTGTGAGGTCTTTATTTAGGAAATGGGTATTGTTTATGGCATCCTTATTGTGTCCAGGGAGTGCCTTAGTGTTTCATAATTATTGGCTTGTTTATTTTTCATAGAAACAGTATAAAGTAGATTATAAAATACATCTAAGTGTGTATATACATATATGTATCCTCATATGTATGTGTGTGTATATAGTATATCGAGGATCTATATTGGCTTTCATGCAATGCGACTGGGTAATGTAACAATGGCTATCTGCACACTAGAGAAGCAGGGAACTTGGTGGCTGCTCAAGCTAAGAACCTGCATGCTTCAGCATCTCAATCCAGTGCTGAAAGCTTGGAAGCTCCCCTTAGAGTTCAGGCGCTTTTGAGCTGCTACTGAGTTCATGTTAGAAGGCTAAAGAAGCTGGGGTCCCTGTCTGCAGAAGACATCAGTAGTACAGAAGCACTCACAATGAAGAAACAAAGGCATTTCTAAGCACAGTCTCCTCTGATCTTTTTGTATCTGGACAATCTATTGGAAGGCACGATGTATTTGAGGGTAGGTAGTCACACCTCAGTTAATCTTCTCTAGAAATGGCCTCATAAACACACCCAGAGGTATGTTCCCTAGGTAATTCTAAATCCCATAGAGTTAACAATTAAGACCAACCATTACAACAAACAATAGTTTTCCATTTTTTAATGCTAACTATACACAGCATAACCTGAGTTTACCATTCTAAGTGTACAAGTCAGTGCCATAAAGTACATTCATGTTGCTATACAATAGTCACCAGCTGTCACAAAAGCTTCTCATTATCCCAGTTTGACACTGTACATCAAATGATAAACCTCCTTTCCTCCCCGATGGCCCTGTCAATTGTCATTCTCCTCTCTGTCTCTAGGAATTCGACTATTCGTCCACATAAATGGAATTTCACAGCACTTGCACTTTTGACTGGCTCATTTCACTAAGTTAAATATTTTCAGAGTTTATCTATGTTGTAATATGTGTCTAATTTTCCTCCCTTTCAAGGCTATATACTATTCTATTCTCACCCAAACATTGGGCTGTTGTGAATAATTCTGAGTGTGGGTGTATAAGTGACTGTTCAAGTTCTTGTGGAAAAGCTGAGTCATGTGGTAATCCATGTTTAATATTTTTAGAAGTTGCCATATTGTTATACCTCCATGTTACAGATTTTTAAAAAATGGAAGCAGAGAGAATGTGTGATTTCATCAGTCCCATAGCCAGTAATTGACAGTGATAGGATTTGAACTCCTAGAGTGTTAGGCCACAAATCAGTAAATTTGGCCTCTGTATCAATTTTTAATGTATCTAATTATGGATTTGCCCCTTTTCTTTTGTGTTGAACCCAGGGTATGGTATGAAGACCAGCTGCAGGCAATATCACCTGAGCTCTTGATAGAATTTCAATTCAACTGAAAAAGAATCTCAGGGGTGTAGCGCAAGATGAGTTCTGGGTTTTCACAAGTGTCCCACATACTACTCAGAAAAAGAGGAATTAACTGCTAGTATGTGGTGTGTCAAAGGTAAACCTTCTCCAAACCCTCACTAAGTGAAGAAGCCATACCCAAGAGACCATATGGTGTGTGAGTACAATCATATACAATATTTAGAACAAATGAATTCACAGAGACAAAATGTCAATTTGTGGCTGCCTGGGATGGGGGTTGGGGGTGAGTCATGGATCATAGCTGTGAATGTGTATGACGGATCTTACTGGGGAAGATCCTAACTGTTCTAAATCTGATTTATGATGCCAATCACTAAGTTAATAAATAGCATTGAGTCGTATACTTGAAAATAGGCAAATTTTATGATATGTAAAATATAGCTCAATAAAACTGGGCAAGAAATTTTTTAAAAAGATAGTTTTCCAAATAGTTCTGAGGCTCATGACCTAGACATAGTAGTATTTCCCAGATGAACTAAAATAATCACAAGTCACTTGAAATGCTTGGAAAACAACTAAATACCAAACAAACTTTCCATTCACTGGGTGTGTTTGGAAAGCACTGATGAGAACTTGAAATAATTGTTCTTGGGCTGGGGTGGTGGGTCAGTGTGTAAAGTGTTTGCTAAACAAACATGAGGACCTCAGTTAGCATCCCCAGCACTCAAACAAATGCCAGGCAAGGTGGCACAGATCTGTTAACCATAGCCCTGAAGGTGGGAGGCAGAGAGAAGAGGATCTCCAGTGCAAATTGGCTAGCCAGTCTAGCTTAGCTCCAGGTTCAGTGAGAGAGGGTCTGTCTTAAAAAATAAGTTGGAAAGCAATTGAGGAAAACACTAACTTTGACCTCTGGTCTACACACCAGCACATGAAACAAAAGCAAGTTGTTCTATGCTTTGGCCATACAATACAACCGGAGAAAACTAAAAATACAGCCACCCAAACAAAGTCTCATCAAATCATTCAAGGTATTAGAAGGGGATTCCAGTCTACAGCCAAGGTGAGGACCACTGCTAATGGCTGATGCTGTCTAATCTTCCAGCCCTATGTCTACCAACCCAAGAAGAGGTTCACTGTGCATGGTAGTTTAAATTCCAGCTATCACACTGACCCTTCAAGAAATAGGATGGAGAAAAAACAAAGGAGAGACATTTCCTTGCATTTTCAAGACAAGGTCTTGAATCTCATTCTCTCTTCTTCCTCTTGCATCTTCATCAGACAGACACTGTCATGACTTTTCCTACCTGCAAGGGAGATAAGTAAATACAGCCACTAGCTGGAAAGCTTTGCTTATAGTTGAGCACAGTGGTTCTGTTACTAAGGGAGAAGCACAGAGAACCTGGAGCCAACAAGAAGGCTCACTACTAGGTGGTCACTTTAATTCATCTTCTTGGATAATAAAAATTTAGATAAAGTTGCTAGATAAAAAGAATACTGCCCAGATAACTTGAATTTCAAATCAACAGTGTTTTAAAGAGTAATTATGTTCTAGATTACATAGAAGGCATAGTTAGAATAAAAATATCCATTGTTTATAGGATGTTCATGTTCAGCTCAACTTCTTGTATCTTCATTTGCTAAAACTGACATTTGTATTGTCATTTTCTAAAGACCTCTGATAATTAGAGAAGCTGACTCAAACCATGGTCTTTTAAATGCTGGAGTCAGCTGCTATGCTATGAGTGGGAGCTGACCATTCTTCACACCCCTTGGCATGAACTCACTATCCTATGTCTCTGTTTTGAAGTCCTCTTTCTAGATCAGTGGTTCTCAACCTTCCTAATGCTGTGACCCTTTAATACAGAACCTCATGTTGTGGTGACTCCCAACCATAAAAATTATTTTCATTGCTACTTAATAACTGTAATTTTGCTACTCTTATGAATCATAATGTAAATATCTGATATGCAGGATATTTGATTTATTACCCCGTGAAAGGGTTTTTCAACCCCTAAAGGGGTCCTGATCCACAGGTTGAGAACTGCAGCTCTTGATAAAGGCCAATCACTACCTTCTGTACACAGGAAATTGAAGCACAAGGCACTTAAGAAAATTCTAGTCTTATATCTCACAAGAAATATGACTCTGGGCATATTATTTAAGTTCTCTGTGTTGAAATTTCCTTGGCTAAAAAGTGTAGGCAAAATGATGATAGTGATCATAACTCATAGTGAGTTGGTGTGCACATTTAATGAGCATAGGCCTATAGTTTTAGCATAATGCCCAGCATAAAGTATACCTGAAATAGTATTAGGAAAATTCATCTTGTTTCTCCCTGGACTATAATGTGGATGTCTGCTTTCGTCTAGATGTTCTGATGTTGCATCATTGTGTATGGTGATATTTTATTTGTATTAAAATGTTATTTGTATGTTAATAAATAAAGTTGCCCGGGGGTCAGAGCTATTAGCAAGCCATAGGAAAGCAGGGCAGTGGTGGCGTACGCTTGTAATTCCAGCACTTGGTAGGCAGAGCTGGGTAAGTCTCTGTGTGTTCAGGGATACAGCCATTATTGGATACACATGCCTTTAATCTTAATACCAATCATGGAAAACCTGGAGGGTATACAGACAGGCCGTGAGGAGGCGGTCATGTGGTTGGGTTTACAACCAATGAGAAGGCAGGACAGGAATTCTATATAAAGACTTTAACACAGGGGTAGCTCTGGTTTGGAGAGGTAGGACCACCGCAGGAGGAAGGGTAAGGTTTTAGCTCTTAGCTCTGACCTCTTGGCTTTCTTCTTTGCATTGGTTCTGTGTTTCTTATTTAATAAGAAGGTTGGATACATCTACATTTGGCGCCCAACGTGGCTCAAGCGGCTACGCTTTCTCTCTCTCTCTCTCTCTCTCTCTCTCTCTCTCTCTCTCGCTCGCTGGATTCACACCTCGAACACCAGGTGGCTGTGAAATTCCCTGGGATTCTACTGTTCTACCCAGACTTGGTAAGTCAATTAACATATCTATTTAAAAGAGAATTTTTTTCTACATTAAAAAAATGGGCTTTATGTGTACATTGGAAGAAAATTGGGCTTTGTTTGAAATTTTAGGCACTCTGACAATGGAACAACTATATGAAAAGATTAATATTGAACAAATTATTCAGTTTATTACTTTTCTTATCCTCATTTTACTATTTAAAAAGATCGTCAACTTAAGTGCCAGGATAACAGTCTTAGAAAAACTTGTTAAACCGGTAAAATTGAATTATAGAGAAATTCAAATTCAGACAGAAGAAATAAATAGTGAAGTTGTTTCAAAATTGGATCATAAGGTTACAGAAAGAAAGCCAGTTTTCACACAATCACCCTTAATTTATCCAGTAGCCATACAGCAGCTACCTGATGAAGAGAATGAACAAAATACCTGGGTTCCAGTTGAAATGTTAGACTTACGAAGATTTAAGGAGGCAATAGCATCTTATGGCATGCACTCCCCATATGTAAAGCAAATGTTAAACACCTGGTCAACTTGTAATAGGATTCTACCAAAGGACTGGCAGGAATTGGCACAGGCTGTTCTTGAACCCGGACAAAATCTCCAGTGGAAAATGTGGTTCAGTAATGAGGCTAAAAGTATAGAAAGACAATGGAGGGACAGCGGAATACAAGTCTGCCAGGATCAGCTTATTGGAGAAGGCCAATATGCTTCAGTACAAACACAATGTTCATATGATGTCCAAACCCTAGTTCTATGTCAAACGGCAGCTTTGAATGCATGGGACAGAGTTGAAGACCCAGCGAAAAAAACTGAGTCATTTACAAAGGTTATACAGGGCCCCAAAGAATCTTTCACAGATTTCTTACAAAGATTGACTTCAGCAGTACAAAAAAGTGGTCCCAAATTCATAGGCTAGTCAGATAATAATTGAATCTTTAGCCTTTGAGAATGCAAATGCAGGGTGCAAAAGAATAATCAGGCCGTTAAAGGCAAGATCTGCACCTTTGAAAGATTGGATTAGAGATACAGTTAATGTAGAGGCTTATGACCATGATGATATGTAGGTAGGAAAAGCAATTTCAAAATGTTTGAGCAATGTTAGATGTTTTGGATGTGGAAAGCAAGGACATTTGAAAAGGGATTGTAAACAGGTCATTCCTAGAAATAATGTTTCTTCAAGGAACACTGGCAACAGAATGCCCCTTCCTTCTGGAGTATGCAGAAGGTGTGGTAAGGGAAAACACTGGACCAACGAATGTAGATCAACAAGGAACAGACAGGGTAACCCTCTGCCTCGAGCTTCGGGAAACTCCCAGAGGGGCCTCAGGCAGACCCCCACAGTAAATCCAGTTCAAACCTTTCCTGCAGTTGTAGAGGAAACCCCTACTCAAAGCAACTAAATAACCAAATGTCTATTGGAATAAATCATGTTAGTCGAGATGATGAAACAGAGAAAATAGGAAATACAGGAAAAAACATAAAGAAATTTTTTTGGCAAACTTCTATTAATGAACAAAGACCAAAACTAACAATAAAAATAAATGGTGTTTTGTTGTCTGGTCTGGTAGACACAGGTGCTGACATTACCATAATTGCACCAGAATTTTGGCATCCAACTTGGCCTCTTCAGGAGGTAAACATTCAACTCTTAGGAATTGGGACATTATCTAGAGTGAAACAAAGTGCAAAATGGCTTGAATGTATAGGTCCAGAAGGACAGAAAGGAAAATTAAAACCATATATGGCTAACATAGCTATGAACCTGTGGGGTCAAGACTTGTTACAACAATGGAATACTCAGATTAATATCCCTCCAATCTCAGAAACAAATCATAAATTAGTACATGTTTCTGAGAGAAATATTAAAAGATATTATTCTAATGAGTGCTCACCAGCCATCCATGTCATACAAGAACAGGGCACAACAACTGATAATCTTCCATAAACACTAACAGCTCTACCTTTAAAATGGTCAACAGAGAAGCCTGTATGGGTTCAGCAATGGCCTTTAACAACAGAGAAACTCCAGGCTTTACAAGAGCTGGTGGAAGAACAGTTAAATGCTCATCATATTGAAGAATCAACCAGCCCTTGGAATTCTCCTGTATATGTTATAAAAAAAAATCTGGTAAATGGAGAATGGTAACAGACCTTAGAGCAATTAACAAAGTAATTCAGCCAATGGGCTCTTTACAATCTGGAATTCCTTTACCTACTCTGTTACCAAAAGGATGGCCTTTCATAGTTATTGATTTAAAAGACTGTTTCTTTTCAATACCCTTACAAGAAAAAGACAGAGAAAGATTTGCTTTCACAGTGCCTACTTATAATAATTCTCAACCGGTTAAAAGATTTCAATGGAGGGTTCTCCCACAGGGAATGTTGAATAGCCCAACTTTGTGCCAATATTTTGTAAAACAGCCATTAGAAGTGGTACGTAAAAAATTTCCGAAATCTATAATTTATGATTATATGGATGACATTTTATTAGCTGATTCAAATGCAGATACTTTAGAAAGAATGTTTGAAAAAGTAAAGAAAATTTTGCCTTGCTGGGGATTACAAATTGCTTTAGAAAAGGTACAAAGAGGAGATTCTATTAATTATTTAGGATATAAAATAGAACTTCAAAAAATTAGATCTCAAAAAGTGCAAATTAGGAGAGATCGACTACAGACTCTTAATGACTTTCAAAGATTATTTGGAGACATTTCTCATCTAAGAACTATTGTTAGGGTAAAAAATGATGAACTGAATAATTTGTTTAAAACCTTAGAAGGTGATAAGGACTTAAATAGTCCAAGAGAATTACCACCTGAAGCTGAGAAAGAATTGGCCTTGGTAGAAAAGAAAGTACATGAAGGGCACGTAGATCGTATTGATCCAAAGCTGGATTGCATTTTGGTTATTTTACCTTCTAGGCATTCCCCAACAGGAATATTAATGCAAAGGGAAGATATTATATTGGAATGGATATTTTTACCAAATAAACCAAATAAAAAATTAAAAACTTATGTGGAAAAAATCTCTGACTTGATTTGGAAAGGAAAATTGAGACTTCGTCAATTAGCAGGAATAGACCCAGCAGAAATTGTCGTACCTTTAACTAAGGAGGACATTGAAAAATTATGGATAGAAAATGAAGCTTGGCAAAAAGCTTGTAGTAATTTTTTGGGAGAAATTAACAGCAAATATCCCAAAAGCAATAGAATTGATCTTATAAAGAGAGCTGATTGGATCTTGCCTCGAATTGTGAGGAAAAAACCCATATCTGGAGTTCGTACATTTTATACAGATTCCAACAAACAAGGAAAGGCAGGTTACAAATCAGAAAATTTAAGTAAAGTGGTTCAAAGTCCTTATAATTCAGTTCAAAAATCAGAATTGTATGCTATTCTGTTGGTATTAATGGATTTTTCAGAACCTCTCAATATAGTAACTGACTCTCAGTATGCTGAAAGAGTAGTATTACATATTGAGACTGCAGAATTTATCCACGATGCTTCAGAATTAACTTCATTATTTATTCAATTACAAGATACAATCAGAAAAAGGAGTCATCCTTTATATATAACTCACATCCGATCCCATACTGGTCTGCCAGGCCCTCTAGCACAAGGCAATGATGAGATTGATAAATTATTGATAGGAAATGTGCTGGAGGCCTCAGAATTTCATAAAAAACATCATGTAAATAGTAAAGGTTTAAAAAAGGATTTTTCCATAACCTGGCAACAAGCCAAAGAAATAGTAAAGAAATGTCCTACTTGTTCCTTCTACAATCAAACACCATTACCAGCAGGATGTAACCCAAAGGGTACACAGAGGAATGAAATCTGGCAGATGGACGTGTTTCACTTTGCAGAATTTGGAAAACTGAAATATGTACACCACACTATCGATACTTATTCAGGATTTCAATGGGCAACTGCTTTGAGTTCTGAAAAAACTGATTCTGTAATCACTCATTTGCTAGAAGTTATGGCCATTATGGGTATACCTGCACAAATCAAAACTGATAATGCTCCATCATATGTCTCTGTTAAAATGAAACAGTTTTTTGCTTATTATAATATAAACCATGTTACAGGTATACCACATAATCCTACAGGTCAAGCAGTTATAGAAAGATCAAACCGAACTCTAAAGGATATGCTAAATAAACAAAAAGGAGTAACAAAACCCCCCAGAAATAGACTACATAATGCTCTATTAACTTTGAATTTTCTCAATGCCAATGAGAAAGGAACAACAGCTGCAGAGAGACATTGGAAAATAGAAAAAACTACAGAATTAAATCAACCTATATACTTTAAGGATGTGCTGACCTCAGAATGGAAACCAGGATATGTGTTACATTGGGGACGAGGTTTTGCTTTTATTTCTACAGGAGAAGATAAGCTGTGGGTACCATCAAAATTGATAAAGGTTCGATTTGAACAAGAGAGACCTCTTAATTAGAGGAGGTGATAGTTCATCAACTATCGTAAACACCCAATTTAAACTAACTTACACCAGTAACACATGCCTTTTCATTTAATCAGATAACTTGTCAAAAAGGAACATCCCCAAAAAACCTTGGGGAAAGGTTTTTGTTTTTGTCTTTTAGGAGAATGAAGGTTAAGGAATTTGAAGAACACTGGACAAATGAGACAACTGAAGAAAAGGGACAAATCATCTATCCTAAGAAACAGAGTGAAATGGTGTATGGGTATGTTATCTAAAAAAAAAAAAATTTATGTCTTCCTAAATGTTTGTTTCTGCTTTTCTTTAAAGATTTAACACTATTGGTCTTCTAATAGTCCCAGTTCAATTAAAATTTAAAGCTGACTTTGGAGTTGGAGAATGGCTCTCTCCTTCTTTAAACTCAAGCATGTTGTTAAAAGGAAAATGCAAACTCCCTGTATCATGCCAGAAGAAAAGAGCCATCTTCTGCTATGGAACAGGAGAAAAGCCAAATTAATTAAGGGACTATTCTATTACGAATCTCAACTCTTTGATTCTATTCTGATTCTTTAAACTTTTCTTAAAGTATGAATTTTATATCAAAATTTACAAGATCAATATATATAGATATATATACATTTTAAACTTTGTTAAGATATAAATGGTCATATAGAGTACTAACTAATTCTAAAAAGTCGCATATATAGTCTTTGTGTTCGAGTCTCTTATCAGTTTTTTGCAGGAAATCACGGTTAGGCCTAACATCAACTGAAGTCTCCAGGAAGAAGATGGGGCCCCACAACAACATCAATTCCATGTGGACAATAATAACATCACTAAGCTGACAAACATCATCTACAGATCAGCTTTGAACTACAAAGTGCTCAGAGCAATTTTGAGAGAGCTAGCTGAGATGATCCAGTCTCAAAGACTACTTGAATAAGGATTTGAGATAAACCCTGAATTTTGGCATTATACACAGACTGGATAATGAAGGATATAGTTACCTTTCCTAGAATTTGACAATTAACCTAAAATTTTTCTTTCAGGATAAAGATACCTTCGCCCATACCCAGCAGGAAGCAATTTCAAGAATACGACTCCCACATTCCCAAAGAGGTGGTGTGGGGCGGTTGGTTTTTTTGGTCTTTTAATGGGTTTTGGGTCTGGGATAATTTTCATTGATTAGGGGGATTGGTTACAAGTTGTTGTCAAGGGTTAGGAAAAAGGATAAGCAAAGGAGATTAGATTTAAGGTTCTTATTAAAAAAAAAGAGAAAGAAAAGAAAAATGTAAATACTTTACATTGGATTGGATTGTTTTATATTGTATACAAATTATATATATTGAAATTGATATTGTTAGAAAATGTTATATGTATATTTCTAATTGTACCGTTCATCTAACAATGTAATGCAATTTTCTGATCCTTGAATGTTATTACCAACTATTAGGATATAAAGAAATGAAAGTTAGTAGTTAGACATTATAATAGAACTTGTAGTTATATTAGGTATGTTTTCAAGATTGAGTAGATATATTTTAGATAGACAGGTTATCTTCAAACCCTTCAGAGATCTACAGAATATGGCATTTAAAATGTTTTAATAATTTAGAAAATTTTTCTTTTTTGTTATGACTATGAGACATGTCGGCTCCTGGCAGTACCAATCTACTTCAGAGAAAATATGGGCATTGAAGAAACTGCATATGGAGTTAACTTTCATTGTGGCAAAAGTTAGCCACTGGACAACAAAGTATCCTCGAATCAACAGGACAAAATGGACAGACAGGACATAAAACAAAGGACTACTGATTCTTGCCAAAACAAGTGTGGTTATGGCTTTATCAAAAGGCATCTTCAGAGGCCAGGACAATATGGCACCATCCCTGAAGTGGCCTTCGCAATTCGGAAAAGGTACAGTGCTTTTCTTCGAAGGCAGCTGAACAGGCAGTGGGCCGATGGCCTCTGATGTGCAATGGAACAGCAGTTGAAACAGTTATTCTTGAAGAGTAACTAAGCTCACGCCTCTCAATAGTAGACTGGCATTTGATAGAGGGATGTGGAGAAGAATGGGATGCTGAGATGAAGCCATGTATACACAGCCAAGAAGAATGGACAGCTGAATTAAAAAACCATCAACAATTTCCAGAATTTAAAATCCAGAATCATGACATGACACTAGTGGAATTCAGGTGTTTCTGGTACATGGACTACTCTCACTCAATGTGAGGTTGAACTGTTGACCTTGTGTACATCCTACTTCACAAATGAGTCTGTCAGATATGCTAAGCCTATAGGTTGAAGATGATGCCCCAGCACTGCGGAGAAACCTCAGGTGACTGTCCAGACAGCTGGCTGTTTCTGTCAACTCACAAATTTTTTGGAAGTTGCTTGCATGCACTTCCTGTTTTTATTTTTGTTAGCTAATATTATTTCCTTCTTGGGTCTCTGAGGGAGTTGAAGATTAGTTAGTTATAGCTGAAGATTAGTTAGTTATAGTTGAAGGTTAGTTAGTTATAGTTGAAGATTAATTAGGATACATTTTGGACTTACCAAAATAGGCTAGATAATGAAATTATTTTCTCTGAATTTGTCAAATACAAATGGACTAGACATTGTTTAGGTATTTATTACTTGTATATATTGTATATAGTTATTGTACTTTTGTATATAGTTTTTCTTATATTAGTTATAAGCTTTTTCTGTTTTTTTCTTTTTATTAAAATAGAAAAGGGGAAATATGGTGATATTTTATTTGTATTAAAATGTTATTTGTATGTTAATAAATAAAGTTGCCCGGGGGTCAGAGCTATTAGCAAGCCATAGGAAAGCAGGGCAGTGGTGGCGTACGCTTGTAATTCCAGCACTTGGTAGGCAGAGCTGGGTAAGTCTCTGTGTGTTCAGGAATACAGCCATTATTGGATACACATGCCTTTAATCTTAATACCAATCATGGAAAACCTGGAGGGTATACAGACAGGCCGTGAGGAGGCGGTCATGTGGTTGGGTTTACAACCAATGAGAAGGCAGGACAGGAACTCTATATAAAGACTTTAACACAGGGGTAGCTCTGGTTTGGAGAGGTAGGACCACCGCAGGAGGAAGGGTAAGGTTTTAGCTCTTAGCTCTGACCTCTTGGCTTTCTTCTTTGCATTGGTTCTGTGTTTCTTATTTAATAAGAAGGTTGGATACATCTACAATTGTGTTATGTAGACACATGGAGAGCGAGATTCCACCACTCTGTAGATGGTCACTGGAGCCAAGTTTAATCCTCAATACTTATGCTTATAGAATAGAAGATACCTTTTCATTTCTGTATTGTTGTATATCTGGCTATGCAATTTCTCTTCCTTTTCTTTGCTCAATTCTACCAAGAATTTATTGAATTTATTAGCCTTTTCTAAAAATTAGCTGTTGATTGTATTAGTCATTTTTTTGTTTCTGATGTTTTCTTTATTGCTTCAGCCTTCCTCAGGTTTTATTGAAACTCTTCAATGTTAAATTATTCTCCTTTTATTTTAAGGTATTTGAAAAATGTTTGTATTTCACCAGTGACATACAGTATACTGGCACTGGTTAACAAATAGCAATGGGGTTATAACAAACAATCTTTTACATATTCTAATGATCTTATATGGTGATATTTCTGATATCATTCAAAGTCCTCAAATTGCTCTAATTCACTTTCAATAATGGGCAACCTAACACTCCATAGCATGACTGCTTTACAGTTGACTCAGCCATGTATCTGTTAGCTGATATTAGCTTATTTCTAGTCCTTTGGCAGAGCAAGATTGAAATAAACACACCAGCACTCAGGTTCTTAAGCAGGTATGCTTTTATCTATAGAAGACAATACTCCTAAATGAAATGGCTGAATTAGAGGGAGTTTGTATTACTAATTCTAACAAATGATGGATAAATTGCTTCCTACAAACACCATTCACTTAAATTGTAAGAGTATTTAAAATGTATACTTTCCAGGCAATCTTTATTGGTAACACTATAGTAGTAATTTGACTTCAAGAGTTTTATCATACAGTTTTGTGCTCTGTTAGCTTCTTTTTTTCCTCTCTTATTTTCTCCACTATTTTTTTGTTTCTTTCTATTTCTTTTGGATATTCTTGAGAAGTTTTTATTTTGTATAACTTTTTTTTATCTTGTATGTTGTTGAAATTTATATAAATGTCACACTTATTAATAAAACAGAATAGAGAATTCACATGTTGGTCTCAAAGAAGTTGAAAATATTATTTAAAGGAGATTGATGTACCATGAACAAAACAATAATAGATTCCCATGGCATATTCTCTCAGTTCTGCTTAGTTATCATAACAGAATATATAGGGTAACTTTAAAAACAGACAAGCATTTTCTCACAGTTTTAGAGGCTCAGAAGTTCAAGATCAAGGTGCTAGCAGTGGAAGGATGAACTCCCCCACCCCCAGTTTCTTTCTTTGTGAGAACACTGATGCTCTAGCGTGAATACCCTACCCTTATGACCTCATTTAACCTTAATTACATCCTTGTAGGTCTAATATCCAGATTCACTTATGATAGAGATGGGTCTTCAGTATATAAATTTGGGGAAGGGGTGCAATTTAGTCTGTAGTACACATGTAAAAATAAGTACTTGGGGCTGGTAAAATGGCTCAGCAGGTAAAGACACTTGCCGCCAAGCCTTATGGCCTGAATTTGATCCCTGAAAACCTACTGAGAGGAATAGATAACTCACTCCCTGAAGTTGCCCTCTGACTTTCACATGCTGTAACACAGGGCCTCAAATAAGTAAATTTTTTAAAGACTTAAAAATTAATTTCACATAGATGAAATATTTAATCATATGAAAAATGAATGAATTAAAGTCTTAAAAAATGCCCAGAGAATTACATGTACCATCTGGTGACCTTGCTCACCCATAGCTCAATACTGAGATACAATAAGACAAGCTCGGATTTATGAAACTTTAATGCTCTGTATGACAAAAGATGTCATAAACAGACTCAATGGACGGAATTACATAATAGATGTAAAAATTTTAATACTGAAAATAGATCCAGAGATAGTATCTGTAACGTTAAAGTGTGCTTGTGGTTTGACCAGGAATAGATCATATTATAGGGAAATGGATAGGAAAGGACAGACTGGGACTGCTCTTTTTTAAATTGAAATCTGACTTATAGTGAATGCCATAATATTTATCTATGTGTGATGATTAGTATTGATTGTCATCTTGGCAGCAGTAGATGCACCTAGGCAACATGCTTCCAGGCACACCTGTGATGGACTATCTACATTAGGCTAGCCTCTGGGCACTGCTGTGAGGAATTATCTGGTAGGTTAACTAAGGTGGGAAGATCTGCCTTAACTGTTGGCAGCATCACTTCATGGGATGGGGTCTTGGTAATGAAAAAGAGAAAATGATCTGAGCACTAGCATTCATTTCCTGCTTCCTAATGGTAGATGCAGTGTAAGCATCTGCCTCAAGCTCCATCCACAATGACCTTCCCACCTTGATAGATTATTTTTTTCTCTTATACTGAAAACCACAACACCCCCCTGCCAAGTTAGTTCTTATCAAGTGTTTTATCACCGTGAGGAGAAAAGCAGCTCATATATTCTGAACCCTCCAGTGCAGCTATGACAATGTTCAAAATATAGAACATGATCAACACCCAAAGGAACACCTTTTCCCTTACCCTGGGTCAACATCAGCACTCAAAAGGTAACTACTGTTCTGATTTCCATCATCAGGGATTGTTGCATCCTTTCAACACAGGCACTTTACCAACTGAGCCATCTTCTCAGTCACTCTTTTAAGTATGTATACAATAATTAGGTCATTAATGCACCATTGGGGATTAAACCACTATTTAACTGGTTGGTAAAAGTTCATTGTTTTTTATAGCATGTGTAATGGGAATCCTTTCCTACACTTCTTTATCTAAAAGAGAGAGAACAGAATGTGTGGATCAAAGAATCTCTGTATTGTAATTTAGGATTTTACAGTTGCTTTCATGCAAGAAATAGAGAACTTCAGCATCCTTTGTCCCTGGGGCAAATGTGACCTCTGTAAGATTTATGCCCTTTCTGAGAGGCACCGCTTAGGATCCTGTCTGATACTGTCAGGCAGGTGACTGACTCAAGAGTGAAGAGAGCAGCAGGTTCAAGAAAGTGACTAATCTGTTTAGAGCAAAAAGGAATTGTTTTGTAACCAGAGACATTCTCTCGGGAATTTGAAAACTAAAACAACCCACCCCACACCTTCCTGAAATGGAGTGCTACTCCCACACCTCCTCTCCAGCTCTTACCCAGCCTTCCCACAGCAGGGGTGTGTAGCTGGAGTTTTCCTGCCTGGCCCACAGTCAGGACAAATCTCTATCACCTGCCAGTCCCACAGCCCCTCAGACCTGACCAAGTAAACACAGAGACTTATTTTGGTTTCAAACTGTATGGCCGTGGCAGGCTTCTTGCTAACTGTTCTTACAGCTTAAATTAATCCATTTCCATAAATCTATACCTTGCCACATGGCTCGTGGCTTACCGGCATCTTCACATGCTGTTTCTCATCGTGGCGGCTGGCAGTGTCTCTCTGACTCAGCCTTCCACTTCCTAGCTTTATTCTCCTCCTTGTCCCGCCTACACTTCCTGCCTAGCCAATGGCCAGTGTTTTATTTAATGACTAATCAGCAACACATTTGCCATACAGAACATCCCACAGCAGGGGTGGGCGGGGGGCGGGCAATAGGGTTCTCAGAGGGAGGCAGAGAATTTTCTCCTACTGTTGGTCCAGATCAGCAGGATATCTGAGCCCTTTCCTCTTTGAAATGCAAATGAATTCTACCGTTGGGGAAAAGATGAAACCTCTGGATGATGGATTTCCTTTGGGTAATTTGTGACTATCCTTTGAGTTTAAAGTGTTTGGAAAATATTTTTTCCCAACCTTCCTTATATGCTCTGTGGACTCAGGGCTGCAGGAAGAGACTATCCTGAGTGGCTAAGCATTTTGCTCACTTTTACCTGTGTTTCATGTCAATGTGTTTCATGTCGAACTACTGTGTAGTCTTGCTGGGTGTAGGTTATTACTTGATTCATACTCTGGAAATTTACTGTATGTAAAGATCTCAAGATGAGTTTAGTTGCCAGTAATTGAGTAACATTGGGATGATAACTTAACTTCTTCAATCTATTGTTTCTTTATCTGTAACTGGGGCATAACAATAGCATCCACCCTGTGGAGTGGTTGTCAAGATATAATAACAGGTAATGCACTTGCTAAGTTCTTGAAGGATGTTTACTACACTATGAATTCTATTTTCCTGTATGTTGTCAATGTGAACACCAATCCTTATTACTGTGGATGATGATAGTATTTTTTGTGGGGTGTTGGGGAGGAAGGAGTTTATTAGACTTACATTTTCACATCGCTGTTCATCACTGAAGGAAAGCAGGACAGGAACTCAAGCTAGGCAGGGTCCTGGAGACAGGAGCTGATGCAGAGGTCATGATGGGGTGCTGCTTACTGGCTTGCTTATCATGGCTTGCTCAGCCTGCTTTCTTAGAGAACCCAGGACCACCAGCCCAGGGTGGCACCAACCACAATGAGCTAGGCCCTCCTTTGTTGATCACTAATTGAGAAAATGCCTCATAGCTGGATCTCATGGAAGCATTTCCTCAACTGAGACTCCTTCCTCTCTAATGACTCCAGCTTGTGTCAAATTGACATACAAAACCAGCCATACAATTATTAACTGAACTTGTGTTAGCTTTTCCTGTCCCATATATTCTGGCTTCAGTTTGCTAACCTGAAATTGGTGACGATGATGTTTATATCCTGGAAGGCATCAGGTTACTTGTCATGAGACCTGGTAGTTAACCAGCTCATCTAGGGTCCATTGCTATGAATGTTAAGTTTAGCTCTTTCTGCACTAATCTACATCTGCTTCTCCAGTTCCTAAAGAACACATAATAACTACCTGGGTGTAATTATGTGCACCTGTAATTCAGGACTCAGGAGGCTATGGCAAGAGGATTGCAAGTTTCAGGCCACCCTGGGCTATACTGTTGTACCTGTTTCTTGAAACCCCCAGAGACCACCAAGGAGTCGGTTTTCAATGCAAGCACATAAGGGTCCTTTTTACTGTCAGATTTGAATTTGGGCCGCAGCCAGGCAGATGGAGGGAAATGCAGCAGTGGCAGCAGTAGTAGCAGGTCCAGGGATAGAGAGTTTTTATAGGGAAAAACCACAAGCCGGGAATTACATGCTTTGGCAACTTGGGATTGGGTAGAAGGGATATGGGGCAAGGTGATTTTTTTGAAACAATTGGCCTAGACTTTCAGCAGGAAACCACATTTGAAACTATTGGGTTGGACTTTTTGGTGGGGAACCACAACTTGCTAAGCAGGATTATCTGGGCTGCTCAGCAAGATTATCTAGATATCTTCAAGTGCCATAATCTGCAGACAGAATGTCTACAGGAGCATACTGTCCTGTAACTTTTCTAGTTGTCAGGGCACATTTCTGAGATCCTTCCTGGAACTGAGTATACAGCAGGTGGTCTAAGATGGTGGTCCTCCCCTAAGATGGAGTCTGTATTGCCTTCACAATGCAAGAAGATCCTGTCTCAAAATGAAACAAACAAAGGCATGATTATATAGGAACAAGTTACGGCATCAAATGTTCTACACAAACCTAAGCTCTGGGCTTGTGCTGAATTCATGGCACTGTTCTATGAGTTGGTCAGTTTAGTGGTTAAATCTGGTTCTGCTTGGTAACTGACATGAGTCTAATGAATAAGAGCAGCTGGAGGTGATGGAGTTTGGATGGTTCCTCCCAGAGGAAAGGCTCAATCAGCCTCTGGTTGCTTATGCTTCTTGTCACTGTTAGGGTCTGAGAGACTTCGCTAAAAGCCTGCATTTCCTCTAGGTCTTCCCTTCTAGTTTCTGGGAGTTACCACCCGCTCCCCTGGAGCTGTTTGACTTAGATGAGATGTTCTCTTCTGAGAAGGTGCGTCTTGCTCAGATCACCAACAAGTGTGAGTTTTGGCTGGTTCCATTGTTTTTCTTAGGACTTTTATTTACCATGAACCTCTGTGATGTGTTGTAAGAGAATGTTTAAAGATTGTTCATGGAGAATTGAATCCAAGCACATGGATAAAGTTGTACACGTCTTCATTGCATGTGAATGTGGTCCTCTGAGGTCAGGTAATCTAGTGAATCAGAACACTATGCTAAGCAGAAATCTTAAGTCTCACTTTTGATCCCCATAGGATCAAAATTCTTAGTTCTAACCAATTGAGCGACCATAAGATGAATACTAACCTGGCTTCTACCTTACAGATCTGGGTTACTCACTGGTCATAGGAACATTTATATTAGAAAGAGTCACAGGCAGGCAAGATGGCTCAGCAGGTAAAGGTGCTTGTTGTGAAAGTGTGATTACCTGAGTTTACATCCTGGAACCCACTTACAGGTAAAAGGAGAGAACTGTAGCTGTGTGGTCTCTACAGGAGTGTGTGGGTTCATGCGGGTCCATGGAATGAAGACACAGAGGCATCTTAAGAATGAATTTAGCCTATCGTGGTTGCAGGGGGGTCCAGCCTCGAAGGACTGAAGCACTCTTCCCTACACCTAGGGCATATTTATTTACTCTTTTTTACAGTTTAGATAGTTAATTTCCATACCTTCAAAGCAACCCAAAAGGAGCTCCCAGAGAACAAATGCCAGGTGCAAATTGCTTGAACTATCAGGTACCTCTGTTTTCTGGGTTTCCTGGACCAAGTTTTGCATAGGCCTTTGATCCTTGGGGGACTCTCAGATCCTTGACTCTCAAACAAGATTCACATAGGGTAATAAGAGAAACAAAAGGTAAGAGAAACAAAAGGTGTGGTTAAACAAAGGAAGGATTAGGGCTAGGTGCTGCTCTCTGGAGTCCAGCCAGGAGCTCAGTAGGAATGCCTTCCCAGAGAACCAACTTTATAAAGCTGTCCTCTGACCTCCACATGGGTATCATATAAAAAGTATACACACACATATAATATTATATATATTATATATATTACAAAGATTGAGACTATAAGAATTAATCAGTAATTTCAGAGATTAATAAATTCAAAGTCATTATACAAAAATTAAATTGGTAAAACAAATATAAAATAAAAATTAAATAGTAACATTTACAATATCATTAGTGGGTTAAATATAAAGTAATAAATCTAACACACACAGGGTTTTATTTTCTCATAAAAATATCCAAAACAAATAGATGATTTTTATGAATTAGAATATTAAGAACTGTTAATAAATGGGACCTCTTGAAACTGAGAAGCTTTTGTAGGGCAAAGGACATGGTCAACAAGACAAAATGATCTTCACCAACCCCACATCTGACAGAGGGCTGATATCCAGAACATATAAAGAACTCAAGAAATTAGACATCAAAATACCCAACAGTCCAATTAAAAAATGGGTTATAAAGCTAAACAGAGAATTCTCAACAGTAGAAGCTCAAGTGGCTGAAATACATTTAAGGAATTGCTCAACATCCTTTAATCATCAGGGAAATGCAAATCAAAAACGATGCTGAGATACCACCTTACACCTGTTAGAATGGCTAAGATCAAAAACACTGAAGACAGCTTATGTTGGAGAGGATGTGGAGTAAGGGGAACACTCCTCCACTGTTGGTGGGAATGCAAACTTGTACAGCCACTTTGGAAATCAATATGGCGCTTTCTTAGAAAATTGGGAATCAACCTACCTCAAGACCCAGCTATACCACTCTTGGGCATATGTCCAAGGAATGCTCAATCATACCACAAGGACACATACTCAACTATGTTCATAGCAGCATTATTTGTAATAGCCAGAACCTTGAAATAACCTAGATGCCCTTCAACTGAAGAATAGATAAAGAAAATGTGGTACATATACACAATGGAGTGCTACTCAGCAGAGAAAAACAATGACATCATGAGGTTTGCAGGCAAATGGATGAAACTAGAAAATATCATCCTGAGTGAAGTAACCCAGACTCAGAAAGACAAACATGGTATGTACTCACTCATAAGTGGATACTAGATGTAAAGCAAAGGATAACCAGACTGCAAGTCACAACTCTAGGGGGAGGCTACCTAGTAAAGAGGATCCTAAGAAAGACATAGAGATTGCCCAATGACAGAGAAATGGATGAGATCTACATGAACAAACTGGGGGTAAAGAGGGAGTAATGGAGGGCAAGGGTCAGGGCAAAGAAAGCTTAGGGGAGTGGGAGATCCCAGCTGGATCAGGAACAAGAGTGAGAGAACAAGGAAAGAGATACCATGATAAGTGAAGACCCCATGGGAATAGGAAGAAGCTGAGTGCTAGAGAGGTCCCCAGAAATCCACAAAGATACATCCACTATAGACTACTGGCAATGGTCAAGAGAGTGCCTGAGCTGACCTGCTCTGGTGATCAATGGCCAAATACCCTAACTGTTATGATAGAACTCTCATTCAGTGAATGATGGAAGAAGATGCAGAGATCCACAACCAAGCCCTAGGTGGAGCTCCAGGAGTCCAATTGGTGAGAGAAAGGAGGGATTATATGAGCAAGAGATATCGAGACCATGATTGGAAAAAGCACAAGGACAAATAGCCAAACTAGTGGAAACACATGAACTATGAACCAATAGCTGAGGAGCATCCATGGACCTGGACCAGGCCCTCGGAATAAATGAGACAGTTGATTAGCTTGAACTGTTTAGGAGGCCCCCAGGCAGTGGAACCGGGACCTGCCCTTGGTGCATGAGCTGGCTTTTTGGAACTTAGAGGCTGTGCTGAGACACTTTGCTCAGCCTTGGTGTAGGGAGGAGGGGACTGCACCTACCTCAACTGAATCTACCAGGCTGGTCTGACTCCCCAGGGGACAGCTTGCCTTGGAGGAGGTGGGAATGGGGGGTGGATTGGAGGGAAAGGCTGGGAGGTGGGAGGAGGGAGGACAGGGGAATTCATGGCTGATTTGAAAAATTAATTCTAAAATAAAAATATTTAAAAAAAATCTCAATTCTCTTTAAATTTGATCTGCATATTCAATATAATCCCCGTCAGCACTACTTTTTTTTGTGAAAATTATAAAATTTCCTTTAAATTTTTATGATCTTTTTAGAGACTAAGAAGAGCAAGAGAAACTTGATGAAGAAGAACCAAGCAATAAGCTTTATGTTGCCAGATTCTGTAGAACAGATGCCCACTCAGGGAACATGTGCTGAATGAGGGGTGTATCACTGTGTTTGGAGAGAGAACCTCAAAGGAGACAGTGAAGATTGACTGAGGTCATAAGGATGGGACCCTGTAGCATCCTTAGAAGAGGAGACATCAGATAGTGAAGTCTCTACCATGGAGGAAACCATGGGAAAATGAGCATCATCAAATGAGAAAACAACACAGATATTGCTGCCAGAAATTGAACTAACTGGTGCTCTGAGCTTTGGACTTCTCAGTCCCAGAACTGTGAGGCTGTGATCTCTGTTGTTTACATCAGGGACCCATTCCAGGGCATGTTGTTATGCTATTCCAGCAGACTAATGCAGCCCATGCCAGGGTTCTCTGAAAACTTTTGTTTTCTCCAATTCCTCTGATCTGGGCTAGGTGACTGGATGATAAGAGCATTTGGGTTTTAACCATTGCTGGGTATGGGTATGAGGAGACAGAATCAATCTCTCTCTCTCTCTCTCTCTCTCTCTCTCTCTCTCTCTCTCTCTCTCTCTCTCTCTCTATCTATTTGTTGTGTTGTTTGTATTGTGGTATATGTATGTACAATATATGTGTGATGCATAAATGTGAATGTGTAGGTACAAGCCCATAACACACATGTGGAGGCCAAATGGGACATTTGGTATCTTCCTCTGTAGCTTTCTGCCTTGTTACCTTGAGATAGGGTCTCTTGCTGAACTGAAAGTTCTGTTTCATCTTGGCTGGCTAGAGTCAGTGCTTGACTGTGTCCAACTCCCAAGCCTAGAGTTACAGGCCTACACCTTTTTACAGGTTGTGAGGGATTCTAACTCGGGTGCTCATGCTTGCACAGTGACCTTCTTACCCATTGAGCCATTCTATATCTCTCTGAATTTGAATTTAGCTGGGGCAATAAGTGGAAGGGAGAAATCAGAAAATAATGGAACAGCACGTGATGGTTTTAGTGAGGGGCAGGAGTGTCAGCCTCATGACTGTGGATGTTAAGGGCCACATTTGATCCTTCAGATGACAGTATCACATTGATAAACTCGACACTACATGTATTGAGAGAAAAATTGTTCAATAATCTTTTCTGAGTCAACCAAATAGCAAGTGAAAAAAGTTAATTGATGGCACATATGCCATGCTATTCACAGAAATCAATCACAAGATTTCAAATTTAAATGAGAAAAACAAAGACTTATTAGAGCACAAAATGAACAGGAACTCAGACATACAGGAATTGTATTAAACTGAGAAATTTCCTATTTACTGAAGAAAGCAAATAGAGAAAATAATTATTACATACAACAAAAACTCATTCAGAATTTATGACAAGATCCCATGTTTAATACATGCACACATATTCACAGATAAACATATTATGTACTCAAATGTCCTTATCTTCAATAAGCAAAAGACAGGAGAAAAACTAAGCCTCAGCCTTGAACAGACTTTTGAAAAAATGAAGATATCTAATGACTCCAGATAGCAGAAAGAGACTTAGTTAGCCTCCTTATTCATCAGGGAGCTACAAATTAAATAAGATAATTAAAGACATGAGATAACCATACACTGCCACCAGAGTGACTTAATTAAAAAGACCGCTAATACTAAAGTTTAGCATAGCACCAGAGAGATTGTTATTCACATGCACTGATGGTGGGATGGCCAGTTGGGAGGACTGTGCAGCAATAACCACTAAGACAGTGTGTGTAAAACTTTTGATCCTATAGGTTCACTTCTAGGTATGTATTCTACAAGAATATGTATGTATATATATATATGGAAGCATTTTAAAAAATTTTATTTTGAGCATTTTGCTTGCATGCATGTGTCCCGTGTGTGAAGTACTCATAGAGTCAATAAAAGGGGGTCAGATCTCCTGGAACTATAGCTATAGATGGTAATGAGCAACAATGTGGGTGCTGGGAACCAAACTCAGGTCCTCTTTAAAGTCATCAAGTGCTTATCCACTGAGCTGTGACTCCAGGCCCTGTGTGGAGGTATTTTATAATAGCATCATTTAAAACTTCAAACTGGAAATCCAAATATCCAACAATAGGAGAATGAATAGGTGTATACTCTTATCGTTACTAAAATAAAGAACCAAGAAGCCACAAAAACAAGTGAATGTCTTCTGTGCACAAGATGAAGATGGTACAACATAATGCTTAGTAAAGTATCCACCAGCAAGTGAATGCAAGCCACACGACTTTGTTCTAGTTTCTGACAGCAGACATCAGGACACTGGTTACCTTTGGAGAGGAGAGCTCCTGTTTTTCTGGCAATGGTCTCTCTATGAATGCTTTTTACCTTGTTCTAATTAGTAGAGTCTATACTCTTGTAGTTTGGGCAAGCTTCTGTACAGGTGTACATTTCAGTAAAATGTTTGTTAAAATATATGTAGCAGAGTTTGAGGGAAGTTACTGGAAAAATAGAATCATCTTATTTCCATCTCAATGTGTTGCAGCTCCTCTATGAATCAGTTAAGATGATGCTGTTGTGACCACTGTTATTGGAAGTCACAGAATTTCTGGGAACCTGAACTTGGCACAGAAGTGAGTCAGATCCAAAAAGAATAAATTGAAAGTTAATAACACAGTCCAATTAACCAAAATGTCATTCTGAATGGTCCAGTCAAGGGAAGGAGCCAGGGAACAGAGAAACTAGGAAAGAGATGGAGCCAGTGGTTTTCAGTTGTAGTACCAGGTTTCAAATATTGGAGGATCGTCTAGAGTTCATTGCTAAGGGACTTCAAAGGACATTGTTTTCATTAGCTTTCTGTCATAGAACAAACTATTTAGAAAATTAACCTATAATGACGAAAGGTTTATTTTGGCTTATCCTTCAGAAAGTGCAGGGACATGCTGCCAATGAGGCGCTGGGTGATAATGGTAGAGAGCAGGTAGGGCAGAAAACTGCTCAGCTCAGATTCGAGAAAGACAGAGAGGAAAGGTCTGGATACAAGAGAAAAGAGGTCTAACAGGGCTTTTGAGGCTTGTAGTGGTTGATCCTGACTGTCAACCCAATTGTGTGTGGAGTCCACTAAGTGACACACCTCTGGGTAAATCTGCAGGGGAAGATTTCCCCTTATAAAAGGCAGAACCTTCAGGTGAAAGCAGCAATATAAAGAGCTCTAACAGAAAAGCAGGGTTGCTTGCTTGCCCACCTTTGCTTGTAAGTATAGCTTTGGTACTGCTGTTACCTCAGCAGCCACCGTCTTTCACAGACCTCAAAACTCAGTTCTTAGACCTTCCAATGTAGACTGAAAACTGGTGGCCCTCCAGGAATCCTCCCAGCCTTCTGTGCTGCATCACTGAGACTGTTGAGAGGATTGAGTAGATACAGACTTCTCAACCTCTCCAGTATGCAAATGGCCATTGTTGGACTATCTAGTTCCTATTGTGTATGTAAATCCACATTGTGTATGAATCACTTTTATAATATGTATTCACTCTATCAATTCTGTTCCTCTAGAGGATCCTGGTTCATAAAAGGATCCTGATTCTCCCACTTCCTAAAAGTCCTGCTACCTTAAAATAGGTCTCTCATTAGGACTCAGCCTCTTAAACATGGATCATTAGTGGATACTTAATGTTTGTTGCTTTAAATATGCAAGTATGCTTCTTTTCCATTGTGAAAATAACAGAATCACTACTTTTTTTTTAAAATAATCACTTTGTCTACCAGGAATTCATGAAAGACCTATAGGATTATTCACTGAGAATTATTGACGACAATCCTTCTGAGAAAAATCATTCCATAGAGACTTAACACACCTAAGTCATAGACCTTGATTCACATGAGCTGTCATAATTCTCCCGTCACAAGGCATAAATGCCTAAATCGAAGTCTTGAAGTGATTTGCAATATCATCTCTCAGAATTGAAATGAGATTGGAAATCCTCTGCAATCTTAGTTTCTTCTTAATTCATAACTTTGCTCTTCAAGGGCTAGAGAGATGGCTCAGTGGCTGAGTGCATGTACTTCTCTTTCAGAGGACCCTAGTTCAGTTCCCAGCACCTACACCAGGCAGTTTGCCCCTGCCTGTTACTTCAGCTCCAGGGGATCTGATGCCGTCTTCTGGACTCCAAGGACCCTTGCACTCGTATATACACACACACACACACACACACACACACACACACACAGGCATGCAATTAAAATAAATTTTTCTAAAAGGAAGAGTTTGAGAAGAATTGTTAGCAGTTATATCTGGAAGAACTGACCCACAAACCCACAAATCCCACAGATGCTGGAGTTTTCTCTGACGAACAGTTTGATTTGTTTTGCTTGATCTAAGTTTCTTAGTCTTTATCATTCTGCTCAAACTTCCTGTTCTCTTGTGATTCAGTCTTGTAGGTTATAAGTTCTGGATATTTGTCCTGCTCTTCTGGATTATCCAAATTACTGGTTTATGATTGTTCGCAGTAGTCTACTTATCCACTGTTTTTGTATGGCCTTGGCTATAATTTTATTTCATTTCTGATTCTATTTGAGTAAGTCTACCTAGCGTTTTTTTCACTTTATTCTTCTTGAAAATCTAAGTGTATATTTCCCATCTTCCTCTAGTTTCTACCATATTTAGTTCTGTATTCATCTTTGTTGTTGTTATTTGATATGCTGTGTTTCTACTGTATTTCTTTTGATTCATGATAGTTATGAATTTAGAAGCATGTTTCTTCAACTGTACACTTGTAAAAAAAATTTCAATTTTCTTACTATTATTGATTTCAAGTTGTATACATTTGCAATGAGAAAAGAAAGATAATTTTATTTGTCTTCCTAAATTTTTTACAGTTTATTGTGTGGCATAAGATATGCTTTATCTTACAAGTGTTCTATAAACACTAACAAAGAATGCTGTTTTTCATGTGTCCATCATATCCCTTGGGTCTATTAGTTCCATTTGGTATGCTACATATAAAGTGTACTCCAAGACCAGCATTTCCTTATTGGTTGTAGTCTGGACCATCCATCCATTGTTGGTAGTGAAATATTAAAGTCCATGTTATTAGCATTTTCCTGTTTATCTCTCTTCAGATCTGTTTCTGCTTTGTGTATTTAGGTCCTCCTATCTGGGCTGCATATGCATTTACAATTATTACATTTTCCAGATAAACGTCATTGTAGAATGAAATTCTTTATCTCTTCTGTTGTAGTTTTTGATTTGCTCATTTTGTCTGCTATAAATATAACTACCTCTGCTCTCTTCATTTCTATTTGAATAGGGACAAATCTTGATCCATCCATTCACTTTCAGTCTATCTACATCTTTGAAACTTACGATGTGTCCATTGGTAGTGTCAAATTTCCTTAGTTTTTCTTGTTCTTGCTGTCTTGTGTTTGTATGTATTTGATTAAACAGTCAGCTCTTCTGAATTTCATGGTCTTGTTTCAGTATGTGTGTAGAGAACTCCTATTAAAATTGTCTGTGAAGATGTCAGGTGGGTAGTTGAAGCAGTTCTGGCTCCATGATGTTATAGAAATGCTGTCTCTGTATAGCTCTGCTAGCTCAGGTCAGCACTGGCAAACATTACAGGGGCCCTCAGTGGCCAACACTGTGAGTGTCTGAATAGGTGGTAAAGACTAGTGGATCATAGGACGGAAAGGCTTTGAAGGAATCCTTAATCTATTTTTCTCTTACTTGGGAAGCTTAATAAAGGGGTCTCTCCTGACACTGGGTCCAGCTTGAAAATGTAGTGTTGGCACTAAATATGAAGAGCAGTGCTCTGAGAATGTGTGGAGAGACCTCAGCTCCAAGATCCAGGGTAAAGTGCTACCTGAATTTAGGGCATATGTACTGCTCCTGCCACGTGGGTTTGCAAGGTATAGGTGCTCTGAAGAGTCCAGGGTCCACAGAACCTGCTTTTAAGCCCATAGAGAGCTATGTTTGCTCTGCATCTGGTGCATGTAATTCTTTGTGACAGTGGAATCAGCTTCCAGAACATGAAAATATGTAGAGAAACCAAGACTTTGGACATGGAGCATTGCTTTGAGTCTTTTTGATGATGACTCTGAAATCTCTGCTGTGTGTCACACAGCTGCAGAGCTGCTGGCATTTGGAATGTGAGAGTGTTCAGCATGGCTGCAGTACTGTGATCTTGGACACTTAGAAGGTTTGCCATTCCTGGCTCTGGGGTAGAACACAGGTGGCTCCTCTTTTGATAGATTCACCTCCCCAGTCTCAATGTTGACAGCCCCTGCTTTTCTTTACTTCTGGTTCTCTGCAATAATTTCAGGTATTCCAGTCTCACTAACCATCCTATTTGTGTGTGTGTGTGTGTGTGTGTGTGTGTGTGTGTGTGTGTGTGTGTGTGTGTGTGTGATTGTCTACCTTTTGTAAACTCAATGTGTTGCAGCTACCCAGACTATGGAGCTCTACTAATGATCCTTTCACTATGTGTTATTGTCCATTTTTTGGGAGTATGGGGAGATATCTGGTATTTCTTTTCTATGATCTTGCTGGTGTCATTTCTAGTTCTTCCATTTTTGTGTTCAAAATTTATAATGCAAGTACTATGTGCTTGAAGCATTCCTATGTTCTGCATTTATAGTCACAAATAAAAGAATCCCTGTTTTCTCACAATTCACATCTTATTGAGAACTTTATTGGACTTTATAGCAGTTCTTACTGTCTTTAGCCGTGTGAGATTTATCTCTTTAAAGTTCTTAAGTGGTCACCTTGTTGTTTTGTTTCCTGAAAATTAAATGCAGTACTCTAACATGCAAGTACTCAGCTCACCAAAATCATTGATATTAGCTGGTGACATTATTATTTTATGGCACATAGTAGCAACATTTTCTTATATTCATCACTGGGAGGTTCCTGGTGTGTGTGTATGCATACATGTGTCTGTGTGTGTTCATGTGGGCAACATGTATATGAGTGGGTGCACATGAACATATGTATGAATGAATGTGGAAGTCATAGGTTAACCTTTGGTATCATTCCATAGTTTTATGGAAGCTATGTACCCAATCTATTGGAAGTGGTCTCTGATTGGGATCTGGGGCTCACTGGTTAGGCAAGACTGGCTGGTCAGATATCTGCCTGTCTTGGCCTCCCTAGCACTGGAATTTTAAGCATGGTCCATGCCCAGCTTTTTATATAGGTGCTGAGTATCAAATTCAGGTTTTCATTCTAAAGAAATAAGCACTTTACAAACTGAGCTATTTCTCCTGCCCCACAGTGAGGTTCTTAAGGAGGCTGGGAAGTTAAGCAGACCTTGCACTAAGAATGAAGACAACTGTGCATTTGATGGAATGTCCTTCACATCAGTTTTATGTCTGGCTTTTGAGCTAAGAGAATTGGGATTGGGAAAAGTAAGTGAATTTGCAAAAATTCACACATTGATTAATATTGCAGGCATATTCTTGATTCAGCATTTAGAATTTCTTGCAACATGGCAACTAACTCTATAAAAAAAGAAATGATCACCTTCCCTTTGGCCTGCTTCACAGGTGAGAATTGGAGGAAGTCATTTGGAAGGTGTAAAATGTCCTACAAACGCACATCCTTATGATTTTAAAGCCAGAACTGGCTCCCATCTCCCTGTACATATACCTGTCCCTAGCACTTTCTAACCTGCACCTTAATGAACTCAACGTGGTGCTACAGATGGGGCAAGACAGAATGCAGGCAGATCACTTTTCTTCCCTTCGGCATTTAAGCCGTTTAAGGCTCTGATGCCTCACAGGTCCCAGTGGCAGGACAAACGTGACAAGTTAATTCTGCAGCCAGCAGGCTGAAGCAAGCATAAGGATTGTGTAATGAGAGGGGCTCTGATTTCTGTAGCAGGAAGGAGGAAGTCAGACATGACAAGCTGGTTATCAGAGACAAACCATATTATGCAGGAAGAGAAGTTATATCTCTTGATTTCTGTCTGCCTAGCATGGCTGGTGACTGAAGGGCTCTAACAGGCCCAAGTGTGGCAAACATAGTGCCCACAGGCTTTGCCCTTTCTCCCTTTCTCTGTTCCTTGTTACAAACTGTTAGATTGCATTCCTAAAGCTAGGGCAACCCCCCCCCCGCCCCCCGCACCAGATCCATTCCCTTATTTGGCTACTGATTCATTCCTGAGACAATCAAAATTCATTATTTGGCTAATATGTCTAATCAAGATTTGCCACCTCACCCTAGCACAGACTCCCCTTTCTTCCCCTTAACAACCCTCCTGCAGAAATACCTGCTCCCTGCTTACTGGATTACTTGTTGCTACTGCTGCTGCTGTTGCTGTGGCTTGCTATCTGCCTTTGCAGCCTACCCGACCCTCTGCTTGCCCCTCCAGGGTAATAAATCTCCTTTGTGCCAAGAACTTGGTGTCAGGGTGTGTCCTGGACCAATTCTGAGGGTGGGGGTCCCTTATAGTGACTACTTTGCTATGTAGAAAATTGGATATTATATTTGAGGTTGATTGCATGAAATAAATATTTGAGATGCTTGCCCCTACTTTTTCTAAGAGCTTACAGAATCATATGGCCCACAGAGCTTTTGCCAGCTATGAACTGAACCCTTTGAAACCATGAACCAAAATACATAATTTCTTAAGTTGTTTATGTCAGATTATTTCATCACAGCAGTAAGGCTCTCTCCTCTCTCTGTATCTCCAAGTCTCTCTCTATCTCTCATTCTTTCTTTTTCTCTCTGTGTCTATATGTCTTTCTCTCATGCATATAGACACAGACTCACACTTACATAGATGTGCACATACATATACACACACTCACATGTGCATGCGCGTGCACACACGCACACACACACACACACACACACACACACACACACACACACACACACTAGCCTATTCTTTACACTAAATCAATAACTTTGTAACTGTTTCCCCACAAATCTAGGGAGAAACATATGGTCTGGTGTTGTTGGTTGTTTTTGCTCTTTTGGGGGCCTGCCACCCAGCTCCCAAATATATCACACATGGAGGCTTATTCTTAATTATAAATGCCCGGTCGTAGCTTGCCTCATTTCTTGCCAGCTTTTCTTAACTGAAATTATTCCATCTACCTTTTGCCTCTGGGCTTTTACCTTTCTCTTACTTCTGTATATCTTACTTTCACTCTTACTCCCTGGTTGGCTGGTTGGCTGGGTGGCTGGGTGGCTGGGTGGGTGGGTAGCTGGGTGGCTGGCCCCTAGCATCCTCCTCTCCTTGTTCTCTTGCTCTTTCTCCCTTTTTCTCCCAGGTTTCTCCTTCTATATATTCTCTCTGCTGGCCAGCACCACCTATTCTTTCTCCTGCCTTACTATTGGCCATTCAGCCCTTTATTAAACTATCAGGTGTTTTAGACAGGCAAAGTAGCACAACTTCACAGAATTAAACACATGCAACATAAACAAAATTAACACACCTTAAAATAATATTCTATAATATTTTCTCCTTTTTGTTTAATTAAAAAGAAAGTTTTTAACTATAATGTAAAACTATACATAACAAAACAATTATCAAGTAAGAATTACATTTACAATATTCTGTTCATTTGTAGTTAGCATATTCGGAGAAAATAATGCATTATCTCTCCTATGTTAGTGAATCCAAAGTTTTATATCTAATTTATTTTCTATCATAACTAAAGAAAACTGAAACTATAACTATCTAGCCTTGAATTCCATCAGAAACATAGAAGGACGTAATATTATTTGAATAAACAGAAAGTGCATTGCAAGCAACTTCTAAAACTGTAGAATGACAGAAACATCTGACTGCCTGGACAGCCACCCAAAGTTCCTTTGCAATGTTGGGACATCCATCTTCTGTCTACAGGTCCAGAATATATGGAAAACTTTTCAGTGAAGCAGGAAATTTGAAGGATTGTCTTGCCTTGTATTGGCAAATTTTATCAGTCACTTTCCTGTGTGCCCTGCAGAATATCTGGCAGACTCTTCTGTGAAGCAGGAATTTTGAAGGACTGACCTGCCTTGTTTTGACAAACTTCAACAGTCTTTTTCCTGTGTGTCCTGCATGTACAATCTGCACAGTACATTGTCAGCAATCAAAGCCAAGAACAGTTTTTTTACCCACTGGCTTACCTTGCCACAGTGAAAGCAAACTCCATAAGGAGTTTCTGCAGTGGCCATCATTTCTGAAGTAAATTGGTGCTGCTAGGAGCAGATGTGTCTCATTGTCATGAAAAACCTCAGGTTAACAAAACATTTTAGATACCATATTCGGTATGTCTTTGAAGTGTTTGAAAACCATTTATCTAAAATATATCTCTATATGATCCTAAGAGCATACCTAACATATCTATAAATTTGATTGTTATAAATGACTAACTACTGCCCTGTGTTGTTTCTTGATTATCCTAAATAGTTCATCATAATAGCTTTCAAAAACTAGAATTCTACCTTATATTTTTAAATGAACTGCATAGATATAATACCTTAAATAAGAGTAGAAATATATATACAGTGTATTGTAACAAAAATTACCTTAAATTTGTATCAATATGCAAATGTCCTTTAAAAAGAATAGAAACATATATACAGTCTAACAAAATTAACTTTAAATTTATATTAATATACCAAAATCCATGCCAATGAAAAATATCTGAGATTAATAGTTGTCTTTTTATCCCATATTTCTATATTCCCCTAAATTATAACAAACATCCATAACCCACCACCAATTAACTGAAAACCTCCCACACCCCTCTTGGTAATGTGGGCATAGTATTCTCCAAACTGCTTCCTGCTGTCTGTAGACAAAACATTTTTAGGTTCTAAGACAGAAAATCTGAGACAATGACCAAGTCCTGAGAAGACCAGCTACAATCTTTGTTGATAGATATCACCTGTCAAGTTTCAGGATGTCTCCCTTGATCAAGCCTGATCCATATTAACCTGGAATGAATCCTTGGCTTCTTGTGTCCTGTTGAGGCAAGACTCCAAAGTATGTAACTGGAAGTTTCTAGGTCTGCCTGGTCCTGCAGCCATTTATAAAATAACCACTCAGAGGCTTATATTAATTACAAACTGTATGGCCTATGGTTCAGGTCCATTATTAACTAGCTCAATTAACTTAATTCAACCCATTTCTATTCATCTATGTTTTGCCACATGGCTTCATGGCATTACCTGCACTCTTACATCTTACTTCTCCTGGCAGTGGCTCCAGCGTCTCCCCTGACTCTGCCTTTCTCCTCTCTCTATGTTCAGTTGGAATGTACCACCTAACCTTATTCTGCCTTGCCATTGGCCAAATAGCTTTATTTATCAACCAATGAGAGAAACACCTATTCACAGTACACAGAAAGACATCCCACAGCACTTCTCCTTTTCTGTCTAATCAAAAATGAAGGTTTTAACTTTAACATAATAGAATTATACATAACAAAACAGTTATCAAACAAGAATTACAGTTATAATATCTAGTCTATTTACATTTGGTAAAATTTAAAAAATTCTATCATATATCCTTTATTTGTGAATCTAAAGTTTTATATCTAGTTTACCTTTTATCATAATTAAGGAAAACTATAATTATAATTATGTAGTCTTCCACTCCATCAAAGACTCCAGAAGGATATACTATTACCTGAGTAAACAGGAAGTGCATTGCAAGCTACTTCCAAAATTCTAGAAATGACAGAGATATCTGGCTGCCTGGACAGTCATCCAAGGTTCCTCTGTAACATTGGGGCATCTATCTTCAGCCTACAGACCTAGAGTCTCTGGCATTGCTTTCAGTGAAGCAGGAAATTTTAAGGACTGTTCTGCCCATTCTGGTACAGTTCATCAGTTGCTTTTCCCCATGTTCTGCATAATGTCTGGCAGTTTCTTCTGCGAGCCAGGAACCTGAAGGACAATCTCACCTTGCAAAGTTCAATGGTCATCTTCCTATGGATCCTGCATGTCCAGTTTATACAGCATCCTGTCAAGCAGTCACAGTTTTGCCCAGTGCCTAACTTTTACCACAAAGAAAGAAAGCTCCATAATGAGTTTCTTTGATACCCATCATCCTCTTTGAAGTAACTGGTGCTGTCAGGAGCAGTTGCGGCTCATTGTCCAGAAAAGCTTAAGTTCTTAAAACATTTTAAATGCCATGTTCTGTAGGTGTTTGAAGTGTTTAAGGATTACCTACCTAATTGAAATATATCTATGTATACCTGAAAACTTAACTAACATGACTATAAGTTTGATTATCATAGATGACTAATTATTAATCTGTATTTAATTATACATTACAATTTTAAATGATTGGCATAAACATGATACCTTAAACACGAGTAGAAATACATACACAGTATTACAAAATTAACTTTAAATTTGTATTAATAAACCAAAATCCATCAAAATGTTACACATTTTAAACAAGTTGTTGCTCTTTAAAAGTAGATTCAGGGGTTGGGGATTTAGCTCAGTGGTAGAACACTTGCCTAGCAAGCACAAGGCCCTGGATTTGGTCCTCAGCTCCGGGGGAAAAAGTAGGTTCAATAATTTACCCTTTTATCTAATCACATCTATATCCTACATTTCTATATCATATTCTCTTTTCTTCTTTTAGAAATGGATTGACTATGACCAATAACAATTTGTAAGTAACCTCCTAAGCAAAGACAAACATCCATAATCCATTTTTTTTAGGGGATGGGGATGTGTGCATAGTCCTCTAGGCTACTTCCTGATAATTGGGGACATTGTTAATCTTATGGGGATCCTGAGAAAATTCAAGATATTGGTCAAGTCCTGGGAAGACAGGCTATAACCTTTGTTGATAGATACCATCTGTCAAGGTTTAGGAGGTCTCACTTGATCAAATCTGATCCATCTGAACCTGGAACAAGTCCATAGTGTAGTAGTATTTGCTCCACCCATGACCTTGGGCTATATGGCCCAAAGGAGCTGGGGCTTCCTGCCATTGTATATGACCTCGTATGAGGAGTTAAAGAAGGGTCACATGAACTTTCTCCCTGCTTCTGCCTGCAATGTTGATTAACTCCTGGTCAGATCAGAGGACAAAGTTAGCTGTTTACTCTGTTCTGTATTCATGAGTGTATTTCCTCAATTTATATCTTAATAAACTATGTTACCCATTTAATAGACTCATGTGAATTGATCATAATAGCCTCTTACTTCCTGTGGAAACAAAAGCAGAGCCTGCTTTCCAAAGCAATATAATTTTGATCCAAATTTTGAGGTCAAGATACCTTTAAAATATATTGGTTTAACTCAGCAGCTTTTACATTCAAATGTCTTCAGTTAAAAATCCGTAAGACAATATAATACAGATTCTCTGTGTAATTTCCATCTTTACATGATTATATTTTTTATATATTATTTTATTTTTTTAAGACTTTATTTTATTTTCATGACTATCTACATCCATTCTCTTCTTTCTCTCATGCCTATGTATCTTTTACATACACTGTAAACTGTTTAAAGGTTTATTCCACCTGTCTTAATGTGTATCTATAATCTCTTTTTGGCTAGGAGAGATTTTAAATTGTTAAGCTGCATGGCAACTGCCCCATTCAGTTTCCCAACACTGCAGTGGTATATTTACTGCCAGGTCTGGGAGCCATGCTCACCAACAACCCTGGGAAGAAGTGGGTCTATGCCTTCATCAAGCAGCATGTAGTCCAGAAAGGTTTTGTTTGTTTGTTTGTTTGTTTTATCTAGGCTAGCAAAAGCTAAATCCACCACACAGTGTGCTGCATGGCTTGGAGACGCCTCTGTGCACCATGGCAGGAATCCGCCATGATGTAGCTCAAGCCTGCACACTGAGGCATCTCTGTATCATGGCTTACATGAGAGACACAACTAGGAAGCTGTTCTTGGCTCCATTTTAGAACACTTTTTTAAAACTTTCTCAGGTATTAGATGGAAATTCTTGCCCCATGTTGGAATGCCATTTGTAACAGAAAGTTTCTTAGTCCTGCCTGATTCTGCAGTCATTTATAAAATAATCACTCAGAAGCCGGGCAGTGGTGGTACACGCCTTTAATCCCAGCAATGAAGGCAGAGCCAGGTGGATCTCTGTGAGTTTGAGTCTAGCCTGGGCTACCAAGTGAGTTCCAGGAAAGGCACAAAGTTACACAGAGAAACCCTGTCTCAAAAAACAAACAAAAAAAAATCACTCAGAGTCTTACATTAATTATAAACTGTATGGCCTATGGTTCAGGCCCATTATTAACTAGCTCAACTAACTTAATTCAACCCATTTCTATTCATCAATGTTTTGCCACACACATGGCTTCGTGGCATTACCGGTTCTCTTACATCTTGCTTCTCCTGGCGGTGGCTCCAGCATCTCCCCTGACTTTGCCTTTCTCCTCTCTCTATGTTCAGTTGGAATGTACCACCTAACCTTATTCTGCCTTGCCATTGGCCAAATAGCTTTATTTATCAACCAATGAGAGCAACACCTATTCACAGCTCACAGAAAGACATCACACAGCAAAAGTAGTTTTGATTTCCATTTGATAAATACATTTTTGGACTTCCATTTTAAAATTGAGATATTCTTAAAATATCTAGGTTTGTTCAATTTAACATTCCAGTTCACAGTCCCATGTCTCTCAGCAGCTATTGTTTGCTTGTCAGCATTCAAAACATTCAAAATCAACACAATTACATACAGGATCCAGACTCCCTGTGTATTTCCCATCTCTATGTTGCTTATTCTTTTTTTATATTACTTTTATTTTCTTTCTAAAGACTTTATTATTTTTAAACTCTTTCTTTCTATAACTGCCTATAATAATTTTCTTTTCTTTCTTAAGCCTCTGCACGTTGTAAAACACACTGAAACCAGTTAGAAGTTTTTCCATCTGGATCTCTTTTACTGCATATCTCTAGTCCTTTTCAATCACATGAGAAAACTTTAGACTGCTAAGCTAAACCTGGATCCTCTGTGCTGTTCTCTTGGCAAGCTCTGCACATTTCCAGGTGCCTGGGTGCCAGGCCTAAAGCTAGGGGTGTGGTTGGAGGTCTGTTTGACCTGGAACCACATTCAAACCCCAGTTATAGAGTGTGCCAGTGCCCTCACTGTGGCAGCATTTTTTACTTGGTGTTTTGTTTCTATTTAGTGTGAAAAAAACCTGTTTAAATGCTCAGTTGTACAGCACGGTTTCTTAAAGGAGCTGTATTCTCTCTTTTTTTTTCTTTTCAGCTTTCTCAGGCCCTAGGGATATTCAAGCCTCAAGTTGGTATACCAAAATGTTGTTGATTGTTTTTGCTCTTTCACTAAAATAGTCCAGTATGGCCCTAGGATGGGAAATTTTGCCAGATGTCAGTCAAAAGTAGTGTGGTATAATCTGGGTGACAGGTAGTGACAGACAGACTAAACTGTGCTCATCTGAGAAGCTCACAGAGAAGAAAGCTCAGCAAAGCAAATTCAAGACAAAGTCCTAAATTCAAGTCCAAAGGCAGTGCATGATGTTGTTACATTGTTAGCAGACCAGTAGACCTATGTTAACCACAGTTCTAAAGATCAGGTCAGACAAGAATACATATTAAAGCAGGCCTAAAGTGAGGCAGAAAGAAAGGTTTATGGGTGATCAATGAGCTAAACTGTTTCCAGTGAGTGTCATTGTTCCAAAGGAAAGTGACCTGTTCTTCGTTCCATTTTACTGGATTCAGATACTTGTCTCAATGGGGTATACTCTCACCAACATACTCAAGAAACAAGGCTGCATCAGGGCCACTGTGACTGGTCACTTTCCCTAAATACCAATATCCACACTGTTCTTGTCAATGATGACCATCACCTTCAGTGTCCACTGAACACTAGTGCTGAGCTAAGCATGTGATATGAGGTGAATATTTTACTCTTCCACCTTACTGAGAATGAACTTGAGATACAAGAAAATTGATAATTGGATAAAGGTAGTCAGCATTGCAGGCATAGTACAGAAAGGACTAGGCACAAGGGCATCTTTATTTGGGACCATGTTGATTACAGGAAAAAGGAGAGCTGCAGGGTTTCTTAGTAGGTTAGAAAGGATAGTTAAGATGTCAAATCATGATCTGATGTCCCTTGGCTTAGTGACCTCACTAAACAGACAGAATCAGAGCATTTTTCAGAGTTCACATCATTTACAGGCTCCCAGTGTGTTTGGGTCTATAGACCCTTTCAGCTCTCACAGTTTGACTCTCCCATGTCATATGTTTCTATCTCAGATCTAACTCTACACATTAGTCAGTCACACAGCTGCAGACAACTCCTGGGTCAACTTTCACCCTCCCTTACACTGAAGAATGTTATCTAACTTCTCACCTCCACTGAGTAACTTCTTGGACCTCATCATCTTTGGACAGTATTGGTCCTAGGCCCACAGGAGAACACCACATGCTAGCTGGAATAGGGCAGTGTTCTGACACAATGACAAAGGAACATGACATTGATGTGACAGTGTTTGTACTTGTAAACCCTTAATTTGATAGTTTCAATGATGTCTTTTACTTCTGGCATGATAAATATTGCCACACAAGAGAGACTCTGTTTTGTGCTGGATATGTATCCTTCCCTGCCATCTTCTCATCTCTCCAGCTGTCCTACTTAGGAGCTGACAGAAACCTATTCCCTTCTTCCTGTGGGAAGTACAAAAAGGAACTGAAAATTGGCAGGAGGAAGGAACTGACTGGAGGCCCCAGTAACTCTCTCTGTATTCATTCACCCAATCTTTGAAAGGTGCTCAGAGGGAGATGTAGCTGTTGCTTTATTATGCTCAGTTTCTTAGGGAATGAGGGGAAAGTTGATGGAAAAAATAGTTAAAGAGCTTATGGGCTGCAACCTAGCCTCACTGGCAAGCAGAAAGAGCCCAGCTTGAATAGTTTGTCAGAACTCTCTATAGCATGCCAAAGAAAACATCAAAATGTCTACTATATTCCAATCACCTGTTCCCTCTGGCCTTTGCATCAGCCTTAGAGAGGGGGTAGGTCCTACAATGCCTTTCAAGGGCACATTTTCAATGACATAAAACCTCCCACTAAGCTTCCTCTCTTAAAGTATCTAGAACCATACAATAACACTATGATCTAGGGCTTAACAGAGTATAAATTCTTTAGGGGACCCTCCACAGCACCCTCTGTGACACTATTTCCAAACCCTTGAAAGCTACAACTTTCCTTCTCAGAGTTGGATTGAAGCTTAACAAAACTCCCTTTACCTCTATTCATTAAACACAGTCAAAACTGGCTTGTGTTTTCAGAAAGATTGTTACTAAATGCTAAAGGAAGCTTCAAGGCAATAAAAGCAGCAAGAAACTCCCTTGTCTACTTTCAGCTAATAGGTCTTAACTTTCTTTAAAATGTGTTCTTGGTTTTTTTTTAAATGTGTGTATATGCAAGTGTATGTGTAGGTGTACATGTACATGCAAGTAAAGGTCACTGAACCTAGATCTCATTGACTGGATAAACAGGTTGGCCAGCAAGCTGGTGATCTGCCTTCTCTGCTCCCCTTACTTCATCAGAGTTACAGATATATGCCACCATGTCTAACTTTCACATGAGTGCCAAGGATCTAAAGTTGAGACTTTATATTTATACAGCAGGTACTACTGACTAAGCCACCTCCCTACCCTTTAAGTGTTTTTATGTCTCATGATACCAGGTTAAGTGCCTTCCCTCTCAGTTCTACTCTAATAATTATGCCTGCTAACACATTTTAGAACTTATGGATTTGCCCATGAGGAATGTTATACAATATCCGATTCATTTTTACTCCATTATTTATCATCACAGTGCTGAACACAAAGTAAGTAACATTCAGTAGACATCTGATAAATAGCTAAATAGATTGACATTTGAATCAACATGTGTTGACCATGGCTTCCAAGGTCATGGCCTAGTTAAACATTGGCATAGAAAGCATAAAAATGGAGTCATTTGACAAGCATTTCCAGAACATATACAGTTTCCCGTTGGATGTTGGCAATACGGACCAGAGAGACAAGGGCCAGGCTTCTTTCTAGTCAGCAGGACCTTGACCTTGAACCACATGAGATTTATATTATTTCAAAGATGTCTTTGTGTACTCTAAGCAATCAAGTTTCTGGGGGCCTTGTCTGGCCCACTTTGTAATTAGAGAATCAAGTTTTAAGACAAAAAATTATTTCTCTTTCCTTTCCTCTTTGCTAACTTCCCTTCATTATCTTCTCTTCTTTCCTTTGTAGATGAAACCCATGCCATGGCTATATTCCCCACACCCATCTTCCTCTTTAATTCATCTGGGATGCTCCTCATGCTTTGTTTAAGGATGTGTTGGTGGGAGCAAGGTTAATGCATTTCTTAAGGTGGGGTGTTAGCATCTGAATTGATTACCCAGGATGCTCTCTGACAGACATGCCTAACTTGAAGTATCCAGCAGAGGAGAAAGTGATGAGGGAAGCCACTGAAGACTTGAAAAGGAATTAGTTTTAATTCCCACCACCTACCCTAGATACCTCATTGTGATGTTTCTCAGTCAATAAGAGATTAGATAGGGAGAGGGTTTAAACATAGTCATGCCTCTTCTCATTTCCTGTTAATCCTCTCCCCTCCATTCTCACACTAGTTCATGTGCAGAGCCATAGGCATGAGTCTGTGAGTGTGCACATGCACACAGAGCCTCTTTTTGCTCCTGCACTTCTCTGGGAAGCCCCAAGCAGTAATCTTTACTTTTATTTTCCAGAAAATGCAATCCTGGCAGAAGTGGAAGAATCTTACAGACTTTGAGATTGGTGTAAAGGGAAAGCAAGGCAGGAGAGGAGGAGGGCTTGAGATTAAAAGGTAGGGAGAGAGAAAATAACTAAACAAGAAAGGTTTTCATCAGGACTGGGGCAGGGAGAAAGAGGTCCCCTAAGATTAACATAGGAAGTAAATCAATGGCAGAGGAAAACTGAAAATAACCTCTCACCAGGTGTATATAAGTGTTAGTTATTTTGTGGCACTCTTGCCCTATGAGGAAATGTCACAAAACATGACAGAATCCACTAACAAGAGTTTTATTAAGATAAGAGAGACAGGCCGGGCGGTGGTGGCACACGCCTTTAATCCCAGCACTCGGGAGGCAGAGCCAGGCGGATCTCTGTGAGTTCGAGGCCAACCTGGGCTACCAAGTGAGTCCCAGGAAAGGCGTAAAGCTACACAGAGAAACCCTGTCTCAAAAAACCAAAAAAAAAAAAAAAAAAAGATAAGAGAGACAGACAAGTGCTCGGGCCTGTGGAAGAGACACGTGTGTGAAGAAGAAGGAAGCCGGGAATATGGCGCCAACTTATGAAGGCTGGGTGGTGCATGTGTACAAAGGTCCATGTGGCTACTCCACGCATGTGCACAGATCACATAGTTATGTTGCGTGCTCTTATGCAACCACGCAAAGCCACAGGGTCCTGGTCACACGAGACACCTTGACCTGGAAATGGCTATTTTGACCTGGAACTGGCTAGGCAGAAGTATCTAGGATTGCCAGACATGCCCAACCATGGGGGCGTGTTGTGAATCTATCATCCCTGACTCTTCCTTTTTAAAAAAGAAAAAAATTGTGGTTGAGTGGGTATGGGGCGACGTTTCTCTCTAAGACTGCTTCTGGCTGAATAGCGGGCATCGATTGGCTCTTGGGGGGAAATGGGGGAGGGTAGCTTGTGAAGTCCTGGGATGATGGTGGGGGGGTCCTGAAGTTCTGCCATCCCCTTGTTCTGCAGCTGTCCATCCGTGCTGTGGCTGGGAACCTTTTGTCTGACAAGATGATGATGACATAGAAAAAGCTTAGAGAAAAAAGAATCATTATTTTATTTTTGGAGTTGGCATTTATCTGAGATAGATCTGGCCTGCCCAGATGGAGACATGTGACACTTAGTTGAGGTGGCCTGTTTAATTTTTATCTGAGACAAGCCTTATTAGAGGTAGTTTATTTAAGGCACCTGTTTTCTTCATTAGTTTAGCATTTAGGAAACGCAGGTGATCAGTTACTGAGTATTGAACAATGATAGACTGTTGTATTATATTTTTCCTTACTGCCTGGATATTTATGATGTTCCTTTTTGCCTCCAGCTCTGTGTGGACCTAGTTGGGAAAGGAAGGGGTGATACCTTATTCCTCTGGAATTGGTGACAAGGCAGTGGATCCTGATGTCCTCTGGAGCTTGAGAGTACAAATCCCCATTTGTTTTACTGTATATGAAGAGAGATTTTTCTAGGATGGAGGTGAGATAAAAGGTTTTAGATGAGACAGGTGGACCCAGTGAGGAAAGCCCTCGAGTTTAGCAGCTGTAGGAGTCACAAGAATTACCTTGAAGGGTCCCTGCCACTTAGGGGAAAGGGGTGAAGGGCGCTGGCCTAGAGGGAAGAGAAGAACCTGATCCCTAATGTGGATTGGAGGTGGACAATTATTATCACATGACTGAGGTAATGAACAGTCTGCATAGCTCCATAGGATAGACCTTAGGTGACATAAAAGGGGAGTTAACAGGCTATCTGGAACAGTTGGAGGGTTGGATAAAAGACCTGGTGTTAGAACTGGCCTTCCATATATTAGTTCAAATGGAGAAATTGAAAGAGGCTTTTTAGGAAAAACCCTGAGCCTGAGAAGAGCTAGAGGCAATAATCGTACCCAGTCGAGGTGAAGTTCCTGTGACATCTTAGTAAGAATAGTTTTTAAAGACCGGCTGGTGCACTCCACCTTTCCTGAGGATTGAGGATGGTATGGGATGTGAAAATGCCAAGGAATGTTAGGAGCCTTAGCTAGTGTCTGAGAAATCTGAGAGGTGAACTCTGGGCCATTGTCAGACTGAAGAGAAGCAGGAACCCCAAACCAAGGAATAATTTCTCGGAGAAGGAGGTCTGCAACTGTCTGAGCCCGCTTATTAGAAACCGGTTATGCTTCCACCCAATTTGAAAATGAGTCTACCATCACGAGGAGATATTTAACTTTTCTGATGGTGGGCATATGGGTAAAATCGAGCTGCCAGTCAGTCCCTGGAAGGGAACCTCTAGCCTGGTGGGTGGGAAAAGGCTGACTCCTATACTTGGTATTGGGATCTGTTTTTTTTGGCAGATCTCACAAGAGGAAGTAATAGTTCTTAAGAACTGTAAGTGCTCAGAGGTGGACTGCAGATGAGCTTTTACAAATTGAGACAGAGCAAGATTATTAGGATGAAAGAGCTGGTATAGATAGGAAAGAATTTGTCTAGTGTCTGGAGTTCCCAGTGAGGGTGTAGGCTGTACTGTATGGATTCCCTGTGGTGGGTAAGGTGAGAATTGGCCCTGGAGGGCCGCTGTCCTGGCTGCCTGGTCAGCCCAGTTGTTTCCCCTAGAGATGATGGAGCTATCGGTCTGATGAGACTGGCAGTGGACAATTCCTATAGCCTTGGGGAGGTGGGAAGCCTCCAGCATGGCCATTATTTGGCCTGAGTTAGATATGGATTCCCCTTTTGCTGTGAGAAGGCCATGCTTCCTCCAAATAACAGTGTGGGACAGGAGGATATGAAAAGCATATTTGGAGTCTGTGTAAACATCTAGAGATTGTCCCTGTGCCAATTGGAAGGCACAGGTGACTGCTATCAGCTCAGCCCATTGGTTAGTGGTGTGTGTGGGTAATGCCTGTTCCTCTATTATCTCAGTATCTGACACTATGGCATACCCACTTTACGGGTCCCTTCATATAAAAAGGAGCTGCCATCTGTGTACCAGGTATAAGTAGCCTGAGGCAATGTGCCCTCCTGTATGTGTGAAGGGTGAGGTAACAGTTTCTCTAAGGTTTCAGTGCAGAAATGAGAAGGAGAATAGTCAGCATTAGGTTGAGGGAGGAGGCTTGAAATATTAAGAGGTGGACAAGTCCAGAAAGTAAGTGTGGCATCCTCTAGTAATGCCACCTGGAGAGAAAGAACCTGAGAAGGAGGTAAAGTTTGTAAGCCTTTATAAGTTAAGAGATGGGACAGATTATGATGAGAGAAAACAGTAATGGATGACCCAAAGCTTAGCTTGTTTGATTCCCAAATAAGGAGCTCTGTAGCTGCTAAGGCACAGATGCAAGGTGCCCAGCCCTGACTAGTAAGGTCTAACTTCTTTGTCACATAGGCTACAGGTACAAAGGATGGTCCCAGCTGATGCCCTAGAGTTCCCAGGGCAAATCCCTCCTTCTCTGCTACATAGAGGGAGAAGGGATGGGTTAAGTCTGGGAGATGAAGCACTGGGGCCTGAAGAAGAGCCTGTTGAAGCTTTTGGATAGGTTTAGTGACAGGATGGAGGAGGGGCTCATGTGGTGAGCCCTGAGCTGCCTCATATAAGGGGAAAGCAAGGAGAGAAAAAGATGGAACCCAAGACCGTAGGAAGCCAGATATTCCTGGTAAAGACAGAATCTCCTGTTTAGTAGAAGGGACTGTAAAAGACTGGATTAGACGCTTTCTATCTACAGTAATAGCCTTGTGGGTTAGAGTAATGGATAGACCTAAATAGGTGACCTGGGGTGTTGACAGCTGAACTTTAGAAGGAGATACCCTGTAACCTCGGCTGGATAAGAAATTTAGGAGAGCAAAGGTGTTAGTTTGGCTAACCTGTAAGGATGGGCTACAGAGTAAAATATCATCTACATACTGTATTAATTTAGAGCCAGGGAGAGACAGAGAAAGCAGGTCAGAGGCCAGAGCCTGACCAAATAGGTGTGGACTGTCTCTGAATCCCTGTGGCAGAACAGTCCAGGTCAGCTGTGTGGATCGGTGAGTGTCAGGGTCAGTCCAGGTGAAAAAAAAGATATTTTGAGACTAAGGACTGAAAGGAATAGAAAAGAAGGCATCTTTGAGATCTAGAACTGAGAAGTGAGAGGTTCCCAAAGGGACAGTGGACAGGAGAGTATAAGGGTTAGGCACTACAGGATGGAGGGGGACCACTGCAGAGTTAATGAGCTGTAGGTCTTGAACCAGGCAGTAGGTTTCATTAGACTTTTTAACTGCAAGTATGGGAGTGTTAAAAGGTGAAGAGGTTGGGCGGAGCAGTTTTTTCTTGAGAAGGTCAGAAATGATAGGCTTAAGTCCTCTTAGGCTCTGGAGTGACAGAGGGTACTGAGCTTGGGTGATATATCTAGCAGGATTTTGTAGCTGGATAATAATAGGCTGATGGTGTCTAGCAATAGAAGGGTTTTGGGTATCCCAGACTTTTGGATCTACCTGAGAGGCTGGCAAGGGAAAAGAATTGTTAGAGTCAGTAGAGTGAGTGGCTAGGAGAAGGAGGAGGGGAGTTGCTGGCACGTCTGGGATGAAGCAAATGTGTGGAGCGAAAGAAATGGATGCTCCTACCTTAGCTAGAAGATCCCTTCCCATTAAAGGTACAGGGCAGCTTGGCACCACTTAGAGTGTGTATGTGAGAGGGATGCCTCTGAAAATGCAATTAAGTGGTGGTGTCTGATGAGGCAGGTAAGGCTGTCCCCCAACCCCAACAATAGGGAGATGAGCAGGAGAGGTGGGCCCCCAAAACTCTCTCAGGACAGCGTAGGTAGCTCCGGTGTCCAAAAGGAATGAGATGGGGTGCCCATTTACTTTTATTATTACCCTTGGTTCCTAGTGTGAGATGGGAGTGGCCGGGGCAGGAACTGGGCAGCATCAGGCCTTGCTGTAGGCCAAGCCTAGAAAGTCAGCCGGAGGTGGTCTTCGTCTGGAGTTCCTATGTTGCTTGGGACATTAGGACAGTCAGCTGACCAGTGACCCTTTTGGCAACATTTTGGACAAGGCCTTGTCGGTGCCCTTCATGGGGCGGTGGTGCAAGCCCGGGCCCAATGGTCTTCCTTCCCACACTTGAAACAGGGACCAGATGGCTTTCAGGGAGCTGGTCAGATGGTGCTTGCCAGCATCTGACAGTTTCTTTTTTGGGCCTTCTCATCTCTCCCATGGTACACCTTAAATGCTATTGCCAGCACATCTGCCTGTGGAGTCAGAGGGCTGTTCTCTAAATGTTTAAGTTTATCCCTAATGTTGGGGAAGCTCTGTGAGACAAAGTGGGTCATTAGGAGCTGCCTGCCCTCAGGGCTCTCTGGGTCTAAGCTAGTGAAATGAAGTAGAGCCTTGGTGAGCCGCTCTAAGAAGTGAGACGGATTTTCGTCCTTATCCTGAATTACCATTTTTAGTTTTTCATAGTTTACTAGTTTTAGGTCAGCCTTACGGAGGCCTGTCAGGAAACAGGTAATAAACCTATCTCTGGCTAGACAGCCACCCTGGGTGTTATAGTCCCAGTGTGGTTCTTGGTCAGGAACTGCCTCAGCTCTTGGGGGATGTGAAAGGTTAGTCTGGTGAATTTCGTCTGCATGGGTCCTAGCCTGTTCCCATACCTGCCTGCACTCCTCAGGAAGTAAATTATTAGAAAGTATCATGTATATATCATGAAAGGTGAGACTATAAGATTGAGTGACATATTGAAACTGTTTAATAAAGGAAGCAGAATTAGAAGAATAAGAACCCAGCTTAGGTTCTATCTGAGAGAGTTCTGCGAGAGAGAATGGAACATGAACTTTAATCAGTCCATCCACACCAGCCACTTCTCACAAAGGGAGAACAGTGGAAGGGTTTGGATGGCTGGAATCAGGCAATTTAGCAGTTCGAGAATGAGTAATCGGAGGAGTGAAGGTTGGAACCAGGGCAGGGCCTTTGGAAATGGCGGTTGCTGAGGGAGAAGCAGCTGCTGCCAAAGGAGGATCAGCTTTAGAGGAAGGAGAATCCAGAAGAGGAGCTGAAGGAACAGTCACCCTAGGAGTAGGGGTGGGAGCTGGAGGTCGAATAGGTGGAGGTTCACCTAGATTAGCAGGATCTAGAGTCAGAGATTCCGGAGTCAGAGAATCCCCGGTTTAGGCATAGCTGGGAGCATATGAGCAGGAGAGAAGGAATCCAGAAGAGATGGTTTAGCACTCAGAAAGAAAGCTATGATGTAGGGCAACACTTTCCATTTGCCTGCTCACTGACAGAAATTAGATAACTCCTGTAAAATATCGGGATCTAAGGAGCTACTCAGCGGCCATTTTTTTTTGTTATTTTTTAAAGCATATTTGGGCCATTACAGAGATGGATCAGCTTAGGAATCTTTAAGTAAGGCATTAAGTTGGGAGGTTTTAAAGCTTCAAGAAGGCAGCCTAAGGGAGAGGAAGGACTAATAGGGTTGGAAGCTTTGTTTCCCATGTCTGCAGCAGAGAAGCAGAAAAATATAAAAAAATAAAAAAAAAAAAACCATGATCCGGAGCCAAGGCCCCAGGCGTCCCCAAGGCCAAGGACGGATACCGGGCACAGGCCACTAAACGGCTCATCAGCTGAGAAGTGGGGCCCTGCTGCGTGAAGCAAGAATTCCCCGGGAATCCGGACAGTGTCTACCACTTCGTCAGGCCAGAAGAACATGTCGCCCTCGCACAGTCACCAGGGCACACCCAACGGCAGTGTTCCAACCGCAAGGAATATCTCAGGCTGCAGACATGGGAGATGGCTAGAAATTTAGGCCTGTGATAGGGGCCGACTATAGCCAATAAAGAACCCCAGTTTCAATAATATTTGGTGAGGTGCCGGACGCTCAACGGTCATTCTCACAGATTCAGGAAACCATTTACACTGGCCAAAAAGTGGGGGACTCACCAATCAGAGAAATGGTGTTGGATGGGTGTTTCTTGCGGCCAGGCTAATGGAGGTGGTCTGTCGCATACGGAGCAGAGTTCCCTGTTTGTGCAGAGCAGTCCCCGGTTTACGGGTTTCCAGGCGCAGGGCGCCCGGAAATACCCACTTGGGCACAGCACTAGATGTTGGTTATTTTGTGGCACTCTTACCCTGTGAGGAAATGTCACAAAACATGACAGAATCCACTAATAAGAATTTTATTAAGATAAGAGAGACAGACAAGTGCTCAGGACTGTGGAAGAGACATGTGTGTGGAGAAGAAGAAGGAAGCCGGGAATATGGCGCCAGCTTATAAAGGCTGGGTGGCGCATGTGTACAAAGGTCCATGTGGCTACTCCACGCATGTGAGCAGATCACATAGCTATGTTGCGCGCTCTTACGCAACCATGGAAAGCCACGGGGTCCTGGTCACGCAAGATGCCTTGACCCAGAAATGGCTATTTTGACCTGGAACTGGCTAGGCAGAAGTGTCTAGGTCCACCAGACATGCCCAACCATGGGGGTGTGTTGTGAATCTATCAATAAGTCCTTTATCTTTTATCATGAATATGGTCTCTTTGCACAGACATGGAATCTGTCCATACTCACACAAACTTGACTTCTATCACTCTGGTGGATGCTCTTCTTGGAGAGGTATCTATGCCTAGGGGAGACTTCTTGGCTATGTTCCTCGTAGGGAAATTTGTGTATCTCTCTTCAGTTTAGCTAGCTTTCTGCTTCTTAAACTATGTCCCTCTTTTGTTGGGTGTGAGTTATGGTAACACTTTTCATTTTTGTATTTCTCTGTTTCTTTTAAACAATTCTTTACTCAATAGTGTTTGAATATTTGATGTTTCAATTCCATTGATGCAGAGAAAGTACTTTCATTGTCAATTTCAGAAGTCCTTTCTCAAACCACACACTACTTGTGCAGAGTAACTTGCCCTAGACTAGTGGCTTCCAAGTTGCTCAGTATATCCTTAGCTAAAAGGTAGCAATGGGGATGCAGTGCCTTCAAGAAGATGGAAGATGGATACAGCCTTCTGCAATGACTTTTCATGAGCGTTTTAGATACTGGTTTCACTCCTTAATCTGAAGGCTGCTACATAAGCCAGCACCATATTCCTGGCTTCCTTCTTCTTCTCCACACACGTGTCTCTTGAGCAGGCCTGAGCACTTGTCTGTCTCTCTTATCTTAATAAAACTCTTGTTAGTTCCTGCCACAGTATGTCATCACCTGCCTTTCTAGGTGCCTTTCTACCCTCAGCTATTCAACATGTGTACCCCTTCAAAGTGCGGGTCCAGCACAGTCTCCTTCCTCCCTTGCTTCTCTTGCCTTCCTTGACAATCCTTGTTCCTTTCTTGCCTATTCTCTCTCTATCTGTCTGACTCTCTCATGCTCCTCCTTCCCTAATAAACCTCTTGCAGTAACTCTGTTGTGCATGGCATGTTTTTTTTATCCTTTTAAAGGCACCCAAGCTTCAGGCAGATAGAACCAGAGCCAATTTCCCCTGCCTGTAAGCAATTTACTGGCTGTTGGTTATTTAAAACTCCTAGCCTGTTTTTCTTTTCAACATATGGCTACTGTGAAAATCAAATAAGAGAATGGGAAAGTTTCTCAATACAGTGGTAAACCCCTTGAATGTTATAGAATAAACATCGTTTTTCCTGTTTGTAGGGATGTGGAGAAAGGATCTGGGAAAGACAAAAGATAAGATGCATGTCTCTGGAATGAGACGTTAGACCCTGCATTGTGTGGCTCACTCTGGCTTGTCTTTCCTCTGGTTCCCCCCAACTCCTCTTGAACACACATATACGCAAAGTGCTTCAGAATAATGCGTGGTAATAAATGCCAGTTGGTGCTGGAGCTTTTTAGTTGTATTTATGTTATGTGTGTGTGTACCATGGCACAGATATGGAGGTTGGATGACAACTTTCAGGAGTTCTGTTCTCTCCTTCCATCATGGGGGCTCCAAGCACTGAACTCAGGTCATTGGGCTTGGTCATAAGCTTCTTCTCCTGCTGAGAAATCCCATCAGTCCCATTGCTTTTATTTTCACTGTAGTTGTCATTATCACTGTTGTGTCTATGGTCCTCTTGGTCCTCTTCCTCTTTCTCATTCCCATCATCTCATTCCTTTAAGCTCATTTTATTTTCTCTACCTGGATTTCCCCCCACCTCCAAGATCTCTAAATGGGAAGCCTGGGTAAATTACTTTCTCTGAACTTCCCTGTCACCTAGGTTCTTGTTCAGCTTTGCCAGCAAGGAGACATTGTGAGAGGAGGGAGGCCTAGGATTTCTTCTAATTTTTCTGCCTTTTTGTTGGTATTTCTGGGAAAGGCTGCATCCCTTTGGGATCCTAGCAGCTCTCTTCTAGATGATCAGTGTCTCAGCAGGATACACAGTTTAGTATTCCCAGCAGACCCCCTCACTTAGCTCCACCACTGCCTAGAGTCAAAGCAGTACCCTCCTGGGCTCAGATCAGGGACCTGCCTTCCCTTAGTTCTATCAGCTCTACAGGAGGTGGCTGTCCCCTGCAGAGACTCATCTTTGTGTTATCATGCCACTTCATTTCTTATTCAGACTCAGCCACACTTTGTAACTGGGTCTTTACTTATATCTTTTCTTTCTGAAATGCCTAGTATGTTACCATTTTGTTCTGTTCTGTTGTTTTTTCTCATGGAAACTGTCTCTTAAAGGAATTTCATTTGCTCTCCCCATGGAGACAGGGATTACTGTAATTTGGAATCAGATCATTTAGTGTTAATTGTTTTCTACTGGTTTCCATGTCAGAACATCAGAATGGAACTAAGTCACTTCCAAAGCCACTTTTTCAGAGCTACAGAAGAGAAAATGAGATACGTGTGTCTCCCAGTTCCAGTTCCCTAAATTATTTCTAACTGTATGCTGAGAGTCCCACAATTGGTTCTGTCCACTCATCTTGTGACTCTACTGACAAGAATCATTTATCCCACCTTGAATTCCTTTCAGTCTTGTTTATTTTTCCTTCACCCCCACCTCCTTCCTACCTCCTCTACTACTATCATTGGCAAAAGCATCTTGAAGGAAGATGTTCTGTGGTCAACAAGCCACTCTAGCAATGGTGCTTGAAGAGCAAATATTTATTCCCTCCTAATTGTAACACTTTTCTGACAGGAAACTGGTATGAAAAATGTTATCATCTACCCGTGATTACTAAGGGAGTAAGTGGTGGAGCAAGAATTCTAACCAATTCTGATTCCTAAACTAAGGTAATAACTTCATCCATCCATCTGTCCATCTATCAGTCCACATGTATGCCCACCCATCATTGCATTCAAGCATCCAAGAAAGTTCTGGCCATGTTAAGAGCCATGAAGCCACAGCAACTGGTGCTATTCTCTAAAGTGTAGCATTATAAACTGGTGGTTGTAGAACTGAATGTGGAATTACAAATCAAATCATTTTGTAACAGAATGAGGATTTTCAACAAAACTAATTCAAAATCACATATACAACAAATCCAAAGGTATTTCTGGCATTGTTCACCAGTGCTGCATGGCTTTTTGCTGCCTTGGTTTCAAAAACACAACATACATACTTTACACTGTATATGCTGTCACACCAACAAATTGTCTAGCATGCATAGTATGAATTGCAATGATTTTTGTTGTATGCAAACATTTTCTGCTCTTATAGAAACTTATTTAGAGAAAACAAAAACCTAATATTTTCCTACCATCATTTTTGTTTATAAGTATCAAATTAGTTTATCTTCAAGTGTTGTTTAAGTTGCTGACTTGAGTTTCATCAAAACAACACACAAACAACAACAACAACAAAAACCCATGAAATGAATTTTCACTTGAGATTGAGGCAGGATTCACAACAATGTTTATTGTTACACTCCTACCACTCTGTACTACATGTACATGTAGAGAAAAGTTTTAATCATTGACACTTATATAAATCAAAATATTAATCAGTCCTGAACACCACTAAAGATGCTTTGTTCTACAGTATCAAACATTCAGCCAATATTTAATTATTTATGTAAAAAGAAACAAGCACATCCATTTCACTAGTTGGTTTGATCTTCTTAGTCTTTGAGTGTGGAAGTGTTAGGTATATGCCTAATCCTCAGGATGTCTAATGCTTTCTCCTTTTCATTCAGTTCCATCTCTTTCTATATGCCCCTCCCCCTTATTTTCCTCCTACAGTTTCTCTGCATCTCTATTTCTGTCCTTCTCTCTCTTCTTGTAGGTAGGTAAGATGTCTATAGCTACAAATAATGTGCTGACTAAACAGGTAAAAACTATAGAAGGTTTGTCCCAGGAAAAGCAAAGTCAAAATGTACAAAGCTCCCAGGTTGATATAGTCAGTAATTCGGTACACATCTGCTCTGATTTCAGCATTCTTGAATGATTTCTGAACTGATACCAATGGCTGCTCAGAAAAACACCCCCAGGAGAAACAGGTCCAGATTCTACATTGATTTCTGCTGTCTCTTTTTCTTCCCTTGAAAGATCCTAAATATTTCCTCTCACATCTCATTGTCTAGAATGAGAGCTCCAAACCACACTTGAGTGGATCTTGGTCAGTGGGGGCCAGAATAATTATAATTGGCCTGGACTGTAGTGTAAAAGGAATCAGTTGTTCAGGTTTTAACTAAAACTGAGGCTTTTTTTTTACCACTTTGCTCCAGTTATCCAGATAATGGAAGATGACACCAACACCTGGACCAGACATACACGCTATGATACTCGCAGAACAACAGGCACATGAGTTTCTGGTATTCATTCATTTCCTTGTTCCCCCAAATCCCCACATGGGTCAGCATGGAGGGACCTAGGAAGATTTGCAGTTTAGGATTTCCAGACTTGGGGAATTCAAGTATTTTGTAATAGAATATAAGGGAAACTTGGTGCATGTGGGTTAGTCCAAAACAATCCAAACTGTGTATGTTTTGAATATCAGAAAAATGAATAGAACAGGAAGAATATTGAATAAATAGTGGCCCTCAAATCCATATTTGATGATAATTATATAGTCACAGAATCATAAAATTCAATTAATTCTGAGTAAACATGAAGAAAACCACATGAATATTTCACAAATCATGGAAATAGATAAAATTTCCTATGCACAAAATGGAATAAATGCCATCAGAAGTAATAAACATTAAAATAAATATGAATGCCTTTTCCTTATTTATAATCACTTTAAAAGTGATTTAGTTGTTAAAAGCAAAGATATTCATAACAAACTATAAGATTTTATAACATGTATACAAGAAAGTTATTAAAGATTAATAACAAAGGAGATGAGAAATGAGGGAAAAGATAAACATGCACACAGCTCTCACCAGGCATTAAGTGGGATAATACTGGTTGAAGGCAAACAGTGATGAGTTAATGCTATTTATTGTAAATTCAAAAGCAAACGTCAAAACAAGCCCCCAAACCAGAAGTACACTGAATAAGCCAATGCTGTCAATATAATGAAATAAAAACCTGTAATTAAGTAATTCAAAGGAAGTAGGCAGGGGATGAACAAAGAACAGATAGGATATAAAGAAAGCAAGTGCAGAGTGTAGGATATGAACCCAGTCACAGTGGGATTGCATTAAAACAAAGCAGAACTTGTCACATCGCAGAGGTGAGCAGATTGAATGCTTAAGCAAGATTGATTACATATTATTCATAAGAAGTTATAGATATAAATATGCAAATATATCAAAAGCAAAAGGATAGATACATAACAAAGGATAAGGAGAAAATATTGCAGAATGACACATGTATTATTTCAAATCATTTTAAATCAGTTTAGAATAAATAGGTTATCACTTTGAAGAGGAGAAAATTTCAAAGCCCACTCTTAATTGCTCTAGGATCTAAGCCTCCTGAAAGGCAGAAATTCTATTTTATTTATTTTTATATCTATAATCTCTGCATACCTATAGCATGGAGTCTGACCCATAATATGTAATTAAGAATGGAGTTATTGTTATTATTATATGTGTATGAGTGTGTGTGTCTGCTTGTTCATGTGTGGTATACATGTGTGTGGTGTATGTGAATGTGTGTGTGTACGGGCTCACTTGCATAGAAGCACTGAGCTAGGTATTATAGAAAATAGCCTCTTCCTTTTCTGTATACTTTTCCTCAGTCTGAGCACAAAGAAAACACCCTACTTTTCACCATGCTCTATGGGATATCCTGTCTAAAGTTATGTCTGGTCTTTAGAGCATGATATCTTTGAGGACTACTATTTGTTTATAAATGCTGTCCCCCAAAATCTGTAATTGCATGTGTCTTTCAATCTTTGAGCAGAAGGCTAATGAGCCTGCTAGTCATTAGGATGATCAGATGCATCAAAACCATTCGCCATTCATTCAGTACATTAACACTGATGCATTATAGTGTCTTACGTTTATTTAAAAACCTCATTATTATGACTCACTAGATGGAAGGTATAGATATCCAGTATAGATCTTAAAGCAAAAAATAAAATAGATAGGTATTAGGATATTATGCTACAAAAATATACACGTTTTATGTTGGCTATTCAAGGCAATGAAAACAGCTGGGCCCCAAGAAAGAATTGGAACCAAGGTCTGGAAAGATATCAACACAACCTCACTGGCCCATGCATTTCTTTGTTTTGAATAATTACTTCATATTCCATTGAAGGCTGTCTTTTCTTGTTCCTCATTACACATTTTAAGCCATTGATGTCCAGCCGAGAGAATCTTGAATTAATATCAGCTGCATTTATCAGACTTAACTTCAACCACATTTTAAATCTTTGTAAGAAACATTCAAAGGAATCATCTTACTTCAGCATGAAGCCACTTGCAAGAATGATGAGCATCACTCTATTGAGTTAGGAAAGCAATCAAGATGCCTTTTCCATCTTGATTTTTTACATTTTATTATTAGTGTCTGTATGCATGCACATATGTGTATGTACACAGGTGTGAGTGTATGATGTGGATGGCACACATGTCATGACATTTTGGTAGAGGTCAGAGATTACAATTTGTGGAGTAATTTCTCTCCTTTCACCTCTCCATGGGTTCTGGGAGTTGAAGTCAGGTCACTGGGCTTGTGTACAAATGATTTACTCACTGAACCATCTTGCCACCTTGAATTACTCTTTTCTGGTATATATGTGTAACTTGTTCATCTCTCTCTGAGACAGGCAGTGTTGGATAATTTAGGTGAAAATAGCAACTAATTTTCCCTGATCTCAAGCCCTATGAGTATTTTTGATATTTATCAAAAATTTGAGAAATTTGTTAATTAAGCATAGTAGAATGCATGTATAATCTCAGCAGGTTAGAGGCTGAGGCAAGGGCATTGAATCCAAGGCTAATAGGTAGAGCCTAGGGTTCATAGCAAATATTAGAGCAGACAAAGCTAAGTGGCAGAAACAAGAAAGAAAAGAAAAAGAAACAAAATAAAATACAAGGCTGAGGTTGGTGTGCTTGTCATTCACCTTACAAGAGTACTAAGCTGCACATTCTATTCCTCCTTGTCCTTGCTTAGCCAGAATATGGAACAGTTCCTACTGAGACCAAAAACAAAGTCTTGGTATTACAAGGGTTAGCTCTTAAACTTGACACGGAATTCATATCATCCCTTCTATTCATATTCCTTTGTTGTCACCAAACAGTCTACCAGAGAGAGAAAAACATCCCATCCTGATACAGGTAAGGGCTCCATGAAGGGAAATGGGATTATTACATTAGTTTTATTATTTGTTCATTACTCTATAGATTTGTGAGTGACAGTATGAGCAGTGTTTTGAAAACCATGGGATAGTCATAACTCTTCCTATTGTTAAGATTGCTTTAGGGCAGGAGTGTTGGCTAGATGGCTATGAGCACTTATTATTTCTGAAGAGGACCTGGATTTGATTCTCATGCTCATGGCAGCTCACAATTGTCTGTAACTCTGGTTCCAGGGGATCTAATGGCCTCCTTTGACCTCTACAGGCACTGAGCATGCACATAGTGCACACACATACATGCATGCAAAATACTCATACTTATAGAATAATAAAACAAATAAAAACTTTTAAAAAGCTTGTTTTGTTAAGTTTATGTGGGCACTGCAAAAAAAAACCTGTCTGTATATGAAAGAATAATAAATTATTCCTCTTGTATTTTCCTATTTCTGCTCAAACTGACCACCTAAGAAAGGTTCCATACTGGCCTTATTTAACTTAATCAATCCCTGTCCTGTCACATTATCATATTACCCTACTTAATTTTCTTCATAGCAGTTATACATAACTGTAGCCACTTTATTCCTTTAATTTCTCTAAAAAAATATTGCTACGTAAGTTTCACAAAGCAGAGACTTTGTGTTTTTCCTGGTTCTATCCACAGAACTTGGAGCAATGATATACACAAAAGATTTTCGTTAACATTTTAGAAGGTGAAGTTGTTGATGTCCCCTGAGATGGGCTTGTTAAACTCTAGCTGCTATTTAAAATGGAGTTGGGGCCTGTGCTGAGTGTGTGCCAGGAGCTGGGGAAGGCAGATAAGGAATCCTCCAACTTGATGCCCACACACAGGGCCAGATTTGGGTTTGTTTATGCTGGGTGAGGAATTCAGCTAATTTAGGGAGATTGCAAGTTTTTGGCTCCTGGTTCCCCCTGGTGTCTAGCTTCTTCCTTTCCAACTTGGCATGGATCCAGCATCCCAAAGGAGGCTTTTACTTCTAATGAGTTGGATCAAGTTTCCCAAAAGGATGCACATTCTCATCCATAGAAAGAATAACATTTGGTGAGATTTGGCTCCTTGTGGCAGAGAACATAACATGGCAATGGTTAAAGGAAAATAGAAGATGACTGGCCCTTTCTCCCCTTCAAAGAGATATAATACAGTAGGACTGTATAGGAATTAGACATTAAAAACTTTGCTATACTCATTTTTCATGTGTTTGGTTATATATATATGTATATATGATCTTTAATAATCTTAATTGCTAAATAATATGGGTATAAATATGATCATTTCTTATATAAATCACCCAAGTGAATTGCCAAAACCCATTTTGCTAGGGTTTGGATTCTAACTGACATGTTTATCCTCCAAATCCTGGGCTTTCATATTTTGATATAGTACATAGCTTTTAAAGAGAGGCAAGTGGCTCAGATGGAGGAGCAGTCTCTCCACCCAAAGAACCAGAAAGCTCTGCCCTGTGAAATTCTATTCTAAAATACAATCATGAAACTGCCCAAAGATTCACTGATTATATCTTGATCCTTTCTACCATGAAGCACTTATTTATCTTGCATCATTTAAAAAAGTCTCTTACAGACTGAAGAAATTCACAGGTACAAAGTTATTGAGGTCCAAAGCTGAAAAGGATAAAATTAGAACCAGATAACTTGAATTTGATTTACAGATTTACCACTAACTGGCTGTGTGACTTGGGACCACATGCTCAGTGTTTCTTAGCTTCCCTTCCTTCCACATTTTATGCTACTGAGGTTAGCATTCTTGGATCTCATTGCTGAGTAAGTCTGAAAATTAAATTCTTATGACAGCTCTTGCTTATCACCTATCAACAATACCCATCACCTTTGTAGCTATAGTTCTTCATTAACAGAACCCAACACTGTGAAGGTATCAAGTGGGAATGTCTTTCCACCAACCCTTGGAATGAATTATGATTGGTCAAAGGCAGATGTGGCAATTAGATTTCTGTTTGACTGATATGGCTCTGGGGTAATTTGAGGGCTCATTTCTGAACAATGGTATGGAAGAGGAAATTTGCTAGACACTTCTCTGATGAAATGCAACATGTGATAGACAGTGCGTGCTTTGGTTTAGTTCTGAAACTACCTCACTACCTTCCTGCTGGGAGTGTGCAATTGGTTCACTTGATTAGTATATATTGAGATGCCACTATGTACCACATGCTAAGATTTATGGAAACAGTACTTAATAGGATATCTAGACAAAGGCAGATAATAAACCAATTTAAAAAACAAAACTAAGCCGGGCGGTGGTGGCGCACGCCTTTAATCCCAGCACTCGGGAGGCAGAGGCCGGCGGATCTCTGTGAGTTCGAGGCCAGCCTGGGCTACCAAGTGAGTTCCAGGAAAGGCGCAAAGCTACACAGAGAAACCCTGTCTCGAAAAACCAAAAAAAAAAAAAAAAAAAAAAACAAAAACAAAAAACAAAAAAACAAACAAAAAAAAAACAAAACTAAGATGTATCAACTGCAGGGAAGCAAGTGACGAAACTTTCACCTAGGTAGAGGGCAGGGCCAAGGTGCTTGGTAGTTTGGAGCAGAACAGAGAGACATTAGAGAAGGTGCTCAGTGGCTTGATGACAGATTTATTTTGAAGATACATATAGGAGGATTTCCATATGGCCTGGATATATGGAGGTAAAGAAAGGTAGACAGGAAGGATGACTCCAATGTTTGAACCTGAGAGTCTGGAAGAATAGAATTGTCATTTACAGATAAGGATCAGACTGAGAACAAATTAGATTTGTGGAGGAAATAAGAGCAAATGTTCAAGATGGAATGTGTGGGCTTCAACACAAATGTCCTGTAAAGGCCAGTTGTCCACTGAGTTCTATAGATGGGCATTTGGTGCTAGAGATAGAAACACTGGAGGCATAGGTTTACAACTTATGTCATGATCCCTATCAGATAATAATAGCATGTAGCAAGTATAGAAATAAAGAGGCTTAATTCATGACTTCTAAGGCACACAAAATATTGATACTGAAATAGAGAGCTGTGGAGAGTACAGCAGAGGCCTTGGACCCCAAGCACCAGAGCAGGTCTGTCAGAGGGCAGCTGGAGGGTGAGAATGGAGGGTCTTTGTGTCTCCTGTGTGCTGCCTTGTTTGCACAGCCAAACAATTCCTCAGACTTTTCCATGGCTCTGGCTCACTAGGAGCTCAGGCTTCTCCTGACTTCCTGTGCATATCCACCATTGAGCCTGAATCTCAGCTCTGAATCACTCAACAGTTCCCTCCCTGCCATTGCAGCTGTTACCAAGGATTCAAATCCTGTTTCTTGGTCCTCCTGAGAAAGATGCCCACAAGGCACAAACCTGGTGAAGCAGATAATGGGACCTGAGGAAGCATTGGGAGGCACCATGCACCCATGTAGCACATGGTAGTTGAGAGCCTTTGGTGTGGTTGATATATTGTGTATCCTAATAAAATTGCCAGATATCACCAAACCCTTTCATCTACTTATAGATGAAAGGAAAGGCATAACCAAAGGGGTCTTGACTCAGACTTTAGGACCTTGGAATAGGCCAGTGGCCTACCTGTCAAAGAGACTTGACCCAGTGGCAGCAGGGTGGCCCCCATGCTTAAGGATCATTGTAGCCACCACCCTGTTAGTTAAAGATGCTGACAAGTTAACTCTGGGCCAAGAGCTCCTCATCACCACCCCTCATGCCACTGAGTGAGTACTCAAACAACTGCCTGATCAATGGCTGAGTAATGCTCACATAGCTCACTATCAAAGTCTCCTCCTTAACACCCCTCACATCTGAATTTTCTGAGTGTGGCCTTAAATTCCCCATCCCTGCTCCCTGATCTGGATCTGAATGCCCCACTACATGACTGTGTAGGAATCCTGAGCCAGGTACATGGACTGAGAAAAGACCTAGGAGACCAGCCTATTGTGTACCTTAATAAACTTATCTAAGGGTCAGAGAACAGAACAGCCACTAGATTAGACATAAAGGCCAGACAGTGGTGGCACACACACCTTTAATCCTATTGCTTGGGAGGCAGAGAACCATCTGGATCACTGTGAGTTCAAGGCCACACTGGGAACAGAGCCAGGCATGGTGGCACACACCTTTAATTCCAGCACTTGAGATCTCATGTCTTTGCTTGGAAAGGACACATGCATTTAATCCCAGGAAGTAATGGCAGGAGGGCATATAAATCCTAAGAACCAGAAACTAGAGGCTCTTAGGCAGTTCAGCTGAGATCCCTTCTGGGTGAGGACTCAGAGGCTTTCAGTCTGAGGATTTGTGGAAACAGGATCAGCTGAATTTGGCTGTGGCTTGTTCTGTTTCTCTGATCATTCAGCATTTGCCCCAATATCTGTTTTTTTTTTTAAATAATAAGACCATTTAGTAATTCATGTTACAATTGGCACCCAATGTTTGTGGTATGGATTCACAAAAAAAGCTGCTTGCCTGTGGCCTTGCAGTCCCCAGCTCAGTCCCAAGCTGCACACAGTTGGTTGTGGTGGAGCATGCTGGTAAGATTTGCTGAAGGAGGTAGAGGCAGGAGGACCCTGGGTTCAAGGTCAGCTGAGGAGGCTTGCTGAGGAGAAGCTGCAGTCAAGAATAGACCACAAACAGTGGTGGCAGGACCATGAAGGTGGTGACTGCTCTGAGTTGCAGGCTGCTTCTCACTGTGTTGGTGGCAGCGGCGGCACTGCTACTGGGGATGACGTATTTACCACTGCTTGTTCAGAGAACACTTGCGAGGACTATCCTGTTACAAGAAAGCATTGGCAAAGGTCAGTTTAGAGAAGTTTGGCAAGGCAAGTGGTGGGGAGAAGAAGTTGCTGTGAAGATATTCTCTTCTAAGGAAGAACATTTGTGGTTGGTTCCAAGAGGCAGAAATTTATCAGACTGTGATGTTACACCATGAAAACATCCTAGATTGTCTAACAGCAGACAACAAAGACAATGACACATGGACTCAGCTATAGCTGGTGTCAGATTACCATGAACATGGACTCCTTTTTGATTATTTGAATAGATACACTGTTAAGTGGAAGGGATGATCAAACTCACTCTGTCCATGGCAAGTATTCTTGCCCATTTCACATGAAGATTGTTTGTACCCAAGGAAAGCCAGCTATTACTCACAGAAATTAGAAATCAGAGAAAATCTTGATGAAGAAGAATGGAACTTGTTGTATTACAAACTTGGGACTGGCTGTGAGACACGATCCTACCACAGATACAATTGATATTGCTCCAAACCACAGAGGAGGCACAAAAAAATTTCTGCAGGGAGCCATGATTATGCCTAAGAGGGACTTTGAAATTTCAAAAAAGATGATGGGATCCCACAATGATGATTCAATTAGGACTATGATAAAGCCATTAAGGTGATTAACACCAACCAAAGATTAGCTTAGGACTACCAACTGCTTAGGACAATTTTGAGATGGCTAGCTGAGATGATCCAGCCTCACAGAGTACTCGAGTAAGGACTTGAGACAAGCCCTGCACTTTCCCATTATGCAGAGACTGGAAAATAAATGATACAGCAACCTTTCCCAGGACTTGACAATTAACCCAAAATTTTTCTTCTCAGGATCCCCTAAGGATGCCTTCACCCCCAGACAATAGGAAGTAATTTTAAGAACATGATGCCCACATTTTCAAGAGGTGGGATGGGTGGTTTTTTGTCATTTCAATGGGTTATGAATAATTGTCATTGCTTAGGATGGCTGGTTACAAGCCCATGTGAGTCCTGCTTAGTTGAATCAGTGGGCCATGTTCTCCTAGGGTCCCCCATTCCCTCTGACTCCTATAGTTTTTCCTCCACCTCATCTACAGGATTCCCCTATCTCCAAGAGGAGGGACCCAATGGAGACCTCCAATTTATACTTTCTCTCTGCATAATGTCTGTCTGTGGGTCTCTACACCTACTCCCATCTGTTGTAGGAGGAAGCCTCTCTGATAACTACTGGACAAGGCATCAATCTATGACTATAGCAGAATAGCATCAGGAATCATTTCATTATTTTTTTCTAGTCGAGTTTGGTTCTACCCTACGTCTCTGGTCTACCCAATCTCTGGTTTCTGGCCATCCAGGCAATGTAGAGCATGGGCTCCCTCTCTTGGTGTGGGCCTCAAGTTAAATCAAATATTAGTTGACCACTCCTATAAGTTCACCATTATCCTAGCACATCATGCAGGCAGGACAGAATGTAGGTGGGGGTTTTGTATCCAGGTTTCTTTCTGTAGTCTGAAGAAAACCTTTGCATGCCAAAGAGACTAGAATGTATGGGTGAAGGCTCCATGCAGGTACCAGGTTGATCTCTCTACATTCAATGAGCTGTGTAGATGTTATCTTCAGCAATGGGGCCCTGCTGTCAGTTTTTTTTACAGAAAACATGTTTAAGTTTTTAGGATAGAAGTCCAGATCAAGGTGGGAACATTGTGTGTTGGTTGGTCTTACTATGTCCTGACACAGTGGGAAGCAGAAAGGAAGGAGGCAATGAACCCACTCTTCCAAGCTCAATTACAAATGCTATTAACTTCAGCTCTGTAGTCATTCTAGCCTCTTTGGCATGCAAAGGTTCTTTTCAGACTACAAGAAGAAATCTGGACACCAACCCAGCCACAAAACCCCCACCTACAATCTGGCCTGCCTGCAGATATTCTGTTACAGAAGCACAAAATATAGAAGAGGGTTATTCAGGAAACCAATGAAACAATCTAGAGAAGATACAACACAGCTCTTTAAGTACTGTGGATGTTTAATAAATATAAGTACTTAATCTTGTTTCCTGCTCTCTGACTTTGTGACTTTGATTATTCATGTTACATCTTTGGTTAAATAAATCTTTCATTCTACAAAATCTACAAAAAACCCTTTCTTGCCTTATAGGGCAGAGGCCTCTGAACAAAAATGACCTTGAATAAATTTCCACACTGGAGACAAGGGCCCTGAGCTCTCAGTGCTGGCCATTGTCCTGTAGGAACAATGAGGCCATGCACTTTCCTTCATGGCTGTTTCCCTCCATCCCCTGGCCTGCCCCTCTTTGATAGTTATTCAGTTGTTCATCATGCCACAGTACTACCAGAATATTTGAGTTTTCTGTGAGCCTCCTAAGTGTATTTACTGAGCAGTGCTGCCTCAGAACTATTAAATCAAATGGCAGTTGTCTAAAGTGTTGGCAGCTCTCTGGTCTGTGATTGTCAGGCTCCATGTTCTTGGTAAATTAGCACCTGGGGTCTCTAATAACCTATTTGTCTCCCTGCCTTGTAATTCCTCTATCCCTTGCACGACAGCCTATTTTGTTCCCAAAGCAGGCCTAGCTTCCTTGGGCTCTGGCACCAACCACCTTCTTAACTAGAGTTGGGGAAAGCAGTTAGTATATACCCTGACTAAGGAATTTATTGTGTCTTCCAGCTCTACAGGAATCTAGATTCTGGAGCCTTTTCTGGTTCTAGTTCTACTTTATCCTTGCCTTTTCATTCTACACTTACATCTTTTGTATCATCAATCACCTTTCTCCAGCAGGGGCCACCTGACTGCTAACTTCAGTTTAGGCTTCCTACATTTTAACCTGAGCTGGGAAGGACACCTTACCACTTGGTTCCAGGCATTGCTTTAGGAGCATAACAGACTTTAGCTCCACGCCAATTATAAGAGGGAAGTCAAGGCAGATAGGGCAATGGCTTTCTGAAGAGTACACAAATGGTAAGAAATGTTGCATTTTTGAGACAAAATATTTTTAGGGTATAAGATACACCAAAATAATTGCATTTTTCTACTTTTCTTCTCCTTATCTCCCTTCCCTCAAGAGTGTCTTGTCTGATAGGTAAATTCTGGAAATCTGATTTTTTGAAAAATCATGTGGTTTGATGTACCAGTGGGCATATGACTATCCATGCAAGGGCTGCCCTGGGAGGATGATAGCTTCTCTCTCTGTCTCTCTTCTGTTCTGTTGTTTTCTGTTCTTCTGCCACTTTTGTATTGGAATGTGGTCTGCATTTTAGTTTTGAACAACTCTCTGTTTTTTGTTTGTAGGACTGGATAGATGCATCCCTTTCAGGCTTCAAATTAACAGCAACTTTCTCCTCCAGCTAAATTGACAAGAGAACACTGCAAGTGATGCAGAAGAAACCAAATAAATAATAACATTGTACTTAATTTTTCCATTTGTCATTGTCCCTTATCAGTGTTCTATCCTTGGGCAAAAGCCAGCATGACTGGATCTTAGTATTGCTTGGGTTCCAAAGGTCAGTGCTTTTGATGAATTCCTGGTATTGTATCTGTTTATATTTTAAACTTAGTTTTCCAATTGTACAAAACTAAGCCAAACATGGGAAATGCAGTCATAAAAGCTCTTCCTAGCACCTTACAATTCCCTGGCTCTGACAGGATGTATGCATAATGAAATACTAAGCATTTGCTCAAACATGCCTTTAATCTCAGACAAAATTTTCATCTATAAGTTCCTCTGGATATTCTACAATGGCTTCAAACTTCTTACATTTGCCTGAATGAAAGACCATCACTTCAATAATGGGAAACACAAAAGCCTTTCAAAGGAAGGCACTATACAAGAATCATATTTTTTATTTATTTTCTTAACTTCAGCAGCTGACTTTTAATATATGATGTTTGGATCTGTAGGTGGGGATTTCTTACCATTTGACCCAGACACTACTGTAGAAGAGAGAGCTCAGTTTTGTTTTTTTTTTTTTTTTTATCAGAGTTGAGGACCAAACCCAGAGCCTTGCACTTGCTAGGCAAGTGCTCTGCCACTGAGCTAAATCCCCAACCCCAAGGTTTCTTAAAAGAACAAAAAATGTCTCTGAGAAGTTGTGTGTTAAGTTTGCTGCATGGAGAAAGAGAAATTGGTAAATATGAACAAGGTTACTCTGAATCATAAAGACATCTCTCTTTGCAGAGACTGAGAAATTACTCAGATATATTGAAATTTCTCTCCATATTTGGATCCTAGCTCACCCTCTGCAATGCTCACCCTTTCCATCAATCCCATGTTATTCTGTGACCTCTAGCATTTGCTTTTCTTTACTGCATTTTTCAAACTCAATTTCCTGAGAGATACAGGAAAGCCTCTACTCCAGCTCCATGTACCTGAGTCTAGACCCTGAAGCCTTTCACATTCTGAGAAAGGAAACTGTCACATGAAGGGTACTGGGTTTGAAGGAAGGTTTTAGTTATATTTTGGAACTTATATTCTGTAACTTTGGATAGAGTGTGGTTGGGGTGAGATTGAATACATAATGCCCCCAATCTCAGTGGGATGATAAAATAAATATCTGTTTGTTGAATGAACAGTTAGTCATTTGCTCTGCCAATTTTGAGGTTCTACTCCCCCCTAGATTCTTAGGACATTTTCAGTATCATGTACCTATGAAAACAGAGGATGAAGATAGTTTAGACACATTTCATCACCCTATCAAGAACTTGTCAAAGGACTCCCTCTAGATAAACTTGGAATGTCTTCTTGTGACTGTTCAGTTACTTTAAAGAAATCACATACTTTACTGAAAAGATAGTAACAGCATTTAAGTAGCAATCTCTTATCTTTCCTGAACTTCTACTCTTTAATCTGAAAAGTGGAGTTTCTGGAGATAGTTGCACAGTTGGTTGGTAAATGGCAAGCTTAGTATCCAAAAGGAACACTTCTTAGCTATTTCTATATCTCACAACATGAATCTAACATTTTAGTCAAAGTAGACCACCTTTTGCTTACTTTTTCCTAATACCCTCATATGAAACTTAAGAAAAACTAGTGTGAGTTGAGAAATACAGACCTACCACTGTTGTTCAAATCTTAGATGGTCTTAGATGGTCAAATCTTAGATAAACAACCCAGAGCCAGATATCATGGTGAAAGCTGAAAGATCAGAGAAGTAGAGCAGCCAGCCACTGGTTCTTACCTCTACGAAATCCTCAGCCTAAAGAGAATGAGTTCCTGTTTCCTCACACCTTATATACCTTTCTTTGCCCAGACATTACTTTCTGGGATTAAAGGTATGTGCCACTACTGCCTAGCTCTGTTTCAAGTGTGGCATTGAACTCACAGAGATCCAAACAGATCTCTTCCTCCTGAGTGATAGGATTAAGGGTGTGTGCCACCACTGTCTGACCTCTATGTCTAATCTAGTGGCTGGCTCTGTCCTCTGATCCTCAGGCAAGTTTATTAGGGTACACAATATATCACCACATACCACTGCCTTGGGGGGCAGCCTTCATTAGTGCAGGGCTCAAAGGGAAGCCATGGAGTCATCACACAGTAAACTTTTTTATCTGAAGGGGTTAAGGAAAACACACACACACACACACACACACACACACACACACACACACACACATACACACACACACACTTGACAGTTTTCTTCTTTATTATTCTGTATTCTTCATTCCATGTTCTATATTTTCTTTTCTTATCTCTATCCAGAAATGTCCCTCTGTCTCTCTTGATGTTTTCCTTCTTCTTCTCTCTTGATATTCTCCTCCTCAGTCTCTCATTCTTGATGTTTACTTTCTAACTGTCTTTATTATTGATGTTTCCCTTCTAATTATCTCATTCTTGATGTTTTCCTTTTAACATTCTCATTTTTTAAGTTTTCCTTCTAACTCTTTCATTCTTGATGTTTTCCCTCTAACATATTTTAACTCTATTTTTATTCTTTCCTTTGCAGCTTATACACACCAGGAAAATCTTTCAGGCAATGTAAAGATTACAATGTGGTTATATTCTGTTTTTCAAGTAAATGATTACAATGAATACAAGTAAAAAACAACATATTTTCAATATCCTTTACATGATTAAACATTTTACATACTACAGGTGACAAACAAACTATATCAAGAACCAATGTAGCCAAGCAACTTGTTATAGGTCAACCATGTTGGCAAGCAAGGTATTCTTCTCAGTCAGATCTTTGACTGGCAGGCTGCCTTTTACAGTTTCAAAGAAAGGGTCAATTACTTTATTACTTACCTTTAAAGATAATCTTATAAAGAATCTTAAAGAAATAATAAACCTAAACTTTTATGTATGAAAAAGAATCAGCTGCACTTTAAACCTTTAGGGTGCATACACACATCAATAGTTTTTTATATCAGGAGACTGAGGGCAGCAATGTGTTTAAGGAATTAATCATCACCTTTGGTCATCAACCAATCCTAGTAATTAAGGTGCATCAGCTAGTGATAATTGGGCTGCTTTGTTCTTGTTCTCTGACCTTAAAGAGTTCCTCAGTCAACTATGTGCCTTTCTAAAAGTTTAGGTTGTCTTCTTGGGTTTTTCATTTTAAAGCTGTTTAACAAAAACATCTTAGTCTAACTTTAAGTTATTTTCAAAGCTTTGTATGGTGATATTTTATTTGTACTGAAATGTGATTTTATTTGTATGTTAATAAATAAAGTTGCCTGGGGGTCAGAGCTAATAGCAAGCCATAGCAGAGCTGGGCATTTGTGGTGCACGCCTTTAATCCCAGCACTTGGTAGGCAGAGCTAGGTAGATCTCTGTGTGGTCAAGGATACAGCCAGCATTGGAGACACATGCCTTTAATCTCAATACAAACCATAGAAAATCTGGAGGTCTGTACAAACAGGCAGTGACAAGGCAGTCATGTGGTTGGGTTTACAACCAATGAGAAGGCAGAACAGAAAGTCTATATAAAGACAAACACACAGGAAGTAGGTCTCTCTTGGCTGAAGTGGCTAGCTGCAGCAGACAGGTAAGGCTCTTAGCTCTGATCTCTTGTCTTTCTACTTTGCATTGGTTCTGTGTTTCTTATTTTAATAAGACGGTTGGTTACATCTACAGCTTTATTTCAGCTATGATGCACTCTGAAACCTGTGAACACATCTCTCAACATTACAGTTAAAAGAATTTAAGGTAGCTGGGCTACTGGGACTCAATTGTTTTTCTTAATCATTAACCTACACGACAGTCTATATGACCCTTCATGTGCTCTGTGTGACACATTCTTGTTTTATCTTTTATCATCAAAACTCTATTTAAGCTAACATTATTATCAATTAGACAGTAAAGCTTAGAAAAAAATCATCTTCATAACAATTCACAGGTAAAAATGCCCAGTAGAATGGGATGCTTCCATAAGATAAACATACTACAATACAGGCAATGGGTATCTCCCCACACCCATTCATACCATGCCAGATATCAAAAAAAGATAGAAGTGGCAAACATGTGAAGGCACAGCAGAAGCAAAAGACATTCTGGAGTCTGTGGTCTCAGGGCCTTACCAGTCTGAGATTCACCCATCAGGGATTTTCCTCTTGGTGGACTGACACCTGAACTTCAATTGCACCTCTTCAATTACTTCTCTGAAATGGCCACCAGCACCCACCTTTGTTACAAAACAAAGAAGTACATGCTAGAACCCAATAGTGGATTTAATAGTATTGTCTAAAAGCCCATGTCTACCCAGAATCTCAGAACAAGACCTTATTTGAAATTAGGTGTTTGCAAATGCATTTATTTAATCAAGAATACCAAGATGGATTCTAGAATTGGAGGGAGTCTAATATCTACTTACTGGTGTCCTGTATGTATAGAAGACACACAGACAGAGGAAGAAGACCATAAGGACAGAATGAAGTTTCAAGCACCATCATGAAGATTTCCTTAGAGGCTCAGAGGAAAAATGGCCATGTTGACTCCTTGCTCTTGAATTTCTTGTCTGGAACAGGAAACAGCACATTTCTGTTGGGTTGATGCCATAAAGTCTGTGGTAACTGGTTAACTGAGCCCCAACTAACTTCTCCAGGCCTTTCATTGCACAAATGGGAAAATCTGTCTTCTCACTCAAAGGAAGGTAGATGACAGAAATTCTCAGGAGGAGGAAGCCTTGGCCTTAAACAGAACTGCATTGGTGTTTAATCTGGAATCTCTTGTCCATCTTAGTGAGACTCAGGAGGAACAATTTTTTAGGAGGTACCACACTTACAGAGATCTTTATAATGACAAGGCATAATACTAAATATCAATACATTTCCATTTAACTCTCCTCATTACCCATTGAATTAGATATCATCACTTCGATCAGAATTGGAATTGGGGAAAATTTTCTTTTTTACTTCCTCTTTAACCACAAGGCTCTTTTAAAATGCCCCCAACCTAAAGTTAAGCACATTTGCTATTGTCCATCCTTAGAGCTTTCTCTTCAACCCTATGCTTTCTAGGATGGAGCTGGTTTGAGCCCAAGCATGACAGTAATACCTTGATTTTAATTCAGCTGGAGCTAGAGGAAGATACCAGTTCCAGTACATATATAGACAGAAACTTTTTCCTTTCACTGGGAAGTCAGTGTGTCAGTTCTGAGGCCTGAGCAAGTGCCAGTGAGGAAGTCTGACGACTTGATATTAAGAAATCAGAATTTAAGACAGAAAGAAGAACTGACATTTTGTCAGGTCAGACAGGAAGTAAGAGCAAACTATAGGTAAATGAATTCATTTCTCTGAGCATGAGTTTCCTCAAAAGTAAAAATGTAGTCAGTGCTGGAGTGATGGCTCAACAGTTAAGAGCACTTGCTACTCTTGCAGAGGACAACAGTTAGGTTCCCATCACCCACATCAGATAGCTTACAACTCTAGCTTCAGAGATTCTTCTGGCCTCTGCAGAATCTGAATGCACACACACACACACACACACACACACACACACACACACACACATACATACAAAACAACAACAACAAACAAACAAAATAAATATTTATAGAGAGGAATAGAGAACAATATGCACCTCATAATTAAAACAGTCCCATATCCCAGGAATGTGTTCCAAAATCCACAGTGGATGCCTGATGGGGAATATCAAGCCCTAGACATACTAAGTTTTTGATCCCACTCTTACACATACAGATTTAATATCCTTTTCATTTTAACTAAGCACTAATCATATAATATTTCTATCTTTTCCAATTTAAAATGTGAAAGCAAAGCTACTGAGAATTTCCTTTTTTGTGCAATTTTATAGATAAGAGACTCATTCTTTAGTTGTCATAGTAGTGATGATAATGACAAAGATGGTGGCAGCACAGACAACACTGATGACAAGAGTCACAATCCCAATAAAGAAGACAGAATTACTGGTTGTGACTTGCTTGTCTGTACTGAAGATATCTCATCTTTCATTAATTCAATAATATTTTATGTACTTTTAAAATTCTTTTCTTTGATCACTGCTCTGTGTGTCCCTGTTTCCTAAGGACAAATACTGTTTTACTTCTAGATCCTTTCAATTTACTTGTTAATGCATTCAGCATGTTTTCCACAAAAACCTCCAATGTTTAGATATTGTGCTAAGTATTAGCACTGAATTGGGCATTACTAAGTGTACAGCAATTTTTAAGATAAATGACACTTTAAAGTATAAGAAATTCATCCTTACCATAGATCTTAGCAACTTCAGCAAAGAACATTCTTTGTTCCTTATTAAGAATGCTCAGCATTTTACTTAAAGGAAACACTGCATGGTTTCTCTCTGATGCATTCCAATTGCTAGCAACAGTTTGCTGTGGCTAGTATTAAATAAAGTAATTATTGATTGAACATAAAGACCCTGACATCACAATGGTAGATAACCTGGACTTACAGTTCTGCTCTCATCTGGGCAATCTTGAAATGATAGTTTTACCTTTCCAAGGCTGGATTTTCTCATCTGTAAAATTTAGATCTTACCTTATAGACTGTGAGGTTTTCATGGAAGACTCCTGAGCAGAACCCTGGAAACACTACCTCCAACAGTGATTTCTTCACCCATTGATGTCAAATGTTGTTGAGCTTGCTGAGTGCCAGTTCCAACCCTCCAACCTTCCTGTCTGCTGTTGAAAGGCTCTCAGTGTCCACATGATACTTATAGATGATGAGATCCAGAAAGAAATGGTCAGTATTTTATCATTTTGAATATCCAACCAGTCCTGTGGCCCACTCCATGGATCTAATGTTTTAGATACTCCACCTTCTCCATGGATCTAATGTTTTAGCATACGTCAGACAAAATATACCTGTTAAGCAATAATTAATTTGTACTCATGCATTGTAAAAACTAAAGGCATTCCACAAAGAGACATTCTGACGATCATGAATTATTCAGTTTTTCTATATTGAATGGATATAGTTTGAGTTGTAACTTAAAATAAAAAGAAATAAAGAAAAAGAGGGCTAGGGAGATGGCTAAGTCAGCAAACTACTTGTCAAGCAGGACCCAAGTTGGATCCCAAGAACCTGCATAAAATAGCTAGGTGCAACAGTACACACCTGAAAACTCCAGTCTTGGACAAGAGGAGATGAAAGAACACCCAGAGCTTGCTAATTTGCCAGCCTAGTCTAGGCTAATGAGAGACCCCTTCTCAAAAAGCACAAGGTAGATGACTCCTGAGGAACTATGCCTGAAGCTGACCTCTGGTCTCCGTTGGTGCATTCACATACCAAATACATTCAAATGAACATACTGCATTCATATACACATGCACATACACACACACACACACACACACACACACATGCACATACACACACACACACACATGCACATACACACACACACACACACACACACACACACACACAAGAAAATGTAAATGAAAACTTAACAGTTCATTTGGTTGTGTGGCTCCACTTTGGGTCATATGCAATTTTCATTGGTTTTTATAACAGGAACCTCATATGTACACTCTTCCTGAGAACTCAAGGCCTTAGAGTTATGTATGTTGATTGGCTTGGGGCCTGGTGACCAGGTGGTAGATGTTTGTTTAGGCTCTTAAACAGAGTGCTAGAAGGCCAAAACTCAACCAAGGCCTGCTCTTCTGGAAGTTTCTAGTCAATTTTTAATATAGACATATGTTATTGCAATTTTGCAAAATAGAAAACTAAAAGTTAGAGAGGTCCATTTTATAATGAGCAAGCAACAGAGCTGAACCCTCTGGTTGTAAAGCCTTCCTTTCATAATTTAAAGTTTCATGAGTACTTTTTATTATTAAGAAATTTTTTATTCATTTTACATACCAATCACAGATCCCCCTCTTCCCTCTTCCCACCCCTCTAGCCTTCCCCCCAACCCACCCCCACACCCTCCTACAAGAAGGTAATGTCTTGCCGGGCGGTGGTGGCGCACGCCTTTAATCCCAGCACTCGGGAGGCAGAGCCAGGCGGATCTCTGTGAGTTCAAGGCCAGCCTGGGCTACCAAGTGAGTCCCAGGAAAGGCGCAAAGCTACACAGAGAAACCCTGTCTCGAAAAACCAAAAAAAAAAAAAAAAAAAAGAAGGTAATATCTCTCATGGGGAGTCAGCAGAGCTTGGTACATTCAGTTGACGCAAGTGCAAGCCCCTCCCCTTGCCTCAAGGCTGTGTGAGGTGTCCCACCATAGTTAGTGGGCTCCAAAAAAAACCAGCTCATGCATCAGGGATGGATCCTAAACTTACTGTCAGGGGGTCAAGCTACACAACTATCTCCCTTATGCAGAGCACCTAGTCCAGTCCCTTGGAGGATCCATAGGTGTTGGTCTAAATTTCATGAGTGCCCATTAGTTTGGTTTGGTTGTCTCTGTACGTTTTCCCATCATGATCTTGATGCCCCTTGCTCATAGAATCCCTCTTCTCTCTCTTTAACTGGACTTCTGGAGCTTGGCCTGGTGTTTGGCTATGGATCTCTGCATCTGCTTCCATCAGTTACTGGAGAAAGGCTCTATGATCACAGTTAGGGTATTCACCAATCCAATTACTAGGGTAAGCCAGCTCAGACACCTTCTCCACCATTGCTAGTAGTCCAAGCTCAGGTCATCCCTGTAGATTCTGAGGAACACGAGTACTATATTTACATAATTTCAATCCCTACTTCTACCTCCAACTCCTCAGATGCCACCTATTCCATCTCAAATTTGTGAACTTTCCATCTATAATTATTATCATTTATGAACTCTCCATCTGTAATTATTATCATAACACACACATGCACACGCATGCACACACGTACATACTACTCACATTCCCCTTTATCTTCAGCCTTAGCCATTCTTAAGAGTTCACACTGTTTCACTACAGAAGCATTGTCAACTTAGAGACCCTTGGAATTTACTGTAACTACAAGCCTGACAGCTTTCCACTGTGGGATGAGAAATAATTATTGCCAGTAATTAGAATTAAATTACTTTTGTCAAAACACATGAAATCACAAAGATAGCACTGAGACATCTTAAGTCCCTCATCCCACAGTCTCTGTCCCCACTAATAGAAACTCATGTAGCCCTAAGAAATTTTCTCTCAATTCTGGACTCCAGGTGTGGGTCACAGTCATTAGTTACAGCTGTAACTCACAGACAACAACATAAGGGGTTGGTTTCCTGTTTTTCTAATAGAGTTGGTATTGATAATACTGATCACTCAAGGTCATTAGACAGAAGGACACAAAAGTGGCTGGATGTGCAATGTAGTTCATGCATTCACTGAGTACATCTTGCAACTGGACTGACCCATGTGAAGACTTGGAGACAGATGTTCTTACAATTTCCTTTCTGCTTATGATACTGATGTAAGTCCATTTCAGAGAATTGAAACACATAGGAAAGTATAAAAAAGGAAATAAAATGTCACCTCCCCTAAAGCACAGCAGTGATTTGTGCTCATATTTGGAATTTCTGATCACTGTTGTGTAACACAAACCTTAAAAGGTCTTATTAATTGAAAAACCCAGAGCCAGGTATTGGGGCAAATGCTGAAAGATCAGAGAAACAGAACAAGCCACAGGTAACCTCACCTCAACAACTACTCATCAAATCCTGTTTTCACGAATCTCCAGATGGAAAGCTTCTGAGTCCTTACCCAAATGGATCTCAGCTGAACTGTTCAAAAGTCTAAAAGCTTAAAAGCCCTAGTTCCTAGTCCTCATGCCTTATATACCTTTCTGCTTCTTGCCATCACTTCCTGGGATCTCAAGTGCTGGGATTAAAGGTGTGTGTCACAATGCCTGGCTGTTTCCAGTGTGGCCTTGAACTCACAGAGATTTGAATGGATCTCTACTTCCAGAATGCTAGGATTAAAGCATGTGCTACCACTGCCTAACCTCTATGTTTAATACTGTGACTGTTCTGTTCTCTGACTCCCAGATAAGTTTATTGGGGTGCACAATATATCAACCACATTTTTTATTTTTGTTTTGTGTGCTTTTAATTATTTATCTCTTAAACACACATACACATATGCAAGCACACATGCACAAAAGCATACATCCACACAGAGAAAATTATTTGAGTCTCCCTTTAGCTCACCAGAAAAAACTAAAATGTATATTAATTTTGTAATTAAGTTTTTGATTATCATAAATTTGAACATACTTATGAGGCACAACATGATGTTTTGACTCATGTATACATCAAAAATGATTAAGCTAGGATAACGAGTATACCCACCACCTAACCCTTTTATCATTACTTTGTGATAAGTGTACACAATATTCTCTGTTCTTTTGTTTTAAAGATTTATTTATCTTTATTTATATTGAAAGTATTTTGCCTGAATGTGCATGTGTCATCATGTGCCTGGTGTCAATGGAGGCCAGAAAAGGTGTCCAATTCCCTGAAACTGGAGTTAGAGTTAATTATGAGCCACCATGTAGGTGCTGGGAACTGAACCCAGGTCCTCTGCAAGAGCAGCCAGAATTCTTCACTGCTGACCCATCTCTCACTGCTTTTAAATAAAAAAATTATATTTGCTTAGAGGGAGGCAGAATATCACCAAACCAGCTACAAATTCTCTGCCAATTACAGAATGGTATTCTATTGACAGACATTATATAAACTAAATATATATAAGCTGAGAATGAAAAGACTGAATGACTAATTTGTACTGTGCACTGACAAGTGTCTGCTTCTAATTTCTGTGTTAATTTACATACTGTACAAGGTTAGTAGTTGTTGAAAATACCACGAGGACAGGGCTTCTAAGACACATTTGCTAATGTGTTAACTGTAAAAGAATACACTGTACAGTCTTAAAAACACATCTTACACAATCTTACATTATATTTTTTTCTTGTGAAAGAGTGAGTTATGTGCAGGGAGTTAAATATTTTATCAACAAGAAAAGACGATTACTGCTGTCTTCATCTCATCTTGCTTCTCTTGCTCTTTCCAACCTTTTTTGCTTTATCATGTCTGCCTTCTGCTCTAAAGGCACAAAGAGCCTGTTTGTATCTTCCCTGTGGCTTCTTTTCCTGAGGCTTTTCATTGTCTGCACTGTGCTGCTCCACATTTCTCCCAAGGATTCTGTAGTATCACCAATGGAGCAGCTAGAATGTTCTTCTTTGATTTTAGGACAATGCTCAGAACAGAACAACAGATTGGAAGGAGGCCTGTTGGTGCACTGGGAATTTTCAACTCCTTTTCTGTTTATTTTTGTTTGTTTGTTTGTTTGTGGTTTTTTTTTTTTTTTTGAGGACAGAGGAGAGGCTTTAGTCAACCTCATTAGTAGCCTTCTTCATCCTTGCAAGCCTTCAACACTTCGTTCAACACTTCCTCAGCCTGGTCTTCAACCTCTCTGAGCACATTGCAGATAGTTCTATGAAGCTAACTGACACAAGAGAGTGCTCCTGATGACCTTTTCACAAAGAATCCTATGAAGACATTTCTTTTCTAAGTTTCTTAGGATCTCTTCTGTCCATGCTCAGTTGTTTCCCCCAGAGAAACAGAGTCACCTAGTACCCATGTGGCTCTCATTTGCTGTGGCAATGTCTCTATTTTTTCCATTTTGAAATTTGTGCTACCGTGCTAAAGGACACCCTTTGTCCCTTCTCTCTAACTGAAACTCTAGACCTGATGATCAAGTGGTGTGATTTCTTAAGCTTCTGTCTTCCAGGGAGTGAAAGATTGATTGCTGCTTGTTCCAGAAAAGAATAAGTGAGTCTTAGTTTCTCTCCAGGGAGGACTAGGGGGAGAGGGACCATGGGACCCAGGAAGCTGGGAAGAGAGAGCAAAGTGACTGACATTTTCTGTTCTGCCCTTATCATGCTCAGCTCCCAGATGACCTTAGGACAAAGAATGACTTCCCCATGGACAGTTCTAGAAACCAAGGCTCTATTTGATTTAGAGAAAGAGGAAATTATGAAACCATTTTTCTGGCATGACCTTTGCAATAAAGCTTATTAGTTATGCTGAAGTCCTGGTTGGGTGACATTACATGGGTTGAACATGACACAGAGCTTTGTTCTATTGAGTTCTGGGATATGGTACAGAATATATCTTCTCATGACATCTCTGGGCTTCTCCAGGTCCCTTGGTAGACATTTCTGGATGTCCTCTGAGCATGGTCAAGGCCAATGGCTGCAGGCTCAGGAAGGATGCATTGTACAAAAACCTTGTTGGCTCTGTTGTGTCTGGCTGGGAACTCATTGGGGTGGTTGTAGATTTGTTCCTATGAGTGAGTCTAAAACATAATGGCTCTTGTCACCACTTCTGCAAACTACAGGGATCTTTGAAATACTTGACTCCAAATTCACTAGTGGGGTGACCTTCCAGTTGTACACAGTGAGGTATATAATGGCATCTCTCAACAGATGAGGGTGTGTATTCAAGGGGAACTATACCTTCCACACAACCAATGCTCAAAACTTGCTGCCTAATAGACACCATTTTTCTTGTTTTTGCTCAACAACTAAAACAATGAAAGCTTTCATGTTCTAATGAGAACTAAGAAATCAGTGGCTTCTGGTGGCCTGATGTAATTTATGTCCTTCGTCACCTACTCTTAAGCAGCCTCCTGCAAGCCTACTTAACTAGTCATCCTACACCCTTTATCATAGCACCCTGTGTGAGACTTAACAGGAGAAGGAGACCACCAGAGCAATGCTGAGGCCAAAGACAAAGCTTTACTTGAGGCAAGAGGTGTTGCCAGGCTATTTCCAAGAAAAGGAAGAACAACCCACCAAAAAGGAGTTTGGGCTTTATAGAGTGGTTTTAATTGGGTGAGAGGGTGGTGCAAAGGGAAAAGGAAATACTGTAAGCAAAAATTCTTTATGAAGGAACTTCTAGATGAACATCAAGATGCTGTGGTCAGGCTGCTCTGCTGAGATAAGGGTCAGATGACTTTGGAGAAGTGCAGAATGTTCTTGTTTCCATTTTCCCAAATGGTCTGGTTCCCACAAGGTTTATCCTACTTAATGTCTTAGATGATTCTATACTGGGCCAAGACTCCTCAAATTACTTAACCTGATCTCCAATTATTCCATTTGCTTTTTATGCATTCCTCTCCCAAAGTCTCTGATGACAGCAATACCCCTATATAATGTTTCCTATAAAATATATCCTCCTGCTCCATGAAGCCCCTCCCATGACTCTGTTCCCAGTCTTTCTCTCTCTTCGTCTCTCCACCCCCTCTCTCTCTGTTTCTCTGTCTCTCCTGCAGAACAAATGGACTATTTGCACCACATCATTAATAAATGTTGACCCCATTCCTATAAACCATACTTTCTCTAAGAATCATTCCCTCCCAGATGGTATCTTCTTCACATGGGGATCCAGTGTGTTTTCTTATATGGGCTTCAAGCAAGAAAATCCATGCATTCTTATCATCCTCAACCCCAGACTCACTTATTACTTGAGGATTAAGTCTTCTTCTTGTTATCACACTGTCTAACACACTCAAATGGGGCTGTTCATCTCCCCATGATGGTAGGGGCCAGCCTGCTTCATCTGTGACTCTGGGGCAGCTACTAGGATGGCAGTGTGTGTGTGGAGGGGGTGTAATTGAGTCATTCTCTACTTCCTATGGAAATCTCTCAACAGAACTAACAACAGCAACCAAGAACTCACCTAGGGGTCTCCAAATGCTACAGGAATAGCTCTTTTCCCTGACTTCAGTTACCCTTCAAAATAGGTGAGGCCTGGACCTCATGACAGCAGAAAAAGGAGGAACTTGCCTCCCCCTCAGCAAAGAATACTGTTACTGCATCAGCTACTCAGGTCAGGGAGAGTTATGAAAAAAAAAACCATAGCCTCTAAGACATAGCCAGCTGTCTACAGTTCATTGGAGGGGCATGGTCTTACTGGCCATGGAATGTCTTCAGTAGCATTTGGCCATGGCTCCTACCTCTTCTGGCACTCCTAATTGGAATCATTCTCCTCTTCCTAGCCCCCTGCCTCCTCTAATGCAAAACCAGGTAAACCAAATCATCTGTCTTACTTTTAAAGGACTCCTCCTGATGTGTCCATATCTCCCACTCCCCATCCTTATTGGCCCTTTGGCTTCCCTGAAGCAGAGACCACTCTGTAACTCAGTCAACCACACCAAGACATTTTGTCCCTGACTCTGTACCTCAGTCCAAAAGGAAGGAGCCAGAGGAGACCACTGATGCCCCCTTCAATCAACAAAAGGTTGGGATGTTAGGCTCACCCCACTCCCCACCCAACCAAAGCCTTCCTATGAAACCTCAAACTCCATTTTTCGTGGGACTGTTCACCCTTCTCCTAGAGACAGCCTGGCAGTTAGTTCCTCAAATAAAGCTTAGCCTTTCTTCCTTAGCAGGCTCTAGTCATCTCATTCTTTGTTAAGTCTCACCCCTTTCGCTTTACTTTCTTCCCTTTAAATTCCTCCCAAAACATGAAAAAGACATGTGCTACACAAATAGCTGAGGGATTATTTGATTAATATTTTACTAAATGGAGAATGGCTACCACAGGGACCACTTCTGTTTCACTCTGAATCCTCATTGTCTACCCCGTGATGGATGCTGAAGAGAAAGTTCAAGACAGGAATAATAATTAGTTGCAAATGAGAGTGGTGTTATTATAAGGAAAGGCTTGAGTCTCCTCCCTCCTAGGAAGAGAGATTATCTGGACCCAAACATGTGTTTTCCTTTAATTACTGGGAGCCAGCTATCTTGTCATATGCTTCAGTATTCCTTTATTTAAGAATCTACATTCCATGCTGCATTTTTTCTGGTTATCCCATTGAAATAATTCATAGTCAATAGAGACCCAGCTAGGTTCCAGAACAGAAATTAAATAATTTCTCATGAGCAGAGAGAGACAGGTGACAGGAACAGAGAGGGACTCTATGCCTTCTCTTTGCTTTCAGATGGTAAGTCAAGGAGTGTCATATAAGGAGCATAGGTTCTGGCTTCCTGCATTATGTTTCACACCCAGACAATTTTGGCAAAGAATTTCTCATTACCTTATACAAATATTCTTGCCCTTCTGTTACCTGGAAGCTGGAGGTAATTATGGGCAGAAATGCAGTTCCATGAGGCATATTAGGCTGGTGAAAACTTCACTTTGACCACTAATTGTACTTCCAATTAAGTGGTTGCTTATTTAGTGTTCATAATTTAGTTGATGGGCAGATGGCTTAGTCCAAAAACTTCTTCCAGCTATGTGAGCTTTGTAGCACTGTGAGAAGAGTACAGAATGAGATGGGGGAAGGGATAAAGTTGTGTGCATGTGTGTGTGTGCGTGAGGGGGGGGCGATTAAGGGATGTAAAGACAAGGGATAAAAGAGGAAAGGATGTGAGGGAGGAAAGAAATGCTCTATCCTACTTTCTGTGTGTAGAAGAGCACCAGCTGTATTTAGAAGGCTTATACCCAACTCATGCATTAGCAACTCTGTATAACCATTTGGCACTATCCACTACAGCTAAATTTATGTTCACTCTATGACCCAAGTAAACCATGCCATGGTCTATATCTTAGAGAAATGAGCATGCATGTACCCCAAAAGCACATATAGGAACATTCTTAGAAGAATTATTTATGCTGGCATATATAAGAAGAAGACATAATCACCATTGATAACCACCAGCATTAGCTATCATGTGGTGTTTTGATGAGTAAATGAAGACAAGAAGGAAAAAGGTAACATCCTGTGCTTGTGGAGGTCAAGAACATGTTCAGTTAATCTGTAGACTGAAATAAAAATAAAGGTTCATCTAGAAACTAACAAGGAATAAAAATGGGGGACACTTAAAAGTGCTGTGTAAGAAGCACTTAGATGCAAGAAGCATAAAATATGCTTTTAAGAAATATGAAAGCCGAAGATGGATATAGCTTAAGTTATAATTCAGAAAAAACATTTTAAGTGATAAAATCCTTGTAGTCCTGAGAAATATTTGTGTTTAACATATGCATATATATAACACAAACCATTTATATTTAATATACTTAGTATATTAAATATATAATATGTTATATATCATATACTTTTAAAAAAAATTATAAATAACAAAGAAATATTTAAATCGTAAGCACTTGTTTGGCAAGTTGCCTGTGTATTCCAATCTCAGCATCAATCAGAATCTTTGTTCTTTCTCATTAATTTTTAAGAGAAAAGAAAAGATCCTTGTTAGAGAATTCATGTGAAACCTTTTCTAGCCTTTTATTGTAAATAATTTTCCCTTGTTCACTATCTTTTTTAAAGATTTTTTCAGTGATTATTTTTATGTAAAGAGGGTTAAAATTAAGTAACCAATAGCCTCTACCTTTCTCCCTTATCATGCCTTTCATTGCCTGCCTTTGTTTCTTCCCAAGTTCCTTGTTTGGGGTAAACTTATAAAAAGCAGTGTACCAGGGCCTGGCTTGAGATGAAGGGAGACACGCAAACTCAGAACTGGAGAGACAGCAAGGAATCATATCAAAAGGTTTTGGATTTGGGAATTTATCCTGAGTACAAGAGTCAGTTGGGAAGACAAGTGTCAGTGAAAACTGCAGAGATATGTATGATGAAGGCCATTTAGGAGTTGAACAGAGATTGGAGAAAAGCAAAAGCAAAAATTGGTCCAGGAAAGAGTAGCTTGGGCTGCCAAAGGGCAGCAGAGATGGAGATGGGAAAGCCTTAGTGACATGCCTTAGCACAGAGCAGGTTCCCTGGAACTGGATAGTGGGTGGATATAGGAGAAACAGGACTTAGTGGAAAACTCCCTACAGCCATCTGAAAATCTATGGATCCACACTGCTGCCCTAGAACTCTAGGCTTGCAAATTTGTGGTTTTGCTTTTACTTATTTAAGTCTTTATCGATTCCAAAATTATTTTGAATGGTCTGGTTGAGACTGTAATTTTTATTCCCCTTGCCCAAGAGTCAATTTCTTCACTGGATAAGCTACCGCTCCCTCATTGCTGTGTGAGGTTTCCTAGTGGTTGATTATGAATGAACTTTATTTTGAAGCTCTGTTCTATTCATGATCTCTTTTACTTTTTTCCTACAATTCTGATAGTTGCATGTTTTGGTTTGTTTGTATATTTGTAGGAAATTATCACACTTTAAAAACTCTTTACTGCTGGTTCTCTCTCTCTCTATACACACACACACACACACACACACACACACACATTTGATTGTATTGTAATTGCTTTTTTCCTCAGATGAACTTCAGAATCTAATAAATAAGTTCCAAACAAATTCCATTAGACATTTCATTGGGATTTTACTAAACCAACAAATTAATTTCAGAAGAACTACTAGCTAAGAACTACTGTATAAAAGACAATTTCTGTATCTTTCCTTCCACTTTTATATGGATTCTGAAGATTGAACTTAGGTCATTAGGCTTTCTCTGAAAGTACCTTTACCAGCTAAGCCTTCTCATCAGCCTGGATTCTCCTTATTCTTAAAATTTCTTTCCCCCAGAATTCTGTATTGTGGCTCTCATTATAAAATGTCTTTATATAATTCTCTGATGGACAAGTATTCATATGTATGAAATGTACAGATTAAAAAAATATATATCTTCTATGAGATCATTCCAAAGAGCTAATTTAAAAGATGTGTGTGTTTGTTTGTTTTTTTTTTAACAATCAGCCTATTTTTAATTTCAAATGAACCACATTATTCAAAAACTACATATAAATTAAGTCTCCTGGACTCTTACAAAGGTACTTCAATTTCATGGATCAAACACAGATTCACATGAAATGGAAAAAGGTATCACCTCACTTGATTTTCAGAAAATGCCCATTAAAATAAAATTTATGGTGACTTGGTGGCATACACCTTTAGTATCATCTCTTGGAAAGCAGAGGCAATCTCAGTGAGGCAGAAGCCAGCCTGGTCTACAAAACAAGACCTTCTTTTTTTCTTTCTTTTTAAATTTAATTTAACAAAAAGCTTTACTGGAAGGATTTTAGGGACTCACAGAATCTTCAGGAGGCTAGAGAACTGACCTGACGATGGAAGATTTATGCAAGGCACCTCAACCATGACACCCATTTCATCACTGTGTCTGGGCACAGCAGTGGGAATAGCAAATGCCAGATGTATGCATCTGCATGACTTTTTGGTCGAAAGTTCCAGAACACAGAGTACAATGCAGCTAAGGTTGGGTTACGTGCCTACCACTGATTGTATCAGACCACAGAAAGAAGGCTTCAACTTCATAGTAGTCTTTAAAATAATCATTTTCATGACCATTTCTTAGAAAAAAATTCAAGATGCTTTGGGGTCACCCCCAAACAACATGTCCACTACAGATCCAATATAAAAGAGAAAAGCATCCATGTTTAAATGTTTTGAAGAACAACAATAGCAACAGTATAAACTATATGTATTGATGTCTTTTAGTTTGATAAATCAAGTTTTGTATTGAAATAAGATCTTTGCGTGAAAAAGATGTGTGTTTTATGCGCTGATAACAGTTCCAGATATGGGCTCTGTCTTATGGAATGACCTTCAATCCAATGAGAAAGTGGTTGGTTACTTCCATGACATTTATGCCCCTATTGCACCAGTTGGCATGTATTCTTGGGTGGATTATCCTTGTAGTTTGTAGGGTTCACAGCTGAGTAGGAATGATGATTACTTTTCTCTTTCAGTAGCATGCATAGCATCTTCCAGCACTATGAAAGATAGCTAGTACTCCCAGGCCAGTACTAGCTTGATTTTGTCTTGTTCTACAACTCAAGTTCCTGGTATCTGCAGAAATAGCTCTTAACATCAAGAACTGGAAGACAGTCACTGACCAACAATTCCAGAATAATGTAACCCATTCTTGGCTTGGAGCTTTACATTATCTAGCCTATGGGATCTAATAAAGCATTGTTGTTCTATTTAAAATATCTATATATTTGTGAACGTATTTATCTTAGAAAGCTTCTGAAGTAGTAGATTTTCCATATGAATTTTCAAAATATCTTTAGTGTTAATTATACATCTTCATACTTCCTCCTCTGCCCCCCCATCCCCTTTCCCCATTTAAGCCTTCCTGTTCCTTTATTCCACCATTTAAAAGATTCTCTGGAGTTTTATAGGAATATAATTGCATTGTTGCCCAAAATCATCATCATGTTTCCTTTATAGTAATGACATCTTCTCACATTCACTCTAACTGTATCCAATGCTCTGAACTGTATGTGACAGTTGTGTAGCTTGGTCTGTTTGTAAAGCGCCTAGCAGTGAGATCAGGACCTTTCCCTGGCACTTAGCAGGCATTTGGGAACCTGTTTCCCATGCCTGATTACCTAGCCCCGCCTTGACACAAGGAGAAGAGCTCTGTCCTGCCTCAACTTGAAGTGCCCTGCTTTGCTCAAGCCCATGGGAAGCCTGCCTCTTTCTAAATGGAGATGGAGGAGGAGTGGAAGGTGGGATGTGGGGGTGAAGGGCAGAGAGAGGGGAGACTGGGAGGAGAGGAGGGAGGGGAAACTGTAGTCAGTATGTAAAATAAATGAAAAAAAAGTTATTTTAAAAAATGACCAGAACAACACTAAATTATGATGACAAAAGGCTTTTATTTGCTTGCTGTTGCCTCTGAATTTAATAAGAATTGTTTTTAGTCCTTCACTGTTGAGAATCTTTGTAGTTGGCTTAAGATATAAAATACTATTATGATGGGGAATTGCTTTTCTGAGCAATGGAAATGTTTTTATTTATTTATTTTTAAATTTTTTATTCATTTTACATACCAAACACAGATCTCCCTCTCATCCCTCATTCCACCCCCTCCCTTGTTTTCCCCCTCTTTCCCTCCTCCAATAGGGCAAGTTCTCCCATGGAGGGACAGCAAAGCCTGTTGTACATTCAGTTAAGGCAGGACCAAGTCCCTCCCCCTGCATCAAGGAGGAGCAAAGTGTCTGACCATAGGTAATGGGATCCAGAAAGCCAGCTCATGTACCAGGGATAGATCCTGATCACACTGCCAGGGGTCTTTGTGGTGATATATTGTGTATCCCAGTAAAGCTTGCCTGGGGATCAGAAAACAAGGCCAGCAATTATATGAAATAAAGAGGTCAGGCAGTGGTAGCACACGCCGCCTTTAATCCTAGCATTCTGGAGGCAGAGATCCATTTGGATCTCTGTGAGTTCAAGGCCACACTGGGAACAGAGCCAGGTGTGGTGGTACATACCTTTAATCCCAGCACTAGGAAGGAAGTAGGGTGAAAGGGCACAGAAAGGTATATAAGGCATGAGTAAACAGGAAGTCTCTCTCTTGAGGCTGGTTTGTTCTGTTTCTCTGATCTTTCAGCCCAATGTCGGCTCTGGGTTTTCTATTAATAAGACCGTTTAAGATTCCTGTTATAGGCCATGATGGGAACTTTTTAATTATTTCTATTTTCCACTCTCCCTTCAATTACTACTGACTCTTTTCTATTAAAAAATATTGTTACTTTCCTTTTAAAAATATTCATATGAAATGTTGCATCCATAATTCTCTTTATAACGTGTTTCATCTCATGGATAAGCATTACATGGTAACTGTGGATAATGCTTTTAATTTTGTTGCGTGATTTGGTTAGTCAATATTCAGGATTTTTGTATATCTTCTCAATTTTACTGCAGACTTATTTTTTTTAAGTTTTGGAATAAGGGTTCTGGTTTTACAAAATGCAGGACTCTTTCATATTTTCTTATGCCTGGAAATAATTCAATATTATGGAATTTGAGTTCCTAGAAATTTGAAAGAATAAATTTCACAATCATATGGTGTAGGAGTTTTTTAAAAGTAATTCTTTAAAAAAATTTTAGTCTTTCATGATAACTTATCTGTTGAAGTTTTCTATCTTTGCTTGAGTGAACTTTTAAAGTATTTATTTCCTCATAATTTTTCCGTTTCCTTGAGATCCTGAACTTCTTATGGCTGTGGATAGGCTTTAGTATTTTATTTCCCTTGCCAGATACAAAACTTTTTTCTAAGGGAAGGCCTTTGTTTCATGTCAAAGATGTCCATTTTATTCATATTTTTGAAAAAAAAATTTAAAAGATTAAGAGTATGTCTTACAAATAAATGACTGAATTTCTATATAGATGTTTTTAAATATTAAAACTAAAACAAGCACTGTGTTGCAATGCTGAGATAAATGGAATCCTATCAGCAACCTACACATCCACCACACAAACAGCTCCTCCTTCCCCAGCAGAGAAACAATATAACAGAATATTGTATACATTTACTTATGACATAATCCCTTTCCCTAAACAAAATATGATTAATATCTAGTTTTGCTGGTTTTGAATTTACAGCAAGTTGATTCATGCTTAGTGTTTTTTTTTATATCTTCAGCAGTTCAACATCAAATTTTGAGGTTCATTGAAGATTATTCAATAGTGGAGTTTATTCATCTTTTACTGTAGTAAGATATTTCCTTAGATATTTCTACTCTGTCCTAGGTGGTTGCTTAGATTAATTTAAACACTTTCTTCCATTACAAGTTTTCTTATAAATGATGCTTCTGTGAATATTGTTTTATGTGTTTTCTACTACCCATGTGCAGGATTTTATATTTGGAACTTTAACATAATTTAAATATACAATAGAAACAATAACAGAATTTGTTAAATGAGGAGATTTGTTGACTTTTGAGTTCATGAACAAATGAAGTAATGGAATCAGATCCTAAGAAATGTGTGCAAGTACCCAGGGCCTCATTCCTGGCATCACCAGGCTTTTAAACCTTTGCCTGATTAGTGAGTGCAAATTGTTGTTCTAATATAAGTATTAAATCTCCTTGATATTTTGAAGATATGTTTACTTCACTAGGCTGTTCATGCATGTGGTTTGAGATCAAAGTCTTGCCTCTCAACATAACTGTTTCCAACTATCCTTGCCAAGGCTAATCATTTGAATTCACTTTCCCGATCTGTAACTTTATATGCAAATATAGACAGGTATGTTTATATATTTTACTGTCTCCTTTTTATATAGAAATAATGCTATATTACATGTACCATTTCTATTTTTTGGTCATGTAACAACAAGAGAGATATTCACTAGTTAGTGTAACTAGTGCTATAACATAACATAGCATGTAAATAGCTAGATAACATCTTTGAATTATTTATTAGTTAAAAATATTCTATTGTAAATATTTTTCAGCAGTATAGAAGGAAGTTAAGTCATTTACAGGAAAATAAATGAAATGAGATAAATATATTGAATGAATTAAGTCAGTTTCAGAAATGCAATATTGGATATTTTCTCCCAATTGTGCATCCTAGATTTTATGTGGATACACAGTCATGTATGCATAGATGATTTGAAAACTGAATTGAAACTGCCTAGGGGAACAAATTGGATTAATGGAAGGGATGGTGAGAAAGGGTAGGGTATACAAGGAAGAACGTAAAACATCTTACATACTTCCACAAAATGGGCTTCTGTAATCCAGCATAATAAATTTATTTATATACTATATAATATATAACATAACAATATAATTATAATCTATATAATATTTAATATGGAATATAAAATATTATTCAATTATATGTAACACGTATATCATATGCCATATTATATATAATTCACTGTATGGACTCACTACATTCTGCTTCACCAGCTGCTATTGTTTTCAGTGTTTAGCTATATAAACAAAACTACAGTCACCGCGTGTAGAAGTTGGGTCAAATGGTCTAGGTATTTTAAATACTTGCATATAAACTCTAAAATAACAAGTCTAGCTTCAAGAAATTTTGTTGATGATCTTTATTAGGATTATGTTAAAGTCCTAAATCGATATAAGAAGGTTTGAAATGTTTGTTATATTGAGCTTAAATATCCGAAATGATGATAAATCTTTGTATTTATACAAATCTTTCTTTGTATATATTTGAGAATATTATTACTGTATTTCCTAATTATGTAATTATTTTATTGTGATTTTAAGAGATTTATTTTATTTATGTGTATACACATGTGTCTATGTGTGAACACGTGCACATGTGTACAGGTACTTATGGAGAAAGAAGAGGGACTCAGATCCACTGGAGCTGAATTGTAGGCTGTTGTTAACTGCCTGACTAATATGGGTACTGAGAATCTAACTCAGGTCTTCTGCAAGAGTAGAATGGGCTGTTAAATGATGAGCTACCTCTTCAGCCCCCGATACTGTGATTGTTAATGGGAGTTTTTCTTTTCTTTTTTTTTCATTTTTTTTTTTTTTTTTTGAGACAGGGTTTTTCTGTGTAGCTTTGGAGCCTGTCCTGTATTTTGCTCTGTAGACCAGGCTGGCCTCAAACTCACAGAGATCCACCTGGCTCTGCCTCCTGAGTGCTGGGATTAAAGGTGTGCACCACCACCGGCCTGGCTGGGAGCTTTTCTTAATAGCTGATGTTGAAATATACAAATAATCCACTGTATGCATATTTGACAGGTACATTATCTATTAAGTATGTTAGTCAAGGTTCTCCTTGTAAGAATTAGACACAAAGGAAATTTGTTATTGAGGATTCTAGTGAGAAAATTTAGAGGGTGTAAAGAAGACCAGAGATATATTTATGACATTGAGTGAGAAAACTCAGGTGGAAGCATCTTTACCTTCGAGGTGGTCCTGGAGACAAAACAACCGAGGAGTCCTGGAGTCAAAGATGTCCATCAGAGGTGCTCCCATCTTTGCAGCAGGTCCTTGCTAGAAATTTGATTGGCTTGATTTTTTGCAGATCTAGTACAGGCAAACACAGTTGCTGTGAGTCTGTGAATGCAATAGCCTTGTCATATCCAGAAGACACTGTTTTATAGAAGTCCTCTGTACTCTACAGAATTTTAAAGTTTATAATCCAACTCTGCTAACTATAGGTACCAGAGATGTCTCGAACTCATCCATTTGGCTTTATCACTGTTGAGAAGTAAAGAAAATGCAGCATATAGACCAATGGTCCTACACAGCATTAGAGGACAGTTCTTCAACATGGAACAAGTATGAACATAGAGGACATTACACTGAAGGTATTAAACCAGTCAGTCACAGAAGGACAAATAATGAATGAGTCCACATAATTTCAGGTTTCTAAAATAACAAATCCGTGTGTCAGAGAGAAGAGGAGTGATTGACAGGTACTAGAAGGAAAGAAAATAGAGAGATACGAGTCATTTAAAACTAGAAACTTAGCCAAACCCAGAGACACATTGACAAAAATGCTACTTTTTCTATCATGGACTGTTTGCTCCAGTTGCTTAGGCAAGCTGCATGGAAATCATCTGTAGCTGCCCACCTTCTAAAGGCCCTGGAGTCAAGCTACACATACTTGCTTCCCCAAAGCTTTCACTTTTTAAAACTTCAGGGTGCTTAAAAGGAATCCCCTGTAGGGCTTGTTAAAGTACAAATTGCTATCCCTCCTCCCAGAGATTCAGATTTAGTGGATAAGAGTGATATCCAAGAGTTTATATCTCTAACAAGTTTCCAGATGCTACCACTTTGCTATCCTGTGCTGGGAATTGCATGTTCAGACCCATTACACTATACACCTCAGCATGTCCTGAGAAGGTGAAGCCAGCACCTTCACTTGTCTGTTTGCTGGAGTCATTGCCTCAAAATCCCATATGGAGCCTGTGCATCCCCTCACTTTTTGTATATGGTGTAATATAAGTGCTGTTGCATCATCATGTCTGTACTGAAGTTGCTGTATGGTGAGCTCACCAGAAATGTGAAACACCATGTGCTTCAGTCTGGAAGGCCTAAGCCTTATGAATCAGAAAACTGGTTCATCCCCAAGCCTCTACAAATGGAAAGGTTAAATTTTCTACACACAGAGAAACTTCAATGCCTAATGTTACATGATCTGATGGCCCTAAAAGCTTTTTGGATAGAACATATCTCTTTTTAAATTTTTAATTAGCATAGAAAGTAGCAGACTTACTTCCTTGTGGTATTTTCACACACACTAAGTTCTGGTTGATCCTGCTTTCTACTCTTCTTTCTTCATCACCCCAGACCCTGTCTCTTTTATACTTACATATGATCCAACCGTATGACTCCTGGCATGTACCCAAAGGATTCCATATCCTTCCACAGAAATACTCATACAACCATATTTATTGCTGCTGTTTTCACAGTACTAAGTAAAAGGAAGCAACCTACATATCCATCAACAGATGAATCAATAATAAAATGTAATAACATGGAGTTTCATTCAACTACAAAAAATTAAAATTGTGTAATCTTCAGAAAAATTGATAGTAGAAAATATATTTATACTTATGTTTAAAAATTATATAATTAAAGTAAATATATATTAAAATATAAAATACATATTATGTTAAGAGAGGTAACCCAGGCTGATAAAGATGAATACGGTGTGTTCTCTCTCATATGGTCATCTTCTAATTGTTACATATGCGTATTTGTGAGGGAATAAGTGTGGACAGCGTCCAGGAAACTGGAAATTAACCCATGATATGGGAAGGGGTTTTCAAGGAGAAGAATGGGGAAGGTAAAAGAACATATGTGGATAGGCTAATTTACTAGGGAAGAATGCATCTCTTTAACTTAGTTTAACATTTTTTGTGTGTGTTTTACTGTGAGGCTTTAGTTAATTTTCTCATCGGTTATTTTATTACACTTTGATTCATTTCTATCATACTTTTTTCTTTTATTTTTATTCTCTCATACATTATATCTTGACCACAATTTTCCCTCTCTCCCCTTCCCAAGTCTCTCCACCAACCTCTTCTCTCCCCTAGACCCACCCCACTCCATATCCTCTCAGAAAAGTGCAGGCCTCCCAGGGACATCAACCAAACACAGAACAAGCCACAATAATACCAGGCACATATTAGCACATCAAGGCTGGAAGAGGCAACCCAGTAGGAGGAAAAGGGTCCCATAAGCAGGCAAAAGAGTCAGGCTTTAATGTTCTTCACTATTGGGAATACCACAAGAAGACCAAGCTACTCAGCCATAACATGGATGCAGAGGACCTAGGACAGACTCCTACTAGCTCCCTGTTTATCATACTTTTAAGTGCATGTTTTCCTAGCTTTTGCTGCCTCCTTGTAGGTTTTGTTTATACTCTCACTCAAGTTCTTTTTTAGTTTGCAAGTTTTGTGCTTTCTATTCTTTCAGTGGTTGTTCTGGAAGTTTTAGCATGCTTCTTTACAAGAAAACCAAGAATTACTCATCTGGCAGATGATGACTGTACTTTCCTCCCAACACTCACCTGATCACTAGCCATGAGTTCAGTGCTCCTGTAATGATGTGGTGGATATGTTAATTAAGTTAATCATTACACACTGTAAACATGTATTTAAATATCACACTGTACGACAGAAATAGGTGCAATTATTATGTACAAACTAAAAGTGAGATGAATAATGTCTCTTTTAAATGATTATTTGTATATGTATGTGTATATTTATGTGTGTGGGCACCTGTGTGTCGTGATTCAAGTGTGGAGGTCAATTTATGTGAGTGGACTTTTTCCCTTTCACCTTGAGTTACAGGGATTAAACTCAGATCATCAGATGGAGATTACAGGTATGCTCCACTATGCTTGGTTAAACTAGGACTCAAAGAGTTTAAGATTGGGGGTTCAGTTGTCAGTGTAACTTATCCTACACTGACTGTTTTAAAGTGAAGTGGACAAGTTATGTGGATAGACCTCAGACAAAAATCATTCAGGGTCAGCAAGATGGCTTGCCATTTCGCTCAATCATCTATCTAACCAGGTCCTAAAATGAAATAAAATAAAATTAGAAATTCCTTTTCTTTTTAGTTCAGTGCCAGGAATCAAATCTAGAGCTTGGTACATACTAGTGCTATGCCACAGACAGACATCTCCAGTCTCAAATTTAGACATTATTTTCATATGCCCAGTATCTTTTGGTCTTGCACATGTATTGTGATATATTTTACTTTCTCCTGAAACTACTCTTTAACCTTTAAAAATTTCAACAAGATGTACATATGCACTATAAATTTATTCCACATATAAAAATTATTCCATTCTTCCCTAGGGCATATGACCTCCCAAACCATGGTCTTTTGACCAGGTTTACAGTACCAGGCCTAAATTCTTTTCTGTGCAGCAGACCTCAAACCTGTCCAACAGCAGTTGGCTTTTCCCATAACCTTCATGCTACTATTGCACTAGTAGGCACATCTTGCCTGGTAGGCTGTCTGATAGAAGGCAGCGTTGGCTGCAGGGATGCCCTTGATACCAACATTTGCTACTGTGAAAGCTCGTTGGCAGGGAAGAAATTTTCAGGTCAGTTCCAGCTTGATTTCTCTATGTCCTGCACCCAAAATGTGTTGTGTTGTGCCTTCAGCAACAGAGTCTCACCATTTGGTTCTGGTGGGTAATAAAGAGCAATAGAAATAGCTTGGGTTATTTTGAGGGTCTCTAGTGACCTCCTGACCAAAGCCTCCTGGGAAAGTATCCTGTACCAGGTACTGAGATATTTATACAATAATCCTGTCAGTCCATGTGGGTGTCTGTGTTCTGATTCCTTCTATTCTCTTAAATTATATTTTAGATCACCTTACAAAGTACTTGTGTCAAAAAAAAAAAAAGAAAAAAAGCGCCGGGCGGTGGTGGCGCATGCCTTTAATCCCAGCACTCGGGAGGCAGAGCCAGGTGGATCTCTGTGAGTTCGAGGCCAGCCTGGGCTACCAAGTGAGTTCCAGGAAAGAAAGCTACACAGAGAAACCCTGTCTCGAAAAACCAAAAAAAAAACAAAGTACTTGTGTCATTTCTAAGGAAAGATTTTCAAGCCCAATAAAATATGTCTCCACGTTTTCTCTTAAGACTTTCAGGTTTTGTTTTTGTTTTTATTGTGTTTTGTTTCATTTTGTTATGGATCTTTGTTTTTGTATGTTTTTGTTGTTGTTTGATTTTTCAAGCAAAGGTTTCTCTGTGTAACTGAGAAATTCCAGAGAATTCCAGGCTGTCCTGGAATTCACTGTGTAGACCAGGCTGGCATAGAACTCAGTGATCTGCCTCAGAGTGCTGTAATTAAAGAGGAGCACCACCACCACCAGATACTTTAAATTCTTATTGGCAGATGTTTGACCCATTCTGAGTTGATTTTTGTATGTGACTAAGGTAAAGGCCAATATCACAATTGTTTTTATGTGGTTACCCAGTTTTCCCTGCAACTTTTACTAAGAAAACTCATCTTCATATTGAGTGATTTAGATTGCTGAAATTCATTTGATCAAAGCATTTTTCTGGATCTTTGCTCTGTCCTTTTGGTCTCTATGTCTGTCTTTATGTCAGTACCACAGGTGATTATTTCTGTCACTTTGTAGAAAAGTTTTGTTTATTTATATATTTATTTACTTATTTATTTATTTGGTGGGGGTGGATCTTTGTCTTCCAATGTCTTTTCAATACTGTTTTAGCTTATGTTTTTAAGACTGCTTTAGAACTTAGGGTACCTTGAGATCCTATGTGAAATTTAGGAAGCAATTTCTTATATTTGTAAAACAAAATTGTCTTTGAGATTTGATAGGAATTGTATTAAACTATACATCATTGAGATGACTTTGCCTCCCACACCAGTTCTACATCAAATACTTGATAGGTCTACATCTACATCACTGAGGGCATGAATGATTAACTGTTCTGTTTCCTCCCATTGCAGCATCTTCATTCTCTGTAGAGATCCCATGATTTATAGCTCTAAGTTCATCTTCTTTGAAATTTTATCTGTGGGAGTTTTTGAATGGAAATCTAAAGTGTATTTCTCTGGAGATAGTTATATTTGCCATTCCTGTAGCTTAGAGATGGTCAGTCTAGGACCCACCCATTAAACTATATTTACTTTATGATGACAGAGTTCAGAACAGTTAAAGCTCTAAGTATAATATTGGACACAAAGATTCATTTGGTGACATATTTTGTCTTTTGATTTTTTTTAAATTTTATAATTAATTTAATTTTACATATTAGCCATGGATTCCCCTGTCCTCCATCCTCCCACCCCGCCCCCGCTATCCCCTCATTCCACCTGCCATTCCCATTCCTCCAGGGCAAGGACTCCCCTGGGGATTCAGCTCAGCCTGGTAGATTCAGTCCAGGCAGGTCCAGTCCCCTCCTCCCTTTACCCAGGCTGAACAAAGTGTCCCAGCATAGGTCCCAGGCTCCAAAAAGGCAGCTCATGCACTAAGGACAGGTTCCAGTCCCACTGCCTGGGGGCCTCCCAAACAGTTCAAGCTAATCAACTGTCTCACTTATCAAGCGGGCCTGGTCCAGTTCCATGGGGGCTCCTCAGCTATTGGTTCATAGTTCATGTGTTTGTCCTGTGCTTTTTCCAGTCATGGTCTCAACATCTCTTGCTCATACAATCGCTCCTCTCTCTGGCCGACTGGACTCCTGGAGCTCCACCTGGGGCCCAGCTGTGGATCTCTGCATCCACTTCCATCAGTCACTGGATGAGAGTTCTATCATGACAGTTAGGGTGTTTGGCCATCCTATCACCAGAGTAGGTCAGTTCCGGCTTTCTCTCTACCATTGCCAATAGTCTATAGTGGAGGTATGTTTGTGGATTTCTGGAGACCTCTTTAGCACTTTCCTTCTTCCTAATCCCATGGGGTCCTCATTTATTATGGTCTCTCTTTCCTTGTTTTCCCTCTCTGTTCTTGATCCAGCTGGGATCTCCTGCTCCTTTAAGCTCTCTTTCCCCCGACCCTTGCACTTCATTACAGCCCCTCTTGTCCAGTTTGCTCATGTAGATCTCATCCATTTCTCTGTCATTGGGCAATCCCTGTGTCTTTTTTAGGGTCCTCTTTACTAGGTAGCCTCCCTGGAGTTGTGAGTAGCAGTCCAGTCATCCTTTGTTTTACATCTAGTATCCACCTATGACTGAGTACATAACATGTTTATCTTTCTGAGTTTGGGTTACCTCACTCAGGATGATATTTTCTAGGTCCATGCATTTGCAAACCTCATGATGTCATTGATTTTCTCTGCTGAGTAGTACTCCATTGTGTATATGTACCACATTTTATCTATCCATTCTTCAGTTAAAGGGCATCTAGGTTGTTTCCAGGTTCTGGCTATTACAAACAATGCTGCTATGAACATAGCTGAGCATGTGCCCTTGTGGTATGATTGAGCATTCTTTGGGTATAGCTGGGTCTTGGGGGAGATTAATTCCCGATTTTCTAAGAAAGCATCATATTGATTTCCAAAGTGGCTGTACAAGCTTGCATTCCTACCAACAGTGAACGAGAGTCCCCCTTGCTCCACATCCTCTCCAGCATAAGCTGTCTTTAGTGTTTTTGATCTTAGCCATTCTGACAGGTGTGAGGTGGTATCTCAGAGTCGTTTTTGATTTGCATTTCCCTGATGATTAGGGATGTTGAGCAATTCTTTAAATGTCTTTCAGCCATTTTAGCTTCCTCTGTTGAGAATTCTCTGTTTAGCTCTATAGCCCATTTCTTAACTGGACTGGGCATTTTGATGTCTAATTTCTTAAGTTCTTTATATATTCTGGATATCAGCCCTCTGTCAGATGTGGGGGTTGGTAAAGATCTTTTCTGTTCTGTAGGCTGTCACTTTGTCTTGTTGACCATGTCCTTTGCTCTACAAAAGCTTCTCAGTTTCACAAGGTCCCATTGATTGATTGTTTCTCTCAGTGTCTATGCTACTGGTGCTATATTTAGGAAGTGATCTCTGGTGCCAATGCATTCAAGACTACTTCCTACCTTCTCTTCTATCAGGTTCAGAGTAACTGGATTTATGTTGAGGTCTTTGATCCACTTGGACTTCAAGTTTTGTGCATGGTGACAGATATGGATCTATTTGCAGTCTTCTACATGTTGACATCCAATTATGACAGCACCATTTGTTGAAGATGCTTTCTTTTTTCCATTGTACAGTTTTGGCTTCTTTGTCAAAAATTATATGTTCATAGGTGTACTGATTAATGTCAGGGTCTTCAATTCGATTCCATTAGTCCAGATGTCGGTTTTTATGCCAGTACCACACTGTTTTTATTACTGTAGCTCTATAGTAGAGCTTGAAGTCAGGGATCGTGATGCCTCCAGAGGTTGTATTATTGTACAGGATTCTTTTGGCAATCCTGGGTTTTTTGTTTTTCCATATGAAGTTGAGTATTGTTCTTTCCAGGTTTGTGAAGAATTGTGTTGGGATTTTGATGGAGATTGCATCGAATCTGTAGATTGCTTTTGGTAAGATTGCCATTTTTACTATGTTAATCCTGCCTATCCATGAGCATGGGAATATTTCCATTTTCTGACATCTTCTTCAATTTCTTTTTTCAGGGACTTAAAGTTCTTTCATACAGATCCTTAACTTGCTTAGTTGGAGTTACCCCAAGGTATTTTATAATCATTTGTGGCTATTGTAAAGGTTGATGTATCTCTGGCATCCTTCTCAGCCTGTTTGTCAATTGTATATAGGAGGACTACTGATTTTTTTTGAGCTAATCTTGTATCCTGCTATGTTGCTGAAGGTGTTTGTAGGTTGTATGAGTTTCTTGGTTGAATTTTTGGGGTCACTCATGTGTACTATCTTGTCATCTGCAAATAGCAAAAGCTTGACTTCTTCTTTCCAAATTTGTATCCCCTTGATCTCCTTATGTTGTCTTATTGCTCTGGCTAGAACTTCAAGTACTATATTGAATAAGTATGGGGAGAGCGGACAGCCTTGCCTTGTTCCTGATTTTAGTGGAATCATTTTGAGTTTCTCTCCATTTACTTTGATGTTGGCTGTTGGCTTGCTGTAAATTGCCTTTATTATGTTTAGGTATGTTCCCTGTATTCCTGATCTCTCCAAGACCTTTATCATGAAGGGGTGTTGGATTTTGTCAAATGCCTTTTCTGCATCTAGTGAGATGATCATGTGGTTTCTTTCTTCCAATTTGTTTATATGATGTATTACATTGACAGACTTTCATATGTTGAACCACCTTTGCATCCCTGGGATGAAGCCTACTTGATCATGGTGGATAATTGTTTTGATGTGTTCTTGGAGTCTGTTTGCCAGTTTTTTTTTTTTTTTGAGTATTTTTGCATCAATGTTCATGAGGGTGATTAGTCTGTGGTTTTCTTTCTTTGTTTCATCTTTGTTTGGCTTAATCAATATCTACAGAGCATTCCATTCTAACAAAAAGAATATACCTTCTTCTCAGCACCCCATGGAACTTTCTCTAAAATCGACCACATACTTGGCCACAAAGCAAATCTCAACAGATACAAAACAATTGAAATAACCTCCTATGTTCTATCAGACCATCATGGTTTAAAGTTAGATTTCAACAACACCAAAAACTACAGAAAGCCTACAATCTCATGGAAACTGAATAATGCTCAGCTGAATCACCAATGGGTCAAGGAAGAAATAAAGAAAGAAATTAAAGACTTCCTAGAGATCAATGAAAATGAATATACCACATACCCAAACTTATGGGACACTATGAAAGCAGTGCTAAGCACTAAATGCCCACATAAAGAAGTTGGAGAAATCTCACACTAGTGACTTAACACACACCTGAAAGCTCTAGAACAAGAAGAAACAAAGTCACCCAGGAGGAATAGATGCCAGGAAATAATCAAATTGAGAGCTGAGATCAATCAAATATAAACAAAGAGAACAATGCAAAGAATTAATGAAACAAAGAGTTGGTTCTTTGAGAAAATCAACAAGATAGTCAAGACCTTATCCATACTAACCAAAAGGCAGAGAGGAGCATCCAAATTAGCAAAATCAGAAATGAAAAGGGAGACATAACAACTAACACTGAGGAAATCCAAAAAATCATCAGGTCATACTTCAAAAACCTCTACTCCACAAAACTGGAAAATCTAAAAGAAATGGATAAATTTCTGGATAGGTATCACACACCTAAGTTAAATCAAGACCAGATAAACTATTTAAATAGACCAATATCCCCTAAGGAAATAGAGACAGTCATTAAAACTCTCCCAACCAAAAAAGCCCAGGACCAGATGGTTTCAGCACAGAATTCTACCAGATGTTCAAAGAAGAGTTAATACCAATACTCTTTAAATTGTTCCACACAATAGAAACAGAAGGAACATTACCAAACTCCTTCTATGAGGCTACAATTACTCTAATTCCTAAGTCTTTTGATTTTTAAGTCTGAGAAAGTAAAAAAAAAAAAATCTGTACTGTGTGTCAGAGAGAGATAATTTGTCAATAGTGGTGTCACCCCAACTGGGGTCCAGCTTTATGTAAGGATCTTCTATTTGCAGGTGAGAGAGGTTGTATTTTCTGCTCCTATGTCTTATCTATAAATACCTGGGATCCTTGAATACAGAGTAGATGCTGGGAATAGTGGCATACACCTGGAGTTCTAGTACTTGGGAAGGAGTGCTGAGAGGATCAGGAGTTCAAAGCCATCCTTTACTAGGGAGCCAATTTGAGGCTAGCCTGAAGTATATGGGATTCTATCTCAAGAAAAACTACCTAAAGCAATTACACAAAATCCAAAATGGAGGTCCCAGGGCATGACACAGAAACTGAGCGCAAATGACACATCAAGGCTTGCTGGCTCTCTGCATTCACCCTTTTCTAGCTGGTACAATGTCACAGCTGGCTGCATCTGCATTTAAACACCAAAGTCTCATCACTTTATGTGTTGTTCCCAGAGCAGCTTTCTGCATGTCTAGTCTTTCCTATCCCAGTACTGGAAGTCTGAGAATTACTTTCGGAGTTTAATTAAAAATTGAATTTTATTTACTTGTAATTCGTATTTATCTGCTTTTAACATCCCCATTTCCTCCTTTATCGATGTTAGTCTTGGTGTCATTTTGTTTTTTTTTTTAATTAAATGCTTAGTTACAGTAATTATATTCTTTTCAATTTAATAATAGAAGCTTTGATTTGACTTTAGGTAAAGGGTAAACCTTTTCCCATTGGTTTTGATAAATATTTTACTTAATTTTGCTGTTTTCTAAAAAGCATATAATTATTATTTTTTATTTTTTCTCTGAATTAACCTTTGTGTAATAGAATGTTGCTTAATTTCCAAGTGGTTTCCTTACTTTGTTTTGATTACATTTTGTGATTAATTTCTAGCTTTAATGCAATATTGCCAAAGAATATGGTCTCTACCATATAATTAAATTCTGTAAACATCACAGGGATGCTTACAAAGATGAATTTTCTGTGAGATGTTAATAAAATTATATGTAAATATATATTTATTAATCTTACTATGTTATCTAAATTGCTACACCTGTGTTTTCTTTTTTCTACTTCCTATTTTGCAAAAAATAGATTGAAGTTTTTCATAATAATTGTTTTTGCATGTTTCTTTTTTCATATCTAAGAGACTTTTTACATGCCTTTTGTCTCATCACAAGATACATGATCTTTTAAATCCAGGATTTAATATTTTCTCAACTAGAAAGGACCTTTTTGTAATCTTTATTTTTGCAATTCTACTTTTCCTGTTGTCATTATCAGTCTTGAAGAATGTTTAAGTTTACTGAAGTATTCTTCTTTTATTCTCTTTTTGATATCTAGTTTATGTGATCTGTTCTTTTCCTATTAATGTGATCATTAAGTATTTTCAGTGTATGCCAAGTTGTATCATCACCATATAATACATTTCACATAAACCCTGTGCCCAAAGATGCCTTCTCCTGTGATCCCAAACACTTCCCATCTCAGAACACTAGGAGCCACTTAATTGCTTTCTCTTTCCAGATTTGCCTGTTGTAAATATTTCACATAAGCTGAAGTTTGGAGTGTGCAGCTTGTTGTGACTGGCTTCTTTTGGACTTGCCACTGTGTTCAGTGTCCATTTTTAATGCAGAATGTAGCAGCATTTCATTCCTATGTTGATGTAAGATACCACAGATATTGGGATGCCACATTTTATTTATTCTTATATTGGTGATGGGAACTTAAGCTTTTCCATTTCCGGACTACTGTGAAGAGTGCTGCAGTGAATAGTTCTAAACAATGATTTTATTTTTTCTGGCATGTATAGCATTGATGTGCATTTTAACTCTCATTTTAATTCTTTGGGAGGCTGCATATTGGGTTTCCAAAGAGGTTTCAGCCTTGTACAACCCCAAAACTCACATTAAGGGTTCAATTTTTATTTTTGCATCCCTTCCTATACTTGTCCATATCTACCCTTTGATGTAGTCATGTTATTGGATGTGAAGTTCTCTCTCACTGTGGCTTTGGTGTGCATTTCCCTGATGGTCAGTGACTATTTGCATATATTCTTTGGAGAAATGTTTATTAGATCATTGGCCTGATTTTTAATTGGGTTAATCATCTATTATTGGGTTCTAAGAGATATTTATTCATTCCAGCTACAAATCCCTAATCACATATAATTTGCAAATATTTTCTCACAATCTATGTGCCATTGGGTCATTTTCTTTATGATGTCCTTTGTAGTACATACATTTCCCATCTGCATGAAATCTAATTTCTCTCTTTGTTTGGTGGTGATATTGTGCCGGACATAAGAAATCATGTCGTAATTCAAAGATGGAAGATGTATACCTTTGCTTTCTCTGAGAATTTTGAGAGATCAGCTCTTAAATTTTAGGTTTTTAATCTATTTTGAATTAATTTTTATATGTGGCTTGAGGTGTAAGTCCAACTTTAGAGACTCACATTTTCTTGTTCTTCTTCCTCTTCCTACTCCCCTTCTTCTTCATCAATTTTCATTGCCTCTTGCCCATAGCAGAAATGTAAATTGTTTGACCCATATTAAAGATTATAGTAATTAGTCAATTATGTTGCTGCCTCAGTTGATGAGTTAAATTTATGTTTTCCCTGTTAATGCTGTTTTCGTATTTCCTTTCCATTGTCTTCATTTTTGTGTCTGTATATCAACAAAGAGAGAAGAGTACAGAAATACAAAATACAAATATGCTTGAAATCATTCTGTGTAGTTAGTAAGCAGGATGAGTGTGAACTTGTATGTACTGTTCTTCTTAGCTTGGGTCATACATAGTTAATTGTCATCAAATAAATGTTATTTAAATTATGAATTACTTTGGTTCTTAGCATCACTGCCTTTCTGTGATCTTTGTTTCTGAACATCATACCTTTCTTTTTGCTTTTTTTCACATTACTCTCATGCTATTTCATTCAATAGGTTTTTTCTGTTGAAAGCACAGTCCACTTGATTTCATTTTTTTCTTATCAGTTGGTGACTATAGTTAAAGTTATGGAATGTCCTTCAAATACTGCTTAATTATGGATCATAAATACTATAAGTATTGACTCACTGTGCTGTCACTTATTTCTAAATATTTTATGAGTTTTCTTATGATTTCTCCTTAATCTAGAGGCTATTTGGAATTTATTTTCTAGGTATATTAATTTATACAAGCTGTCCGATTACTTGCAGTAATATTCTATTAAACTTAGTAGATATGCTGTACAAACTATGATTCTAGCATACTTTAGGTTTCCTATGTGGTCATGATATATTTGACTTGAGCAAATGTTCCATGGTGTTCAAAGACAATAGCTTTTTCTGTGGGTGGATGCATGTGGATTTCGGCTTACTAATGATGCCATCCAAAGTACCTAGATGATCTTTTCTGTAACTGTCTATAGTCACTGAAATATAGAAAAATGCAATAAAAAAGCATTTTTCTATCTGTTTCTACCCATGGTTTTTACAGTTGTTGCTTTAAAATATTTTGGGTTTCGAGTTTTGTAAGATTCTTTTGGTGATATTTACATTAGTTAGTTCTTGTTTACTATGCTAGTTTATAATATCTCTTTTTCCTTTTGTTGTTTTGGCATAGTTTTGATTCCCTTTTATAACTTAGCTTTTAATGTTTGATAATTTATCTTAAGTCTTTCTTTTCTTTGTTCCCAACCTCATGACATTGAGAATCACCATGAAGTTCCTATAACTTCATTGTTATGGTTTCCATCCTCAAGCCCATCTCCCATACTTCCAGCTCTTCCCCTGTATAGCTTTATCCAATCCAGTCCATAGACCTTTCTTAAATTCTTGGACATCCCCAAACAACTACCCACTTGTAGTCTTCACCATTTCCTTACATTGCAATGCTTATCCTTCTACTTACTCAGCATAAGACTCGAGGTCATCCTTATTCCTATCTTCCTGAGAATACCTCTAGGTGATCATGGAATGAAATCAGATAATTTAGAATCTCGCTACTTCTTACTACTGCCACTGATACCACCTAGTCTTGAGACACCATGAACTATTCCCATTCTTGAAATAGTTTTTGGTAAATATCTTGATTTCATTATCATCAAGGCAGCTTAAGAAATCCTTTGAAATTGTAAGCTTGGCTTATGTAATTCTCATGGGTTTTCATTCCACTCAGAGTCAGAATTGAGTTCTTCTAGGGTCTAAGAACAAAAGCCTGATCTGACACCATTCTTTCTGTTTCTGTCTTCCATCCCCCTACACTTCTCCCATGAATCCTCTGCCTCACTATGAATAGTTCCTTCTCCAACTTCACATCACAAGCAATCCATTTCAAGGCATTTTGAAGTTTATAGACTTATCATGAAGGCAGTATGAAGAATTTCATGGATTCTGTATCTAGTTTCCCTTGTTGCTAGTTCCTCACATAGTAATCTAAGTATTGACTCACTGTGCTGTCACTCAAATTAGCATGTTACATTTGACACAATTAATGGATTAATACTGATATATTACTAACAACAACTCAATATTTTATTCAGATTTCCTCTGTTTTCAACTTGTGTCCTTTTTCTGTTCCAAAGCTCGGGACACTACCTCATATTCATTTACCCCACCATAATCTTCTCCTGTTCATTTTAGCTATGACAGTTCTCATATTTCTCCTGTCAAGATGATGTGAACATTGAGACATTGGCCAGGTATTCTGCTGAAGTTCCTCAGTTGATATTTTTCTGCTATTCATCTTATGGTTACACTGGGATTGTGAATTTTGGAGAAGACTACAGGTGTCCTTTTTATGGGCTTGTTCTAAGAGGGCATGTGGTACATACAACTGAGTAATAGGAAGAGAGGTGATTGTATATCTAAGTAAGACTTTATAAAACTCATTTTCTTAGCTGAAGGTGCCAAGAGCTTCAAATTCCTCCAGTGTCCTTGCTCTTGTCTGTCCTGTAGACTTGGATTTTCTCTACAATTGTCTCCCTGGAGAGGGCTTATGTGTTTCAGCTCATTCAGTTATGATCCACCTTCATGACACTGGAGTCCTCTTGACATGTTATAGATATAAACAATGTAGATTAGACAATAATAGTTAGATCTCAGACATTTGGTGAGCCCATATCTGTGGCCTATGACTCTCAGAATTGTTTCTTCTTACAAGACTTCCATCCTTAGGTGAAGCAGGAAGGCTAAGGTAGTTGGAATGAGAAGGATGTCCTTTCTATGGGAGTCTGAGATAAAGCTCCGTGAAGTATTTTCTGGTGTCAGCTTTTCTATAGGGAAACATCCAGGTATTTCATACCAAGTACTGAATATTTCATACCAAGTACTGGGCCCCATCCCTGCCAGAGCCAGTAGACAATTATTATTTTTTCTTTTTTAGCTTTTTTCAATGAGAAAATATTCTTGGAGGCAAATCTTGTTAGTGGTAGACCACCCGAGACTATGAGCCCTCAAGAACCTCTTACTCTCATTCTAGTCCACACAAATCCTCCATAAATTCATTAAAATTATTGCTTTAGTGTCTCATCAGATCATGGCACCAGGGGCTTCTAATCTTGGTAAATGTCTTGGATTTGCTCTCTAGAAAGATGGTTTCCTTTGAAAAAATCAGTTCTTTCTTAGTAGTTATTAATTGCTTCATCTAAGGGTAGTGCCTTGTGAAATTTCACCCCATCCACTTTGGGGTGGGAACTGATGTGGTCATTGGGCAGTTTTGGTTTGGGGGCCATGTTAGGATTTCATGGGTTGCTCACCCTCTCATATATTGAAGACATTGTCTCCAAGTAGACATCCCTATCCTCTGGCTCTTACAAACTTTCTGCTCCCTCTTCCACAATGTGAGCCTTGGGTGTAGAGGTTGTGTAGCTAGAGTTTTCCTGCCTGACCCATAGTCAGGACAAATCTCTATCATCCGCCAGTCCCATAGCGGCTCAGACCCAACCAAGTAAACACAGAGACTTATATTGCTTACAAATTGTATGGCCGTGGCAGGCTTCTTGCTAACTGTTCTTATAGCTTAAATTAATCCATTTCCATAAATCTATACCTTGCCACATGGCTCATGGCTTACCAGCATCTTCACATGCTGCTTGTCATGGCAGCGGCTGGCAGTATCTCCCCAACTCAGCCTTCTACTTCCCAGAATTCTCTTCTCTGCTTGTCCTGCCTATCCTTCCTGCCTGGCTACTGGCCAATCAGTGTTTTATTTACTAACCAATCAGAGCAACATATTTGACATACAGAACATCCCACAGCAAGGTTGTGTTGTAGATGTATCATTTGGGGATGGTAAGAGAGGGAGACCCAGTCTACTTCAAGGATGAGTCTTCTGTTAGATTATTCGATTCCATGTGGTCATCCCTAAACATATACAGGAGGAGTACTAAATAAATTCAACAGGATGAGATAGATAGTATCCTACCAATTCCCTCTCAAATTCAAGAACTCATGAATTTGAGAGGGAGTGGGTGGGAGATGGAAGGGTTCAGTTGAAATTATGTTAATATAGTACTCTTGTATGAAATTCTTAAAATAATTTAAAAACAATTGGAGGAACCGTCCAAACTCTATCTTTTAAAAATGTCAGTCCTATGATGAATCCGAGAAAAGCTGTTGCTATTTAGTTAGTCCAGTATTTTTGTTGTTATTATCAGGATAGAAATGACAACTTCTGAGAGTTTTAGACTCTGGAACTAAACTGGAAAGTTCAGTTAACTTAACAAAGCAAAGATTTACTGACCAGTGTTTATTATTCTTCATCTGCTCCTCTCCCCTCTCCCTGTATTACACACAGTGGAATGCAAGTCCCACAGTGACACGTATCTTTTTCTGGTCCACAGATGCACCTCTATTGTTTAGCATAACTCATTCCACATACACAAAAAACATATATATATATATATATATATATATGTGTGTGTGTGTGTGTGTGTGTGTGTGTGTGTGTATGTGTGTGTGTGTGTATGTATATATATATGTGTATTTGTTGTTACTTAGTTCAATTGAATATCAATGTCATCTCACTAAGAAAGGAAAGGCCTTAATGCTTTAGCCTAGTTTTGCTCTCTCATCTGTCATGACTTGTCCACCATGTATACTTATCTAGATATCTAACACTGCTGCGACATGGTCTCCTTTCTTGTTTTTTGTCACTATTGATTTAAACCCTGACTTTCATTGTTAGTCCTACATCTCTTTGGATCCTTCTCTCTCATATTTTTTTTCTTCCATGAGTATTCTCAGAAAAGACATTTAAAATGTAAACATCCAAGGATTTATTTTAAATTAATTTTAAATTGTAGTTCAGTGGAATGTAAATATGTCTTCAAAATTTACATCATATACATTTTAACTAATTTTACATATTTATGAATATGTGCTATTGTTTGCTATCATCTGCTACTCAAGTTAAAAGCCTGATGTAAATAACACCAACAAAACCCTATCACGTTCTATGTGCCAGGTAATATGCTTGGTACATTGTGTCTTAGTTAGTCCACCAATCATAAAGCTCCCAATGAAGATGTATATAATAACAATTAGCTACTTTTAATAAAAAGAAAACAGTCACAGAGAAGTGTGGCTTGTTCAATGATATGTTGATAGCACTTGATCCAGCTGAATGTGCTTGTCCCAGGCAGTTGGGAATTGGATACTAACCATAATACAACATTGCTTTATAAGTCTGTGTTACCCACAGGTTGACCATGGTGGCTCTGCTTGAGGCTTAGGTCAGTGTGGGATGGTCCCTGTAATATGCACAGAAGCACAGAAATGAAAACTCAAAGAGGCAGACACAATTTAAATCTTCATTTTTTCATATTTAATAATTTCACACTGGGCAAAGTCAGATCAAGGCACAGGAAATAAACTCCTGCTCACCTTGATGCCATGGTAAGGGTGGATGTATAACTGGGGCAAGGAAAGTAGTGCCGTGATTGCCCTATCACAGCCAGCCTTCCTGTACACACACTCTAAAGTCTCATCCTACTCAGCATCTAGCTTAAATTTCAAGAGCATGTGCTCCCTGTTGGGATGGAAAAAAGCCCCCATAAATCACATAAGTGACCATCTCTAAGCACAGAGTTGGATCAAAACTTGCACAAGAAATCAGAAGTACATTCCAAGCACAACTGAATGGGAAAGTTGCCACAATCTAAATGTTTTAAGAGATTACTTGAAAAATGTTTACATCTTTTCATGGTAAAGGCAGAGCCTGTTCCACAAAATTTACAACTAAGAAGAGAGCTAACTAGGAATAGATGCTGCAAGAGAGATACAGTGGGGACCAAGCCTATGCTCAAAACAAACAGTTCTTAAGTAGGGCTCCTGAACCAGCAGTATCAATAAGACCACTTGATATTTGTTTAAAAATAAGTTTGGGGGCTACAAGCCAGACACACTGAATGAGGAACCCAGGACCTGGGCTAGCCACCTGTTGTTCAGCAAGCCCACTGGGTGTTTCTGAAGTATACTAAAGTTTAAGAAACACAGTTTGAGCTCAATCATTCTCAGTCCCCATCGCACATTGTAAGCAATTAGGCAACATTTCAAAGAATCTTCTATCTGGAGAAAATATTTGAGGCCACAAACCCACCAATTTTCTGAGACTGCAGCTGCTCTGTGAGACACAGACTCCACCAGCTGTGATTGGACCAAGAGTCCCAGTTGCAGGCCAGCAGGCAGGACTCCTACAGGTAGGCCTCACCACCACCACCCCACTAGACCACAGCTACTCCCTGAGACATAGACTCTGCCAGCTCCCATTGGACCAGGAGGTGAGTCTTTGTTCTCCTAGCTGGTCCCCCTAGCCTTGAGGCATTAAGCCCAGGGATACAACCAGTTGCAGGCCAGTTGGCAGGACTCCTACAGGAAGGCCCAACTACCAGCATCCTCCACTGAACCTTGTAACCTACAAACCCCAATCCACCCCCAAACCCACCCATCCTCCAAGACCAGAGCTGCTCCCTTAGATACAGATTCTAAAGGCCCAGGGACACAAAAGCAGTGTGCCCATACATCACCCATTGCAGCTCCAATTGCAGGCCAGCAGGCAGGATTCCCACAGGCAGGCCTGATCACCCCCCTCAATAGACCCTGTAACCCACAAGTCCCAATCTACTCCCCAAGCCCACCCATCCTTGGAAAACACAGCTGCTCCCTGAGACACAGACTCCACCAGCTCTGATTGGACCAAGAGCTCCAAATGGATAAAGAGTGGCTTCCTGAGACACAGACACCATTTGCACCAATTGGAGGAAGAGATAGGTAGATGCCAGTGTAAGAATACATTTGTAGTTGAAGTTTTCCTGTGTCTACCTGGCTCCTGAAGCCACTCAGACCCAAGTAAACACACAGAGACTTATGTTACTTACAAACTGTACGGCCATGGCAGGCTTCTTGCTAGCTAGTTCTTATATCTTAAATTAACCCATTTCTATTAATTAATAAGTTGCCACATGGCTTGTGGCTTACTGGTACTTTACATCTTGCTTCTCATGGTGGCAGCAGCTGGCAGCAGTCTCCTGAGTCAGCCTTCCACTTCCCAGAATTCTCCTCTCTGCTTATCCCAACTATACTATACTTCCTGCCTGGCTACTGACCAATCAGCACTTTATTTATTAACCAAGCAGAGCAACCCATTCACAGCATACAGAGCAATATCCACAGCCTACATTCAACAACATAAAAAGCAGTATGGTACCATCAGAACCTAGTGGTTATACATCAGCAAGACCTAAACATCTTAATGTAGAAGCAGAAGAAAATGACCTTAAAAATGACTTAAGAAGTTGATAAAGGCCTTTAAAGAGGAAATAAAAAGTTGCCTGAAAGAAATTTAGGAAAAGACAAACAAAAATTTGGAAGAAATCAATAAATCCCTTAAAGAAAGCCAAGAAAAAGCAACTAAACAAGTGAAGGAAATAGTTCAATTGAAATAGAAACAATAAAGAAGGCACAAACTGAGGGAATGCTGGAAATAGAAAATATGAGTAAATGAACAGGAACTACAGATGCAAGCATAAACAAAAAAATACAAGAGATGGAAGAGAGACTCTCTGGAATGGAGGATACAATAGAGGAAGTAGACTCATCAGTCAAAAAACACTAATGCCAAAAAGTCATAACACAAACATTCAGGAAATCTGGGATACCATGAAAAACCCAAACCTAAGAATGAAAGGGATAGAAGAAAGAGAAGAATACCAACTCAAAGGTGCAGAAAATATATTCAACAAAATCATAGAAGAAAACTTTCCCAACCTAAAAAAGGAAATGCCTATGAAGATACAGGAAGGTTACAGAACACCAAACAGACAGGACCCCAAAAAGAAGTCCCCTCACCACATAATAATCAAACCACTTAACATACAGAATATAGAAAAAATAATTAAGATCTTCAAAAGAAAAAGGCCAAATAACATATAAAGGCAGACCCATTGTAATAACATATGACTTCTCAATGGAGTCTCTGAAAGCCAGAAGATCCTGGACAGACATTATGCAGACACTAAGAGACCATGGATGCCAGTCCAGACTGTTAACCTGGAAAAACTCTCAATCACCATAGACAGAATAAACAAAATATTCCATGACAAAAGCAGATTCTAACAATACCTATTCACAAATTCAGCCCTACAGAAAGCACTGGAAGGGAAATCCAACCCAAGGAAGTTAGATGTACCCATGAAAAACAGGCAATAGATAATCCCACAACAACAAATCCCAAAGAAGGGAAACACACAAAACTACCACCAAAAAATAACAGGAATTGACAATCATTGGTTGTTAATATCCCTTAATATCAATCAACTCAATTCACCTATAAAGAGATACAGGCTAACAGAGTGGATACAAAGAAAAAAAAAGAATCTATCCTTCTGCTGCATACAAGAAACACACCTCAACTTCAAAGACAAACACTACCTCAAAGTAAAGGGCTGGGAAAAGTCTTTCCAGTCAAACGGACATAAGAACCAAGAAAGTGTTGCTATCCTAATATCCAACAAAACAGACTTGAAACTAAAATTAATCAAAAGTGATTATGAGAATGATGCACATATTCATCACAGGGAAAATCCATTAAGATGAAATCTCAGTTCTGAACATTTATGCCCCAAATAAAAGGGCATTCACATATATAAAAGAAACATTATTAAAGCTTAAATCACACATCAAACCACACACACTAAGAGTGAGAGACTTCAACTCCCTACTTTCACCAATGAACAGGTCTGCCAGACAAAAACTTAAGAGAGAAATAAGAGAACTAACAGATGTTATGACTCAAATGAACTTACTAGACATCTACAGAACATTCCACCCAAACACAACAGAATATACCTTCTTCTCAGCATCCCATGGAACCTTTTCAAAGCAAATCTCAACAGATACAAAAAATTGAAATAACCTCCTGTATTTTATCAGACCACAATGCCTTAAAGTTAGAATTCAACAACAACACAAATTACAGAAAGCCTACGAATGCATGGAAACAGAATAGTGCTCAACTGAATCATCACTGGATCAAGGAAGAAATAAAGAAAAGAATTAAAGATTTGCTAGAATTCAATGCAAATGAATGTACAATATACCCAAACTTTTGGGACACTATGAAGCAGTACTAAGAGGAAAGTTCACAGTGCCAAATGCCCACATAAAGAAGTTGGAGAAATCTTGGACTATTGACTTAACAGCACATCTGAAATCTCTACAAAAAAAAGAAGTAAACTCACCCAGGTGGAACAGACACAAGGAAATAATCAAATTGAGGGCTGAAATCAGTAAAATAGAAACAAAGATAACAATACAAAGAATCAATGAAACAAAGAGTTAGTTCTTTGAGAAAATCAACAGATAGGCAAACCCTTATCCAAACTAACCAACATGCAGAGAAAGAACATCCAAATTAACAAAATCAGAAATTAAAAGGGAGACATAAAACAGACAATGAGGAAATCCACAGAATCATCAGGTCATACTTCAAAAACCTGGACTCCACAAAATTGGAAAATCTAAAAGAAATGGACAATTTTCTGGATAGGTACCATATACCCAAATTAAATCAAGACCAGATTAACAATTTAAATAGACCCATCACTCCTATGGAAATAGAAGCAGTCATTAAAAGTCTCCCAACCAAAAATACCTCAAGGTTCAGATGGTTCAGTGCAGAATTTTACCAGAATTTCAAAGAATAGCCAATACCAGTACTCCTCAAAATGTTCCACACAATAGAAATAGAAGGAATATTGCCAAACTCTTTCTATGAAGCTACAGTTACCTGATACCCAAACCACACAAAGATGCAACAAAGAAAGAGAATTACAGACCAATTTCCCTCATGAATACTGATGCAAAAATACCCTATTAAAATACTGGCAAACTGAATTCAAGAACACATGAAAAAAATCATCCATCACAATCAAGTAGTCTTTTTCCCAGAGATGCAAGGATGGTTCAACATACAAAAAACTGTCAATGTAATCCATCATATAAACAAACTGAAAGAGAAAAACCATATGATCATCTCATTAAATTCTGAAAAAGCCTTTGACAAAATCCAACACCCCTTCATGATAAAGGTCTTGGAAATATCAGGAATATAAGGAACATACCTAACATAATAAAGGCAACTTACAACCAGTAAACAGCCAACATCAAATTAAATGGAGAGGAACTCAAAGTGATTCCACTAAAAAAAAGGAACAAGACAAGGCTGTCCACTTTCCCCATATCTATTCAATATAGTATTTGAAGTTCTAGTTAAAGCAATAAGACAAGAAACAGAGATCAAGGGGGTACAAATTGTAAAGGAAGAAGTCAAACTTTCTCTATTTGCAGATGATATAATAGTCTACATAAGTTACCCCCAAAATTCTACCCAGGAACTCCTACAGTTGATAAACTCCTTCAGTAATGTGGCAGGATACAAGATTAACTTAAAAAAATCAGCAGCCCTCCAATACACAAATGATAAATGGGTGGAGAAAGAAATCAGAGAAACATCACCCTTTACAATAGCCACAAATAATATAAAATACCTTGGGGTAACTCTAACCAAACAAGTGAAAGACCTGTATGACAAGAACTTTAAGTCTCTGAAGAAAGAAATCGAAGAAGGTATCAGAAAATGGAAATATCTCCCATGGATAGGTAGAAACAATATAATAAAAATGGCAATCTTACCAAAAGCAATCTCCAGATTCAATGCAGTCCCCAACAAAATTCCAACACAATTATTCATATATCTAGAAAGAACAATATTCAACTTCATATGAAAAAAACAGGATATCTAAAATAATCCTTTGCAATAAAGCAACTTCTGTAGGCAGCACCATCCCTGTCTTCAAGGTCTACTATAGAGCTATAGTAATAAAGCAGCTTGATAATGGCATAAAAACTGACATGTGGACCAATGGAATTGAAGATCCTTACATTAATCCACACACCTATGAACACCTGATTTTTTTGACAAAGAAGCCAAAACTATACAATGGAAAACAGAAAGCATCTCAACAAATGCGCCGAAAGCGAAGAAGGCAGCTCCTGCCCCTCCCAAAGCCGAAGCCAAAGGGAAGGCCTTGAAAGCCAAGAAGGCAGTGCTGAAAGGCGTCCACAGCCACAAAAAGAAGAAGATCCACATGTCACCCACGTTCCGGTGGCCCAAGACCCTGAGGCTCAAGAGGCAGCCTAAATATCCTCGAAAGAGCGTGCCCAGGAGAAACAAGCTTGACCGCTATGTCATCATCAAATTCCCCCTGACCACTGAGTCAGCCATGAAGAAGATAGAAGACAACAACACATGTGTGTTCACTGTGGATGTCAAGGCCAAGAAGCACCAGATCAAATAGGCTGTGAAGAAACTCTATGACATCGATGTGGCCAAAGTCAACACCCTCATAAGGCCTGATGGAGAGAAGAAGGCGTATGTTCGATTGGCTCCTGACTATGATGCTCTGGATGTTGCCAACAAAATTGGGATCATCTAAACTGAGTCCAGCTGACTAATTCTAAATATACTTTTTCACCATAAAAAAAAAAAAAAACAAAAGCAAAAATAAATGGTGCTGGCATAACTGGATGTCAACATATAGAAGATTACAAACAGATCCATATCTATCACCATGCAAAGAACTCAATCAAATCCAAGTGGATCAAAGACCTCAACATAATTCCAGTTACACTGAACATGTTAGAGATAGTAGGAATTAGCCTAGAAAGCATTGGCACAGGAGACCACTTCCTAAATATAACACCAGTAGCACAGACACTGAGAGTAACAATTAATAAATGGGACCTCCTGAAACTGAGAAGCTTCTGTAAGGCAAAGGACACAGTAAATTCAACAAAATGGCAGCCTACAGAATGGGAAAAGATCTTTACCAACCCTACATCTGACAGAGGGCTGATCTCCAAAATATATAAAGAACTAAAAATACTAGACATCAAAACACTAAATAATCCAATGGGGGTACAGATCTAAAGAGAGAATTCTCAGCAGAAGAATCCCAAAAGACCTAAAGACATTTAAGGAATTGTTCAACATCCTTAGTCATCTGGGAAATGCAAATCAAATGACTCTCAGATACCATCTTACACCTGTCAGAACGGCTAAGATAAAAAAAACACTAATGACAGCTTATGTTAGAAGGGATGTGGAACAAGAGGACCACTCCTCCACTGGTGATGGGAGTGCAAACTTGTACAGCCACTTTGGAAATCAGTATGGCAGTTTCTCAGAAAATTGGGAATCAATCTATCTCAAGATACAATGATACTACTCTTGGGCATGTACCCAAGAATACTTGAAGCATACTACAAGGACACTTGGTCAACTATGTTCATAGCAACATTATTCATAATAGCCAGAACCTGGAAGCAACCTTTCAACGGAAGAATGGATAAAGAAAATGTGGTACATATACACAATGGAGTAGTGCTCAGCTGTAAAACAACAATGACATCATGAAATTTGCAAGAAAATGCATAAAACTAGAAAATATCATTTTGAGTGAGATAACCCAGACTCAGTAAGACAAACATGATATGTATTCACTCATAAGTGGATACTAGATGTAAAGCAAAGGATAATAAGACTACAACCCACAGCTCCAGAGAAGCTAGGAAACAAGGAGGACCCTAAGAGTGAAGTACAGATAACATTGGGATGGGGAAATGGAGGAGATCCTGATGAGTAAACTGGTAATGAGGTGGGGGGCAATAGAGGGAAGGGGGTGGGAGATGAGAAAATGAGGGAATGGGATGGTTGAGCTAGGGGAGGTACAGAGTGGGAGAGCAATGAAAGAGATATGTTATTTTTATTTATTTTTTATTTTTTTAGTTTTTCGAGACAGGGTTTCTCTGTGTAGCTTTGTGCCTTTCCTGGAACTCACTTGGTAGTCCAGGCTGGCCTCGAACTCACAGAGATTCGCCTGGCTCTGCCTCCCAAGTGATGGGATTAAAGGCATGCGCCACCACGACCCGGCAAAAGAGATATCTTGATAGAGGGAGACATTATGGGGTAAGGGAGAAACTGGGGCTAGGGAAATTCCCAGGAATCCACAAGGATGACCCCAGATTAGACTATTAGTAACAGTGGTGAGGGTGCCTGAACTGGCCTACCCTGGTGATCAGATTGGTGAATACCCTAACTGTCATCATAGAACCTTCATCCAGTAACTGATGGAATCAAATGTAGAGATCAACAACCAATCACCAGGCTGAGCTCTGAGAGTTCAGGTGAAGAGAGGGAAGAGGGATTACATGAGCAAGGGGTGTCAAGATCATGATGTGGAAATCTACAGAGACAATTGAACTAAGCTCAAAGGAACTCATAAACTTTAGAATGACAGCTGATGAACCTGCATGGACCAGACTAGACCCTCTGCATACAGGAGACAGTTGTATAGCTGGGTCGTTTGAGGGGCCCCTGGAAGTGTTATCAGGATCTATCTCTGGTACATGAGCCAGCTTTATGGATCTCATTACCTATGGTCGGATACCTTGCTCACCCCTGATAAAGTGAGGAGGGTCTTGGTCCTTCCTCAACTGAATGTACCAGACTTAGCTGTCCCCCCATGGGAAAACTTACCCTGTTGGAGTAGGGAGAAGGCAGGGGGGGGAGGTGGGAGGACAGATGAGAGGGGGATCTGTGGTTGGTATGTAAAATGAATAAAAAAGGAAAATATATGAGTACAAGATCATATTGGATTACCTTGTACACCCTCATGTAGGCAGCTAGCCTTATCATTATTTATACCCAAGGAAAGAGGCAGGTCAGGCTCTTAGATTCCTTAGTACTCTTAAGTCTATGTGGGGCTGGGATGATGGGTGGAAAGGGGCCTAGGATGTACCATTAAATAATCTGGATTCTAACCTGCACTCTTTGTCTTAACTTCAATATGACCTTACACAATTTCACCTTTTATGCCTCTTCCATAATATCTCAACTGTTCACTTTCTAAGGTATTTGAATCAAACATGAAATGATGTAAGAAAATGCTTTACTAGCTAAAAATTGTTTAAGTCTATGTACATGGAGTTACTCTCTTTAATGAAATGAACTTGACTCAGCAGCTTCCATTACTGTACAGCAGACTCACTTGAAAATGCCTGGCCTTCCATATCATTAAAGTCCCACAGGGAACTGTCTATTTGTCCTAATTTAAAATTATCCCCAGAATAACTCTGTCCATGGTGCCACCACTCACCTTTCCCCTTATTATAGAACCCTCACTGGGCTTTTAATTATTCTACCTCCTTTCATCCTGGCTAGTACCTTAAGCTTTATCCCTTGCTGGCTAGCTGCTGAGGGCTCAAGAGGTCATGTAGTCACCTACAGCTGTGCTATGGCCTTTCAGCAGAAGTATATACCAAGAAGGGACAGGGTATGATGTTCTCCATAGCCAACTTACGGCCCATGAGACTTCAGGAACAGGACCGTTTTACACAATGACATATCAGTCAATAGGTAGCCCTTGCTTTCCTAATTTCTTATAAGAAATCTTGTAGTTCATGATTCCTTTCCAACCTCCAGTCTCAGTGACACTCTCTTCAAGTGAGCAAGTTCTTTCACTTGAAATCATTTCTTTTTTTGCTTTTGGCTTAGCAAAAATCCTATGCCCTCATTTGGGATTCCTTGGAGACCATGTTTGATGTTTAAAAACTTTAAAATATCTGGAAAAAGACTATTGAAAAAGTTGCCAGTTAAAGAAAAAAAAAAGGTAAGAGTGAGGCAGAGTATCCCCTTGCTGACCTGAGAGGGCCCTCTGGGAGCTTTGTGATCAGTCTTCACAGGGACTCACAGTATGTTCAGTCTCTCCCTACCCTTTCGGCCCTTCCCTCACCCCTCCACTTCTCCATCCTTTTGTTTCATTTTCTGCCAATTCTAACTGATTTCATTGGGACTAAAATGGAAACGGTTTTGCAACACTCCTGGCATGAGCATAGTTGCAAATTTGACAATAATGCACTTGTTAAGCTGAAGGAGAGGTGCAAGTTAGCAGTCTAGAAGAGACTTCATTTTCACTCCTCAGAGCACCACTCAACTGTCTTCTGCACATCGCTTCCAACTGGGATTCAAAGCATGTGGCAGCGGCTTCATTTGCATCTGCTTTTGCCAAACCAGAAGCTACTTTCTCTCTTCTGCTACTACTGACACAAGTGCTAGAATAGTGCTACAAGGAGGATTTTCATCTCATTTTTGATAGTGAAGTTGCTGGGAAAGATGGAGACTCTTTCAGTCCATCCTGGACTTGGATATTGGTCCTATTCCTTTGAGTAAGTGTCATCACTTCTCTGTTGTATTTCTTCATCTTCATAATGGAATGTACTGCACTATGTGAGGAATAGAGCAATGGGAGAATTTGAATCTGGCACTGAGAATGTCCTCATACATCATGTCTATGAACAGCTCCCCATTTCTCAGACAAACTTGTAGAGATGGACAGGTTGTTCCTAGTTACTATAACACTTTGTGCAAATTATTAGAAGGCACAGCCTTTGTGTAGGTACCATAACATAGGACCCCGAGTTTGGAGAGATGAATAAGTTGGATTTCAGCTCCCATTCATTGCAGCATCCAGGTGCCCATGTGCAGTATGCAACTTTAACAGCTGTATGCACTGATTTTGAAGACTTTGCATTGAGGCTTTATGTTTTGGCCAAGGTGACCTCAGGAAAACATAACCAAACATGGACTTCCATGGAATTATAGGGCTTTGAGGATATGATATTGCATGTTATATTTTTCAGGCTCATTATCCATTTCTCTTCTGCATAAACTTTTACTCCACACAAATGGGAACTGTTCTCCTATGTTCTTTGTTGCTGCTGCAGTTGTTTGTTTTTAAAACAGGGTCTCATTTAGTTCAATCTGGCCTTGAACTAAGGGTGACTTTGAAATCTTGATCTTGCTGCCCCTACCTCTCTAGTGCAGGAATTAAAGGCATGAGCCAATTTTACTTGTGTTCTTCAACCACAATGACATTATCAGCCATTAGGGGACAGTAGAGGGTAATAGTGAACAGAGATATGGGCATATGTTCTCCCTGTCTGGACCCTAGTGCTTGCTTCCAGGGGCACATTGGCTATTACTTAATCCTATTGTGCCTCAGTTTCTTATCTGTCTAGAGGGGAGAATAGCAGTGCCTATCTCACAGGATTCTTATAAAGATTTAAGTGATTCATCATGAAAGGCACTATGGATGTGCTGGGCAATGGGAGTGCTCAAATATCATTAGCTGTCATTACTGCTTCCACCCATTGCTGATTTCTGAGATATGGTTTCTTTATGTCCTCCAAGAAGACTTCAGAGATGACCCCATCTGGGAGTGTTCCTTCCTCTCCTCTCTGATATGTTGTACTTACTACAAAGACATTAGTTGAATCATCATTTATAGTGTGTTTTATTCTTCATCCTCATTTAATTATGAGTATTCCATATAATATCATCTTAAAATATGAATTACAAGCTTTTGTCTATTCCATTAAGATTATTGACTTGCTTCTAAGGCCATAATTAGATTATTTGAATGCAATAGAAACATTCCCAAAGAGGCTCTGGAAACTTCCCAGAAGTTTCCAGAATGAAAGGAAGAACATGAATGACAACAGAGATGGACACACATGCCTGTAGATTCTTTTTCTCTATTATAGTTTCTATTGTCTTAATTTCCCTGTTCCCTTCCTCACAGCTCTACTTTTTCCTGAAATGGTGGTCTTTATTAACTATAGGCACTTACCTTTGCAGTCAAGGAAGATGCCCTTGCTCAAGATTTGACATGGAACTCTCAGGAAAACATTTTGATTTGTGCTATTTACCTCTTGTGCTAATTATGCGCTTGTAACTCTTTAACCAGTCTTCATGATTACAGACAGAAAGGGGGAAGATAGCAAGTCTCACTCAAACTATGCAGAATGGCGATTGCTTATGGAGCAGCTCCCATGACTGGAGAGGTGTTAGCACTGTCAACCAGGGCAGAGAATGTGAGAGGGATGAGCTGGTTTGGGCAATGAGGAGTTCAGTTTGGAATGCTCTAAGACAGCATGGTCGGTAGGAAATCCATGTGCTTTGTGAGTTCAAAGCTCGGGGGAGAGTTTAGAGCTAGATATATGAATATGAGTCAGAGGAAATAAGCTGGGTTTAAGATGTCTGAAGAGGACTTTTACTTTCAAGTAATATGTAGTAAGCTGTAACCGATGACAGTTCCCATTGCATCCACTACAGAATGTCTTTTAGGAAATTGCAAAATTTGCATTTGAAAGACTGATGAGATTTGCAAAAGAAAGGAATAGATGAATGGGAATTCCAGAGAGAGCAGGGCCTGTTCTAGGGGAGCTGGCAGTTGCCAGACAGTTATCCCCAGAGAGTCCTGTACTCCCTTGTCCAGGCTGAAGATCAGGTAAGCCACACAGAGATGGATCCTCCTGGGGAAAGGGGAGCCAGCAGAGCAAATGGCAGCTATACAAGGCCAGTGCAATGGTCTGGCAGCCAGCAATGCCTCAAAAGAAGGTGAATTTTCCCATAGGATGAACCATTAGAAATACAAGACAAATAGAAAAGCAAGAGTTTGTTGTGAGATTTCTACCCACAAGCCTGCACTCATGGGATAAAATGAAAGTAGCACATAAAGGAGAAACCACAGTGTTATAACACTTCCAGCACAGAAGAGGGGACAATAAATGGCATAAGCATCCAGCTAAGGAATTTTCTGAAGATTGCTCACAAAAGCCACAGGAAGTAAAGTGAAATAGAAGGAAGGGAATCTTAAATAATCTCTGCTGACAGAGATTAAATATATAATAAAGAAGTTTTTAAAGTTGCCTTCTGTGAACGATATAATTATCAAGCTTAGATAAGATCACTTGACCCTCTTCTCAAGGAAAAGAGGGGAAAAATAATATTGCAATAAAAAAGATATGCAATTTAAAATAAAACTAATTATGAAGTATTACAAGTAAAATTTAAAAGTCAATTAAATCACACATTCAAGAAAATCATATGACTAAAACCAAGTAAATATTGAAGTGACAGTTAAAATATACCTGAGGTGCAAATGGTCTCTCAGGTGAATACTGCAAACTACGAAAAGAGCAATCACTCTTGGATTTTCAGGAAAGCATTTAGATTATGAAAATTGATGGAGGGTCAGAGAGAGGAGTTCCCAATGCCCGCCTTTCCCAGTATATATTATGAGCCCTGGATAACAAAAATTCATCAACTATCTGTGGAATCTGGAAGGTGATTATATAGCAGACCACTTGAGGAAGCATGTGCAAAGTGTGAGCAGTACTACAAAGGCCAGAAGACATTTGTAAATCACATATTTGGCTGGTTGTATCAGGATTATTTGATGAACTTACAATGCAATAACAAGAAAACAAACATCCCAAGTTTCAAAATATAAATAAAAGATCCAAACAGAAAAGCTGCCAAAGGAAATACACAGGTGCCAAGGTGAGGTACTCCATTAGTCAGCAGATGTTATAGGGCTGGCCATCTGGTCCTGTGGCTGAGATGGAGAAAGAAACAATAACAAGGAAGCACTGAAAAGATGGCTTCTACTGTGTATAAATTTAAAAATCTTTTTGAAGTAAAATAAAACTATGAGCATTTTCATAGGTTAATTTTTGTTTTTTTATGACTTAGACCCAAACAGCATCATTCCATTATAATAACAGAAACTTAGAGCATCTCACTTCTCAATGAGCGTACACTCAAATCTACCAATATGTAAAGTTGTGATATGATATGAACCCATTGTGTTTTTTTCTAAGGATTCCTAACTAACTCAAGATTTTAAAGAATATTATTATTTTAATGCTATATTCAAAGTTAAAGGCAAATGATTATTAAATGATAATAATTGTACCTCAATAGATGCAGAAAGAATTTATCAAAATTCTACACTCATTCATGGTAAAAGTGAAACTCTTAACAAACCTGAAATTGAAAACATATTCATACATATACATAAAAGCCCTGAAGCTAACACCATATTCCACCATAAAATATTTAATACATTTTAACACATTCACTTTACAATCAGGAAAAGTGAGCAATAGCTGACACTAGATATTTTTAGGATTTTATTGGACACTCCTAGTCAGCAAAATTAAGAAAGAAAAAGAAATGGAAGGCAATATATTAAAAAATAAAGTGCTGTTATATGGAGATGAGATTTTTATTTGTCAAAAATTTCAAAAGATGTACAGAAAATTATCATAAGTCTGAGAGTGTAGCAGATTGATCAGATGAAAGCTTTGTGTACCACTCTCCTCCCTTTTCACACACAAGCAGGAGCCAAATAAATGGTACAGTAGCAATATTTACAAAAAATTAAAAATCATCAAAATGCACCTGAGATGAGTCATTCAAGAATTGTATGGGAGGGAGCAGAAATGTTATATGAACTTCATTTAAAATGCTGGAGAAAAGCAATACCAACAGGCAGGAAAACCTTGTCTTATTCAATGTCCATTCCTTCCACATTTATCTGTAAGTGCACCAAAATTTCAATCAATATTCCCAGAAGAATTTTCACAGATCCTGATAAACTGATTAAGGGGTAACCAAGGGCCAATGAGCAGTCAAGTCACCCCCAAAGAAGTGGAATCAGGCAGAATCATCCGTCATTTGACCAGATATGAAAGCTCACTATGGAATCAAGAATTAACCATTATGTATTCATTCAAATGATTGTTTGCTCATATCCTGTCTGAAATACTACCATTGCTTATAAGAAGCATGTTTAATAGGGCTAAATACTATTTGGCTTTGAATAAAAAAATAAATACTTTAAGGTGACATAGAAAAGTTCTGGCTACATTTACTTTCCCTTGTATGAAATCATGACTTGATGGAGCTGATGTTTTTAATCAATGGAAATGATAACCAGTTATAACATATGGGCTAAGACAGGGCATGACAAAGCATGCATTTGATCCCAGCACTCAGGAGAAAGAGGCAGTCAGATCTCTGTGAGTTTCAGGACAGCCTAGTCTACATAATGAATTTAGGCCATTCAGAGCCACACATGAAATGTTGTGCCAACATAAAAGAGATGTTATCATATTAACTAGTGATGGGAAATTGAACTATCTTGTTTCATTGTAAAGTTTTACAGAAATAATTTTAACTTAAAGTAGATCCTGTTATACATGTAGACATCTAGGGAAAGCACTGTTCATCTGAAATCTTCTTTTCAGAAAACAAAAATCTTCTAATTTTATTATACAGATATTTGATCACTTCAATTTTGTTATTTTAAGTCCAGTTTTTTCCATATAGATTAGAAATTTCATTTATACAAATAAAATATAAATTGGGTAAAATAAAACAATAAAAATTATGTGTAATAACTGGCTGTTGGTCTGTGGCAGGGTCCTGTGCTGTTGTTCCCTTTGGCGGAGGGGGACAAGTAGGCACAGAGTCAATGACACAGACTCTGGGACAATGTTGAAACAACAAACTCAGTTTATTCAGGAAGAGGCAAGCCTTATATATCCTCCACCCCACCCTGGGAAAAGGTCTGATGAATATGCATCTGCTGGTGTGACATGACTGCCTCTCATTGGTCCAGGTCATCTCCAGATCATGTCTCAGCTGCTGTTGCTAAGTCGCTTAGGCAGACCCAGTTTGGCTCTCAGAAAGTATCTTTTTTACTGGTTTGGGCCCGCTGGCCCTCAAGCCTGTTAGGGATGAGTCATCCCACATTGGTCAAGGAAAAATAGACCTCAAATAAAATAAAATAAATAGGGTAAAACAGAATAGATAAAGGACAGAATATTTTTCTATCAAGTTTGGATGGGCTATATGCAACCCATAAAGGAAAAGTCTAATAATTTTGACTTAGTAAAATTTACAGATTTCTACTTATCAAAAAGTACCACAAAAACAAGCCACAGAGCTATACTAGGTATTTGTAGTATTTATAATCAGGAATGGGATAGTATCCAGATTGTATACTTAATTCCCACAAGTGACAAGAGGAACTCAAGACAGAATCATGCATCTGATAGAAGAGAAAATATGATTGGCAAAAGAACACATGATACATGGTTCTTTTTTGAAAATGATTTATTTATTATTTTGTGTATATGAATGTTTTGCCTGAATATATTTAATATGTGCACTATTACACACACACACACACACACACACACACACACACACACACACTTGTGCCTGCTACCTGTGGAGTTCAGAAAAGGGCATGGAATCCCCTGGAACTGAAGTTACAGGTGGAACTGAACCTGGGTCCTCTAGAAAAACAACAAGTGTTGTTAACCACTGAACCACCTTTCCAGTCCTGATAGAGTTTTCTTAACTTCTAGAATAATTAGGGAAGAGTGAAATAAAGATTTTATACCAAAGATACAAAACCAAAATTAAGAAATAATAATAAGGGCAGTAGGTGGAGTGGGGAGCTGGCATGGTGGAAGGACGAGAAACTATGGTCAGATGGATTGTATGATAGATGAATCTATTTTCAATTAAAAAAGAAATAACAGGAATTTTCATCTAATTTTCCACTTATTATACTATCCGGCAGGTGCACACCCTCTGTCCGGATGTTATAGCTAAGTGCATAAGCTACGAAAATGTGTATTTATCATTTCCAATAGGAAAGTCAAGAATACTCATTTCATCATTATATATAAAATTAAAAAAATAGTGGCTCACATGTCTGCTTATTATGAAATGGATAAATAAATGTTGCCTCACTCATATGACATTAATAAATAAGTACTGAAAACAGCCTAATTAAACAAGCAAATTGATTTAAAAAATTCAGGACATTTGACATTTCCCTCTAGGTGGAAAGAAGAGTGTGAAATTGTAGGATGCATCCCTATTCTTAGCAAAAATCTACTTTTCAATTTAGGGAGTTATATTATTTTTTATTTAAAATTTTAATTTTGGGGAATTTCATATATGGATACTGTATTTACATAATTTACATCCTCCTCCCTTTCTAATTCTTCCAATCTCCCCACCAACTCCATCTAAAATTCATTATCCCTTCTCTAGTTATTACACACAGAGAGAGAGAGAGAGAGAGAGAGAGAGAGAGAGAGAGAGAGAGAGAGAGAGAGAGAGAGAGAGATCTACTATAGTCCATTTAGTGTTGTTCAAATGTGCAAGTGTTTAGGACCTACCATTTTGGGTTTGCTGACCTATTGGGTCTCAGTCTCCTTCTGTTAGCAGCCATTGATTGACAGATGTAGCATGAATCTTAAAAGTTCTTATTAATAAAATCAAACCTGAAGCCAGTTATTGGGGTGAACACTAGATGATCAGAGAGACAGAAAAAGCCACAGCTATCTCACCTTGCCAATTCCTCAGCTGGTCCTGTTTCCTCAGACTGGAAGCTTCTGTGTCCTCATCCCAATGGCTCTTAGCTGAACTGCTGCTAGAAGTCTGAATGCTTAACCAGCCAAACGCTTAACCAGGCAAATGCTTAACCAGGCCAAAATGCTTCTAGTTTCTAGTCTTCACGCCTTATATATCTTTCTGCTTTCTACTACCACTCCCTGGGATTAAAGGTTCACTTTCTGGGATTAAAGGTGTGTGTCACCATGCCTGGCATTTCCAATGTGGCCTTGAACTCACAGAGATCCAGAGAGATTTCTGTCTCTGGAATGCTAGGATTAAAGGCGTGTGCTAACATTTTCTTTCTGTTCTCTGACCCCAGATAAGTTTATTAAGGTACACAATATTTTGGGGAACACAATACCACCACAGACTGTATCTCTTCATCTAAAGGTGGATCTTTGTGAAATGCCCCTTACTCATGTTGACCTGTCAAATGGTATAATTATACAGATCTTGGTTAGGTAACTACAGTTGAAAGTCCATGGGTACAGCTTTCTGTCAACAACAGATGTTGTAACAAATGTTACAACAGATGTTCTGGTCCTCTGGCTCCTACAGTCTTGTCACCACCTCTTTTGCAACTTTCCCTGAGTCTTGAGTATAGGGGTTGCATTATATATATAGCAGTTGGGATGGAGCACCATATAGTCATTTATTCTCTGTATTTTGACCAGTTGTGTCTTCCTGTAGTAGTCTCCATCTGCTGCAAAAAAGAAGCTTCTTTGATAGAAATGAAGGCTACACTTAATGTGTAGGTATAAATGTAAGTATTTAGAATACAGTTAGAAATTATACTGGAGTAGGAAAAGCATCAGTAATGGGTTCTCCTCTAGTATCCATCAGCTCTCCAGCTACAGAAAAGCTAGGTTTTACATCACCAGGCACAAATGCCCTGCTGTTGAATGGGCCTTAAATCCAATTAGACATCTGTTAGTTACCCTCAAAGTGAAAGTGACATTTTTGTACCCTTAGAGACTGGCCTGGGAGTTGTAAGATTATCAAATCTTCTTTGTAAAGCAGGTTTGAACACAGAATTTTCTACCCAAAGTGTAAGATGCTTTCTATTTCATGGGATTTCCATGTCACTTTTAGAAGTTCAATGGGCAAAATTTTCTCCTAGTCAGTGTTCAGCTATTTACCAGTCATAGGCCTCATTTACTGTATGGAAAGAGTTTTCAAAACATGGAGTCCTGGTAGTGGACCATTCTTTTCTGAACATTGAAACTCAATCCTGGTTGGTACCTTTCAGATGGTTTGATAGGATGGGCTTCAGTCTGGGAAAATATGGGCACTTGTGAAGCACCAAATCTTACCACATCTCCTACATCAGCTTCTGAGTAGTCATCAGATTTCTGATCTCTGGCATTCTCCAAACTCTTTCTGGTTCTTTGTAAACACTAGCATAGATGAGGTACATGTTGAGTAGTGATTTCATGAGAATGACATCCCTGTTTTAAAGCATGTCTTCTTTTGTTCCATTCTACTCATCTTGAAGTGCAATGTTGCAGTAAGTAATAAATTAACATGACCCTCATATAAGCAAGTGGGTCATAGTAAAATAAAACCCCATTTTAAATATAGCTCTGACATGTCATTTCCCTTTTAGTTTCTGAATCTCTTTCCCACTTACAAGCCAAGGTGTGGTCCTTCAGCTTTTTATTCTTTTAGTCATTCATTCACATTGGCAAGCAGACTAACAGGTATCATTATGGCATTTCCATACATTCTTTGTTTTAATTGGTTTTCCTCCTATACACATCTCCATACCTCACCTTGTACCCTATGCACCCAGAACTCTTCTTTCTACTTCCATGTCTAACACATTCTGTTGCCCTTCCCACCTCCTTCCTCAAACATTCTATTTTCCTGTCTCATCAACTCCTTTCTAGTACTATGATCTACACTCATGTCCACTCCCACATAAATAGATATATATGTGTAAAAGCTAGAATCCACATCCGAATGTACAGTATTTACCTTTTTCAGTTTAGTTTATCTTACTTAAGATAATGATTTTGTGATCTATCCTTTTTTTCTTCAAATTTCATTTTTATTTATGGCTTTAGCTCTTCACTATAGGTCTTTCCCACTGTGTAAAGCCACATGTTTCAGGTAGCATTTTCTCCCTGCACACCTGGGACCTCGTTGGTATAAACTAATCAAGTTAAATGATCATTTTTCACCACAATTAGTCTTAAGCCAATAAATACCTAACAATTCTCTGGCTATCAGAATTAGTTCATAAGTGTCTAACTCATCACACAATTCAACATGCTCATTGGTTATTTTAAGATGATACTATGCCTTCCACTGGACATGTGCTCTCTCTTGGGCTGGCTCTATCAGTGTCTGTAATTTTCCTAGGTAGATGTTTTATTTCTTAGTACCTCTAACATCTTGGGTTCTCCATCATAACATTTAAAAAATTTACTCTCTTTCTCTGTCTCTGTCTTTGTCTCTCCCTCTGTGTATGTGTTTGTAAGTGTCTGTGTATGTATGTGAGGTGGGTATGTGCATGCGCGTTTTAGTATGCATGTGGAATTCAGAATACAACTTTGTGAAGTCATTTCTTTACTTCTTTTATCTGGGTGTTTGGGATCAAATTCAAGTCACTAAGCTTGAGTGGCATAGCTCATCTGCTGAGCTATCTCTTCTGTCCCTCCAATGTGACTTAGGCTTAGACATCCCCTTCTCAACTCCACACATGATTGCTTGGCCTCATTAGTTGTTTCTGTTTTTGTGTTTGTTTTCTGGACCTTGGTATAAACCTTAATAACTGTCACTTTCAAATTCTCTATACCTGAAAAATCAAAAGTACATGAATGACATCAAGATATCACATAGCATTTTTTTTTTTTTTACTTTTGCTGCACTGGCCACTGCGTACATGGAAGCTAACTACTGGAGAGCACTTACCAAGTAGCACACCTGAGGTGGCATCTCTTTTCAAATGAAGGTCTCTCAGATTGGTTTTTGAGTCCCAGCTCCTGGAGCCTCTGATGGATAGAGTCTTCCCTTCATAGCTCCTTTCCTACAGTTCTGCTACAAAGTGTGTGCTCTCTCTTTAATGGTAACAATTACTGTCACTTTGCTGCACCTATGTTGCCTTCAATTTTAAACACTCTCGTACTCCTTTTCTCACTGAACTGCACATGTTCGACCCCTTCATCTCCATTTTTTGCTCTAGACCAGTGGTTCTTAACTTTCCTAATGCTGTAACCCCTTAATACAGTTCTTCATGTTGTGGTGACCCCCAACCATAAAATTATTTCATTGCTACTTCATAACTGTAATTTGCTACTGTTATGAATCATAATATAAGTATCTGATATGCAGGATATCTGATATATAACCCCTGTGAAAGGATCATTCCATCCCCAAACAGGTCACATGACTTGCAGGTTGAGAACCACTGCTCTAGATTCTAATTGTAATTCTGGTTAAAGAAAAGGGGTAACAACCACGCTGTAATTTGAATGTTACCTTGTCTTGAATTTTCCTCCACAAAATTAGGTAGCCTGTTAACTTTAAGTTCAGCCTCACTCAACTTTTTAGAACATGGGCAGAATATAACCAGATTCTTTTCTTTTTCTTTCTTTATCCCTTTCTTTCTTTCTTCTTTCTTTCTTTCTTTCTTTCTTTCTTTCTTTCTTTCTTTCTTTCTTTTTTACATTTTGGGATTCTTTTTTCCCCATTTTACTAAACATAGATTCTTTTTTCACACAATATAAGATGAATGCAATTTCCCTTCCCTCTACTCCTTTCAGTTACTCCCTACCTCCTCTCCCATCCGGATCCACTCCCTTTCTGTCTCTCATTGGGAAAGAACAGACTTCTAGTATAAGAGAATAAAACATAACAAAATAAAAAATAATAAGCTAAAACAAAATCCACCATTTCAAAGTTGGACAAGCCCAAGCTATCAGAAAAATAAAAGAGCCCCATGAGAAGTCACAAAAATCAGAGACCCACTCATTCATACATTCAGGAATTCCATAAAAGTGCTAAAGTACTAAATTGAAAGCTATAGTATATATATCCAGAGAGCCTTGTGCAGACCCTTGTATGCCCTGTGCATGCTACTTCAGTCTCTGTGAATTCCTATGAGCTTTAGAGTGCCTTTTTCTCCTGATGTCCTCCGTCCCTTCCATATCCCCTACTCCTTCTTCCTGCTCTTCTGTAGGATTCTCTGTGCACTGAAAGAAGAGATTTGATGGAGACATCTTATTTAGAGCTAAGTGTTCCAAGATATCTCTCTCTCTCTCTCTCTCTCTCTCTCTCTCTCTCTCTCTCTCTCTCTCTCTCTTTCTCTCTCTCAGTGATGTCTGGCTATGGGTTTCTGTATTTGTTCCCATTTGCAGCAGGAAGAAGCCTCTCTGATGATGGTTGAATGAGGAACTCATCTATGAGTATCGAGGACTAGCATTAGGAGTCATTTTTATTGTTACTTCTTTTTACCAGTAGTATTTGGCTTTACCCTAGTTTTCTGGGCTATCTAGACTTTGGCCCTTGGTCACCCAAGGTCTGAGTTCTGTCTCATGGAGTGGGCCTCCAATCAAATCAGACATTTATTGGTTACTCCCACAAGGTTTTTTGCCATCATTGCCATAGCATATTTTGCAGGCAAAACAGACTGTCGATCAAAGGTTTTGTGTTTGGGTTGGTGTTTACTTTTGTCTTTTGGTAGCCTGAAGAGTGCCTTTTTATGTCATAAATACTAGAATGGGGCTGAAGATTCTATACAAAACACCACCTTGACCTTTCCATGTTCAATGAGTGAGTTGTATGGGTGTTGTTTTCAGCAATGGGGCCTTGATGTCAGCTTGTGGAGAGCAACCTATTGTCTTGACAATAGCATGTGTTGTTTGGGAGTTTCCATGGGACCCTTTTGGGCAATAACCCAATTAGCTGAAACCCAGACTCAGCGTTGGAAGCTTCATTTGGTGACAAGAGATAGCCAGTAGAGGTTCTGTTTCCCTCATTATTTGCTGACTTCTTTAGGATCACCTTTTATACACTATATAAAGTTTCCACTGCACTCAGTTTCTATACCATCACTCAAATGCTTGTCAATTCTAGAGGTCTCTCACCTCATTCCCTCCCTCAATCCCATCTCCCCTCCCCCTTCCCACCTGATCCTCCTGTTTTTATTACTCCTGGCTCCACCCCCTGCTCAAGTCTAACCATAAAATCAACTCTACACCCTTTCCCCAAGGAGATCCATGTGTTCCCTCTAAGGCCCTTCCTCTATGCCTAACTTCTCTGGGTCTATGACCGTAGCTTTGTCATCATCTATTCAATGGCTAATATCCAGATATAAGCAAATACATACCCTATTTATCTTTCTGGGTCTGGGTTACTTCATTCAGGATGATTTTTTTCTACTTGCACACATTTGCCTGCATATTTCATGATGTCATTTTTAAGAGCTAAGTAATACTCCATTGTATAAATGTACTATGTTTTCTTTATCAATTTTTCTGTTGAGGGACATCTAGGTTGTTTCCAATTTCTATAGCCAAATTCTTTTCTGGAGTATAATAGGAGTACCATTCAGTCTAATTGCCAGTAAGTCCAATTTCCCTCTGAACCATAATGTGCATAACCTTTACTGTCCATGTTTCTATCAGCATTCTGGGTTTCCCAAATCTCATCAAAATGCCCATTAATATCTGCTTATAGGTTTTGAATAGCCCACATTTCAAAACCTTATCCATCCTTCCCATAAACCAGCTCCTCAGGCCTACATGCCACCAGTCAGGTCTGTCACAACAGCCATACTCCTTGGTAATTATCTTCTTTGTTAGTTACTGTTCTGGTCACTGTGACAAAATAACTTACAGAATACAGTTAGGGAAGAGAGGCTTATATTGACTCACAGCTCTAGAATATTATGGGTCCTTTATGATGAGGAAGACATGGTGGCTTAAGTACCTGAGGTATTAATTCTACCCAATTACTCTCTCACACATATGTGTCTTCATAAAATCCACACACGCAAATCAAGCCCAAGATGAGTCAGCCTCATTATGGGATCTTGTGGGTTGGCTTGCTGTATCTTGATAGAGATCTTAGGTGGAACTAGAGGCAGATATAACATTTAAGGTCTGATAACCCATTTCTGTTAACTAGGTCACATGTAACAAAGGTCCCACAACCTGGAAATTAGTGCCCCTAGCTGGGGACTAAGTGTTCAAACATATGAGCCTGTTGAGGACATTTCACATTCAAACCTTGACAGTGCCCAAGCCCACCTCAGCTCTGCCATCAAAAATGCTCTCTAGAGAAAGCATGGCTCTAAGTAGAAGATTTTATGAGCTCAAAGATGCCCAGAAATCTCATCTTTCCCTTTAAAAAAGGCAAAAAATGATGGAGAGTGTAGTCCATTTTGTAGCAACACTCCTCATTGGCACAGATCATTTCATAGGAGATTCCTGTAATATCTATGTAATCCATAATTCATCACAAGTCATTTGCAAGCCTTCCTAGTACGTTATTGCTCAGATGTGATTATGACTGAATTTTCCCATGATTAAAGGAGATCTCAAAACAAAAGATAGAATGTTTTTCTTTATCATGTAGACTGTCTAGTTTGAAAGCTTCAAGAATCACTATGTTTCCTACATGTGACACTTGTATAGAATCTGTGAAGACATTTTTTTTCTGTCAACTCAGAAAAAGAATACACCTTGGGTCATAGTTTTGATTTTTATGTGATTGATCATTAAAGAATAGCTAAGAACCAAGAAAGATGTGAGTGTGTTGCAGATTAGCTATGAACTAGATATGTTTGATGGTGGAAATTTCACCCTATTAGTATTTGTATTTGGAGATTATCTCTCTTGAGTGCTCTGATTACAATGTTCAATAGTTTTCCACAGCTCTGTTCTTCCCATGGAAATTTTATTTTCAGCATGCACTTATGCAGCTGCAAAACATCAGAGCAGAAACATTCTTAATATTCTCACAAGTGTTTAATTCATATGTGGCAATGTGCCAGGTAAGATCTTTCTCACCTGTTGTCTAAATGAGATGCTTTGGACTCCACGCTAGCCTCTGGAAATTCCTGTCTCGTGTTTTTAATGATTGTCCAGTACTTCCATTTCTTATGGAAGTCTTTGGCCCTTATCTTCGCTTCTACACACTGTGTGATCTCACCTGAGAGTGTACATTGTCTCAGTTCTATGCATGATCAACTGAGATGGAAAACACAACATAAACTGCATGAGCACTTACACACAGTTGCTCATGTTAGGCTGTATTTGTGTGGGTTGACTTTACTAAGACCCATGCATGTGAGAGGGTACTTTAGCATAGTCAATACCTCAGGCACAGCACTTCAAATTACATGTCTGCCAGCTTTGTTTCTAAGAGTACAATTAGATGGGAGGAATTAGTGCAGGTTCTCTATAGCTCAGTCAGATATATACAGTCTACAATAATTTATCGTGTATTTTGTAATAGCTAGTAAGGCTTGAATGTTCCTAACACATAGAAGTAATGAATGCTTGAAGAGTGAGAAATGCTAAATAGCTTGATTTTATCATCACATGTGATACACATGTATTGAATTACCATATTATAACTCATAAATACGTACAAATATTGTGCCAATTAAAATATTGCAGAGGTATTTTTCAACTTCAACACCACTAGGGATTTCTCTCACCTGCCACAGCATGGAAGCTTTCTTCTCCCTCCTTTCTTTCTCTATGTCTTCATTCTCTAACCATCCTTTCCCTTGTTTCTTTCCCAGAAACATGTTTTCTTTCCCCTCTCCTCTCCTCTCCTTAGATCTCACCAGAATTGCTTTCTTTTTCTTTGCTGCTGGAACACCTGCTGCCATCCATCCTTTGGTGCTCCACTCTTTACCTATCTTCTCCTTAAGGAAAATTCTGGTTACCAGCTGCTGTTAAGGTCAGTCATGAATTTCCATTCATCCCTACTATACTTTCAATGCTTTTTCATTTTAAGAGAAATGCTTAAAAAATGAATCTAGTGCCTCTGACTTGGACAAGGACCTGAATGGTCCAAGGCTCTTTGTTTTGTTGTTTGAGCGTTGTTTGATGTGTCAGCTCATTCTCTTGTTGCTGAAAATGCTGAGAGTTTGTGTTATATGATGTGGAGCTGTCCCACACTGATGCCTGAGGGGTCTGAAGTCAGAGAGAACAGATACCCCCAACAACCCTCAAAGATCATTACAGGTCACAGAGCTGAAGCAGAAGAGGAGCTTCATTTATCTCAGTGGCCCATGGTGGTTTTGACTTCACCTTTACTCAACCAAGGTACCCAGTCAGAAACAGCACTTGGAAGGAATTTGTGTTTCTTTCCTGTTTTCAGCTGCCACATGCCAATCACCTTCACAATAGATGGTTTCCATTGGAGATTAAGAGTTTGGAAAAAGAGACATTAGCACTTTGCACATATGTAGCAGTATGCTTCTTGGGTCTTGCCCAGCCCCATGGGTCCCGCCTGGCCCCGTGGTCCTACAGCCACTTATAAAATAATCATTCAGAGGCTTAATATTATTTAACAAACTGTATGGCCTATGGCAGCCTTCTTGCTAGCTAGTTCTTTCATCTTAAATTAGCACATTTCTATTCATCTATGCTTTGCCTTTTAGCCATGGCATTACCAGTCTGCTAGCATCTTGTTGCTCCTTGGGTGGTGGCTAGGCATCTCTCCCTACTCACCTCTTTTCTCTGTATCTCTGCTTAGATTTTCTCCCTGCCTCAATGCTGCTTTGCCAAAGGCCAAAACAGCTTTATTTATTAGCCAATGGGAGCAACACATATTCAAGGCATACAGAAAAACATCCCACAGCACACATGGCTGGCTATCACATTTCCTTTTTCATTATGTATATGAGTATTTTGCCTGTGTGTACATCTATGCAGAATGTGTATGCCTGGTGTCAGCATAGGCCAGAAAAGGGTGTTGGATTCCCTCGAACTGGAGTTGTGGATGACTATGAACCATTATGTGGGTGCTAGGAATCAAATCTGGGTCCTCTGGAAGAGCAGCCAGTGCTCTTAAACACTGAGACATCTCTCCAGCCTCATATATTTCCTATTGCTATCTCTCTGTATCTCTTCGAAAATGTATTGCTTGCTCATCTGAAATGTATTGCTTATCTATAAGAAGCCTAAATGTGTACAATCACTAGGGATATAAAATAAAATATGCTAGATATTCTTGGCTGAGTCTGGTGTGACTTCAGCTTTGGTTTAAGAGATTTAGTTCACTTATTATTGAAACTCTTTTCAGTGTTTGATATAACATTCTAAGTAAATACTCATAACTTAGTAAACAAGACAGATGTCTTCTCTGATCCTTTTGGATCTTTATGTCTGGGGCAAATGAAAATATTGAACAAATAATCCTAAGTATGAAGAATCTCATAAAAGAAAACAATATAATGACAAGAATGGACAACTGTGGAATTCTGATGATATGGCGTGAACTATTCTGTGTTGAGTTATAGATTATAAATCTAATTCTCAAATGACTATCCCAGTGTAATAGTAAATGGAAGTACTGAAGCACAGAGCTGAAGTAACTAGCCCGAACCTTGTAGCTATGTTTACACATCAAAGCCAGGGGATTCTAGTGCCCTCAATCACTCCACTATTCTCCCTAGATCTTTGGGTTGAAACTTCCTAGAGGAAGTGATGTTTTGATTGGTCTCATAGTATTGGCTAGAGAGGCTTGGGTGAAAAGTCTGGGGAAGCACATTTGAGGATAAGAGAACATCAGGTGCAAGAGACCACAGACATCTAAGAAGGCTCTGGGAAGGGAACACATCATCTCAAGTCTAGCCTGGCCTACTTTCAGGGCAATGATGCCCTGAGTGAGGGAGGACTTCATGATGTGCTTAGTAAAAAGGTTTTAAAACTCCTTTCCTCTACAAAAGCTTCTCAGTTTCAGGAGGTCCCATTTATTAATTGTTGCTCTCAATGTCTGTGCTACTGGTGTTATATTCAGGAAGTGGTCTCCTGTGCCAATTCGTTCCAGATTATTTCCTACTTCCTCTTCTAACAAGTTCAGTGTAACTGGATTTATGTTGAAGTCTTTGATCCACTTGGACTTGAGTTTTGTGCATGGCCACAGATATGGATCTATTTGCAATCTTCTGCATGTTGATATCCAATTATGCCAGCACCATTTGTTGAAGATGCTTTCTTATTTCCATGGTACAATTTTGGCTTCTTTGTCAAAAATCTTATGTTTATAGGTGTGTGGATTAATGTCAGGGTCTTCAATTCAATTCCATTGGTCCACATCTCAGTTTTTATGCCAGTACCAAGCTATGTTTATTAGTATAGCTCTATAGCAGAGCTTGAGGTCAGACAAACGACAGCGCAGAGAATGGGAAAAGATCTTCACCAACCCCACATCTGACAGAGGGCTGATCTCCAAAATATATAAAGAACTCAAAAAGCTAGACTTCAAAATACTGAACAATCCAATTAAAAAATGGGCTACAGAGCTTAGTAGCAAATTCTCAACAGAAGAATCTCAAATTCCTGAAAGGCATTTAAGGAATTGCTCAACATTCTTAGTCATCAGGGAAATGCAAATCAACTCAGAGATACTATCTTATACCTGTCAGAATGGTTAAGATCAAAAACACTGAAGGCACCTTATGTTGGAGAGGATATGGAGCAAGGGGAACACTTCTCCACTGTTGGTGGGAAAGAAAACTTGTACAGCCACTCTGGAAATCAGTATGGCACTTTCTCAGAAAATTTGGAATAAGTCTTCCTCAAGACCCAGTTATACCACTCTTGGGCATATACTCAAGGAATGCTCAATCTTACCACAAGGACACATGTTCAACTATGTTCATATCAGAATTATTTGTAATAGCCAGAAGCTGGAAACAACCTAGATGTCCCTCAACTGAAGAATGCATCAAGAAAATGTGGCACATATACACAATGGAGTCCTAGTCAGCAGTAAAAAGCAATGATATTATGAAATTTGTAGGCAAATGGATGGAACTAGAAAATATAATCTTGAGTGAGGTAACCCAGACTCAGAAAGACAAACATAGTATGTACTCACTCATAAGTGGATACTAGATGTGAGAGAAGGGATAGCCAGACTGCAACCCACAACTCCAGAGAAGCTAACTCACAGGGAAAGACCCTAGGAGGGACACATGGATGATCCTGTAAAGGAGAAGTGAATGAGATCTACATGAGCAGACTGGGTGTAGGGGGTGGCAGTGGATGAGGAGTGGGGGATGAGAACATAAGGAAGTGGGAGGGTCAAGCTGGAACAGGGACAGAGTGGGAGGGGAAGAAGGAAGATACCATGATAGATGAGAACATCATGGGAATAGGAAGAGGCAGGGTGCTAGGGAGGCTCTCAGGAATCCACAAGGATGACCCCACCTTGGTCTGCTGGCAGTGGTCCAGAGGGTGCCTGGACTGGTCTACTCTGGTGACCAGTCTAGCGAATAACCTAGCTGTCATCATAGAGCCTTTGTCCAGTGACTGATGGAGGCAGATGCAGAGATCCACAGCCAGGCACCAGGCTGAGCTCTGGGAACCCAATTGATGAGAGAAAAGAGGGATTCTGCAGGTGAGGGACATTGGGATTGTTCTGCCCAGATCAGGAGCCCCAAAGAGACCACTGGAGACCCAAGATGTTCAGAATGCAATAGCAAGGTTTATTTGATCTGGTGCACGTGTGTGCTTAGTTCAAGCTAGCAGGCAACTCTCATCCACCACACCCGATGCCTCCAGGCAGGGAGGAGAGTTCCTCTTTCTTGGGGAAGTTAGTTTTTATAGGCAAAACCCACAAAATTCCTTAGGAGGGAGGGGTTTAGTACAGGTCCATCCTTGATTGGTCCAGTTTTTCCCAGGCCTGGACTTTGTCTTATTCTAGCTTGTCTGTTTGCCCTGTCAGGAGTTATACAACCCATCTCCGGGGTCTGGTCATGTTATCTCCAGAGAACGGCATCTCGTGGTTAATCAGTCACTACCAGACATCCTGACTTTGTTCTTTTGAAAACACCTGACTTCACCCTCTCCAGGAAGGGGGAACTGACTCGGTTCTGTTTATTTTAAGATATCTCTTCTCTCAGCTCTTTTGGGTTTATGGGGGAACTGTGTCTGGGCCTTCAGTGGGGGTCTTCCAGAGATCATGATGGGAGGACATGCAAAGATGATGAGCCACACTGGTGGAAGCCCATGAACTGTGGACTGGTGGCTGTGGAGCCCCCATGGGACTGGAGTAGGCCCTCTGGATATGGAAGATGGTTGTTTGGCTCAAACTGTTTGGGGGGCACCCAGGCAGGGGGATTGGGATCTGTCCCTGGTCTATGGGCAGGCTTCTGGGAATCTGGTGCCTGTGTTGTGATGCCTTGCGCAGCCTTGGTGCAGTGGGAAGGGGCTTGGACCTGCCTAGGCTCAGTATGCTGGGCTCTGCTGACTCCCCATGGGAGACCTCAATTTGGGGGATGTGGGAATGTGGGGTGGTTTAGGAAAGAGGGCTGGGGATGGAAGGAGGGAAGAGGGGGGAATCTGTGGATGGTATGTGGAGTGAGTAGAAAATTTCTTAATAAAGAAAAATGAAAAAAAAAAGAGCTAGCAGGGAGGAAGTTTCCAGCTGGGTCCCAGCCTACTTTCCTTACATCTGAAAGTCAAGGTGTGTGGTGTTGCTTATCCTCTACTTGCCCATTTGAATGTTCCTTTTGTCAACAATACCTAATCATCAGTTACTGATGACAATTATTTAAATAAAATGCTAACTATAAACTCAGATAGGTCCTAAAATAAAAACTTTGCAACTCAAAAAAAGAAAAAACCTCCTTTTGCTGGGTGGCAGTGGTACAAGCCTTTAATCTCAGCACTCGGGACACAGAGCCAGGTGGATCTCAGTGAGTTCGAGGCCAGCCTGGTCTACAGAGCAAGATCCAGGACAGGCACCTAAACTACACACAGAAACCCTGTCTCAAAAAACCTGACAAGAAAGAAAGAAAGAAAGAAAGAAAGAAAGAAAGAAAGAAAGAAAGGAAGGAAGGAAGGAAGGAAGGAAGGAAGGAAGGAAGGAAGGAAGGAAGAAAGAAAGAAAGAAAGAAAGAAAGAAAGAAAGAAAGAAAGAAAGAAAGAAAGAAAGAAAGGACTCCTTTCAACCCATGCCTGAAAACACAGGTAAAACTTATCTGTGAAAGAAAATTCTGGGTCCCCATACAATTGAGTCATTTAGGTAAAACCCAGTCCCAGGCAAACTTTGCCAGTGAGAGCAAAGCTAGATGGAGGCACCAAGGCCGGCTGGAGATACTAGGGGATTGATTGAAGATGGTATAATTACTGAGATGACAGGTCAAGTCTTTTCTTTGAAGCAGCTGTCCCGGGAGAGCTCCCAAGCTTGTGACTTGAAGTCTATAGAACCTCTTGTTCTTTCCGCTCCTGTGGATATTTGATGGTTTTATGAGCCTGTGGGAAAGAACTTGAGTGTTTTGAAGAGCAGAGGAAGGCAAAAAGAAGTCTCTGTTTTGTTTTTGAATTGGAAGGAAAGTGATGTTAAGCCAAAGCATGGGCAAATAGATCAGACTGAGACTGTCAATTTCCTTCCCCTCTCTTCCTGTGACCTATCCTAACCCTATTCCTCTACCCTCCATCTGCCAAGCTACACTTTGGAGACTGAAGTTAGCCTGAACTTGTCAGGCTCTGGGCACTCTTAGATCATCAGTGTTATGAAGTTTATAGCATTTCTGAATGTGAGATGGTTGTGTCCTTGCTCCAACATTTAGAATGCTTATTTTGTTTATTCCTCTTTATGTGTAGACATTCGTATATTAACTCTTCTGTTCAGTCTGTGGATGTGTTTTGAAGTCAGGTCTTCAAAGCTCAGCTGGGTACCATTTTTTGACTGTGAATTTAGACAAGGCATAGATCTTTTCTGAGCCTCAATTTAGAAAATGGGCAAAATAACTATGACCACTAAGTATCTGGGAGAGAATTAAACAACAGTCTTCAGTACATGATAGCTATAATGAACATCAGTTATTATGACTAATTGTTGGGTTTAAGATCATGAATTGAGCACATAATTATTAAGCAACAACTCTTGGCCAGTACTGTGTTTGGCTATATCATTCAAAGCTGAAAAAAGATGGTTTCTACTCTTCAACATCCCAGTATTATGACAGCAATCAACGTACGTGTGTGTGTGTGTGTGTGTGTGTGTGTGTGTGTGTGTGTGTGTGTGTGTGTGTCAAAACATCAGGAGAAATGAGAATTGAGGCATGTCTACTGAATGTTGTTAGAAATGAGAAGAAGCAGTAAACTAAGAGAAGAACACAATGACCTGGATGTAAACCTTCTGGAGAGACATCTTCGTCTGAGGAAGATTGTTGAATTCCTTCTATGGAAGGGAGTAAAGACTATTCAGAAGGTGGTGAAATGTAAACAAATCAGTACTTACTGGACTGAATAGATGTCATCCTTAGCTTTAACCTGATGGCAAGAAAAAGGACAGGCAAGAAGGAAAGAAGAGCTACAGATCTGATAAGAAAATGTAGAAGAACATGCATGGCCAAGGCTTTGTTTTGTGTCTGTATCAATTACATTTAATAACTGTCCTCAAAACACTGATGTAGTCAACTTAAGTGAGGAGGGATTCATTTTGAGTCTCAATATCAGAGGAGTCAGCACATGGTGGTGGAGAAGACTTGGCAGAGTAGCTTCCTTCATGATAAAGAGAAAGCAGAGTGAAGGAAATGCTGCCACTCAGCTGGCTTTCCCCCTTTTCCTCTTTTATTACTTTGGGGCATGAGTCAACAGGATGGTGCTACCTACTTCAAGGTGGGTCATCACTCTTCTGCTAAACCTCTCTGCAAATGCCCTCACCAACACACAGGGGCATGACTCACAAATCTCCTAGGAAATTTTAAATCAAGTTGATAATTAACCACACCAGAGCCTTAGTTTCTTTTCTGTTGTTATAACAGGATACTTGAGACTGGGGAATTTAGAAAGAATAGATGTTCACAGTTCTGGAGGCTGGGGAGTCTAAGATCTGGTGGATGTACCTGCTAAGAGTTTCATACTACTCATCCACATGTCAGAAGTTGAGAAGGCAAGTGAGTTCAAGCTTGAAAGCAAAAATAATGCTCAACTTCCATGATAGCCTACCCTATTCTCTGGAGAAAGCCACAAATCCCTTTGTAAGGGCTCATCCCCCATGACCTAAACATGTACTCCTAGGCTCCATCTTCTACTCCCATGAAGAACATATGAACTTTTGAGGCACATCACCAAACCATAGTGACTGACTTCCCATGTGGAGATAATGTTACCCAGAGACTACTAAGCTATTTAGCTACCAGCTACTAAGAAAACAAATAGATTTTCCAAGGACTAGTTGGGCAAAAATAATGGGAAGGATTCCTTCAGGCCATAGTCATGATGGAACATTGTAGCTGAAGATTTTCTGTGTCCCTGCCTGGCCCGAGGTCAGGATAAATCTCTCTCACCCACCATTCCCACAGCATCTTGGGCCCAAGTAAACACACAGAGGCTTATATTAATTAAAACTGTGTGACCTACTGGCTCAGGCTTCTTGCTACCTATAATTTCCTTAGTTATGATAAAAGATAAGTTAGATATGAAACCTTAGACTCACAAATATATGATAGATAGGATATCTTCTTTAATTTTGCCAAATACAAATATACTAGACATTATAACTATAATTCTTGCTTGGTAATTGTTTTGTTATATGGAATTTTACTGTGTTAAAGTTAAAACCTTCCTTTTTGAAAAAAAGAAAAGGGGAAGTGCTGTGGATATAGTTCTGTGAATCATGCTATGAATGTGTGTTGCTCTGATTTGATTGATAAATAAAATGCTGATTGGCCAGTAGCCAGGCAGGAAGTATAGTATATGCGGGATAAACAGAGGAGGATTCTGGGAACAGGAAGGCTAAGTGAGGAGATGCTGCCAGTCACCACCATGAGAAGCAAGATGTAAAGATACCGGTAAGCCACGAGCCATGTGGCAAGGTATAGATTTACAGAAATGGGTTAATTTAAGATGTAAGATCTAGCTAGCAAGAAGCCTGAGCCATTAGGCCATGCAGTTTCAATTAATATAAACCTCTGTGTGTTTATTTGGGTCTGAGCAGCTGCAGGCCTGGACAGGACTGGAAAGAACTCCAGCTGCAAAACATGACCCAGACAGTTTGAATACAGAGATTTAGCCCATTTGTGTGTGTATGGTAGTGGGGAGAATGTGGGTCACCTTAGGAATATTTCTATTCCTTGAGCCGTGTATACATCCCATTCATCTTATTCATCATGTACTCATGTGTTCATTGAGTAGAAACATAAGGGCTAAACTTTATGAAGGAGTCCATGGATAGGATCATTGGTTTCATCTGTAGAACATAAACATATGGAAGCTGAGCTAAGGAAACTAACTATATTTACTATTATTCTTTTTTCTGTAATCCTTTTGTGTGATGATGCTTTAAAGGGTAACTACACCCCACAGTGCAATAGAGACTGTAATTGAGGAGTGTACAAAGCAGAATGAATGACCCATTTGACCTCTGGAAAAGCAAGAACCTAGAATTAATTTGAAGACAAGGAGGTACTTAAAATGAGGCTTTAAGGGAAAATTTAAATTTACTTGATGAAATTTGATACTGTACATAAAGGTAAGATCAAGCATTCTAATATGAAGGTGTAAAAGGCACAGTTGGAGGACTGTGAACATTTTCATAATGATGACATTTGTGGAGCTTTGAAAGAAATAGATAGGAAAAGAACGGCAAAGTCAGCCAAATGTTGGAGTCCCTAAGTCCTAGCCTAAGAAAGTTCACACTAACATATGAGAGGGATGGAACTGAGAATGCAAGAACAAAACAGAGGTCTTCACCCACCTCTGAACTAGCCTCAGCTCTTCTTCAGCTTGTTCTCAAAACATTCTTATAATTCTCAAATGACAGAAACAACTACAAGGAGTAGAGTTTATAGATATGGTAAGTTGTATATGGTGACAAATAACTTCAATATCCCCATACCCTTCCCTGGCCTCTTCATTAATACTCTTCCCTGGCCTCTTAGTTCTTCTATGTGGAAAACCTATCTTACTCAGCACAATAGAGCCAAGCAGGTTCCCAGGTGTTTATAGACCCTTAGACTTTCCAAGTTCAGTTAAAAAAAAAAAAACTCAGTGGAGTGGTGTATGATCAAGGGCATAAGGAACGATAATTGGGGCAAACTGAAATGTCACATCTGGGAGAACAACAGCTTCTTGGAGAAAATGTGATTGTTACTTTCAGAAATGTTGTCTATCATTGTCAGATACTCTATATTTTCAACTGAAAAAATAGACTTTTAGCTAACTCTCCATTGTGATTTTCCTTATTATGCTGACTGTTCATTTGTGCTCTTAAAAATAACTGTGGGGTGCTATGGAGGTGGCTCAATGGTTAAGAGCACTTGCTGTTCTTGCAGAGGATGCAAGTTTAGTTCCCAGTACCCATGTTGTAGTTCACAAGTGGCCTATAGTGTCAGTTCTACGGGAATCCTACATCTCTGGCCTCCTCGTGCACCCTTACCTTGACACACAGGTGTATATACCCATGCATAGACATACACACCCACACACACATACACACACACACACACACACACACACACACACACACACACACACTCCAGGCTCTGCATCTGCAGGTTTGTACCTATCAGGCCATAAGGTCTATAAAGAGACTAATAGTGTCCTTTCTATGTGCCATTATATTCCCTCAATGCCATACATGTTATCTGATACATTATAGCCAATAAACCTTGTTAAAGAAATTGGAAATCATTCAAATAACAGAGAAGATGGATTCATAATATAGATTTCCATGAGGTCTAGCTTCAAGTGAGGATCTATCTCTCTGATAAGATTTTGAGTTATTGAGGTCAAAGACTCTGTCTCTAGTAGTGATAAGGAAGGCTGGCTTGACATAGCATTACTCATTACAATCTCATCCCTTTTCTCCTACTTACCATAGACTTAGGCATTACTGTAGTTTCCTCAAAGATGAGGAAACTAAATTTTTGTAAGATAAAGCAGTGTGTTCAGTTTATAGTTTGTAACCTGTGCAGAATGGATTGAACACTGGTTGTCAATATGCAGCGTAGTGAAATCATGCTATTTGCTCAATTCATATTGAGTAGGATCTGTGACTTTAGGCAGGAAAAGAACTACCAGAGTCAAGGTGACCTCTTTGAAGTCCAGCTTTGATTCTCTAAGGACCTTGCATCATCCTAGGCCTGGGGCTTGGGAGTAAGGGGCAACAGGCAGGACTCAGGCCACTGTCCTGAGACATGCTGCTTTTCTATTACTGCATACTAAATTTCTTCTGAATGTGCCAGATTGAATCAGCACTATTTTCTGAGCCTACCACTGTAAAAATTTTTTCACCAAGTAACCTTATTTTTACTTATTCCCTTCCCAACATATTCAAAAATAATCAAAGATGCTGAACTTTCAAGGACAGTCAAGTTTTACTTATAGAAAGGTGTCAGGAGTGAGAGGCTGACTCCTAACATTATGGAACTTGTTAAAAATCATGGCCTCCCCTTGAACAAAAGCGCATTCATTCAACCAATATGTGTTAAGCACCCCCTACACACCATGCTTCCTACTTGTAATTTTACACTTGAACCCAGGCTTGAATATGGACCCTGCTACTTACTGTTGTCCAATACTATCTATTTATCTCATCTGTTCTATCTCAAGGACAATCTACACAGTTTGCAGAGGAGATGTGGCATCCAAACTTATGAACATTTTGGTGTCCTTGAGGATAGAATTTTAGATATCTGTGTGGTTCATGCAAGCTTCTATGCATTTGCTGATGTTTGGGCTGGTCAGAGAGTGTGTGTGGCTGTACAGCTGTTCCTTCTGTTCAGAAGTGAGATGTTCTTCAAATTCTTAAGATCAGATAAGCGTTAGTCACTAGGTACACTAAGGTCAACTTTAGGACTCCGCTCTTAGGGTTGGCCCAGTCTGTTGTGAGCAGGAGGAATTCTGCTGAGGTATGGCTGTCAAAGTACTAAATTATATTGTGTTAGTGTAATCCTTTCATTTCAAAGATGGCTCCACCTTTGCTCCAGTGGTGTCTATAAATATGCAATAACTAAGAGATAAAAATATCAGTACTTTAACAGCTAATCTACATACTATCTGATATTAAGGATTTAGAGAACATCTCACTTTTGATCAGAAGGAACACCTCCCCAGTCATCCACACTTCCCAAATAGCCCAAATATCAGCATAGAATCCATAGAAGACCTGAAAATCCATACTTCAACACAGAACCCACCTTGGTCACAGAAGACTGGGCCAATCTCAAGAGCAGAGTCTTGAAGTTGGATTTAATTTACCTGGTAACTATATTTCTTCATCCCATTATCACTCAGGAGCATGTTAGCATAATGACAGTTGGTAAATAAACTGAATTTTAAGGATAAGAGTTCAGACTCTAGACAAGAGTTCAAGAAGCTTAAGAGACTTCCTCAATGCCCATATTGCCCATTCTAACCCCAATTTAATGTAAAAGATAAGTAGATTTACTTTTTATGTTTTAGAGATCTCTCAGGAAAGTTAGAGAGGGCAAGTTTGGCAGGCATGACAAAGATTGGCACAAAAGGAATTCTTTGACACTTGTATAGTTGAATCCTTATAAAGCTCATAGTCTGGTGAGAAAGACAGGTAAGTCAACGTGAGCTACATGTTAGATAAGATCTAGGGCTTCAGGAATGCGTTTCAGAACCAGTAGACTCTTGGAGGATTGGTAGAAATCTTCCAGAAGAAAGTCTCACTTAAGATGAGACTTGAATCATAACCAGCAGTTGAAGAGAAACAGAGGGATGTAGAGGTGACAAAATAAAAAGGTAAACAAGGCTGGAAACATCGTGCATATAGACCAAAGGTGTAAGAAAGAGAATACAAATATTTCCATGGCTATAAATTGTAAAATAGAACCAGGTTTAAGAAGATAAAAGACTGTGGGAGATTTGTTCAGGGTGAAGAACTAGAAAGAATGGAAAAAAACTTGAGAAACAAATAAGACCTCAGATCGTGATGGTTTATAAGCCATGCCACTTTCTACATGGAAGAAACTTGATCATGTGACATGGCATGTTTTAAACCCAGAGCTAGTAGCATAGGCTGGGAAACTACTTGTGCATTAGCACTTGTTTCCTTGTTTTGCTAGTTTCTTCTTAGGACTTATCTATCAGGTAAAGTTCAGATAGTATGATGATGAGAAACAGCAAATGATCTAATCATAAAATCCAAACACATCAATGAGCCTGGCTAACATCTCTTTAGCAGCAATGATTCATCCCAGCTGAGACCTTTCCATATTTCCAGCTCATTGAATATGTGATAGCTGTTTTAAGTCATTACATTTTGGTATAGTTTGCCAACACATGACATAAAATTATATCCACCAGTTCTCTAAGGGAGAAAAACAAGTAAAAATCAATAGAAAGGTTTGACAAAATCCCACGTAATGATAGTGGGCTCTGCATCCCGTAACACCAATATCTAGATATGTTCTAAAAATTGCATTGAGAAACTGAGCTTAGCCCTATATCTTCAGTTAAGGACTCTGTTTTCCTTTGAATAAAAACTTCAATTTATTAAAAAGTCATGGGAAGTCTAGATTTCAAAAACAACCCAGCACATCACAGTGTAAATGTGAAGTACAGAAGACAGGGTGTCTTGGATACCTTAAGAGGGATACAAAGTCAGTGTCCTGGATGTGAACAGTTAGGTTAGCATCTGTTACTCTTTAAGAAGACAGTGGTGATGAGAGGCAGGATAGTTTCCTCCAACCAAGGATGCATTCAGAAAATATTGTTTGGGTACTTAATAAAGATCTTTGTTCTCAAGGAGTTAATCTAGCCAGAAAGGTGTAGACAAGTATTTTCCATTTGAGACCAGTTAAAATAGGAAGTAGCCACTGCTTCAAGGGATTAAGAGGAAAGAGAGAGATTAGGATTACCAGATGCCCAAAGTTTGAACTCAATGAGGTAGGTATATATGGAGAAACTGATGTCAAGTTGGTGCCAGTTCCTTAGGAGCCCAGAAGAACCTGGGTCATTGGTGCAAATAGTCAATTCCCTACACAGGGAAAGATCCTCACCAGCTGCTATGAACAACTGCAATGCCAAAAGAAAAAATACTAGAAACTTTCTAGAAATTATTTGCAACAAGGAAAAAATGTCCCAAGACAATCCAGAGATAGCCACTGAGTTAGTACACTAAATATTGATCAACTAGAGTGAACAGTAGTGAATTGGAGTCATTGGAAAGCAGAGGTTCGGTCAGGTGTTTTGAGCTTCTTGTCCCAATTCAGAAAGTATGCCTAGTCTAGTCCACTGGAGCCCACCTTACTTTCTGGCATCTTTTCTCGCAAATCAAAAGCACTTCTGGTCTGTTGGGCATAATTGCATTGGAAATATGACATCGAGATTTGTTTTCCCATACAGATTTCACAACCTCTAGAGAAGTAATAGCTTTCCTTTCTGTTTCGTTCTCAGTCATATTATCCTACTAGGAAATAAACCCATGAAAACAAGGACTTTAAAGAAATCTTAACTCAAACTGTGCCTGCTCCAGACATTGTGGAGTGACACATCTCAGATTCTATCTCATTTCCTTTTGCCTCTTTCATTTCGTTAGAACTGCAGTGATTTAAGAAAATCAGGTCTTAATCATTGTTGTATTTCTACAAGATGTTTAAAGGGAATTTGATTTGCTTCCATTTTGATGCTAGAAACTGTTATTATAGAACAGCAGCTCTCAACCTGTGGGTTGCAACCCCCTTTGCAGTTCAATGACATTTTCACAGGGGTTGTATATGAGATATCCTGCATATGAGATATTAACACTATGATTCACAACAGTAGCAAAATTATATAGTTATGAAGAGGTAGCAACAGAAATAACTTTATTGTTGGAGGTCACCACAACATGAGGAATTATATTAAATGGTTGCAGCGTTAGGAAGGTTGGGAACCACTGTTATAGAGCATTAAATGGAAACCCAAAGCCTATGGTTATGTCATGAGGCCAAGTTTCTGCTCTTGGCTATTTTGAAGGCTTGAGAGATCAGTCTCCCTCCCTCTAATTAACAGCACAGTAGGGCACATCATCTCAGAGAATAATCAGTTAAACTGGATACTGGGTCAAATAGATGAAGGACTATTTGGCTGAATATGATTTTTTTTTTTTTTTAGCTGACAATTGTGGCACTATGCAATGAATGAGAGCCATTCAAGAGTGTTTAAAGTTTGAATGCTCTTGAGGTTCAATATCAGGTGAACTTGCTTCCCAAGATCAAGACTTTATTTAAGACTTGCCTTTTTATTCTGGGTTATAGGGGTATCTGAGTACATGAACTCCTGAGAATAACTGTGATATCTTCAGGAGCATCTAGCTTAACCTGCAAGGCATTTTGAAGTGAGATGACTTTTGTAGGATCTTTAAATCTTTGAATTTAAATGATGTCTAGTCCAACTTTCTATGTCTCCATTTTTAAAATAATTATTACAGGGGTTTACTGAATTGGTCTCAATATCTCTAACAATGACTGGATTGGCAAGTTTAGCATCCTGAGAAGTAGTTTGTTCCACTGCTTAGAAATTCTCAATATTGGACATTTCTTTTCATATGGAGTAGAAGGACTCATTCTTGTAATGGCTATTCATGGAATCCTATGTTGAGGGTGTTAGAAACAAAAAGGAGGTGATTTCTGTTTGTGATTCACAGTGTTTACCATCCTGAATTCAATCCCTCAGTGAGATAATTATTATCAATGTCATTTTACAAATGGAGAAAACAAGGTTAAGAGAACACAATATATTTTTCATTCTAAGTAATAAAATATATGATTGGGGTTGAAATGATGCCTCTATGCTCCAAGCCTGTATGCTTTTGGCTGCCTCAGTGCAGTTACCATAGTCTCAGAAATACTACAGTCTAACAGTTTTTTTTTCCTCATGCATGCTAAGGACTGAGTTCATAATGCATTGCCATGGCAACTGGAGAGATGTCACCTATGCCATCTTCTTCTCTTCCTTTAAGAAAACAATACTCATAACCCTCAAGAGGCTTGTATTTGAAGAATGCAAATCTGCCTTGAATATAATAATATACCCCAAATCCTTCACATTCTACAATATCTTTCTGAAGCATCTCTCATCATCTATACTCTACACTTTACCAGTGAGAAATCAGCTGCCTAGATGGGGAAATTTAAAGTGTTTGTAGGTGGATGCTTGCTGACTGTAAGACTCTACTGGGGGAAAGTTTGAGTTTATCTGAAGGGCAGATAGATTAATTCAAAGTCAACTTCAAGCTGGAGACTTTTCAGGTCAGACACACACTCTCTTTGGGACTTCAAAAGCAACTTGCAATGGAATCTAAAGTCTGTAGCCAAGGTGAACCATCACAGTCAGTGCAATTCAGCACCACTTAGTGACATAAAAAGATGTAAGATAGACATATTCACAGCTGGAGTTTAGGATCATTGCAGAGGAAAATGCTGTTCACAATTTGCAAACAAGTTTTATCAAATCTGTGCCTGGATAAATCATAACTAATCTATTCACTGGGTTTTAACAACAAATTTGAAGCCAGTCTTCATTGTGGTTTTTTATTTCAGTGAGGTACTTGACCAAAAAATTTCCTTTGTGTTTTTTGTTGTTGTTGGGCTTATACTACCCAGAACATATGGGGGGGTCGTTACTGTAAGCTGATCCCTAACAGAAAAGACAGGGAGTTATCACACCTCTTCTGTGAGACAGGAGCATTTGCAAATAGGACCTTGTTTCCCTCCCACAGTCACCTTCTCTTGTTCATGTTACTGTTTTTGTAGTTTAGATAAGGAAATTGACATAATGTGCTTTGTAGTATGCCAAAAATTAGAAAAAAGAAAAAGGAAAAAAAGCGAGAGCCAAGATTTAGGAAGACAGCTAGTTTGAGTTCCCTTAACATTCTAGAGAAATCATTCATTTGAATCTAGAATAGAACGGTTTAAACTATAGTCTAATTTGTAGGACACAGCACTAGTGATTGGCACTGCATAGCTTTCCCATGAACTTTAGGAGAAACAGTTATATTATTATGAGGAAACAGAGGCATAAAAAGTTAAAACGACACTATGCTTAGTCCTATGCTTAGTCGATGATGAAGCCAGGTTCACATCCAAGCCATCCTGATCTAACTACTTAAGTTTACTAATGAAAACGGCCTTATGAACAGAAGCAAGTTATATATCTTGGGCCTGGACCAAGTCCTTGATTCATAAAAATTAAGAAATACTTGTCAAATTGTTATTCCAGACCAACTAGGTAATGAATTATGGAGAACACTGGTTCTCTTAATGGTGAATGTCAACATGGACTCAGTAAGTGATTTCTGTGAAGGCAAAAGTGATTTCCTTTCCCTTCCTTACCCTCTACTTATCATCTTATCCAAATACCTCAAGTCCATAGCCTTCCCTATGTCGTTTCTATCCTTTGACTTTTCACTTTTGTGGTGATATATTGTGTCCCCTAATATATTGTGTACTCCAATAAAGCTTATTTGAGGATCAGGAAAAAAAAGCCAGTCACTATACAAAACATAGAAGTTTTTTTGATAGCAATGGTAGCATGTCACTGACTGGCCCATCGGGAGTACCACGACCATAGGAGAATCAGGGCTTGGCTAGTTAGGAAGGCAAGGATTCGGCGACTGACAGACAGACAACATATTCAGAAGTGGTTTGGATCTGTTGTAATTTTTCTTCTGTAAATCAGTAGTTTATATACAGAAAAGAAAACTATCAAGTCATACAAGGAGCAACAAGAGCTTGGCAATAATTTAATTACATCATCTTTAAAAAAACAGCAAGCACACAATTATTAATTGGCGCTAGACATATCCCTTCACCCATAAGAACTTTATGACCCAAAGAGCAGTCTGTGTTTTTTAAGCTTAGTATAGTCCCTAGACTTGTGAACGCTTCTTTGTGGTTGTGGCTGTGTCCTTCATCTTTATCTCAGCCCCTCGTTAGTTTATTATTTATTTTTACTTTTATGGTTCTCATGACCCATTTAGCCAATTTGGATGTTGCAGATCCTCCCTAAGTCTTTCTTTAGTTTTTTTTTTATCATATATCTCTTTTGATATAAAACCCATTTACCTGTTGGAATATGGACTCTTTTACACCTGTAAGGGGAAGGGGTTCTGTTGTAGTCCTTAAGTTTTTCATATTGAACTTTCTCAATGGAGGGGCCCACCATCTGTCTCTTATGGGATAACGTTTTTTGTCATAAATTAATTTATTTGGGATTCCTAAACGATTCCTAGTGGGTGAGTGTTCATTTTTTAGAAATGCCTGAACTATTATATTTTTTATTATCTAGTGGCTTGGGGTCTTAAAGGAATAGCTCATTCTGCTATATCTAAATAAGGTCCATGTCCAGCTTCCCCTTTTTTCCATAGTTCATAACCCAAGCATTCATTAGTTTTGGTTGTGTTTTATGGATTAATTAGAACATTATCAGAAAAGCAGTTATACAGAACCCATAGCCCAGGGAGCTCATGATCTGTGAAGCACGTCTCCTTCAAGAAGGAGGCATAACACGGGCACTCTGCCAGGGACCTCCAGGGAGCTTAGTCCCGTGGGACACGTATCTCCCATCCGTTATTATTGACATAATTGTTCATGTCACATGGACGACACTGGAGTTGGTGTGGCATTTCCCGGTTTTTTGTTTTTAAGACACAACTACAACAGATCATGCCTCACTGTGTGTAGGGAATGAAGGATAATTTTTAAAAGACAAGGAAATAATAGCACAACCAAAAGAAAAATAAGAATCAATATCCCAATGAATGTAAAGTATTGTGTCCAATCTAGAGGATTAAGAGAGCAGACATCTGACTCAAGATCATGAGCTAAGGCATCCAAAGAGCCACTCTCCAAATGAGCTTTACTCATAGCCATGATATCTTTTTGTAAAGCTTTTAAGTTATAAGTGGTATCTGAATCTTTTTAGACTCCTTGTAGATGATTCTTTACTTTTTTTTTTAAACTTTGACAAGCGTTATAAGGCAGAGGAGTTACATAAATATATTGATATGTAGCATGACACCTAGTCTATTTTGAATATTAGCCAAATACTGTCCAAGAGCCAGTATCATTTTTTAATACATTAATCTTTGTTTTTAATTTTTTATCTATAAGGGACTGTTCTGACAAAGCCAAGGTAACATTCTAATTTAATTCATTAACAAAATGAGCAGTATGGATTTCTTGCATTAAGGTGGTGGTAGCTACAGCAAAGGTGGTAATAATAACTGTTAAGGCAGATATGCCTAAAATTAATGCAGCAACAGTTCTCATAGTAGTAATGAGTATAGTGATGCACAAAATTAAAGTAGCAATAAATCTTTTAGTCTATTGAGAACATTAGTAATTTTTTTGATAGCATATGTTAAATAGGCAGCTCAGGCATATATCCCAGGTTAGGAAATCAATGTTCCAGCCCTTTGTTAATAAATGAATGATAAGGGGCGATGTAATTATCTTACTACTTTTTGTTGAAATTTGGGGCGTAGTTGGGGACCCAAAAGACTGGAATGTTGACCAAGTCCAGGAAGAGTAGACTGCTTTCATTTGTTGTCCAGGTGATGTAGGACCATCTGAGGCGAGGGACGAACAGACAGCAGTTTGAGTAGTCTGTAACCTTTAAGTGATCAGAAATCTGTTGGAACAAATATATATTAATAGACAGAACATGAAGTTAAGAAATTTTAAAGAGGAAATTTTTTTTTAGGTGTACATTTGGAAATTTTAAGTGCATAGTTTTGGCAGACAAGAAAGGGGAGTTCCAATATTCAGAGAGAGAAGAAAGATGTGTCTGTCAAGGAAATAGGTAGTTGGAGAAACAAACCATAGATTAATAGTACTTTTTTGAAGTCTGCCTTTGCCTGTGAGTATTGGTGGGTTTAGACCTCTTGAAGCCTGTAAGAACCTTCTTAAAGAGATAAAAATTCCAAATTTTGTTAGAGCAAAATTATGAAACTTTGGAGTCTCAATATAACAGTAGAATAGCAAGAGACAGAAATCTGAAACATGTTTTATATTTTTATACATCTCAAGTCATTTTTTTAAACTTAGTATAGTCCCTAGACTTGTGAAGGCTTCTTTGTGGTTGTGACTGTGTCCTTCATCTTTATCTCAGCCACTCGCTAGTTTATTATTTGTTTTTACTTTTATGGTTCTCATGACCCATTTAGCCAATTTGGATGTTGCAGATCCTCCCTAAGTCTTTCTTCAGTTCTTTATCATATATCTCTTCTGATGTAAAACCTATTTACCTGCTGGAATATGGTCTCTTTCACACCTGTAAGGGGAAGGGATTCTGTTGTAGTCCTTAAGTTTTTCATATTGAACTTCCTCAGTGGAGGGGCCCACCATCTGTCTCTTATGAGATAATGTTTTTTGGCATAAATTACTTTATTTGGGATTCCTAAACAATTCCTAGTGGGTGAGTGTTCATTTTTTAGAAATGCCTGAACTATTATATTTTTTATTATCTAGTGGCTTGGGGTCTTAAAGGAATAGCTCATTCTGCTATATCTAAATAAGGTCCATGTCCAGCTTCCCCTTTTTTCCATAGTTCATAACCCAAGCATTCATTAGTTTTGGCTGTGTTTTATGGATTAATTAGAACATTATCAGAAAAGCAGTTATACAGAACCCATAGCCCAGGGAGCTCATGATCCGTGAAGCACATCTCCTTCAAGAAGGAGACATAACATGGGCACTCTGCCAGGGACCTCCAGGGAGCTTAGTCCCGTGGGGCACGTATCTCCCATCTGCTACTATTGACATAATTGTTCATGTCACACGGACGACACTGGAGTTGGTGTGGCAGTAGCACATGCCTTTAATCCTAGCATTTGGGAGGCAGAGCTCCATCTGGATCTCTGTGAGTTCAAGGCCACACTGGGGAACAGAGCCAGGCATGGTGACACATGCCTTTAATCCCATCACTAACCATAGAGGTCTGGAGGTCTGCACAGACAGACAGAAAGTGATGTAGCTGGGCAGAGAGAGTAGAAAGTGAGGTGCAGAATAGAAAGGCATATAGATGTGGGTATACAGGAAGTAGGTCTCTTTGGCTGAGGATTTAAAGTGGTAAGAACATGGCTGGCTTCTTCCTGCTTTTCTGATCTTTCAGTTTTTACCCCAATATCTGGCTCCAGGTTTTTTGTTAATAAGGCCATTTAGCAATTGGTCTTACACACTTTCTTTTCTCTTACTTCCATGCAACCAAAATTGTTTCCAGAATAAGCAGTTCCCTGAATAAGGAGGCTGTTCCAAGCTGTAACAGCTCTGCAGGTGCTGTTCCCTGTCAGAAGTGCCCCTTCTTACTACCTCTGTCTAATGAACTCCCACTTCCCCCTCAGGACCAACTCAATTAGCCATCAACAATCATATCTCTCCTGATTCCTTTAAGCAGGCTCAGCTTCTCTTTGGTGTCAGCAAGGTGCCTAGCCTTGGTTTCTTTGGGTTCATATCTTCCTTTGCATACAAACTGCATTCTTGTCTCTGCTATCTGAGTGTCAGCTCCCAAAAGGAAGAGATAATAATTGTGAAGTTTCTTACATTATCTGGCACATAGTAAAACTAAATATTGAATGAACAACTGAATGAGTAAGTATAACATATTGAACATTATCAAATTAACAGAAGATTTACTTAAAATTTAAATTGACGTCAAGATTACATATCAGTTTGTTGTCAGTTGGACAGTGTTGACCCACCCAGTGAATTATACCCCCTCCAGGTATTGAAACAAAATTGAGGATCCAAATCTTTTGATCTGAAACTGTAGAAAACAGTACACTGGTTGGCTACAAACAGTCAGCCACTTTCTGGCTAGTCTCTTCTTCTTTATAAACATGAAGGGTATCTTCCCAAATGGAGAACAGAATTCTAACTGTCATGTATAATAGCCCTAAACTGTTATTCTTAAACACATTTAGAAAAGAATATTGCTTTCAGTAAAAAGATTTGGAATCAATAAGCATTTATTGAACAGCTGGAGTATGTGTAGAATCCTCATATACATTCTCTGATTGATATTAACCTGATATGATTTGATTTCATTTGACCTAATTTTTAGACCAAAGCAGTAAGGTATGGCCAATTATTTTCACTTTCAAAGTGAGAAATGTGAGTCTTAAAACAGTTTAGAGACTTACTTGTGCCTTTAAAAACAGTGATTGCCATGTTAGAATCTTGATATTCTAACTCCAAGCACATTTTTCTACCATTGCCAAACAAAGTAGGGCAGTAAGGAAAGATTTTACCAATTCATCTTGCTTAAGATGGGGCAGTCTATCTGCCATAAGCGTATATTCTTATTTTTTAAAAGATTAGTTTTATTTATGTTACATGTGTATGTATCTGTGTGGGAGTATGTTCACATGAGGGCAATTACCTATGGAAGCCAGAAATGGACATCAGGTCCCCTGGAGCTAGAGTGTCCTGACACGTACTGTCTTGTGCAAGAACAGTACATGCTCTTAATTACTGACCCATTTTCCAGTCCCTGGGATACAACCTTAATTGAAATCATGAAAGACTCATCTTGAAGATAACATATAAAGCTAAGAGTCTAAATAATTGTCATCCTCCTTTTCTATTTATCCTCTGTGTCTGGACGTTGGGGCTTTATCCCTACAACTATTGAAAAAGAACATTGTTTTCCTCTCTTATATTTCACAGATGGAAGCCAACTTTTCCCTCCCTCCCCAGGAAGAAGATTTATTATGAAGGCCACTGCATTATTCCTTCTAGGAAGACATAGACTCGGTGTTGGCATGAGAAGGTAGAATCCTTTCTATCTCTTCCTTGGGTCTTATCTGTTCATCTATGCTTTACATTTACCAAGGCACATTTTACTCTGCAAACCAAGAGGACTACTTTGGCAGAAGTTGGTGAGGCTAATTCAAAGGAGAGAGGAAACTAACAAGTCCATTTCTCTGTTTTGCATCTGATTTTTTTGCCTTTAGTTTCTCTGACTACAGACTGAATAAGTAGAGATGCTACTGACTGGCTCCTGTAAATGTACCATCCTCATCTACTTTTAATTGTAGTTTTGTCATTAACTATCCAGTCTTTTCCTCACCTGCCAACCCAGCAACATTTGATAATAATAACCATGTCCTTCTGTCTTGAAGCTTCTTCCTTCTGTGTCATCCCTTTCCTGGTCATTCTTCCATTAGTAAGACTAATCTCATCTACATTCCCTTCCTTCTTTCAAATTTTAGATTTCTGGCTGCATAGCTCAATGTTTTTGTAAGTTATCCTTGAACAATCATATGAGCTTCTGGCTTTTTCTGATCAACATTCTTTTTATTGTCTTTCTGGCACCAGCACTTGTGAATGCAGCTACTGACCAGACAACTTAATTTTGATTATTCCCATGAACATTATTTCAAACATGTTAAAAAACAAACTAACCACCTTCCCCAATTAAAAAAGCCTCTCTGATAACTCATTTCTACTGACTCACTTAATAGCATTCTAATCTAATCTCAGGAGTTAAGAGATTAGTGAGAGCTAGCCCTGATTTTGCCTTCTCCCTCAGACAGGCCTTGAATTCAGTTACCTGTATGACCAGTTTTGCCTTAAAATACACCTAAACTGTTTCTCTTCTCTTATCCCTATTAATCTATCTTCATTCAAAACCTCATTATCTTTCACTTGAATTACTTCTCTAACTTTTATGACCAAGTTCCCCTCTAATAGATCATCCATGTGGACTCTGTGAGATCTTTCTATGATAAAATAAAAAATAACTTGACACTTCATTTAAGGCCTTCAGTGGCTTCCTAAGACATGTAACATAAGGTACATGTTATAAGCCCTAATCACATTGCCACTCTATAATCTCATTATTTACCCTTTAGTAAAACAAATACTTAAAAAAACTACTGTGCATATTATTCTGCTTCATTTAATTATTTACTCTAAAATGGCCTTCTAATATTGATAACTCTGGCTACTGGTTATCAGATGGAATTCTTAGAGTGCCTCATTACACTGGGTTTGATTACACTCTTTTCTTCCCCCACTGGCCTAGGCTTCCCCAGTCACTGGATTTGTCACAGTACAATGCTGTGCCCTGTCTAGCCCCTGGAGTTTACAGGGACAACGTTATTGGCTTTTACATTTCCAGATCCTACCACAGGGCCTGCTGAGTAGGAATGTAGAATAGAATAGCTTTGAGCAATACAATGCGGTATGTAAAGGCCAAGAAAGGCCTTGAGTGATAAGACACTAACTGCAAACTCATGCTCTGGATAAGCCTTGTGCTAGTGCTCTTTTGTTCTTCAGTTCTTTTCAGGGAGAACAAAGTAGGGGCTGTTGAAAAAGAATAATGAAAGATATTGAACAGAATTGGGTGGCTAGTTGAACTCAGCAGGCTAAGCTGAATCATCTTCTCTTAACATTTGACCAATGCCCTTATAATAAATGACACCCCAGACTTCCGCTGCTTCTGTGTCTGACCACTCCTTGGAGCTGTGTCTTGTTAACATTTCAACTTCAGCTTTAGAAGCCCTCTCTGCAGGCCTGTGGGGAGGGTGGCTGTGATTTTAGTTCTCAGCTGCTGGCTCTTTGTCTATGTTGCTTGTACTATAACCCGACTTTGTAAGATTCTGTCATTTCTCTTATGCTTGCATATAATTCTCTGGGTTTCAAAAATATTTCCACATCCTACATTTCCCATAATCTCTAAGTAGTTCTGTGGTTTAGTAGATTATAGTATATCCTAGATCTCATGTCTGCTTATCAAGCAATGTACAGACTTGAACTCACTGTTGACTTCAACCAGTCTTTGTTTATTCTTCACTGTGTGAAGGGACTTTAAAAAAAGATCCTAGGCCGGGCGGTGGTGGCGCACGCCTTTAATCCCAGCACTCGGGAGGCAGAGCCAGGCGGATCTCTGTGAGTTCGAGGCCAGCCTGGACTACCAAGTGAGATCCAGGAAAGGCGCAAAGCTACATAGAGAAACCCTGTCTCGAAAAACCAAAAAAAAAAAAAAAAAAAAAAAAAAAAGATCCTAATCATTAATTGTCTGTCACTCTTCATCTATAAGTGGGGGTTTATGATATTTTTCTCATCCATGTTGGCATGTCAATTGGTGTTAATTTTTCAGGACACTTGTTTAAGCAATCATATTGTTGAGGTTTCACAGGGTACATCTTCCCTGTCATACATAAAAGACAGACTTTTACAGCAGATGGTACTAGTCTTCTGGCTTTTACAATATTTCCACTCCTGCATGATGTTCCCTGAGCCTTTAGTGTAGAAGTTGTGTTGTAGATGTATCAACTGGTTCTGGGGACCCAAGGTCAGTTGTTCTCTGCATTTTGACCAGTAATGCCTTTTTGTAGTGATAGACATATGCTTCAAAAAGAAGCTTCTTTCCCAAGCCACCCCGCATCCCCACATGCCCCAAATCGAGGTCTCCCATGGGGAGTCAGCAGAGCCTAGCTCACTGAGCCTAGGCAGGACCAAGCCCCTTCCCACTGCACCAAGGCTGTGCAAGGTGTCACACCACAGGCACAGGATTCCCAGAAGCCTGCCCATGCACCAGGGACAGATCCGGATCCCCCTGCCTGGCAAAGAGGGCTGGAGGTGGGAGGAGGAAGGAGGGAGGAGGGGGAATCTGTGGATAGCATGAGGAGTAAGTAGAAAATTTCTTAATAAGGAAAAATTAAAAAAAAGAAACACTCTAAACTGAAGATGACAGTTCTTTTGTAGAAGATTTTAAGAGTGGTTTGGTTATTGCTTTTAATTTTTTTTAATTCATACACTGTATTGTTTACAAAAAAGCTTGCAAATAAATAAAATGTTACTTTTTTTTTTTTTTTTTTTTTTTTTTTTTTTTTTTTGGTTTTTCGAGACAGGGTTTCTCTGTGTAGTGTTGCGCCTTTCCTGAAACTCACTCTGTAGTCCAGGCTGGCCTCGAACTCACAGAGATCCGCCTGGCTCTGCCTCCCGAGTGCTGGGATTAAAGGCGTGCGCCACCACCGCCCAGCCATGTTACTTTTTTTTAAAGAAGCTTCTTTGATGAAGGGTAAGAGCTACAACTATCTGTGGATATAACAGTAAATATGGTGGGATGTTATGCTGGTTTAGGGAAGTCGTAGTAGTATGTTCTTCTCTAGGGCCCTTGATATCACCAACTATTGGGAGTGGGCTGTTTATCAAGTAAGGCATGAATTCCTTCCTTGTGTGACCAGAAGGAGAATCAATTTGCTCCAGGGATGAGCTCCCTGATAGGTGATCCAATCCCAAGCATCCCTCAATACACATATACCTATGAACAACACTAAATGAACTTATCAGTTTGTATTTATATATATAAAACTAAAGACTAAGAAACTATGAATTTGAGAGGGGGAACACTGGAGCAGTCGGGGGGACATGATGTAAATATAGTACTCATATATGAAATTATCGAAAAAAGGACCTCATACTCATCTCTTAGCTATGTATAGATACTGGTGAATAATGAACATCAACAAATACTACTCTAATATTAAGTTAGATGCTTCTGTATTTTTATAAACATTTTTATTTTACAAAATAACTTCTAAGTAGTTATTTTTGCTCCTAGAAACATAAATAGCCTATTTTCTAAAGCACTCAATGCACCCTCTTTTCCTGGGTCTCCCTTGTAAGAACATACCATCCTTGCCAATGTGATGTGTTTATTCAAATAGAATTCTAGCCCAGGTTGGACCAATCAGAATTCTCCATGGATCTTTCTGGAGGAATTTTTACAAATACCTGTTTCCATTGGAAATAAACTATGAATCTTTGGTTTCTGTGAAATGATTCAGCCATCTTTTCCTTCTTATAGAAAGATTGTATGTGAGACAGAGAGAGTAACAGAGATGGAACTCATCAATCCCAAGATCTGGTGTTGACTAACTTTTACATTAAATCAGGAACAAAACAAGGATGCCCACTCTCCTTTCTGTTAAATGTGTTTCTTGAAGTCTTAGATGGAGGAATAAGACAAGTAAAGGAGGCAAATGCTATAAAAACAGGAAAGACATGAAAGGAAAAAGTCACAGTATCTTTATATTCATATAATCATACAATGTGATTGCATGCATAAAGTACCCTAAAGACTCCACTAGAAAACTCTCAAAGCTAGTAAAAGCTTTCAATGAAGTCACAGGACACAAAATTAACACACAAATGTTTATACCCTTCCTGTATATAAATGACAAACACACGGAGAAAAAAATTAGGGAAACAATCCCATTCATAATAGCTTCAAAAAATCTTGGAGCGAATCTAACCAAGAAGGTAAAACACTTATACAATAAAACATTTTTTATTAAGTAATTTTTAAATTTATTTTACATACAAATTACAGATCCCCTTTACTTCCCTCCTCCTACCCCTCCTGCCTTCACCCCCCAATCCATCCCCCATTCCCTCCTCCAACAAGTCAAGGTCTCCCGTGGGGAGTCCACAGATCCTGGTACATTCAGTAAAGGCAGATCCAAGCCCTGCCCCTCATATCAAGGCTGTGCAAGGTGTCCCACCATGGTTAGTGGGTTCCAAAAACCCAGCTCATACACCAGGGATGGATCCTGATTCTACTGCCAGGGAGCCTCTTAAGCAGATCAAGCTACACAACTGTCTCCTGTATGCAGAGGACCTAGTCCAGTCCCATGGAGGCTCCACAGCTGTTAGTCTAAAGTTCATGAGTTCCCACTAGTTTGGTTTGGTTGTCTTTGCAGGTTTCCCCATCATGATCTTGATACCCCTTGCTCATAGAATCCCACTTCTGTCTCTTTCACTGGACTCCTGGTGTTTGGCCTGATGTTTGGCTGTGGATTTCTGCATCTGCTTCCATTAATTACTGGATGAAAGCTCTATGATGACAGTTAGGGTATTCACTGATCTGATTACTGGGTTAAGCCATCTCAGGTACCCTCTCTACTATTGATAGTAGTCTAAGCTGGGGTCATCCTTGTGGATTCCTAGGAATCTCCCGTGTAACCCACTGCTTCCCCACTCTGTCCCTACTCCAGCTTGACCATTCTGTTCCCTCATGTTCTCATTTCCCATTCCCCACTCTCCATTGTCCCCCCCATCCTCAGTTTACTCGTGGTGATCTCCTCTATTCCCTCATCCCAGGGAAATCCATGTGTCCCTCTTTGGGTCCTCCTTGTTAGCTAGCTTCCCTGGATTTGTGGGTTGTTGTCTGGTTATCCTTTGCTTTATATCTAGTACCCACTTATGAGTGAGAATATACCATGTTTGTCCTTCTGAGTCTGAATTACCTCACTCAGGATGATATTTTCTAGTTCCATCCATTTGCTTGCAAATTTTGTGATGTCATTGTTTTTTAGCACTGAGTAGTACTCTATTGTATACATGTACCACATTTTCCTTATCCGTTCTTTGGATGAGGGGCATCTAGGTTGTTTCCATGTTCTGGCTATTATGAATAATGCTGCTATGAATATAGTTGAGCATGTATCCTTGTGGTATGATTGAGCATTGCTAGGGTATTCTCCCAAGAGTGGTATTGCTGGGTCTTGAGGAAAGTTGATTCCTAATTTTCTGAGAAACCACCATACTAATTTCCAAAGTGGCTGTACAAGTTTGCATTCCCACCAGCAGTGGAGGAGTGTTCCCCTTGTTCAATATACTCTTCAACATAAGCTGTTATTAGTGCTTTGATCTTAGCCATTCTGGTAGGTATACAATGGTATCTGAGTCATTTTGATTTGCATTTCCCTGATGACTAAGGATGTTGAGCAATTCCTTAAATGCCTTTCAGCCATTTGGTATTCTTCTGTTGAGAATTCTGTTTAGATCTTTAGCCTATGTTTTAATTGGGTTGTTTAGTATTTTGATGTCTAGTATCTTGAATTCTTTATATATTTTGGAAATCAGCCCTCTGTCAGATATAGGGTTGGTAAAGTTCTTTTCCCATTCTGTAGGCTGTCGTTTTGTCTTATTGACCATGTCTTTTGCCTACAAAAGCTTCTCAGTTTCAGGAGGTCCCATTTATTGTTTCTCTCAGTGTCTGTGCTAGTGGTCATATACTTAGGAAGCAGTCTTCTGTGCCAATGCACTCAAGAATACTTCCTACATTCTCTTTTATCAGGTTCAGTGTAATTCAATTTATGCTGAGGTCTTTGATCCACTTGGACTTGAGTTTGGTGCAATGGTGATAGATATGGATCTATTTGCAATCTTCTACATGTTGACATCCAATTATTCCAGCACCATTTGTTGAAGACGCTTTCTTTTTTCCATGGTACAGTTTTGGCTTCTTTGTCAAAAATCAGGTGCTTATAGGTGTGTTGATTAATGTCAGGGTCTTCAATTCAATTCCATTGGTCCACATGACAGTTTTTATGCCAATACCATGCTGTTTTTATTAGTATAGTTCTATAGTAGAGTTTGAGGTTAGGGATGGTGATGCTTCCAGAGGTTGCTTTATTGTAAAGGATTGTTTTAGCTATCCTGGGTTTTTTGTTTTTCCATATGAAGTTGAATATTGTTCTTTCCAAGTCTGTGAACAATTGTGCTGGGATTTTAATGGGGACTCCATCGAATCTGTAGATTGCTTTCGTAAGATTGCCATTTTTATTGTGGTGGTTCAACCTTTCTATGAGCATGGGCGATCTTTCCATTTTCTTATGTCTTCAATTTCTTTCTTCAGAGACTTAAAATTCTTGTCATACAGGCCTTTCACTTGCTTAGTTAGAGTTACCCCAAGGTATTTTATTCATGGCTTGTAAAGGGTGATGTTTCTCTGATTTCTCTCTAAGTCCATTTATAATTTGTATATAGGAGTGCTACTTGTTTTTTGGAGTTAATCTTGTATCCTGCCACTTTACTTTAGGTGTTTATCAGCTGTAGGAGTTCCCTGGTACAATTTTTGGGGTCACTTATGTAGACTATTATATCATCTGCACATAGAGAAAGTTTGACTTCCTCCTTCCCAATTTGTATCCCCTTAGTCTTCTTTTCTTGCCATATTGCTCCAGCTAGGGCTTTGAGTACTATATTGAATAGATATGAGGGGAGTGGACACCCTTGTCCTGTTCCTGATTTTAGCAGAATCACTTTGAGTTTCTCTCCATTTAATTTGGTGTTGGCTGTCAGCTTGCTGTGAGTTGCCCTTTTTTGCCTTTAATCCCAGCACTCGGGAGGCAGAGCCAGGCAGATCTCTGTGAGTTCACGTCCAGCCTGGGCTACCAAGTGAGTTCCAGGAAAGGCACAAAGCTACACAGAGAAACCCTGTCTCAAAAAACCAAAAAAAAATTGCCTTTATTATGTTTAGGTATGTTCTTGTATTCCTGATCTCTCCAGGACCTTTATCATGAAGGGGTGTTTGATTTTGTCAAAGGCTTTTTCAGCATCTAATGAGATAATCATGTGGATTTTCTTTCTTTCAGTTTGTTTACATGGTGTATTACGTTGACACATTTTCATATGTTGAACCATCCTTGCATCTCTTGGATGAAGCTTACTTGGTCATGGTGAATAAATTTTTGATGCATTCTTGGATTCTGTTTGTCAGTATTTTATTGAGTATTTTTGCATCAAAGTTCATGAGGGAGGTTGGTCTGCAATTCTCCTTCTCTGTTACATCTTTGTGTGGTTTGAATATCAGGGTAACTGCAGCCTCATAAAAAGAATTTGGTAATGTTCCTTCTGTTTCTATTTTGTGGAACAGTTTGAAGAGTTTTGGTATTAACTCTTCTTTGAAATTCTGGTAGAATTCTGCACTGAAACCATCTGGTCCTTGGCTTTTTTTGTTGGGAGACTTTTAATGACTGTTTCTATTTCCTTAGAAGTTATTGGTCTATTTAAATTGTTTATCTGATCTTGATTTAATTTTGGTATGTGGTACCTATCCAGAAAAATTTCCATTTCTTTAGATTTTCTAATTTTTGTGGAGTACAGGTTTTTGAAGTATGACCTGATGATTCTCTATGCCTCCCTTTTCATTTCTGATTTTGTTAATTTGGATGTTCTCTCTCTGCATTTTGGTTAGTTTGAATAATGGTTTGTCTATATTGTTTATTTTCTCAAAGAACCAATTTCATTGATTCTTTGAATTGTTCTTTTTGTTTCTATTTTATTGATTTCAGACCTCAGTTTGATTATTTCCTGGCATCTATTCATCCTGGGTAGTTTGCTTCTTTTTGTTCTAGAGTTTTTAGTTGTGCTGTTAAGTTGCTAGTGTGAGATTTCTCCAACTTCTTTATGTGGGCATTTAGTGCTATGAATTTTCCTCTTAGCACTGCTTTCATAGTGTCCCATAAGTTTGGGTATGTTGTACATCCATTTTCATTGAGTTCTAGGAAGTCTTTAATATCTTTCTTTATTTTTCCCTTGACCCATTGGTGAATCAGTTGAGCATTATTCAGTTTCCAAGAGATTGTAGGCTTTCTATAATTTTTGTTGTTGTTGAAATCTAACTTTAAGCCATGTTGGTCTGGTAAGATACAGGATTATTCCAATTTTTTTTGTATTTGTTGAGATTTGCTTTGTGACTGAGTATGTGGTTGATTTTAGAGATGGTTCCATGGTGTGCTTAGAAGAATGTATATTTAGGGTGGAATGTTCATAGATATCAATTAAGTCCATTTGAGTCATAACATCTGTTAGATCTCTTATTTCTCTATTAAGTTTCTGTCTGGCTGATCTGTCCAGTGGTGAGATTGGGGTGTTGAAGTCTCCCACTAGTAGTGTGTGGGGTTTGATGTTTGATTTAAGCTTTAGTAATGTTTCTTTCACATATGTGGGTGCCCTTGTATTTGGGTCATAAATGTTCAGAATTGAGACTTCATCTTCATGGATTTTTCCTGTGATGAATATGTAATGTCCTTCCTGATCTCTTTTGATTGATTTTTGTTTGAAGTATATTTTGTTACATTTTAGGATAGCCACACCAGCTTGCTTTTTAAGTTCATTTGATTGGAAAGTCTTTCCCCAAACTTTTACTCTGAGGTAGTGTCTGTCTTTGAAGTTGAGGTGTGTTTCTTGTATGTAGCAGAAGGATGGATCCTGTTTTCATATCCATTCTGTTAGCCCATGTCTTTTTATAGGAAAATTGAGTCCATTGATACTAAGGGATATTAATGACCAGTGATTGTTTATTCCTGTTATCTTTTGCTGATAATTTTATTTGTGGGTGCATCTAACTTCCTTAGGTTGGAGTTTTCTGTCTAGTGCTTTCTGTGGGGTTTGACTTGTGGATAGGCATTGTTTAAATCTGGTTTTGTCTTGGTATGTCTTGATTAAAAATTTAGCTGAACATAGTAGTCTGGGCTGACATCTCTGATCTCTTAGTGTCTGCATTATATCTGTCCAGGACCTTCTGGCTTTCAGAGTCTCCATTGGGAAGTCAGGTGTTATTCTGATGGGTTTGCCTTTACAAGTCACTTGGCCTTTTTCCTTTGCTGCTCTTAATATTCTTTCTTTATTCTGTATGTTTGGTGATTTAATCATTTTGTGTTGATGGCCTTTTTTGGGGGGTCTAGTCTATTTAATGTTCTATAAGCTTCTTGTATCTTCATAGGTATTTCTTTAAGTTGGGAAAATTACGATTTTGTTGAATATATTTTCTATGCCTTTGAGTTGGCATTCTTCTCCTTCTTCTATCCCTATTATTTCTTAGGTTTGGCCCTTTCATGGTATCCCAGATTTCCTTTTGGTTTTGGTGTTTTCTTTGACTGATGAATCTATTTCCTCTATTGTAACCTCCATGCCATTCTCTCTTCCATCTCTTGTATTCTTTTGGTTATGCTTGCATCTGTAGTACTTGTTCATTTACTTATATTTTCTGTTTCCAGCATTCCCTCAGTTTGTGTCTTCTTCATTGCTTCTATTTCAGTTTTCACATCTTGAACTGCTTCCTTCACCTGTTTGTGTTCTTGGCTTTCTTTGAGGGATTTACTGATTTCTTTCAGTTTTTCTTTGTCTTTTCCTCAATTTCTTTAAGGGAATTTTTTATTTCCTCTTTAAAGGCCTCTATCATCTTCATAAAGTTACTTTTAATGCCACTTTCTATGTTGTGATATTCAGGTCTCTCTGTTGTACAGTGCTAGGTTCTGGTGGTGCCATATTGTTCTTTATGTTGTTGTATGTATTTTTGCATTGGTGTCTACCCATCTCTTCCTCCACTGGGTGCAAGGGTTGCCTGTGTCTGAGCAAGCTGCTTTTGGTCTGATATGTACTTGCTATGTCTGTGTCTCAGGGGGCCACTTGGGTCCAATTGTAGTAGCTCTTGGTCTAATTGGAGCTGGCAGATTCTGTGTCTCAGGAAGCCACTGATATCACAGGGGGATGGTTGGGTCTCAGGTAGGGCATGGGTCTTGTAGGTTGCAGGGTCTGATGGGAGGTTTTGGTAGGGGAGCCTGCCTGCAGGAGTCTTCCCTGCTTGCTGGCAACTGGGCCAGCAATGGGTAGGGGTTCCAGGGCCTGAGTTGTGCCTCAGGGACTAGGTCCTACAGTCAAGACTCTTTGGGTGAGAGAAGAGTCACTCACCTCTTGGTCCAATCAGAGCTGGTGGATTCTGTATCCCCAGAATAAAACCTTTAAGAAAAAAATGAAAAAAAAATGAAAGAAGATATCACAAGATGGAAAGAGGATGTTGATGGAGTAGTAAGATTAATATTGTAAAAATGACCATAAACCTAAGAGTCATCTAAGTTTTCAGTGCATTTCCCATTAAAATTCCATCACAATTGTTTGCATAAATTGAAAATAAACAATTTTAAATTTTATATGGAAGCATAAAGGATCCAGGACAGCCAAAAAAAAAGCCTGGAATAATTTTTTTTAATTTTTTTATTTCATAATTTAATTTAATTTTACTTATCTGTCACAGATTCCCCTGTCCTCCCCCCTCTCCCCCCCTCACCTTCCCCCTGGCCCACCCCCCAGTCCTATCTCCTCCAGGGCAAAGACTCCCCTGGGGATTCAGCTCAACCTGGCAGATTCAGTCCAGGCAGGTCCAGTCCCTTCCTCCCAGGCTGAGTGAAGTGCCCCAGGTTCCAAACAGCCAGTTCATGCACTAAGGACAGGTCCAGGTCCCACTACCTGGGTACCTCCCAAACAGTTCAAGCTAATCAACTGTCTCACTTATCCAGAGGGCCTGATCCAGTTGGGGGCTCCTCAGCTATTGGTTCATAGTTCATGTGTTTTCATTAGTTTGGCTATTTGTCCCTGTGCTTTTTCCAATCTTGGTCTCAACAATTCTCGCTCATACAATCCCTCCTCTTTCTCACCAATTGGACTCCTGGAGCTCCACCTGGGGCCTGGCCGTGATCTTTGCATCCGCTTCCCTCAGTCATTGGATGAGATTTCTAGCATGACAATTAGGGTGTTTGGCCATCCTATCTCCAGAGTAGGTCAGTTCGGGCTTTCTCTCGACCATTGCCAGTAGTCTATTGTGGAGGTATCTTTGTGGATTTCTGGGGACCTCTCTAGCACTTTGCTTCTTCCTATTCCCATGTGGTTTTCAATTATCATGGTCTTTTATTCCTTGTTCTCCCTCTCTGTTCTTGATCCAGCTGGGATCTCCTGCTCCCCTAAGTTCTCTTTCCCTCAAAACTTGCCCTTCATTACCCCCACTCACATCCAGACTGTTCATGTAGATCTCATCCATTTCTCCGTTATTGGGCGATCCCTGTGTCTTTCTTGGGGTCCTGTTTTCTATGTAGCCTCCCTGGTGTTGTGAGTAGCAGTCCAGTCATCCTTGTTCCACATCTAGTATCCTCCTATGAGTAAGTACACACCATGTTTGTCTTTCTGAGTCTGGGTTACCTCATTCAGGATGATTTTTTCTAGATCCATCCATTTGCCTGCAAACCTCAGGATGTCATTGTTTTTCTCTGCTGAGTAGTATTCCATTGTGTATATGTACCACATTTTATTTATCCATTCTTCAGCTGAAGGGCATCTAGGTTGTTTCCAGGTTCTGGCTATTACAAACAATGCTGCTATGAACATAACTGAGCAAGTGCTCTTGTGGTATGATTGAGCATTCTTTGGGTATATGCCCAAGAGTGGTATAGCTGGATCTTGGGGGAGATTGATTCCCAATTTTCTAAGAAAGCACCATATTGATTTCCAAAGTGGCTGTACAAGCTTGCATTCCCACCAGCTGTGGAGGAGAGTTCCCCTTGCTCCACATCCTCTCCAGCATAAGCTGTCTTCAGTGTTTTTTATCTTAGCCATTCTGACAGATGTAAGGTGGTATCTCAGAGTCATTTTGATTTGCATTTCCCTGATGATTAGGGATGTTGAGCAATTCCTTAAATGTCTTTCAGCCATTTTAGCTTCCTCTGTTGAGAATTCTCTGTTTAGCTCTGTAGCCCATTTCTTAATTGGACTGTTGGGCATTTTGATGTCTAATTTCTTGAGTTCTTTATATATTCTGGAGATCAGCCCTCTGTCAGATATGGGGTTGGTGAAGACCTTTTCCCATTCTGTAGGCTGTCACTTTGTCTTGTTGACTGTGTCCTTCACTGTACAAAAGCTTCTCAGTTTCAAGAGGTCCCATTGATTGATTGTTTCTCTCAGTGTCTGTGCGACTGGTGTTATATTTAGGAGGTGATCTCCTATGCCAATGCATTCAAGACTACTTCCTACCTTCTCTTCTATCAGGTTCAGAGTAACTGGATTTGTGTTGAGGTCTTTGATTCACTTAGAGTTAAATTTTGTGCACGGTGACAAATATGGATCTATTTGCAGTCTTCTACATGTTGACATCCAGTTATGCCAGCACCATTTGTTGAAGATGCTTTCTTTTTTCCATTGTACAGTTTTGGCTTCTTTGTCAAAAATTATATGTTCATAGGTGTGTAGATTAATGTCAGGGTCTTCAATTCAATTCCATTGATCCACATGTCAGTTTTTATGCCAGTACCATGCTGTTTTTATTACTGTAGCTCTATAGTAGAGCTTGAAGTAAGGGATTGTGATACCTCCAGAGGTTGTTTTATTATACAGGATTCTTTTAAGCCTGGAATAATTAAAAATATACCTTCTGGAGGTATTAATCACTATCCCTTCTTTTGAGTTATACTTCAGAGATATGGTAATGAAAGCAGGTTACTGGCATAAACACAGACACATTGATCATTGGAACAGAGCAGTTTTAAAAGTCAAGTCAGGCCAGGTGGTGGTCATGCATGCCTTTAATCCTAGCACATGGGAGGCAGAGGCAGGCAGATCTCTGTGAGTTTGAGGTCAGCCTAGTCTACAGAGTGAGTTCCAGGAAAGGTGCCAAAGCTACACAGAAACCCTTTCTCAAAAAAATAATGAGAAAGGGAAGTCACGTCAGTTTGCCACTAAATTATTTTTTTCCTCTAGATTGATTTGGATTCTCTTAATTTTCTCCTCATAATAGATAATTCTCTTATCTGTTAGTCTAATAGATAAGTCATTGAAGTTATACCAATCTTTTAAGATTTTTAATTTAAAAGTAAAAAAAAATATTTTTTACTTTTGGGTAAGAACACAAATGTATTAATTGAGACTAAAATAAGCCTATAAGTTGCACACTTTGCTGGTGCACTATGCATAACCTTTCCTGACTCACATAGGTGACCTCAAAACTCAGTAAATCTCCTCCAGACACTCCATCCTCCTTGGCAGGCACTCAACATTGATCCATTCCTCCAGCTTGTCCTTCATAAAGCTTTTTCTGCTTGGTTCACAATTGAGTGACTCTTCTAAGAAGGGCTCTAGCACTAAGGTCACTGTTGTATATATCTGGTTCTTCCTGGACATTCAAGAACCCATCGATCATAGTCCCTCTTTAGGTACAACTGTGTTCATATTTCCTCTGCACATCTGCTGTCTGTGTATCTGTGTTTCTCAGATACCTCTGTGCTGGCTAGTTTTTATGTCAACTTGGCACAAGGTAAAAATCATGTGGAATGAAGGAATCTTAATAGAGGAGATGCCTCCATAGGATTGGCCTGTAGGCAAGCCTGTAGGGCATTCTCTTAATGGATGATTGATGTAGAAGGGCCCAGCCAATTGTGTGGGTAGTACTATCACTGAAAAGGTGATCTTGGGGTATACAAGAAAGCAGCCTGAGCAAGCCATGGGGAACAAGCCAATAAGTAGTGATCCACTATGACCTCCGCTTCACTTCCTGACTCCAAGGGTTACTGTCCCGAATTCTTTTCATGATGAAATGTGATTGAAACATAAAAGCTGAAATAAACCTTTTCCTGCCCAAGTTGCTTTTGGTCATGGTGTTTCTTCACAGCAACAGACATCCTAACTATGACACCTCATCAAGTTAGAAGTGCCTAGTGCACTGATTGAGAGGCAGTTTGTTTCAGGGAAGTCTATGGGCTTCCAAGTTTGAAAGGATATTAGATACATTCAGTCCTAACTAAAATTCAGGAATAGCCATGTGTAGCTTTCCTGAGTGAAATTCTTTTGGAAAATAAGTGTTTAAGTTCAAATTTAAAAAAAAAATGAATTTGGGATTTCCATGAAAGTCTTTGTTTGTGTGAACGTTTTGAAACATTGCACCTTTCTTCCCTTTATACTAAGTAGAGGATACTCTTTAAAAGCAGGCCTCTGACATACAACTGTTTTTATGGCTTCAGCATCAAAATCACTTGACAAAATTCACTGTTGATCTTGGGCCCCATTCATGGCTATTCTTTATGGTAGAGATGTCTATCACCCTGCCACTCACCAGCCAATCTCATCAGTTAGTTTCTCATCTTATTCCTCTTTTGACTTTGCATCTTCTGGAGTAAAGGGAATATATTCTTAGATACTGCAACTAAAAGTGGTGAATATGAGCCTGTAGCCATTGGTTGACTTGGTTGGTCATGTCCTATCTAAGTAGTTTGTGTTTTTTTTTTTTTTTTTTTTTTTTCGAGACAGGGTTTCTCTGTGTAGCTTTGCGCCTTTCCTGAAACTCACTTTGAAGACCAGGCTGGCCTCGAACTCACAGAGATTCGCCTGGCTCTGCCTCCCGAGTGCTGGGATTAAAGGCGCCACCACCGCCCGGCCAGTAGTTTGTGTTTTAATAGCTGCTCCAGCCTTAACTTTGGAGGAAGCTGTGAAGTTTCTTCTTCACTATGATTGGACTGTGAGTTGGTGGCTGGATTTAAGTTCTACCTCTGTCCTTGTTTGCCATTTCTCCTTCCCAATCAGTTTCAGTCCCATCACCTAGTATCTGTCACTGTTCCATGGGATATTACTCATAGTTTTAACTTCCAAAGCCTACATCTGTCCTCCTCAATGGAAAAATTCCTAAATGTTGAACTAGAGAACATTCATGGTAATGTGTTCAAAAATATTTCCTTCCTTTTATCTACCACACAATGTTTTTTATCAGTTTACCGTCAAAGCTTTCTATGAGGGTGAGGCTTCCCATTTCTTTGTTTTGAAACAAAGTCTTAAACCGTAGTCCAGACTGACCTTGAGCTCATGGCAATCGTCTTTCCTTAGCCTCCTAAGGTGCTGAGAATACAGGTGTGAGCCACCATTTTAGGCACAATCTTTTTCATATACAAGGATATTTGCACTCAACTCAACAGCAGGCTCATTTATTCATTATGTGTCATGTCTTGAACAAAGTAACAGAGACAAATGTGAAGATTATAAATCTCAGTTGATCATTATGATGTCATGGGAGTTCATGAGGAATCTTTTGTCAGTGGGGTTTAACTGTGCTGCATAAGAAATGCTCCAACATAAGCTGCATCTTGAAGAGTGAGGGAGAGTTGGTTGGTAAATCAAAGGTGACAGAAATTTAGGAAGAAGCAGCCAGGTCATCTCAGACCCTGTGGGAGTTACAGAAAAAAGTTCTGAACATGCAGTGTTTTAGAGGAAGATCAGGAGCAGATAAAGTTTGATTTTGTGTAGAAGAAGGCTAAAGGTAAAATTAGGGTTCCTAAAACTGTCATTCCCATTCTAAGACATCTAGACAAGCAGCCTAGAATCCTCTCCCCTCACCTTCATCTCTAATTAATTATACCTGCTTAATTAGCCCCAACACCATAGCCACTTCTTTTATTCATGTTCTTTTTCTTTTCTTTCTTCAGCCTCCTGCTTGAGTGTCAATATTTACTTACTGATCAGATGTAGATGGGGCCTAAACTCTCTTTTCTAAAGGTATTTAGTGAATTCTTAGCACCTCTTATGCAAGGGGTGAATATGAAGTCATACATGAAAAAGCAAACAAAATTCTGCATTGATCTTGAACCTAACCTCATGCTCCAACTATTTAATGCCCTTTCACAGATAGAGTCATAGTTGTGAAGATGCTTTTCTGAAGAGCACATTATTCTATAGCTTATTACTATTATTTCTGTTTCTCTCTCCTTTTAAAATAGGACTGCCTGACAGTCTCATACTGAATAATAGAGCTACAGTTCAATACCACCCATAAAAGGCATTTTCTGATTGGCTTAATAAAATCAATTGATTGCTTCCATGTTACCACTCTCACTTGTGTGGACTGTATACATGTAAGATGGTTTTACATAATGATAGTTTTTAGATTTTATTATATGACTACCCATCTTGTTATAGGATGAATTCTGCTGAGCAGGCAATATTGATCACAAAAGAAACATTTTAATCAAATAAGTAAACATTATCTATATTAGTTAATAGGAAAAGACTAAGAAACATAAACTAATACAGGAAGTATTTACAGACAGTTAGAAGATCAGAAAACAAAAAAAGAACTTTAAGTTTCCAAAACAAAAAAGAACAACTTTAAGTTTCCATTCTTAGTGAGATTAACTTTGTACACTTATAGAAATTTTAATGAAGCAGATGAGAAAGTTATAATAAACCTTAAGAGTCTCATTTTATAATAATGATATTGAAATAAGGAACCCATTCATATGTTAATGAAACAAATATGTGCATGAGGAACCAGAGTTCTATCAAGCCCTGCTTCAGAAGCAGATCTAGAGAGTTTCCCAATGTAAGTGTAGGCACAAAGGAGCTAAGGAGGTAAATAGTCTGAAGCACATGAGAAGCGAGTTGTATAGGGTCCCACATTTACAGGATCTTCATGTACAAAGCACTGAGTCTAGTCGTAACTGATACACATGATGAAATATTTGGGGGGAGACCTTCATATCACAAATACATTACCTAGCAGCATTCCTGCTTGACAGGCACATTGGGCTGGTAGAGTCCCTTCCTCCATAGATTTTGTGAGCTATCCAGACTGGAGCTATTGCTGGCTTGGGATTTTATTTCTCCCCCATCTTTCTGTTTCTAGCCAGTAGTAACTGGGGGCTTTTACTAGAGAGACAGAGGCTAAATAAAGAAAATTAATCTTCCTAGTTAGAGCTCCATTTAGTTCAAAGCCCCACTCAGAATAGATACTCAGTAAAAGCCAAGAACTGTGACTGAATGAATAATAGCAAAGTCAAAAACATAAATGCCTCAAATAAATGTCTTAGGGCCTAACCAAAAGTATTTAGTTTTTACAGAACTCTGCCCTGATTCCTGTTTTGTAGATGAGAAAACTGAGGTTTTCAGGGCTGTGTGATTTGATAGTGTCTAGGAAAACAAAAGTGGCAGTGTCAGCATTAAGTTTAAAAAAATCTGTGTATTTCCAACGCTGTGTTCTGTCAATAACCACATGGATTACATGATCACAGTAATACAATCAGAAAGGTTCAGAGTTGACACAAAATGATCACAAACACAAATCTATACACAGCTCTCATTCTATTTTGATTCTGTCTTATCTACCACTTAGAGAGCACTGAAAACTACTCCAAGTTCACTTGAGTAGAAATGTGAGATTGTTCTTCCATGCATGTAAAGACATACAAAACATGTGGGAAAAACTGATTAGCATGCTTTTAAGCTGCAGGATTCTTTTGTTAAATTTATTTATTTTTTAAAGTTTTTTCCATTTTACATACCATTCCCAGTTTCCCCTCCCTCCCCTTCTCCTGCCCCCTACCTCCCCCATCCCACCCCCATCCTCTCCTCAGAGAGGGTAAGGCCTCCCTTGGGGAGTCAACAAAGTCTGGCATACTAAGTTGAGGCAGGACCAAGCCCCCCCACTCCCACCCCACCAGTGTAAAGGCTGAGCAAGATATCCCACCCTAGGGAATGTGTTCCAAAAAGCCATTTCATGCATGGGAAAAGTACATGTCCCACTGTCCAGGGATCCCCAAACATATCTAGCCACATAACTGTCACCCACATTCAGAGGGCCTAGTTTGGTCCCATGCATGTTCCCCAGCTGACAGGCCAGAGTCCATGAGCTCCCACCAGCTTGGGTCAGCTGTCTCTATGGTTTTCCCCATCATGATGTTGACCTCACTTGCTCCTGTGATCCCTCCTCCCTCTTTTCAACTGAAGTCTAGAAGCTCAGCCCAGTGCTTGGTTGTGGATCACAGCTACAGTATTCTTAATGAGTAAGAGGGCAGATTTGGAATCTGGACTTCTATGCTCAAGTACTGTCCTTGATATTTCCCCATCCAGGTGGGTTACTTCAGTTCTCTGAGCCCATGTCTTTACAGGTAAGAAAGTACATTAAAAGTATCTACCTCACAGTTTAACATATAGATGAAAATCTGAAAAATATATGTAGAAGATAGTATTGTGTACAATGGTACAGGTATCTAATTCAAACATTTTGTATATGTTATATTCCAGTCTTATGTTAATATGCAGTGCAGGTGAATAAGGAAAATGATTGTAAAATGTTCATAAAGTCAATATTCAGAGGTGAAAATTGTAGACTGCATGAAAAAGACTCCATAGAAAAAGAATAAAAAGCCAAACACTGTAGCACATGTCTGTAATTAGAGCATTTAGAAAGCTGAGGTAGAGAATTATAAGTTTAAAGCCACACTGGGTTGTGGTTGATATATTGTACACCCCAATAAACTTATCGGGGGTCTGAGAACAGAACAGCCACTATATTAAACATAGAGGTTAGGCAGTGGTAGTACACACCTTTAATCCTAGCATTCCAGATCTCTGTGAGTTCAAGGCCACACTGGAAACAGCCAGGCATGGTTACACATGCCTTTAATCCTAGGAAGTGATGGCAGGAAGCAGAAAAGTATATAAAGTGTGAAGACCAGGAACTAGAGGCTTTTAAGCTTTTAGGCTTTTAGCAGCAGTTCAGCTGAGATCAATTTGGATGAAGACTCAGAAGCTTCCAGTTTGAGGAAACAGGATTGGCTGAGAAGTTGGTGTGGTGAAGTTAGCTGTGGCTTGTTCTGCTTCTCTGATCTTTCAACATTCATCCTAATACCTGGCTCTGAGTTTGCTTTTATTAATAGGACCTTTTAAGCTTTGTGTTATACTGGGCTACCTAGTGAAATCCTGGTGGCAAATAAAAACAACAAACAAACAAATACAACCATATGAAACAACCCTGGACTTGGAGAGAAATGCTCTAAAATGACCAAAGAGATTGCTTTCGTGTGGTGCATTTCTCTGCCCTCCTCTGTATTTTCTAAAACTGCTGTGATCATATGAAACATTTTATTAATTAGAAAATTTAATGTGTATCTATCCTTCTTTCATTATGTGCTTGTATTATCCTGATGTTTTCGTCCTGTTAACCTGAAATAAGTGGAAAGTTTGAAAAGTATTTGCCAGCACAGTAGCAGTTGAAGAGTCAGCAAATTTGCTTAGCAAGTAGTTCATTGACTTTTGTAGGCCTGTGGGGACACCTCTAAGTGAGATGAGAAAGGATGATGATTGGGTCTGGAATTTCAGGACAGTACTTTCCAAGGAGCCCAGAAGGCTGAGGTTTGGGAATGCAAATTAATCTTTGTACTAAATCCCTTGTGATTTAACTGAAATATTTCAAATCTCTGATGGGGACTGGCTGGGTCCTTATATGGCTGAATCTGAGGATGCCACACTCTCTGAGCAGGAGCAGTCTTACTCTATCAGCGCCAATGGCTAGAATAGCCACTAATTAAGCAGAGATTAGCTTAAGTACAGTAGTTAGTTAATTGCAAGTTTGACACAGACCTCCTGTATCACAGCATGCTGCCTAAAAGCTCAGCCAGAACAGTGGGAAGCTTTCCAGACATATTGTACATATACCAAGTGGAAATTAATACACAGCCAAAGCTTGAAGGGTGAGGGCTGTCCTTCTGGGTTTTGGAGTCCTAGTTTAATCTCAGCATAAATCCTAATTTGTTACTGCTAGAGTTTGGAATGATTACACACAGAAGGCTTGCTGGAGGTGGTGAGTCCAGATTTGAATTGAGGATCAAGAAGCAGAGATCCAAGGAGATGATTTAGAAGGCCTTCTGAGGTCACACAGATCAGCCAGAGATTCAGAAACATTTAGAGAACCTTAAGTGGTCAGATATGTCAGTGTAAAGCATAGTGAAAGAGGAGTTTAGAGGGGCAAGGAAGTGAAAAATAGATAAGAAGGGATAAAAGACTAAGACGAGTGAGAATGGAATGTCCTTCATGAGATGAAATGCTATTCATAGTATTGAAAAATACTAGTCTTGATTTTTGAATCCAACTTTCTTGATTTGCTTAAGTCCATTTGAAAAGACCCAGATAACAACTCCTCCTCCAAAAACCCTCCTGTAGCAACTGTATTTCACCAGACTTATCTTTTTGCATCATGGCTCTTGTCAGTACTGACCCAGACATATGTGTCATTAGAGAACTTGAAAATTGACAAAAATTATTGGATTCTGGAAAGTGTATATTGCTAAGTATTGTTCTAACCAACTGAATCCTAATATCAAACAAATAAGGTCCTGTACTGATGTGTTTTAGAAACACATTATTTGTTCTTTTTCTAAATAATATTTTGTTCATTCTTTGACAATTTCATGCATATAAAATGTCTTTTAGTCATGGTCACCTTCTACTTCTCACCTCCAACTTTTCATAGCTCCACCACAATAGGTCCCTAGCTGGGGTGGGGCCTCAAGAACCCCTCCCCCATTTTTATTGGACTTTGGATTGGCTTGATCTTATGCAGGTCCTGTGCAAGTAAACATAGCTGCTATAAACTGGTTGTTTTCCTGGAAATGATCTATGGACTTAAGCAAAGCTGCCAAGTCTTACCTATTTATTTACCTGTTCATTTAGCTTATGAAGAAACATTTCTAGAATGCTTACTCCATTGTTGACATTAAGAGAGGCATGAAGCTAGATAATTAAGCTAGGCATATCTGAACTCTCAAGGAATTAGAATCTGGGCTGTGGAGGCTTCTTGGAAGAGGAGCTGTTACTCAAATCTTTTCAGGTGGACTTAGGTAAATCAAGAAATAAAAAGTCAACACAGGTTGTTTCATTCCCCCCCCCCCCCCGCGCCCAATAGTCTGTGAGAGGGAAGAATAGTACAAAGACAGTTCACAGTAGACTAAGAAACTGTATGACTGAAGTGAGAATAGTTAAGAGAAAAGCATAGACTTAGGAAAATGGTGACAGGAGAGCTATAGTTGTTGCTTGTGTGATGCTCTGACAAGAAATTAATTGTAAAATAAGAAGGAGGTCTGGACTTTTGTCAAGGTTACAGCAGCTCCCAGAAAAGCACCTCTGTGAGATTCACATTATCACTTTACTTGCTGTAGTTGTCACTATAGGAAGCAGCAGCGGTTTCCACTGGCTTACTTTCAGCTTCCATTTAGGGAAGAGAAAGCATACAAGTCATGGAAGGTACTGACTAAAACACATGCACTCAGAAACATACATACACACACTGTATTGGCATCAAAGATACATCTGTAGAGCAGTATATATTTTTAAACAAGATGATACCATGTTAAAGGCAAAAACAGCAACACACACACATTGTCTTCTCCTGTTAACCCTGTTACAGTATGCGTATATCTGTTGAACAAAAAAAGTGAATACATTTTGGATAATGGGAGCCAGGTTCTCCTTTGTCAGAAAAGAAGTTACAGATAAGTAAAGGAGGAAAGCTAGAGTGAAACCAGTGGTCCTGGATTAGAACTGGAGTTATTAGCATAAACTCATGATTTAAAATTACACAGAGATACAGAAATAAGATACATGCTTTCATTTATTTCCTAACTCTGACCACTGATGTACCATAAATACTAGCACTTGAATGACAGTGAGCATACTTCATACTCAGGTTTTGTTTTCCAGATCAAAATACCATTCTCTGATAAAAAGAAGTAGTATTACTAGAGAAAGTGACTTATTCTAGGGTCAGGACCTAAACAGTTCAATATGAGCTTGTTATGTCTTTCTTGTGATGTCAGAACAAAAAAAAAATGTGTTACAAAAAGCATGGGTGTGTTGAAGGGATATTAACTGTGAGGATTAACTGTGAGGATTTAACTGTGAGGATTTCTCAGGGCCAGAGCTAGGACAATTTAAGAAATGAAATAAAGGAAGATGATATTAGATCATAACCTACAGAGTAAAAATAATGTCCCAGAGTCCATGGAGGTGCAAATAAACATTAATATTTGAATAAATAAAGAGGAGCAAAGAATTGGACCTTCCTACTAATAATTCAATTAATAACAACAAATAAATTAAGGAAAATACAATACATTTAGTCAAAACTGCAGTGATAATTACTGCAAGCAAGATCTATGATGAATGCTAAAAGCAGTGGCTGAAAATTTTAAAAGAGTCACTGCATTGTCAGATTCACACACTCACTGTCTCTACCAAGATATCTACCAACTGCAGATGAAAACTGTTAACATATTGGCAAAATGTAGACAGGACCCTAAGGAGATGGCCTAGAATAACAATCTCAATAAGACATCTTGATGCCAGTAACCATTAGTAGAATGTATCAAGAAGTGTCTGTATCCTTTGCACTAATTTTTAGAAAGAAAGTGCAACCTCAAATTAATCAGAATAAAACAACAGACAAACTCACACTGATGGACATTTTAAAAAATAACTGATGACTATCAAAAATATCAAAGTCAAAATCAGTTGCTGACAGTAGTTTTAAGTAAATATGAAATGTTCTCATTATTTAAACCAAGAATTGTGGTAATAGATAGGATAATTAACTTGATTTTGGCATTTCATGGGGCTCACATAATACCATGTCTTAGGGTTTTTTTTTTTTTCTGTGAAGAGACACCATGACCATAGCAACTCTTTTTTTGTCTTTTTTTTTTTTTTTTTTGGTTTCTCGAGACAGGGTTTCTCTGTGTAGCCTCTCCTGGAACTCACTTGGTAGCCCAGGCTGGCCTCGAACTCACAGAGATCTGCCTGGCTCTGCCTCCCGAGTGCTGGGATTAAAGGCGTGCGCCACCACCGCCCGGCCCTTGTCATTTTTATTAAGAAAATTTTTTATTCATTTTACTAACCAACCATAGATTCCCCTCTCATCTCTCCTCCACAATCCCCCCCCCCCCCAAACCACCCCCATCCCCTCCTTCATAAAGATAAGGCCTCAGCAGATCCTGGTACACTCAGTTGAGGCAGGTTCAAGCCCCTCCTCCTGCATCAAGGCTGTGCAAGGTGACCCACCATAGGTAATGGGTTCCAAAAAACCAGCTCATGCACCAAGAATGGATCCTGATTCCACTGCCATGGGGGCCCTTAAACATATCAAGCTACACAACTGTCTCCAGTATGCAGAGGGCCTAGTCCAGTCCCATGGAAGTTTCACAGCTATTAATCTAAAGTTCATGAGTTCCCACTAATTTGGTTTGGTTGTCTCTGTAGGATTCCCCATCTTGATCTTGATACCCCTTGCTCATAGAATTTTTCTTCCCTCTCTTTGACTGGACATCTGGAGCTCACCCTGGTACTTGGCTATGGATCTCTGCATCTGCTTCCATCACTTATTGGATGAAGGCTCTATGATGACAGTCAGGGTATTCACCAATTTGATTACCAGGTCAATTACCATCTCTGGCACCCTCTCCACTATTGCAGTAGTCTAAGCTGGGGTAATCCTTGGACCACAGTAACCCTTACAAAGTAAAACATTTAATTTTGGGGTGGCTCTCTCACAGTTCAGAGATTCAGTCCATTATCATCATGGCAGGGAGCATGGTGCATGAAGGCAGACACGGTGCTGCAGGTGCAAGTTCTACATCTAGCAAGCAACAGAGAGTCAACTGAGACATTGAGTTTTATCCTGAGCACAGGAAACCTCAAGTCCTGCCCCCACAATGTCACACTTCCTCCAATAAGGCCATACCCACCAAAACAAAGCCATGCCTCCTAATAATGCCACTCCCTATGAGATTATGGGGGCCAATTACATTCAAACTACCACACTACATATCATTTTCTATAACTATAAAGACACACAATTTTATCTGACAATTACAAACTTTTAAAGTCAGCCAGGAGGTTGTGGCACACACCTTTAATCCCAACTCTTGGGAGGCAGAGCCAGGCGGATCTCTGTGAGTTCAAGGCCAGCCTGGTCTACAGATCGAGATCCAGGACAGGCACCAAAACTACACAGAGAAACCATGTCTGAAAAAAAAAAAAAACTTTTGAAGTCGTTAAATGAGCATATCATCTCTTGGAAATATGCACTCATGGCCACTGTTATAGAAGTATCTAAGGTTTCCAGAAATACACAGAGAGAGCCTCATGTAATATTAATCCATTGCAAGTGGCCTGTGTTATGAACTATTGTTAACAAAATATCATGAAATATAAAAATACATAAACCAGTTATAATTTTCTTATATCATGAAGAATGAAAGAAGGAGCTATGGTAGATTCAAGAACTGTAAGAAAACAGAGACAATCAGTATACTATGTAGCTCTGAGTTGGAGTACAGCACAGCCAAAAGTCTTCTTAGGAAAGGATGAGCATTAAATAGCTTTCTTGTGTATTTCCCAATTTTGATCATTGAGTTATTGTTAAGTAAATTGTTAGCATTAGAATATAAACACATTTTTCTACTTCTTGTAATGTTTCTGTAAGTCTGTGTTTAAGGAAATAATGATACTGAACCGGATTTAATCATCATTTGGTATGTTTGTACCAGAACATGGCATACTACAATATGTGCAATTTTATGTATCAGTTTAAAAATTAATTCATTTTTTAAATTTTAAGGAAAGGAAAAATAAACTGTTTAATTGGGTTGCTTCCTTCATAGTACATGGAATAGAATAGTAATTTATCATTGATGAATTGTTTTTCCTTAGTGAGGTGTGTTTGTCCTATATCCCCACAGTCTTTTTATTTTTTCATTTTTTATCACTTTGTAGATTTCTGTACAGTGTGAATTATTTGATGCTAATGTGAATTGATGCTCAGTGCCATGAGCATTTTGGAAAGGAAGAGCTAAAGAAGGGCAAGAAGCAGCCAGGTTAGTGTATGTCATATGTGAGGGTATCATCAGAGCTTAAAAAAGAACCCAGTTTAGTCATCGTGTCCTTACACGTACCACAATTTACTCTCTAGATGGGGGTGCAGCAGGCCACTGAGGATTATTGAAAGGCTCTTATAAATGGATCAGCCAGTAGTTCTTAGATTCTAGTGTGTATAGGTTATAACTGAATATGATCTTCAGGGTATCAAGGACTGTGGAGAGTGGTGTGTGTGTGTGTGTGTGTGTGTGTGTGTGTGTGTGTGTGTGTGTGTGTGTGTGTGTGTTCCTGTTTGGAAATCTATGCTTTAAGGACTGAATCATGCAGGAAGGTAGACCTAGAGCTGGTTTGTCTCTACAATCACTTAGACCTCAGGTATTCAACCCTCTTTCTGAAACGGGTTTTACAAAATGTAGTTCCAAATACTTATACTACAGTTTTCCAGATCTTGTTCAAAAAATAGAACTTCTAAGCCTTCCCTAACCTGACCTATTAAGTCAGAATCTAAAGGCACAGGTTGAAGAAGAGAGAGGGAGACTGTAAAAAGATATGCATTTTAGAAAGTTTCTCAATGATTCAAACTCATCCTGAAGTTTAAAAATAATTTTATGTCCAGTCCAAAGTGGAGTAGATCATAATATTTCAGGGCATAAGAGGAAAATCACAAGAACTACTATTTGCATTTATCTGTATCCATTTCTTTAAAGTTTTCCCCTTCTCAGTATGCAGTAAAATTTACATAATGTTTCACTACATGAATATACATTAGATTGAGCTAATGAATATAATTCATAAATAAAGCTACATGTATTAACTCACATGTTTTTCTTCTCATTCAAGAACTACCACCTAAGTGCTCATTATGCTCCAGGGCCTATGCTATTAACTCTATTAAGAAAATGGATTTGCCTTCATAAAAGATGTCATAAAAGAGAGATCTGTGATTGAAATATTTTTAATATAAGGATTAAATAATTTTAAAAATTCTGGGACAGGGGCTTGGGAGATAGCTCAGCTGATCTGACTTCAATCCTCAGAATCTAAGAGAAAAACATACCAGAGCTAGAGAGGTAAAAACGGGAGAATCCATCAGGTTCGCTGGCCAGCTTAGTGAGTTCTGAATCAGTGAGGGACCCTGTGTTCAAAAAAGGTGGATGGTGCCTGAGGATTGACACTAAGTTGTTCTCTGACCTACACACACACACACACACACACACACACACACACACACACACACACACACACACCACCCATACATACATGAACACTCACGCATGAGTTTCAGAATCATTGATTTACTTTTCTAAACATCACAAACAGGTTTGTCCCCTTCCCTATTCCCTCCATATCTGCAGACTAGTCATGCCTTTCCCTTCCAGATAATATTGCCTCCTCAAACCCTACTGGCTCCAAGAGGCATGTCCCATGTTATAGTTCATTCCTGTTCCACTTGCTGTTCATGCTCACAGCCTCTCCTGGGGCTTCCTCGGGAGAACACAGTGAAGAGCCCTTCTGTGCTGCTACTATGACAATGAATGTATTTCTCTAGCCTCACAACCTTCTACAGGAGATGAAAGAATGAAAAGTGATTTTAATAAAAAATGCTGTTTTGTACCCATCTGGTGCATTCTTCCCAAGAAGAATTTGTTATTAGATTGGCAACTCCCTCAAATGCTAAATAAAAGAATAAAGGAGAACAGCTTGGGCTGCATGGTGTGTTGGAGGCCTCTTGGCATGCTGTGTTAGCTCCAGGGTATTCCCATATTTTACAGTAATACTGATGTCTTTAACCCTTACTTTGGAGTCAGGCAAACAACTCACATTTCAACCTAAACTCAATTTGCATGGCACAGATGATAATATCCCCACTTTCAGAGCTGCCCTGCCTCCTGGGATCCCCTCACATTGCTCCAGTCCTCCCATACAGAAAAGGATGTTCTGTAGTTAGTGTAAACAGGCCCTAAAGCCCATTGAAAGTGTCAGCTACTGTGGGCTCAGCAAGCAAGGTGTTGCCACAACCAGGTCCTGACAAAGCAGATGAGTATGTGTTGTCACCCCATGTTGACACTTGGGCAACAAAGATATGCCCTGAGTCAGAAAAGGAGAGATGCTACAGGCTTGGAAATAACATATTTTGCAGTGCCGAAATGACCATGGATCAGAGAATCTATAGTTTAGGGGAAGAAGAAAAGAAGAGTACATATGTGCTAAGGGCGAGTTGTTAGGAGGGAATAATCCACACACCCTGAAGGCTCTGTTTATTGAGCATCCACTTTGTTCCAGCAACAAAATTTAAGACCCACTGTGGACTTTATATCCCATGCAGAAAATTCACAACCCTGCCAGGAACTATCTAGGGACACCATGCCTTGATGTGGCCTACCTTTTCAGGTTACTGTAACAAAAATTTCATCAAATGGGTACTGATAAACAACAGAAAATTAACTTCTCACATGTTGGGACACTGAGAAGTCCAAAACCAAAGTGCCTCAGAGATTTGATAAGTGATGAGGAGGATACATTTCCTGACTCTGAGTGCATTGTTGTTATCACATGGTGGAAGGAGTTCTTTGGGGGCTTTTAAAGATTTTTTTTTATTTTATGTGTATGTGTGTATTTATGTGGAGCATGTGTGCAGGTGCCTGTAGAAGCCAGAAGAGGACATCAGATATTCTGGATCTATAGCAATAGGCAGTGTATGAGCTGCCTAATGTGGGTCCTCTGCAAAAACAGCAAGGGCTCTTAACTGCCAAGCCATTTCTCCAGCTGCTGAAGCCTTTAATGAGGGTATTAATTCCATTTATGAGTGCCCTGACATGATCTAGTTACCTCCCAAAGGCCCCACTTCCTAATACAATCATCTTGTACATGAATGGGAGGGACATAAATATCCAGTCACAGTGTACTGTACTTACTTCCATCTCTTAGAAAAGGCTTCTGGGAGGTAAATGAGATGAAAATAAGGCACCAGAGCTGGGGAGGCAGCTCTTTGTGTTAAGTGTTTGATGCATAATTGCGAAAACCTGAGTTACGATCCCAGCATCCATGTAAAAGTCAGGCATGTGCACCTGTTACCCCAGTGCTGGGGGTTGGAAGTAGGGGAAAATGAGCATGCTGGCCAGAGAGTCGAGCTGAAACAGAGTTCCAGGTTCAGTGGGAGAGAATGTCTCAGTAAATAAAGTAGAGAATATAGAAGACACTCTCATCAACCTCTGCCCTCTGCATATGAACACAACTGCAATACACACAGAGACAAGCATGCATCACACATACACACACATGTAATGCAACAATCAGAAACATGAGGAAGAACAGCAGAAAGGAAAGAGAGCATCAACATCCATAGCAGTATGGGAGGTTGAATGGGATACAGATGTTTGTAGTAGAGGTGACTGTTGGGTGGACCAGGTAGATGTTAGATTAAATAGGCCATACAAAAGACCAGAGATGTCATCTTTGAGGTAAACGGAACTTAAAAAAGAATTTTATAAAAAAGCCTGCCAAGGCCAGAACTTTCCTTTGGAAAAAAAAAAAATGAAAAAACACTGCTAGAGGGCATTTCAAGGGAAGCACAGAACATAAACCAAGCAGTGTGCAATCTGTGATGTCAGTTCTGGTGATGGAAGTGAAGGTTTGCAACAGAGCAGTGGTTGTTCTTATAGATAACAGGGAAAGGCTTGAAAGTCTTCTAAGAGCATATTTCTAGTTTCTAGTGTCTGATTGTATGTATAATAAGGAGAAAAGGGAAGACAAAAATGTCTGACATTTCATATTCAAAGGATTGAGGTTTTCTAATCTGACAGTGTGCTTAGAATCCCCTGGGGAACTGAAACAGTGTTCATGCCTGGGTGCTAGCCTGGACGAACTAAATCAAAATCTCCAGGAAGAGCCTAGCCATCTCTATTTTTGAACACCTCCCACTGACTTTTTGGCATTTCCTTGATTGAGATCTTGGGCTGTAAACTATGCTTGACAGGCCAAATATGGCCTGCCATTTATATTTTATTAATTGAACTTTATTGAAAAAGTTATAGATTTATATGCAATTGTGTAAAACAAGCAGATACTTGCAAAGATTTCTAATTCTTCATTGGTAACATTTTTTAAAACTCTAGTGGACTGACATAATTAGAAAATTGATACCAGTAAAATACATCCAGATCATTGGTGTTTGCTCCAGTTTTGTGCTCCTTTTGTGTTTCTACAATTTTATTATATATAGATTTGTGTATCTACCACCATCACTGTCAAGATAACAAGAGAGTGGAGACATGGTTCATTTGGTAGAAGACTAGCCACACAGGCATGAGGATTGAAGTTCCTTTCCCCAGAATTCATATAGAAAGCCAGGCACAACAGCATGCATCTATAATACCAGTGCTTGGGAAGGGAGACAGATGAATCTCTGGTACCTATTGGTCAGCCGGTCTAACTGAATTTATGAGCCCAGGTTTATTAAAAAAACCTGTCTCAAAAACTAAGGCAGAAAGAGACTGAGGTGACTCAGTGTCAACCTCTGATTCTACATGCATATGTACACATATGAATATTCACACACATGAACACATGCATGCGTACACACACACACACACACACACACACACACACACACACACACACACACTGAGTAGTTCCAGTACAAGCATCTTTCATGCAGTCTATTAATATCTATTCATCTCCCTACCCCAACCTCAGATCCCTAACCACTGAACAATACTGTTCCAATTTCTCTCTTTACCACACAGTTGTTTGTATTATCTCCTTATCAATCTTAAAATGGCTGCATTCCTAATATTGATGATACCTGTCTTCTTTTCATCGTTGGTCTTGCAAAAGTTTATTAATTTTATTGATTTCCCCCTAAACAAACAGCTAGCTTGCTTTCTTCTAAAAAATTATTTCCTTCTCTTCCATGACGTTTCCTGGGCCTTGCCCAAAAAGAAGGATGACATCTTGCTGAATGTTCTAAGGCCACTTGAAAAAAAGAGTGCATCTTATTGTGTGAAGTATTCTGTGTGCCAGTTCTGTCCTGCTGTTGATTGTGTTCTTGAGCTCTTCTAGCCCCAGCCATTTGTAACCTATTCCTGTTATATGTGAGAAAGAATATTGGAGTTCCCAAATGTACTTGCCTTTGTCCTTCTAGTACCACTAGTTTCCACCTCCTATATTTTGGGGTTCTGTTCTTTCACATAAGCATATTTAGGATTATTATATCTTTCCAGTTAGACTGAGTTTTACTGTTTTCTACAGCTCATGTTGTTATCTAGTTATTTCCTTTCTTCTTAAGTCTATCATCCCACTTTTTTATACTAAGACACTCTTTATTATACTTTAACCATTTACTCTAGCCAGAAATCTTTATTTGGGGTTTAAATATTTTGTCATAATTTTATGGACTACCATGCCAAAAGAGGTTTAGCTTCCAAAGAGTTGATGGTATTAATTTGAATTTTCTTGAGTTCCTGGCTCTTCATCCTGATGCTGACTCATAAGAGGGAAGCACTGAATGGTTGCTTGATTTCCCTCCTCGTGATGCACCTAGCTGTCCTTGTGTCTGTCAATAGGATGTAGAGTCCAAAAGTGTGAAAAAAAAACTTCTCATTTACCTTCATGCTCTTCCCAGCCAGTTCAGCCCACTCACCCTCTATTACTCAAGAGAAAGGGAGAAGTCTTGGGACATGAGAAAGCAGGTGACTTCTTCAGCTGTGGTGGCATTTGGCTGACCTCTGATGTCGTTACGGGGTCTCTAATTTAATATATAATATTTAATATAACAAATGTATATGGGGTGGTATTAACAGTGAAAAACATTAGTTGTGAGGGGGCTTCTTTTGTTTGGTCAAGGACCCAAGGTGTCCAGCTACTGTCCTGTTCCTGCAGTCCTAGCATTTCGACCCTGCTTTCCTTTTCACTGCTGGAATCTCCAGGGCTTATTTCTTGTGTCATTTTTAGAATCTGTCATTGTGCCTAGCATATTTAGGTGTGGAGAGTAAGGACAAAAGGCTTATATTACCTTACCTAGATGACAAATTGTATCTCTTGTTTCTGTAAATAGTGTTTCTTGGTACATAGCCATTTCTTGTCATTTTACAGGCTGCCTATGGTGTCTTTTGTGCTATATCAGCAGAGTTGAGTAATCCTGATGAAGACTACCTTCTCTTTTTCCACTGAGAGATACTGAGATGAATAAGGATGAAATATTAATCATATGATCTTTATAGAACTTGCTTACTATTGCATGTGGTATGGCTTGTCTATTGACCAGAAGGTCATAGTTGAGAGCTTTCAGATAATGACCTAAGCATCCACTTAGGCAAAATCTGCTGACCCAGACAAGAAGCTGATGGATACTTGAAACTTTTTAAAGTGCTTTCCTATTGGTTATCCCATCTGATTCTCATAACAGCAATATGAAATGGACCATTATCAGCCTAGTAGCACCTGCCTTATACAAACAAAGATAAGAGCCCAGGATTCTGATGATGTTTTCCACAATGACTCAAACTATCCGACATATAGGTGCCAAGTAAAAACTTTGTCTCTGCCCCTGTGACCCTTGACTCAGCAGATTTCACTTACTTTTAAGATCAGGCATAATTTATATTGTCTGGTGTTCTCAGAGGGCTTATGATATATGTAAATGTGGAATAGCAAGCTTTACAAAAGAAAGGACAATGTGTGTGATATTTGTTCTGTGCTAAGAGCTGCTCTTGCTGTACAGAAAGGGACAGAATACATTGTATGTTCTGCAGTATATACTAGACTTCCTGTGTGTTTATTCTATACATTTTTCATCTGTTACAAATATGAAAAATCAATCACTGAATGACTTTGCCAACTGGTAATATTCTTGGATTAGTTATGCTTTACTAGGCCTCTTCACAAGTATCAGTTCACTTAGCTTTCAACAATCCTGATGTAGGGGAAGTCTGTGTCATATTCTGCAGAATAGATATTTGAAGCTTAGTGTAACTATTTTATTTAAACTTGCACTGTGAGCAGCATAGCTAAAATTGGAATCCAGATGAGACTGCCTTTTTTTGTGAGATTCAATTAGCTGCATGAGGCAAGTTGATATTGAAGGAAGTCAGAAGTCTTCCAGTGTGAGCCCATTCTACTATGTTAACAGGAAAATTTGAAGTTTGGGAAGAAGGGATAAGCCATATTTTATTATTATTATTATTATTATTATTATTATTATTAAATTTTTTCATTTGTTTTACATACTGACCAGTTTCCCCTCCCTCCTCTCCTCCCATTCCCTCTTACCACCTCCCATCTACCTCCCCTCATCCACTCCTCAGTCTCCATTCAGAAATGGGCAGGCCTCTCATGGGAGTCAACAAAGAATGCCACATCAAGTTGAGGCAGGACCAAGCTCCTACCCCTGCATCAAGGCTGGGTGAGGCAACCTAGTATGGAGAATAAGTTCCCAAAAGCCAGTACAAGTGCCAGGGGCAGGTCCTAATCCCACTGCAAGGAGGCCCACAAACAGACCAAGCTACACAACTGTCACACACATACAGAGTGTCTAGATTGGTCCCATGCAGGCTCCCTAGCTGTTGGTCCAGAGTCCATGAGTTCCCACGAGCTCAGGTTAGCTGTTAGGTTCCCCCATCACAACATTGATGCCCTGGCTCATAGAATCCCTCCTCCCTCTCTTTGACAGGACTCCCAGAGCTTGGCCCAGTGTTTGACTGTGGATCTCTGCATCTGCTTCCATCTATTACTGGATGAAGGCTCTCTGATGGCAATTAGGATAATCACCAATTTAATTATAGGAGAAGACCAGTCCAGGCATCCTCTCCACTATTGCTAAGAGTCTTAGCTCGGGTCATTCTTGTGGGAGCTTCCCTGGCACCAGGTTTCTCCCTAACCCCAAAATGTACCCCCATCAAGATATCTTTTTCACTACTCTCCCCCTCCATCTGGCCCCCAACCTGCCCAACTTGATCCTTCCTGTTCCCATCTTCTCATCCCTTCAGACTCTACAAGTCCCCAGTTTAACCAGGAGATTTCTTCTAGGCTCAGTGGTTAAGAGCAGCAGCTGCTCTTCTAGAGGACTTGGGATCAATTCCCAGTACTCACACAGTGGCTCACAACTATCTCTAACTCCAGTTCCATGGGTCCTGACACCCTCTTTTGGCTTCCTTGGGCATCAGGCACAGAAAGATGCAGACAGGCAATACACCTATATTCAAGTCATGCTTTAAGACTTGAGTTTCTGTGTCTGTTACTATTTCTCTTCCTCTCTGTGAACTTTTGAGCTGGTTTACAATTCTGTTGTCATCTTCCATGGAATGAAAAAGTAACACATATACACACACAAAGAGGGATTAGTGACATTCTATTTGCCTCTTATCTCCTTCTCTGCTGCTAAAGAGGATTTTCGAAGAGGTTCATTTTGTTCAAGGCAAGGAGGGAAGCCATTTCCTGCAGGCCAAGATCACCTGTTTCCCAATTTAGGGGATATGAAGGGATGTTTATCCAGGGATTACCAACTTATGCTCCTAACTAATTCCTGGTCCTAGGGAGCAGGTATGTGATGCTCTGTTCATTCATAGGTGGAGTTGGGATTGTGAAAAGGCAAAGATCACATGGCTCCCTGGACATGCACAAGCAATTTAGCCATCTGCTCCCATGTACAAGAGTGAAGAGTAGAGATGGGTCCCCTCTAATTCTCAATCAGTAGAAAATTTAGGCATCCTGGTGATAACTTGCTTGTGTGTGTGTGTGTGTGTGTGTGTGTGTGTGTGTGTGTGTGTGTGTGTGTTATTTGTTTTCTGAGGCAGGTTCTTACATAGCCCAGACTGACTTTGAACTCTGCATGTGGCCGACACTGGCCTTAGACACCTGAGGTGTGGCTTTGTTGGAGGAAGTGCATCACTAGGAGCCAGGCTTGAAGATCTCAAATGCTCAAGCCAGGTCTAGTGTAACATTCACTTCCTGCTCTTTGTTGATCCAGATGTAGAACTCTCAGATCCTTCTGCAGCACAATGTCTGGCTGCATGCTGCCATGCTTCCCACCATGATGATAATGGACTAAACCTCTGAAACTGTAAGTCAGCCCCAATTAAATGTTTTCCTTTATGAGAGTTGCCATGGTCATGTTGTCCCTTCTCAGCAATAAAACCCTAACTAAGGCAGTCATATAGAAAGGTATGTATATTAGGCTGGATGGGTGTGCATGGAAAGATTGTGTCACATGCTATGGTTTTATGCATGTGTTTTCTCTTATATGAGACACAATTGAGTATCTGTATGTGCTAATTTAACATACATTGTGAATGTAAGTAAAGTAGAGCATCCATTCAAGTGTGGTCTTGCTTCTATCAAGCTATATATAAGAGTTTTCCCTTTAATTTTCAAAGATTATTTGTTCAAAGAGTGAGGAAAACTCCATCACTGACACATCTCTTCCATGGATTAAGCTTAGAATGATCTATGTCTTCTATTTGAGCTAAATGGATCTGCTCAATGGTCATGAATCTGTTATGAAGAAGGATTTGTGGACTCTTTAACCCACCACATTGAAACCACATCTAACCAAGGGAGTAGATAGATGAGTCAAAAACTCATGGACTTGTTCTATTTTGTAGTTCATCTTTGGTAGAGCTATGAGGAACATGGAAATGGAAGGTTTACTCCTCAGCACTGTTCAGAATAAAAGGAAATAAATTCTGTTATATAGTTGCTTTCTTATCCACCCTTTTCAAAATGAATTGGTCATAGATGAATATTTGTTTGTTTGTTTTCAGACTCTGGATTCTACACCACTGATCTACATGCATTCTACTGCATTTTTCACATACAAGTTCTGAGAGAGCCTTAATTAGTGTTTACTAACTTATTAATGTTACTATTCAAAAAGACCTTGGAACCCAAGCCCACCCCCCAAATAGAGCTCCAACTACAGTTTCTTCATCAAGGTTCCTTTAGTCTTGAATCAAATGCCTTCTGGTCTAAGACTGTGTATCTCCACTGCAATATAAAAGTGTTCCAGAAATCCTGATCTTTTCTGAAGACCAGTTCTGCCTTTGTGTAACTGTTCTTTGTCCACCAGGCCCATAATAAGCTGCTTTCTCCTATTTTATGGTAATGTAATGTAAGAGAATGGACCTGCTTTGCCCAGAGTTCAAATCTCACTGCATCCCCAACTAGTTATGGGCCCTTCAGCATGGGCTTTCTCAAGTTCCAGTTTCCTTCTGTGAAAAATGAAACTGGAGATGTTTCATGCATCAAAATCATTGTCAGATAGATTCAATGAAAGGAAGACTCTGAAGCATGACACCCTTCCTGGGTCATATTATCATTTCATCTAATGGTTTCTCTTCTATATGGCAGCACTTTATATACTTGAAAGCCGAAAACATAACCCACAAATCTGATTTTCTTTTGTCTAAGCAGCCACATTTCCTTCACTGTTTTTTTTTTTCTGCTCTTCATATTATATTTACTTACAAAGCCTTCAGGATTCTGTCTTCCATATAGATAGGCTTTAGTTTATTGGTGCCATTTGTAAAGTATGGTGTTCAGGCCTAACCACAGGACAGCAGCTGTGCTCTGAGTACCACAGAAAGATCAGTATGCTCATTTCCCTTTCAATGAATGATGGAGCTAGTTCTGTTAGTTCTGTGAATCTGTTCTTGCTTTCCATGGACAAATCCTGATGTTGCTATGCAGACTTGTTGTGCAATTCAGTCATTAAGATATTAAGGAAGCTTATGGTCACTTCCAGTTCTCCCTCATCTAGTATTTGAGCAGGAATGTTTTAAGACTAAAGGGAGAACACATTTGGTCATATGAAATAAAACTTGGTGTCCTTACCAAAGTTATGCTTATTCACCCAGTAGGCTCTGCTTATTTCTCAACTTATGTCACTCTTTCCTCACACCTTCCACTCTAAATTCTCTTGATTTGCCACTCACCAAAGATACTCCCATCCCAGATATGTGGAGTACTTGTTTAGCCAGGAAACTTTACTGATTTCCACCAGCCCTCAGGTCTGCTTCCTCACAATTCCATTTCTCCTCATACTCCAAACTATAATCATCTGAAGAGTTGACTCTCACCTATTAAACTACATTGTATTCTATTTCATAACACTTATCACAGTTGGTACCTTAGTGTTGAGGTTGGTATCCTGGAATAAAACTGTAGGCTTGACTGAACAAGAAGGAATAGTGTATTAAGTTCATCTCTGAATCCCCATACTTAGCACAATGCTTAACTTAGGATTGATGTGGAGTTCCTAATTTTCTAGTGAAAGAGTGAGAAAGCATGAATGAGTTGACTCCAATTTGTATATAATCTACCTGGATTGGGTCACTTTGATGGAACCTCTGATTTAGATGTTTTGAATCACATTTGCTCATCTCCCCATCTGTGTTGTATCATCTATACATTTGTCCAATGTAATGTCTTTATCAAAGTTATAAAAGGAAAATACAGTTCTTAAGGAGGACAGTTGTAAGAAAAGCAATATAATTTATTGAAAATTCATCCCCATTACAGTAAAAGAACCACTGTATCTTTCTTTATTATATTTTGGTTTTGACAGGTTTAAGCTCAGAAACTGACAGGGAAAAATGACAATAGCAATAGTAATGAAATATTAATAATAAAATTATTTTCCCATATGTCAAGTATAAATCCTATTAGATTGAGGGAAAGTGGACAAAATGCTGGCAGCTTCATGTAGCTCACCTCAATAATTACCCATGCCTCTTAAGCATTATACAGAGAAAATGAGAATGGTTGCTGGGTGTACCAAGAATCATGCTGGCATTGCTGCATACTCAGTAACACTCATGATTTATTGTTGTTATGACTTTTGATGCTTTTATGATGACTCCATGCCCAACTGTGGACCATACACTGTTGATGTTTTCAGTGTCTCATTTCCCTCCATCTTTATGAGGTGGACATCTCCCTTTTGTTTTTGCTCTTTCCTTCCATGTGTAGATTATAAGATGGTGTGACACTCCTGACCTCTCATCTCTCATTCCCATTTTTTGCTCTGAAGAAGCTGAATGTTCTTTAAGTCATTTATTGAGAAGGAGGACCTACCCACAAGTCCCTCAGCCTTTCTCCTTTTTGTGAAAGGAGATGGTTGGTAGATGGGTGTGTGTGTTCTCTGTGGTTTTCCCAAGCTTTTTCCTCAGGGTTACCCCATTTCTACCTACCTTTGACTACCATCATTTGTCCTCATACTAGTACAACATCCTCATGCTACATTGTCTTGTTCCAAAACACTCATTATAGAACATTTATTTGCTGGTTTTTAAATCTCTTGTTGACCTCCATACCAGTATATAATCTTCTTGTTGTAAACATTATTCTCTATCCCTAGAGTCAGAATGGAGCCTGGAAAATAATGGGGGCTTATAAATACTTGATGCATAAACATGGCTCTCATCATTTATAATTTAGCTCAATTTAAGTTCAGAAGTAAACAATAACAAAGTGAGCATTAGAAACTTGGAGGTGACTGTGGGAGCCAACAAAGGTTATCTAGTGACACCCGAGCTTGCTTTGCACAGCAGGGCTGTATCAGGGGGATTGGCTTGATCATGTGTGTGGTTACCAGATGTTTGGAATGGACTACACTTGGCTGTGCTGGGGGGTTGCTCCACCCCTTGGCATTCCTTTAAAAGCCCTTTAGAAGAGACAGAAGGAGCTGGTGGGTTTTGACCCAGGCCCTACAAAGGCTACTCTGTGTTTCTAACTGTCTCTCTCCTCTATATTTCTACCCAATATTTATCACTTCTTCCTCTTCAAGAGTACCCTGGGGGAAAAAGTGGGAGCATATCTCCCTTAATTGGCACCTGAACAGGGACTCAGGAACTTGGCAAAAGGAGTGAGGAGGCATTACAGGTGTGAGACATGATGATTAGGAATTGAAAAATGAAGGTTATGGTATTTTCTTCTTAGGTGTGAAGGTTAGGTGGTGAAATGCCAAAGTTGAAAAGTAAGGGTGCAGGATAGATTTCTCTCTATCTGGGTTACTTTCTTTTTCTCTTTCTCCTAAAGCTCTATCTATAAAAATTAAGGAAAAATATAAGGTAGTATAGTAATATAGTGTAGAAAAATTTAGAGTAAAGTAGAGCTGGAATATCGGGAAGAAAACTTAAAGTAAGATAAGCAACAAGACGGAGAAACTATGTACTTAATTTTCTAACTATGGGACTAAGAATGCAAACAGAAAAATCAGAGGAAAAAAATTGTCAAAATGGAGAAAAAATGGGCAGAAAAAAAGATTCCTGTGGAAAGCTTTTGGCCTATGAACAGTCCCAAGTGGCAGAGGAAAAGAATTTTCCCTGAGGTGGATGTGAGAGAGACAAAACTCTCTGCTCCACCAGCAGTGCCTGAGAAAACTTGTATAACACCCTTCAAACAGAATTAGTTTCTGTTTGACCATGAAGACAAAAATTTAGAGAATAGAAGTCTTGGGAAAACTTGGTAGTCTTTCTCTCTCAAAAACTAAGAGCTTTTCAGACTTTTTCTTTCTCAGATTCTCTTTCTGTAAGGGCAAAAATTTAACTTAACTGAAAACATCTATCAGTATGGGAAAATCACATAAAATTGCTCTAGAAAAAACAAAAGACCTTTTGGAACAAGGCAAATCCCATCTGCTAGAAGCTAGTATTAGAAAAACAATGGCCAGATTTCCCTGCCACTAGAGTCTAGTTAGAAAGTGCAGACAGAAAGCCAAAGCAGGGACATCTTCCCCAGGGTGAAGCCACAGAGAGCCAAGCAAGAAAGATTTCTCCCTGGTGGGGAGGACTTGCTGGTGTGAAGGAAGTAGTAATGTTGGGTTGTGGCTGTGGCAACTGCAGGGTCAGGTGCTTTATATCTAGGGGAGGAGATAAGCTGTGACAAAACAAAGATCTATCCAGAGGAAAGAGTCCCTCTGAAAGGACTGTTAAAAAGCTTTATCTTAAGTACTTTCATTTTTTTTCACTGACCCAGTAGGGCAGAGGAGCAAGCAAGCCCTGAAGGGTTTTGTTTCTGGTATCAAAATGCCTATCTGAAGTGCACACAGACAGGCATTACTCACTTTGGGAACAGTGTCAGGAAAGAAAACACTTATCAAAACCAGGTCAGGGAGAACAGACATTTCCCGATCTCCAGTGGTGAAAAAGCAAAAGCTTGACTCAAAAGCCTACTGTGCTTAAAGCAGAAACTTGACTTTAGCCATGTAAAGGGAAACAGAAGTGGCATACTCAAAATGAATTATTGGAAATTTAGTCTATAAGGTCATTCATAATAGCAGGCTGATATAGAGAAATGCACTATGGGAAAGTTAGTTTTTCAGATCAAAATGGAGGTACTGCCCCCAAAAACTATTTTTCAGCTAAAAATGAAGTTTCTTTTCAAAGCAATGCTGGAAAGCTTAATCTTACCTCCTGAGAACTAAGAACAGGTAAACATCTTGCCTCTAAGGAGATAATTAAAATGATAGTACATTTTGACAACAAGCCACCTTGAAAACCTTAAGAAACCAAGGGAAAGTGGTCTGTACACTGGAAAACTGCTTTGTAGATGGAAACCAAACTTCAGAAAATCTAGCTGTCTTACAAAATAGAATTGCTTCACTTGAAACTTCCTTATAAGAAATCAGTACTAAAATAGAATGCTTGCTTAGTGAATGCACTGATGTTTGTGAGAATAGGAAAAATGTACCAAGTACTAAAGGTTGAAAAGCTACAACTACAGTCTGAGTTAAATAACTTATAGTTAGAATGTATCACAGACACTAATAAAAATCACATCAAGGGTTGAGAAACTAATGAATGAAGTGAAAATACTAAATCATGAATGTGTTCTCCCTCAGAGTAAGCTAATGAAGGATGTGTTTCATGAAACAGCAGCTATGTTCTTGACTCCTTTGAACAGTAGCAGTTTTGTTGAACAAATAACCTTGCCAGAAATATTGGGCTAATAAAAATCTATAAGAAACATTAGCATTGTTAAAAGAACTCATGTCAAATACAGCTTTAAAAAAATTAAGAAAGGGGAAAATTGTCTGAGAGTTTGGTGATGAGTGTAGAACAGAGGAATATCAGCTTCAATGAAAAGCTGAAAAGAAATGGAACTCAGAGCCACACCACTCTTGTCTGACTAGCAGCAAATCAATGTGGGTTTGAGACAGTGCCTAATAGTTGTGCAAGTAACTTTTGCTAAGAGCTTTACAGCATCTCAATATAGTAGTTTCACCCTTGCCCTGAGGTGACATTTCTGCTGTAATTGAGTGAAGTCAATGGCACATAGGAGCTGAAATGGGGTGGGTAAAGGGACAGCCCCTAGTTAGAAACCATCTGCCATTGAGTGCATCTCTGCTGGTTCTGGAATGGCTGAGAGACCTTAGCAGAAAAGGTGACTTTGGGAGAGTGGCATTGTCCTGAGAGTGTTACAGCCCCCTAACAACAAGAGTTACAACTCCATAGCAACAGCACTCACTAAATGTCAGGGTTGATGAGCCATTGACAAATTAGGCTCTTGTTTCCAACTGTCAGGAGAACTTTCAGAATGATATCAAAGATGACTATAAATTCTGAACTTTATTATAAGCTCTGAACTTTAGAATTGATTTGTGTACTTTTTGTCTTGTTAATAGTTTAGCTAAGAAATCTCTTCTAGATATTAAGAAATCTCTTCTAGATGCTTGCTAGTGTAAGTTAGTTCTGTTAAGAGATTCTTTCTAGATGTCTGTATGAATATATTTGTAAAATAGGTTTATAGAGCTTACCCTTAAATATAAGTTTGGTAAATACTTCTGTCTAATCTCTTCTAATAAGAAGTATAAGTAAGCACATAAAGAGTTATAAATATGTATAGTGATAATAGTCATTTAAAGAGTTTTCTTTTGAATGTAAGTTTATAAGAAGTGTAAATACATATAGTAAGTGGCCAGGCTAGTTGTAAATATGTAACATTTATTCTAGAATTATGTTGATGCTAATGAACCAAAGTTTGGTAAATGATAAAGGAATCTTTAAGTTTGATGTAATTTATCTGATGTGGTTTGCATCAAGAGTTTGATTTTAAAAAGGGCTTGGCACAACTAAGGCTGTTGTAGACATCTTAAGACCCATTCCAAAAAAAAAAATGCCATCTTTATCATCTTCTGTTCTTGTACTGGGATGTGTGGTAGCTATGGAGATCACTTTGGATGGTTGTAAGCTCAATAGGAACCTGGGCCAGAGCTAAGTTAAGCTCAGTACCCCTCCTACCCAAGACTGAGAGTCAAGGATGGGCAATTTTCTTCTTGATAGCTTACAGCCTAAATAGAATATGCTTGATGGAAAGCATATCTCCATGAAGGGTAATGGAGAATTACCTAAGTCAGACCTCAGTCTATCTGAGGGGCTCTTTAAAAATTAAAAGGAGGGACCTGTGGGAGCCCACAAAGGTTTTTTAGTGAGATCTAAGCTTGCTTTACACAGCAGGGCTGCTGTAATTGAGTGAAGGGGATGGATTGACCATGTGTGTAGTTACCAGGTATTTGGGATGGTCTGCACTTGGCTGTGCTGGAGGGGGGAGGTCTTTTGCTCCACCCCTTGACATTCCTTTAAAAGCCCTTTAGAAGAGACAGAAGGGACTGGTGGATTTTGACCCAGGCCCTCCCAAGGCTATCCTGTGTTTCTGTCTTTCTCCTCTGTATTTCTATCTAAATATTTCTCACTTCTCCCTCCTCAAGAGTACCCTGGGGAAAAAAATGTGGGAGCAGGTCTCCCTCAGGCGACAACCTTGCCCACCTAGTGGCTTCCTGCCCTGAATGACTCACAGCACTGAGCTGACAAACAGTTGCATACAGCTTTTGAGCTAGGCCCAGGGAAATCACTGCCAGATGTCATAGGCTCAAACTCCTGCCACTATCACAAAGTGGCATTTAAACCTTCAAACAAATGGCATATGCCCATAAATGCATGTGGGTAAATATCAGAAAGACCACAGTGTGAGCAAATGATGTAATTACTCTCTCTCTCTCTCTCTCTCTCTCTCTCTCTCTCTCTCTCTCTCTCTGTCTTTCTCTATGTCACACACACACATACACACACACACACACACACACACACACACACACACACACAGACTGATTTTATTGACAAGTAGTAAACAACTGGTAAGTGCAGTTATATTTGATATATTTAATAGTCTTATTTTATAATAAATAAGTAAAAAATTACATATATTTGTATGTGGATGTGTGTGCATGCATGTATATATAGGAGTATGTGCATGTCACAATGAATATGTGGAGGTAAGAGAAAAACTTGTAGGAGTCAGTTTTCTCCTTCCTCTGTGTGGCTTGTGGGAATAGAACCAAGGTAGACAAGCTTGTCATAAAGTACCTTCAACAACCGAGCAACTTTGAATGCACTCAAGGATATTATACATAATGTTGACATACATGTTGATAATGATTATTTTTCTTTGTCCCAAACTGATTTTAATGCAAATAATTCTATCCATCTTCAGTGCTTAGACATTGAAAATAAGGCACATTTTCCAAGGTTTCATTGTTGGAGAGGAAGCCCTGAAGACTTGGAACTTGGGGTAAAAGGTACAGGGACCCCAATTCAGCAAAAGTCTTATTCATATGACTAAATATTAAATGATTATGTTGAAAATTGCTCTGGTTAGAATTAGTGATATTGGGTAACATTTTGAGACAAGCTCTCTATTTCCCTTTAATTTTCACTTAGAGAAGTTTCATTTATTTCAAACTGAAATTGGAGTGAGAATGTTTGAGGCTCAGAGAATACATTTTATCCTTCATTTTGTATTTTGCCTCTGATTTGTGGAACTCGACCTTCCCCAAATAGAAGCCACTGTCTATGTCTCTTGTTTAAACTCTTCATATTATCACCATTTGGGCTCATGGAGCACTGACACTTCCCACTAAAGTAGAGTTTGCATTACTGTTGTTCTTATTATACAGATGTGAAGACTGAGGTTCAGATTGACTTTTTGCCTGCTTTAAAGTGGCAGCAAGGGCTTCTCTGAAATATGAGGTTCCTATGCCAAACCATGAGTTTGTTGTGTGGATGGTCCCTTTCCATCTTTTCCATAACCATCCTTTTTTAGCACATGCTCATATGTGTTCTACTTGGGCAGAAACTCCTGAGTTTAAAAACAAAAAACAAACCAAAAAAAAAAAAAGGAAAAAAGAAAAAGAAAAACAAACAAACCAAAAACCCTCTCCCCTTTTCTGAAGCTTGCAGCTTGATTGTTATGAATGAATCCTTGGCTTTCTCAGATATTGAGCTAGCTCCACCCACCAGATCTGCTGATGGAGTCAGAGGAGCCATTTTGCTCACTTAACTAGATTCTACCATCATAACACACAATTTCAAATTAGCCTCTTGAGTCCCTTAACAGCCACTTTTAGTGGAACATGGGGACTGCACTTGTTTTATCTTTTTAATTTTTATACAGCAAAATGCATAAACAAAAGGAGAGACACAAGCTCAGATCTGCTTTGCTGATAATCCAGTTCTCTCTGGTTTGTTTCTATCATTGGAAACTCCTGGCTAAGGTAGAGTCTTGCTGGCTCACTAAAGAGGGCCAATTACATCAATAATTTGATAAAGTCCCAAAGATACAGCATTGGAATCAGGTGCCACAAAGCTGGGATCATAGTGTGTTTCTCCTAGACCTTATGATCAAAGCCCCCAACACAACACTTACACTTGACTTGGTGACTCTGAATCTCACCTGTCATTCCAAATAGGTTACTTTCCTTTATTCTATTCCCTAAGGTTCCCCACCTTTCCCCCACTATTCCCCTATTCCAAGTCCCATTTCACTCATTTTCTATATCCATTTGCAATATATGCACAAAATTTCTTATTCTTTCCTGAATTCTCTAGTTTCTTCCACAAAGAGGTACAGTCTTTGTCCTCTCCTACTGAATTTGGGATACCATGTGTCTCCCTTTGCTGATAGTATAAGGCAAGAGAGGTCTTGTGTCATTTCTGAATCCAGTCTATTGAGGTCTTGAATATTTTGTCTATTCCTTTGGAACTCTGCCAGCAGCTATGTCAACAGCCCCCAGGCTGCCAAGTTTGATGACAAGAAATAAGTGGCCCCACATCCATGGGACATGAATTTATCCAGGAAATCTCCAAAACAGAGCTACTAATTGATTGGCAGCACCCTACAAATTCAGGAATGTGCTTAGCCAAGACTAGAAAAACCATCCAAGCAACCCAAGTCTAATTGTCAACCTGCAGAATTGCCAGCTAACTATTGGTTCTATCTCAAGCTACAAAGTTTGAATATTGTTTGTTGTGTAGGAAAAGCTAACTTTATGTGATGTTCTTTCATAATTTTCCAAATTTTTCCCCAGGGCAACTTGTAATTGACATAAATTGGCTTGGCTTTCTTCCTCCAGGGATTCAACTATGATTGTAGTAGGTAGAAGAGATGTTTCTCCTCATAGTCCTTCTCTAATCACAGGTCTAAAGGAAAACAGCCATTCTTTCATCAGCTCAGGACAGAGGTGAGAATCAAGAACTTTGGAAAACTAAAGTAGAGTAAAGAACACTTTTTTCCAGACTAGACAGCATCAGGACAATGGCAGTTTTGTATTACCAGAACCTATCTGTCTTTATCGTCTTGATGAAGGGAGACCCTGACAGCACTGGTTAGTTGTTGTTGTTGTTTTGTTAAATTGACACAAGCCAGGGTCATCTTGGAAGAGAGAACCTCAAATGAGAAAATGTTTCTGTTAGATTGACCTGTAGACAAGTCTGGGGCATTTTCTTGATTGTTTATTGATGTGGGCAGGCCCAGCCCACTATGGATTAGCCCATTCCTAAATGAGTAGGTGATCCTGGGCTTTATAAGCAATCAGACAGAGAAAACCATGGAAAGCAAGACTACTGTAGCATTCCTCCATGGCCTCTGTTTCAGTTCCTACCTCTAGGTTTCTGCCTTGAGTTCCTGCCCTGCCCTCCCTCCATAATGGACTATAAGCTATAAGCTGAAATAAACCCTTTCCTCTCACAGATGCCTTCATCATGGCTTTTATCACAGCAAAGAAAGCAAACTAGGACACCTGTTTAAGAGAACAATACTAGAGGATAGAAAACAGATGAATAAGAAGAGGTTGATTGAGTCCCTTGGATCACACAAGTCTGACTTTCCTGTGAATTGTGTATGAAAAGAATATTGCCCTTTATTTTCCTGGGCTTCTTTGAGTTTAGCCTACAAGACTTGTAACAAGAGCACCCAGTAAGCCTTGTTTAATGATAACAATCACCTCTGAGCCCAAAAACCGCAGGAAGGTCTGGGCTGTTGTATTGCTTATGGACTTGGTCTAGCCTAATTTGAGTGGACCTTGCATTTGGTGAGTAGATTTCACCAATTTATAAATTTTCTTACGTGGCTCTTTTCTTCTTATTTTTTAAAAAAATCTATCTTCTGTGTCTGTCTAGAGCTAAGATATGCATTTGAGCTGTTCAGACAAAGCACTTCACTTCTACTCTTGGGAAATTCATAGTTAATTAGGTGAGAAATGATGAGTCACTGGGTAGTTTTTGATGCACTTGTAGATACTGTGATGAAGTTGTAATGATAACATGTGAGAGGTCATGGGAGCTATCCATGAGAATGAGAAACAGGGGCCATATAAAGGAGATTCCTGGTAGAATCATTATATATGGTGGATAGGACAGCTAATAGTAAGAAGTCAGTTTATGGTAGAAGTTAAGGTTTACAGTGTTTCTCTAAAGAAACAGTGATTGGGCAGATTTTAGTCATATGCAGGGTGAAGGATGTAAAGAAAGGGAACTACCAGGGTTTGCAGGGGACAAAACATAAATGCACTTTGGACTTATGCTAACAAAATATTCCTTTTGGTTGTTTGAGAGCAGTAGGGAGTTGTAGAGAGGATTCAGTTATGGACTCAGTTGACCAGATCTGTGCTTTAGAAGGATATGTTTAAAATCTATGCAAAGAACATACTAGGTTAGATCAGGGACAGTCAAGGAAGAGAGATGGGTCAGTAATCTAGATGATAGGTAAGGAAGAACTTTGCCATTTCAGGCAGTGACATTGGCTTTTGGAGATAGAGAAGAGAGGGGATAAAGAATCCAATAAGGAGGCAAGAATCATCAGGAATTGAACAAAAATGGAATGTAGAAGAGAAGGGTGTTAAGTTGCCCTCAATCATGCCAAATCATCTTTGAACTCTTAAGGCTAAGGTAGGCAAAGTTGAAGGCTTCTGCTCTAAAAAATCAATAAAACTCTTGATGTATGAAACTATGGACAACAATGATAAACAGAATGGCCCTCTAGTCCTGGCTGGCTTTGTTAGCTATGAGCCTCAATCTATTTTCCAAGTCCCTTGACACTGCCATAAGGCTATTGCTTCCCTGCAGCAAACAGGACTATAAGCACAAAAGACAAAAGTAGCCAAGCTTGCTGAGATCTTCCTGTGCTTTCCTTTTGCTCTAGGATCTTGGCTTCTCATGTATGGCTTGGGTTCTCTCCAATGCTCACAAACAGCTATTTCTGGAGTTGTTATTGTTTCTGTGCTTGATTCAGTTTTTATGGTCACTCTTGGCATGAGGGTTGGTCTAATACAAGTTACTCCAACTTGTATGAAATGGGCAGTTCTCATTTCACACATTGAGTTCAATGGTATATTAACTATGTGCTTCCATGCCTTCAGAGAACCTGGGTGAAAACAGTAAATGAGCAACTGGTATTGCCAGGAAGTTTGATAGGGTTTTATATTAAAATGTGAGTGTTATTCTTCAGTAGTTGAGTTCAATGGCTCTTAAGAGAGACTGTCAGGGATTAAACATAGATTCTGTTCCTTAAACTCTGCCTCAAGGGCCTCATTTATGAAAGCAAAAAAAATACCTACATTCTGGGATTGTTGTAAACAATAGACATGATAATACTGTAAATCCCATGGTTCAGTGCTTTACTCATATACCTAATTAATAAAGGCCTAATGAAATCAATTATGACTTCAGTTGTATCACAACAGCACCCTGAGAAATATCACTAACCCTATTATTCAAACAATGAAAATTAGCCTAGGCGAATAATATGTGAGTATGTGAGTTGGTATGAATATGTATGAATGTAAACATGTTCTTCATGTGTGAGTGTAGTGGTGAGTGAGATGACCAAAAATGTGATCATTTTCATGTTAGCTAGTTGCACCAATGGAAGGGAGAAAAGAGAGGGAATAGCACTTGTTCAATTATTTATGGCAAGGAACAAAAGGACAAGGGCCTGAAACAGGAGACAAGTGTCAGAGATGTGAAAGAAAAAGCACACATAGGTATTTTAGAAAGAAGAGTGCACTAAAGTGACAACTTGACTGCTGGATTCCAGAGTGGATTTAAATATTCACATCTGGACACTAACAAGAAGTGTTCTGTTGAAAAACAGATTTATTTTATTGTGACAGTAAAAGAGGGCTTAATGATATTTGTTTCTATCAGAATCCATCTCTCCTCCATCCCCATCCCCACATCTGTGCACTTTTTTCTGTGTTTTCGTGAGTCAGCTTTCTTGATAGTTACCCTGGATTCTAGGAAAAAACCTTATTAGTAGTGAATGACTAAAATACCCAGCAACAGTGATATTGGTGGTAAAATCTCCACATGGATGACCCTTGTGGAGGTATGGTGGTTAACCATACCTCAACTAGACCAGGCAACCAAGATTTCTAACCATGGAAACTCCAAATCCCTAATTTTGTTCCCTTCTCCCATATAGCCTCAAAACATCTGAGAGTACCTTGAACTCAGCTCTCAGATCACTATACCTCTGTTCTTTCTCCATACGGGCTCAATGAGCACAAAGCTCCTGTCCTGTCTTCACCACTGCCTATCTCTCTCCTTCTGTGAGGTTGGCTGAGCTAGTCTACTGGAATTCCCTAGAGCCAGAGCTATTGCTGTGAGTTAGGTAACAGAGGCAGAATTAGTTAAGAGAATAAGAAAAATAAGTTTTGGTGAAAGGCAGACACTCATCAAAAATGCAGATGAGGTAACAGATGGAGAGAACAGACCAGACAGCATAGCACAAAGGGGCCATGAATCTTGTTGTATGTGGACATAAGCATTTTTCAGTTCTTTGAGAGAGATGCTGACAAGATTTGAGGTTGTTTTGCTTATTTGTCTATTTTTGTTTTGTTTTTGCCTTTTTGAGGCAGGGTTTTGCTATATAGTCCAAGCTAGCATTGAACTTAGATAATCCTCCTGCCTCTACTACTAATCCTGGGTGCTGGAATGAGAAGCATGTGCCACCAAGCCTGTCCCACAGATGTTTTAATGTAGCAAAATTTTGCTGAAATTTCAGTTAAAATTCAGGGTTTTCTAAATGCTGGGCCAGCATGCTACCAACTGACCGGTATCCCCAGCACTCATGGTGACATAGGAAAAACCAAGAATTCATAAACAAGTTCATTCAATTGTTAAATTTTATCTAGTTAAACCCTGTATGCTGCTTAGCATCTTTGAAGGCACTAGAGAAATCTGAGAAGCAAACAATATTTTGAGAAAGACAAAGGGTAGAGAAAGCTTCTACCTGATATATCCCACTATTTATCAACTCATTTCACTCATTTATCCATCTATCTATCATCTACCTACTCTTTCATTCATAATCTATTGTTCATTTAGTTACCATTACATGCCAAATTTTAGAATTTAGAAACAGAATATGAGGTTTCTGACCTCAAGAAACTTCCATCTTAAGAGGAAAACAATTACGTAATTTAAAATGTAGTATCACAGCTTTGTGTATAGTTACTTTCTGCCAGAGTTTAAAGGAATTTATTAGATACTTTAGTCCTTGACAATGTCTTGCTAGCTGACCCTATGAGAATAATTCCCAGTACATAATAAAAGGTCATGGGGGATTTTCTTCTTGATGAAACTCATCTTCCACATTTTTAAATGCAGACTTTGAATTGGAATGACACTGGAGGCCTCTTTCAGTCATTTGGCTCTGAGAATTTCTCTATAAGAAACCTGGCAGTTACAAGACATGATTCTATTTCCTCACCCTTTCTCCCTTTGTAAAGCATCCACAGACAGGATCACAAAAGGGAGGACATCAAGGAAACAAGGTGTGAATAAACCTTGGAAATGGCTGATGTGTGAGCCCTGATATATCCTGTAGCAGACCCCAGGCAGGGGTTTTTGGGCTGTGCAAATGTCATGAGCTGTATGATTTATTACACCATGAAGGTTGTTTCTCTGCTTCCTGACTCCATGTCTGTCATTAGTTATATCTCCTGGTGCTTCTTAAATGACACAGAAAGGGGGAAGTGAGAAATGGAGAAGAAAAGATTTTTACCAGAGATAAGGGAGGGTAACTGCTGTCCCTATCTCCTGTTCTTGGATCTCAATTTATTCTTACTTCCTTTCCAGAGTTGTTGGTCCTGACCCAGATGTTTTATGGAAGTGGTTATAGTGCAAATGCTGGTGCTTTCTTTCCTCTTACTGAGCAGAAGCTTGACTTCGATGTGGTGTTGTCTGAAGTTGCTTTTGTTGTCTGTGCTTTTGCTAACATAACCAAGAAATGGTTGCCAGCATCAGTGTCATGAAGTATTCCCTGCTGAATTTTCTTCTGGGTGTTTGACAATTGGGCAATATATGTGAATTTATATAATCCATTTTTAGACTGACTTATATGTGTAGTCAAAGATACAGGTCTAAACTCATTGTTTTGAATGCGGATATCCCAGTGTTCTCTGCTGAAGAAATCATCTACTCTCCATTGTGGGCTCTCTACATTTATTTTGATAAGTACAGTGGATTGTATGGATGTGGGATAATTTCTAGGCTTTCTAGTTTTTTGTTTTTTTTTTTGGTTTTTCGAGACAGGGTTTCTCTGTGTAGCTTTGCGCCTTTCCTGGATCTCGCGCTGTAGACCAGGCTGGCCTCGAACTCACAGAGATCCGCCTGCCTCTGCCTCCCGAGTGCTGGGATTAAAGGCGTGCACCACCACCGCCCGGCTAGGCTTTCTATTTTTTTCTAGTGGTTTGCAAGCCATATTTTATGCTAATATCATACTACATTCACAATATATTTTGAAATAATCAAATATAACGCTCCTTTTAATGTTTGTGGTCAAAATTGCATTGACCTCTCATAGTCTAGTGGTTCAACATGAATTTCAGGGTTTTTTTCTATTTCTGTAGAAGTTTCCAATAGGATTTTTATAGGAATGGCATTGAATGTATAGATCAAAAAATGGGATGAAATATCTGCAAACCATACATCTTATTCACAGTATATGAGAAATCTCTGCATCTCAAAGGAAAAAAATTCAGATACCACTATTAAAAATGAGAAAATTATTTAAATTTTAAATTTAATTTTAGATATCTCTCCAAAGAGTATATGCAGATATACAGGTAGATGAAAAGATGCTCAACATCATTATGAGGGAATTGTGAAAACCATCATAAGCTATCACTCCATATTTGTCAGGATAGCTATCAGATTAAAGAAGAAGCAATTGTTGATGGGAGTATGGAGAAATTAAAACCTCCATACTGTGTTACGAGAAGTACAAAATGGTACAGCCTATATAAGAAAGAAAAAACAGTATGGACTTTCCTCAAAAAATTAAAAGAAGACACTGGAGATATGGTTAAGAGCACTGATCTTCCAGAGGATCTGCATTCCATCACAGCACCCGTATGGTGGCTCATAATCATCTACAACTCCAGTCCTAGGAGATCTGATGCACTCGTTTGGCTTCTGTGGGTACCAGACCCACACATGGTGTACAGATATGCATGTGGGCAAAATGTACATATGCATAAAAGACAATAAAAATAATTAAAAAATTTAAAGTGTTACTGTCATATAATTGAGCAGTGATACTTCTGGGTATGTATCCAAAATTGCTGACATTGAAATCTCAAGGAGAGGCCTGGAACTCATATTCCTTGCAGCGTTTGTCACTGTAACTAAAAAACTGAAATACTAGTAATGTCAATCAATGACAAATTTGATAAAAAGGCTCCATATAAATACATTCCATCAGTATTCAGCATCATAAAAAGAGAGCTTTCTGTTTTCAAGAACAGGGATAAATGTGGAAGACATTCAAGCTAGATTAAATAAACCAGCCACAGAAACACAAATGCTCTGTGATTTCACTTATGTAAAATAGTTGTAAGAGTCAAGTTCAAATGCAAAGAGTAGAATAGTGGTTGCCAGGTATGGAGAAGGAGAGAAAAGAGGAACTGGGAAATGAGTTCATTAGGAGTGAGTTTCTATTGTGCGAGGTAAGTTCTAGGGATCATGTGTACAAAACTGTGCCTGTAGTTAATATCAATGTACTGCAAACAATGTATTAGAAAGGTAGATCTCACAGTGAATATTAATACGTACACACAGGTACACAAGTCTGGTGAGATTCCTTAGACATTGTGCTTCATGTATTTAACCCTTAACTCTACCACCTACCAGCAATAAGAGACTTGGAAAGTTGGTTATATTCTGCACGCCTTAGTTTTTCTCACTTATAAAATGGGAGCAATAACAGTACTTGTCATTCAAGTTTACTTAAAGAGTAAATGACATAGTTTCCATAACTGACTAGCACAGAGCCCAGCACTATCATTGATTCCCCAGGTCCTTCCTTCTGACTGAGTCACATGCTCACATTTGATCCTACCCAGTCCTCCATACTGCTGTATCCCCACCTCCTACCCTGGTAAAGACTTTCAATGGCTTCTCATAGCTCTTTGGTTAAGGTCTTATGATGATGAGGCAAACTTAATACTGGTCCAGATACTTGTCTGATCTCCATTTATTCTCTACTCTTCAAACTATACCAACTTTCACTGAGATCTTCATCTCTACCCATATCCTCCCACCACATATTGTTCCAACACCAGATGTTCTAAACCAAACCATTCCCTCAAGAAAATCCTCTATCAACTTCTTAGCATTGTCACATAAACCTACCACATACTTGGAAGCTCAACACCACAAAACTTCTTGTCTCATAGTTGTTGGGGGTAGAAGTCCAATATGAAGATATGAGTAGCATTGGTTTCCCTTGAAGGCTTTGGGAGAATTGAATCCATTATGTCTTGGATTTTAGAGGGTATGACAACGCTAGTTGTTCATTGTCTTCAGGCTTCATAACTCCAGTGTCTTCTTCCATGTTTATACACATTTGTTCTCTGTGCCTCTTGGATTGATACTTCTTCTTTTCTTTCATGAAGATACCCATTATTGGATATAGGGCACATGGCAAATCCAAGAGGTTCTTAATCTAATAAAGTCTTCAAAGATCTCATTTCAAAGTAAGATCATAGTCATAAGTTACAGTAGTAGGACTTGCACATACCCTTTGTGAGACTCCTTAACTTAGATGTAATAATAATGATGTTCCCCTGCACACCTGGCCTACCAATGACCCTAAATGTTATTCCCTCTCTGTTTGTTCTCTCAAGGATATACAATCTCAACTTCACTGCTTTGATGAAAGTCATCTCTTTACATTGACTCATGTAGTCATGTGGCAACCACTCCTACTCAACAACAACTTCTATGAGGACAAACCCCATCTATGTTATACCATTTCCAGACCCACAGCACCAAACCAAGCATAAAGCACACAACTGGAAGCCTAACTTAAAGAGCTACTAATTCACATGGAAAAAAAATAGTACCCTTCAAAAAAGGATACTAATTCCCAAATTGAGTGTTAAGTGAAAAACTACAACCTGGAGGGGGAGTCAGAGAGAGACAGAGAGAGGGTAACCTAGAAATTCTGAGTGAAAAAGAGAAAGGAAAATACATACACCAAAATGTTAACAATTGTTATAGCAGATATGAGAATTAAAGGTCATTTTAATATCCTTCTTTGTACCTTCTGCCTTTTCTACATTTTATACAATGCACTTGTTTGACAAGCTATCTCACTTATTTGTCATTCCAAACATATGGTGCTGATAACATTTAAAAACTCCCAAGAGAATGGCTTTAGAAATATCACCACACAGCCTTTGTGATACAAAATGTGCAAGTACGTAGAACAAGTTGCATTCCATTCTTTTTCTAAAATGTGAGTCCAATGATTTTTCAACAGACTTTTTTGTGATAGCTAGAAAAAAGATCACAATTACTTTTTAATAGATTATAGTTTAGCAGAATTGTTATGTGTGTATGTGTCTGTTTATTGTGTCTGTGGTGTAAGCACGTGACTGTGTGGTTACATGCACTCTTATATAAACACGCAGAAATGAAAACAGGACCTTGAATGTCTTTCTTTCTCACTGTCTGCCTTATTGCCTTGAGACAGGGTCTTTCACTGAACTGAAAACTCTCTTTTAGCTAAGCTTGTTGCCCAGTGAATTCCAGAGATCTGGAGCTACATGTATTCATCACCATTTCCAGCTTTTTATGTGGATGTTGCGGGTTTGAACTAATGTCATTACTCTTGCAGAGTAAATATTCTTACCCACTGAACTGTCTCCCCAATTCCTTATCATAATGTTTCACTCATACATCATCACCATCTTGGTAACATGTGGTCCTGTGTCTTTCCTATCATACTATACTAACTGCCCATGATCTGGACACACAACACTAATTGGAACACAACACTAATTTTCATCTATATATGTGTGTTATTCCTTTTCCCAACCCACACAGCACCCAAGATCCAAAACCTCTGGGTATTTTCACTTTTTATTAATTAAATTTATTCATTTATTTTACATCCCAACCATAGAGTCCCCTCCCTTCTCTCTTCCCATTCTCTCCCTCATTCACCCAAATCAACCTTACTCCAACCCACTCCTCCTCTGTTTCTATTCAGAAAGAGGCAGGCCTTCCATGGGTATTAACAAAGCATGGCATATCAAGTTGAGGTGGGACTGAGTTTCTCCCCCTGTATTAAGGCTGGGCAAGGCAACTGAGTATGAGGAATAGGTGTCTAAGAACTAGCCAAAGTGTTAGGGACAGTCCCTGCTCCCTCTGCTAGGAGTCCCACAAGTAGACCAAGCCACACAACTGTTACTCATATGTACAGGGCCTAGGTTGGTCCCATGAAGGCTCTCTGGCTGTTGATCCAGACTCTGTGAGCTCTAATGAGTTCAAGTTACTTGTTTCTGTGAGTTCCCTTGTGATATCCTTGACCGCCCCTGTATCACTCAATCCTTCCTCCCTCTTTTCACTTTTTAATATTTGGTTGGGCATGTGAACTTGTATTGAGCAATAGAATCTATATTACATTGCTCAGAGTGAACAGAATCATGTGAATAAACGTCATGCAGACACCTTCATAGTGAGATCACTGTCACCCAATGGAATACATTTTCAGAACATAGCATCTGGTTTATGGTAGATTACTAAATATAATATGAGAGCTGGTGAGTGTGAGAGAAAGACTTAATTTTGGGCAATGGCATTGTTGTATGGAGTCAACCTTCATTAATGAGAGTCTTTGTTTACAAACTGAAACCAAGATCCTCTTGGGCTGAGGGTATCCTGGCAAGATGGCTAATTGTTTATAGCTGTGGTGTCCAACCTTGGCTGGATATGAGTGACCTAGAAAATAAAATCCATTAAAAATGGAGGATTGTAGCATCCAGTGGTGTCAAGGGCACCTCAAAAAATAAAATAAAAATAAAAACAACAACAAAACCCCACAGAAACAACTAACCTGGCCTCATAAGTGCTCACAGAGACTGAACCGACCAGGGAGCCTGCATGGGACTGACCTAGGCCCTCTGCATATATGTTACAGTTATGTAACTTGGTCTTCATGTGAGACTCCTAGCACTGGGAGCAGAGGCTGTCTTTGATGGTGTTACCTGCTTTTGGGACCCATTCTTCATGCTGGATTGCCACATCCAGACTTAATAGAAAAGGAGGTGCCTAGTCTCACTGCAACTTGATATACCATGGTTTGCTGATATCCATGGGAGACCCATCTGTATCTGAAGAGAAACAGTGGAGGAGGAGTGGATGGGGCAGTGGGGTGGGGAGATGGGAAGAGGCAAGAGAGTGGAAACTTTGATTGAGATATAAAACTAACTAACTGAATAAATAAATAAATAAATAAATAAATAAATAAATAAATAAATAAATAAATAAATAAATAAATAAATAAATAAACAAACAAAAATGCCAATCCCTGAGTTCCACTGCTGACTACTGGTAATCCCAGTAGACTGGAAGTTTGGCAGGCATAGGGTTAGAATAAGACAGAAGAAGCCAGAATGCAGAGAATGAGCCCACTATATTTTGTGATGGTATTTATAGAACAATCTTCATGCTGCCGCAACAAAGCCTGCTTTTCTTTTTGGCAACATGGGCCAATTTTCCAGTGGACTCTGACCTGGCCCTCTGATCCCTGAGACAGAAATTCCACAGGAGCTTGTCAGGAGGGTATACCCAGACTTAGCTCAACCTGGAGGACATGGAATCAGTGTGTTATTGGTGAAATATTAAGGCCACTCCACGTCGTTAAAAGGAGATATATTTAATGGTGTAACTTACAAATTAAGGGATAGGTAGGTCGCAGGGTCTGGGGAAGGTGTATCACAGTCCAGCGGTGTTCTCTGGAGCTCTGTTTGGTCCACCTCCACTATCCAGGCTCTGGGCACAGGGAGCGCGTCCCCCAATCCAGATCTCGGGTCCCCAGGCGCCTCCCTTGGCCCCGCCTTGTAGGCGTGACAGTTGCCGAAGTCTCAATGGGGGTTGGAACTTCCAGATCAAAGCTGGAATGGCTACCCACTACAGTGTGTAGGCAATTAGTATGATGTGAGATGGAGAGGCTGGTCAGATGAACTCTGTATGCATGAAAAATTACAACTTTCCCAAGGAAGGAGAATTACATAGAACTTTGAAAAGAAGGTGGAAATAAATCAACTTCAGAAACATCATATGGAACAAGTGTGAGCTGACACAGAAATGGCCTTGCCCTGCCACTGATCAAATGTAAGCTGGGTGGCTTTGTTTCTTGGTCGTTATTGAAATTTTTATAGTTTTTATTGCTTATGTCTTAGTTTGATTTTTTGCTTTTTGTATGACTTACAAATGATAAATAATGTGAAGCCCACCAATGTTAATTAAATGAAATCAAAGGCATAAAGAAAAAAATGATTGAGATCTTCTTAGTCACTCATTTTTTTAATATGATCACAAGAGGAGTTTTAGAGTTGATGTACAGGTTGGAAGATTATGCTGAGCTACATTCTCATATTTAAGAAGACATGAGGGTAGTTGATTTTATATCCCTGTAGGAAGAAAGGCATAACCCTCAGATTTCAGAGCCAAAAAGAATGCTGCTTCTGACACTTATCTATCATTTATTTTATGACATGTTTCTTAACAATTCTGGACCAGTTTCCTCTTTAGCCTGCTTCAGACATCCCAGGTTTGGCTTGCAGTGTGTATATTGTCCATCTCAAAAGACTTATTTTTTTTAAACCCAGGAGTCAAAATATGTGTCTAATTCCTAGAAGGAGACACACATAAACAGATGGTGAAGAAATTTCTACTGTAGTCATCACAAAGTTTACCGGATGCCTTAGTCCTGTTTTGTAGCTGATGTAGGCCATAGGGTATGGGGTATGAGTGGCTTCTGAGAACTGAAAGCAGATCTTGGCTAATAGCCAACAAGGACATGAAGATATCAATTCAAAAAGTTTTAGAAAAAGGAAATGAGCCTAGAAGAATCTTCTTAGCATTACCAGATGGTTCTCAGATTGGCTGCTTCATGATTTCTGCCTTTAAACCTGTAAGCTGAGAAGCAAGTCACACAGTGTCAGAACTCCTGAGCTACAGATCTTTGAATTGATAAGTGGATACTGTTGTAGCTGTCTGAGCAATAGAAAGATGACACATCCACTAGGAATGACCTCTGTTATGTCCTCTCATACTATCCCACCTCAACAGCTCATTGTGCAAAAGATCCCCTGTGCATTACATGTACCATAGGGCCATGTGGCTGACTTTGGTGTTTTAATATATGAACAGTGAGTAAGTAGGTGGATAGTGAGGTACAGCATGATAATGAGCTATGTGTGTTTTTGTGTCTGTAGGGGAGTGTGTTTTGGTAGTAGTTGTTAGTGACCTGATGTAGTAGTGGCATGAATAGACATATCTCTTTATATATGGTGATGGAAGAGAACTATTTGTGGTAGAGGGGATTCTGTTGTAATATAAATGAGTGGTAGAGAGTAAGTTCTGGTAGATACTGCCAGATTCTCTCTTGCATCATTCTTCTACAATTTCTTTTTTTCGTGTATTTTCTCTAATTTTATCATTTGATTTCTTACTTGTTTATTTCTTACCTGTTGACCTTCTGGAACACAGGCAATATATAAGTATTCTGGTGTACCAGAACTTTGAGAACAGAATATAGCACAAGAATAAGTAAACTAATGTGGGGGTGATAGACTGGGATGTCTGTACATATGAGCTTGTATAAGATTCCAGTGGGGGAATTTGCAATGACAGTTTAAATGAGACTGGTGGGTCAGGGTGGAGATGGGTGATGTTGGGTAGAGGTGCTAGCTTTTAAATGTGCTGTCAATCATCTGTAAATGAAATGTGTTAAGGTGTGAATATGTGTCTTAGTAGTGTGTGGTTGGTGGTGAGGAGAGCTGTAAGGAGAAGGAAGGGTGTACATGTGCTTAAGTGTGTGGCATTTGCTTTTAGCAATCACTCTTAGCTCAGATTGTGACTAGTTTACTTACTTTTCCATTGTTGTGAAGAGACACCATGATCAAGGCAACATAATAAAAGTATTTACTTGGGTCCTTGCTTTTTCAGAGGGTGTTGAGTCCCACTTGACCTGTTGAACAGTTCTTAAGCAGGAAGTGTGGAATAGGGAAGTGATAGTTATGAAATATAGATGTAGATGAAGAAAAGGACAGAGATGCAGGATGGCTTCAGGGGGGTTCTGAGTTAATATCACAGACCCTGAATTTATTACTCACAGTCTTTAACAAAACAAGCCTTCAAAACAAGGAGGGCAAAAAGACCTCCCCCTTTCAAGTACACCATGTTTCAAGGTATAATGTACAATCAAGTGTAAACACCTCCTTAGTACTCAAGACATCTGTTGACCACACCTTTGGCCAAAACATCCTATTATGCAGACTTGCAGGGGGAAAAAAAGCTCAGACTCTCTGATCTTGAGTCAAGACAAAAACAAGCCTCAAGCTGAGGTCTCTGTGGGCCCCCAACAAGAGGATGAGTCCATGATCATCATGGCAGGAAGTGTGGCAGCAGGTACTGGAGCCATAGCTGAGAGCTTACATCTGATCCACAACCAAGAGGTTGAAAGAGAGCAAAACTGGGCCTGGTGGGGGCTTTTGAAACCTCAAAGCCCACCCCAAGTGGACACACCTCATCCAACAAGGCCACACCTCCTAATCCTTCCCCCAAAGTTCACCAACTAGAGACCAAGCATTGAAATATGAGCCTGTGGGAAGAAGGGCATTCTCATTCAAACCACCATATTGACTGTCCTGGGTTTTAGGGACTTGAAATCATATTATATTCCCAATGAGGGATTGTATCTTTGCTGCCTGGTCTCAGGAGCCAAAATTGCCCAATATGGTAGGGATAGGATTCATGGATGATAGAATTCTGTCTTCTTAAGTGGCTTATCAAATGATAAGCAGATTATTCTTGGGAGCTCATGAAATGAGAACCTGAAATCTAAATCCCGGTGATCTGCTTGTCTGTGGAAGCCACATGTTGTGTCTGGGGCAAAGGAGGATTTCCTACAATCTGTAGCTTTAACTCAGATATTCAATTATACTCTGAAAGCTTTTCTGTCCTCACAACTTCAGATTCTTATTTCTCCAGTGAGGAAGGCTTGTTTTTTCAGTCATTATTTCTGAATCACTATCCACTTTGATTGTCTTTCAAGTTTAGCTAAAAATAGATCAGAATAACCACTAAGTCTCTTGACAAACTCTAGAATTGGAGCATCTTCTGGCACCTTTCTTGTTATTTGGATGTGCATAAGAGAATTTGGTGTGGTAGATAGCATTGATGACCTGGAGCACCAGTGGCGAATGTAGACATATCTCCGAATAAGTAGTGGTGGTAGGGTATTTGCAGTAGAGAGGATTGTGGTGTAATGTCATCACTTATCATGAGTTCTATTTTTACTTTTTAGAGAAAATACTGTTGGCACTGTAGGCTGCTAAGTTTATCATCCACCCCCCCCCCCTCTTTCCTATGTGTCTCTAAGGTAGCTAGAGGGTGGTTAATTCATTATAAGGAATTATGTGTTTCACAGTGTTGAGAATGCTGAGGCAGCTCCCAGCTAATGTAGGCAACCTTTCCTGGCAATGTTAAATTGGGTGGTTCCACCTATAATTTACTAAGTTTGGACACTGTAGAAGAAACTTCCCTTGCCTCCTGTTTTAAACTTACATAAGGTATATATGGTGTCATCCTAAACGTGAATGTGAGAATGTGGTGGTGAAGTAGAAGTAAGAATAAAAATATGTCCTATTCAAGGAACAGAATCTTGAAGGAGCATTGGCCAGAAGACAACAATGAACCATCACTATTGTCAACATCATCATAACCATCACCCTCTTACTTATCAAGAGCCAAGCAACAATTGCAGAATAGGGTTATGTGTCACTACTTTTGATCTTAAATCTATACCAAGGGGAAGAGTTCAGAGAACAGACTATCTGGACTCTCTCCTCTCTTCAAGGTTACATAACATTTGTCTGTATTCCATTCATGTCCAAGCTCTTCTAATGACTGTTCAGGGTTCACCAGGTCCAGGTTTATTTTTTACAGATATTATCTCTGATTTGGGTTTGTTGAGACAATTTATCCCAGAGATAAGAGCAGCAAAACCTGTGTTGGATGAAGGGTGATCTCCAAAGAGTTGAGAATCCATGGTTCTAAAACTTAAATATGGAGGATGGTGTGGTTTCCCAAGAACACGGGTAATTGTAAAGCAGGGATAGTATCTTCCCTCACTATGCTTTCTGACTTGAACTAGGAGTGTGTTTTGACTTGGTAACTTTGCTTACTTATTGTTAGAGATGTCTCCCTCCTCTTCCTATACTTATCCAATCTCTGCCTGACATTCAGGGACAGACTCTAATTTCTAATGTGCCAGAAAGTCCCAGACTACTCTCTTTCCTTGAACTCCTGAAGTCTTTTCTAGGCCACTGTACTCTGCATTATCTTTTTGGTGAAGATAGTTTTTGCTAATGAAGAAACCTACAAGAAAAGGAGTCTAGCTCTTCTCTTTTAGAACCCAAGTCAGGTAAAGATAAGCTGTCTGGAGGCCCCAATATGAGATGCTAGCAGACTGTGGGGGTCTGGTGCTCACCAAATGTGTGCTTATTAAAGTCATATAAATACCCCAACACATGAGTTTACTTATCTGTAAACCTGGAATGAAGACAAAGGTTTGTTGTCAATATTGAACAAGCTTGTGTGTGTAAGGCCAATGGAACAATGCCTGAGAAATGGTCAGCACTAGAGTTCACCTGCTGACAAAACTTTGAGTCCTCTGGATTGTTTCATAGATCAAGAGGAAGAAAGCTGGGACATGACCAGTCAGAGGCAGTGAACCTAGAACTAGAATTGAAGGGTTCAACGCATACCCCAGAACTTTCTTGGCAGCATTATACCTGTCTTGACCTTGTCAGTCTAACCTTTATCTAACAATTCCAATATTTGTCAAGTGGCTGATGAACCACTGAAGCTCCCAGGAGATGTGGCTGTATGTGGAAAGAAAACACTGGTACTGGTGTGGCTTAAGTTTTCCACCCATGTAACTGCTAATTCATCTTTTAGAAAGTACATTGCCTATGGGCTGGAGAAAAAGCAGAGTTCAGATGATATAAAATTAATGCTCTTGGATTGAGCTTAAAAGCCCCACCTTCCTCTCCCTTCATCTTATATTACAACCTGGGGGTGACTTGGCCTTTTCTGGCTTAAGCAGCAGCTCCATTTAAAAGCCATTGGTTTTTAATTGCAGAGATGACACTCCTGCTGCCTGCCTGGCTGCAGGCTCACACTTAAGACAAACTACCTGAGATACCATGTGCCGGGTATCCAGCCACATTAGCCGGTGCCTCATGGAACAGAACTGATTTGCTGTGCTTCCTGTCCCTACAGTAGTCCCTTCCTTACCCATAAGTTCTGCTCTGGGATCACATATCTGTACAGCTTGGAAGGTAAGGGTCCTCCTTTGATTTGTGCTCTCCTCTACCACAAACTTGCTGCATGTCCTTAAGGTATAGTTTCTTTATGATAGGTAAGTATCATTGTCTAAACACCTCTGATGTATCAAAGCCATCCAAATTCACCTAGCAACACAGTACAGAAACTGTATTATCTATTACATTCTAGCAAGCAGACAGAGAGGTAAAATGACTTGTCCAAGGCCATGCAGATGGTAAGTGGAGTAGACTGGACCCAAAGCTATGTGGTGGAATGTATAGAAATAGAAATACTGTGGCACCAATCTGGATCTTCCAGCACTAGTGGGGTATCCTTAGCAAGGCCCTTCAGCCACAGTGTTGTGTAGTAATTTTCTCCAGATTGGAACATTCCTCATTAAGGAGTTAAGGTTCATCAATATTCAGGAAGTAAACAACCCAAAAGGCTTGAGGAGTGCTGAAATTTACGTGATTCACAAGGTGCCTCCCCAGGGTTCTGAAAGTAATAAAAATCGCTGGGCAGAGGAGACTCTGAATGGCCAAATTGTCTGTAAGTCTTGTAGGGAGCTCCAGGAACACATCTTTCATGAGTTGTCACCTGTGCTAGGTTAGATATTTCAGTGATGCAACTGCTTTTGAATCACCCATACTGCTTTGGGTAGCCTTCACTCTGACTTCTATAAGTAGCCCCAGTGGATCTATTTATTTGCCAAGTTGGACTTTGGTAGAATTGTTACTTCAGACTATCATTGGTTCCTTATCTGGGGTCCATATATCCCCAGGAAAAGTCACAGAGGGTTCATATATGCCCAGAAAAAGGCACAGAGCATAATTACCTACACTCCTCACATGAAAAAGAACCAACAATTAATACTCTGCATTGTGCTAGTTCCTAAGTATGCCTGTAAATTTGACTAATCACAAGAAGCATGTTAGAAACATGAACTCCTAAACCTGAACCCAGGTTCAGAGAATCTCAAGTTTCCATGGGTCAGACTTAGGACTCTGTAGTTGAGAAGCTCAAGTCAGACACACAAAGGGGTGTGCAAATACTACTTCTTGTTTGCTAGTTCTTGTATTTTGAGGTGGTGTTCTAGGTAGCCAAGTACAGCAGCCCTCACCAAGAAATCTATTATAATTTTTTTTGCATGCCTTTGATATAACAAAAGTGTACTTCCCACTCTGCAATGTAGTCAGTGTGAGGTCCAGTGTGAGGCAGCAACTGTCCTCTAGGTGATGGTGCCTTATTCCAAGCTGCTGCATCTGGGACTCCTCTATTGCAACATATGCTTTCTATGATGCTCTCTGGCAGGGTAAGTATGGCCAGGTCATGGACCAGTTATATTGGGAAGTAACATGTATCACTTCCATTTAGGCTTCATTATACAATGTAAGCCCTGTTGGTCAGTCACAACATAAAGGTAGCAGACAAGGGCAATTGTTCCTGTATGTTGCCAAGTTGACACAAGCTGGAAATTGATAAATATAACTACCTGGTGCAGTGACCTCACAGGGATGCTTGAATGAACCTTTTACCTTTACCTAGCTCCACAAATGAGAGTTAAGAAGAAAAGCCAAAGGCCCAGGAGTAATTCTTGGTTATAATAATAATAATTATGAATTCATTCTTGAGCATCTTTATTCATTCTAAAAATACTCTCTAACTTATAGGTAGAACAGAAAATTTTGAGACCAAGAAGAACCACAGACAAACTACTGAAATTAAGTCATATCATCAACAGGAAAAGGAAGACATGTGCATGAGTTACAGAAGTGAGCCACTTAGAGCCAAGAGCACAGAATTCTGGATAGAGAAAGGGAAGCAGATTGGAATTCTGGTGTATTTGAGAGAATTTATGACTGAAGTTTAAAGCAAGATGAAGGGAAAGTTGAGTTATAGGGTTGGATACAATAGTGATGATACAACTATGGGTCATCATGTGAAAAGCCAGAGAAACAGGTGGAAAACCTCAGACCTCAGAGTTGCTGTCCTTTTCAACTGTGTGTGTGTGTGTGTGTGTGTGTGTGTGTGTGTGTGTGTGTGTGTGTGTGTGTGTGTGTGTTGGGGTTGTACTGGGAAACACTTTGACTTTGGATAACCTTAGGTTAGACTCTTTCTATATAAATATATTTAGACAGCATTCTTAGCTTTCCTGAACATCTATTACCTTATATATAAGGCTGGGAATATCACACTCAGATTTCTTCAGAAGAGGCATGAAGTAGACTACACACACACAACCACTGTCCATAACTTCAGGACCCATCACAGCATTTACATGGAGGCTGCACTTTCCCTGCTGTATCTAGATAGGGTCTAAGAATGTGGAGGGACTGGATTTGGGTCATTCAGGCCCATGATCATACTCCTATAACAGATTATCTGTGAACTAATGCTCCCATCAGCTTTTCTGAGACTTTCCAGGCTAACCATAGCCAGAGGGTCTCCATGTCCATACCCCTTCCTCACTTCTCTCCGTTCATGAGCTGCCAGACCTACCTGCACACTCCAATATTTCTGATCTCCATGAGCATTCATTATGAAATATTTCTTGGGACCTGTGTCACAGAGAGGCTTAAGGCAAACATTATGATTTTTCTGGAGAAGAATTTAATGCTATAGACCAATGGAAGTATAATGCGTAGCTTGCATATTACTATATTTTCTTCATAACCTTGTTTTTTCCTTGTACAACAGAAGTATGCATTATAATAAGAAATTTTCCACTCTTGGTTTCAAATTCTGTCTTTTTAGCTATATGATATTGAGCAAGAACTTATTCCTTCTTAATCTCAAATTCCTTGATAGAAAGTAGGAAGAAGCAACTGTCAGTAATAGAATGGGAAGACTTAAATTAAAGAGGACAGCTAAAAGCGACCACTGATCATCCTTTGACTCCCTCTCTTCCTGGCAATGTCTCTTTGTCTTTCTTTGTCTCTTCTTTACCCCACTTTCCTTTGTACTTGAAGGTCACACTTTCATGTCCAGAATAATATAGCCTATTTTCTCCTTGTTTCTTTTAGGTTAACATGAAAATATTTTATATATATTTTAGGTTAACATGAAAATAGTGGGTTTCATTATGATACCATAACACATGCATGTGATGTACTTTGCTAATATTTATTCTCTGTTACCTGCTCATGTTTTTCTCTCCTCTCTCACTGGTCCCTCCTTTCACCCAAGTAATCCCCTTTCCACTTTCCTGTAATGTGTAAGTAGATACATACATACATATGTACACATATGCACAGGAAATTATACATGTATGAAATCTATATTATACATATGAAAGAAAATATGATTCAGAAAAATTGTTTTTCTGAATCATTTAGTTTTTTTAATGTAGCAAACTCCAAGTCTATTCATTATTCTATTGATGCCATAATTTTGTTCCTTGTGGATTAATAAAACTCCATTGTGTATATGTACCATGTTTTAATTCATCTATCTGTGGATGGACATTTAGGCTACTTCCATAATTTAGGTATTGTGAAGAGTGAAGTGATAAACATGTATGTGTAGGTATCTCTTTGCAAGTAGACATGTATTTCAGAGAGAGAATACACACACACACAGACACACATAGCTATATCCTATGATATGAATCTAGTCTTTAAATAAGATTCTAGGCTTATACCATTCTGTGTACTTTCTTGTTGGCCAAATTCTACATAAAACTATAAAATGTGCTCAAATATTAGGCTGTAGTTAAAAGCAGGGTACTCTCCAACAGAACAAATGAGGTTTATTTAAAGCTAACTCTAATCCTGAACCTCTTCCCTGCTCATTTGGGGTTGGGAAATTTGACTTGAAGAGAACATAGTTCAGGATTGCAAAAGTCAAAGTCAAATGGAAGACCTTGAACATCATCATTGAATAGTCTCCTTTCTGTCCTTCACCCTTCCCTACTGACTTGGCATCTGCAATTATTTTCACCTAGAAAAATTTCCCTTCTGTTTATTGAATAGATTATCTCTCTTCTTGCACTATGTCACTTCACAAGTCATTATATCCCAGATACCCCAGTCAAATGATGATGTTGATTTGCATGATAGTTCCTATTATACCTTGAATTGATCTTGTACGTTTTTAATTTGTGTTTTTGTTTTTCAGCTGTTCTTAATCTTCTAGCCTGCTCTCCTTGAGAGCAAAGATTTTGTCTATCTTGTTAGCTTCAGTATATAATCCTGTAAGCCAAAATAGTGTTAAATCTCAATCAGTGTTTACTGAATGAACCCACTTATTAAAGAATTACAATTAAAGATTACCTTGGTTAATGAACATGGTAAAGTTCCTCTTTTCAAGTAAGAATATATATATATATATATAATATATGCATATATATATATATATATATATATATATTATATATTATACTTATCAGGCCCTGTTCAAAAAAATATATATCCATTATAGAGCATACAGCTTAACTCTTTATCTCACTCTTCTCTAAGCCGGTTCTGCAGGTCAGTTCTTACTTGCTTGACCATGGAGGAAATCTCATACAGGTTATCACAGCTATTTATGTTCCTCTTACTATCAAGAATAATTTCATTTTGGCAATTAAATTGTCTAATCTAATTTAACATTGTAGGTTGAGCATGAGAAATTGCTAATATTTGATCACTTCACTATATATAAATGAGTTTCTCATAGTTAAAATTAATAATGCAGTATAAAGTTAAATATAATTTAAATTTAAAATTATTCTCCTCTTTGAGCCTGGAAGCTGTCCTCAGTGGGACAAAGAACATTGTTCACTCCTATTCCCTATGTTTGTCATCTTCTGCCTGCACACAATCTGTTGCTTCTCTCACCCCAGAGTCTATCCAACTAAAGAGAAAATCAGAGGAAGGAAGCATAGCTTTTCGTGTCTGGTACTGTTGAAAGCTGGTGTTTGGGCATCAAGGCTGGCTTTTCTTTCTTGGATCAGCTTTTTGTATTTTTCTCAGGAGCTTCTAGTGAGACAACTGACTAATTTAAGTCCAGACATTATCTGGGGAACAAGCTTATGTTTCTCTATCAGCCCCTGTGCCTCTAGTAGTACACCCTCTGTTGCTTGACTTTGAGTGTCTTTGTGAAGATACATCCTTGCAAGAGGCCCCAGGTGAGATCTCTTCGATGTGGTTGACATTGAATCCAAGAAATATATCCTCTGCTTCACCAGTAGGGAAAGAATGCCTTTCAACCATAGAGTTCTATCTACATCAAAATCACAGCCTCTTATGAAAATCCAATGCTCACTTCAATCCTTTATCACCTAATTTAACATCATGATGTGTCTCTACTTCCATCCACCCTGAAGGTAGAAAGGAGACTTTACAGAACTCCAGAAGCTCTCTCCAAAGCTCTTCTCTTCCCTCAAAAATTTCTATTTCAATGTTTTGTAGGCTGGAAGTTTTGCTGGAAGACTCTGTAATCACGTTTCCTTCATGTATCACATAAGAACCCAGTTTAGGATGTGGAATGACTTTCACCTACTCAGGGTCTTGAGGGCTTCTGTTGAAATTCTAGATGACAGGAAAAGCTTCCTTTGACAACCTCTTTCACTTATTTACAGTTGTTAACTGAAGGTTGCCTTACTAAGCACTATATCTCAAAACTGACCCAATCAGCAAGTACAGATGCTTTTGAGCTTACTAGATTAGGACTCCGGAGACAACTTGACTGCCAGTTAGATTATTATAATCAGCATGGCCTTTGAGAAGGGTAGATTATAAAAGCAATATGTAATCACTACAGTGAATGAGACCTTCAAAGTCAGCTTTCAGGTAGAAAAAAAGTTAATAAAAATAGATCAACAAATGAACCAACAACTCACAGGATCAGATCACAATGTAGAAGTTGATGATGGAGTTTGACAGAGTTCAAATCTGTCTGTTTTTAAAGATGATAGACTGCTTAAAGTCTAACATCCATTCTCTGTGAGAAGTGAAAGGAACAATGTAAATTTCTAGACCAATTTGTCCTCATTTGTAATGTTAATTTATAGGATTTATATGAGCAACATTAAACAGAGAAAGGCAAAAAATTCTACACTTTACATATAGTAAATACTTAATAAGTATTAACAGTTATTGACTAAATAGTTATTATTACCAATATAGAAATTGTCAACCCAGGAGTCAAGCTATTTTGTACTGTTTTGACTATTTACCACCTATGTGGCTTTGACCAAAACATAAAACCTGTATATTTCAATTGAAACTTGTGTTGTTTGGTATTTATCTGGGAGATATAAAGATATATCTATATATTCTAGATAGATAACAGAACAAAGAAAATAATTTGTCCAAGACCATCTTGGTTAACTAATGAGTTCTGAGGCTAATTACGGAAGCATGAGTGACTCAAAGACAGCAGCATCACACACAAAAAAACTTCTCATATATACATGAATGCCATAGGTCAAACTCAGATGTAATCCTTAATATTACAGCCAACATTTGTGCTTGAAAAGAAGCTGTATTGCTGGGCAGCAGTGGCACATGACTTTAATCCCAGCACTTAGGAGGCAGAGCCAGGCAGATCTCTGTGAGTTCCAGGCCAGCCTGGTCTATAGAGCAAGGTCCAGGACAGGTACCAAAACTACATGGAGAAACCCTGTCTTGAAAAACAAACAAACAAAAAAGAGACTGTATCATGCTCCATCATAAACTGGCAGCCTAACTTGACAGTATTGTTCACATGGTACTGGCATTGAGTCACGAAGGACACAAGAGTAAGGAGATTGTAGATTCCTTCTACACAGTTTTACAGAGCTACCGAGGCCTGGCAATGTGTAAGCAGGGTAGTACTATGTGAAGGCCCCAAGAGGCCATTTTGTGAAGCTGTAGAAGAAAAGCCTAGATTTTGTTGGAGATCTAAGATGTTGAAGATGTCAGAGCTATGAGATATCTGCCAAGTAGAGCGGCACACAGGTAGTGGAAGCAGCCCAAGAGATAGAAATAGATAGAGGGTGATAGGTAGATAGATAGATAGATAGATAGATAGATAGATAGATAGATAGATTAGATAGATAAATAGATTGCACACAGTAAAGTTGTAGGGATAGAGCTATCTAAATACTTTAACACTGGACATGAAGCTATAGGGTTCAGCATTTGCCTTACTGTGTTTCTGTCTTATTTTGGTCTAGTATTTCCTACCCATGTTCCTGCAGCATCCTTTTGCAAAGGGTAATGTACATTCTGTGCCATTTTATATTGAAAGTGTGTAATTTGTTTTTTTGATATTACAGGAGCTTACAGTTAAGAGATTGCTTTGAGTAATAGAAGCTAGTTTAGACTTTTAAACAGTGTTGAAACTGTGAAAGACTATGGAAACTTTTAAAATTGGGCTAAATGCATTTCCATTATAAAATATCATGAGTTTATGAGAGCCAATGAATAGAATATGGTGGTTTGAATTATATATCCCCCATAGTCAGGGACATTTGAGTACATGGTCTCTAGTTGGTGGCACTGTCTGGGAAGGCTTAGGAATTAATAGTCTTGTTGGAAGAAGTGTGTCAGTGGGAACAGGCTTCAAGATTTCAAAGTCATATGCTATTTCAACCTGAGTGCCTCTTACTTGAGTTTCAAGATGTGAGCTCTTAGCTCTCAGATGCTAGCTTCAGCTACCATGTTGGCCTCTTGATTCCATGCTATCCCTACCATTATGGACCCTATCCTTTATAAGTTCAAATGAATTCCTTCATCTATACATTTCTTTGGTCATGATATGTTATCAAAAATAGTAGAAAAGCAAATAATACAGGCTAGAACAATTCTTCAATGATGAAGAACACTTCCAGAGGCCCCAGTTTCAGTTCCTAGCACCCACATTGTGGCCCATAATTCTCTGTTATCCCCAGTTCCAGTGAATCTGATGCCCTTTTTTGGCCTCCATGGGTACAGTGCACATGTGGTATACAGACATACATCCAGACAAAACACTCATATACATAAAATAAAGTATTTTTTAAAAGAAAAGTAACTAATTACTAAGCATACTTTCCTCTTTGTGACAAAGAAAACATTTTTTTCATTGACCACAAGAAAGAAATAGGCATTCTGACTGTCACCTCAATCAGTGCAGGGCTATATTTGAACCAACAATCCTAGTAAGTGTGGTCTATGTTGCTTATTCTTATAAATTGCTTATTCTCTACTGTACATTTCTTATTGTATTGATTTCCTTGTACTATGATAAAACACCTGACAGAAGCAGCTCAAGGGAGGAAGGGTTTATTTTGGCTCACAGTTTGAATGCACAGTCCACTCTGGCAGACAAGTCACGGTGGCAGGAGCTTGAGACAGCACATTGCATCTACAGTCAGGAAGCAGAGAGACAGATGATGGTGACTCTGGTCAATTTTTTCTTTGTGTTCACCCTTGTAATCCAGCCTGTGGAATGATACTGTCAAATTTCAGGCCAGATCTTCTCTCATAGACACAACTGGAAGTTTGTTTCCATGGTGATTACAAATAAACTCAAGTTGAAATTTTGTATTAACCATCACACCTGCCTTGTTATTTCTTTGCATGTACTCTTCTTCTAAGAAAGACAGGAAGAAAGGTGGCTAGTGCAATATAGGGTTTGGATAGTCTTGGGTTCACTTCCTTGTTGTAGAACATTATTTTCAGGTATGTTATTTTTGTTTATGTTGCATTTGTTTAACTCTGTGAAGTTGTATTACTGTGCCTGTCTCAAACACCTGACAGTCTAATAAAGAACTGAATGGCCAATAGCAAGACAGGAGTAAGGATCTGGCAGGGTGGAAGAATAAGTAGAAGGAGAAATCTGGGAGGAAAAAAGAGAAGAGGAAGAAGAGCCAGAGAAAGAAAAGGATCCAGGGGCAAGCCATCCAGCTACACAGTAAGCCACAGAGTAAAAGTAAAATTTATAGAAGTACGAGAATGGTAAAAGCCCAGAAACAAAAGGTAGATAGGATAATTTAAAGTTAAAAAAGGCTGGCAAGACACAAGCCAAGCTAAGTCTGGGCATTCATTATTAAGAATAAGCCTCTGTGTGTGATTTATTTGGGAGCTGGGTGGTGGGCCCCCAAAAGAGCAAAAACAAACTACAACATTTTGGCATACCAACATGGCAATGGAATTTCCATATTGCCTGAGGAAGTTTTTTTTGTTGTTGTTGTTTTGTTTTTTTTGTTTTTTGTTTTTTGTTTTTTGTTTTAAAGAGGATACTATTCCTTTAATAGTTTCTGCCTACTGGCAAGTCCTTGAGCATTCAGTACATTAAATAGGAACAAAAAACTAAGTAAAAACGCCTGTCACAGCACAAGAATTGGCATTCTAGAACTCTAGGAAGGTTGAATACAGTTCCTGGTCAGACAAACCTCCAACTGGCCACGAGTTTCATGCTTGGTTTTCACTACCTGAGATGTGGGCAGAGGCAGCTGAGAGCCACATGTGGAGGATCCAGGTGTAGGTTAGCAGTTTAAAAGTTTGCTCATACAGTCAAAAAAGGCTGAAGATATGCAATAAAAGAGGTTCAAATAGAAAAATCTGTAAACAGGTTATAGTATGTTTAACAATGTGTGTAGACTTAAGAAAAGAAAAAGGGTATAGTCATAGAAAGAAAAGGATATTTTAAAAATAATAATAAAGTCTTTAAAGAGAGAGTGAAAGTAATATGAAAGAAAAAGTTCACCCGCCAGTGTTGACTGGACTAAAAGATGAGTTTTTTTCCTCATAGCCAAACATCCCAGCCTCTAGGCCTTGGGCCCAGGGCCACAACCCTGTGCCCCCACACTACCACCCATTGTAGTCCCAGTTTCAGGTTAGTAGGCAGTATACCTGCAGAAAGGTCAGACAACCACCATCCTCCACCAGACCCTGCAACCCACAAACCCCACCTCTCCCAAGCTCCATCCACCCTCCAAGACTGCCACTGTCCCCTGAGACAGAGCTCACCAGTGCCAATTGGACTAAGAGCTGTCCCCTGAGACAAAGAGTCCATCAGCACCAGTTAGACCAAGAGCCCCGACTAGACCAGGGGCTCCCAATGGACCAAGAGTATCCATCAGACCAAGAGAGGCTCTATCAGGCACAGATGCCACTTGCACTAAATGGAGAAAGAGATGGGTAGACACCAGTGCAAAAACACAGTCAACAACATAAGGACCAATATGGCTCCATCAGAACCTATATCAGCAAGACCTGAACATACCAACTCAGAAGAAATCGACCTTAAAAAATGACTTTAAGAAGATAATAGAGGTCTTTAAAGAGGAAATGAAAAATTCTCTTAAATTGAGGAAAAAACAAAGAAAAAAATTGGAAGAAATCAGCAAATCCCTTAAAGAAAGCCAAAAGAAAGTAATTAAACAGGTGAAGAAAACAGTCCAAGATTTGAAAACTGAAATTAAGACAATAAAGAAGACACAAACTGAGGGAATACTGGAAGTGGAAAATATGAGTAAATGAACAGGAACTACAGATTCAAGCATAACCAACAGAATGCAAGAGATGGAAGAGAGGACCTCTGGCATTGAAGATACAATAGAGGAAATAGATTTGTCAGTCAAAGAAAACACTAAAGCCAACAAAGTCATAACACAAAACATCCAGGAAATTTGGGACACCATGAAAAGACCAAACCTAAGAAAAATAGAGATAGAAGAAAGAGAAGAATACCAACTCAAAGGCAGAGAAAATATATTCAACAAAATCATAGAAGAAAACTTTCCCAATCTAAAGAAAGAAATGCCTATAAAGATACAACAAGTTTGCAGAACACCAAATAGACTGGATACAAAAAAAGTCCCCTTGCTACATAATAATCAAACCAATAAACATACAGAATAAAGAAAGAATATTAAGAGCTGCAAAGGAAAAAGACCAAGTAACATATAAAGGCAGACCCATAAGAATAACACCTGACTTCTCAATGGAGACTCTAAAAGCCAGAAGGTTCTGGTCAGACATTATGCAGACACTAAGAAACCATGGATGCCAGCCCAGAATATTATACCCAGCAAAACTCTCAATAGCCATAGACAGAGAAAACAAAATACTCCATGATAAAACCAGATTTAAACAATATCTTTCCACAAATCCAGCCCTACAGAAAGCATTAGAAGGAAAATCCTACCTAAGGAAGTTAGATACACCCATGAAAACACAGGCAATAAACAGTTCCACACCAACAAATACCAAAGAAGGGAAATACACAACACTACCACCAAAAAAAACCAGGAATTAATAATCACTGGTCATTAATATCCATTAATATCAATGGTTTCAATACACCTATAAAAAGACATGGGCTAACAGAATGGATATGAAAACAAGATCAACCCTGTTGCTACATACAAGAAACACACCTCAACTTCAAAGACAGACACTACCTTAGAGTAAAAGGCTGGGAAAAGACTTTCCAATCAAATAGACTTAAGAAGTAAGCTGGTATAGCTATCTTAATATCTAATAAAATAGACTTCAAACTAAAATCAATCAAAAGAGATTGGGAAGAACATTACATATTTACCATAGTGAAAACCCATCAAGATGAAGTCTCAATTCTGAACATTTATGCCCCAAATACAAGGGCAACCAATTTGTAAAAGAAACATTACTAAAGATTAAATCACACATCAAACACCATACAACAGTTGTGGGAGACTTCAACACCCCACTCTCAGCAATGGACAAGACTGTCAGACAGAACCTTAACAGAGAAATAAGGGAACTAACAGACATTATGACTCAAACGAACTTAATAGATATCTACAGAATATTCTACCTTAAAACAAAAGAAATATACCTTCTTCTCAGCACCCCATAGAACCTTCTTTAAAATTGACCACACACTCAGTCACTAAGCAAATCTCAACAGATACAAAAAACTTGGAATAACCTCCTGTATTTTATTGGACCACCATAGCTTAAAGTTAGATTTAAACAACAACAAAAATTACAGAAAGCCCACAATCTCATGGAAAATGAATAATGCCCAACTGAATCACCAATGGGTCAATGAAGAAATAAAGAAAGAAATTAAAGATTTCCTAGAATTCAATGCAAATGAAGGTGCAACATACTCAAACTTATGGGACACTATGAAAGCAGTACTAAGAGGAAAATTCACAGTACTAAATGCCCACAGAAAGAAGTTGGAGAAATCTCACACTAGTGACTTAACAGCACACATGAAATCTCTAGACCAAGAAGAAGCAAACTCTCCAGGAGGAATAGATGCCAGGAAATAATCAAATTGAGAGTTGAAATCGATAAAATAGAAACAAAGAGAACAATACAAAGAATCAATGAAACAAAGAGTTGGTTCTTTGAGAAAATCAACAAGATACACAAGCCCTTATTCAAATTAACCAATGGGCAGAGAGAGAACATCCAAATTAACAAAATCAGAAATGAAAAGGGAGAGATAACAACAGACAATGAGGAAATCCAGAGAATCATCAGGTCTTACTTCAAAAACCTGTACTCCAAAAAATTGGAAAATCTGAAAGAAATGAATGATTTTCTGGATAAGTACCACATACCAAAGTTAAATCAAGATCAGATAAGCAATTTAAATAGACCAATAACCCCTAAGCAAATAGAAATAGCCATAAAAACTCTCCCAACCAAAAAAAGCCCAGGACCAGATGGTTTGACACAGAATTCCACCAGATCTTCAAAGAAGAATTAATGCCAAAACTCTTCAAATTGTCCCACACAATAGAAACAGAAGGAACATTACCAAACTCTTTTTATGAAGCTACAGTTACCTGATACCTAAACCACACAAAGATGCAACCAAGAAAGAGAATTACAGAACAATCTCCCTCATGAACATTGATGCGAAAATACTCAATAAAATACTGGCAAACAGAATCCAAGAACACATAAAAAAAGATTATCTGCCAGGTGGTGGTGGTACACACCTTTAATCCCAGCACTCGGGAGGCAGAGGCAGGTGGATCTTTGTGAGTTTGAGGCCAGCTTGGTCTACAGAGTGAGATCCAGGAAAGGCGCAAGGCTACACAGAGAAACTCTGTCTCGAAAAACCAAAAAAAAAAAAAAAAAAAAAAAAAAAGATTATCCATCATGACCAAGTAGGCTTCATCCCAGGGATGGAAGGATGGTTCAACATACAACAATCTGTCAATGTAACACACCATATAAACAAACTGAAAGAAAAAAAAACCACATGATCATCTCGTTAGATGCTGAAAAGGCATTTGACAAAATCCAACACCCCTTCCTGAAAAGTTTTAGAGAGATAAGAAATACAAGCAACATACCTAAACATAATAAAGGCAATTTACAGAAAGCCAACAGCCAATATCAAATTAAATGAGAGAAACTCAAAGTGATTCCACTAAAATCAGGAACAAGACATGGCTTCCGTTCTCCCCATATTTATTCGATATAGTACTTGAAGTTCAAGCCAGTGCAATAAGACAAGAAACAGGTAGACACAGGGGATACAAATTGGGAAGGATGAAGTAAAACTTCTCCTATTCACAGATGATATATTAGTATATATAAGTGACCCCAAAAATTCTACCAGGGAATTTCTACAGCTGATAAAATCCTTCAGGAATGTGGCAGGATACAAGATTAACTCCAAAAAAATCAGTAGCCCTCCTATATACAAATGATAAATGGGCTGAGAAAGAAATCAGAGTAATATCATCCTTAACAATAGCCACAAATAATATAAAATACCTTGGGGTAACTCTAACCAAACAAGTGAAAGACCTGTATGACACAAACTTTAAGTCTCTGAAAAAACAAATCAAAGAAGATATTAAAAAATGGAAATATCTCCCATGCCCTTGAATAGGTAGGATTAACATAGTGAAAAATGGCAATCTCACCAAAAGCAATCTACAGATTCAATGCAATCCCCATCAAATACCAACACAATTCTTCACAGACATGGAAAGAACAATACTCAACTTCATACAGAAAAACAAAAAACCCAGGATAGCTAAAAAGAATCTTGTATAACAGAGTCACCTCTGGAGTCATCACAATCCCTGACCTCAAACTCTACTATAGAGCAACAGTAATAAAAACAGCTTAGTACTGGCATAAAAACCAACATGTGGACAAATGGAATTCAACTGAAGACCCTGACATTAATCTCCACGCCTATGAACATCTGATTTTTGACAAAGAAGCCAAAATTGTACCATGGAAAAAAGAAGCATTTTCAACTAATGGTGCTGGCACAACTGGATGTCAACATGTAGAAGACTGTAAATAGATCCATATCTGTCACCATGCACAAAACTCAAGTCCAAGTGGATCAAAGACCTCAACATAAATCCAGTTACACTGAACTTGATAGAAGTGAAAGTAAGAAGTAGTCTTGAATGCATTGGCACAGGAGACTATTTCCTCAATATATGACCAGTAGCACAGACACTGAGAGCAACAATTAATGAATGGGACCTCTTGAAACTGAGAAGCTTTTGTAGGGCAAAGGACACGGTCAATAAGACAAAATGACAACCTACAGAATGGGAAAAGATCTTCACCAACCCCACATCTGACAAAAGGCTGATCTCCAAAATATATGAACAATTCAAAACCTAGACCTCAAAATAACTAACAATCCAATTAAAAATGGTCTACACAGCTTAACAGAGAATTCTCAATGGAAGAGTCTTAAATGGCTGAAAGACATTTAAGGAATTGCTCAACATCCTTAATCATCAGGGAAATGCAAGTCAAAATGACTCTGAGATACCATCTTACACCTGTCAAAATGGGTATGATCAAAAACACAGAAGACAGCTTATGTTGGATAGGATGTGGAACAAGGGGAACACTCCTCCACTGTTGGTGGAAATGCAAACTTACACAGCCACTTTGGAAATCTGTATGGCAATTTCTCAGAAAATTGGGAATCAATCTACCTCAGAACCCTGCTATACTACTCTTGGGCATATACCCAAGGAATGCTCAATCTTTCCACAAGGACACATGCTCAACTCTGTTCATAACAGCATTATTCATAATAGCCAGAACCTGGATACAACCTAGATGCCCCTCAACCGAAGAATGGATAAAGAAAATGTGGTACATATACACAGTGGAGTACTACTCAGCAATAAGAAACAATGATATCATGAAATTTGTAGACAAATGGATGGAAATAGAAAATATCATCCTGAGTGAAGTAACCCAGATTCAGAAGGACAAACATGGTATGTACTCACTCATAAGTGAATACTAGATGTAAGGCAAAGGACAACCAGACTATAACCCACAGCTCCAGAGAAGCTAGCTAACAAGGTGGACCCTAAGAGGGACAGATAGATAGCCCAGGAAATGAGAAATACATGAGACCTACATGAACAAACTGGGAGTGTGTGTGGGAGTAATGGAGGGCTAACAATGGGGGATGGGAACATAAGGAAATGGGAGGTTCATGCTAGAACAGGGACAGAGAGGGAGAGAAAGGAAAGAGATACCATGATAAATGAAGACATCATGTGATTAGGAAGAGGCAGGGCACTGGGAAAGTTCCCAGGAATCCACAAGAATGATCCCAGCTTGTACTACTGGCAATGGTCAAGAGGGTGCCCTGACTGGTCTATTCCAGTGACCGGATTAGTGAATACCCTAACTGTCATCATAGAGCCTTCATCCAGTTACTGATGGAAGTGGATGCAGAGATCCTCAGCCGGGCACCAGGCTGAGCTCATGGAATCCAATCAATGAGAGAGAGGAGGGATTCTGTGGGCAGGGGACATGGAGATCATGATGGAATAATGTGCAGAGATGACCCAGCCACACTAATGGAAGCCCATGAACTGTGGACTAATAGCTGTGGAGCCTCCATAGGACTAGACTAGGCCCTCTGGATAAGGGAGACAGTTGTTTAGCTTGAACTGTTTGGGGGACAGGGGAATTGGGACCTGTTCCTGGTGCATGGGTGGGCTAGGGTATGACACCTTGCACAGCCTTGGGGCAGGGAGAAGGGGCTAGGACCTGCCTCAGCTGACTCTCCATGGGAGATCTTGACTTGGCAAATGTGGGTATGGGGGATGGGTTTGGGGGAAGGATTGGGGGCAGGAAGAGGGAAGGGGGGATCTTTGGTTGGTATGTAAAGTGAATAGAAAATTTCTTAATAATAAAATAAGGGAAAAAAGAAAAAGGTCACATGACATGGGAAATACATAGGGAGTCTGGATTCTGTATGTTATTGTTTTGATTTTGAATTTCTTTATTGTTAAAAAGGAAAGAACAGCTGCAAAGAGACCTGGAATAGAAAAAGGGACTGTTGAAATAAACCAGCCTATAAACTTTAGGAATACCTTAACTTTTAAAAAGTCAAAAATATATTTGTCAAAAGGAAATCAAAATTGCTTTGGAAAAGTGAGAGTTCATCAACCAAAGTGGTGATTTAACATGTCAAAAGGAAAAACTCACCAAATTAGGGTCATGGCAGGGCTTTATTTTCATCTTTTCAGGAAAATAAAAATACCCATCTTGAAGACTACAAGGATCTTTGGACAAATGAACATCTGAAAGAGAAGGGAGAGCTGTCTGGAAAAAAATTACCAACAAAAGAAACAATCTGGTATGTTGGTACAATTACTTTCTATGGAGTAAAATCTCTTTTCCTCTCAAAATATTTGTTGTTCCGATTCAATTATAAACCAAAACTGGCTTTGGAGTTGGAGCGTGGCTCTCTCTAAACCCAAGAATGTTGTCAAAAGAAATTCAGAGTCTCTGTCTCATGTCAGAAGAGCTACTTTGTATGGGACAGAAGAAAACCAAAATCTAGAGACTACATTTGTCACAAATTTCTTTCCCTTAAAATTTATTTTGACTTTTTGAAACATTGTTTAGGTATATTACTATCTTAAAATTTAAACTTTCTATTTTGATATTAATAATGTGTAAATTTTCTACAATGAACAAATTTTCTGAACAGTGAACTCTGAAGTCTCCAAAAGGATGATGGGGTCCCACTGCAATGATTTTACCTGGATCACAATAATACCATTGGCCAACATTTCAGTTTTTTCAGTGTATCAGTGCTCCCAGAAAATAGGAAGTAATTTTGGGGACAACATCCACATTTGTAAGAGGTGGGGAGAATGGTATTTGTTCATTTGGTGGTTTATGGATGCTTGTCATCATTTGTGGGGGTTGTTTGTTACTGGTATTTACAAGGGAGGAAATTATGCAAATGATATTACATTCAGAAATTTCTTTGAAAAAACAGAAAAAAGGAAAAAGAAAAAAAAGAGAGGGGGATATAGGAATGATAGGATGGAAGTGAGGATTGTTGAATATACTTTAATAGGGAAGATTTTTGAACCTATTACAAAATAAGGGACAACTGTTGATCTCAAATATTTTGTATTTGTAAGGATTGATACAAGTTTAAGGTAATTCTTGTTATAACATCTTGTATATATTTTTACTTTTGTTTACAGGATTTTTGTATATTAATATAAATTTAAAGTAATTTTTGTTATACTGTATATATGTTTCTACTCTGGTCTAAAGGGTTTTTGTATATCGATACCAATGTAAGGGTTTTTTGTTACCACATATTGCATATGTGTTTCTACTCTTGTTTATGGTATTGTATGTATGCAGTTCATTTAAAAATGTAAGATAAAGTTCTAGTGTTCAAAAGCTATTACTATTAGTTATAGAGGGCAATCAAGAAACATAGGTCAGTACTTAATCATTTATAACAATCAAATTTGTATATATGTTATACATGTTTTCTAGGTTAAAGAGTTATATTTCAGATAGATGTCTTCAGATACTTCAAAGACCTATAGAACATGGCATTTAAAATGTTTTGTTAATTTAAAATTTTTAATGACAATGAGACATATCTGCTTATGGCAGTACCAATTTACTTCAGAGATGATGGGCCCTGAAGAAACTCCTTATGGAGTTTGCTTTCATTGTGGCATGGTTAGCTACTGGGCAAAGAAACTGTTCTTGCCTTTGATGGGTGACAATGTGCTGTACAGACTGTACATGCAGGACACACAGGAAAGATTGTTGAACTTTGCCAAAACAAAGCAGGACAGTCTCTCAAAATTCACGTTTCACAGAAGAGTCTGTCAGATATTCTTCAGGACACAGAGTAAAACAACTTATTAACTTTGCCAGGACACACAGGAAAGATTGTTGAACTTTGCCAAAACAAAGCAGGACAGTCCTCAAAATTCATGCTTCACAGAAGAGTCTGTCAGATATTCTTCAGGACACAGAGTAAAGCAACTTATTACCTTTGCCAATATAATGCAGAAGTCTTTCAAATTTCCTGCTTCACTGAGAAGTCTTCCAGATACTATGGGCCTATAGGCTGAAGATGGATGCCCCAATGTTGCAATAGGAACTTTGGGTGACTGTCCAGGCAACCAGATGTCTTTGTCATTTCTAGAGTTTTAGAAGTTGTTTGCAATGCACTTTTTGTTTACACAGATAATGTTAGTCTTCTAGGATCTTTGATGGAGTTGAAGACTAGATGTAGCTGCAGTTTTCCTTAGTTATGGTAGAGAGTAAATTAGGTATAAAACTTTAGATTCATTAAGATAGGATAGATAATGGAGTATTCTCTTTGAATTTGTCAGACACAAATGACCTGAAATTTATTACAATGTGAATATAATCTTTACTTGATCATTGTTCTTATTGTGTAGAGTGTTATTATGTTAAAGTTAAAACCTTTCATTTTTTCTTTAGACAAAAAGGGGGAAATATTGTAGAGTATTATTTTAAATAGTGTTACTTTTGTTTATGCTCTAGAACATTTGTTTAATAATGCAAGGATGTGTTTGATTAAATAAAATTAACCCGTATAATACCAGTTGCTAAACAGTCTTATTAATAAAAATCCTGGAGCCAGATATTGGAGTGAAAGCTGAAAGATCAGAGGGATATAACAAGCCACAGCCACAAGTTCTTACTGCTAGAAATTCCTCAGAAGAGAGAGCTACTTCCTGTATACTCACACCTATATACCTTTCTGTGTCCTGCCACCTTACTTTCTCTCTCCACCCAGCTACATCACTTCCTCTTTCTGCCCAGCTCTATCACTTCATGTCTGTCTGTACAGACAGCTAGACCTCTATGGTCAACTAGTGCTTGGATTAAAGGCATGTGTCACCACATCTGGCTCTGTTCCCAGTGTGGCCTTGAACTCATAGAGATCTGGATGAATCTCTGTCTCCCAAATGCTAGGATTAAAGGTGTGTGGTACCACTGCCTGACCTCTATACTGAATATACTGGCTGGTTTTATCCTCTGATCTCCAGGCAAGATTTATTTGTTAGAGCACAAATAAAGTATCACCACATTTCCCCTTTGTTTGTCTAAAATAATTATAACTAATATAAGAAAGACTATATACTATAAGCACAATAACTATATACAATATATACAAACAATAAATACATCAACAATGCCAATCCATTTACATTTGAAAAATTCAGTAAAAATATTCCATTATCTGTCCTTTTTTGGTGAGACCAAGATGCACCTAATTCATTTTCTATCCTAACATATATTATCAACCAAAAACTATCTTTTGATGTCTTTTAAACTTATACACTTAACACCTCTTTAGTGTGTTTCTTTTTTGAATTTGCTAACAAGGAAAACTATAACTATCTAATCTTCAACTCCCTCAGAGACCTAAGAAGGAAATAATATTACCTAATTAAACAAGAAGTACAAACAAGCAACTTCCAAAAAATGTGAGGAATAACAGAAACAGCTGGCTGCCTGGACAGTCACCCAAGGTTTCTCTGCAACACTGGAGCATCCATCTTTGGCCTACAGGCATAACATAACTGACAGACTCATGTGTGAAGCAGGATTTTCTGAAGAGCCTTTCTACCTTGTCTTGGCAAGGATCGGCAGTCCTTTCTTTGTGTCCTGCTTGTCCATTTTGCACAGCATACTGTCTAGGCAAGGGCACTTTATTGCCCAGTGGCTAACTTTTGCCACAGTGAAAGTATACTCCATATGGAGTTTCTTCAAGGCCAATCATCATCTCTGAAGTAGATTGGTGCTGCCAAGAGCAGCAAAGGAAAAAAATCTATGTCATTAAACATCTTAAATGCCACATTCTGTAGATTTCTGAAGTGTTTGAAGATGATATGTCTATCTAAAATGTATTTCTGCTTGACCTTGAAAACATACCTAATATGACTACAAGTTTGATTGTAATGACTAACTACTAACTTTCATTTTTTTATATCCTAATTAGTTGGTAATAACTTTCAAGGACTAGTAATTTGGATTACATTGTTAAATGAACTGTATAGGTTTATTTAACCTTGAACAAGATTAGAAATAATTGTACAGTATTTTCTAATGAAATCAATCTCAAATTGGTATCAATATACACAATTTGTATACAATATACAAAAATCCAATCCAATGTAAAATATTTAAAACAAGTAGCTTCCTTTTAAAAGTAGATTCAATAATCTATTTTTTTATCTTAACATATCTGTATCATTCTCTTTTTTTCTTTTCAGAGTAGATTGAATAATCTATCTCTTATCTATATCCTCCTTTTGCTTTTCTTTTTCTTTTTTTCAATCAAAAATCCTGAATCTAATCTCCTTGTTAAGCTCTTTTTCCTGACCATTATCAATTAATAACTTGTAACCAACCATCCTAAACAATGTAAATCACCCACCCCACCTCTTGGAAATGTGGGTGTCATGTTCTTAAAATTACTTCCTGCTGTCTGGGGTCCACAGCATCTTTAGGGGAACTTGAAAAGAAAAAATTTGGGGTTAATTGTCAAGTTCTGTGAGAGTTAGCTGTGTCATTTGTTGTCCAGTCTCTGCATGAAAATGTAGGGTTTGTTTCAAGTCCTTGCTCCAGTAGTCTGTGAGGCTGGGTCATCTCAGCTAGCCATCTCAAAATTGTCCTGAGCAATTTATAGTCCAAAGCAGATCTTTGGGTGGTGTTTGTCAGCTTAGTGGCATTATAATCATCCTGATGGAATTATCTTTGTGGGGTCCCATCATCTTTTTGGAGACTTCAAAATTAGGCCTAGTCATGGTTCACTGCAGAAAATCTTTTTCTTGGGACAAGATTTCTGAATGATTTATCCTTTTTCTTCAGATGACTCATTTGTCCAGTGGTCTTCAGATTCCTTAGCTGGATACCTTCATTTTCCTGGAAGACAAAAACAAAACCCTTCCCCAACCCTAACTTTGGGAAGGTTCCAAATCTAATCTTTATCAGTTTTGATTTATGGTTTCTTCTGAATTTTTTTAATATTTTTATTTTATAATTAATTTAATTTTTCATATCAGCCATGGATTCCCCCTGTCCTCCATCCTCCCACTCCACAGCCTTCTCTCCCAATGCACCCCCATTCCCACCTTCTCCAAGGCAAGGTCTCCCCTGGGGAGTCATCCAGGCCTGGTAGATTCAGCTGAGGCAGGGACAGTCCCCTTCTCCCTACACCAATGCTGAGCAAAGTGTCTCAGCATAGGACCAAGGTTCCAAAAAGCCAGCTCATGCACCAAGGACAGGTCCTGGTCCCAATGCCTGGGGGTCTCCTAAGCAGTTAAAGCTAATCAACTGTCTCACTTATCCAGAAGGCCTGATCCAGTCCCATGGGGGCTCCTCAGCTATTGGTTCACAGTTCATGTGTTTCCACTAGTTTGGCTATTTGTCCCTGTGCTTTTTCCAATCATGGTCTCAATATCTCTTGCTCATATAATCCCTCCTCTCTCTCACTGATTGGACTCCTGGAGCTCTACCTGGGGCTTGGTTGTGGATCTCTGCATCAGCTTCCATCAGTCACTAGATGAGAGTTCTATCACAACAGTTAAGGTGTTTGGCCATCTGATCACCAGAGTAGGTCAGCTCAGGCACTCTCTCAAACATTGCCAGTAGTCTATAGTGGAGGTATCTTTGTGGATTTCTGGGGACCTCTCTAGCACTCTGCTTCTTCCTATTCCCATGGGGTCTTCATTTATCATGGTATCTCTTTCCTTGTTCTCCCACTTTGTTCCTGATCCTAGATGCCCTTCAATTGAAGAATGGATAAATAAAATGTGGTACATATGCACAATGGAGTACTACTCAGCAGAGAAAAACAATGACATCATGAAGTTTGCAGACAAATTGGATGGAACTAGAAAATATCATCCTGAGTGAGGTAACCCAGACTCAGAACGACAAACGTGGTATATACTCACTCATAAGTGGATACTAGATGTAAAGCAAAGGATAACCAGACTGTAACTCACAACTCCAGGGAGGCTACCTAGTAAAGAAGACCCTAAGAAAGACACAGATCACCCAAATGACAGAGCAAACTGGAAGTGGGGGGGGGTAATGGAGGGCAAGGGTTGGGGGAAAGAGAGCTTAGGGGAGCAGTAGGTCCCAGCTGGATCTTCGGAAATTTTTGTTCTCTCTTCTATAGCTGTTCTATCACCCCAAGTCTATCACTCTTAGCAGTATGGTTTTTTACAATAGGCATTTGGTTATTTATTTGTTCTGAGAAGGGGTTTCTTCTATGATGGCAGGAAAGGACTAAACTGAATTTGTCATGGGGACCTGTGAAAGGCTCCCCAGGGAGTTCCCTGATAGCAAAGCAAAAGATTATCTTGTTTGTCCCATGTTGATCTACAATCATTAGTCCAATGTTTGCCTTTACCACAGCTTCTGTGTAGTCCAGAAGGGAGGAGTGTTCTGTTGCCATTGTTCCTTGAAAAAACATTATTTCCCTTTTTTGGTGACCTTGTTTACTGCAATTAACACATCTGACACTATTATTTTTCTTCAAACCTCTGAAAATCACCTCTCCTATCCAAGTATCATCATGGTCATGAGATTCAATAATCATTATATCTCAGATCCATTCCTCCAAGGGTGCTGATATTGCCTTCAATAGCCTAATTACTCTTTTGCATTGTGCATTAGCATTTTCGAAAGCCAGAGATTCAATTATTATCTGTCTAGCTTCTGAATTTAGTATCATTCTATTTACTGTTGAAGATAGCCTTTGTAAGAAATCCATGAAGGTTTCTTTTGGGTCTTGTATAACTTTTGTAAATGACTCAATTTTCTTCCCAATTTCTTCAATTCTATCCCAAGCATTCAAGTCTGCAATTTAGCATAAAATTAGTGTGTGGTCATCATATAAGGATTGTCTTTGTGTAGCAACATAATCACCTTCTCCAAGAAGTTGATCTTGGGAAATTTCCATACCTCTAGCCCTCCATTGTTGTTCTATAGTCTTAGCCTCCTCTTTCTACCAGGTCTTCCATTGTAACTGGGTTCCAGCCTCTAAAACAGCTGTAACCAAATCTTTCCAGTCTTGAGGGATAGTTCTAGTACAAGTTAACCATGAGTTTAACATCTGCTTTACAAATGGAGAATGCATACCATATGAGACTATAGCTTCCTTAAATCTCCTCAAATCTAACATTTGCACAGGAGTCCAATCAGATCTTACATCAGCCTTTGGCAGTTCCTGTAATGTTATTGGATAGATTAAGGTTAGCTGTTTGAAAGCCTTAGGCTGTTTCTCTGTAACTGTATAATGTAATGCTGAGATAGGTTCATCTTTAAATTCTTCTGTCTGGATCTGAATACCTCTATGATCTATTTTAACAAGATTTTTTAGAAGTTTTATCTTGGCACTCAAATTAACAAACCTTTTTAATGATAAAACAAAAATGATCTAACAAATAATATTCATAATTAATGTTATGTAAATCCCATCAACATTAATTATCCTCTCATTTAATTGTTCTATTTTCAGACCACCTAATGTGTTACAAAACAGAGACCAAATTCCCTCCATTGAAAAAAATGTTTCCCATTTTTTAATGTGAGAAAAAAAATTCTCTTTTAACTAATTTCTCCCTTTAGCATATCTTAATTGACTCACCAAGTCTGCTGACTTTGTAGAACAGTAGAAGCCCATGGAAGTTTCAAGGCAGCTACCTAGTATGGTAGTTGTCTGAGATGGGAATGCATGGAGAGCCCAAAATCCACCAGGAGAGAAGAAGCTAAAGAGACTCCAGCCTGGTGGAAACTCAGGCCATGTGCTACTCTGACCTGTGCCCCAGGCAGCTGCTTTTACATCTGGCTGCATGCAGCTTGGGCCTTGTGGGGCATTTACCCAACCACTCCCACAGTTCCCCAGAGTTTTCTTGAGTGCGAACAGCAGGAAATATTAGATAGAAGGATTTATTGTGGAAAATATTGTGGAGATAAACAGATAGAAAATAAAGGATAGCCTCGAGAGGGCCTGGAACCTATTCCAACGGCCCCGACTGTCTCTGCCCCAGGGTTTTTATAGAGACACCAAGGGGTGGAACAAAAGACCTCCTTCCCCAGCACAGCCAAGTGTAGACCATCTCAGACACCTACACTCAGGCCCGTGGTCCTAATCATCCTCTATGCAGACCTGCTGGGTAAAGCCACGAGGAACCCAAGAACGGGCTCCCACAGGTCTCCCTTTCTTAATATATAAAAAATAACTATTAATGGCTTACAGCAATCTCCATAGCTGTTACACCTCCCAATATAGGAGCAGAGGATGATAAAGATGGTATTTCTCTTTTGAATTAGGTCCAAGGTGACTGCAGCAGTCTTAGCTGCCTCAAGCTCTTTCTAAACCAAAAACTCTTAAGGCAGCTACAAACTTAAAGAATCCCTTAGCTTCATCATTACCATTAACAGGTTAACATAAATATTGCTATACATAGTCACAATTCTCTCAATCTTACAACTCAAAGCAAACTCTTAACAGAACCATTTGAATTAGCATATATGGTGCTATATACAGTTAACAATTTTCTCCGTCTTACAACTTTAACTCAATCATTTGAATTTTCTTGCTAACAGAACATAGGAAAAACTTTGATGTATTCACAACAAACTTAAATATTTCCTTAACTCCACAAAACCAGGGTGCATAATACCAATAGGTTAAACATAATTTCTGCAAACATACATTCAACCTTAATTTACTCATAACTCCTTTTCTTTATAATTTTTAAACAAAATCTCAAACCTAGTTAGAAAAAACCCAAACTTATACAATTCCTACAAACCCATATTGAAAAGCAATATTATCAATCTAACCATTAATACTTTGAAAACTTTTAGCAAAACATTCAAAAGCAATTTCTTAATAAAACTCTTTACACTTTAAAAATAGTCTCTTAGTATACCCCATTTACATTTCTTACTAGCAAAACATGACATTAATCCACTCAAACTGTTTGAAATTAGACTAAGGAATATTAACTCTCCCTTTTCTTTATAATTTAAGCAAAATCTCAAGCCTAGTTAGGAAACCCAAACTTTTCCATTTAAACAGTTCCATTTGTAACACAAAACCAGTTCCATAAGTAATTCCATTTTTACATAAACAGTTCCACAAAACAATTCATGAATCACCAGTTAATAAAGCATATATGCATACACAAAACTGCATCTTGATTCTAGGTAGAAATAAATTTCTCCATTTAAACAGTTCCATTTTTAACCCAATTCCAGCAAACAGTTCCTAGGTCATTGCTATAAGTAAACTCAAAACTGTCCTATTGCAATGAAATCTCTATTGTTCATTTCATTTCTTTTTTTTTTTTTTTTTTTTTTTTTTTGGTTTTTCGAGACAGGGTTTCTCTGTGTAGCTTTGCACCTTTCCTGGAACTCACTTGGTAGCCCAGGCTGACCTCGAACTCACAGAGATCCGCCTGGCTCTGCCTCCCGAGTGCTGGGATTAAAGGCGTGCGCCACCACTGCCCAGCTCATTTCATTTCTTAAGTCCCAAAATTCAAATGATAAATTCTGGTACTAGTCTTCCAAATATGAAGAAATCCATAACCAAAATCTTTTTGTAGTTTTATTTCATTTTAAGTTCAAAAAGTTCAAACAAGAAATAAATTCTGGTATCAGGCTTTCACTTCCAAACATGAAGAGATGTTTTACAACCAAAACTTTTTGCAGTTAACAATTTTTGTTAAAACAAGCATATCTGCAACTTTCATTCTCAAGCTGGAGACCTTTTTAGTTACAGTAATATTTTAAACCACACCGTTTTTGATGTTAGCTCAGGTTTTTCTGTGTTGCTTCGATTTTCCACGGATCTCAGCTGCAGATGCCTTGTGCTGGTTCTGGCGTCTGCCATTCTTAGCTTCTTAGCGGCTTCTGGAACTTTTGAAAACCACTCAGACTGCCTGCTTTGCAGTCTGCTAGGACACTAACTTCTGTATCTCAGGTTTTTTTTCACCATATACATTAAGCATAGATTCACACTTAACACTTACACTTTTTAAAGTCACATATAACTTTTTGCCTTGCAAAACATTTAGACTCACATTCAACATTTACATTTTACAAACTCACATATAACGTATTAATATCTACTTATCTATACTCCTTAAGGAAACTATAGAACTACTTTAGCAAATATATTTCTTATTACTTCTTATGTACTTATTTAAACTTACATTTACAACTAGCATCTTTACTTATTACAAGCTTATTACTACATGTCTTAAGACTACATTAGATACTTCTTGCAAGCTTATATTCTTAAAGGAACTCTATAGATCTATTTCACAAACTTATATAGGGCTACCATTAGCATATATTTAACTTATCAAACACCTAAAGATTTCTTAACACAGAGATCTAACAAGAGAATTTTTACAAACTCACATATCTTATTTTCATCTTTTTCTATTTCTTACTCTTAATTATTATCACTATCTCTATTAGAAAGATTCTCTTACCTAGACAGGAAGTATGTACATCATTTCTAAAGTTTAGAGTTTATAGTCAGCTTTGTTATAAAACACTGGGATTTAGTGACTGTTGTTATAGAATTGTGATAGTTATTGCTAGGGGACTATAACCTTCCCAGGATGACGCCACACTCCAAAGTTGCCAGTTCTCTCAGCCGTTCCGGACTGGCAGAGATGCACTGTCAGCGGTAGATGGTTTTTAACTAGAGGCTGTCCCTTCACCCAAATTCATAATAGCTCCCCTTCAATTAAGACAAACCTTTCTTTTTTTTTTAATTTATTTTAATTTATTTTGCAATACAATTCAGATCTACATATCAGCCACGGATTCCCTTGTTCTCCCCCCTCCCGTCCCCCTCACCTTCCCCCCAACCCCCCCCATTCCCATCTCCTCCAGGGCAAAGCCTTCCCCACAGACTGAGGTCAACCTGGTAGACTCAGTCCAGGCAGTTCCAGTCCCCTCCTCCCAGACAGAGCCAAGCGTCCCTGCATAAGCCCCAGGTTTCAAACAGCCAACTCATGCAATGAGCACAAGATTTGGTCCCACTGCCTGGATGCCTCCCAAACAGATCAAGCCAATCAACTGTCTCACCCATTCGGAGGGCCTGATCCAGTGGGGACCCCTCAGCCATTGGTTCATAGTTCATGTGTTTCCATTCATTTGGCTATTTGTCCCTGTGCTTTATCCAACCTTGGTCTCAACAATTCTCGCTCATATAAACCCTCCTCATTCTCGCTAATTGGACTCCCAGAGATCCACCAGGGGCCTAGTCATGGATCTCTGCATCCAGATCCCTCAGTAGTTGGATGAGGTTTCTAGCACAACAATTAGGGTGTTTGGCCATCCCATCACCAGAGTAGGTCAGTTCGGGCTGTCTCTCGACCATCGCCAGCAGTCTGTTGTGTGGGTATCTTTGTGGATTTCTGTGGGCCTCTCTAGCACTTTGCTTCTTCCTATTCTCATGTGGTCTTCATTTACCATGGTCTCCTATTCCTTGTTCTCCCTCTCTGTTGTTGATCCAGCTGGGATCTCCCGCTCCCCCAAGCTCTCTTTCCCTCAACCCTTGCCTTTCATTACCCCCACTCATGTCCAGACTGTTCATGTAGATCTCATTCCATTTCTCTGTCATTGGGTGATCCCTGTGTCTTTCTTGGGGTCCTGTTTTCCAGGTAGCCTCCCTGGTGATGTGAGTAGCAGACAAGTCATCCTTGTTTCATGTCTAGTATCCTGCTATGAATGAGTACATACCATGTTTGTCTTTCTGAGTCTGGGTTACCTCACTCAGGATGATTTTTTCTAGATCCATCCATTTGTCTGCAAACCTCATGATGCCATTGTTTTTCTCTGCTGAGTAGTATTCCATTGTGTATATGTACCACATTTTGTTTATCCATTCTTCAGTTGAAGGGCATCTGGGTTGTTTCCATGTTCTGGCTATTACAAACAATGCTGATATGAACATAGCTGAACAAGTGCTCTTATGATGTGGTTGAGCATTTCTTGGGTATATGCCCAAGAGTGGTATAGCTGGATCTTGGGGGAGATTGATTCCCAATTTTCTAAGAAAGCACCATATTGATTTCCAAAGAGGTTGTACAAGCTTGCATTCCCACCAGCAGTGGAGGAGAGTTCCCCTAGCTCCACATCCTCTCCAGCATAAGGTGTCTTCAGTGTTTTTGATCTTAGCCATTCTGACAGGCGTAACGTGGTATCTCAGAGTTGTTTTGATTTGCATTTCCCTGATGATTAGGGATGTTGAGCAATTCCTTAAATGTCTTTTGGCCATTTGAGTTTCCTCTGTTGAGAATTCTCTGTTTAGTTCTATAGCCCATTTCTTAATTGGGCATTTTGATGTCTAATTTCTTGAATTTCTTATATATTCTGGATATCAGTCCTCTGTCAGATGTGGGGTTGGTGAAGATCTTTTCCCATTCTGTAGGCTGTCGCTTTGCCTTGTTGACCATATCCTTTGCTCTACAAAAGCTTCTCAGTTTCAAAAGGTCCCATTGATTGATTGTTTCTCTCAGAGTCTGTGCTACTGGTGTTCTGTTTTAGGAAGTAGTCTCCTATGCCAATGCGTTCAAGACTACTTCCTACTTTCTCTTCTAGCAGGTTCAGAGTAGCTGGATTTATGTTGAGGACCTTGATCCACTTGGACTTAAGTTTTGTGCACGGTGATAGATATGGATCTATTTGCAGCCTTCTACATGTTGATATCCAGTTTTGCCAGCACCATTTGTTGAAGATGCTTTCTTTTTTCCATTGTGCACTTTTGGCTTCTTTGTCAAAAATTATATGTTCATAGGTGTGCGGATTAATGTCAGGGTCTTCAATTCGATTCCATTGGTCCACATGTCGATTTTTATGCCAGTACCAAGCTGTTTTTATTACTGTAGCTCTATAGTAGAGCTTGAAGTCAGGGATCGTGATGCCTCCAGAAGTTGTGTTATTGTTCAGGATTCCTTTGGCTATCCTGGATTTTTTGTTTTTCCATATGAAGTTGAGTATTATTCTTTACAGGTCTGTGAAGAATTGTGTTGGTATTTTGATGGGGATTGCATTGAATCTGTAGATTGCTTTTGGTAAGATTGCCATTTTTACTATGTTAGTCCTGCCTATCCATGAGCATGGGAGATCTTTCCATTTTCTGACATCTTCTTCAATTTCTTTTTTCAGGGACTTAAAGTTCTTGTCATATAGGTCCTTCACTTGCTTGGTTAGTGTTACCCCAAGGTATTTTATGCCATTTGTGGCTTTAGTAAAGGGTGATGTATCTCTGATTTCCTTCTCCACTTCTTTGTCCATTGTATATAGGAGGGCTACTGATTTTTTTGAGTTGATCTTGTATCCTGCTATGTTGCTGAAGGTGTTTATAAGCTGTATCAGTTCCTTGGTGGAATCTTTGGGGTCGCTCAAGTATACTATCATGTCATCTGCAAATAGGGAAAGCTTGACTTCTTCCTTTCCAATTTGTATCCCCTTAATCTCCTTATGTTGTCTTATTGCTCTGGCTAGAACTTCAAGTACTATATTGAATAAGTATGGGGAGAGTGGACAGCCTTGCCTCGTTCCTGATTTTAGTGGAATTGCTTTGAGTTTCTCTCCATTTAATTTGATGTTGGCTGTTGGCTTGCTGTAAATTGCCTTTATTATGTTTAGGTATGTTCCCTGTATTCCTGATCGCTCCAATACCTTTATCATGAAGGGGTGTTGGATTTTGTCAAATGCCTTTTCTGCATCCAGTGAGATGATCATATGGTTTTTTTCTTTGAGTTTGTTTATATGGTGTATTACATTGACGGACTTTCGTATGTTGAACCACCCTTGCATCCCTGGAATGAATCCTACTTGATCATGGTGGATAATTGTTTTGATGTGTTCTTGGAGTCTGTTTGCCAGTATTTTATTGAGTATTTTTGCATCAATGTTCATGAGGGAGATCGGTCTGTAGTTCTCTTTCTTTGTTGTATCCTTGTTTGGTTTAGGAATTAGGGTAATTGTAGCCTCATAGAAGGAGTTTGGTAATGTTCCTTCTGTTTCTATTGTGTGGAACAATTTAGAGAGTATTGGTATTAACTCTTCTTTGAAGATCTGGTAGAATTCTGCGCTGAAACCATCTGGTCCTGGGCTTTTTTTGGTTGGGAGACTTTTAATGACTGTTTCTATTTCATTAGGGGTTATTGGACTATTTAAATAGTTTATCTGGTCTTGATTTAACTTAGGTATGTGGTACCTATCCAGAAAGTTATCCATTTCTTTTAGGTTTTCCAGTTTTGTCGAATAGAGGTTTTTGAAGTATGACCTGATGATTCTCTGGATTTCCTCAATGTCTGTTGTTATGTCCCCCTTTTCATTTCTGATTTTGTTGATTTGGATGCTCTCTCTCTGTCTTTTGGTTAGTTTAGATAAGGGCTTGTCTATCTTGTTGATTTTCTCTAAGAACCAACTCTTTGTTTCATTAATTTTTTGTATTGTTCTCTTTGTTTCTATTTTATTGATTTCGGCTCTCACTTTGATAATTTCCTGGCGTCTATTTTTCCTGGGAGACTGTGCTTCTTCTTGTTCTAGAGCTTTCAGGTATGCTGTTAAGTCTCTAGTGTGAGATTTCTCCAACTTATTTATGTGGGCATTTAGTGCTATGAATTTCCCTCTTAGTACTGCTTTCATAGTGTCCCATAAATTTGGATATGTGGTGTCTTCATTTTCATTGATCTCTAGGAAGTCTTTAATTTCTTTCTTTATTTCTTCCTTAACCCATTGGTGATTCAGTTGGGTATTATTCAGTTTCCATGAGATTGCAGGTTTTCTGTAGTTTCTGTTGTTGTTGAAATCCAACTTTAGACCATGGTGGTCTGATAGAACCCAGGAGGTTATTCCAATTGTTTTGTATCTGTTTAGATTTGTTTTGTGGCCAAGTATGTGGTCAATTTTAGAGAAGGTTCCATGGGGTGCTGAGAAGAAGGTATATTCTTTTTTGTTAGGATGGAATGTTCTGTAGATATCGATTAAGTCCATTTGAGTCATGACATCAGTTAAGTCCTTTATTTCTCTGTTAAGTTTCAATTTGGGAGATCTGTCCAGTGGTGAAAGTGGGGTGTTGGGGTCTCCCACTATTAATGTGTGGGGTTTTATATGTGATTTAAGCTTTAGTAATGTTTCTTTTACATATGTGGGTGCCCTTGTGTTTGGGGCATAAATATTCAGAATTGAAACTTCATCTTGGTGGATCTTTCCTGTGGTGAGTATGTAATGCCCTTCTTGATCTCTTTTGATTGATTTTAGTTTGAAGTCTATTTTGCTGGATATCAGGATGGCTACACCCGCTTGTTTCTTAAGACCGTTTGATTGGAAAGTCTTTTCCCAGCCTTTTATTTTTAGGTAGTGTCTATCTTTGAATTTGAGATGTGTTTCTTGTATGCAGCAGAAAGATGGGTCCTGCTTTCGTATCCATTCTGTAAGCCTATGTCTTTTTATAGGTGAATTAAGTCCATTGATATTGAGGGAAATTAATGACCAGTGATTGTTCATTCCTGTTATTTTTTGGTGGTGATGTGTGGGTACTTCTATATGTTGGGGTTTACTGCTGTGGCTTTATCTGTTGCCTGTGTTTTCGAGGGTGTATCTGACTTCCTTAGGTTGGAATTTTCCTTCTAGTGCTTTCTGTAGGGCTGGGTTTGTGGATAAGTATTGTTTAAATCTGGCTTTGTCATGGAATGTCTTGTTCACTCCATCTATGGTGATTGAAAGTTTTGCTGGGTATATTAGTCTAGGCTGACATCCATGGTCTCTTAGTGTCTGAATTACATCTGTCCAGGTTCTTCTGGCTTTCAAAGTCTCCATTGAGAAATCCGGTGTTATTCTGATGGGTTTGCCTTTATATGTCACTTGGCCTTTTTCCTTTGCTGCTCTTAATATTCTTTCTTTATTCTGCACGTTTAGATGTTTAACTATTATGTGGCGAGGGGACTTTTTTTTGGGGTCTAGTCTGTTTGGTGTTCTATAAGCTTCTTGTATCTTCATAGGCATTTCCTTCTTTAAGTTGGGAAAGTTTTCTTCTATGATCTTGTTGAATATATTTTCTGTGCCCTTGAGTTGGTATTCTTCTCCTTCTTCGACCCCTATTATTCTTAGGTTTGGTCTTTTCATGGTGTCCCAAATTTCTTGGACATTTTGGTTCATGACTTTGTTGGCTTTAGTGTTTTCTTTGACTGATGAATGTATTTCTTCTACTGTATCTTCAACGCTAGAGATCCTCTCTTCCATCTCTTGCATTCTGTTGATTATACTTGCATCTGAAGTTCCCAATCGTTTTCTCAGATTTTCTATTTCCAGCATTCCCTCTGTTTGTGTCTTCTTCATTTTTTCTATTTCCCTTTTCAGGTCTTGGACTGTTTCCTTCATTTGTTTCATTGATTTTTCTTGATTTTCTCTCAGTATTTTATTGTTTTCTTCCAGGACTTTATTGATTTCTTCTAATTTGTTTGCCCTTTCCTCTAGTTGTTTACAGCGTTCTTCACATTTTTTTTGTCTTTTCCTCTACACAAGCCTCTAGCTTCTTCATGATGTCATTCATAAGGCTGTTTTCTTCTGCTTCTTCCAATTTCTGATGTTCAGGTCTAGGTGTTGGAGGAGGGCTAGGGCCTGGTGATGCTGTATTGCTATTCATTTTGTTGTATATGTTTCTGCCTTGACGTCTGCCCATCTCCTTGTGGTTCGTTCTTGGCCTTATCCGCACACTTGGTTCAGACAGACCAGTGTTCCAAAAGGGAAGTCAGTGTTCCAAAAGGGAAGTCTGGAGCAAGATCCAGACAAACCTTTCTATTACAGTAGTACTTTTGGTTTGTTCTACCAAAAAACTTCACTTCATGTTGAGGGTGAAATCACCGTATTTAGCCGCTGTAAAGCTCTTCGCCAAATACTGCACAGCTATTAGGTGATATAAAGTATTTTTCTAAAGGAGCTAGTAAAGCCACAAGTGGAACAGCTCTGAACTGTATCTAGTATTTTCACTTCATTAACTTTAATTCCTGATGTTATTAGTAGCTGTAATATTTAGCATTGATTTCTTATAAGGAACTTTCAGGTGAAGCAACTCTTTTGTAAGACAGCTAGAATTTCTGAAGTTTGTTTCCCATCTATAAAGCAGTCATTTCTTTTTGAATGCCTGTTTCCTTGTCCCCTTAATTAGATTTGCAAAGGAATCACTCATTGCAGGCTGTTTGTTCAAGAGGTAAATATTTTTTTTTAATTTCAACATAAGTTTCTTCATATCTAAGACAACGTTCAGTGTATAAACTGCTTTCCCTTGTTTTAAGGATTTTAAAGTGGCTTGTTTGCTCTTATAGGTAGCTTTTTGTCATCCAACTACTGTAAAAATTTGCACAGCTATTAGGGTAAATAAGGCAAACCGCGAAGCACCTAGTTCCATATCCTTTCAATTTTTCATTGGAACTGACACTTAAACTCTTAGATGATTTTCCTCCTTATTCTTTTAAAAGCTGTATTTTAAGTTTACCATGAACGTATTTTTGAGTTGACAAGTGTTTCAGGGCAATGTCACCATCTTTAGTGGAAAAACTACCTTTTTCAGAATGCATTTCCCTTATGTCAGTCCATAATAATATCAGTCCCTTATATCATTTCCCTTATATCAGTTATTTCCCATAGTTCTTTTTGGGTCTGAGAGTCAACTGGTTCTTTTACCAGATTTGCTTACAAATTCTTGCCTGGGAGGTTTGAACAAAGTTTTTTGCTTTTGCAATGGGAGATTTGAACAAGCATTTTACATTTTCAATTATGGGACATTTCAATTATGGGAGGTTTCTGGTCTCTCCTCAACTGGCTTCAACAGGTGTCTCTCCTTCGTTTGACACTGGTCCCCAAATCAGAACTGCACCTGCCTCGTTAACATGCATTGAGGTGGGCAATTTCTGATAGCAACTTTCCTTGGGACTTGTGTTTGCCTTAGCCAGTCAGTGAAAAACAAGATCATTTACAACAGCTTTTCCATAGCTCCTTCAGAGAGATTTTCTCCCACTGATTTTATTCTCACTTTGCTTATTCCTCCCCCCCCCAGATGCAGAGCTTCAGGTATGTGTCTGCAGCTCTGTACCCCTGCTAGCTGCCTTTGGAAGTAGGAGCTCCCCCCTCCCCTGATCTGCCTCAAATTCTAGCAGCTTTTCACAGGTCATGCATTTTCTGGGGAGGAATCTGTCCCTTCTGTTTCTTCAGAGTCTTTCTCCCAGACAGTTCCCAGTTTGGTCTCAGTTTATCCCCTTTACCCCAGAAAGTTTCCGACACTATAGTGGCGGCTTTCCCTGCTACTGAAGGTAGGGGCTTTTTGTCTGTTTGTTTTCGGGGTCTGCGTGGTTTGCATACAGACTGAAAATCTAACAAGGGAAGTTGTTACCTTTTCTAAACTCCCATTAGGACAGGTGTTTTGCCTGATTAGGCCTTCACCTGGCCAAGTCCCCCCAGTGGGTTGCATTTGCTTGTCTGGGTGCTCAGGGACAGAGCTTATGCCAGAGGCAATCACCCCTCAGTGCTAAACTCCCTCATCTCATCAGGAGTCAGTTAAAACAAAGCTTTTCTCAAAGAGGTGCTTTCTCTGACAGAAAAGAAAGCTTTATTCCTGGATAGTTCTGTTCTGCCCTGACTGCATTATGTTCTGCATTCTGACTCGGCAGCATGACTGTTTCAGACAGTTCAGCTTTACTGTTTTCCCAGAAAGATCCTTACTGATAGGAAAGCTTTTCTCAGATTTTTTGCAGCTGTGAACCTATCAACCTGGGACTTGTAGGAAAGTGGACAACTGTGCTGTTCCCACTGACTTTAGTTTTGTTTGTTCATTAGCATTCTTCCCCTGGGTCCTGCACCTTCCTGCCTCAGCTCTGTGCTCCAGGAAGTTTACCACTGCAGGAACCCTAGTATCCCCGAAATGCACTCCAACTCAGAGATGCTGACCAGTTGCCTCTGGGTTTTTGCTCAGAAGCAAGGATACAATGCTAACAGCTTGCATGCTTCAGGGGATCATTGCATTAGGATGATTAGGAGCACCTTTTCAAAGACACTCACTCAGACAAAACCCTTGATGCCTCAGCTCAGTTGTAACTGAAAAGCTTGGCTTTTTTGCTTTTCTCAGGTAGTTTCCTGCCTTTTGGGGATCTCTGTAGCTCTTTACCTGCACTCTCCCAAGTGTTTCCCTCAGGGTGCTCTGACCCACTGTCTTTTACTAGCTTGAAGAGACAAGGCTTAGAGGAAGTTTTTAGGAACTTGTCCCTGCCTCCTGCAATGCAGGGATGATTGTAAAAGCTTAAAAGAGAACTTAGGTTTTGCTGTCTTCAGAGGCTTGTTGTTTTCCCTTCGAGCTAATTACAGGTGGTTCCCATACTAATATCTTCAGGTGATTCTAATTTTTGCCCTTTTGAGAAAGTTAAAGGCTTTAGTTTTTAAGTTTAAGAGCTTTTGAGAAAGATGAAGGCTTTTTAGAGAGGTTTTCCCCCAAATTTTCCAAGAAAAGCTTTATAATTTAAGAGAAAGATTTCCCCCCCCAGGAGAAAAACCAACTTTTCCCAAAACTTCCCAAATTTAAACTTTGAGTTCTTACACCCCCATTTTTGCCTCAGGGAGAAATTAGTTTCTCCTGCTGCTTGGACTTTGCATTTCAGCTGTCCCCAGGATGAAAGCTTCCATGGGAAACTTTTTCTTCCCCATAAGCTCAAAGAAGAGTTTTTTTACTACCCGTAAAGCCCAAAGAAAGATTTTTCCCCCAGTTTGTATTCAAAGCCCCCAAAGTTAGAAAATTGAAGAGTTTTTCTGTCTAGTTGCCTTACTTATTTTTTTCCTACACAATCTTACACTTCTAAGGTTTTCCTATACTATATTAGTACCCTATACCTTATACTTATTTTTCACAGATAGCAATTGAGAAAGGGATAGAAGATAGAAAATTTTGACAGAAGAGAATTTTGCGCTGTAGCATCGGACATACTTCCAGTCTGCTTTCTTTTTCTCTTGAGGATAAAACCCCTGCCTCTCAATTATATATATAAAATATATATTTTCCATAACACTGGCATGCCTTTCCACTGGCAGGGCTGACCCACACTTTTGCCAAAAATTCTGTAAAAAACTATTATTTTCTTTTATCTTAGTCCCTATTATTTTGTCTTTAGTCCCTGTTCATTTGACTTTAGTCCCCCCCTTTTTTTAGTCCCCCCTTTTTTTAGTCCTTTTTTTCTTTTTTCTTTAGTCCTTGTTCAGGCACCATTCTGTGGGGCATTTACCCAACCACCCCCACAGTTCCCCAGAGTTTTCTTGAGTGCGAGCAGCAGGAAATATTAGATAGAAGGATTTATTGTGGAGAATATTGTGGAGATAAACAGACAGAAAATAAAGGATAGCCTCGAGAGGGCCTGGAACCTATTCCAACGGCCCCAACTGTCTCTGCCCCAGGGTTTTTATAGAGACCCCAAGGGGTGGAGCAAAAGACCTCCTCCCCCAGCACCGCCAAGTGCAGACCATCTCAGACACCTGCACTCAGGCCTGTGGTTCTAATCATCCTCTATGCGGACCTGCTGGGTAAAGCCACAAGGAACCTGAGAACGGGCTCTCACAGGGCCTGAGCTCCAGGCAAGCTTTATTGGCTAGAGCACAAGTAAAATATCACCACACACCTGTAGTCAGGAGGCTGCATCAGTAACTAGCTGACTGGAAGGGGTAGGGAGGAGCCAGATGGAGATGGGTTTTTAAGAAGGGGTGAGGAGAAGCATGATTTTTTTTGTGGGGGGAGGACTTGACCAAGGAGAGGGGGTGAACTACTTGCTATTCAGCCTCTCCAAGGAGCAGAATTCCATCTCAACCTTTGAATCTTGAGTTCTTTAGAGGGACAGAGATTTAGTTAAATTAATTTCATAGCTTTGAAAGAATAGGAGCCTGAGGGAACAAAATTCCCTCAGGCTGAGCCTCTTGCAGCCTAACTGCTGCTGGAAGCTGCAGAGCTACAATTGCTGATTCAGACCACCATGACTTAAAAGGCAGCAATAATTAAATAAAAGGACAACACTTCCTACACATAGGAACCATTTATCAAGTTCCTACATGCTACAGCCTTCTCAAAAATATGATGACATAGCAGTGAGCATGTGAGAAGTGGTACATCTCTGAAATTTAAGGTCAAATGAAGGCAATGGACTTAAAACAAGGGAAATATATGTATAATTGTATGTTGTGTGACTTGAACATACAGCTTTGAATTAAATAGAAATTAGTCAGGTGGAGTTCAAAAGAGTATGCATCACATAGAAACAACAGCATGTGTGAAGGCCCCATGGAGAGACATAATTTTATAGGTTCAAGGAGCTAAAGGAGAGTGTGGTGGCTGGAGTGCAGTGACATGGCGACTGGAAGTATAAACAAGGCCACAGAGAGGGGCAATGCTACATCATCTCAGCCTAAATCAAAGCTGGGAAGAGCCTTGAGCTTCACTCTAAGTGCAAATGTCTGTAACACCCTAAGTAGGGGGGCAGCATAATTTATTTTAAAGGCATGCTTGCTAGTTTGTAGAAAATGAGTTGAAAAAGAGCAAGATTAAAGGCAATAGGCCATTAAAGAGCTATCACTGTCCGTGAAATGATGGCAGCTTGTACTGTGAGCACAGCAGAACACTCCCATCCTTCATCTTTAGCAATACCAGGCCAGGCTCAAGATGGAAGGTCCACAAGGGATTCAAACCAAGGGCAGCTGTGACCTTTAAAGTCCTTGGCCTAGTTCCCTACATCTGCCAGCCAGACCTGAGTTCTTAAAGGCATTGATTGCAGCCTTCACAAAAGCACCAAGCTATAAGACTGAGTGTCTAACACATGAGCCTAAGGGGACACTTCAGATTAAAATCATAACATTCCTCCCCTGGCCTCCAAAGGCTCATGGCCATCTCATAATATAAAATGAATTCAGTCTAACAAAACTTCCCACTGTCTTAAGAATCTCAACATGGTTCAAAAGCAGGTCTCTTGAGACTTAAGAAAAACTCAGCTGTGAGCTCCTGGAAAATTAAAAATGAAAAACAAAAGCACCTTACATGCTTCCAATGTACAATAGCACAGTGCAAGCATTTCCCATTGTAAATGTAATCAACTACCTTACTAAATAAGAAACACAGAACCAGTGCAAAGAAGAAAGCCAAGAGGTCAGAGCTAAAACCTTACCCTTCCTCCTGCAGTGGTCCTAACTCTCCAAAAGAGAGCTACTTCCTGTGTTAAAGTCTTTATATAGACTTTCTGTTCTGCCTTCTCATTGATTGTAAACCCAACCACATGACCGCCTCGTCACTGCCTGTCTGTATAGACCTCCAGGTCTGCTATGGTTGGTATTGAGATTAAAGGCGTGTGTATCCAATGCTGGCTGTATCCCTGAACACACAGAGACTTACCTAGCTCTGCCTACCAAATGCTAGGATTACAAGTGTACACCACCACCGCCCAGCTTTCCTATGGCTTGCTAATAGCTCTGACCCCTGGGCAACTTTATTTATTAACATACAAAAAACATTTTAATACAAATAAAATATCACCATATCCCATTCTATAGAGAAGAATAAGACAGCAATGGAAGACTGAACTAAAGCAACACTTAAGGTCATCAGGGAAACCATTGCAACTCCATGTCCAGCACCTGGAGCATGTGGTGCATTATGAGCACCAACAAGCTTGAGAAGGAAGCCCTGCCTGACTGTCCTGCTGCTTGCTGCATGCATGGTCTCACACCTGTGTTTGCCATACTCAATGCTTGTAGTTTCCTTCAGCAGAGTTCCACTTCTTTGACATCTCTGCATCCAGGAGTCCTGGTAACTTTTGTTTTATCTTCACAACTACATGTATGTTGTTGTGTGACTCCCTACATGGAATTTAACCTTGCGACACATTACCTGGTCTTGTAGACTTTATTCTGAAACCTCACTAACCCATGAACTCTTGTGTTCTGTAGGTCTTCAAAACTGACATAATATAAATGAAACCATATTCTACTGAACTCTCAATATGCAGCCAGGCCAGGTTGGGAACCACCACAGTGACCATGAGAGCTTACAAGGGTGAATGAAGAAAAGGAAAGGCATGATAAAAAATGATTACTTCCCTTCCCTTGATGGTCCTTATTTGTTCAAGGTGCCTGGCTGGCTCTCCTCTCTCTGATTAGGTACTCTAACACTCAGATTTTCAGGACATGAGCAGAATGTGGTCAGATTCTTTGCCAGGAAGTACCATAGAAAAAATAATTTTTTGAAGAAAAGTAACTAATATACTAAGCATACTTGCTTCTTGGTGACAAAGAAAACAGATTTTTTTTCATTGACCGCAAGAAAGAAATAGGCATTCTGGCTATCACCTCAATCAGTGTAGGGCTATATTTGAACCAACTAGCATAGTAAGTGTGATGTTCTACAAGTGATCTATGTTGCTTATTCTTATAATTTGCTTACTTTCTACTCTAAGTTTACTACTGTATTAATTTCCTTGTACTATGATAAAACACCTGACAGAGGCAGCTCAAGGGAGGAAGGGTTTATTTTGGCTCACAGTTTGAATGCACAGTTCATCCTGGCAGACAAGTCATGGTGGCAGGAGCTTGAGACAGCTCATTGCATCCACAGTCAGGAAGCAGAGAGACAGATGATGGAGGCTCTGGCCAAATTTTTCCTTGTGTTCACCCTTGTAATCCAGCCTGTGGAATGATGTTGTCAAATTCAGGGCAGATTTTCTCTCCTCATTAGACACACTTTCATAGACACAACTGGAGGTGTGCTTCCATGGTGATTGTAAAAACATTCAATTTGAAAATTACTATTTCCCAGCACTCGGGAGGCAGAGCCAGGCGGATCTCTGTGAGTTCGAGGCCAGCCTGGTCTCCAAAGCGAGTTCCAGGAAAGGCGCAAAGCTACACAGAGAAACCCTGTCTCGAAAAACCAAAAAAAAAAAAAAACCAAGAAAATTACTATTAACCATCATACCTCCTTTATTATTTCTTTGCATGTACTCTTCTTCTAAGAATGACAGGAAGAAAGGTGGCTAGTGCAATATAGGGTTTGGATAGTCTTAAATTCACTTACATTACACAGTAACCAATATAAATAAATAAATCAGGTTTACAGTCTTATTTCTGAAAAGGCCCTGTTCTAAAACCTCAAAAGCATGGGCTGTCCATATTCTGATTGCCTTTCTGATCTTCTGAATTCTCACTAGAAATGTATATCAAGCTCTTTCAATAATATTCTGGGACTTTCTAGGACGCATCAACAATTGCTTGCATACTCCTCCTACACACCCTTCTTGTCACTATGTTAAAATACCAATACCAGATTGAGACAATGTTAGGAAGGAAAGGTTCATTTTCGTTCATGGTTTCAGAGTGATTTCAGTTCATTATGGCAGGGAAGGCATAAGAGTGGGAATGAGTGTGTTTGGAGGTGGAAGTGTGAGGCTTGTTCACATTGCAGTAAAGTAGAGAGATGAGGCTAGAATCAGAAGCAGACCTATTCTTCAAAGACCTGCACCTGGTGACCTACTTCTGCCAGACAATTCCCAATTCCTTAAAGTTACACCACAAGCTGGGGACCAAGAAGTCAAGACAAGAGCATGTGGTACGCATTTTTAGGTTAAAAAAACTAACAGCTGCCGGGTGGTGGTGGCGAACGCCTTTAATCCCAGCACTCGGGAGGCAGAGCCAGGCAGATCTCTGTGAGGTCGAGGCCAGCCTGGACTACCAAGTGAGTTCCAGGAAAGGCACAAAGCTACACAGAGAAACCCTGTCTCAAAAAACCGAAAAAAAAAAAAACTAACAGCTATCATTCTCACTTTTAAGAAAATGAGTCAGAATCTCTGATCAGAAACTTCCTAGATGATATTCAGAATTTAGAAACATATTAAGTTCTCATTTCTACTGTAACAAATACCAAAACAATGGTCATTCAAAATAACATAAATTTAGTATCTCATGATTTGAGAGGTCGGAAGCCTGGAACAAGTCTCAGTAGAGACAAATTCCTTTCTAAAAGCTATAGGGAAGCATCCATTTCTGGCATCTTAAGACTGCATTTCTGGATCCTCAGTTCCCTCCTCCATTGCCAACACCAGCTACAAGTGGTAGGATCTTTCCCACATTACAGCACCCTGGCGTTCTCTCTTCTGGCTTTCTCTTCACCCTGTAGGAATGCTCATAACCACATTGAATAGATAATTTGAGCGTATTTGCCCATGTCAAAGTTAGTCAATCAGTAGCTTAATTATTTTTGTAATCTTAATTTCACCTCTCCAGGGAAACCTATTAATAGTCCCCTTGCCATCAGAGTGTAGACATCACTGGCAGAGGAATAGGAAACTTCTTCTGCTTATTATGAGCATCTTCCTTTTACCTCCATTGGTATCTGTGGATGTTTTAAAACATTTGTAGAATGTATATGCTCTTCCACTCTTGAGAGGAACGTCTTTATCATCCTTCCTCATGATCCATTACCTTGCACATACTCCACTGAGTGTTCCAACCAGTCTTCCACTGCAAAGGTTTCCAGAGTCAGGGACCAGTGGGTGATAACTGGGAATTTTATGAAGACTGAGATCAAGGCTTGCAGAGTTAAATGCACATTTAATTCAGCACCTGTGAATATCCACCTTTTTGATAGGCAGTTCCTCACACAGGAAAGGCTACAAGTTCTACCTTTCTCAAGGATACTGCAGGTCTTCATTTTCCTTGACGGTCTTTGCTCATGACTGAAGCTCACTGGACATGTGAGATCAAGTATAAGACAGAAAAGGTAGAACAAAATTGTCTTAGTTCAAGTGCATAATTTATGAAGTCTGAATATTAATGATCCTGTTCTTTGTAGTCAGGCAAATGAAATATGCAGAGGAAGATAAACTTGGAAGCCCAGAAACTTCAGGTATTTTAGACTTAGTTCCCCTGAGGGCATAGCTATAAAAGAACAGCCAGATTTGTATAGCCATTTTGAGTGTGTTAAGAGCTTTTACGTATTAACTTGCATTATGCTTGCCATGAAGCTGGTGAGAGAGTAGAGAGCTTCCACTTAGTAAATGAGGAAAATGAGGCTCTATCAACATCATAGAGCTTGCCAGAGGCTGAGCTGGAAAAAGAAATCAGGTGACCTGATTCTAAAACCCAGTCCCTCCATGGCTTTACTTTGCTTTGTAAGATTTTATGTGAAATAATTTTATGTAAATAAGAATAACAAATGTTTTAGAGGGGGCAAGTCCTGAATTGAGATGGTGAGATGGTTCAGTGGTAAGAGCACTTCCTGACAACCTGAGTTCCTCTCCAGACCACATGCAAAAAGCCAGATGAGGTGGCTCCCATCTGTCATCCCAGAACATCTATGGCAAAATGGGAGGCATAGACAAAAGACTCAGCCGAAAGTTTGTGACACAGTGCAACAGTAGAAGTAACCAGGAAGATTGGGCTTCAGTAACGCAGAGGGAGGGAACAATTCCAGAAAGCTGGCCTCGGACTCCCCATCTCATAAATAAGCACATCTTTGGGGTAAAAAGATATGCTATAAAAATAGCACCTGCCTGTTTGATGAATTTGGAATACATTATTGGCTACAGACCACCTGCCTCCTCTCTCCACCTGCCACTTAATGTCTCTTCTCTTCTCTCTCTCTCTCTCTCTCTCTCTCTCTCTCTCTCTCTCTCTCTCTCCAATGAGCACATGAACCACTTATTCCTCAGCCAAATTCCTCTCAATGTTATATTAAGCAGAAACTCTAAGTAAAATCCATTGGGATTAGCCATATGCCTTACAACCTCTTGTCTTGGAAACTTTATTGGTCTAAAAAGTAAGACTTACTTTTTAGTATACACAAACATATACATAAACATACTCACATACTTAAACATATACACATATATAAACATACATATATATATATCTAAAGATATACATACATAAACATAACATGTACATACAGGTATATATATATACATACATACATATGAATACATATATATACCTAAGCACATGCATACATATATACACATACACATATAACATATACATATAGGCATATAAATACACACATACACACAAACACATGTATATATATACTTACACATGCACACAAATCCTGAGGTCATTTTAGAAAGATTCTGGAGTTTATGCAAAGAATGAGTGGCTTCTGAGTCTAGTATGGAGCTGAAGCCAGAGCTGCATTTTAGAAGCTGTAGTTTTCTCCATCTCTTTAGCCCAAATGAAGATTTAGTTAGGGTAATTTTCCAGAATGTAAACTTTATCTCATAATTGTTACTGTGCTGTTGTTCACTCCATTGTGTAGTGGTTCATTGGGTCTTTCTTTGCCCTGATTCAAATGCTGTTTTATCCATGATAGAAATGAAAGAAGTTTTGTATTACCAGATTGGCATCACTAAGGCCCATTGTTGGGAAAATTATCTTAGATACCCCTACTTCTCTTTAGTGGTTTAAGGCTGGTTTTAATGATTAATGGGAAAGGGCTGTTATAATGATTTCACTTGTTTCCTCAGTACATTCATTTTTATAGTAAAGGTTCTATTGCTAAAAAGTAAAATAAACACAGTAACTTTTCATGAAGATGGTTGTTCAGGGAAAATAACCTTTATTTACTTAGCCATTTAATCTGCAAAACAAATATTTACTGAACTTCTATGGTTATTTTGCAACAGCATTATTGCAACAGTGAGCAGGAGCTAGGTGCATCTCTTATAACTTTAAAGGGGCATTAACAAGAAGCAGGTAAGCAGAGCAGTAGATGAAGGAAAGTGGAAGTGAGGCAGGGTAAAAAGTAAGATGGACTCTCAAGTGGACCAGGAAGACTCTTTCAGGAGCAGCTACTGTAAGTGAGCTGTAGTGGGAAAAAGTTGTTCAGCCAGGATTTATGGAAAATTCCAAAATGTGTTTTCAACTCGCATTTTGGGAATTTTCAATTAAGGCTCAAATTTAAGGTATTGTGTTCTTCTACTGTGCACCCCCTGCCACCCCTGCCAAATTTTACTTCTCAATGTTATGCAACAAAGAGGCACTTTTCAGCACAAGTTTCCCAGCAAAGGACAGAATATATGCATTTCACATCTTGCTGGAGAGCCCTGATTTTTCACCAGGAAGCTGTTTAATTAAGCTCACTATTAAACCCACACCCTGCCTCTGTGTGGGCTCATTGAAACCTTCCCCAGTGTCTTTATTACAGCAGCACTGCACTCTAATGCCTGTTTACTTAACTCAGTAACTACTTTGTGGGTATCAGTTCTCTGCTGACATGCTCTAAGCATTGTAATACAAAGAGTTATCCATTGTCTCCGCTTACAGTTAGTTTCTGGAGAGCAAAGACTGTGACTTCAGTTCTAACCCCATCACCCTAGATTTCCTTGATCTTAGCCTCATAAACATGAGCCTAAAGATGCCTTTCTTATCTCCATCTTTTCCTACAATTACTGTACCTCTCGTGCTTTATATCACTTATGTGAAGAAGGCTCTTTTGTGTATATTACTAGAAGTTTGTACACTTAAGACTATTCATTTACTTTAGCATCTGTACTTTCAGAAAGTTATTTCAAGTAAATCAAAGTAACCAGTCAAATATTTGAGTGTAATGGCATTCTTTACAGTACTATTTACATCGATTCAAATTGGATACACTTTTAAACCTAGCCAGCCAGTGCTTGTCATATGAGCATTCTTCTTTTTGTAATCTATGTCTTCCTCTTTTCCTCTGTGCTAATTAGCTTCCCATTACTGTTTTTAAAAGTCTTAAAAATATGAATTATTTATTTGGGAATCATGTTTCACAAGTTCCAACCCATAGTCATTTGATTCTGTTGCTTTGGGCCTATGGTGGCACAGTACACCATGTTGCGGGCACATGGAGAGGCAGTGCTTTTAACTAGTGATGGTCAGGAAGAGGAGCTCAATAGTTTGCACCCAGTGACTTGACTTCCTCCCACTAGGATAGGCCTCTTAAAGTTCTTTCTCACAATAGCATTGTAGGCTGGCAACTAAGAGTTTAGCAGTGGGCCTTTGGAAAATACATCTAAAGCATAGTACTCCTCCTTGGGTTCCTACTCTATATATTACTCTGTTTTGTTCTTCCAGAGAAAGATGCATTAGTCAGGCTCCAAGGAAAGCACAGGTGGAGAGATAAACCAAGTATAACCACCAAAAAGGCCCAGAGCTAGTATTTTACATTACTGATAGTAATAATTTAAGATGGGTTATTCCAGAAAAACTTTACCTTCATTTCTGTCAACTGCATGGAACAAGGTCTATAAGACTAAAACCATATTAAATAGAATTATTGACTAAATGGTCAATAGATGGAGGGAATTTTGTCTGATCTGGTCATGTCAAAAATACATGGCTTCTCTATGTAACTCTTGCGGGAGTTTCTTCTTCATCCATACCAAAGTTACTGAGATAGGGAAATTTCTTCCTATATTCCCAGGGGATATGTAGCATGAATCTTAGAGGTCTTATTAATAAAATCAAACCTGAGGCTAGTTATTGGGGTGAATACTGGAAGATCAGAGAGACAGAACAAGTCACAGCTAACCTCACCTGGCCAACTTCTCAGCTGATCTTGTTTCCTCAGGTTGGAAGCCTCTGTGTCCTCATATCCAAATGGCTCTTAGCTGAACTGTGCTACTCAAAACCTAAAAGCTTAACCAGCCAAATGCTGCTAGTTTCTGGTCCTCGTGCCTTATATACCTTTCTGCTTTCTACCACCACTCCCTGGGATTAAAGGCTCGTTTTCTGGGATTAAAGGTGTGAGTCACCATGCTTGGCTGTATCCTTGTACACATGGATTTCTGCCTCTGGAATGCTAGGATTAAAGGCATGTGCTACCACTGCCTATCCTCTATGTTTAATATTGTGGCTATTCTGTCTCTGACCCCAGATAAGTTTATTAGCATGCACAATATTTGGGGGAACACAATACCACCACAGGGATACATATCTGAAGGTAGCTCTATAGGGTCTAGTTATGTTGGGATGGCCTATGTTAAATCCCTTCATGTCTTGGGTGGGCTCTGAGTATTAAGATCAGTGCTTGAGTCTATGAGCCCACAAGAATTGCCCCTAGATTTCATAGTGTCTTCCAGAAGCAGAGGGTCCTCAGTTAGTAAATTCAATCATTTGAACATCAATCTAAGGTTCACTGCCTCTTCTAATTATATAGTTTCTGAATCATATTTCATCTGATGTTAAGGTAGGGACAATTCTACTCTATTCCCATTTAGCCAGATAAAGGGATGGATGATGTGTTTTATGCCAAGAATCTGTATGATCTTTCTTTCTCTGTGACTTAGCTGTAGCATTTAACTTTGTTCCTGCCCATTACAAAGTGTCCAGAGAGCAGCTGAGTCTCACAGCAGGTGTTTAGCAGAGAGTTGGTTAGAGGGATGAGCAGATCTGCTTTTAGAGTGTTTGGTCCCATAAGTCAAAGTGATTAACCAGTCCATCTTCCAGCTCTATTCACCTCCAACCTCTCTCTGTCTTCTTTTCCTAGTCAATGTGAACAGAATCACTCCTAATCCATGAAGAAGGCAAATCAAGATTAATGGACCATCACACGTTTCTAAGAAATCTCATTTTCCTCCAGTGAGATACTCAAATGCATTACAATATGTAATGGGAAAGCCATAGTAGGTATACCTTCTACATGTATTTCTTCAGTCTGTCTAGGTAAGATAGAAGCTCTCTGTTTATGTCTTCCAAGAGTATTACCACAGAAAAACAAAATCAATGAAAGGTGGCTCTAGCTGCCTATTTTTACAAAAGAAAACTAGAATTTATACATATTTAAATGGAAAAGGTATATGTCAAGTACATAGGTAGAGTCACTAATCCTTTGCCCATCTATCCATTTACCTATATTATATGTCCACCAATTTAGTTAGTCATTCTTTAAACAATCACCCATAAAATTCCCTATACCTACTTATCTGTCCATCCTTTAATCCACTAGTCAAACCATAATTCCACCTACCAATATGTTTTCATCTGTCTATCCATCCACTTGTTTATTCAGTTTGGTTTATTTTTATTTTTAACATATATACCCATTTTCCATGTACCTGTCATACTGCTTTCTGATCCATCTGTTAACCTATTTGAACAATAATGTTGGAGCCCAATATGAGCATCAAACTGAGTTGGTCTCTGTGTAAAGACTAAGGCTGCTCCTGAGGAAAAATAAAACAATGTGTTGTGAGAGTATTACTGTGAACTTGAAGACTGAGCAAATGGTGTTTCAAATGGAAGTGAGAAAGAGAATGAAGACACGTGGCATTTTATTTGATACCTATATGCAAATGTTAACATAAACCAGTCCTACGCATTAGAGGTTTCTAGAGAACAGACTGTTGTAATTCCTAGGAAAACCCTGTACTTTTTCCAACCTCAGTGAGTCAAAAGTTCCATGTTGGCTGAACCTAATATCACTCAGACTAATAGCATCTGACTTACCAAACCTGGATTCCACCGTGTGCTCAGTGATAATTTCACCTGCAGTTGAGGCATATGAACCTTAAAGCATGAATCTCAGACCTCTGTTCAGAGTAATTGCCTCACAGGGGCACCAGATACCATTTTAAGGATATCTGTGTTTAGATGGTGTTCATTAAAAAGCTATCAGAATTATTATGATTTAATTTTCTGTCAGACCCTCAATAAGCAGTCATGCAGGTTTTGAATAAGTAGAAATTCCCTAAAACTGTAGTCACTGTTGTACTTACGGATTAACTTAATGAGTCATTCAATAAAGGTGTAATTGAATGCCTGATGCCTTATGCCAGGCACTGTGCTGTGTATTTTATACATGACAATATTTAATCTCAGCCCCATCAAAGAAATATTACTTCCATTATAAGTAAAAATGAAACTGAAGCTTAAGGAGATACATAAAGTTAAAGATTAATGAGAGGTTGAACTGATATGCAAACCCACTTTAATTCAATAACAAAGGGATGCCTTCTATTTACTAACTACCATGTTAGTAGAAAGTTAATGAGATACTACAATCAGCTCATTCACACATTATTTTAGTACCCATAACACCTGCAATTTAGGTGTTACTACCTCTACATTAGAGATAAAGAAGCTGAGGGTTGGAAAATTCTAGAATTTTCACAAGTTCATGAAGCTTATAAGTGTCAGAACTAACCTTAGTTAGATAAACTAACTAAAACTTTATCTCCAGGTTCTGTATATTTAACACAATGTACCTCAGCTTCAAACCCTGATGAAGAAGATGAGAAGGCACATGTCATCATAATGATATAAAATTCAAAGAAACTAATTGGCCAACAATGGGCAGGTACTGAGAAAGGTCATTTCTTGCTGACCAGGAACATTTCCATCATCAAAGATGAGTTTGAAAGTTAAAGCAGGCCAGGATATACAGGAAAATATAGTATTAGCAATCTCAGGATAGAACAGTATTGGGAATCCCAGTATATACAAGGAAAAATAGTACTGGGAATCTCAGGATATAAAGAAAAAAAATAGTACAGGAAATCAAAGAGAAAGGACCATGCTAATAAGAATGCATCAGTCATGATAAGGGGTCATCACACCAGGTAGAACTGCAGATCAGCCTCTGGAACACAGGCTTCTGGGAAGGTGAAGGTATTGTTCTCAGTACAGTAAGTTCCTCTCTTTGGATGCATTACCTTCCTAACTGCCCTAATGGTCTTCTTTAATACCATTAAATAGGGTACAACATGAACTACATTTTAATATGTCCTTCTCTTCTGCTTATGTTGTTCATATGCTTGGGTCAGCCCATCAGTGGATATTCCCCTCAAAGCTTTGTGCGCTACCTGAGAAATAACTAGGATATCCTTTGCTCTTCACTAAAGTCTTCCAGAGTCATGAATGCTGGGCTACAACAGAGAAAATTTTGAATGTGAAGATGAGAAAACAAGAAGCCAAAAACATGGCAAGATGTTTTTATAAGAGGTAAGCCAAGAGGAAGATAAAACTTCTTCCTTCCTGATCTTATATCTTTCTTCTGAAACATGAAGCCCAGATTGTTTGTGCTAAGAGTGAGAAATATGTGAGTGTTAAAAAATCAGCAGCTAAAGATGGCTTTATCAAAATGGGAAGTAGAATGGCAGAGTTAAGTGGCTGAGTCAGTGCAAGCAGTGTATTCAGAATGCCTGGATTTTGAGTCCCAGCTTTGTTATTTACTGGCTGTGTGACCTCAGGTGAATGACTTCAACATTCCTACTCTCAGTCTTCTCACCCTTTTTTTGGGGGGGGGGGGGGCAGAGGCACCAGGTACCTTGCATCATTCATGTCTTCCTCATATGAAAATAATTGTGACTATAGGCAGGTACTCACTTTAAGGTAGCTATTCAATGAATATTTGTAATTTTTTTCCAGAAGTAGAGGAGGCAAGGAAAAGCAAAGAAAGAAGGAAAATGGCACAAAGGGAAGGAATAAATCGAGGGAACCAATGTGGATGGTGGAAAAGGAGAGTGGTTTCTCATGACCATTGTACTGTCTTGAATGTTTTTTGTTTGTTTATCACCACCCACACTCATTCCTGAAGCTTTGAACAGAACACACATCATTTTGATTCTTCACTGTAGCAGTTAAGGGTTCATAATTCCACCTTCCTAAGTACATAATAAACTGAGCTATACTAGGTTGCCAGGGGTTTGCCATGTGAGGAGTCCAAATATTATCCTGAAGGCAGCAGATATAAACTCTCCAACTGTGAATAGGGGCCACAGAAAGGACCCGTCCTTACATAGAATGGTTTTTTTCTGTAGCCTAAATATGCTTAGTGGCCATTTGATTAAAATATCTATTTCCCTTACTTTTGCAGGCTCCTTAATCATAGTATGGATACTTTGCAAATGAATATCTTATCACACTTTCAAATATATGGCTGAGTACTTTCTGGATACCTGATATGTCCTGTTGCATCTTAGACATACAGCTCTTTTCACTTCAGCCAATTCTGTGCTACAGCCTCACATACAGAAAGGGCTTAATGGCATAAGCTTTCCTTACATCCTCTATTACCCAGGTGATACATGTTTTCCAGGATTGACTGGGGTCAATCCATTGGCAGAAATTCACTTCAAAGATCCATGTGGCTTTGCTCTAGGAATTCTCTTTGTGGCAATCTTCACTAAAATCTTCCAAAGCCAAGAACACATGGTGTGTAGATTCTTTGTGATGAAAACCCAGGTGGCAACTATTCTCTGGGCAGGTTAGTTGGAACCCTGAAGGCACAAGGGTACAGAGGATTACAAGTATTACTACATCACTTCCAACACGAAGAGCAATGGAAAGTTATACAAGTTTTTTTAAATTTATATTTATTTATTTATTTATTTATTTATTTATTTATTTATTTATTTATTTTTATTAAGAGATATTCTATTCATTTTGCATATCAGTCACTGATTCCCCTGTTTCCCTCCTCCCACAGCCAGCCTTCCCCCCACAACCCATCTCCCATTGCCACCTCCTCCAAGGCAAGGTCTCCCCTGGGGAGTCAGCAGAGTTTGGTACATTCAGTTGAGGCAAGTCCAAGCCCCTCCTCCCTGCACAAAGGCTAAGCAAAGTGTCTCAGCATAGGCACTATGTTCCAAAAGGCTGGCTCATGCACTAAGGACAGGTCCCAGTCTCACTGCCTTGGGGCCCCCTAAACAGTTCTAGCTAAACAACTGTCTCACTTATCCAAAGGGCCTAGTCCAGTTCCATGGGTGCTCCTCAGCTATTGGTTCACAGTTCATGTGTTTCCACTAGTTTGGCTAGTTGTCTCTGTACTTTTTCCTATTATGGTCTCCATATCTCTTTTTCATAGAATCCCTCCTCTCTCTCATCGAATGGACTCCTGGAACTCCACCTGGGACTTGGCCTTGGATCTCTGCATCTGCTTCCATCAGTCACAGGATGAGGAAATGATAGTTAGGGTGTTTGCCCATCTCATCACCAGAGTAAGTCAGCTCAGGCACCCTCTTGACCATTGCCAGTAGTCTATAGTGGAATCATCTTTGTAGATTCCTGGGGACCTCTCTAGCACTCTGCTTCTTCTTATTCTAACCGGGTCTTCATTTATCATGGTATCTCTTTCTTTGTTCTCCCACTCTGTTCCTGATCCAGCTAGGACCTTCCGCTCCCCTAAGCTCTCTTTCTCCCGACTCTTGCCCTCCCTTACCCCCTACTCCCCCAGTTTGCTCATGTAAATCTCATTCATTTCTCCATTGTTGGGCAATCCCTGTGTTTTTCCTAGGGTCCACTTTACTAACTAACCTCCCTGGAGCTGTGAGTTGCAGTCTGGTTATCCTTTGCTTTACACCTAGTATCCACTGAAGAGTGAGTATACACCATGTTTGTCTTTCTGAGTCTGGGTTACCTCATTCAGCATGATATTTTCTATTTCCATCCATTTGCCTGCAAACCTCATGATGTCATTGTTTTTCTCTGCTGAGTAGTACTCCATTGTGTATATGTACACATGTACACATTTTATCTATCCATTCTACAGTTGAAGGGCATCTAGGTTGTTTCCAGGTTCTGGCTATTAAAAATAATGCTGCTATGAACATAGTTGAACATGTGTCCTTTTTGGTAAGATTGAGCATTCCTTGGGTATATGCCCAAGAGTGGTATAGCTGGGTCTTGATGGAGATTGATTCCCAATTTTCTGAGAAGCCGCCATACTGATTTCCAAAGTGGCTGTACAAGTTTGCATTCCCATCAACAATGGAGGAGTGTTCCCCTTGCTCCATATCCTCTCCAACATAGGCTGTCTTCAGTGTTTTTGTTTTAGCCATTCTGACAGGTGTAAATGTCTCAGAGTCATTTTGATTTGCATTTCCCTGATGACTAAGGATGCTGAGCAATTCCTTAAAAGTCTTTCTGCCAGTTGAAATTTATCCTTTGAGAATTCTCTGTTTAGCTCTATAGCCCATTTTTAAATTGGATTGTTCATTATTTTGATGACTAGTTTCTTGAGTTATTTATATATTCTGGATATCAGCCCTCTGTCAGATGTAGGGTTGGTGAAGATCTTTTCCCATTCTATAGGAATGTATGCTGTCATTTTGTCTTGTTTGCCGTGTCCTTTGCCCTACAAAAGCTTCTCAGTTTCAAGAGGTCCCATTTATTAATTGTTGCGCTCAGTGTCTGTGCTACTGGTGTTATATTTAGGAAGAAATCTCCAGTGCCAATGCATTCAAGACTACTTCCTGCTTTCTCTTCTATCAGGTTCAGAGTACCTGGGTTTATGTTGAGATCTTTGACCCACTTTGACTTAAGTTTTTTGCACGGAAACAGATATGGATCTATTTGCAATCTTCTACATGCTGACATCCAGTTATGCCAGCACCATTTGTTGAAGATGCTTTCTTTTTTCCATTGTACAGTTTTGGATTCTTTGTCAAAAATTAGGTGTTCATATGTGTGTGGGATAATGTCCGGATCTTCAGTTCAATTCCATTGGACTACATGTCAATTTTTATGCCAACACCAAGCTGTTTTTATTACTGTCGCTCTACAGTAGTGCTTAAAGTCAGGGATCATGTTGCCTTCAGAGGTTGTTTTATTGTACAGGATTCTTTTGGCTATCCTGGGTTTTTTGTTTTTCCATATGAAGCTGAGTATTGTTCTTTCCATGTCTGTGAAGAATTGTGTTGGGATTTTGATGGGGATTTTACTGAATCAGTAGATTTCATTTGGTAAGATTGCCATTTTTACTATGCTAATCCTACCTATGCATGAGCATAGGAGATCTTTCCATTTTCTGATATCTTCTTCAATTTCTTTCTTCAGAGACTTAAAGTTCTTGTCATACAGGCCCTTTGTTTGCTTAGTTAGAGTTACCCAAAGGTATTTTATATTATTTGTGGCTATTGTAAAGGGTGATGTTTCTCTGATTTCTTTCTCAGCCCATTTATCATTTGTATATAGGAGGGCTACTGATTTGTTTTTAGTTAATCTTGTATCCTGCCACATTACTGAAGGTGTTTATTAGTTGTAGGAGTTCTTTGGTCGAATTTTTGGGTCATTTATTTATACGATGATGTCATCTTCAAATAGTGAAAGTTTGACTTCTTCCTTTTCAATTTGTATCCCCTTGATCTCCTTTTGTTGTCTTATTGCTCTAGATAGTACTTCAAGTACTATATTGAATAAATATGGGGAGAACAGAAGCCATGTCTTGTTCCTGATTTTAGTGGAATTGCTTTGAGTTTCTCTCCATTTAATATGATGTTGGCTTGCTGTAAATTGCCTTTATTATGTTTAGGTATGTTCCCTGTATTCCTGATCTCTCCAAGACCTTTATCATGAAGGGGTGTTGGATTTTGTCAAAGGCCTTTTCAGCATATAATGAAATGGTCATGTGTTCTTTTTCTTTCAGTTTGCTTATATGGTATATTATATTGACAGACTTTCATATTTTGGACCAACCTTGCATCTCTGGGATAAAGCTTACTTGATCTTGGTGGATAATTTTTTGATGTGTTCTTGGATTCTGTTTGCCAATATTTTATTGAGTACTTTTGCATCAATGTTCATGAGGGAGGTTGGTCTGCAATTCTCCTTATTTGTTGCATCTTTGTGTAGCTTGAGAATCAGAGTAACTGTAGTCTCATAGAAGGAGTTTGGTACCATTCCTTCTGTTTCTATTGTGTGGGACAATTTGAAGAGTATTGGTATTAACTCTTCTTTGAAAATATGGTAGAATTCTGCCTTGAAACCATCTGTTCCTAGGCTTTTTTTGGTTGGGAGACTTTTAATGACTGTTTATATTTCCTTAGGTGTTATTGGTCTATTTAAATAGTTTATCTGATCTTGATTTAACTTTAGTATGTGGTACCTATCCAGAAAATCATCCATTTCTTTTAGATTTTCCAATTTTTTGGAGTACATGTTTTTGAAGTATGACCTGATGAATCTCTGGATTTTCTCATTGTCTGTTATCTCTCCATTTTCATTTCTGATTTTGCTAATTTGGATGCTCTCTCTCTGCCTTTTGATTAGTCTGCATAAGGGTTTGTGTATCTTGTTGATTTTCTCAAAGAACCAACTCTTTGTTTCATTGATTCTTTGTATTGTTCTCTTTGTTTCTATTTTATTGATTTTAGCTCTCAATTTGATTATTTTCTGGCATCTATTCCTCCTGGATGATTTTACTTCTTCTTGGTTTAGAGATTTCATGTGTGCTGTTAAGTCACTAGTGTGAGATTTCTCCAACTACTTTCTGAGGGCATTTAGTGCTATGAATTTTCCTCTTAGCACTGCTTTCATAGTGTGCCATAAGTTTGGGTATGTTGTACCTTCATTTTCATTGAATTCTATGAATTCTTTAATTTCTTTCCTTATTTCTTCCTTGGCCCATTGGTGATTCAGTTGAGCATTATCAGTTTCCATGAGATTGTAGGCTTTCTGTAATTGTTGTGGCTGTTGAAATATAACTTTAAACCATGGTTGCCTGATAGAATACAGGAGGTTATTCCAAGTTTTTTGGTATCTGTTGAGATTTGCTTTGTGACTAAGTATGTGGTCGATTTAGTGAAGGTTCCATGGGGTTCTGAGAAGAAGGTATATTCATTTTTTGTTAGGGTGGAATGTTCTGTAGATATTGATTAAGTTCATTTGAATCATAACATCCATTAATCCCCTTAATTCTCTGTTAAGTTTCAATTTGGCAGATGTGTCCAGTGGTGAGAGTGGGGTGTTGAAGTATCCCACTATTAATGTGTGGGCTTTTATGTGTGATTTAAGTTTTAATAATGATTCTTTTATATATGTGGGTGCCATTGTGTTTGGGGCATAAATGTTCAGAATTGAAACTTCATCTTGGTGTTCTTTCCTGTGATGAGTAAATAATGTCCTTCTCAATCTCTTTTGATTGATTTTAGTTTGAAGTCTATTTTGTTGGACATTAGGCTAGCTACACCAGCTTGCTTTTAAGATCATTTGATTGGAAAGACTTTTCCCAGCCTTTTATTCTGAGGTAGTTTCTATCTTTGAAACTGAGGTGTATTTCATGTATGCAGCAGAAGGATGGGTCCTGCTTTTTATCCATTCTGTTAGCCTTCATCTTTTTATAGGTGAATAAGTCCATTGATAGTAAGGGATATTAATGACCAATGATTGTTAGTTCCTGTTATCTTTTGGTGGTTTTTTTGTGTGTATTTCTCTTCTTTGGGTTTTCCTACTGTGGGGTTATTATTGCCTGTGATTTTGTGGGTGTATCTGACTTCCTTAGGTTGGAATTTTCCTTCTAGTGCTTTCTGTATGGCTGGATTTGTGGATAGTTATTGGTTAAATATGGTTTTGTCTTGGAATGTCTTGTTCACTCTGTCTATGGTGATTGAAAGTTTTGCTGGGTATATTAGTCTGGCATCCACAGTCTCTTAGTGTCTGCATTATATCTGTCCAGGTCCTTCATACTTTCAAAGTCTCCATTGAAAATTCAGTTGTTATTCTGATGGATCTGCCTTTATAAGTCACTTGGCCTTTTTCTTTTGCTGCTCTTAATATTCTTTCTTTATTCTAGTGAGAGGACTTTTTTGGGGGGATCTAGTGTGTTTGGTGTTCTATAGGCTTCTTGTATCTTCATAGGTATTTCCTTCTTTAAGTTGGGAAAGTTTTCTTCTATGATCTTGTTGAATATATTTTCTTTGCCTTTGAGTTGGATTCTTCTCCTTCTTCTATCCCTATTATTCTTAGGTTTGGCCTTTTCACAGTGTCCCAGATTTCCTGGACATTTTGTGTTATAACTTTTTTGGCTTTGGTATTTTCTTTGACTGATGAATCTATTTCCTCTATTGTATTCTCTACACCAGAGATTCTCTCTTCCATATCCTGTATTCTTTTGGTTATGCTTGCATCTGTGCTTCCTGTTCATTTACTCAGATTATCTATTTCCAGCATTCCCTCTGTTTGTGTCTTCTTCATTGTTTCTATTTTCCTTTTTATATCTTGAACTGTTCCCCTCACATGTTTAATTGCTTTTTCATGGTTTTCTTGGCTTTCTTTAAGGGATTTATTGATTTCTTCCAATTTTTATTTGTCTTTTCCTGTATTTCTTTATTGATTTCTTCCAACTTTTTTTGTCTTTTCCTCAATTTCATTTTTCAGTTTTTCTTGAAAGGCCTCTAGCACCTTCATGAGTCTATTCTTAACGTCGCTTTCTTCTATTTCTTCTACATTGTGATGTTCAGGTCTTGCAGTTGGAGGAGAGCTAGGTTCTGCTGATGTCGTATTGTTCTTTATGTTGTATGTATTTTTGCCTTGATGTCTGCCCATCTCCTCCTCTAATAGGTACAAGAGGTGCTTGTATCTGAGTTAGTTGCTATTGGTCCACTCTGTGCTTGTTGTGTGTCTCAGGGGGCCCTTCTGGGTCCAATCTTAGCTCTTGGTCTAATTGGAGCAGGCAGATTCTGTGTCTCAGGGAGCTGCTCTTGGGTCAACCCAAGCTAGTTCATTCTGTGACACATGGTGCCACTCTTGGTGCTATCAGAAATCTTGGTCCAGTCAGAGCTGACAGGTGGCAGATTCTGTGTCTCAGAAAGCCACTCTTGGTCTAATGAGGGCTGGAAGATTCCCTGTCTCAGGAGAATACTCTTGGCCATTGAGAGTTCTTTGTCCAATGAGAGCTGGCAATTTGGTTTCCTTGACTCAAGAAGTTGCTGGGGTCTCAGGTGGATGGGTATCGGGGCAGGGCATATAGATTACAGGGTCTGGTGTGGGGTTTGATGGGGGGAGTGGCTTTCCACAGTATTTTTGTCTGCTGGCCAGCAACTGGGAAGAGTTGAGTGGGGGTTCCCGGGGACTGGTTGTATCCCAGGGGTGTCCTAGGGGCAGGACTCTCTGTGTATGAGCAGAATCACTCACCTCTTGGTCCAATGTGAGCTGGCAGTTTGATTTCTGTGCCTCAGGAAGTTGCTGGAGTCTCAGGCAGATGGGTATTGGGGCAGGGCGTGTAGGTTGCAGAGTCCGGTGTGGGTTTTTGGTGAGGGGGGTCCTTCCTGCAGGAGTTTTGCCTACTAGCTAGCACCTGGGACAGAGTTGAATTGGGGTTCCTGGGGACTGGTTGTGTCCCACAGATGGGTCCTAAGGGCAGGCAAGTTTATAGAAGTTTATGCTTTCTACTAGACATACTAATTAACAAAAGACAAGCAAGTGAAATTAATTTAAAAGATATGTTATATAACTTATTATATCCAAAATATTTTTATTTGAACATAAACAACATCATATGTTATAAGTTAGATATTTTACATTTTTTTTACTATTTTTTTAAATTTATTTTAATTTATTTTGCAATACAATTCAGTTCTACATATCAGCCACAGATTCCCTTGTTCTCCCCCCCTCCCGTCTCCCTCACCTTCCCCCCAACCTCCCCCCCCATTCCCATCTCCTTGCCCTGGAGGATATTTTACATTTTTGTGTCATGAAATTAGGTATGTTTTTCTCGTGTGGCATTTCTCAGTTTAACTATATTTCAAGTGCTTGGTAGCACTGGTGGATAGTGTATATCAAAGTGAGCATCACAGCTCTGAGCTCTGTTTCTATAAAAAATGGCCAGGTCAAGATATTTTGTGAGACTCAAATGCTTCTACAGTTCCTTGGCCAGCATGTCTCAACCCTAAAGTCATCTATTTTTCCCTTAAGAAGGTATCATTGTCCTTGGAAAAGAAGATTTTATTCATTGCCTGCCAATCAGGCTTCATGTAAGAGCTGCTGATTGGAGATATTTGGAAGATTCCAGAAGTATATTCCACCTGTCATTCATCAAGGCTGTAGGCAGTCCAAGGCTATTTTGATGGCTTGGCTTATCTTTCTGCTGACCTCTACTGACCACACTAACAGTTCCTCTCCAGTGTATTCTCCTTGAAGCTGCCTCTCCCTCTCCTCATTTCTATTTATTATGAGCAGAAGCAACAGAAAGGAAGGCCCTTGTTATTGAAAATGGGGCTTGAAGAAGCTCCACAAAGAGCATAAAATAAAACCACTTTCACAGGCAATCACACCCAAGTAGTTAAAGCAAACCAAGAACTCAATTACAGCCCATTACTATCGAACTGTGTGCTCCTGTCTCACTATATCTCTTGGCTTTTGGAAAAAGGGATGGGAAGGTTCAAAGGACATCTTCTGTAGCTTGGTAAGAGACTATGCCCACTGGAAAAACCTCCATTTCATGCAGAGGGACCAGCCTTCTGCAGGTCAGAGAGACTGGGAATGAGATGCAGTCGGTGAGAAAGTACACACAGACTTCTTTTCTGGGGGTAAAGGCTGCTCTTCTTTTTTAATTCTTTCTGTTGCTTGTTTTACTGTTATTTTTTGGTTCTGTTCTTTTACCCTGATGTTTCCCCTTCTTCTTGTTTCCTGATGATCTCCTTCTAACCACTTTCTAATGTCTTCCTTCTACATATTTCCTAGTGTTTTCCTTCTAACCTACTATTTTTTCCTTTACAACTTATATATACCCCAGTAAAATCTTTCAAGCAGTATAAAAATTACAATGTGGTTACATTCTGTTTTTAAGTGAATGATTACAATGAATACAAGCAGGGAAAAAAAATAAACCAATGTATTTTCTATATCCTTTCCATGATTAAACATTCTAGGTATTACAGGTAAAAAACAAATTATTCTCAAGAACCAACATGCATTCATGTCCAAGCAACGTGTTATAGGTTAACAGAGTGTAAGCAAGAAAGATATTTTTCTTAGCCAGTTCTTTTACTGGCAGACTGCATCCTGTGGTTACAAAGAAAGGACCAATCATTTTATTATTTATCTCAAAAGGTCATATTATAAAAAAACTTAAGAGAATCACAAATCTAAACTTTTATATATGAAAAACAATTAGTCAGCTCTATTTTAAATCCTCAGGGTACATACCCATTCATCAACAGGTTTTTTTTTAGATCAAGAAGCTGAGGATAGAAATGGGTACAAGGAATTAACCATTACCTTTGATCACCAACCCATCCTAGCAAGATAGGTATGTCAGCTAGCAATAGCCAGGAGGCCATTGTTTTGTCCCCTGACCTTAACAATTCCCTCGTTCAAGTATTAAGAGTGCGTCTTTCTAAACTTTAATTTTTCCCCAAGATTTTCCACCTCAAAGATTAACAAAAACATCTTAACTTAATTTTACTAACAATGTATATGTCTAAATTCTTTCAAAGGGTGGTTGTTGAATCATTAATCTGCTCCAGCAGCAATGCTTACAAAAAGTCAATCACTTGTTGTAAGCACCAGTAGCATTGATTACTGAAGGGATAGAAACTCCCTGAAAGTTTTCATACAACCTATAGATTATGAGGGATGTGGTGACCATGAAGGCAACAATCAGAGCTACGCTCAATAGATGCATGAGGTCCTCAGGGCACATAGTTCTTGGGGCTTTACCTATCCAAGGCTCACTCAGGCTTTGCTTTGCTGACTGCTCAGCCATGTTCCATGAGCTTCAATGCTTCCTGTTGGTCCACTCAAATGACCCCTGACAATTATACTCATCAACCCAATTGAGAAAGATGAATGATTCTCCTCCTACTTAATCAGCTGTAAAGTAAAGACTGGTGCTGAGAGTTCTAACTAAGCAAGGCTCTTTCCTCATTTGGTTAGCAGCAAAGGCAAAAAAAAGTGTAATGGAAAAAAAGAGAAGTAGAGAGCAGGGAAAAGAGAGGACAGGAGAGGAAAGAGAAATCTCCCCCACAATCACATACTATACACAAACATCACATCATATACACTCATGCTTGGAGTCATAGTAAAGTGAAGACCTAATTTCACACAGGTATCCTAAGTATGTTAAATTATTGCCTTCTCTATAAAATGTGACTAATACTACAACCAACAACAGAAAAATATCATAAACACCAAAGGTAGTAAGAATTATAGGTTTCTCTGTGATTATCCATCTATCTATCTATCTATCTATCTATCTATCTATCTATCTATCTACCAACCCTACCATAATTCTTCAAAAGTTATAAATATGAAAGGAATGTGATATGAATGAGACAGGCCTAATTAATAAAATGGCACAAAAACAATGGTAATAATCCTCCTGGTCAATTTGGTGCATAGGCATGTTCAGAATCTTTGTCTATGCGCAGCAGCATAGAAATGACAGACGAATGTATTTTATACAATAAGGACATAGTTCTATTCAAAGAATAAGAGTGAAAGAGATGATGGGAAATGGAGAATAATGAGTCTAAAGTGTCATGATCTGAACACAACAGGGCCATATATGGGTAGCTGGATTGGGGACTCTACTCCATGTACTCCATGCACAAAAAGGACTGTACTTTTGTCCCTTGAATGAAGTCCTGGATGACTCTGGATGGCCTATGGATTTATGATTTAATAGGTCTGTCTTGCCATCCTATGTAGTGACCATGACATTGCCAGAAAAATATGCATAGTGAAAAGTGAGTTCCCTGGGCACTTGGAAAGGTGACCCAGGGTTGTACAGTATGGGTAGGAGAGGAGTCCAATCCATAGGTCACAATTTGAACTTTCTAGTTTGAATACAACTTTAAAGAAAACCTAGAATCAGGGATGGAAAGATGGTTCAGTGATTAAACTGTGAGGACCTAAGTTGCCATGCTCAGCGCCAACATAAACCCAAATATAATAGGGCACATCTGTAATCCAAGTACTTTTGTGGGAGATGGAGGTCAGAGACAAGAGAACCTCCTGAAGCTCCTGGGCCAGGTAGCTAAGTATGGGAAATGGTAAGCAAGAAATCATGCCTCAAAGAAGGTAAAAGGTGAAGATTGATACCACACATTGTCCTCTGGCATTTATACACTATGGCACATGTATACTCATACTGAAAAGAACATACATACATAAACACACACACTCACACACAGAGAGAGAAGAATTAAAAAAAGAAAAGAAAAAGCACTTTCTCCATCTCTGTGCCATTCCCATGGGCTTTAATGATGGTATAAATCTTCATCATGACTCACCATTCATACTGGTTGGATATTGTGTTGTGGAAAGACAGTCAAAATCAATTTAATACTATGGACAATGAACTATTATGCACATTTAAGAGCCTATTTGAGCCCCATAGAAACTCTGTAAGGAAGGGTTAGTTTAGATAATAAACAAATGGAGAAACCAGTCTTGTAAATTGCATTTTTTCCAATAGAAACATTGAGCCAGCTCCCAAAATACTACCTAATATTCAATTGAAAATATAATGTAGAATGAAAATTTCCCCTTTAAAAATAACTGTCACAGTTGGGGGGGAGTCTGGAGTGATTTAGGGAGGAGAGGCAGAATGGTAGAAGTACAGATAGCATTGATGAAACAGTGACAGGTCAGAAGATGCAGAGGAAGAAACTAAGCAGTTGTATACAGTGTTAAGCTCTCTGATGGAAAGAGAGCTTCCCTCAGATCAAAGAGCATGTCTTATTAATCACCCACAGACCCTATTATAGAATCTAATTTATAGTGGGCACTCAGCAAATGTTTGTTTAATAAACAAACTCTAAAGTACAATACATTTGGGTTTAACTCTGCTGGCCTAATTCATGAATCATAATTTAGGAGAAGACAACAAGAACAACTAATTGAGTTCTCATTTACTCCATGCATTTCCCCACCCAAATCCATCTATCCAATCTCCTCCCTTTCAGAATTGAACAAACTTGTACTGATGGCTATCTCTATGCCAGTCATTGTTTTGAAAACTATGGTCAAAGATTTGAATAGCATAATCCCTGCTCCACTGGAGACTGAGAAACAGAGTAAAGAGGAGTTGGAGGGTTAGGTAGGAGCTGGTCAGTTAGGTCTTGGAGAAACACATGATGAGGTGGGAGTGGGTCAATCAATTGGGATGATGTCTTAGATGGACAGATCACAAAATAAGTCTCATTATGAAAGTAAAAACAGGTGAAAGCCAGGGGAAACTCATTCTTCAATAAGCCTGATGTACAAAGACAGTTAGAAAAGTGACATGACTCCATTGTGTATATGTACCACATTTTATTTATCCATTCTTCAGTTGAAGGGCATCTAGATTGTTTCCAGGTTCTGGCTATTACAAATAATGCTCCTATGAACATTGTTGAGCATGTGTCCTTGTAGTATGATTGAGTATTCCTTGGGTATAAGCCCAAGAGTGGTATAGCTGGGTCTTGAGGGAGATTGATTCCCAATTTTCTAAGAAAGCACCATATTGATTTCCAAAGTGGCTGTACAAGTTTGAAATTCTACCAACAGTGGAGGAGTGTTCCCTTTGCTCCACATCCTCTCCAACATAAGCTGTCTTCAGTGTTTTTGATCTTAGCCATTCTGACAGGTGTAAGATGGTATCTCAGAGTCATTTTGATTTGCATTTCCCTGATGATTAAGGATGTTGAGCAATTCCTTAAATGTCTTTCAGCCATTTGAGCTTCTTCTGTTGAGAATTCACTGTTTAACTCTATAGTCCAATTTTTCTCAGCAGAGAAAAACAATGACATCATGAGGTTTGCAGGCAAATGGATGGAACTAGAAAAAATCATCCTGAGTGAGGTAACCCAGACTCAGAAAGACAAACATGGTATGTACTCACTCATAAGTGGATACTAGATGTAAACCAAAGGATAACCAGACTGCAAGTCACAACTCCAGGGAGGCTACCTAGTAAAGAGGACCCTAAGAAAGACACAGGGATCACCCAATGACAGAGAAATGAATGAGATCTACATGAGCGAATTGGACTTGAGGGAGGGTAATGGAGGGCAAGGGTCGGGAGAAAGAGAGTTTAGGTGAGCGGGAGGTCCCAGCTGGATCAGGAACAGAGTGGGAGAACAAGAAAAGAGATACCATGATAATGAAGATCCCATTGGAATAAGAAGAAGCAGAGTACTAGAGAGGTCCCCAGAAATCCATAAAGATACCTCCACAATAGACTACTGGCAATGGTTGAGAGAAAGCCCAAACTGACCTACTCTCGTGATAGGATAGCCGAACACCCTAACTGTCATGGCAGAACTCTCATCCAGTGACTGATGGAAGCAGATGCAGAGATCCATGGCCCAGCCCCAGGTGGAGCTCCAGGAGTCCAATTGGTGAGAGAGAGGAGGGATTATATGAGCAAGAGATATTGAGATCATGATTGGAAAATGCACAGGAACAAGTAGCCAAACTAGTGGAAACACATGAACTATGAACCAATAGCTGAGGAGTCCCCATGGAACTGGACTAGGCCCTCTGGATAAGTGAGACAGTTGATTAGCTTGAACTATTTAGGAAGCCCCCAGGCAATGGGACCGGGACCTGTCCTTAGTGCATGAGCTGGCTTTTTGGAACCAAGGACCTATGCTAAGACATTCTGCTCAGCCTTGGTATAGGGAGGAGGGGACTGGGCCTGCCTCAACTGAATCTACCAGACTGAGCTGAATCCCCAGGGGGAGACCTTGCCTTGGAGGAGGTGGGAATGGGGGGTGGGTTGGGGAGGAAAGCTGGGGGGGTGGGAGGAGGGAGGACAGGGGAATCTGTGGCTGATATGTAAAATTAAACTAACTATAAAATAAAAATATATAAATTTTAAAAAATGTCTGTAGAGCAGCGATAACAAAAAAAGAATAGTGACATGAAGAAGTTCAGAATCTTAGCAAATTCAGTCAGAAGGAAATAGGATGTAGACACTAAGGGAGAAAGGGTCAAAAATCACAGCTATAGCTAAATTTAGCCTCACCATCACTGAGTACTGATTACATGGATAACGGGTAAGTCAGCCTGATTTAAACACAACAGTTTCGGTTTCTTTGCCACCAGACCTGTGTGGTACATTTCTTTGCTTTCTCTTTTTTCTTGCTTCTCATCTTTGTGAGAGTTAATTACAGATGACTCACCATAAGTTATAGTATTGTGTTTCAAACAGCACATCTGAGCCCCATCAGTTCTAAGTGAATATAGATGTAATTTACTATCTTAAAATGAGGACATATTTTAATTGAGATATTGAATACACAAGTATCTGCTCAAAGTTGCAAAGCTAGCAAAAGATGAATCCAGACTTAGAACTCATGTGCTCAGCACACTGCTGAGTAGAGTCGAACAGACTGTCCTTGGAGCAGACCTTTGGACATGAATCCAGCTCTAATAGTGCTCCAGTTGGTACTACTCTGGGATTTGGAACCCTGAACTCCTGTTGATGCCTTTGAAGTTTTCTCCATTCCTCATCTCAATTCTTATTTTAGTCAGAAGTCTAAGTGGCAACAGTCAATGGGCCCTACAGCTAGGACCCTACTCATCGGGGATGGGGGGGTGGTAAAGTTTCTTTGTGATCATATGGCATTAACTCATGAAGTGAATAATGTGATATTCTTCTGGTGTCAGAGTCCTTCATCTCTGATTCCTTAGATGTGAGATTCAACACCCTCATTGTAGGAGGACCTCTTTTTGGGCAGACAGGTCAGAAGATGGCCAGGTACAAGGCTCATTTTTGTCCCCTATCCTAGACTCCTTCAAACTGGATCTGGATAAGAAATACAATCTGGAAACTTACATCCACATCATCTCTGGACATAATAGCTATAATCTTAAAAATGTTATCCTGCCACCTCATGCACCTACTAGGGGAGAAAACTTTCCTTATGCATCTACTAGGGGAGAAAATTTTCTGTTCACATGTATGCATGATAGCACTGTAGATTGAAGCAAAACCATTACTGTGGTGCAATTTAAACGAACAGTTAAGTAAATACAGCTTTAAAATGTGAGCAGATAGAACTCTGTCTTCAAAATCATGTTTTCAAGTAATATTTAGTGGCCTGGAAAATAGCCCCAAATATATTATTAAGTCAAAAGAATAGAAACTATAAGCATTTTCATTGAACTTTATTTCTAATTATGAATAAAATAGTACTAATGGGGAGAAAAACTAGAATAAATTACATAGAAATATTCATAATCATTATTTTCAAGAATGTGTAATTGTACATTTTGTTTTTAGCTCTTTATATATTATAGTATTTTTCAATTTTATGCAAACAGTGGAATAGACTTCTATTATCAAGAAAAGTACTTGAGAGACACTATAAAAATCTATTTTTAGAAGGGCTTTTAAAATTTGATGATAGAATGCATATGGGTTTTCTAATCTAACTCAGTAGAGTCTCCCCCTTACATCCACCCCTTCTCCCACCCACAAGAAGTCAAGGCTTCCCATGAGGAGGAAGAGGCAAGTCCAAGCCCTTCCCCCTGCCTCAAGTCTGCATGAGGTGTCCTACCATAGGTAGTGGGCTCCAAAAAGCCCACTCAGGTACCAGAGGTGGAGTCTGGTCCCCCTGCCAGGGGGCCTCCCAAGCAGATCAAGCTACACAACTGTCTCGCCATGCAGAGGACCTAGTCCAGTCCCATGTAGGCTCCACAGCAATTGATCCAACTTTCATGAGATCCCTCTAGCTCTGTTTGGTAGTCCCTGCATGTTTCCCCACCATGATCCTGATGCACTTGCTCATAGATTCCCTCTTCTCTCTCTTTGACTAGACTCCTGGAGCTCTGTCTGGTGATTGGCTGTGGATCTCTTCATCTGCTTCCATCAGTCATTGGAGAAAAGCTCTGTGATGAGAGTTACGGTATTCACTGGTCTGATCTCTGGGGCAACCAGTTCAGTTCAGGCACTCTCTCCACTATTGCTAGTAGTCCAGGCTGGGGTCATCCTTGGGGATTCCTGTCAACTTCTCTAGCACCAGGTTTCTCTATATCCCCGTGGTATCTCTCTCTATCATGGTATCTCTTTCATTGCATCCCCCTCCTTCTCTGTTCCAGCTCATCCATCCCATTCCCTTATGTTCTCATCCTCTACCCTCTACCCCTCATTGGCCACCACTCATCCCCAGTTTACTCATGGAGATCTCTTCTATTTCCCCTTCCCAGGGTGATCCATGCACCCATCTTTGGGTCTTCCTTGTTAGCTAGCTTCTCTGGATTTTTGGGTTGTTGTCTGGTTATCCTTTGCTTTACATCTAGTATTCATTTATGAGTGGGTATATACCATGTTTGTCATTTTGAGTCTGAGTTAACTCACTCAGGAAGATATTTTCTAGTTCCATCCATTTGCCTGAGAATTTCATGATGTCATTGTTTTTCTCTGCTGAGTAGTATTCCATGGTGTATATGTACCACATTTCCTTAATCCATTCTTCAGTTAAAGGGCATCTAGGCTGTTTCCAGGTTCTGGCTATTATGAATATGGCTGCTATGAATGTAGTTAAGCATGTATCCCTGTGGTATGATTGAGCATTCCTTGGGTATATGCCCAAGAGTGGTATAGCTGGGTCCTGAGGAAGATAGATTCCCAATTTTCTAAGAAACAGCCACACTGATCTCGAAAGTGGCTGTACAAGTTTGCAATTACACCAACAGTGGAGAAGTGTCCTTGTAGTATGATTGAGTATTCCTTGGGTATAAGCCCAAGAGTGGTATAGCTGGGTCTTGAGGGAGATTGATTCCCAATTTTCTAAGAAAGCACCATATTGATTTCCAAAGTGGCTGTACAAGTTTGAAATTCTACCAACAGTGGAGGAGTGTTCCCCTTACTCCACATCCTCTTCAACATAAGCTGTCTACAGTGCTTTTGATCTTAGCCATTCTGACAGGTGAAAGATGGTATCTCAGAGTCATTTGATTTGCATCTCCCTGATGACTAAGGATGCTGAGCAATTCCTTAAATGTCTTTTGGCCATTTGAAATTCTTCCTTTGAGAATTCTCTGTTTAGCTCTGTAGCCCATTTTTAATTGGACTGTTCATTATTTTGATGTCTAGTTTCTTCAGTTCTTTATAACTTTTGGAGATCAGACATTTGTCAGATGTGGGGTTGGTAAAAATCTTTTCACATTATGTAGGCTGTCTTTTCTTATTTAATGTGTTCTTTGCCTTACTGAAGCTTCTCAGTTTCAGGAGGTCCAATTTATTAATTGTTGCTCTCAGTGTCTGTGCTACTAGGCTTATATTTAGGAAATGGTCTCCTGTGCCAATGCATTCAAGATTATTTCTTGCTTTCTCTCTCATCAGATTCAGTATAGCTGCTTTTACATTGACATCTTTGATCCACTTGGACTTGAGTTTTGTGCATGACAATAGAAATAGATCGATTTGCAATCTTCTACATGTTGATATCCAGTTATGCCAGCACCATTTGTTGAAGATGCTTTCTTTTTTCCACTGTACAGTTTTGGTTTCTTTGTCAAAAATCATATGTTCATAGGTGTGTGGATTAATGTCAAGGTCTTCAGTTCAATTCCATTGATCCACATGTCAGTTTTTATGCCAATACCAAGCTGTTTTTATTACTATAGCTCTGTAGTAGAGCTTGATGTCAGGGATGGTGATGCCTGCAGAGGTGGCTTTGTTGTGCAGTATTCTTTTAGCTATCCTGGGTTTTCTGTTCTTCCCTATGAAGTTGAGTATTGTTCTTTCCAGGTCTGTGAAGAATTGTGTTGGGATTTTGATGGGGATTGCATTGAATCTGTAGATTGCTTTTGATAAGATTGCCATTTTTATTATGTTAATCCTACCTATCCATGAGCATGGGAGATCTTTCCAATTTCTGATATCTTCTTCAATTTCTTTCTTCAGAGACTTAAAGTTCTTATCATACAGGTCTTTCACTTGTTTAGTTAGAGTTACCCCAAGGTATTTTATATCATTTGTGGCTATTGTAAAGGTTGTTTCTCTGATTTCTTTCTCAGCCCATTTATCATTTGTATATAGGAGGGCTACTGATTTTTTTAGTTAATCTTGTATCCTGCCACATTACTGAAGGTGTTTATCAGCTGTAGGAGTTCCCTGGTAGAGTTTTTGGGATCACTTATGTATACTATCATATAATCTTCAAATAGTGAAAGTTTGACTTCTTCCTTTCCAATTTTTATCTCCTTGATCACCTTTTGTTGTCTTATTGCTCTAGATAGAACTTCAAGTAATATATTGAATAAATATGGGGAGAATGGACAGCCTTGTCCTGTTCCTGATTTTAGTGGAATTGCTTTGAGTTTCTCTCCATTTAATTTGATGTTGGCTTTCTGTAAATTGCCTTTATTATGTTCAGGTATGTTCCTTGTATTCCTGATCTCTCCAAGACATTTATCATGAAGGGGTGTTGGATTCTGTCAAAGGCCTTTTCAGCATCTAACAAGATGATCATGTGGTTTATATGGTGTATTACATTGACAGACTTTCATATTTTGAACCATCCTTGCATCTCTGGGATGAAGCCTACTTGACCATGGTATATAGTTTTTGATGTGTTTGTGGAGTCAGTTTGCCAATATATTATTGAGTATTTTTGCATCAATGTTCATGAGGAAGATTGGTCTATAATTCTCTTTCTTTGTTGCATCTTTGTGTAGCTTGGGAATAACTATAATACAGAGAAACTGTAGCCTCATAAAAGGAGTTTGGTAATGTTCCTTCTGTTTCTATTGCATGGAACAATTTGAAGAGTATTTGTATTAACTATTCTTTCAATATCTGGTAGAATTCTACCTTGAAAAATCTGGTCCTAGGATTTTTTTGGTTGAGAGACTTTTAATGATTGTTTCTATTTCCTTAGGGGTTATTGATCTATTTAAATTGTTTATCTGGTCTTGATTTAACTTAGGTATGTGGTACCTATCCAGAAAATTGTCCATTTCTTTTAGATTTTCCAATTTTGTGGAGTACAGGTTTTTGAAGTATGATCTGATGATTCTCTGGATTTCCTCATTGTCTGTTGTTATGTCTCCCTTTTCATTTATGATTTTGTTGATTAGGATGCTCCTCTCTGCCTTTTGGTGAGTTTGGATAAAAGCTTGCGTATCCTGTTGATTTTCTCAAAGAACCAACTCTTTGTTTCATTGATTCTTTGTATTGTTCTCTTTGTTCTATTTTATTGATTTCAGCTCTCAGTTTGATTATTTCCTGGCATCTAGTCCTCTTGGATGACTTTGCTTCTTATTGTTCTTAACAGCTTTCAGGTATGCTGTTAAATCACTAGTGTGAAATCTCTCCAACTTCTTTCTGTGGGCATTTAGTGCTATGAATTTTCCTCTTAGCTCTGCTTTCATAATGTCCCATAAGTTTGGGTATGTAGTACCTTCATTTTCATTGACTTCTACAAAGCCTTTAATTTCTTTCTTTATTTCTTCCTTGACCCATTGGTGATTCAGTTGAGCATTATTCAGTTTCCATGAGATTGTAGGCTTTCTGTAATTTTTGTTGTTTCCAATCTAACTTTAAGCCATAGTGTTCTGATAAGGTCATTCCAAGTTTTTTTGTATCTGTTGAGGTTTGCTTTGTGACCAAGTGTGTGGTCAATTTTAGAGAAGGTTTCATGTGGTGCTAAGGAGGTATATTCTTTTTGTTAGGGTGGAATGTTCTGTAGATATCGATCAAGTCCATTTGAGTCATAACAACTGTTCAGTCCTTTATTTCTCTGTTAAGTTTCAATCTGACAGATCTGTCCAGTGGTGAGAGTAGGGTGTAGCTAGAGTTTTCCTGGTCCTGCCTGTCTCAAGGTCAGGACAAATCTCTCTCACCTGCCAGTCCCACAGCCGCTCAGACACTACCAAGTAAACACACAGCGATTTATATTACTTATAAACTGTATGGCCATGGCAGGCTTCTTGCTAACTGTTCTTATATTTTAAATTAACCCATTTCTGTTAATCTACAAATTGCCATGTGGCTCATGCCTTACCAGTATCTTAACATCTGCTTCACATCATGGTGGCTGATAGTGTCTCTCTGCCTCTACCTTCCACTTCCCAGAATTTTCCTCTCTGCTTGACCCACCTATACTTCCTGCCTGGCTACTGGCCAATCAGCACTTTATTTATCAATCTATCATCCACAGCAGTGGGGTGTTGAAGTCTCTCACTACTAATGTTTGGGATTTGATGTGTGATTTAAGCTTTAGTAATGTTTCTTTTGCATATGTGGATGCCCTTGTATTTGGGGCATAAATGTTCAGAATTGAAACTTTATCTTGGTGTTCTTTCCTGTGATGAGTATATAATGTCCTTCTCAATCTCTTTTGATTGATTTTAGTTTGAAGTTCATTTTGTTGGATATTAGAATAGCTACACCAGCTTGCTTCTTGGGTCCATTTGATTGGAAAGACTTTTCCCAGCCTTTTATTGTGAGGTAATTTCTATCTTTGAAACTGAGGTGTATTTCATGTATGCAGCAGAAGGATAGGTCCTTATTTTATTTCCATTATGTTAGCCTGTGTCTTTTCATAGGTGAATTAAGTCCATTAATACAAGGGATGTTAATGACCAGTGATTGTCTATTCCTGCTGTCTTTTGGTGGTAGTATGTTTGTATTTCTCTTCTTTGGGATTTCCTGCTGTGGGTTTATCTATTGCCTGTGTTTTTGTGGGTGTATCTGACTTCCTTAGGTTGGAATTTTCCTTCTAGTTCTTTCTAATGGGCTGGATTTATGGATAGATATTGTTTAAATCTGGTTTTGTCTTGGAATGTCTTGTTCACTCCATCTATGATGACTGAAAGTTTTGCTGAATATATTAGTCTAGGTTGGCATTCATGGTCTCTTAGTGTCTGCATTACATCTGTCTAGGACCTTTTGGCTTTCAATGTCTCCATTGAGAAGTCAGGTGTTATTCTGATGGGTCTCCCTTTATAAGTCAGTTAGCCTTTTTCTTTTGCTGCTCTTAATATTCTTCCTTTATTCTGTATGTTTAGTGGTTTAATTATTATGTGGCAAGGGGACATTTGGTGGGGGGTCTAGTCTATTTGGTGTTCTATAAGCTTCTTGTATCTTCATAGGTACTTCTTTCTTTAAGTTGGGAAAGTTTTCTTCCATGATTTGGTTGAATATATTTTTTTGTGCCTTTGAGTAGGTATTCTTCTCCTAGTTCTATCCCTATTATTCTTAGGTTTGACCTTTTCATGGTATCCCAGATTTCCTTTTGTTTTTGGCATTTTTTTTTTGACTGATGTATCTATTTCCTCTATTGTATCATCTACACCAGAGATCCATCTTCCATTTCTTGTATTCTGTGGGTTATGCTTGCATCTGTGTTTCCTGTTCATTTACTCAGATTTTCTATTTTCAGCATTCCCTCTGTTTATGTCTTCTTTATTATTTCTATTTCAATTTTCAGGTATTGATCTGTTTCCTTCACATTTTATTTGCTTTTTTATGGTTTTCTTGGCTTTCTTTAAGGGATTTATTGATTTCTTCCATTTTTGTTTGTCTTTTTCTCAATTTCTTTAAGGGAATTTTTCATTTCCTCTTTAAAGGCCTCTAGCATCTTCATGCAGTTATACTTAAGGTTGTTTTCTTCTGCTTCTTCTACATTGTCATGTTCAGGTTTTGCTGTTGTGGAAGGACTAGATTTTGGTGATGCCATATTGCTCTTTATGTTGTTGTATGTATTTTTGCACTGGCATCTACCAATCTCTTCCTGTAAGAGGTGCAAGAGGTACTTATGTCTGAGCAAGCTGCTATTGGTCCACCCTGTGCTTGCTGAGTCTGTGTCTCAGGGGGCCCCTCTGAGTCCATTCTTAGCTCTTGGTCTAATTGGAGCTGGCAGATTCTGTATCTCAGGGAGCTGCTCTTGGTCCAATCCAAGAAAGTTGATTCTGTGACTCAGGGAGCCGCTCTTGGTCTTTTCAGGCTCTTGGTCCAGTCAAAGCTGGTGGATTCTGTGTCTCAGGAAGCCTCTCTTGGTCCAATAAGAGTTGGCAGATTCTGTGTCTCAAGAAGCAACACTTGTTCCAATGAGAGCTGGCAGATTCCTTGTCTCAGGAAGTTACTGGGGTCCAGGCAGATGGGTATTGGGGTAGGGTGTGGATCTTGTAGATTGTAGGGTCTGATGGGGGGTTTTGATGGAGGCACCTGACTGCAGGAGTATTCCCTGCTGGCCGGCAACTGGGGCAGACTTGGAATGGAGTTCCTGGGGACTGGCTGTGTTCCAGGGCCTGAGTCCTAGAGGCAGGGCTCTCTGGGTGGGAGAAAAGTCACTCACTTCTTGGTCCAATGAGACCTGGTAGATTCCTTGTCTCAGGAAATTACTGGGGTCTCAGGCAGATGGGTATTGTGGTAGGGCATGTATCTTGTAGATTGCAGGGTCCAATGGGAGTTTTGGTGGGGGAGCCTGGATGCAGGAATATTCCTTACTGGCAAGCAACAGGGGCAGAGTTGGATGGGTGTTCCCGGGGACTCCAATGCATTCTCTTTACCATAGACCCTACAAAGCAAAAAACCAGGTTATATATTGAGACTGAGCATCAGTTATTCCTTCTTCCTTACTTCCTTACTTCACATCTTCCACTTATCCTTTACTTCCTTTCCTCCCTAGTTCCTCTTCCCTCATACCTTCCTGTATTCTTCCCCTTCCCTCCTTCCTATGTTCTCTTCTTCTTTCTTTCCTTTTTTCATTTTCTTTCACTCGATATCTTTTTTCACTTCTCTCTGCCTTCCTTCCTTCTTTCTTTTCCCCTCTCCATATCTTTGCATCACTCTCTAAAATAGTACAGAAGCTTCAATGAACAAAGAGTTAAAGGTCTGGCTTCAGAGTCCTTGCATCTTGGCACAAAAGAAAAACAGACAATTTCATGCCAGGTAATGTGGCTGTTATAAAGAAAATGGAATATGGGTTTTATCCCTCAAGAATCATAGTTATATTTATAGAGAGTAAGAAAAATGCTTGACCAATATGAAAACAGGTCTCTCATAAGAGACAGCACAAAAGCATATGGGAGATGTCCTAGATGGAAAAGCAGCCATGCAGTGTCATGCAAGGTACCTACTCTGTCAGGAAGAACATCATCTGGAGCACTGTCACCTTTGTTTTCAGATCTTACACACCAGATCTGACAGTCACAGTCTGGGGACATATCCTGGGTTTTCAGATCATGTCTGTCAACTATCTCTCTCTCTCTCCAGTAAGTTGAACCAGTATCTTACATGTGTTTGTGAACTAGACACTATTGATAATATTTCTTCCCTCAATATGATGTTGCCTTTCATGACAGGCAGGTCATTTGTGAGCTAGTTTAAAAGACCACCAAGCATAACATGCAATTGTACAAGACAAACTGTGATTTTGTGTGAAAGCACAACCAGCACAGGGAATAAAGCTATGTCCCTTGGTACATTGGGGATGGAGGTGTAGCAGCCTTATGTCAGTGAGGCTAAACAAACAAACAAAAAACAAAACAAGTATTCATTCAAACACAAATTAGCAGACTTTGAAAAATGCCAATTGCTCTCCAGTGTAGATGAGTCTTATGAAATTTGTTGGATGAATCTTAGGAGAAAAAAAGCAAGGCAGAGTTCTGCCTGTGGGCTGTCTTTGGAATAATCCACAGCATCAGATCTTCCATGGACCTTCTGATTGCCAGCAATGAATGTAGAGGACATTTGCACCCATTTATCCTTCAGGATCAAGTTTATATAGCACTTCAAAGTGGAATTATCTTTGGAGTCTCAATCTTGGGTTACATGCATTTGTCTGGTTCTGTAATGATGGTTTGTCTGGACAGTTGGGATCACCTCTTCTCCCATTTCTATGTCTATCAGTTAGCAGAGATCTTGGCATTTATGGAGGAAGCTGATGCATGAAGATTGTAACATAAATTTAATCCTGTTAAAGGATAGGGCTTGTCTACCTACTGCCTGATTTTTGTAAGGTTTTCATTGCATTTTGCTTGAAATGAACTATACTACCTCATTACCCACCACATATCATTGGCTGATTATCAAAAGAGGATGTGTTAGGGACAGGATTGCGACAATGCAAAATTTACACATTGATGACTTAACCTTGGAGTGTGAGCTTATTCAGAGATAAGGCCTTTGCAGAAATAAATTAAAATGAAGTCAGTATGATAGAGCCTGACCCAGCATCACTGGACTCCATATGAGAAGGGGCAGTATGGATACAGGTTAACACAGAAAAGGAAGATATTGTCATGAGACAAAGCCATTTAAAGAATGTTGGACTGGATTCCTCACTACTAACACTCAGGAGAATCGGCCCTGATTTCACCTTGGTTTTGAACTTTTCAAAACTGTGAAGCAATGCGTTTCTATTAAGACACCAAATTGGCAGTGTGTTTGAATGGCAGCCATCCCTCCACCAGCGTATGCCTTTTTTCTAGTTTTTCTGTGTAGCTACTTCTATGTCTTTAATAATTAAGGAAGAAGATGAATAGTTAAGTCACTGAGATGTCACAAAATCTTGACTAATTTTTTCTGTTGGCCTCCATACAACTTATCACAACTAAAAAGTGAATGCTCTCTGAGAACAGTCGCTTATACAAAGTAGGCATCTATAAACATTTGTTGAATGAAAAACAAATATGCTGGATGCTACTTTGGTGTGGCTCAAAAAAGCCAACTTTCCTGTTCCATTTGACTCTCTTATATCTGTCTCTGGATTTGCTCTTACTCTAAACTCCTTTGAAGTTGTTATTTATTCCTTACCAGGTGCCCTGATTCATTAGTGGTTTCCATTAAAGCTATGCTTGAAAGGACACTTTCATTTGAAACCTTCAAGCATGGTGTTTTTGTTGACTGGCTTCTCCTACTCTGAAATAATGGGGTTTTCTTTGAGGTGTTGTTCTCATGTTTGTCTTTCTTCCTTGACAGCACTTTCTTTGACCCTTGCTGGAAGGAATGCCCAGGCCTATTTACTAATGCCAGAGGATGTTAAATGAAAATAAACCATTGACTATTCAGCCTGGAAAAAAACCTGGGAGATGTTTTTGTCCAAACTCTTCACTCTCAGAGCAGGTCACAGTTTTCAAGAAAAGCTCTGTGTATGTTAGTAGCAGGAGTAATAAAAATAGAGGATTTCTCAGAGGCTTTTCTGTTTGCAAAAATTTCAACAACATGATTTTGCTTCCTAGTATTTTACATAGGGAGTAAGAGAGTGAGAAAAGTTAGAAAGGGGCAAAGAACATTGGCCCCAGCATATGGAGACCTTGGTTAGAATTGTAGTATTTATGTTTTCCTTTTTCTGTGTCTTTGAAACTATCATTGCCATTTTCTGAGTCCATCTGTTTCCCCATCTGTAAAATGGGAAAGAAACAAGACTGTTCAAAGTTCCCAACAGACAAAGAAAATTAAAGACATCTAAAAATGATAAAGTACTGTCAAAATATAAAATGTGGCCATTTTGGACTGTGCCTCTCTCTCTCTCTCTCTCTCTCTCTCTCTCTCTCTCTCTCTCTCTCTCTCTCTCTCCCTCTCCCTCTCTCTCTCTCCCTCTCTCTCTCTCCTTCTCTCTCTCTTTCTCTCTCTCTCCTTTAGAAAGATGTGGTTCTTATTTGTTTTTTTGACAAAATAAAATTTAATAAAATAAAATGAAAACCATCATGTCAAAGTTGGACAAGCCAAACCAACAGAAAAATAAAAGAGCCCAAAGGAAGGCACAAAAATCAGAGACTCACTTGTTTGCACACTTAGGAATCCCATAAAAACACTAAATGGAAGCCATAATATATATGCAGAGGACTTGGTACAGACCTGTGTCAGCCCTGTGCTTGTTGCTTCAGTCTCTGTGAGTACAGTCTCTGTGAGATTTGCTCAGTTGATTTAAGAGGGCTTTGTTCTTGTGGTGTCCTCCATGCCCTCTGGCTCCCACATTCTTTCTGACTCCATTTCTGAAGGGTTTTCTGAGACCTGAGAGGAAAAATTTGATGGAGACATCCTATTTAGACCTGAGTGTTCCAAGGTTTCTCTCTGTGTGTAATGTCTGGCTGTGGGTTTCTGTATTTGTTCCCATCTGCTGCAGAAAAAGCCTCTATGATGATGGCTGAATAATGCACTAATCTTTGAGTTTAGCAGAATATCACTAGGAATCATTTATTATTACTTCTTTTTTTAAAAAACTAGTAATATTTGATTTTACCCTAGGTCTCTAGGCTATCTAGACTCTGGTCCTTAGTCATCCAAGCAGTGTCAGGTATGGGTTCCATTTCACGGAGTGGGATTTAAGTCAAATCAGACATTGGTTACTCACCACAAGGTTTGTGCCACCATTGCCATAGCATGTTTTGCAGGTAGAACAGATTGTAGATCAAAGGTTTTGTGATTGGGTTGGTGTTTACTTTTCTCTTTTGGTGGCCTACAGAGTACTTTTCCATGTTATAGACATTATAACATGGGGTGAAGTTTCTACATAGGCACCACTAGACCATTCCATGTTCAATGAGTTGTGTGGGTATTGTCTTCAGCAATGGGACTTTGGTGTCACTTTGTGGAGAGTAACCTATTGTCCTGGCAATAGCCTGTGTTGTTTGGGGATTTCCATGGGGCTCTCTCATCCAATAACTCAACTGGATGAAACCCAGTCCTGGCACTATAAGGTCCATTTGATGACAAGAGATGGCCAGTACCATCTCCCTCATTATTTGGAGACTTCACCAGGATTCTTTTCATATATTGCCTTCATATATGAGAAGTTTCTACTGTACTAGGTTTCCATATCACCATTCAATTCTAGCTGTCTCTCCCCTGAGTCCCATCTCCTCTCTGCATTCCCATCTGATCCTCCAGTTCCCATTGTTTGTCACACCCCCACTCCAGTACACCCATAAAACCTATTATTTCCTCCTTCCAGGAAGATCCATGTGTCCTTACTAGTCTTTTCCTCTATGCCTAATCTCTGGGTTGTAGCTTGCTCATCATTAATTTAATGGCTAATATCCAGATATAAGTGAATACATATCATGTTTATCTTTCTGGGTCTGGGTTACCTCACCCAGGATGATTATTTTCTAGTTATATCCAATGGCCCATAAGTTGTATGATGTGATATTTTTAAGTAGCTGATGAATACTTCATTGTGTAAATGTACCATAGTTTCTTTATTCATTCTTCTGTTAAAGCACATCTAGATTGTTTCCGTGAATACTGTGAATAGAGCAGAAATGAACATATTTCAGCAAGTAGGATGCAGTATTCTTTGGGTATACGTCCAAGAGTGGTATATCTGGATCTGGAGGTAGATTGATTCCCATCTTTCTAAGGAACCTCCATACTGATTGAGACAGTGACTATAAAAGTTTGCACTCCCACCAGCAATAGAGGATAGTTCTCTTTGTTCCACATTCTCTAAGCATGAGCTGTTACTTGAATTACTGATCTTAGCCATTCTGACAGGTTTAAGATAGAATCTCAAAGTAGTTTTGATTTGGATTTCCCTGATTGCTTAGGATTTTGAAAATTTAAGTGTTTCTCAGCCATTTGAGTTTCCTCTGTTGAGAATTCTGTTTAGATCTGTACTCCATTTTTAAAATTGGGTTATTTGTTGTTATTTTATGTCATTTTTTTGAGTTCTTTATATATTTTGGGTATTAGCCCTCTGTCAGAGGTAGAGTTGCTAAAACTCTTTTCCTATTCTGTGGTTTGCTACTTTTTCCAAATAATGGTGTCCTTTGAGTGCAGAAATTTTTTCAGTTTCATGAGGTTCCATTTATTAGTTGTTGATCTCAGTGCTGCATTAATGGTGCTTGTGTTCAGAGTCTTCTCCTGTATTAATATGTTCAAAGCTGTCCTCCTTCTCTTCTATAAGGTTCAGTATGCCTGGTTTTATGTTGAGTTCTTTGATCCATTTGGAGTTGACTTTTATGCAGTGTGATAGGGTGGATTTTTTGTGTTCTTCTACATGCAGGTATCCAGTTTAAACAGCACCACTTGTTAAAGATGCTATCTTTTTTTCAGTGTATTTCAGGCTTCTAAGTAAAAAAAATCAAGTGTCCATAAGTGCATGGATTTATGTCTCATTGTTCAGTTTGATTCCATTGGTCAATGTGACTGTATTTATGCCAATGCCATGATGTTTTTATTACTATAATTCAACTTGAAATCAAGGATGATGATACTTCTAGCAGTTATTTTTTGTTCAGGATTGTTTTAGCTATCCTGGTTTTTTTGGGTTTCCATATGAAGTTGAGAATGGTCCTTTCAAAGTTTGTGAAGAATTGTGTTGGAATATTGATACAGATTGTTTTTGGTAGGATGGCCATTTTATTATGTTAATCCTGCAAATATATGAACATGAGAGATCTTTCCATCTTCTGATATTTTTTTCAATTTCTTTCTTCAAACACTTGAAATTTTTGTCATACAAGTCTTTCACTTGCTTGATTATAGCTACCCCAACATATTCTATATTATTTGAGGCTACTGTGAAAGGCAATGTTTCCTGGATTTCTTACTCAGTCTATTGGCCATTTGCATAAAGGAGGGCTACTGATTCTGTGAGTTAATTTGTATCCAGCCATTTTGCTCAAAATGTTTATCAGCTGTAGAAATTCCCCAATAGAATTTTTAGGGTCACTTATGTATACTATTATATCATCTATAAATAATGATACTTTGACTTCTTTTTCAGTTTGTACCCCTTTGATCTCTTTTAGTTGCTTTATTGCTCTAGTGAAGACTTAGAGTACTATATTGAATAGGTATGGAGAGAGTGGACAACCTTATCTTGTTCCTAATTTTAGTGGAATTGCTTTGAGTTTTTCTCCATTTAAGTTGATGTTGGCTATGGGTTTGTAGTAAACTGTCTTTATTATGTTTAAGTATGTCCTTTGTATCCCTAATTTCTCCAGGACTTTCATCATGATGGTGTGTTATATTTTGTCAAAGGTCTTACTGCCTCTCATGAGATGATTGTGTTGTTTCTTTTCTTTCCATTTGTTTATATAGTGGATTACATTTATTGATTTTCACATGTTAAACATCCCTTCATCTTTGGGATGAAGCCTACTTGATAATGGTAAATTATCTTTTTGATGTGTTCTTGGACTTGGTTTGCAAGTATTACATTGAGCATTTTCCAGTTATGTTCAGAAGGGAAATTGGCCTATAATTTTCTTTTTTTGCTGGGTCTTTCTGTGGTTTGGATGTCAGAGTAACTATGGCAAAATAGAATGAATTGGGCAATGTCCCTTCTGTTTCTATTTTGTGGAATAATTTGAGGAGTATTGGCATTAAAGAATCTTTGAAGGTCTGGTGTAATTCTGCACTAAAATCATCTGGCCCTGAAATTTTTTAGGGGGGTAGTGGTGAGACTTTTTTTATTAACAAATTTTTTATTCATTTTACATACCAAAGATCTCCCTCTTCCCTCTTCCCAACCCTCCAGCCTCCTCCTCCCAACCCCTCCCCATTCCTTCCTACAAGAAGATAAGGCCTCCCATGGGTAGATACATTTAGTAGAGGCAGGTGTAGCATGATCTGCTTGAGGGGTTTCCTGGCCGTAGGATCACAATCCATCCCTGGTGCACAAGCAGGTCTTTTAGAGCCCACTTCTATGATGGGATACCTTGCACAACCTTGAGGCAGGGGTGGAGGGAAGGAGTTGGAAGACTTTTAATGACTGTTTCTATTTTATTAGGGGTTATAGGGCTAAATTGTTTATCTGATTTAACTTTAGTAAATGTTGTTTATCAAGGAAATTATCCATTACTTTTATATTTTCCAATTTGGTAGAATACAGATTTTTAAGGTATAGCCTTTTGATTCTTTGGATTTTCTAGGTGTCTGTTGACACATCTCCCTTTTCATTTCTGATTTTGCTAATTTGGAAATTCTTTACCTTCTAGTTAATTTTTTATAAGGATTTGTTGAACTTACTGATTTTTTTCACAAAACATCTCTTTGTTTCACTGATTCTTTTTGTTTTTATTTGATTGCTTTCAACCCTGAGTTTGATTATTTCTTGCCATCTACTCCTTTTTGGGTGTGACTTCTTATTGTTGTAGAGCTTTCAGGTATGCTATTAAGTTGCTTTTTATGTAGGCACTTACTGTTGTGAACTTTCCTCTTAGTACTACTTTCATTGTGTCTCACATGTTTGGGTATTATGTGTATTTATTTTCATTGAATTCTAGAGAGTCTTTAATTTCTTTCTTTATTTCTGTCTTGACCCATTTTTTTTTTTTTTTTTTTTGATGCAACAGCACGAGGATTTTATTGGCTTCTGTACAGAAGGGCAAACTCTGCTCCTAAGAGCAAGAGCCGCATCTCACTGCAGCCCCATAAGGGCTTTTAAAGGAAAACCCCACAAAACCCACAAGATTACAATTCCCATACAATTTCGTTTCACAAGATCATGGTCTGATCACAGAATGGGTACAGTCACGTCCACATGTTCATTCTTCCTGAAACCTCAAGGTGGGGGGGTATCAGGGCGGGAGTGGAGTTTACACAAAGGTCACAATGGTCCTTCCTGGAACACTTGCAACTATCCCAGTCACAGTTGAGCACATCTCTTAACAGAAATCTTTTTTTTTTTTTTTTTATTAATTTATTTTGCAATACAATTCAGTTCTACATATCAGCCACGGATTCCCTTGTTCTCCCCCCTCCCGTCCCCCTCACCTTCCCCCCAACCCCCCCCCCATTCCCATCTCCTCCAGGGCAAAGCCTTCCCCACAGACTGAGGTCAACCTGGTAGACTCAGTCCAGGTAGGTCTAGTCCCCTCCTCCCAGGCCGAGCCAAATAATCCTGCATAGGCCCCAGGTTTCAAACAGCCAACTCATGCAATGAGCACAAGATCTGGTCCCACTGCCTGGGTGCCTCCCAAACAGATCAAGCCAATCAACTGTCTCATCCATTCAGAGGGCCTGATCCAGTGGGGACCCCTCAGCCATTGGTTCATAGTTCATGTGTTTCCATTCATTTGGCTATTTGTCCCTGTGCTTTATCCAACCTTGGTCTCAACAATTCTCGCTCATATAAACCCTCCTCATTCTCGCTAATTGGACTCCCAGAGATTCACCCGGGGCCTAGTCATGGATCTCTGCATCCAGATCCCTCAGTAGTTGGATGAGGTTTCTAGCACAACAATTAGGGTGTTTGGCCATCCCATCACCAGAGTAGGTCAGTTCAGGCTGTCTCTCGACCTCTGCCAGCAGTCTGTTGTGTGGGTATCTTTGTGGATTTCTGTGGGCCTCTCTAGCACTTTGCTTCTTCCTATTCTCATGTGGTCTTTATTTACCATGGTCTCCTATTCCTTGTTCTCCCTCTCTGTTGTTGATCCAGCTGGGATCTCCCGCTCCCCCAAGCTCTCTTTCCCTCAACCCTCGCCTTTCATTACCCCCACTCATGTCCAGACTGTTCATGTAGATCTCATTCCATTTCTCTGTCATTGGGTGATCCCTGTGTCTTTCTTGGGGTCCTGTTTTCCAGGTAGCCTCCCTGGTGATGTGAGTAGCAGACAAGTCATCCTTGTTTCATGTCTAGTATCCTGCTATGAGTGAGTACATACCATGTTTGTCTTTCTGAGTCTGGGTTACCTCACTCAGGATGATTTTTTCTAGATCCATCCATTTGTCTGCAAACCTCATGATGCCATTGTTTTTCTCTGCTGAGTAGTATTCCATTGTGTATATGTACCACATTTTGTTTATCCATTCTTCAGTTGAAGGGCATCTGGGTTGTTTCCATGTTCTGGCTATTACAAACAATGCTGATATGAACATAACTGAACAAGTGCTCTTATGGTGTGGTTGAGCATTTCTTGGGTATATGCCCAAGAGTGGTATAGCTGGATCTTGGGGGAGATTGATTCCCAATTTTCTAAGAAAGCGCCATATTGATTTCCAAAGTGGTTGTACAAGCTTGCATTCCCACCAGCAGTGGAGGAGAGTTCCCCTAGCTCCACATCCTCTCCAGCATAAGGTGCTTGACCCATTTTTAATCCAGTAGAGAGTTTTTCAGTTTCCATTAGTTTGTAAGCTTTCTGTTATTTCTGTTTTTTACATCCAGCTTTAATTAGTGATGGTCTGTAGGATGCAGGGAGTTATTTCCACTTTCTTGTATCTGTTGAGATTTGCTTTGTGTCTGGGCATGTTGTCAGTTCTGCAGAAAGTTCCATGAAGTTCTGTGGCAGTTTGAAAGAAAATGACCCCATTGGGCATGGCACTATAAGGAGGTGTGGCCATGTTGGAGCAGGTATGGCCTTGTTGGAGGAAGTGTGTCACTGTAGGGGTGGGGTTTGAGATCTCCTATGTTCAAGCTATGCCCAGTGACACAGTTTACTTCCTGTTGTCTACAGATCAAGATGTAAAACTCTTAGATCCTTTTCCAGCACCATGTCTGCCTGCATGCTACCATGTCCTGCTATGATGATAATGGATTAAACATTTGAAACTAGAAGTCACCCTAATTAAATGTTTTCCTTTATAAGAGTTACTGTGGTCATGGTATCTCTTGACAGCAATAGAAACCCTAACTAAGACAGGTTACAATGTATATTCTTTGGTGTTTTGGTGAAATGTTCTGTAAACATGTTAGGTCCATTTGGTTTATAAAGTCTGTTAGTTCTCGCATTTCTGTTTAGCTTTTTTCTAGATGCCCTATCTATTGGTGAGAGTGGGGTGTTGAAGTTTCCCACCATTAGTGTGTGAGGATCAATACCTGATTTAAGTTGTAGTAGTGTTTCTTTTACAAATATGTATGCCCTTGTGCTTGGGGCTTGGATGTTGTGAACTGAAATGTCATCTTGGTGGATTTTTCCTTTGATGAATATGTGGGGTCCTTCCCTATCTCTTCTGATTGCTTTTGGTTTGAAGTCTATTTTGTTATATATTCAAATGGCTATACCAGTTTGTTTCTTACATTCATTTGCTTAGGATATCTTTTGTTGTAATGTCTATCTTTGATGTTGAAGTGTGTTTCTTGGATGCAGCAGAAGGATGTTCTTTCATATCTTCAGTGCCTGAGATTCTTTTTTTTTTTTTTGCAATACAATTCAGTTCTACATATCAGCCACGGATTCTCTTGTTCTCCCCCCTCCCGTCCCCCTCACATTCTCCCCAGCCCCCCCCATTCCCATCTCCTCCAGAGTGCCTGAGATTCTTTCTCCCTTCTCTTGTATTCTATTAGTGAAGCTTGGCTCTGTATTTCCTGTTTGAATTCCCAAATTTTTCATTTCAAGCATTACCTCAGTTTTGGTTTTCTTCACCAATTATACTTCCATCTTCAGGTCTTGAAAAGTTTTATTCATTTCCTTGATCTGTTTGTTTGTGTTGTCCTGAATTTCTTTAAGGGATTTATCCATTTTCTTTTTAAGGGTTGCTATTATGTTCACACAGGCTGATTTTAGATCTTTTCCTTGGCCTTCTGCTGTGATGGACTATTCAGTGCCTACTGTGTTAGTGCTGCTGGGATCTAGTGGAGACATATTGTCCTGGCTACCATTGATTTTTTTTATGCTGATGTCTAGGCATCTGGGATTGGAATATAGGTCTAGGTGATGATACCTACTTTGTCACTGTTGGGTGAGTGTTTTGTTCTTTGGTTTCTGCTTCCTCCCTGGACTTTAGGAGGGTGTGGTGTTGTGTACTGCCTGGTAGAAAATTTTCTATTTCCTATTCCCTGGCCTGTTCAGCTGGTGTTTTCCCAGAGTATGCCTGCTGGTGTTAGAGGCTAGGATAATGGGAGGATTTGGGGGAAGGAAGGTTGGAGGAGAAGATCTTTGTGATCCATTGGGAATGGGGTCAGAGAGAAAAGGGAGACCACAGCTGGTTTTCTCCTACAGAGCTGGGGAATGAGACTGTGGTGGGGTTGCGGTGATTGAATCTGAAGGAGCAGAAGAAGAGGTATAGATCTGCGGGCAGTCTTCCCGTTGCCCTGCCAGAAGCTGCCCTTGGGTTAGCAATGGGTACCTGTTGGGGTTGAGGGATGGGAGAAAGCAATGAGTGTGGGAAATGTAGCTAGAAGGGGAAGATCTGTGGGATCTACAGGAAACTGGAACAGTGGGGCAGGGAAGGCTGCCACAGAGGGGTTAAGGCTGGGAGATTTGATCTGGGGGAACAGAAAACTGTGGCTTTTTCAGAGTTGACTCTAGAAATGGTTGTGATCAGAAGAAGTTTTCTAGGGGAATTTTACTTTAAAGTGATAAATTGGTAGGTTTGTGTCAACTCTATAGGGACTAACTCAACTCACAGTAATAAGATTATAATATAAGATGCCACTCAAGAATGGCAGTCATCAGTGTGGTCTTCAGTTTGAGACTTTTCTTATAAATATTTCTCCACCACTTCTAAGTTCATATTTTAAGAAAACTCTGTGGCCTTTTGTGTTTTATTTACCCCCTTTTCTTGGTTGATTTACTATTTTTGGTTATCTCTCATTCACCCAGAAGAATTACTGACTGGGTTCCAGGTATACATTGGGGCAGGAGAATATATAGCTCTTAGCAAAATAATTGATTGTCTCCATGAAGTTTAAATTCTAGTAAATGCACAATTCGTCCACAATGTACTGTACACTGGTGACAAAATAAATAGTATTAGCATCCAAGGGAGTATTTAAAGGTAAATACTAAGACATAGGAACATTACACAGTATATAGTCAAGGAGGAAATGATAGAGAAGCCACAGAGATATCTGAGGGAAGAATAACCAGTCAGGGGGATAAATATGTGCAAAAAGCTCAAAGATGTAATCATCCTCAAGGGAAGAGAACAGAGGTTAGGATAGGGGAGGGGAGAGAGACATAGTATCTGAAAGATAGAGGTGCTGGCCATAGGATCAACAGGGAAGGTCATACATGGTCATGTAGAGTCTTGTTAAAGATTGTGCAATGGTGTTATTATTTCTGATTAAAGAAGACATTGAAAGGTGTGGAATTCTGAAAAGAAGATATGGCATGATTAAATTTGTGTTTTTAAAGTGTCATGTAAGCTATTACACTGAGAATAAACTACACAAGAGAGAACAAGACCTAAAAACTACTGCAATAGTATCTGCTGGAGATAAAGGAGACCCAGACAAGTGTGGTAGAGTGAAGGCAAAGGATTTTTTTATCAGTAAGATGATCACTATCTCAGTGGCCTACAATAACCAAGATTTATTCTTTGCTAAGGTAATCCATGTTATCATTTCTGTAAACTTAGGCTGGCACAGAAGCTCCTTTCTAGGACACTGACAGTAAGGAAAGAAACCTTGAGTTTAGTGAAGTGTCAAAGCAGATAAAAATGCTTTTTCTAAAAGCCTGGTGACCTGAGGTTGATTCCTAGAGCCTACCATGGAAGGATGGGATTGACTCTTGGGAGTTGTCCCTTGACCTCCACATATGGCACATGTGTGGACCTAAACTCATACTCACATGTGATGTACAAAGAAACAAACAATAAAATAAATAAATAAATAAACTAGCCAAAGCAAATTATAAAACTGATCCTGGGCTTAAAAGAGGAAGGAAGACAATCTTCCCTTGGGAGAGACATCAAACAGAAAAATTACGGCATTGAGAGGACAGGTACAGGATTTCCTGCGTGGTCAAACCCAGGCTCCACACTGGAGGTAGGGACAATGGAGTAGCTTTGGCTTCCACATGGGCTGCCCTGTTTCCTGGCTTCTTTTTTTTGCTATGATAAAATGCCCTGGCAACAAGCAATTCAGGGGAGAAAAGGGCTTATTTTAGCTTATAATTCTAAGTTATAGTCCATAATTGCAGGGAAGTCACAAGGACAGGAGATTCATACAGCTGGCCACAACACAGCCACAGGCAAGATTGAAAGAAATAAATACATGCATATTTAGTACTTTCTCCAATCATATACAGTCCAGAAACCAAACCTGGGGAGTAGTACCATCCACTTTCAGGTTGAGTCTTCCCATATCAATCAAGACCACCATATATGCTCATGGGCCAACTTGATCTAGATAATCCCTCATGGAGACTCTCTTCCCAGGTGACTCTAAATTATGGCAAGCTAAGAATTAAAACTCACCATTATGGTCTGAACCACTGGGAAAATGAGTTTGTGATTCCCCAAGATGGACATAACTGTGGGAAGAACAGGTGTGGAGTATTCCAGCTTGAGGGACTGGTTAGATGCCTAAGTTTTACATATGGTAATTATGGAGCCAGATACACAAATAATAATTAAAAAAATTTCGGGATGGTGATATGAATCTGGGGGTAGTACATAGTGGAAAAAGAACAGAAGGTATACCATAGGTAAATGTCATTCTAAAATGCATGTGACTTTTTAAATAACTCCAGGGTCATTTAACTATAAGAGATATTTGAAGATTCCAAAGTGTAGCCACAAGCCCTCTCATGGAGCTAACACATCAGCATTAAGCTCCCTTCATCTCTGCCATCCTCCACCTATGCTCTGCTCCTCCAGCAGTATAGGGCTGGTGCTCAGGCCCAGTCTAATGCATCTATGCCATCTCCCACTACAATCTGTCTACAGTCTGGAGCTCATGGAATGGATAACTCAACCCGTTTCTCTCTGACTCTGAAATTCAAACTCCACTGTTCCAGAGGCTTACAGTTTCCCCCAGCTCTAAAATTTAGACCATGAGCCTGGGTATGGTTTAACTACCACAGGGAATTACAATAGAACCATTTTAAAATACCCAAGTCCCAAATATCATGGATATTTAAAAGCCATGAAGGACAATGGCTGATTTTATGTAAACTACCTCCTTGCCCACCACCACCACCACTACCACCACTGGAACATTCTGAACAACTTCCTGGCCTCAAAATACCATATATCTGTGGCACAGCCAACATTCAGTGAACATTTCCTCAATATTTTCTCTGCCACAAGTTTTTTGCTAGATGTCTTAGACAACACACAAATAATCAAGAACCTGCCCTGCTGTGAAAAATCCTGTGATGTCTAGGTAGCTTGTTCTACTTTGGAGCAGACCCATTAGACACACTTTCTGATGTACATTCAGAGTATTCTGGAAAAGAGTAATAGGAACACTATGCATGCCTTAGGATAACAGATACAATAGTTACCTTGATCTGATCATTGTACAAAATGCACATGTATAGATGCATGTTGTACCCAATAAATATGTATGATTATTATGTGGCAGTCAAAAATTAAAAAAAACACAAAAATTCCAGCTCACTACAACTTCTACTCATTGGCCATTCTACCTTGTATCTTCTATTAAATGTCAAAAGAAGAAGGTGTGAGTGGGAAGGAATATTTCTTCTCCCTTGTGGGAGTTGCCAGTTTAGTGGGTGGTAGTTCAGGCCATAAATTCTGCCTTGCTAGGGCAGAGTTACCATGTGTGACTCACATGATGCACATGGCTTTTCCCTCCATGTTTTTTCCACACAGAGGGCTTAGAAGATATAGCCAACTTAATATCCAGCTATTATGACTTCTTCTCATTTTTTGCTTGCATGCATATCCAACAAGCTTGTCATCATTTTGTTTTCATGGTCAGTTACTCAAGATGTGGAGTTTGTGATGTTAAGATCTACTGGAACATGCTGTAAGATAGAAACCTCAATGGTTCTACATTGCTCTAACAACTCTGCACCAGATGTTCTCTTGTGAAATAAAACAATTACCTAATCCATTACAAAATATTTATCTTATTTACATTTCTCCTTGTAAGTAGCTTCCCTAAGAACATCATAAGAAGAGGTTGTTCTTAACTTTCTTGGCTATATTGCCATCAGAACCCCATCCAGTTTTAAGAGAAGGAACTTTTAGTCTTTCATAATAAAGTATGTCATCTTTTGCCCAAATGCCAATAGTCTCTTCTAAAGAAATTCATGTAGGCTGTTTTTATACACATGCAATGGCAGGGACCTTGTGACCTTGCAAATCCTCTCTTCCAACCTTTGTACACTTTTGAGGAACAAAAATGTTTTTTTATGTGAAGATCCTCTGTAACTTTTAGTTCATGTCCTTCATATTATTATTATTCCTTGTGAAATGGGATAGTTTTAACAACTCTTCAACTTGACTACCCTCTTCTCTATTTATGTCACAGTCAGGACATACCCTCAAGAAAGAGGTATCGCCAAGCAGCTGCTCTTTTCCTGTAATTGACTTTTCTGCTCAGTGCTCAGGTCAGACAAGACACTGTTCATCTGCTGATCTGAGATACCCTTGTTCACACAGCCAGTGAGCATGGCAGCTAGGGTACAAGTATTGCTAGGGATGAACTTCAGGGCTCTACACATCTCTATTTCATTTGTAAGGAAATAGTCTCTTCTCCAGGCCCTAAATGAGACTTGGCTTTTTGTTTTATTTTGTTTTGTTTTGTTGTTTCTCAAGACATGGTTTCTTTGTGTAGCCCTAGATGTCTTGGAACTAACTCTGCAGACCAAGCTAGCCTTGAACTTACAGAGATCTACTTGCATCTGCCTCCTGAGTACTGGGATTAAGGGTGTGTGCCACCATCCCACTGCCATCTGGCTGAGACTTGGCTTTAATAATCAATGATGCCAACATTTTGGTGAATGTGCACACAAGTGATACTCTTGCTGAGATGCCAGATGGATGAGCTAGAACTAAACTAGGCCTGGTTCAAATCTTACCTCTATCATTTCCCATCTTTGGTTCCCGTTGCAAGACAGATTTCATTTCTGTCTCATAGTTGCAAACCAGAGAGGTAATGCTCTCCTCACAGGGATTATGTAGGGATAAAACAAGTCAAAGGTACAAATATAGCATCTGAAGCATAATAGATGCCCTAAAATGTAAGATAGCTCCAATTCTCCAGTTTACAAGGCTGTTTGAATGTATTATCCAATGACACTTTGAATTTATTTGATCTAAGTTTCAGCCTGCAGGCAATGCCATTGTGTGTATAAATATATTCTTTTCCATGAAGAAGAAAAAAATAAACTGTACAAGAGATTGTACAATCTTCTACTTGAAAAGTCCTCTATTATACTCAACTTTCATTATTAATGCTTCCATCTATCTGTCTACAAAATGCTTAGGTTGAACTAGATGATCCCCAAGGCCTTGCACTCTATTCTTACCCTCATCTATTATTCTTGTATCAGTCTAAAACTATTTTTATTCCATTCTTGAAGGAGAAGATGAGGAGAGAAGTTACATTCTGAGTTCTCCTTTCCTCTAGAGGTTTTGGTGGAAGGCCTGTGTGTCTGTCTGGTTCATTTCTATTCTCACTGCAACTCATGATGGAAGTGTTATTATCACCCTTTTCTCATTCATAGGTGGAAAAGGTCATATGGTTGATACACTGGACAGAGTAAGTGTCAGAGGTTTTTAAGGTCTGTCTACAGTTTATAATCTGTCCAGGACACAACTCTGAGAGCTTCCAGAAATTTCTCTGGGTATTCAAACATTTCATTACTATTAAAGATTTGTTCCACTTTTTGAAAGCATTTTATGTCATTACATACACATTAGCCTTTCCACGATTCCAGCTAACTCAGTATTTTGATAACTAGAGCAGCTACATCAGTCATCTTGGAGTCACACTGAGGGACATTCTCTGACTCCAGAGTCAATTATGTTCAAAGTCTCCTGGATATCCTAGATACAGGTCCATTAATATTTACACAGACAATCTTCTGTCTCCACTCAGGGACAGTGGGCAGTCTTGACAGACAAATTCCCTGATACAAACTCTATTAAAACAGAAGTTAGAGGTATTATGAATAGAATTTATGGGTACAGTTAGCATTTATGCTGAATGACATTTGAAACCCTTTGAGATTTTAATTGCACATATGTCTAACATCTTTATATTAACTGCAGGATTGATCACATAGTTTTCAGGGTACATTACCTAAAATGACCACTAAAGTAAATTAAGTGTGTAGAAATGGTAATTTCAAAGAAAAATTTAAAATCAAGTTAACTTGTATGATTAAATGCAGATATATACTGAAAAAATGTTCATATGCAATGTAAAATGATTATGAATTTGTACCATTTTACTCTCTCCTCCTGTTAAATTGGATTGTTTTAGATTCCAGATGTAAGTGGCAACATATAACTTTTTCTGTATTGGGATTCTTCCATTTAGCGTAATGTTCTACAATTTCATACTAGTTGGTGATAATTTGGGGGGGCAGGAAGAGTGAGCAGTGATAATTAAATGATACAAAGCTTCAATGAGACAAGAATAATTCTGATGTTTTTCTCTTTGAGTGCTTTTGGCACAGTATGGTGCATATAGCTGCTAACTGAGTCCTATTTGTGTTGGTAGGAAGATGTCTTAGTTTTGCTTCTTGTTGCCATGATAAAATACCCTAGCAAAAGCAACTTAAGAGAAAGGGGTTTTATTGGAGCTCACAGTTCTAGGCTATAGTCCATGACTGTGGGGAAGTCACAGTGGCAGGAGCTCAAAACAGCTGAGAATGTTGCATCATAGTCCAAAAGGAGAGCAGAATGAGTTAATACATACATGCTTGTGGTCAGCTTGCCTTCTCCACTTTTAAGCTGTTCAGGACCCCTGCCTAAAGAATGGTATCATGTACTGTGGGTGAGTTTTTCTACTTCAACTAATGTAATCAAGACAATTCTCACAGACATGTTCACAGGGCCACTTGTTCTAGACATTTTCTTTTTGAAGCTTTCTTTCCAGATGATCTTAGATAGGGTCAAGATGACAATTAAAACTATCACAGAGGCTATATCTTTAATAGTCTTATTGGGAAAAGAGAAAATAAAATGTCAAGTTCCTGAGATGATGAGTAGTTAGTTTGAATTGATCATCTTATATTATATTCAAAACTCATATTATCATTTTTACTTTAGACTTACAAATCTATGCAGATATGATTTGTCAATAAAAATATGGAGCTTTATGTTCTCAAATCATTATGAAATTCACGATAGTAAGGTAGAACATTAAGCCAAGTGTAGGGAATTTCTGAGTCTGGGACTAAAATAATTGCCTAAGTTATACATAGTTAAGGACTAGACATTTTCCGCTTGATATCTATGACTGGAAGCCCTACCTACTAATTTGATGATATTGAGGGTGTTGGTGGGTATATTGAGGTCAGTGATATCCCTAGGCAGGTGCACCTGGAGTATATAAGAAAGGTAGCTGAATATAAACCTAGGAGAAAGCCAGTAAGAAGCATCCCTCCATGGTTTCTTCAAGTTCCTACCTTGGCTTTCGTTCATGATATATTGTAACCTATAAGATAAAATACCATGCCTCCAGTTGGTTTTGCTTGTGGTGTTTATCACAGCACCAGAAAGAAAAACAGAACAGAAATATGTAGCAATGATATTTACATTGCTGGATAATATGCTATCAGCTCATTTCCCACATTTTATTTATATTTCATCAGCTGATGGATCCTGGGAGTCCTAAATTGCTACCTCCCTTGGTATTTAGCCTGACACTGGCATTTTAAAGCTCTGCTCTTATAACAAAAAGCTATTCAGTATAACTTTTCATTATAATATGTATATATTATATGTATTACATATATGTATATATTATAACGAAAAGCTATATATATATCCCCATTTTAATACCACAGCATAATTTATACCTTCTACCACAATTTTTATATATTTTATAATAAATTTAATAGAAAGTGAGGTTTTAGAAAGAATTAGGCATTGGACTAAGGTGTCTTACCTAAACTACCCACTCATAAATGATATGAGCAAATCACCAAACCTAAGACTTGATTTTATCACGTATAATAATGGAAATGATTATGTTTTCCACAGAGAAGAATAGTAAGGGTTAAATGAGATATACTCTTAAAAGTTTCCATTGTATAAATGCTTAGGAAGTATCAGCACACACACTGGCATACATTTTAGATTCTCCAAATGACCTAAATGCTTGGGAGGGGGTAGGCAAGTTGTGTGTGCTTTTACTATATCCTGCCCACATTCCTCCCAAGTACCTATTGCAATGAAACAAGACCGTAGTATTTAAATGAATGCATGTAGAGTATCTGGAAAAATGCTTGATATTTGCTGAGTGTGCCTCATGGGAAACTGCTGCCACTGCTGTTAGAGACATGGTGATCTATTAAGCTGTGAGCACCATCAGTTTACAAGCCACACATATCTCATCCCCTACTATATATTCAGGACCAAAAGTCCAACATTGAGAGGACACTCAATTTGTTTAATGGATGGATGAATGATGATATGTGCTATCCTAAATTTAGATGGGAACATTGTGGTAGTTAATACTCGTCAGCTTGAATGGATTTAGAGTCACCATGGAAACATTCCTCTGAGACTATTTCTTTCAAAGGGAAAAAAGATCCACTCTCAATGTGGGGGACACTCTGCCATGGGATAAACTCCCAGACTAAATAAAAAGTAAAAGTTAAACTGAGCACCTGCATTAATATCTCTTTTCTTCACAACTACAGATGTGGTGTGACCAGCTACCTCATTCCCTTGCCATAATAAGGACTTCACTATCACGATGAACTATATTCATGAACCACGTAAGTCCTTTCTTCCTTGATTTGTTATTACAGGCTATTTATCACAGCAACAAGAAACTAACTAATACAGACATGGACTCAGGGAAGGGGATGGTTGTCCGTCCTACTGCTCAGAAATACAGGGATCCCCTTTGGTAATGCATCACAGAACAGAGAAAGTGCATATTGTCTCAGGAGTCAGGAAACCCACCTTTCAGCATTACCTCTACCTCTAACTTACTCTTTAACCCTTTTCTGTTCTCCTTTTGAAACCCAAGTTCTTATCAAAGGGAAACTGACAGTAGTAGAATCTGATTTAAATAAGGGCATGCAACTTAGTGTTCTCTAGGTAGCATCCAGCCATCAGCACATGTGCACTACCTTGCACTTGGCAGAAAGTAGTGGGGGGATTACTAAATTTAAACCAGGAAGTTTTACATATAACTTTGGATGTACATTCTTCCCTCAAATCCTTGGAGATCTTAGAAATAAATAAGAATGTCCAAATTGAAAAGAAGAAGTTAACTTGTTCCTGTTTATCTGATCTTATATATGAAAACCAGGAAGAACCCACAAAACCTTATTATATTTGATAAATTATTTCAATAAAGTTGTAGGCTACAAAGTCAAAATACACAAAATAGCAGAGTTTGCAGTAACAATGAGGTTCTGAAAAGTCAGGAAAACCATCCCATTTATAATAGCTACAAAGATATAATAAAACACTTAGGACTACACTTAATCAAGGAAAGGAATGACCTATAACTAATGAAATACTGGTGAAGAAAATTGAAGACAGAAGTAATGAAAACTCCACCAGACTTCCTAGGATAAATATCCTGACAGTGAATCCCAAGAGTTTGTGTCTCACTAACTGCTCCAGACAATTCTGAGAAGAACCTCAGGACAGGTGACACCTGTACACACTTGGCAAAAACTCCACCATGTGTGATTCTCAGTCTGACATCAACCCTAGTAGGTACGAAAACCTACTAGGATGATCTATAAAGCCCTCCAGGTGGGAAAGCTTGGTAGCAAGTCAGTCCCCCAGATGTACAGTCCTTCCCTGAGTTGAACATCTACCATACTCTATGTATGCTTCTTCTCTCTTTTTCTCATCTACAAGATAGATGATAAAGACATTATTATTCATGGCAAGAGAAAGATACAGACATTTACTCCAGGGGCTTCTGGAACTTGGGTGAGGCAACATAATGGTTTCTTCATGAAGAGACACTTGCTCGTCATTTTGTCTCTCTGGTCTCCATCCTTAAGGAAGTGGCTCAGGCTTTAAGCAATGAATAAATGGGAAAATAAATAAACAGCACAAAGTCTTTATAGATAGAACATGGACCCTGTTTCCAAAGCAAGAATGTGTTCATTTCCTGGCTTCAACTCTCTCCTTCTTCTAGTCCAAATTCCTGGGGCAGGCATACAGTTAAGTGACAGATCATTTCTCATCTCAAAGGTTTATTTCCCATGGCCAGAGATACAAGATCCCTAATAAACTTGAAGGAAGTGAAGGTGCATGAAGGAAGTGAAGCAAGGTGAGTGAAGATCACTAGGAGAAATGTTCATTTTGTGAAGGATGGGAGAGAACTCTCCAGACTCCTTGCTAAGATGGGGGTTGTTGGCACCATAGAAGCCAAAACAATGTTTTTACAACTTGGTGAGTGAAAAGACAAAAGTCACAGCTAGCAAGCAAAACAGTGAGGAATAATTTTATTATCTGCAAGCGGGAGTTTCCTGAGATAGCATGCTTTCCTCAAAGAATGAGTAAGGAACTTATTAAGAAGACCCATGCATATTTATATGGAAAGGTGCTTTGGAGAAGGTATATTCCTACACATGCTCAATTTAAGGTACATATTTCTGACCATGCTGTTAGAGTCATAATTTAAGAAGAAAATGTGGCAGAAAGGCATGCCCTCATATATGCTGAGGTGACATTATAAAGCCATGTGGTGGGTGACTCCAAGTGGTGCATTCAGCAAGTGTCACAGGTACTCACAGGAACTGGAACTTTCTGGTCACCTCTGCTGCATCATCAGTAGCCTACAACTAAGGTAATAGGAGAGAGAAAGCAAAGAATGATCCAGCTTGACTTCTAAAAGTAATACAGAAATTCCATCAGACTAACCACCTCCTCCAGGCTTTTCTTCCTCAGCTTCACATCCTAGGATTCTGTGCAATGTCTCCCATGCACTGGAGGAAATCTTCAAGCATTTAATGACCAAGTAAAAGAGCACCTTTGAAGAAGAGTTGAAATAGATCTGCCCCTGGTCCCCTGCACCTTTATAGCCCCTAACATCATCATGTGCAGGGTAGCAACAGAATCCTGTCAGTCTGTGTCTCCAGCAGGTGGCTACAATTTATAATGCTAAATGCCAGTTTTTAAAGTTCACAGACAAGGAGGACTGAACACACATAGTAAATGGAAATTGAATTTCCTATTCTATAAAAACTTCAGAGTTTAGTATAAACAAGGAGATATGGCTTAATGTAAATTACTATTATCTTCAATGCAGGTTATGCTTAACACTAGCTTACTGAATCCCCATGTTATATAAGGATATGAAAACACTCCCCCTATGTTTTATAAGGTTGTTGAACACATAAAATTTTTTTATTTACATTTAGATTCAAAATTGGCATAAAATAGGAAATCGTATGCGATAAGTATTTTTTTTTCCTTTAAAATTGTAATTTATTTCAAAATAGTTTGGACATTTCTTGAATCCTAGTAGCAGGATGTATATTTGGTGTTCTGTTTTTTAATTCTAACAGCATTTATATTACTTATCCATATTGAATTATAATTGGTGTCTTTATTTCAAGAGTCAGTTGAGAGATACAGGAAACTTCTATAGTTCTTCTTATTCAGATTATTTATGAGTTAATCCAGTGCCTAGGAGTGGCAGTATATCTCAGTAGTAGAGCACTTACCTAGGCACTGGATTTAATGTTGTTGTCAGGGCAATGACTATTTCACATTGCTTTTGGTATCAATAGGAGGAATAGACACTGCCCATAGCAGTTTCACATAATAAATAACACTTGATTTTCACAGTGACCTCTGAGAGGTGGGTACTTTTCACATCATTTTAAAATGGGAAGTGGAAAAAGTGGAGGCTTGCAGAGTTTCGGTAGACACACAAGAAGGGTGATGTTGGGGTTCCGACTTGTGTAGTCTGATGTTTCATTTGAAGGTCATACTCAGCCTTTGTTGTCTTCCTCTCAGGAAAAAACAACAGCAACAACAGCGATAAGTATTTTTTTTAACCAAACCACAGTTAAGACGTGGAACCAGCTCCTTCTTCAGCCCCAGCAGCAGCAAAATGAGCAAGTTGGACTTCATGATGCACGCTCAAGGTCCACCTTATTGCTGAAACTGTCTAGGTTTTATTTATGTCCTGTTCATGGGTAATTTGTGACCGCACAGATGTCTAAGAGGTACAGTACATGATCATTCCTTTACTAGAAATAAAAATAATAAAAGGACCATGTACAGCAGTTGGGAGAACCAGGAAGGGCTAGTAGAGTATCTAGTGGCCCTGGGACATGATTATCCTATACTTCAAGTGCTTATAACCTCAGGGAGGGGATTGCCTGCAGATGGCAGGGAGGCAGCAAAGAGACCACTAACTGCACCTTCAGACTCCAGAAGGTGAATTGTAGTAACTGAACTCACTCAGAAACCAAGGTGTAGGGGAGTTCTGGACATCTACACACTGTGTAGCAAGAATAGATGCCAGATGTGTCTGCCAGGTTTTTGGTCAATGTAGCAAATACCTGAAGAATCAGCTTAGAAGAAAGCTCTATTTTAGGCCATGACTTCAGAGATTTCCAACCTTCCATGGTCAGTTTCAGGTCTGAGGAGAGGCAGAAATATCACGGCAGTAGCAGTAGAATGGAGCAGTGTGGCTGCTCACCTTATAGCAGCTGAGGAGGCAGGGATGAGGTATATGGGTTGAGGGAGGAGGGACAGAGTATACATGACCACTTTTCTATCCTCCAATAAAAACCCACATTTCATAAGACTCCCACCTCTCAGTTTAAACTAAGGCCATCAGTGGAACTGGTGATATTATTGATGAATGCAGAGCCTTCATGAGCCAATCACTTCCCGAAAGCCTCATTACTGAACACTGCTTGTATTAAGGACCAAGCCTTTAATACAGGAAGGTTTTGGGAAAATATAGTAATTCAATCTTAACACTAGGAGTTGGAGACAAGCCACTGCTGAGAACCACCTCTAAGGTGACACACTCTCTCTTCTATAGGTGCCTTTTCTCAGTGCCTCTCTCCTCAGTGCCTCTCTCTCTCTCTCTCTCTCTCTCTCTCTCTCTCTCTCTCTCTCTCTCTCTCTCTCTCTCTGGTTCTTGCTAATTAAGACCTTTTAAACTCTCCTCTAGTTTATTCTTTGCTGGACTTTTTTTTTTCTTCTGAAAAGCCCCTCCATAGTCCTCCCCTGTTCTCGTGGTCAGTGTAGGAACAGCCATCCTCAGCTCCTCTGTCCCTTAGATTCTTGGTGGCTTCAGCTACTATGAGACACTGAACTGAAGATTCGGGAGAATATCTGGGGGCTCTATTTCTCTCTGGCTTTGAGAAACATCTCCAGAAACAGTCACCTCATGATGGATCTGCTCCAGAATCCATCTCTGCTGCTGTTCTAGCTTTCACTGAGGAGACTCCCACAAGCCCCTTCACTATGCCTCTCACCCCCAAGGGAGTAACAGCTTCTCCTACTGGAACTTTGATGTGGCTGCAGGTTTTAACTATTGAAACAGTGTTTAGCCCACTACCCTCAGTGAAAACCTTCTTATATTAAACTCCCTCTGGTCTACATACTTTCTGTATTCCTCAGTGGACAGACAGTATCTCAGTCCCCAAAGAGAGAGACAGCCTGGAGCTATGGCAAGAGCATTCACCAGACTCACAAAAGATGTCTGGAATCAGATTAACATTCTGCCTTTTTCATCCTGGTGGCTTCCAGCAAGGTCTGTGACCTCTGCCCAGTGATAAAGATACTTTTTCCAAGCCTTACTGGGAAGATTTTAACCAAATTCACATATATGAAATGACATAAAATGACCTGGGCTACAGTAGATGCTGAGAAACCTAGAATCCCATTCCTTGATAACAAGAAATAGATTCATCTGTTTTGTTGGTTACTCAGTTCAAAGTCGTTAGGGCTTCAGCTTTTTGTAGATGTACAGCCTACAGCCATTATGGTAAAGAACTGGAGGGAAGTGGGGGTAAACAGAGTAAGAGAAGGCAAGCACAAGCCAGGCATGGTGGCACACATTGAACTCCGCACTTGAAAGGCAGAGGCAGATAGATCTCTGTGAGTCTGAGGCCAACCTAGTCTTTCTTTTTCTGATATTTTTTTTCATTCGTCAATAAGAAAGCAGGCAGACATCAGATTTCTATTTCAATTGTATTTTTTAACTTCCCAGTTTAACTCACATTTTTTTCTGACATACAGCCATATGAATTTGAGGTCACTTTTCTGAAAATGTACTAAAATTACTTATGCTTGCCTGTTAACTTTTTAAAATGTTGATGAAAGAACACTACAAACAGACCACTACTGAGTCAAAATAGGAACAAAGCTCAAAAACACCAGACAAAAACCAAGTAAGAGTAAAAATGCTCATTTTATCAATCTGTTGCTCCCATCTCCACTGTATAGTCCATAGTGGCCTGCTGAAATTGCAGGCCTGCATTATCACATCCAGCTTCTCCTCTTTCAAATACTTAAATGTCCTCAGTGTCTGAGTTTAAACTCTTCCAATGTTAAATGGAAGGCTGATATGGATGGAGTTATTGTCACAAGAGTCTAGGACAGAGGTATAAAGCAAGCAAGTGGTACCACTGGGTGCTGCCCATGCACACACTCTAGTTAGACCATACTACTCAGGCTGGCTGGGCTCAGAGTCTGATCTGGACCTTGTAGGTCATTCTTACTTTATTGGGTTCTATTTTGTTCCATATTTGCTTGTTCCACTATTTTGTGATTAGGACAAGGTGAGAGGTTCAATTAGTCTAAGAACGCTTAGTCACACCTCAAACTATCTTACTCAAATATTTTTATACTTCTGAACATATTTACACCTAGAGTTATTTTAAAGATGACAGTAAGTCAGCTGAAAAGACAGGTGTGTCATGGGGCTAAGGATTGCCACCACCCTTGGGCATGGCTCTGGTGGGTGAGTTACTCAATGGTGGTGGGTAGGACCATCTAGTGAGTCTTCTCCAGGAAGGCCTTGCAGCACCTGAGGCATTGCTGGAACACCACTTCAAAGTCAGAATCATTGTCATAATAGGGATCTTCAATAATCCCAAGTAGCTTAATTTTAGCTTTGCAGTTTTTAACTTGGTTACTTCTTCTATCCAAATCTCTCAGATTGCTTTCATCCATACATAGTATATAATAGATTGTGGCAAGTCTTCTCTTGTAATATGTCTTGCCTTATGGGCTGTGCTAATGCCATGATTTCTTAGGCAGTTGACAGCTCTTGGGTCTGGGGGCCAGCCAATGTTCTAGTCAGAAACAGTGCTGCTATCAATAGTCCAATTATCTGAAACATTTTCATCAGTTACCAATTTTCTGAAAACTGCTTCTGCAATGGGTGACCAGCAAATGTTACCCAGACACTTGAACAACACTGACTTAGACCCAACCTCTGCCATCTTTCAGTCCAGCCTAGACTACATACAAAGATCCAAGGTAATTGGGGCTTCATGATGAGTCATTGTGTAAAATATAATAATAATAATAAAATTGTAGCTGGAGTTTTCTCCAGTCCTGCCTGGCCCATGTTCAGGACAAATCTCTCTCACCCGCCAGTCCCACAGCCACTTAGACCCAACCAAGTAAACACAGAGACTTATATTACTTACAAACTGTATGGCCATGGCAGGCTTCTTCTTATCTAGTTTCTATATCTCAAATTAACCATATATATTAATCTGTAAGTTGCCACATGGTTTGTGGCTTGCTGGTACCTTACATCTCACTTTTCATGGTGGTGGCTAGCAGCATCTCTCTGCTTCAGCATTCCACTTCCCAGAATTCTCCTCTCTCCTTGTCCCACCTATACTTCCTGCCTGGCTACTGGCCAATCAGTATTTTATTTATTAACCAATCAGAGCAACACATTTAACATACAGAACATCCCACAGCATAAATAATAATAATAATGGTGATTCCATTCTAGATGTACTAAGTCCCTTAAGATAAAGGTTCTGTGATGACAATTAGGGTAGTCACCAATCTGATTACAGGAGAAGGCCAGTTCAGGCCCCTCTCCTCTATTGCTAGGAGTCTTAGTTGGGGTCATACTTGGTGGATTCCTGGGAGTTTTCCTGGCACCAGGTTTCTCCCTAACCACCTGATGGTCCCCTCTATGAAGATATGTCTTTTGTTGCTCTCCCTCTCTGTACCTCCTGCAACTGAACCATCTGATCCCTCATGTTCCCATCCCCCATTCACTCCCTTCTACCCCCTCCCCTGCCACCAGTTTACCCAGGAGACCTCATGTATTTCCCCTTCCCAGGGTGATCCATGCATCCCTCTCAGGGTTCTTCTTGTTACCTAGTTTCTCTAGGGATGTGCCTGGTTATTCTTTGCTTTACATCTAATGTCCACTTTTGAGTGAGTACATACCATGTTTGTCTTTCTGAGTCTGGGTTACCTTACTCAAGATGATTTTTTTCTAGCTCTATCCATTTTCCTACAAATTTCATGATATCATTGTTTTCTTACAACTGAGTAATACTTCATTGTGTAAATGAACCACATTTGCTTTATCCATTCTTCGGTTAAGGGGCATCTAGGTTGTTTCCATGTTCTGGCTATTACAAATAATGCTTCTATGAACATAGCTGAGCATGTGTCCTTGTGGTATGATTGAGCATCCTTTGGGTATATGCCCAAGAGTGGTATCACCAGGTCTTGAAGTAGATTGATTGCCAATTTTCTGAGAAACTGCTATACTGATTTTCAAAGTGGCTGTACAAATTTCATTCCCACCAACAGTGGAGGAGTGTTCCCCTTACTCCACATCCTCTCCAACATAAGCTGTCATCAATGTTTTTGATCTTAGCCATTCTGAAAGGTGTAAGGTGGTATCTCAGAGTCATTTTTATTTGCATTTCCCTGATGGCTAAGGATGATTAGAAAATTCCTTAAATGTTTTTTAGCCACTTGAGATTCTTCTGTTGAGAATTCTCTATTTATATCTGTACCCCATTTTTAAATTGGATTATTTGGTATTTTGGTGTCTAGTTTCTTGAGTTTTTAAAATATTTTGGAGATCAGCCCTCTGTCAGATGTGGGGTAAATAAAGATCTTTTCCCATTCTGTAGGCTGCCAGTTTGTATTATTTACTGTGTCCTTTGCCTTATAGAAGCTTCTCAGTTTCAGGAGGTCCCATTTATTAATTTCCGAATGTTTGTGGTAATGATGTTATATTCAGGAAGCAGTCTCCTGTGCCAATGTGTTCATGGCTATTGCCCAATTTCTCTTCTATCAGCTTCAGTGTGACTGGATTTATGTTGAGGCCTTTGATCTACTTGGACTTGAGTTTTGTGCATGGGAATAGATATGGATCTATTTGCATTCTTCTACATGTTGACATCCAGTTATGCCAGCACCTATTGTTGAAGATGCTTTTTTTTTTTTCCATTGTGCAATTTTGACTTCTTTGTGGTGTTCATAGGTGTGTGGATTTATGTCAGGGTCTTCAATTTGATTCCATTGATCCACATGTCTGCCTTTATGCCAATAAAAAGCTGTTTTTATTACTATGCTCTATAGTAGAGAGTGAATTCAGGGATGGTTATGCCTCTAGAAGTTCCTTTGTTGTACAGGATTGTTTTAGCTATTCTGGGTTTTTTGTTTTTCCATATGAAGTTGAGTTTTGTTCTTTTGAGGCCTGTGAAGAATTGTGTTTGTATTTTGATGGGGATTGCATTGCATCTGTCCTTGTCACTCTCTGAACAAAGTAGCTATAAGTAGCTTCTTCCTGTGAGTGATTTCGGGAGAGAACTAGCAAGTTAGAAATGAATGGTTTATGAACATCTTCTTTGCTAGAAACAAGAGAAATGAATTCCTTGAAGAGTTAAGTACTGTGCTAAGGTAATATCTCAGCAGCTACTTGACATGCGAGGTGATGACCTGAGTTCAGATCCCCAGAACCTATATAAAGCTAGATGCAGAAGTGTGCAACTGCAACCCCGCTGATCCCTCAGGACCATGGAGGGTACAAGCTGGAAAATCCCCAGAAACTCACAGGTCAGCTAGCCTGGCATAAACAAGCAATAGTGAACAAGAGACCCTGGATCAAATAAGGTAGAAGGCAAGGACTGACATTTATGTTGTCCTCTGATCACCACATGTATACCATGGTACATGTGTGAGCATAAGAAAACATAAAAATTAAAAAGAATGAGTTAAGTACTGAATATTACATTTAATCACTCACTTCCAGCAAATGGAGGACCACTTTCATGGTGACCTCAAAGATGAGAATGACCTTGAGATGACAAGGTCTTTCTGCTGCCACCTTCTCCACTTCTATTTCTTTTTGCCTTCAAAGCTGTCCTTCAGAGGTGGATTATGTCTCCTGTGACAGTTTCCTGAGATAGAATTTTCTTGGGACTGGGAAGCTGGGGAGGACTCTTCATTAGAGAGAAGCAGCTGCTTATCTCCCCTGTCTCTACTGCCTCCTCCTTATCTCTCCTTGGCTCTTCATATTCTCTAAATCAATCACATTTCTCTTAAATCTTTTTTGTCCTTCTGCTTGCTCATGTCTCTTGGGTTTGCTTTACAAGACTAAAAGAAAAGAAGCTTACTGTCCTCTGTCTTTTCAAGAAAGTTTAGCACTTTCTCTTCAACCTCATATTCTCATTTGCAGCTTCAGATAGCAGGCATGGAAAGTTCTGGAATCTAACCACTGAACTAGTTCATGATGCTGCACAAGCCTTCTACTATATCTTTCAGAGATCCAGTTTTTGCCTCTGTTAAAATCAGGGGACACACCCTGGAGGCAGCCCCTGAGATGCTACCCCTGTTCGAGAAGATGACAACACTGAGTGGGTTCAGTGGGTTTAAAGAAAACAAAAGAACACAAGAAGTTTGGGGAAAGAGTGTCAAGAATACATTACATTCATAAATGAAATTCTCAAACAATCAAAAATAACTGAACTATCCTGGGTTTTTTGTTTTTCCATATAAAATTAAGTATTGTTCTTTCAAGGTCTGTGAAGAATTATTAGGATTTTGATGGATATTGTATAGAATCTGTAGATTGCTTTTGGTAAGAATGCCATTTTTACTGTTAATCCTTCCTATCCAAGAGCATGGGAGATCATTCCATTTTTTGATATCTTCTTCAATTTCTTTCTTCAAAGACCTAAAGTTCTTGTCATTCAGTAGGGTTGCAAATGCACACTTCTGTATCTAGCTTTACATAGGTTCTGAGGATCTGAACTCAGGTCATCACCTCACACATCAAGTACTCTAGCTGCTGAGACATTTCCTTAACAAAGTACTTAACTCTTCAAGGAATGTATTTCTCTCATTTCTAGCAAAGAAGATGTTCACAAAGCCATTTATTTCTAACTTGCTAGTTCTTTTCCAAAATCACTCACAGGAAGAAGCTGCCCATAGCTACTCTGCTCAGAGAGTGACAAGGACATATCTGAGTTTAGGAATAACCATTCAGAGCCAGCTGGACCTTGCTGCACACCTGAGCAATGACAGGAAGAATGCTCTGGAGTCTCTGCTTTACTCCTTCATCTAATAATTTTCTCACCCACACCCGGGGATGGACAGTGTGGGGTAACTAGCATTCAGAATGGTGAATGACACACCTGGATCATATGAATCTAAGATCTTCTGTGTCTAGGCCAGATACATTTCCTGAAGTTATACACACAGATACACAACATACAGGATTGCTGTAGGTGTGTCATACTTATAAGCCTTTAAAACAAAATGTTAGGACTTAATGCGTTTATTAGAGTAAATTTTTATATAATGAATGTCTGGTGAAAATCTCATACCAACTAGTATCCAAACTTCATAAATCAATAATATCATTGCTCAGAGGAAACTAGTTATGTATCTTATTTTATAAGAATATTGAGTCCACGATAATACTTATTAATCAATATAATAGGTAATATTTTATAGGTTATAGTCTAAGCTAATCATAGGTATAAATGAATGTGTATAATTAGTTCTAATGGGTTTGATATTATCATTTTATGCCTCTCTGTGGCCCAATGCCACACAGCTTTTAAACAGCTAGTTAGGAATTTGAATTGAGGTAGTAGATATGGAGAGGCTGTGCTCTATATAACTATTTTGGCCGCTAGGTTATGCCCCATTTTCATGCAGTTTAAAAGTAGATATTCTATCGTGAATCTCAGGGGTGTGGGCAGAGACTTTGACAATATCTATTGTGCCCTTCTTACAGAATAGTAGAATTTGATCTCAAGCATATACAAAGTTAGCAGCACAGACTAGATTCTGGCCAATAGGGAACTAGCAGAATGAGCATATCAGTTTCCTGGCATGGCCTTCTTTGTTCCTGCTGCTTTCTAGCTGGAATGTGAAAGAATGGTAAACACACTGAACCACACAGAGACAAGCCACCAGAGAAGTCAGAATGCAAAGAGCAGTTTCCAGAGCACACAATTGGTAAAGGAGTCTTTCCATGACCTTTAGCTTGCATTTGAAACTTCTCTGCTACTTCCCTGAGGATCAACCCTTGGCTGTGTGATTCCAGGTAGCTTCCCCACAGTCCTTGGAAAGTCATGAAAGAGACAACAGCAGGTCCGGGTGGTGGTGGCGCACGCCCTTAATTTCAGCACTCGGGAGGCAGAGGCTATTGGATCTCTGTGAGTTCAAGGCCAGCTTGGTCTCCAAAGTGAGTTTCAGGAAAGGTGAAAAGCTACACAGAGAAACCCTGTCTCGATAAACAAACAAACAAACAAAAAAAGAGACAAGAGCAGATATGAAGAAGCACTCTGTTAGAAGCCCCAACTTCACATGCTGGTGTCACTCACCCAACTGATCTTGGCCCATGGAAGTGAGGGAATAATCAGGAGGCAGCTCTGAGGAGCAGGAACTGAACATGAAAGCAGTAAATGGAATAGCACTTGAGCAAGCTTGGACTCTAAAAAAACACATTGTGTTAGTGACTTTCCTCATCGCTGTAGTAAAATAACTGAAAAGAAGCAACTTAAGAGATTGATGCTAGCTCACACTTCTAAGTGCATGCAGTCCTTGATGGCAGGAGATGCACATATGTGACATTTCATGGTGAGAGGTGCTTGCTGGCTACATCACAGTACCAGCCAGGATTCAGAAAATTCCAACAGGAAGCCCAGTTGGCCAATACCTCTCTTGGGTCTCTATTTGGCCCCATGTCCAAATGACTGTATGACCTCCCCAAACAGGACCACCAGCTGATGACCAAGCACTCAAATCTGTGAATCTGGGGGAGAAATATTTCACATCTCTATCATAATACAAAGGCAAAGTGGGATCACTCTGTGGGACTCTCAGGTTCCTGGAGATAGAAGGCACTCCTGCACTGAAGACAATTTTGACCTCTTTAAAAAATGTTTTTTTGCTCCAATGATGTATTTTATAATTCAATGATTTATCAGTATCCACACAAGGTGCTGAAGAGGGAAAAACTGAGTTAAAAAACTGTAAAGTAAATTAAATGACACTCTCTTCTCCACATGGTCACCATGTGACAGAAGTGGAAGTGAGATAACAAAACAGACAAGGAGAGATCAACACTGTGGAGGTGAGACAACAGACAAGGAGAGATCAACACTGTGGAGGTGAGACAACACACAAGTAGTGATCAACACTGTGGAGGTGAGACAACAGACAAGGAGATCAACACTGTGGAGGTGAGACAACACACAAGTAGTGATCAACACTGTGGAGGTGAGACAACAGACAAGGAGATCAACACTGTGGAGGTGAGACAACACACAAGTAGTGATCAACACTGTGGAGGTGAGACAACAGACAAGGAAAGATCAACACTGTGGAGGTGAGACAACAGACAAGGAAAGATCAACACTGTGGAGGTGAGACAACAGACAAGGAGTGATCAACACTGTGGAGGTGAGACAACAGACAAGGAGAGATCAACACTGTGGAGGTGAGACAACAGACAAGGAGAGATCAACACTGTGGAGGTGAGACAACAGACAAGGAGAGATCAACACTGTGGAGGTGAGACAACAGACAAGGAGAGATCAACACTGTGGAGGTGAGACAACAGACAAGGAGAGATCAACACTGTGGAGGTGAGACAACAGACAAGGAGAGATCAACACTGTGGAGGTAAGACAACAGACAAGTAGTGATCAACACTGTGGAGGTGAGACAACAGACAAGGAAAGATCAACACTATGGAGGTGAGACAACAGACAAGGAAAGACAACACGGGAGGTGAGACAACAGACAAGGAGTGATCAACACTGTGGAGGTGAGACAACACACAAGGAGAGATCAACACTGTGGAGGTGAGACAACAGACAAGGAAAGATCAACACTGTGGAGGTGAGACAACAGACAATGAAAGACAACACGGGAGGTGAGACAACAGACAAGGAAAGAGCAACACTATGGAGGTGAGACAACAGACAAGGAAAGACAACACGGGAGGTGAGACAACAGACAAGGAGAGATCAACACTGTGGAGGTGAGATAACAGACAAAGAAAGACAACACGGGAGGTGAGACAACAGACAAGGAGTGAACACTGTGGAGGTGAGACAACAGACAAGGAGAGATCCACACTGTGGAGGTGAGACAACAGACAAGGAAAGATCAACACTATGGAGGTGAGACAACAGACAATGAAAGACAACACGGGAGGTGAGACAACAGACAAGGAAAGATCAACACTATGGAGGTGAGACAACAGACAAGGAAAGATCAACACTATGGAGGTGAGACAAGAGACAAGGAAAGACAACATGGGAGGTGAGACAACAGACAAGGAGAGATCAACACTGTGGAGGTGAGACAACAGACAAGGAAAGACAACACGGGAGGTGAGACAACAGACAAGGAGTGATCAACACTGTGGAGGTGAGACAACAGACAAGGAGTGATCAACACTGTGGAGGTGAGACAACAGACAAGGAGAGATCAACACGGTGGAGGTGAGACAACAGACAAGGAGAGATCAACACTGTGGAGGTGAGACAACAGACAAGGAAAGATCAACACTATGGAGGTGAGACAACAGACAAGGAAAGACAACACAGGAGGTGAGACAACAGACAAGGAGAGATCAACACTGTGGAGGTGAGACAACAGACAAGGAAAGACAACACGGGAGGTGAGACAACAGACAAGGAAAGACAACACAGGAGGTGAGACAACAGACAAGGAGAGATCGACACTGTGGAGGTGAGACAACAGACAAGGAGAGATCAACACTGTGGAGGTGAGACAACAGACAAGGAGAGATCAACACTATGGAGGTGAGACAACAGAAAAGGAAAGATCAACACTGTGGAGGTGAGACAACAGACAAGGAGTGATCAACACTGTGGAGGTGAGACAACAGACAAGGAGAGATCAACACTGTGGAGGTGAGACAACAGACAAGGAAAGATCAACACTATGGAGGTGAGACAACAGACAAGGAGAGATCAACACTATGGAGGTGAGACAACAGACAAGGAAAGACAACATGGGAGGTGAGACAACAGACAAGGAAAGACAACATGGGAGGTGAGACAACAGGCAAGGAGAGATCAACACTGTGGAGGTGAGACAACAGACAAGGAGAGATCAACACTGTTGAGGTGAGACAACAGACAAGGAGAGATCAACACTATGGAGGTGAGACAACAGACAAGGAAAGATCAACACTGTTGAGGTGAGACAACAGACAAAGAGTGATCAACACTGTGGAGGTGAGACAACAGACAAGGAGAGATCAACACTGTGGAGGTGAGACAACAGACAAGGAGAGATCAACACTGTGGAGGTGAGACAACAGACAAGGAGAGATCAACACTGTGGAGGTGAGACAACAGACAAGGAAAGATCAACACTGTGGAGGTGAGACAACAGACAATGAAAGACAACACGGGAGGTGAGACAACAGACAAGGAAAGATCAACACTATGGAGGTGAGACAACAGACAAGGAAAGACAACACGGGAGGTGAGACAACAGACAAGGAGTGATCAACACTGTGGAGGTGAGACAACAGACAAGGAGAGATCAACACTATGGAGGTGAGACAACAGACAAGGAAAGATCAACACTGTGGAGGTGAGACAACAGACAAGGAGTGATCAACACTGTGGAGGTGAGACAACAGACAAGGAGAGATCAACACTGTGGAGGTGAGACAACAGACAAGGAAAGATCAACACTATGGAGGTGAGACAACAGACAAGGAGAGATCAACACTATGGAGGTGAGACAACAGACAAGGAAAGACAACATGGGAGGTGAGACAACAGACAAGGAAAGACAACATGGGAGGTGAGACAACAGGCAAGGAGAGATCAACACTGTGGAGGTGAGACAACAGACAAGGAGAGATCAACACTGTTGAGGTGAGACAACAGACAAGGAGAGATCAACACTATGGAGGTGAGACAACAGACAAGGAAAGATCAACACTGTTGAGGTGAGACAACAGACAAAGAGTGATCAACACTGTGGAGGTGAGACAACAGACAAGGAGAGATCAACACTGTGGAGGTGAGACAACAGACAAGGAGAGATCAACACTGTGGAGGTGAGACAACAGACAAGGAGAGATCAACACTGTGGAGGTGAGACAACAGACAAGGAGAGATCAACACTGTGGAGGTGAGACAACAGACAAGGAGAGATCAGCACTGTGGAGGTGAGACAACAGACAAGGAGAGATCAACACTGTGGAGGTGAGACAACAGACAAGGAAAGATCAACACTGTGGAGGTGAGACAACAGACAAGGAGTGATCAACACTGTGGAGGTGAGACAACAGACAAGGAGAGATCAACACTGTGGAGGTGAGACAACAGACAAGGAGAGATCAACACTGTGGAGGTGAGACAACAGACAAGGAGAGATCAACACTGTGGAGGTGAGACAACAGACAAGGAGAGATCAACACTGTGGAGGTGAGACAACAGACAAGGAGAGATCAACACTGTGGAGGTGAGACAACAGACAAGGAGAGATCAACACTGTGGAGGTAAGACAACAGACAAGTAGTGATCAACACTGTGGAGGTGAGACAACAGACAAGGAAAGATCAACACTATGGAGGTGAGACAACAGACAAGGAAAGACAACACGGGAGGTGAGACAACAGACAAGGAGTGATCAACACTGTGGAGGTGAGACAACACACAAGGAAAGACAACACGGGAGGTGAGACAACAAACAAGGAGTGATCAACACTGTGGAGGTGAGACAACAGACAAGGAGAGATCAACACTGTGGAGGTGAGACAACAGACAAGGAAAGATCAACACTGTGGAGGTGAGACAACAGACAATGAAAGACAACACGGGAGGTGAGACAACAGACAAGGAAAGATCAACACTATGGAGGTGAGACAACAGACAAGGAAAGACAACATGGGAGGTGAGACAACAGACAAGGAGAGATCAACACTGTGGAGGTGAGACAACAGACAAGGAAAGACAACACGGGAGGTGAGACAACAGACAAGGAGTGATCAACACTGTGGAGGTGAGACAACAGACAAGGAGAGATCAACACTATGGAGGTGAGACAACAGACAAGGAAAGATCAACACTGTGGAGGTGAGACAACAGACAAGGAGTGATCAACACTGTGGAGGTGAGACAACAGACAAGGAGAGATCAACACTGTGGAGGTGAGACAACAGACAAGGAAAGATCAACACTATGGAGGTGAGACAACAGACAAGGAAAGACAACATGGGAGGTGAGACAACAGACAAGGAAGACAACATGGGAGGTGAGACAACAGGCAAGGAGAGATCAACACTGTGGAGGTGAGACAACAGACAAGGAGAGATCAACACTGTTGAGGTGAGACAACAGACAAGGAGAGATCAACACTATGGAGGTGAGACAACAGACAAGGAAAGATCAACACTGTTGAGGTGAGACAACAGACAAAGAGTGATCAACACTGTGGAGGTGAGACAACAGACAAGGAGAGATCAACACTGTGGAGGTGAGACAACAGACAAGGAGAGATCAACACTGTGGAGGTGAGACAACAGACAAGGAGAGATCAACACTGTGGAGGTGAGACAACAGACAAGGAGAGATCAACACTGTGGAGGTGAGACAACAGACAAGGAGAGATCAACACTGTGGAGGTGAGACAACAGACAAGGAGAGATCAACACTGTGGAGGTGAGACAACAGACAAGGAAAGATCAACACTGTGGAGGTGAGACAACAGACAAGGAGTGATCAACACTGTGGAGGTGAGACAACAGACAAGGAGAGATCAACACTGTGGAGGTGAGACAACAGACAAGGAGAGATCAACACTGTGGAGGTGAGACAACAGACAAGGAGAGATCAACACTGTGGAGGTGAGACAACAGACAAGGAGAGATCAACACTGTGGAGGTGAGACAACAGACAAGGAGAGATCAACACTGTGGAGGTGAGACAACAGACAAGGAGAGATCAACACTGTGGAGGTAAGACAACAGACAAGTAGTGATCAACACTGTGGAGGTGAGACAACAGACAAGGAAAGATCAACACTATGGAGGTGAGACAACAGACAAGGAAAGACAACACGGGAGGTGAGACAACAGACAAGGAGTGATCAACACTGTGGAGGTGAGACAACACACAAGGAAAGACAACACGGGAGGTGAGACAACAAACAAGGAGTGATCAACACTGTGGAGGTGAGACAACAGACAAGGAGAGATCAACACTGTGGAGGTGAGACAACAGACAAGGAAAGATCAACACTGTGGAGGTGAGACAACAGACAATGAAAGACAACACGGGAGGTGAGACAACAGACAAGGAAAGATCAACACTATGGAGGTGAGACAACAGACAAGGAAAGACAACATGGGAGGTGAGACAACAGACAAGGAGAGATCAACACTGTGGAGGTGAGACAACAGACAAGGAAAGACAACACGGGAGGTGAGACAACAGACAAGGAGTGATCAACACTGTGGAGGTGAGACAACAGACAAGGAGTGATCAACACTGTGGAGGTGAGACAACAGACAAGGAGAGATCAACACGGTGGAGGTGAGACAACAGACAAGGAGAGATCAACACTGTGGAGGTGAGACAACAGACAAGGAAAGATCAACACTATGGAGGTGAGACAACAGACAAGGAAAGACAACACAGGAGGTGAGACAACAGACAAGGAGAGATCAACACTGTGGAGGTGAGACAACAGACAAGGAAAGATCAACACGGGAGGTGAGACAACAGACAAGGAAAGACAACACAGGAGGTGAGACAACAGACAAGGAGAGATCGACACTGTGGAGGTGAGACAACAGACAAGGAGAGATCAACACTGTGGAGGTGAGACAACAGACAAGGAGAGATCAACACTGTGGAGGTGAGACAACAGACAAGGAGAGATCAACACTGTGGAGGTGAGACAACAGACAAGGAGAGATCAACACTGTGGAGGTGAGACAACAGACAAGGAGAGATCAACACTGTGGAGGTGAGACAACAGACAAAGAGTGATCAACACTGTGGAGGTGAGACAACAGACAAGGAGAGATCAACACTGTGGAGGTGAGACAACAGACAAGGAAAGACAACACGGGAGGTGAGACAACAGACAAGGAAAGACAACACAGGAGGTGAGACAACAGACAAGGAGAGATCGACACTGTGGAGGTGAGACAACAGACAAGGAGAGATCAACACTGTGGAGGTGAGACAACAGACAAGGAGAGATCAACACTGTGGAGGTGAGACAACAGACAAGGAGATATCAACACTATGGAGGTGAGACAACAGACAAGGAAAGACAACATGGGAGGTGAGACAACAGACAAGGAAAGACAACACAGGAGGTGAGACAACAGACAAGGAGAGATCGACACTGTGGAGGTGAGACAACAGACAAGGAGAGATCAACACTGTGGAGGTGAGACAACAGACAAGGAGAGATCAACACTGTGGAGGTGAGACAACAGACAAGGAGAGATCAACACTGTGGAGGTGAGACAACAGACAAGGAAAGATCAACACTATGGAGGTGAGACAACAGACAAGGAGATATCAACACTATGGAGGTGAGACAACAGACAAGGAAAGACAACATGGGAGGTGAGACAACAGACAAGGAAAGACAACATGGGAGGTGAGACAACAGACAAGGAAAGATCAACACTGTGGAGGTGAGACAACAGACAAGGAGAGATCAACACTGTGGAGGTGAGACAACAGACAAGGAGAGATCAACACTGTGGAGGTGAGACAACAGACAAGGAGAGATCAACACTGTGGAGGTGAGACAACAGACAAGGAGAGATCAACACTGTGGAGGTAAGACAACAGACAAGGAAAGATCAACACTGTGGAGGTGAGACAACAGACAAGGAAAGACAACACAGGAGGTGAGACAACAGACAAGGAGAGATCAACACTGTGGAGGTGAGACAACAGACAAGGAGTGATCAACACTGTGGAGGTGAGACAACACACAAGGAGAGATCAACACTGTGGAGGTGAGACAACAGACAAGGAAAGATCAACACTGTGGAGGTGAGAAAACAAAGAATATATCAGAGGCCACTCTATGACAGGTCAAATTTGTAATTTGATCTCAAAGACAATGGCTTTACTAGGCAAGTGCTCCACTGGTGAGCAACACCCTAGACCACTGGGAGATTTTAAGGCAAGTACCAAAATCAGATTTTCACTTTTTTTTTAAGTCACAGTAGTGTCACCTCAGGTTCTTTAGAGATCAGTCCATACCATACCAGGAGACAGTTTGGAGGCAAAGGGAGAAGCAGAAACCCAGCTTCCTGTGGTCTACCCTGCCAGTTCTGACTTTAACATCTGTGATTCAGGCTCCCAGCTAACAACAGGATAGAGTATTTCCGTCTCAGAGGTCATTACAAAGGTGAAGTAAATTAATCTCTATAAGTGCTCAGAACAATGACTGTCACGTAAGACTTGCCTTCATTGTCTCCTGCTGCACAGCATCTCTTCAGGAGTCGGATCTGAAACTACATGTTCTTCTTTACAGCAATGGTGATCAATGTGTTATCTCTGTCCCAGGCCTCTGTTTTCTCAAAGTTTTAGGAATGATTGACACTGTATACAGGGACTAGAGACAAACAGATTTTTCAAGCAGATTTTTTTCCCAGAAGAATTGGGAACACATGTTTAAATTTTGTGATGTGCAACCAGATTCAGCATAAAGCAAGAACAGCTCAGGTATTTTTTTTTGTAATGTAATCAATAAAAATGGACAAGAGAAGTATTCAGGAATGATTAACCTCATTGCTACATCCCCCTGAAGTCTCCTAGACTGGATAGAGGACTGGGAAAAGGTGTCAGGCCCTTAGCTGGCTACATGGGTTAAAGGTTAGCTTCACAGTGGTTCATCCATAGCCCTACAATCAAAAGGAGAGAAATAGCCAACGTCTGCTTCCAAACGTCCAACTGTAAATGGTTCAGAAACCCCAGGCTTCTTTTTCCTTTTCTTTTCAGAATGTATCAGCAGTATCTTAATACTGGTAACTACTTGAACTGCAATTGAATCCAAGAGTAGCAGTTATAAAATCATCTCTTACAAGTCCTCAGCTAACGTCTCTAGGAATTATTGAATGTGTGGAGGACAACCAATAGATAAAAGTGAGCTTTAAAACATAGTTTTGTTTATTCTCAATATCTAAGTAGTTCCACAGATTAATTTATAACAAATATATTAAGCAATCTTTTGTCCTGAGAACAACACTGATATAGGATTTGTGTCTTGGAGATGTGAAGAGGTCAAACAACTTGCTCAAGATCATATAATAGGGCCAGGGATGCAGCTCAGTGTTAGAGCACCTGCAAAACGTGAGTGGAGCCCCAGGTCCTATCCCTCACACCAAACAATAAAACACTAAAATGATCAATGTGGTGGTTTGAAAGAAAATGGCCCCCCCACAACTAAGTTGTGGCCTTGTTGGAGGAAGGGCATTACTGTAGGGGTAGGCTTTGAGGTCTCTTTTTCCCAAGCTTCCCTCAGTATAAGAGTCAAGTGACTTCCTGTTGCCTGCAGGATGTAGCACTCTCAGCTCCAGCATCACATCTGCCTGCAGGTGGCCATACGCTGCTTCATGATTATAATGGACTGAACCTCTGAAACTGTAAGGGAGCCATCCTCAATTAAATGTTTTCTTTATATGATTTGTGGTGGTCACAGTGTCTCTTCACAGCAATTGAAACCTAATTAAGACAATCATGCAATATATAAGCACTATGGTGGTCTAGTAGTCTGGCTTGAAAATCAGATGATAGAGCCCTGCTTTTGTGTTTTATTGCCATTTCCATCCAGGTATATTTAAAAGATGGGCATATTGATGCTTCCCTCTAAGATCCCCAGCTCATTCCAGCTCTGTCTTTGCTGTTTCTCATTGTGGTCAAGGTCTTCCTATTTCTTTTGCCTGCCCTGAGGCAAAGTCTGACTTCATATGTTTTATAGACACTAAGAAAAACTTTATGATGGAAAGTTAAATATTTAAAGATCCAGTACTATCGAGGTTTGGTAACATTCAAATGCATGCCCCAAATAATTAAATTTCCCAAAATATGGTTTTCAGTGTCAGTGGAGGTATATTGTAAGGGTTTTTTTTTCCCCATGAACCCAAACTCCACAACTTCAAAACAGACTACACTCCTTCCCATGGCCAGCTATGCAGGTGGTCATTGTTGTTTTTTGTTTGTTTGTTTGTTTGTTTGTTTTGTTTTCCTTCTGAGTGGTGGGGCACTGCCTTGTAGAGAAAATGACTTTGTCTCCTAAATCCTGGCAGATCTGATCCTCTGGGCTAATTCTCTCCCCACACCAAATTCCAGTCAACAACTTGAAGTCTGCAATGTCTCTCATTGACCAAACACAGATCATGGTGAGTGTTACCATGTTGTACCTTTCCCAGAAGGAACTTCAGGTGCAGGTCCACCTACTCTGCAACCAGAGACAAGCCAACACTCCACAGTCTACCCTGCCAATGGACTATGTAGCCATAAGCACTGGCCTTACATTCTTACAGTTCTTTCCATCACAGTTTGGGCTCTCACCAAGAAGCCATCCCTAGTATTTCCTAGAAGCTGCTCAAATCAAAGTTAATAATGACTGCACATTGCTAAATCCGTGGTCATTACTCACTTCAAGTAACATATTCAGCAGCAGCATTTGATACATACAATGACTTCTTCCTTTTCACTTGAGTCTAGCACAAAAGAATTGATTGGTTTTTCCTGCTATCTTTCTTTCTTTTTTTTAATTTTATAATTAATTTAATTTTATATATCAGCCATGGATTCCCATCTTACCTCCTCCCTCCCGCCCCACCCCCGCCCTCCTCCCAATCCATCCCTCATTCCCACCTCCTCCAGGGCAAGGATTCCCCTGGGGATTCAGCTCAGCCTGGTAGATTCAGTTGAGGCAGGTCCAGTCCCCTCCTCCCTTCACCCAGGCTGAGCAAAGTGTCCCAGCATAGGCCCCAGGCTCCAAAAAGCCAGCTCATGCACTAAGGGCAGGTCCCAGTCCCACTGCCTAGGGGCCTCCCAGACAGTTCAAGCTAATCGGCTGTCTCACTTATCCAGAGGGTCTGATCCAGTTCCATGGGGGCTTCTCAGCTATTGGTTCACAGTTCATGTGTTTCCACTAGTTTGGCTATTTGTCCCTGTGCTTTTTCCAATCATGGTCTCAACACCTCTCGCTCATACAATGCCTCCTCTCTCTCACTATTTGGACTCCCGGAGCTCCACCTGGGGCCTGGCTGTAGATCTCTGCTTATCTTGCTATCTTTCTTGATGTGCCCTGTTCAGATTTTTTAATATTTCATGAACTCCTCAGCTCTCTAGACTCAGTTCTAGAAACTGCTGTGGGATGGTCTGTATGTCAAGTGTGTTGCTGATTGGTTGGTAAATAAAACACTGATTGGCCAGTAGTCAGGCAGGAGGAAGTATAGGTGGGACAAGGAGGAGAATAAAGCTGGGAAGTGGAAGGCTGAGTCAGAGAGACACTGCCAGCTGCCACAATGACAAAAAGCATGTGAAGATGCTGATAAGCCACGAGCCATGTGGCAAGGTATAGATTTATGGAAATGGATTAATTTAAGATATAAGAACAGTTAGCAAGAAGCCTGCCACGGCCATACAGTTTGTAACCAATATAAGTCTCTGTGTTTACTTGGTCAGGTCTGAGCGGCTATGAGACTGGCAGGTGAGAGAGATTTGTCCTGACTGTGGGCCAGGCAGGAAAACTTTAGCTACAATAAAACCATCCATATATTTCTGAGCACCAGACTTCTAGTTCTAGCACAGAGTTCTTTTTACACCCCAGGCTCATCAGTGCAGCACCTATTGCCGTCTGCACTCAGAAATCAAGCAAGGATATTGAATTTAGCTCATCCAATAATTTATTCCTGGCCACATATCTCACCTGCACTTGCTGTATTCTTTATTTTTGTATATGATCCCTTCATCTTACCAATTGTTTAAGCCAGAAACCTTAGAGTTAAAATGATTCTTTGCCCACACTGTACTTGAGACAGTATCTAGTCTTTTTTTTAAATACAACAAAATGTTTAATGAGCAAATTCGTATTAGGAAATACGAAGCTGCCACAGAGAGGAGGAGTATGACAGAGACCACGGATGAGGGTCATGTTAAGACTAAAGAGAAGAAGCAACTACTTAAGAAACCAGGGTGGAGAACAGGGAGGACCAGAAGCCAGAGGACAGGAGCTGTGGTCCTGCAAAGGGAGGGCAGGGCACTGAGGGCCAGACAACAAAATTCAAAATAGTTTGGCCATAAAATATAAACACGCTATGTTCCTACCATGGGGAAAGGGAGGAGGAAAGGGGTGTAAAGGATAAGAGGAGGCTGTTTGGGACGGGGCTGTGGTGGTCCTACCCGCCCTGCTGTGCACACAGTTCCCATCCCAGCCCCTTCCCTCTGTGTCTGTATGGGCCTGTGTGCACTTGCCCAGTCCCCTTCCTTTGAGGGCATCATCTTCCAAGGCCAGTCATTGAAGATTCCAAGGCCTCATGACTACCAGCTGCTGCCTGGCATGTCAGAGAACCCTTCTGTTTATGTGCCTGGAGTTGTGTCCACTGTAGTCCCAGACTCTGCCCACAAACTGTTCATCAGGGGCTTGCCCAACTACCTGAATAATGACCAGGTGAAGGAACTGCTGACATCCTTTGGGCCTCTGAAGGCCTTCAACCTGGTCACAGGGCTCTCCAGGGGCTATGCCTTCTATGAGTACATGAACATCAATGTTACAGATCAGGCCATTGCGGGGCTGAATGGGATGCAGCTAGGGGACAAGAAGTTGCTTGTCCAGAGGGCAAGTGTAGGAGCCAAGAATGCCACACTGAGTACTATCAATCAGACACTTGTGACCCTTCAAGTATCTAGTTTTGTCTGACTTGAATGTGTCTGTAATCTGACAATTTCTTACCATCTCCCTTGCTATTAATTTTACTGTAGACTCCAGATCAGTCTCCTGCCTTTCATTATACTCTTACAAGATCTATACTCTATCCAGAAAGCAGGAAATACTTAGAAAATATTTGTGAGTTCCCAGCACTCATCAGCTAAAGCTGCCCTCTGCTTTCCCATGAACTCAGATTCAGATCAGCAGTCTGAGGCCTGAGGACACAGCTGACAGTAAAATGCTTGCTGCACAAACATGCGGATCAGAGTTTGCCTCCCAGCACCCATATGAAAAGGCTGTGTGTATTTGGGGAGGCAGAGACAGGAGCATCCCTCATGCTCCCTGGACAGCCACTCTAGCTGAAAAGGCAAGTGCAGGTTCAGAGAGAGACTCTATCTCAAAAGATAAGGTAGGAGGTGATTGAGGAAGACACCAAGCATCAATTCTGGCCTCTACAAGCACGAGTGCAGACACATGCACATGCACACAGATGCACGTAAACAAAGTATTACAGTATTATACTATACATGTATATTGTGTTTCCTGATTTCTCTCCAATTCTATACTCTCCACTCCCCCATTCTCTCCCCACCAAACCAGCTTCCTTACTTTTCTCAGTCACACAAAGGGCTATGTCACCTTGTGTTCCACCACTGCCCCAAACCTGCCTATTTGCATGTGACCTCCTCAAAGAGATTTTCCTGGATAATTCCATATAAAATGGTATCTCTATTGACTCTCCACAGCCCTTATCTGCTTCATAATTCTCTGGAGTAGTCCTCTACACCAACAGGTTACCTATCAGTCCACCAATTCTTAGCCTGTCACTCTTCATTTGAATATCAGCTTCAGAAGAGCAGGAACTTTAGCTGTCCTGTTACTACTGTCTTGCAGTGTTTGAACTAATGATTAACACTGAATTTTCTCTAGAAATGCTTCCTTAGAAAAGCTGCACTTTGCCCCATTTCTTTCAAAGCAGTGTCAGCTCTTGCATCTTGTCCGACTTAAGCACATTCCTCACCCACAAACTCATATCCTCTAATGTATGCTTATTCCTTCATACTTTCATATTTATATCACTACTTTGTTTCCTAGAGTCTCTAAGTGAGCCTTTTATTACCAGGTAAAAACCCAAGACTTGTTCTTTAGGGACAGTTAACATAGAAGGTAGCCAAAATAAAATTTGAAATCTAGTAGAGAAATAAAATGAAAACACACATATTTTAACTAGTCATCATGGGCTAGTTATGTGTGCTCTGGTAAAGGCTTACATGTGTGCACCAAGAGACTTCAGAACACACCTTCCATGTGCACAGATATGCACATTTACCATCACATATACTCACAGATATACCTGCATATATTTGCTGAACTATTTCAACAACCCATACACCTGTTAACCATTCCCCACAGAAACCCATCCACATTCTGCTCCAATGTCAAAACTTTCTTTATGAACACTTCTTCAGGTTAATCATGTCAAAACTCAAGGTAGTGCTCACACCTTCTATCATCTTCTAGCATAGAAGAAGAACTCATATACGATCACCAAATTATCCATACTCAGAATCACATAAATTCCTACTAAAGATAGTCTTACATGCTCCATCCCATAGTTACAGCACAACAGATTTGATAGAACACACACACACACACACACACACACACACACACACACACACACACACACACACACTTTAAAAAACAATCTAAAATACTGCATCCTGTTGTTATGGTAATGAAAGTCCTCTGATTGCATAAGAAAGGACAAGGACATACAGAGACAAAAGCCCTTCTGCAGCTCTGTATGAAGGGCCTTCCTTACTAGTATCTGGTAGAAACTCCCACATACCTGCCTGGCAGACTCTCTAAAATTTCTTTCTCTTCACTTTTATCTGATTCTTCCCAGTACAAGCCCCAGTGTTTTGTCTTCTGTGTGACCATCGTGTCTCAGTCTCAACCTCAGCATTGCTCAATCTTCTCAATTTTACACACTCTTCCCAAATGAACTGCTACAGAAACCTGTTAAAATATCTTCACCAGTGAAAAAACATGCTCAGTGGTGAATTCCCCCTCTAATTGTTTCTCTATATGTGGCTCAGTTTCTCTACCTGTAGCCACAGTCCTCAAAAGTCCTCGGCCCTTGATATTTCCACTGCCTACTATCATTCAGTTGCTACAGTGAGGATCTTCCTAATTGTCTGCCTGGCAAACATCACCACTGACCACTCCACTAACAAATGCAATGCATACATTGGCAGCCTTAAGAACATTGATTTGGGTTCCTTTTTTTCATGCTTCTCCTTTCATCTCTGGCCATGTTTTCTTCAGATGTCCTTGCAAGCTTGCCTATGTTGTCCTTCTCCCTCCATAGGGCTTCCTGTTCGCTGAAAGTCCTGACATTCTTTGCTTCTCTCAAGTAAATGCTAGACATCAAACCCTCTGAAGTGTTGCACTACTCTACATCTCCATCCACTGACAACATCAGCTTTGTGGATTCAACGACTGCCCAGAGCCAGTGTTAAATCTATGCATCAAAACCTCCATCTAGGACTCTACCTAGCTAATTCTTATGCATTCTGTGTTCTACCAAATTCTATTTGTATTTCCTCAAATCCTTTACAATCATGCTTTCTGATCCAGTGAGAGTACTACCATGCATCTATCCACTTAGGAACCTGGTCATTGCTGTAGATTCCTCTACTCTCTTCTGGATCCAATCAGGTATCAAGTCCTTAAAATTCTGCTTTTCCATGTTATCTCTCACATTCTGATTTAATTCATTTTATAGCTAACTTTCTTGGTCATGTTCCGTTCTCCATTAAAACTTCCAATCATGGCTTTAAGTCACAGTGTAAATTTTATAGCCAGAAAACAACTCTGGGGTAGCTCTCTTGTTTTTCTGTTTCTACCACATTGTCCTTGTAACTTTATACTCCTGATCACATGAATACACTTGAGTTCACTCTGATAATTTAAGGCTGATCCAAGCCTCTATGACATTGCTTATACTATCTGCAATTCCCTGGTTACCCTGGCTTATTGTCACTTTAGTTGACAGTGCTCTTCTTTCTATCTTTAATGACTATATTAGTTACTTTTTGTTGCTGTGATGAAATACCATAACAGTGGCATCTTAAGGAAGAAAGGCTTGTTTTAGTTTCTGGTTGCAGACAGCTAGAGTCCTTCACGGAAGGGAAGGGAAGGTGTGGCAGCAGCAGGAAGAAGCAGAGTGCATGGATAGGAAGTGACTCACCCTCAGTAACACACTTTCTCTAGCAATGCTGTACCTCTCAAAGGTTCCATAACCTGCCCAAAGGGCATCACCAAGTGGAAAACAAATGTTCAAACAAGTGAGCCTATGGGAGGCATTTCTCATTTAAACTACCACAATGATGCAGGATCCACTGCCTCTTTGGGAGCTTTAATAACTATTCTCACCTCACTCCTTTGTTCCCTATTCAGCAACTATGAACAGGCTATTAACACTATAGTACTTGAGGGCCCTTGCTTCAAGTCTCCCTAGCCCCTGTCCAGATCTTAGTCATTTTGCATTAGCAACCTCCTCAGTGTTATGATAGGTGAACTGCCAAATTTTTGAAGTCCATGGGAACATCAAACATGGAAAACTGCTGTTCATTGGCAGTGGGACATCTACAATATACCCAAAGCAGCATTGCTGTTTCCCAGCCCATGGACTGAATCCAGAAAATCCATTTTGCTTGGTGCACACAGGATGTCTCTAATTTGCTACAGACTGACAATTTTCATTTCACTCAACACCTTATTACTTGCCTGGTTCTTGAATACAATTAAGATCATGATCCCCTAACTTAAATAAACACAAGATTGGGGCATCTAAAAAATAATGAAAAAGGGTGCTTCTTTGTTTGATAGCAGTTACAGGAGGAGATATCTCAGAGATGAATGGCCTACATCTTTAGGTGGAATGCTTCTCTTCCTAACTATATAAAATTGAATAGTTTAATTCTCCATTCTGAGCCTTGGGTTCTTCCACTGTAAACAAGCGGACATTAATTGTACCCAATTCATTGTGTTGCTATAAAGGTTGAAAAAGTAACTGCATAGAGGACATTAGCACTGTATACTCACTGAAACTAGCTATTACTTATTATTCATCAGGCAGCAGAAATCACAGGGGAAGTTCTTCAGAGTTTGAAAGAGCATTGTATGTTTGGAGAAAATAAGATGCCATAAGAAATGCATGGGAAGTAGGAAGAGGAAGACATCAAAACTCATTGTTTTCCAGTATCTAATAGAGAGATCAAAGTGTGGCAGGCACCCAGTATACCTTAGCAAGGGGTAGAATGGATAAATGAACACACACTCTTATCTTAGTGTGTATGTCTTACTACAACACAGTACCACAGACTGGAGGATGTAAAGCAAAAGAAATGTATTTTCAACAGTTCTGTGGACTGAAGAACTCCAAGAGCAAGGCACAAGTAGATTCAGTGTTCTGGTGAGGGCTTAACACGTGGATCTAGTTTTCATGCAGCATTTTCAGCTAGCGGATAAAGCAAAACAGCAAAAGCAGAAGGGTCCAGATGGTTCTTCCTGGATCTTTTCCATAATAGCATTAAATTCATTCAAAAGGGTAAAGCTCACACAACCTGATTACCCTCTCAAAGCCCCATATCTTGAGGTTTGAAGAACAACATATGAGTTTAAGTGGGTAATGTATTTAAATTATCATAGCCTTTGAAGCTATCATTGGCTATGATGTCTGCCCCCCATGAGTCCTGAAAAAAGTTGAAGGCTTCATTTTATGGTTTATAGTTTATGCAACTTCTTTATGCCATGATCTGTGAACAAAATAATGATACGTTTCCTTCTAGGCCCAAACAATAAATACCTCCAACTGTTCTGGGGAATAGACTGGGTGGTAAGGGTATAGGCAGACATCTTTTAAGGGGTTGGGGTGGACAGCATGGGTAATGATGGCAGAGTAACTCAAGAGTAAGGGATTCAATGGGACCAGAGCTTTGAAATGACAGAAGCAGGAAGCTTTATTAAAAAGCTGGTTGGTCACAGTGGAATGGACATTTGAGCTAGGAGATGAAGTAGGTAAAAAGTTAACTAAGTGGCTGAATTTGGAAAAGGAGCTCTGAACAAAGGGAGATCTGGAACAGAGGTCCCAGAGCAAAAGCATGTCTGGGGAATTTGAGACCATCTTGGACCTGGAGGGTAAAATGGGGAGGAAAGTAACAGGAAGATGGGCAACACCAACTAGAATACAAGCACCTAGAAGATCATTGTAAGGACACTGGTTGTCACTGTGGAGAAACAGGGAGTAAGGACAGGGCTGTGAGCCAAGAAGTGCATAGCCTTACCTGAGAGGGGTCTTTGTGTTCTGTGCAGAAACTGGTCTGTGAGTGTCAAAAGCCAAGCTTCACTTAGAAGCAGAAGAGATGCTGATGGAGCAGGGTAAGTATGTCCTCCAACAGTAGACAGAGCTCACCAAATCAATAAAGGTGAAGAAAGGCTGATTGGTGAAAGTGCAGAGCACAGTGAGATGGGGCAGATTCTACTGCATCCCTTATACCTCCACAAACTCAGGCCATTGCTCTGCTTTCATCTCTCCTATCATGGAATTACTTACCTACTTGTAAAAATGATACCTAGAGCCACAATACTATGGCACATGATGTGTATATGACACCTGGCAGGAGACAAGCCTTGTTACAAAACTGTGCTTACATGAACCCTTTGCAGTATGAGGCAGTTTCTATTCCTACCACACTAAAGCAGATGAACAAGGAGGCACAGGTAATGTTGGGACTTATCTAAGGTCATGCCATTAGGTGACAGAGCTGAGGTTTGATCTTGGACTATGTAACTCCAAGCCTGTAATATTTGTCACTACTCTAAATTATTCTCCAAGGAATATAACTATAAACTTGAGAATGTTTTGTCTGCTACTGGTTAATTCTTCATTGCAGGCATGCTTTTCAACTTCATGCTGTCACCAGTTCCTATAAGGGAATTAGGTTCAGACCAGACAGCTGAGTACTAGGGGTGATATTTGCAGAGCCCTGAGTGTCATTAATGAATGTCTTTATATTTTGGTAACCATTTTGTTTTCAAGTTCATTGCTGCTTATAAATTCTTATTCTGTATTCTTTTTACTGTTTTACATCCTTTCTTTCTCTTAAGAGACAGCCTCAGCTCTTAGGATTTGGAAGCAAGATTAGAGTGTTCTTATTCGTTATAAAATAAGAAAAATGTTTTATTTGGGCTTCCAGTTCTAGAGAGGTAAGAGTCCACTGAGGCAGGGAGGCATGACAGCAAGCAGCAGGAATAGTGGCAGTAGATGGAAGCTGAGAGATCACATCTTCAACAGCAAACAGGAAAACAGAAAGGAGACTGAAAGTGGGTAAAGCTATGAAATCTCAAATCCTTCCCCAGGTGATATACTTCAAGTAAGGCTGTACCACCTCCCCAAAGTGATACCAACTGTGGACCAAATACCTGATACTATGGGGGGATTTCTTATTCAAACCACCACATCCCAGGACTTTCTTCAAAATCTTAAACCAAAATTACCCCTAAAGAATGTTAAGGCCCTGAGGTTGTATTATCAACATTCCTCAGTAATTACCATCTTTAATTTTGTACAATAATTACTAATAACATAGGAAGTACCTAGGGAAACTTTGGTTAGGGTTAAATTTATAAACTAATTTAATGTCATAAACTCAAGCTTTTTTTGTACACTTTGGGGTGATCAGTGATAACCAGAGACTGCATAAGTGGGGAGGGGAGGATTTGATTCTTTCACTGTAGAGACAACCTACTTCAATGCTTAAATGTTTTTAAAGAAAGGTGGGCTGATGGCAGTGATTGTGGTAGTGTATGTGAGTGTGTGTGTGTGTGTGTGTGTGTGTGTGTGTGTGAGAGAGAGAGAGAGAGAGAGAGAGAGAGAGAGAGAGAGAGAGAGAGAGAGAGAGAGACAGAGTGTGTGTATGTGTGTGCATATATGCACGCATATGCATGCATGTATTTGGTATCCTATTAGAAAAGCAACCAAATTAAACTATTTTTTTCCATTACATTTTTCTCCAGGATTTCTCATGTCTTTCTGAGAACTCTTCCTTGGTGACCTCACAGTGGACATGTCTTGTGACATGAGTTGTTTTGTTTGCATATCCCTAAGCCAGAATTTCCATTGTCAGTGTCGTCTGTTAGGAGATCTTAAGCTTTCCTCTCTTTTCCAACTGGAAAATTTTATGTGTATCATAGGTCATTAAAGTTGAATCCATTATCTTTTCCCCACCTCCCACCATAACCCCAAGACTATCTCTGTTCCCATGTCCCATGGGTGTCTCACTGCAAATGACAACCATGCCCCAGACCTTGGAGCCTGGTATGTCTTCAGACTCAGATCCAAACATCAGTCACAAAATTCTAGCTTAGATTGATCAAGAGATATATTTACCAGAATTTATCTTTACTGACCCTATTTGTATCTTGTCTCAAGCAAACTGTATTTCTATATTTATACATAAAAATAAAAGCTTGACATAATTGGGGAAATGTTATGACATTGAGAATTATTATTTTTAATGTGATAATGGCAAGGTTATGTTTTGAAAGTTTTAATTCCTTTAGAAATGTGTATTTAAAACTTTCAGAGGTTGCACTACACTCTTTAGGATTTATTTTAAAATAGTCCAGCAGTGGAGAAAGCAGGGGAGAGGGCTTAATACGTGAATACCTGGACATAGTTAATAATTACTGAAGCTGGTGATAGATAGACTTGGGTTAACTGTATTGCTATTGCTCTCTGCTTACAAGTGTGTTGGGGGGCTGCTGTGTGGCCGTGGCTGTGGCTGTGTGGCTATGGCTCTGTGTGTGTGTGTGTGTGTGTGTGTGTGTGTGTGTGTGTGTGTGTGTGTGTGTGTGTGTGTGTGTGTTGGGGTATCCAAATGTCAGTACAAGTGTCAATTGGATAATTCTCTTTTTATTTACATTTACTTTGTTTTTTGAGAATTTCATGTGTGAATAGTGTCTTCACATCATTTTTACTTCATCTTCTTCCCACCCAACTTCTCCCATGGCCCTCCCAAATTCACAACCTCTTCTTTGTTAATTATTATTGTTACACACACATAAGTATGTATACACAACATAAATATGTATGTACATACACGTATGTATATACTGAGTCCATTTAGTGTTTTTCATATTTGCATGTGTTTAAGCTAACCATTTGTAATTAGAAGACACTGACAATGGAAATTCTGGCTTAGGGATATGCAAACAAAACAACTCATGTCACAAGACATGTCCACTGTGAGGTCACCAAGGAAGAGTTCTCAGAAAGACATGAGAAATCCTGCATACTGCATGCATGGGCTCCTAATAACAAGGCCACTTTAATGACACCTGCACAATGACAACAGCAGTGCACATTCTGACATGGATGGGGAAATCTCACAAGACCTCACTCCCTAGATAATTCCCTTTTTGTGTTGGGAGTACCTGTCTTATTCACGCTGAGCAACACCCCTAAATTCACGTACTGGATGCCACAGCCACTGATTCTACTATAAACATACCTTTAGATGTTGTTGACTGTCTAGTAGGGAACAAATATTCCTGTTTGAGAACCTTAGCTCTATTCATTGCCTGTTTAGCAATTACCACTGTTTGGCTTTACGTTATACACTATTTCTTTGGTTTGTCTTCTAGCTAAACACACGCATAGTGCATTAGATGATTTCATTAGCTGTGTTCCACTAGAATGAAGCCCCACAGTGCCTTCCATGAATTGTGTGTAAGGTGATTCCATTAGCTGTGTTCCACTGGAATGAAGCTTACAGTGCCTTCCATGTCTTCTTCCCTGTATCTTGGGATTTTATACAAAGTAGAAAATCAATTAGTATTTGTTGCTCAATGAAAAAAAAATTATTTTAAAGAAAAGCGAATGTGCAATTTCATTAATCAGAGGGACATGCATGCTTCTCGTCCCCATGGGGAAACTACTTAATATCTCTCTGCCTCCATGTTCCCACCTACAAAATGGGAGTGATAACAATAATGACTTTGTGGATTCCTTAAGTGACCCATCTTTGCTTGGGAAACTCTGTGTTTTGTTGTTACATGGTTATTAATGATATCTTCCACTCTCAGATGTGTCCTTATTTTGAAGATAGATCATAGGACAAATTGAGCTAGAGTACTACTGCCTGCACAGTATCTGGGGTTACAAGGATATGGCACATCACTATCTAGGCGCCACCCTGATACAAACACCTCAGAGGTTTTCCATTGTGTGCCACAACAAGAGTTGTACTGTGGTGACAAGCCCCTTGACACTTGCTGGCTCTCCAGCCTCGACTTCCCATCCTTCAGCAAGCCAGATTCATTCTTCCTCAACCCCAAGATCTCAACTTGCTCTTTTTCTAACTGGAAATATCCTTTCCCCACTGTTACCTGCCTACATTCCATGTGTCCTATGGGAATTAGTACTAACGTTACATTTTCCAAGAAGCCAGGCTTTAATATACACTCTGATTTCCTTGGATCTACATGGCTTCAGTACTCAGCAGGCTGGAGGTTTGTGACACACTGGTTGAATTTTTCTCTAAATGTTACTTCCCTGAGTCGGAGTTTATGTAAGTCACTCAGTAATTATTTCTTTGTTGTATGAACAAATTCATTCATTAACATCAGACCTTGCCTATGCACTTGAGACTTAGCCTCATCACCATATCCAGGGTAAATGTATCACATTTCATGCTCTGAGTAGGCACTCAATCTATGTCATCAAGTAAGGTAACCCCTTTTAAACCTAACCTTCACCAGTTCATCTGGGCCTAAACCCAAGAGTAGGAGACAACCTCAAATTTCCCCTAATCATACTTGAAGAATAAGATTCTGATAACAAATGGAAGATGATTTTGTTGTAATAGGGTTTTATTTTCATATTACTATGTTAGAAAGCAATTCCAAGAAAAAAAAAACCTGGAGTGTGTCCTAAATGGTTAATGATCCTCAGCAACAATCTGTCCAATGTGAGAAGGATTTCGTTTACAATCTGACAGCTGATCTATAATCAAGTTCTGCTTGGCTGCTATGCTGAGTTCCTACCCACACCTCTCCATGGGGCTCAGTGAACACCCTAAGGATGGAAAAGCCCAAACCTTTTATTACACACATTTCTGATTTCCCAGAAGCTTCTAAACAAAGTGGGGGCGTGCATATGCCTGCCAGATGTTGTTCTATCTGACTGGAGAGGCATGCCTCCTCCAAGGACATTGAGGTTTCCACTTGGTCAGATTACAGGGCTGGCATACTTCTTATTTCTTTTCCTTCATGTATCAACAGACATTAATTTCACAACTACTATCTCAGAAACCAAGATTGCAAAGGTAAACAGCATCATTTCTGTCAACTCAAATTCCAGCTTAATGTGGGATGAGGTGAGATTAAGCAGATGATTGTAACATAGGCTAGTTCCTGTGCTGGCAGGAAATGCAGAGGGGATGCAGAAACATGTGGTATGAGTATGTCTTGCTCATTTTTCACAGTTTTTTAAATTATTACTAATGAATATTAACAAACCTTTATGTGGTACAAATAAAAGAGCTTTTGTCAAATATATGATTTGCAAATATTTACATAGCCCCAGTCACCTCTCTCTTTCTCTCTTGCCTTAAAAATTAAATTTTAAAGAGAAAAAACTTAATTTTAATGTAGTTCCATATTTCATCTTATTATGATTTGGATTTGTGTCTGAAAACCCTTTGTTACATCCTAAATTAGAGGGTTTTTCCCCTTTATTTCCCTCTTAAATTTTGTATTTCCAGGTTTTGAATTTGAAGAATTTTAATAATTTTTTCTCTTTTTTTGAAAATAGATTATTTTCCACATAATACATGCTGATTACATTTTCCCCACCCTCTATTCCTCCCAGTATCTCCCCCGCTTCTCTTTCATCCATATCCACTCCCTTCCTGTCTCTCATTAGAAAAGAACAGGCTTCTAAGAGATAACAAACATGACAAAATATAGTAAGATAGAACAAAAACCACTATATAGAAGTTGAATGAAGCAAAAGAAACAGAAGGAAAAGAGCCCCGGAGAAGGCACAGAATCAGAGACCAACTTGCTCACACACTCAGGAGTTCCATAAAAACACTAAACTAGAAGCCACAACATATACGAAGAGATCTGGTGCAGACCCATGCAGGCCCTGTGCTTGCTGCTTCAGTCTCTGAGTTCATACGAGCCTTACTCAGTTGATCCAGGGCCTTGTTCTCCTGGTGCCCACCCCTTACTCTTACACTCTTTCTATCATCTCTTCTATGGGTCTCCCTGAGCTCTGAGGTAAGGAATTTGATGGTGACATCCCATTTAGAGCTGAGTGCTCCAAAGTGTCTGTCTGTCTGTCTGTCTGTCTGTCTGTCTGTCTGTCTGTCTCTCTCTCTCTCTCTCTCTCTCTCTCTCTCTCTCTCTCTCTCTCTCTCTTTCTTTCTTTCTGACCTTTGAGTATAGCAGAATATCATTAGGAGTCATTTTGTCCCTACCTTTTTTTTTATTAGTACTAGTAATATATAGTTTTATGCTAGGTTTCTGGGCTATATATAGTCTCTGGTACTTGGTCCCCAAGCAGTGTTGAATATGAGTTCCATCTTGTGGAGTGGGCCTTAAGTCATATCAGACATTGGCTGGTTGCTCCCACAAGATTTGTGCCACCATTGTCCTAGCATATCTTGGAGGCAGGACATATTGTAGATTGAAGATTTTGTTCTGGAGTTGGTATATACATCTCTCTTTTGGTAGCCTGCAGAGTATCTTCCTTACCAAAGACACTAGAACATATGAGTGAAGGTTCTATATAGGCACCAGATCAACCTCATCATGTTTAACGGGTCATGTTATAGAAAACAAACGATTGTCTTGACAACAGCTTGGGTTGGTCAGGGATTTCCGTGAGACTACTTTTCCAGTGACTCAATTGGATGTCACCTAGTCCCTGTCCTGGAAGCTTCATTTGGTGACAAGAATGGCCAGTTGGTACTCCATCTCCCCTATTATTTGGAGATTTCATTAGGGTCACCTTTGTTTATTTTAGGAAGTGTCAACTGCACTGTTTCCATACCACTCCTCAGATGCCCCTCAACCATCAGTGTCTCTGCCCATATTCCACCCACCACTTAACCCTTCTGTTCCAGTTCTCTCTGCCTCCAGTCCACCCATAAAATATATTCTATTTCCCTCTCAAAGGGAGATCCACATGTCCCACTTAGTTCCTTCCTCTATACCTAATCTCTATGGGCCTACAGATTATAGCTTGGTTATTATTTACTTAATGACTAACATCCACATATAACTGAATACATACCATACTTACCTTTCTGGGTCTGGATTACCTCAGTCAGTATAATTTTTTTTCTAGTTCCATCCATGAATTTCATACTGCTTTTTTTTTTTTTTTTTTTTTTTTTGGTTTTTCGAGACAGGGTTTCTCTGTGTAGTTTTGTGCCTTTCCTGGAACTCGCTTTGTAGACCAGGCTGGCCTCGAACTCACAGAGATCCATCTGCTTCTGCCTCCCGAGTGCTGGGATTAAAGGCGTGTTGTTATTTTTTTTTTTTTTTTTGTTTTTTTTTTTTTTTTTGTTTTTTTTTTTTTTTTTTGTTTTTTTTTTTTTTTTAATTTATTTTGCAATACAATTCAGTTCTACATATCAGTCACGGATTCCCTTGTTCTCCCCCCTCCCGTCCCCCTCACCTTCCCCCCAACGCCCCCCCCCCCCATTCCCATCTCCTCCAGGGCAAAGCCTTCCCCACAGACTGAGGTCAACCTGGTAGACTCAGTCCAGGTAGGTCTAGTCCCCTCCTCCCAGGCCGAGCCAAGCAATCCTGCATAGGCCCCAGGTTTCAAACAGCCAACTCATGCAATGAGCACAAGATCTGGTCCCACTGCCTGGATGCCTCCCAAACAGATCAAGCCAATCAACTGTCTCACCCATTCGGAGGGCCTGATCCAGTGTGGACCCCTCAGCCATTGGTTCATAGTTCATGTGTTTCCATTCATTTGGCTATTTGTCCCTGTGCTTTATCCAACCTTGGTCTCAACAATTCTCGCTCATATAAACCCTCCTCATTCTCGTTAATTGGACTCCCAGAGATCCACCCAGGGCCTAGTCATGGATCTCTGCATCCAGATCCCTCAGTAGTTGGATGAGGTTTCTAGCACAACAATTAGGGTGTTTGGCCATCCCATCACCAGAGTAGGTCAGTTCGGGCTGTCTCTCGACCATTGCCAGCAGTCTGTTGTGTGGGTAAGAGCACTTGTTCAGCTATGTTCATATCAGCATTGTTTGTAATAGCCAGAACATGGAAACAACCCAGATGCCCTTCAACTGAAGAATGGATAAACAAAATGTGGTACATATACACAATGGAATACTACTCAGCAGAAAAAAACAATGGCATCATGAGGTTTGCAGACAAATGGATGGATCTAGAAAAAATCATCCTGAGTGAGGTAACCCAGACTCAGAAAGACAAACATGGTATGTACTCACTCATAGCAGGATACTAGACATGAAACAAGGATGAATTGTCTGCTACTCACATCACCAGGGAGGCTACCCGGAAAACAGGACCCCAAGAAAGACACAGGGATCGCCCAATGACAGAGAAATGGAATGAGATCTACATGAACAGCCTGGACATGAGTGGGGGTAATGAAAGGCGAGGGTCGAGGGAAAGAGAGCTTGGGGGAGCGGGAGATCCCAGCTGGATCAACAACAGAGAGGGAGAACAAGGAATAGGAGACCATGGTAAATGAAGACCACATGAGAACAGGAAGAAGCAAAGTGCTAGAGAGGCCCACAGAAATCCACAAAGATACCCACACAACAGACTGCGTGTTGTTATTTTTAACAGCTGAGTAACATCTGTTGGTCTGACCCACAAATAGGGTGGAGGCAGGACCGGTCCAGCCAGTCTCTCACTGGGGCTGAGCGGGATCATGAGTGTCAGACGGCCCAGACCGGAAACACACTGGGCCGAGAGTCTTGTCAAAGCAGGAACTTGCGCTATTGTACCAGGAGTGAACTTATATAGGTTGGGGTGATGGGAGGATGAGGGGATGGGGTGAGGATAGCGGGCCAATGAGATGATGCTATCTCAGCAGTTACTAGGCAGAGGCAATTCTAGGTTGTGTAGGGCTTAGTCACTCGTATGTGGAAGTCATGTCCCTGGACAGGTCGACAAACTCCAGCTAGGCTTGGCAAGTTACACTGGGCCTCACACCTGGGCCTCGTGGGGCCCAACAAACATCCATTGCATAAATGTACTATATTTTCTGTATCTATTCTTATGTTGAGGGACATCTTGGTTGTTTCCAATTTACAGCTATTGTGAATAGAGCAGCAATGAACATGGCTGAGCAAGTGATCTTGTGGTAGAGTAAAACATCCTTTGGGTATATGCTCAAGCTATATCCAGTATAACTGGATCTTGAGGTAGATTGATCTCCATCTTTCTGATGAACTGCCACACTGATTTTTTCAGTGGCTGTTTGTACTCCCACCAACAATGGAAGAGTATTCCCCATATTCCACATCCTTACAAGCATGAGCTGTCACTTGTGTATTGATCTTAGCCTTCTGAAAGATGTAAGATGAAATCTCAAAGTAGCTTTGATTTGCATTTTCCTGATGGCTAAGAATATTGAACATTTCTTTAAGTGTTTCTCAGCCATTTGAGTTTCTGCTATTGAGAGTTCTCTGTTTGGATCTCTACCCAATTTTTAAATGGATTTTTTGGGTTTTTGAGTTCTTTATATATTTTAGATATTACTTCTCTATCAGATGTGGAGTTGGTAATCTTTTCCCATTCTGTAGGCTGCTGCTTTGTCTAAATGACATCATCCTCTGCCTTACAGAAGTCTTTCACTTTCATGAGGACCCATTTATTAATCATTGATTTTATTGCCTATACTAATTGTGTTCTTTTCAGAAAGACAATTTTTACAAAAAAAAACACTGTGACTGGAAATTTGTAGACAGATAGACATATAAACAGATATATGAAGATAGATAGATAGATAGATAGATAGATAGATAGATGATAGATAGATAGATCGATAGATAGATGATAGATAGATAGAGATAGATAGATAGATAGATAGATAGATAGATGATAGATAGATAGATAGATAGATAGATAGATAGATGATAGATAGATAGATAGATAGATAGATAGATAGATAGATGATAGATAGATAGATGATAGATGATAGATAGATAGATAGATAGATAGATAGATAGATAGATAGATAGATAGATAGATAGATGGTGGAAAGATAGAACTACTTCTACATTGTTGAAAATTACACTTTGTATATTGAATTGCTTTTGCACCTTTTTTGAAAGTTGAGAACTTAAGTTGGGGTCAAATTTACTCTGATTCTTGATATCTCTGTCTTTCCACCACTATTACACTGTGTTAACTTCTGTAAAGTTATGTCTTTAAATCAGTAGTTCAAATCTTTTCTACTTCATTTCCAATTTGGTTTTGGCAATCTTTTGTTTTCCTTTTTTCCATGTGCAGATTAAAATGGTCTCTTTAATTCCCATAAGGAAACAATGTTGAGTCTTTATCTGGACATGTTGCATGTATATATAAACTTAAGGGAAAACTGACCTTCTTTGAATTGTGCAGTTTTCCAATCTGAAATTATCACACATTGATTCAGTATTTAGATCATCCTCTAATCTTCTTGTAGTGTTTTATATAGACATTGTTGGATGACAGACTTTTCCTGGGGGGACACAACACGTGTCTACTCACCCCAGAAAGAAAGCTCATGACAAACCAAAGCATAGATCGCATCAAAGTTGAACTTGCTGAATCAACATTTTTTATTGACGTTACTTATAAGAATATGAGTGGGGGTTACTTACAGGAGCAGAAATAAAGAAAGCTGAAACACCAAAATGTGGTGATATATTATTTGTGCTGAAATGTGGTGATATTTGTGCTTTAATAAATAAAGTTTGCCTGGAGATCAGAGGAAATAGTAAGCCATTTTAAGTAAACAAAAGTCAGGCAGCAGTAGCACATGCCCTTAATCCTGTCATTTAGCAGGCAGGATCTCTGTGTGTGCAAGGCCACACTAGGGAACCGAGCCAAGCATGGTGACACATGCCTTTAATTCCAGTACCAACCATAGAGTTCTGGAGGCCTGTATATACAGGAAGTGAAAGAGCTGGCCAGGAAGAGGAAGTGATGTAGCTAGACAGAGAGCAAATCAGATGGCAGAACAGCAAGGCATATAAGCCTAGGTAGACAGGAAGTCACTCTCTTTGGAAGCTGCAGAGTTGGTGAGGTAAGGTTGGCTGGTGGCTTTCCCTATTTCCCTGATCTCTCTAAGGCTTTCACCCCTATATTTGGCTCCATGTTTTTTATTCAATAAGACCGTTTAGATATTCATCTACATGAAAGCCCATTCCATGTACTGTGGGCAGCTCAACAGGCTGGAGAGTGTCATTTCTAGGCAGCTCAACTGGTCAGTCTTTGCTTCTAGGAAATTGGTCTAGTCTCTGTTTCTTTCAGCATGTTTTGTTCTTTGTTTTTATCTGGGTGATTGCACAGCCTTCAGGCAGCTCCTTGGAAAGGAAAGTTGGCAGAAGAAAACTGCTTGCCTCATGGTGTACAGGAAGCAGAGAGAAAACAAGAGAGGAAAGGTCTAGAGCAAAGAATATCCTTCAAACCCATATTCCTTTTGACCCACTTCCTCCAATGAGACTCCCACCACCTAATCAATTCATCCACTAGTCTGTCATGGATTCATCCACAAATGAATTCAGTGCCCTCAAGATCCAGAAACCCCTCAGCGGCACAATCAGCTGGATATCAAGTCTTCAAACATGAGCCCTTTGGGGAGATATCTTACATCCAAACCATATGAATCATATTAACTTTCAAATGTTTATAGTAAGCCAATTGACATCTTTAATTCAGTCTGCAAATTTAATTCCTCCATTCCATGTGCTGCCTTCCTGTTGCTGCAGTAACATATTATTGCAAATGTAGTGTCTAACAGCAATGAAGTTATTCACTCCCAGCCCCCAACCTTGGAGGTCAGCAGTTCAAAATGAATTTTATGGGCCATCACCAAAATACCAGCAGAGGCAGCTCCAGGAGATAATCTCTTTCTTGTGTCAAAGTTCAGCTTCCAAGGATGACAGTATTCATTTGCTCATGGTCACATTACTCCAATCTCTGCTTTCTTAGTCAAAGAATCTCTTTACCTTTGGCTCCCACCCCACTAGTAGACATTCATTAAGACCATTCAAGATTCAGTAAGTCCATTTAAGTGATCCTCATCTCAAGATCTTTAACTTATTCACATCTACAGTATCTTCTTTATCCATATAAGGTTACACAGTTCCTAAAGTTTACAACATGGACACCTTTTGAAAGGCCAATTCAACCTACTGTGCTGGACAACACAGCATATCTGTACACTTTGAGGATTAGGACACAAACAGACTTAGGGGTCCATAATTATTTTTTTCTTTAAAGATGTGTGTGTGTGTGTGTGTGTGTGTGTGTGTGTGTGTTCCAGAGAGGCTAGCTAACAGGGAAAGACCCTAGGAGGGACACATGGATGACCCTGCAAAGGAGAAGTGGATGAGATCTACATGAGCGGACTGGATGTGGGGGAGGGCAGAGGGCGAGGAGTGGGGGATGAGAACATAGGGAAATGGGAGGGTCAAGCTGAAACAGGGACAGAGTGGGAGGGCAGAGAGGAAGATACCATGATAGATGAGGATATCATGGGAATAGGAAGAGGCAGGGTGCTGGGGAGGCTCTCAGGAATACACAAGGATAATCCCACCTTGGTCTGCTGGCAGTGATCCAGAGGGTACCTGGACTGGTCTACTCTGGTGACCAGTCTAGTGAATAACCTAGCTGTCATCATAGAGCATTTCTCCAGTGACTGAGGGAAGCAGATGCTGAGATCCATGGCCAGGCACCAGGCTGAGTTCCAGGAATCCAATTGATGAGAGAGGAGAGATACTGCAGGCGAGGGACATCAAGATCATGATGGGAGGATGTGCAGAGATGACCGGCCACACTAGTGGAAGCCCATGAACTCTGGACTGGTGGTTGTGGAGCCCCTATGGGACTGGACTAGGCCCTCTGGATATGGAAGATGGTTGTTTGGCTCAAACTGTTTGGGAGGCACCCAGGCAGGGGGATCGGGATCTGTCCCTGGTGCATGGGCAGGCTTTTGGGAATCTGGTGCCTGTGTTGTGATGCCTTGCACAGCATAGGTGCAGTGGGAAGGGGCTTGGACCTGCCTAGGCTCAGTGTGCTGGGCTCTGCTGACTCTCCATGGGAGACCTTGATTTGGGAGATATGGGGATGTGGGGTGGCTTGGGAGAGAGGGCTGGGGAGTGGGAGGAGTGAGAAGGGGGATCAGTGGGTGGTATGTGGTATGAGTAGAAAATTTCTTAATAAAGAAAAAAAAGGTGTGTGTGTGTGTGTGTGTGTGTGTGTGTGTGTGTGTGTGTGTGTGTGTTTATGTATGTAAGCAGGTACTCACAGAGGCCAGAAGAGGATGCAATAGCCTTTGGAGCTGGAGTTACAGGCAAGTGTGAGTCATTTGATGTGGATGCTGGGAATTTAACTTGAGTCCTCTGAAAGACCAGCAAATGCTCTTAAGTGCTGAGCCACTTCTCCAGACTCTCAAAAATTCTTTCTACCACACTCCCCTTGCTTATTATTCTTCTGGAAATTGTTAACAGATAGTTATTAAAATTTCTGCATCTATTCTTCATACTTCTTAACTCCTTTCTCATACTTCCTGACTTACTACTCAACATTTCTAGGCTAATTACTTTGTTCAGACTTTCAGCACATTAGCTGACTCCTCAGCTATTTTATTCTACTATTTATTAATATATATCATATATCGTATTTATATCTCATACATATCCTAACTATCCTCCTTCCCAGTTCCAGAAATATAGCTCCAGTTCATAGCAGCCAGTTTCTTAATACCCTGGAGGATATCTATTCTGAAATATACTTTTTCTATATCATCAGGTAAATTTGCTTTTGAAGGGTCTGCTTTTTCTCTTTATCCAGTCTGATACTTCTTTAAAGGTACAAGGTTTATTTTTTTTCAAATATTTGATTTTGTTTTTTTTATTTGTACTTAAAAGCTAGAATTAACAATATTGGAAGATGAAACATGCCATTTTAGACCAAACACATGTCTTTGCTTTCTTGTTGTAAATCCAAATCCAGTGTATCCACAGATTGTTATAAGTAGTCACAAATAAGAGGAAGGGTGCACAGCCACAGTTTGGGGTGATTCTAGACATGGAATGATTCATTGAGTCTCCCGTGTTAAACTTGTACTTAAGGATTTTCTGCAGGCATTAGCTGTCACTTTCAAAACTGAGATTTTCTTAAGCCAGGTAAATTGATGCATGGGTGTAATCCAAGCACTAGGTAGGCTGAGGTAGGAGAATCACCCAAGCTCAAGACTAGCCTAGGCTACATAGTGAGACCGTTTCAGAGAGAGAGAGAGAGAGAGAAAGAGAGAGAGAGAGAGAGAGAGAGAGAAAGAGAGAGAGAGAGAGAGAGAAATCCATGAGGCTCCAGTGGCTTGCTCCAAACCTGTGACCATCAAATGGTCTTAGGTAAAAATCAGTGGTTCACAAAAGAAAAAGAAAAAGTCATGATTGTAATGATTGTAGGCCAGTGACCTGTGGGGATAAGTAGGGGATGGCAGAGGTGGGATATAAACAAAAGTGGGTAGGCAGAAAGAGTAAATAGGATGCACTAAACATGTGCATAAAATTGTCAAAGAACAAATTTAATCAATAAAAAATGAATAAAATCTGAGAGGGGGAGAATTAGTCTTTACTAGGGATGGCAGGAATATGCATATGCATATGTATATATAACTGAAAAACAAGACCATCAGTTTGAGAGAGAGAGAAGGTGAATGGGGGATGGGGAAAAACATCAAAGGGATTAGAAAGAGATTAGAAGGGATTAGGGGTAAATAAAGTAATTCTACTTTACTTTATTTTTTTATTTGTCTGTTTGTTTATTTGTTTTCCAAGACAAGGTTTCTCAGTGTAGCCCTGGCTATCCTGGAACTCACCCTGTAGATCTGCATGCCTCTGCCTCCTGAGTGCTGAGATTACAGGCATTCACAACCACCACCTGGCTATATTTTGAATAAAAGTTTAAAATATTAATACAAAAATATCATTCATGAAAAGGTAAAAATACAATAAAACAATAAACCCTTATGTATGTATATCCATGTATTCTTACATACTTATGCAGATTCTGGGCTACTACATTTGTTTTTTATGTGCCAACGCCCACACTAAGAAATGTTCCAAGAGAAGCTCCTCGTTCCATTTATACATTGCTTCTTGAGGTTGCCCTCAAAGGCAGACACCATCGCCATGAGTCTTCAGTACAGACGAGGGAGAACAGTGCCATGTAGAGCTGTCTCACATTTAATCTTTGAATTAATTTCTCTGATTATTTCCCTCCAGCTCTCTGTGCTTGTTGACTCTTAGCTTTTTATTTCTCTGGAGATTTTTATGTGGAAATAACTTTAATTTTTCAAAATGAATTGCACATGCCTTTAAGATTTCTCCTCCACAGCAATTGGCTTTCTTTTTTCTTCCTTTCTGATCTTTCCTCTTTCCCCTGCCTTTCTTCCCTCCTTTTTCTTCCCTCTTCGTTTCCTTCCTTTCCTCCTTTTCTACTTTCTTCTTTTTTTGTTTTTGTTTGTTTGTTGTCTGTCTGTTTGTTTTTCAAGACAGAGTTTCTCTGTGTAGCCTTAGCTGTCCTGGAACTCAATTTGTAGACCAGGCTAGCCTTGAACTCACAGAAATCGATCTGCCCCTACCTCTTGAGACCTGGGATTAAAGATGTGTGCCACCACCACTTGGCTCTTTTTAAAGGATTTATTTATTTGTATTTTATGTGCATTGGCATTTTACCTGCATGTGTGAAGGTGCCAGATTCCTTGGAACTGGAGTTACAGACACCCATGAGCTACCATGTGGATGCTGGAAATTGAACCTAGGTTCTCTGGAAGAGCAGCCAGTGATCTTAACCACTAAGCCATCTCTCTAGTCCCTTTTATACTTTCTGAATCTTTCCTTCCTTCCTGTCTTTTTTCCTTCCTTTTATGCTTCCTACTTCCTTCCTTACATCCTTCTTATCTATTTTTTTGTACCATTGCTGTGTTGTCCCATGATTTATAACCATAATCACACTAACTGGGTGTGTTTATCTTCAACCATAACAGACACCATATTGTTCTAAGGAGACCAAACACTTTCTATTCCTAACCAGCACAAGAGATCTAACCCTTTTCCACATCCTCACAATGCTTGGTGCCATTATGTTCTCTAAATTCTGTTTACTTGGTTTTTTTTGTAAACTTTTGCTTACATGTCTAACATATAAAAACAAATTCTGTTGTGTTGTTTTTAACTTTCCTGGATATTGCTGAAAACCCATATATTTTCATATTTTACTAAGTATTGTGTGATCCTGTTCATTAATTAGCACTTCATTGACTAATATAACTCTTTCTGCTGATAAGGACTCCCTTTTAAAATAAATCTTTTACTGATTAAATTTGTTCTTTGACAATTTCATACACATACATAATGCATTCTGTTTACACCCTCTTTCCCCTACCCTCCTCTTATTCCCCCTGACCCTTATCACCTCCTCCTTTCCTACAATTCCCTTTCACTTATTCATGTCTTTTTGTTTTGTTTTTTGACTTACTGATTTGAGCCAGAATAGGGAGCCTGGTGTTAGATACACAATTGAAAATTATTGTCCCTCTGTAATAAACCATCAGTAGCCAATATGTCAGAAGGGAGTGACAGGACTTAATGAGCTCCTCAAAGTCCATGATTGGCTTGTGATAGACCCAGTCTCCTGCAGGGACTATGCAGTTGCTTCTGGGAGATCATACTTACAAACTTCTTCCCTCTCCCCTGCCTTTCTTCCCTTTTTCTTCTCTCTCTTTTCTTTCCTTCCCTCCTTTCTTTTTCCTCCAATTCTCTCTTCTGTGATGTTCTATAAGCTTTGGTTGTAGTGTTATTAATGTCCTGTTTAGCCTGAGCACTCAAGCCATCACATTAAAAGCACTGTAAGCAGCCATGAGCCTCTGCATTCAAGGCAGTTCACTGCAACCCAAGACCAATGGGTTTCTCAAGTTATTCCATAAAATAGAAAAAGAAAGAATGCTTCCAAAATTTTTATGGAGTCAACAGTACATAAAATAGAGTACATAGGCATACACACAACCACAGCCACCTGGTTTTTTTAGAAAGTGGACCAAAAATACACACTGGAGTGAAGTCAGCCTCTTCAACAAATGGTGCTGAAAAAAATCCTCTTGTGTAGAAGAAGGAAACTTTTCCCTCAAAATGCACAAAAATCAGCTCCATGTCAATCAGGAAATCTCAGTATAAAACTTTAAAATCAGAAACTTTTAGAAGACAAGGTAGGAAACACTCTGTAAGATATAGGTGCTGTGGATATCATTCTGTATAAATAAAACACTGATTGGCCAGTGGCAAGGCAGGAAGTATAGGCGGGACAAGGAGAGAGGAGAATTCTGGGAAGTGGAAGGCTGAGTGGGGGAGACACTGCCAACCTCCACCATGACAAGCAGCATGTGAAGATGCCGGTAAGCCATGAGCCACGTGGCAAGGTATAGATTTATGGAAATGGATTAATTTAAGATATAAGAACAGTTAGCAAGAAGCCTGCCATGGCCATACAGTTTTGTAAATAATATAAGCATCTGTGTGTTTATTTTATAAGTGGGCTGTTAACTGCTGGGCTTGGTAGGACCTGGAGAGAAGCTCTCCAGCTACAAATGGTGCCCAACATGTTGGCAAGAGTTTCAACCTAAAACCTAAGAAAAAAGAGGTTTCTGGGCTACACACTGCTTTGATAAAAGCATAGACCCACGATGGCTCCCAGAGCTGGCAGAAAAGTACCACTGCCATGTTGGGAGGCTGAAGTGGGTGGAGCCAGCAGCCACAGCGCCATTTCAGTCTTAGAATGCTGCAGTTTAAACCAATAGGCTCAAGGTAATATAAAAAAATAAGTCACATAAAGACGGCTACCACACAGAGATTCTGGATTATGTTCTCTTTGATATTTGTAACTGAAGAAAAACATTTGATTGCAAAAGCTGTTGAGTTATGCCAAAATGTATATTTTAAAGGTACCTTGACTTCAAAATTTGGATGTAAGGATATGTTGCTTTGGAAAGGAGGCTCTTCTTTTGTTTCCACAGAAAGTCAGAGGCTATGGATTTGTTCCAGATTAAGATACATCAGGTTTGACCAACCAAGACCCCCTGAAAGGTCTCTGATGACACCATGGCCCAGATGATCCAACATCCAAAATGGTTTGAAGACTCCTGACTCAGACAATACAGCCTCATGGACTACTCCATAATCCTAAAATTTTCTTTGTGTCCCCATAAGATACAGCATCCCCCTCTAGCAGGAAGTAGTAAGAGAAGCTACGCCCAAATTCCCAAGTTATATGTAATTTTACTATGCTAAGGTTAAAAATTTCCTTTTTGAAAAAAAAAAGAAAAAGAGAAGTGCTGTGGATATCATTCTGTATAAATAAAACACTGATTGGCCAGTGGCCAGGCAGGAAGTATAGGCAGGACAAGGAGAGAGGAGAATTCTGAGAAGTGGAAGGCTGAGTGGGGGAGCACTGCCAGTCGCCGCAAGAAGCCTGCCATGGCCATACAGTTTTATAAATAATATAAGCCTCTGTGTGTTTATTTTATAAGTGGGCTGTTGGCTGCTGGGCTTGGTAGGACCTGGAGAGAAACTCTCCAGCTACATATAGGCATTGGCAAATACTTTCTAAATAGAATATGATTACTCAAGGAATAAGGCCAGCAATTAACAATCAGGACTTCATGAAGTTAAAAGTCTGTTTACAACAAAGGAAGCCATCAATCAAATGAATAGGCAGCCCACAGAATGGGAAAATATTTTCCAGAAATACATGTAACAAAGGACTAAAATCTAGACTATACAAATAACTGGAAAATAACAGCATTGAGAAAAACCCACTTAATACAAAGATGGACTATAGAACTGGATAGAGAGTTCTCAAAACAAGAAATATTAACAACTAGTAAATACTTTAAATGTATGCAACATAATTACCCATGAGGGAAATGCAAATTAAAATTAGTTTGAAATTCCATCTCACCACAGTCAGAATGGCTACTGTCAAAACTTCAAATGACAACAGATTCTGGTGAGGTTTTTAGGAAGGTGGAACCCTCACTCACTATTGGTGGGAGGACAGAGTGATGCAAGCACTATGGAAATCAGTATGAAGCTTGTATAAGAAAGCAAAAATAGAACTAATAGTATTATAAACTGTTAAGTAAAAGGGACTTATAGAAATTATTCTTAATATATAATATTCATATTTTCCCCTTTTTGGAATAAATTGGCTATATTCAGTCCTTCAATTTTCTGAACACACTCTGAAATTTAAATTGTTTTGTACTAGCAAAGGCTAAATACACCATGCAGCTTAATGTGCCACTTGCAGAGACCCAGCTTAATGTGCCATTTGCAGAGGCCTCATTCCTGCCATACTGCAGGTCGAGCGTGCACACCAGGAACCCACCATAGTAGATAGTAGGTCAAACACGAAGGCTGCTGCAAACTTGAGAGAGACAACTAGGAACTGTTTTTAGCTCCATTTTAGAATCTTTTTTTCTTAGGTTTTAGGTTGAAACTCTTGCCAACACATTGGACGCCATTTGTAGCTCATGTTTTGACAAAGAAGTAACCTGAAAGTACTTGGATATTATTTAGAATTATCCTGAACATTTAGGTATTGTTTTTTTTTTTATTAAAGTAGATTCAATAATCTACCCTTTTGTTCCATCATAAAAATTTTCTCTTCTCCCCATCATTTTTATATGATATCCCCCTTTCTATTTTTAGAAAGAGATTGACTATGACCAATAACAATTTATAACCAAACTCCTAAACAAAGACAAACATTCATAATCTATTTTTGGGAATGTGGGAGTAGTTCTCTACACTACTTTCTGCTAATTGGCAGCACTGGTAGTATTTTTGGGACCATGAGAAAATGTAGGATAACTTTTAAATCTTAGCTATAGTATTTTGTGAGGCTGGATCATTTCAGTCAGTACCTTGAAGCTCTTTTGAATGCTGGATCATCTGGTCTGTTTTTATTGGTGTCTGGTCCCCTTGTTCTGAAAATATATAAACTTTCAAGGGTAACATACGTATCTGCATTAATATAAATATAAACTGTATATTGTACATAAGCCAGCCAAAGAAAATTTTTTGTTTCATGTTTGAGCAGGTAAAATATGCATTGTGTCTTGTAGCTACTTTAGGATTATGTTCTCATGTCTGTAGTCTGGATTTCAAGGGGTCTTCCTTGATCAAACCTGATTTATCTTAATCCAGATGAGTCAAGATATTTTTTAAATATATAAGTTGGTTTGGTCTAGCAGCTTTTACAATTCAATATCTATTAACAGCTATCATTTGTTCATGAACAGTCAAAAAATTCAAAGAGAACACAATAAAATATAAAATCCAGACTCTCTGTGTATTTCCCATCTTTACATGACTATTATTTTTTTATTATTCTATTCTTTTTTTCAAAAGACTTCACTATTATTTAATTTACCCTTAGTTTCTCTTTTTCAAGTCTACACACATTTTTCAAACATACTATGACCCATTTGGAGACCTTTTTGACTGAATCTGTTTTTACTGCAGTTCTCTCTTTCTGACCACATGAGTCTTTAAGCTGCTAAGCAGGCATGGCTAGAATCAATGTGGCTCTGGCAGCTGGCTCTGCCCCACTCCTTTGTTCCCTAAGTGCCTAGCTTCATGGCAGAAGTACTGGTGGGAGCCATGTTTATCAACCAACTCTGGGGAATTTTAGGGTCCACACTGCCAACAAGTAGAGCATTGCCCCCTGCTGATCAGGAACCCCCATTTAAGTGTTTGGTAGCAGGACCTCTTAGAAGAGCTGTCCAGCTTTTGCCATCAAGTCAGGAAGCCATCTCTTAAAGGAACCACACCTCTGGTAGTTGCAAGCAAACAGAGCCCACCCAAGAAGATGCTGCTACCAAGAAGCCATGCTTGGTTCCATTCTTGTGTGTCTAGAATGCTGTCTTAAGCTTTGCCAGATTTTATATGGATATTTTGGCCTCATATTAGAATGCCATATATAGTCAGAGGCAGAGCTTTCTGTCTCATACACCATATTATACCCAGCAACTTACAAATTACCACTCAGAGGCTTATACTAGTTACAAATGCATGACTGATGACTCAGGCTTATTACTAGCTAGCTCTTACATTTAAATTAACCCATATTTCTTATCTATATTTTGCTACATGGTTCAGTTTGTACCTCATTTTCTACATGTCTTGCTTCCTTGGCAACTGGCTGGTATCTGCCATGACTCCACCCTTCTTTATCTCTGTCCTTAGTTTGATTATATTGCCTAACTTTGTCATGCCTTGCCATTGGCCAAAACTACTTTATTATCAACCAATGGGAGCAACACACATTCACAGTGTACAGAAGGATATCCCACAGTATTACAATATTAATTTATCAGTGTAAAAGGGCTAATTTTCCTTTGTTTTATGTCATCAACAACACTGTTCTAGAATGTCCACCATAAACTTTTGTACATTGTCTTTAGACATCTTCCTTCTATACAACTGACTTTTTAATACTTTAGAAATAATCATTATTTAATCAACTGCCATTTGCTGGTGTGTAGAGATAGAGGTATATTTTGTAGGACTGTCTTATTTCCAGATACTTTCTCTTATTAATTTAACTGTGTAGATTCTCTTGACTCTTTCAAAAACAGGTAGTGATAGTCCATGCAAGTTAGCACAGAGCTTTCAGCATTGACATCTTTGGATTCTTGTCTAATATGCTAATAAGATCTGCAGAGTTCTGGGAACCTCATTTGCATAGTGATGTCTATTGTGAATACAACAATGTCATGCATCAGCAAAAAAAAAAAAAAAAATAGAAGCGACGCAAACAGGCAGCCTTGCCATGGTTCCAACATCATAAGAAGGATTCTGCTTTGCCCATTAACAATGGTGTTCTCAGCAGACTTTTCATATATACTTTGCAGAATTATGTACACTCTCTTCTTATTTAATCATGAACAGTTTTGTCCTTAATGGGAATTAAAGTTTAACAAATATTTTTCGTTCCCTAAAGAGGCAATCACATAATTTTTCTCCATAATCTTTTAATATTATGAATTGCAATAATGGATTAAGTGGAGTTAAATCTCTTTGTTTTTTTAAATAAATGAAAATTCCTCCTAATTATATGTATATAAAGGATGAACAATAAAGTGTAATATTTCATTCATTAAGCTATTTTGATCATTTTAGCTTATATATTTCTAAGTTTGGTAGACCTGTGATTATCTTCAAGAGTCATTTTGTGGTATTAGAAGACAATGATTAGCATTAGTGTTAGTTATCATCCTCCAAACTAAGACTAGCTGGATTTCCTGCAAATAGTCTGACTTTCTGTGAGTATCCCAGAACAGCTCTGGTGAACCTCAACTGTCGCTGTGTTTGGGTAGTGTATCTTTAACTCTTTTCCAATTCTTTTAAAGATATCTGCCTATTCTGATTTCTATCCTTTTCTTATATTTTTGGTTGTGAGTCTAGCCTTTAATGGCTCAGCCATCTCTCCAGCACCTATTCTTTTCTTAAAAGATTTATCTGTGTGTGTGTGTGTGTGTGTGTGTGTGTGTGTGTGTGTGAGAGAGAGAGAGAGAGAGAGAGAGAGAGAGAGAGAGGTGCAGGTGCCTTTGGAGGCCAGAAGAGGGCATCAGATTCCCTGAAACTGGTGTTATAAAAAGTTGTGGCCACCATATGGGTGCTAGGAACTGAACTCAGGTCCTCTGCAAGACATCAAGTGATCTTAACCACGGTGCTGTCTCTCTAGTCCCCAGTTTTTCATTCTTCATGTTAGTTTCAGTAAGTTATGTTTTGTTTGCATTTAAGAAATTGTTCTAAAATTGTTAATTCCCTTCAAATTCTCAAATCTATATAACTCACATTTTAAAAATAGTGTTCCTTTACTTTTCTTTTGAGTCTTTTTTGTCCAGCATGTGTCCTCTTTTTTTATTCAATGCTCATATTATTAACTTAGACATTATCTTTTTCTTTTTCTTTCTGAAAAAAATCATGCTAGTTCATCTATTTTATTAGTTCATCTACTTTATTAGTTTGTAAAGAAAAAAATACAATTTGGGTTTATTTTATATTTGCTTTATATCTTATTGTTGGTTGTTCTTAGCTTCACTGCTCACTATACTCAATTATTATTTTTAACATAATATTTTTATTTTTTGATTATTTGGAAACTCACATCATGCATCCTAATTGCACTCACCTCCCAGTTCTCCCATGTCTGCCTCCCTCCCAGTGAACCCTCAAAAAAGAAGAAAGGAAAATAAAAACAAAAACAAACAAACAAACAGTTAATTTTGTATTGTCCATATACTCACTGGAGCACAGTCGAACTCCCAGTGGCCAGCGTCCTAAGGGAAGTTGAGTCTTTCTCTACCTGCACTCTCACTAGAAGTCATCAACTGTGGAGAACCACACCTCAGCATCTACATCACAATTTTTTGTCTTAGTTATTTTGATGGCCTCCTCTCCAGGCTGTCATTCTTTTCTTTGGGGTTAGGGATAGGGTGGGGTGGAGGTAGGGGTCATCACAGAAGCCTTCCATGTTCCTCCCTCTCAATTGTGAGTCTACAGTCATCGCCAGCATTGTAAGAATAGCTTCCTTGACCTTCACAGTCAACAGGAGAATGGACCCTAGGCTTCCTCATGGTTTCTGGCTACAGCATGAGTCACAAATGTTCACTTGTTCTCCAGCATCAATCTGTGCCAAGGACCACCACCTGCTTGCTGTCTGGCCTGATGATCTCAAATGGTCCTCTGAAGAAGCATGGACCATGGAGGTCTTTTGAGGAGGTCCAATCAGGTAAATGCACCATTCTTCATCTCAAACATCCTATTGATCTCCAATGTCAGGGAGATCCTTTAGCTGGGCAGCTTGTTCTGGGATTGAGTCCAGGCAAGCTCCAGGCTGTTGCACACCTGTCAACCCCACTGGGCAACAACCTGCTCCTCTATCAATTGCAGCCTTCTCTCACACCCCTTATGACTGTCATGTCTTCAATTCATGTCCGCCCCACTCCTCTGTCTTTCTTGCCTTTCCTTCAGATAGCCATTAATTATACTGGCATTGGAAGCTTCAGTATGTCACACAGCATACACTTTTGCCTAAACAGTTTTGCATACAAATATTCATTGCAGTGTGTGGTTGGTCTTGTTCAAGGCCTCTGGCTTCTGCTACACCATCAATATTGGACTCTCACTGAAACTCCTCTCATATATCTTGCTGTTGCCCCCACATCATGGAGATCCTGCAACTATGGTTCCACAGAACTGACCCCTTCATGTGATCCAGCAGCTCATAGATGGGTAAATGTTGAGGTGGGCCAGCTCAAAGGCCTAATCTGGGCCTAAGTGGCAGCTGAGTTGGTCAGCCCAGGCCTCTGCCAAGTGGGTCCAGTTCTCCCACTGCAGGTACCACAGGTACCAACAAGTGGCTTCCAGCAAGGGGCAAGGCTAGGTCTCACAATTATTATTATTATTATTATTATTATTATTATTATTATTATTATTTACTGCACTTTATTTTATTCTACATTCTTTTTCTTGAAATTTTTAATGCACTTTAATTTGTTTTGATTATGTGCTTGTATGTATATGGGCATGAGTGGAAGCCAGAGGACATTTGTAGGCATTGATTTTCTTCTTCCACTGTGTGTGTCCTAAAGTTCAAACTCAGGCAGTGTTGGCAAGGTTATACTCCCTGCTTATTTCTGAAATATTGATTTTTATTATTCATAAATTAAGCACAAATATATAACACAAATTGAGTTAATTTGTGTTAAGAAATGTAACACAACTAATTTTTTGGAAATTGAACTATTTTTATGACCTGTTACTGATTAATTTTTGCAAGTGTTTATTTTATACTATAGAAAAATCTATTTTTTAGTGGGAACAACATTCTACTGTGACTTAGATCAATTTTGTTATTATACTGTCAATTGTCTTGCCCTATTGTTTACATAGCTTTTTTCTGAAAATTATATATGAAGATATTTTACTATTACTATAATAATCTTAATTTTTGAAACTCTATTTGTTTTAGTTGGGATTACTATTGTGATGAAACACTATGACCAAAAGCAAGTTGTGGAGGAAAGGGTTTATTTAGCTTATACTTCACATCATAATCCATCAACGAAGGAAGTCAGGGCAGGAACTAATACAGAGGCCATGGAGGGGTGCTGCTTATTGGCTTGCTCTTCATGGTTTACTGAGCCTATTTTCTTATTACAAGCACAGGTGTGACCCCACCCACAATGGGCAGGAACCTCCCACATTAATCACTAATTAAGAAAATGCCCTACTGGTTTGCCTACAGTCCAATTTTATGGAGGCATTTTCTTAATTGGGGTTCCCTCTTCTCAAGTGACTCTTAGCTTGTGTCAAGTTAACATAAAAGTACCCAGCACACTATTTTTCAATTTAAATTCTGTATTTATGTACACATATATGTATCTGTATATAATGTGTATTTTCTTATGTAACACACACATAGACATTTAGAATTGCCATATTTTCCTGTGAAGAACATTTTTAACATCATATAATGAATCATGTTGTAACTACAAACCTTTGGATTTAATACTAATTTTTGATGCCAGACATGGTAGTTCACACTTGTAACACAGGCACTGGGAGATAGAGGCAGATTGTAGCTGGAGAGCTTCTCTCCAGGTCCCACCAAGCCCCCGCAGTCCCACAACCCACATATAAAATAATCACTCAGACACTTACATTACTTAAACTGCTCGGCCATTAGCTCAGGCCTACCATTGTCTAGCTCTTACTCTTATGCTAAGCCCATTTCTGTTAATGTATATGTTGCCACATGTTCCGTGGCTTTACCTGTTGCCTCTACATGATGCTCCCTGAATGGCAGCTGGCAGTTCTCTCTGCCTCAGCCTTCCACTTCCTCCAGTTCTCTTCTCTTTGTTCCACCTATACTTCCTGTCTGGCTACTGGCCAATCAGTGTTTTATTTATTACCCAATCAAGCAACACATGTAACATACAGAACATCCCACAGCAGCAGATCTTCCATGAGTTTGAATCTAGCCTTGGCAATAGTGAGTTCTGAGCCAGCCTGAGCTACAAAGTCTCTATCTCATAAAATGAAAATAGTAATAACAAGTGGATAAATAAGTGAAGTTGAGTTTTTATTCCGATATTGCTATAGGGCATTATGCTTCTTTCCTCCAGAATTTACCTGATATATCTTTCTTCCTAAGGAATTCCTAAATATTACTTAACTCTTTTGTGTCATTTTCTTTTAGGCACTTCTTATAAGATGAAATGAGTTGAATTTTATTGGCTTGATAGCACACTCATAACAAAGTATCACAGAGTGGATGTCTTACGCACAGAACATTTTCACAGTTCTACGAGCTAAAGGGTTGAGGTCAAGACCCTGCCAGACTTGGTTCTGCCTGTAGGGATCCACTCATGTCTTTTGTCTGGGTTCTGGTAGTTCACTGATAGCATTCAGCACCACTCAACTTGTAGGAGCTCACCTGAAATCACAACCTTCCTCTTCTCATGGCTTGATGCTAGTTATAGGTACAGTAGTGCTATTTCTAAATAAAGCTTAATTCTGAGGGACTGAGAGACAGGGAGAATATCCACATATAAATTTGGAGGGATACAATCCAATCCATAATAATGAGTTTTTAAATATTCATATGTAAACATATATGTATTTATATCTACCTTGTTTGCATTCTAGTTTACTTAGTTTACATCTACTAACCCCCTTCCTGAAGCCTATTATTGCTCAAATAGTTTTTCTTCTTGTTTTTTGTAATTTACACACAAATTAAGTTTTTAGACCTCCATAACTGTACAGGAAACAGGGAAATACCATCATCATATACTCTATTATTTTTATTGCTGGGTATATTTTTGTTTCCTGCTTGTTTATAACATCTTCTAAGTTAGCTATTATTTTATCATAGTTTCACATAAACAAAACTAAAATCTAGACAGTATTTATCTGATGCCTTGTGCTTTATCTATTCTGGTATTTAAATCCTTCTTCTGGCTCCCAAATTTCTTCTTCTTGGTGTGCAATTTTGACACTAATTTAGTAAAATACTTTTGTTAGTATAGTCTTTTCTTCATAAATAATAAATTAGGTTTAAGTGAGAGCTATTTTTTCTTTCTCTCTTTTCTTCCCCTCTGCTGTAGTAAATTCTAATTCCTCACTTAATAGTGGATGTTCAGGTGGATTTTATTTAATGTGTCCTTTTAAAAAATTCTTTCTGTTTTCTAATCTGAAAGTATGATTCCTTCAACAACTGTGGAAAATCCTTGATCATTGTAAATCCAACAATTGTTACATCATCACTCACATAAATTCTTCCCTAGGAATCTGGTCAGAAGCCGCTTGTAAACTTCTCATTCTAGTCTTTGTGCCTAGGGTGTTTTATATCTTTTACACTCTGTACTGTCTCCTGAGCAATTTCCAAATAGACATCTCACCTCAAAAATACATGTAGTCTCTCTTAAAACACATTTGTTAAATCCTTCCTTTCAATAAATTTACCTTGTTTTTATAAGGTCAGTCTGACTCCTTGTCAGTCACACTCTGTGCTTTGGAAAACACACCCAGAGTTTTCACTATACTGGAAACTTTTGTGCTCCACTTGTTTACCTCTTCCTCTCGACTACCCTGTCAACCACTAAGCACTTTTCTGATTTCACTAATTTGCCTTTTCTGGAATGTCACATAGTTGAAACGAATATGCAGATTTTTTTCTGATTTGTTTCTTCAGCTTAGTGGTATGTACTTAAATTTCTTCCCCAACATTTCATGGTATGAGAACAGATTTCTTCCTGAATATCTTGTCTGAATATCTTGCCCATTGTCTAGATGCACCACACTCCATCACTTTCTGAAGGGCGCCTTCTTGGTTTTCAGACTTGGTCAATTATAAATAAAGCTAGTATAAAATTTTTTGTATGGATATAATTTTTCAAAACTTTTGAGAAAATACTCAAAAGGATGACTTCCTTATGTGATGGCAGGAAATGCTGAGTTTGGAAGAAATAGCCTTTCTTCTACACTGACTGGGACATGTTTGTATTCCTACCACCAATGAATGAGAGTTTCTGATGCTCTGTAATCACCATCATTTATCCTTTCTACTGTTCTGAATGTACATAATTCTAATAAGTGTGGAGTAGTAAATGCTTTGTACAACTCATTGTTGTTTTAATTTTTATTTTCCTTGATGTCATATAGAGTTTGTTTTAAAATTTTATTTTCTATCCATGTATCTTCTTTGGTGAGGTGTTTGTCAAGATCTTTGACCCTTTCAAACCTTAGATTAGGGGCTGGAGAGAGGGCTCAGCAGTTAAGAACACTTGCTGCTCTTGCAGAAGTTCCTAGCACCACATGATGTCCCACAACCACCCCTAGCTCCAGTTCCAAGGGATCGGACACCCTCTTCTGACTTCTATGGCTACCTGTACACAAATGGTGCACATGTACACAAGCAGGAAAATACCTATACACATAAAATAAAATAATTAAATCTCTAAAACCATAGATTAAATTAAATAATTTTATTTTTTTTTTACAATATAATTTAATTCTACATATCAACCACGGATTCCCTTGTTCTCCCCCCCTCCCGCCCCCTCACCTTCCCCCCAGTCTACCCCCCATTCTCATCTCCTCCAGGGCAAAGCCTCCCCCGAGGACTGAGATCAACCTGGTAGACTCAGTCCAGGCAGTTCCAGTCCCCTCCTCCCAGACTGAGCCAAGCGTCCCTGCATAAGCCCCAGGTTTCAAACAGCCAACTCATGCAATGAGCACAGGACCCGGTCCCACTGCCTGGATGCCTCCTAAACAGATCAAGCCAATCAACTGTCTCACCCATTCAGAGGGCCTGATCCAGTTGGTGACCCCTCAGCCATTGGTTCACAGTTCATGTGTTTCCATTCGTTTGGATATTTGTCCCTGTGCTTTATCCAACCTTGGTCTCAACAATTCTCGCTCATATAAACCCTCCTCATTCTCGCTAATTGGATTCCCAGAGATCCACCTGGGGCCTAGCCATGGATCTCTGCATCCAGATACCTCAGCAGTTGGATGGGGTTTCTAGCACGACAATCAGGGTGTTTGGCCATCCCATCACCAGAGTAAGTCAGTTCGGGCTGTCTCTCGACCATTGCCAGCAGTCTATTGTGGGGGCATCTTTGTGGATTTCTGTGGGCCACTCTAGCGCTTTGCTTCTTCCTATTCTCATGTGGTTTTCATTTACCATGGTCTCCTCTTCCTTGTTCTCCCTCTCTGTTCTTGATCCAGCTGGGATCTCCCACTCCCCCAAGCTCTCTTTCCCTCGACCCTTGCCCTTCATTACCCCCTAATCACGTCCAGGCTGTTCATGTAGATCTCATCCATTTCTCCATTGTTGGGTGATCCCTTCATCTTTCTTGGGGTTTTCTTTTCCAGGTAGCCTTCCTGGTGTTGTGAGTAGAGGTCCAGTCATCCTTGTTCCACATCTAGTATCCTCCTATGAGTGAGTACATACCATGTTTGTCTTTCTGAGTCTGGGTTACCTCACTCAGGATGATTTTTTCTAGATACATCAATTTGCCTGCAAACCTCATGATGTCATTGTTTTTCTCTGCTGAGTAGTATTCCATTGTGTATATGTACCACACTTTTTTATCCATTCTTCAGTTGAAGGGCATTTAGGTTGTTACATCTAAGGTTACATCTAGGGTTCTGGCTATTACAAACAATGCTGATATGAACATAGCTGAACAAGTGCTCTTGTGTGTGGTTGAGCATTCCTTGGGTATATGCCCAGGAGTGGTATAGCTGGATCTTGGGGGAGACGGATTCCCAATTTTCTAAGAAAGTGCCGTATTGATTTCCAAAGGGGTTGTACAAGCTTGCATTCCCACCAGCAGTGGAGGAGAGTTCCCCTTGCTCCACATCCTCTCCAGCATAAGGTGTCTTCAGTGTTTTTGATCTTAGCCATTCTGACAGGCATAAGGTGGTATCTCAGAGTTGTTTTGATTTGCATTTCCCTGATAATTAGGGATGTTGAGCAATTCCTTAAATGTCTTTCAGCCATTTGAGTTTCCTCTGTTGAGAATTCTCTGTTTAGTTCTATAGCCCATTTCTTAATTGAACTGTTGGGCATTTTGATGTCTAACTTCTTGAGTTCCTTATATATTCTGGATATCAGTCCTCTGTCAGATGTGGGGTTGGTGAAGATCTTTTCCCATTCTGTAGGCTGTCGCTTTGCCTTGTTGACCATATCCTTTGCTCTACAAAAGCTTCTCAGTTTCAAGAGGTCCCATTGATTGGTTGTTTTTCTCAGTGTCTGAGCTACTGGTGTTATATTTAGGAAGAGATCTGCTATGCCAATGTGTTTAAGACTACTTCGTACTTTCTCTTCTAGCAGGTTTAGAGTAGCTGGATTTATGTTGAGATCTTTGACCCACTTGGACTTAAGTTTTGTGCACAGTGACAGATATGGATCTATTTGCAGCCTTCTACATGTTGATATCCAGTTTTGCCAGCACCATATGTTGAAGATGCTTTCTTTTTTCCATTGTGCACTTTTGGCTTCTTTGTCAAAAATTATATGTTCATAGGTGTGCAGATTAATGTCAGGGTCTTCAATTCGATTCCATTGGTCCACATGTCGGTTTTTATGCCAGTACCAAGCTGTTTTTATTACTGTAGCTCTATAGTAGAGCTTGAAGTCAGGGATCGTGATGCCTCCAGAGGTTGTGTTATTGTACAGGATTCTTTTGGCTATCCTGGGTTTTTTGTTTTTCCATATGAATTTGAGTATTATTCTTTATAGGTCTGTGAAGAATTGTGTTGGTATTTTGATGGGGATTGCATTGAATCTGTTGATTGCTTTTGGTAAGATTGCCATTTTTACTATGTTAATCCTGCCTATCCATGAACATGGGAGATCTTTCTATTTTCTGACATCTTCTTCAATTTCTTTTTTCAGGGACTTAAAGTTCTTGTCATATAGGTCCTTCACTTGCTTGGTTAGTGTTACCCCAAGGTATTTTGTACCATTTGTGGCTATTGTAAAGGGTGATGTATCTCTGATTTCCTTCTCAGTCTGTTTGTCAATTGTATATAGGAGGGCTACTGATTTTTTGAGTTAATCATGTATCCTGCTATGTTGCTGAAGGGGTTTATAAGCTGTATCATTTCCTTGGTTGAATCTTTGGGGTCACTCAATTATACTATCATGTCATCTGCAAATAGGGAAAGCTTGACTTCTTCCTTTCCAATTTGTATCCCCTTAATCTCCTTAGGTTGTCTTATTGCTCTGGCTAGAACTTCAAGTACTATATTGAATAAGTATGAGGAGAGCAGACAGTGTTGCCTCGTTCCTGATTTTAGTGGAATCACTTTGAGTTTCTCTCCATTTAATTTGATGTTGGCTGTTGCCTTGCTGTAAATTGCCTTTATTATGTTTAGGTATGTTCCCTGTATTCCTGATCTCTCCAAGACCTGTGTCAAGAAGGGGTGTTGGATTTTGTCAAATGCCTTTTCTGCATCTAATGAGATGATCATGTGGTTGTTTTCTTTGAGTTTGTTTATATGGTGTATTACATTGACGGACTTTCGTATGTTCAACCACCCTTGCATCCCTGGGATGAAGTCTACTTGATCATGTGGATAATTATTTTGATGTGTTCTTGGAGTCTGTTTGCCAGTATTTTATTGAGTATTTTTGCATCAATGTTCATGAGGGAGATCAGTCTGTAGTTCTCTTTCTTTGTTGTATCCTTGTTTGGTTTAGGAATCAGGGTAATTGTAGCCTCATAGAAGGAGTTTAGTAATGTTCCTTCTGTTTCTATTGTGTGGAACAATTTAAAGAGTATTGGTATTAACTCTTCTTTGAAGATCTGGTAGAATTCTGTGCTGAAACCATCTGGTCCTGGGCTCTTTTTGGTTGGCAGACTTTTAATGACTGTTTATATTTCCTTAGGGGTTATTGGACTATTTAAATAGTTTATCTGGTCTTGATTTAACTTAGGTATGTGGTACTTATCCAGAAAATTATCCATTTCTTTTAGATTTTCCAGTTTTGTGGAGTAGAGGTTTTTGAAGTATGACCTGATGATTTTCTGGATTTCCTCAATGTCTGTTGTTATGTCTCCATTTTCATTTCTGATTTTGTTAATTTGGATGCTCTCTCTCTTTTGGTTAGTTTGGATAAGGGCTTGTCTATCTTGGTGAGTTTCTCAAAGAACCAACTCTTTGTTTCATTAATTTTTTGTATTCTTTTTGTTTCTATTTTATTGATTTCAGCTCTCACTTTGATAATTTCCTGGTGTCTATTCCTCCTGGGAGACTTTGCTTCTTCTTGTTCTCGAGCTTTCAGGTTAAGTTAAGTTGTCAAGTTAAGTTAAGCTGTTAAGTCACTAGTGTGAGATTTCTCCAACTTCTTTATATGGGCATTTAGTGCTATGAATTTCCCTCTTAGCACTGCTTTCATAGTGTCCCATAAATTTGGGTATGTGGTGTCTTCATTTTCGTTGATCTCTAGGAAGTCTTTAATTTCTTTCTTTATTTCTTCCTTAACCCATTGGTGATTCAGTTGAGCATTATTCAGTTTCCATGAGATTGTAGGTTTTCTGTAGTTTTTGTTGTTGTTGAAATCTAACTTTAAACCATGGTGTTCTGATAGAATGCAGGAGGTTATTCCAATTGTGTTGTATCTGTTGAGATTTGCTTTCTGGTCAAGTGTATAGTTGATTTTAGAGAAGGTTCCTGGGGTGCTGAGAAGAAGGTATATTCTTTTTTGTTAGGATGGAATGTTCTGTAGATATCGATTAAGTCCATTTGGGTCATAACATCAGTTAAGTCCTTTATTTCTCTGTTAAGTTTTGATTTCAGAAATCTGTCCAGTGTTGAAATTGGGGTGTTGAAGTCTCCCACTATTAATGTGTGGAGTTTTATATGTGGCTTAAGCTTTAGTAATGTTTCTTTTACATACGTGGGTTCTCTTGTGTTTGGGGCATTAATGTTCAGAATTGAAACTTCATCTTGGTGGATCTTTCCTGTGATGAGTATGTAATGCCCTTCTTGATCTCTTTTGATTGATTTTAGTTTGAAGTTTATTTTGCTGGATATCAGGCCTTTTTCCTTTGCTGCTCTTAATATTCTTTCTTTATTCTGTACATTTAGTTGTTTAATTATTATGTGACGAGGGGATTTTTTGGGGGGGTCTAGTCTGTTTGTTGTTCTATAGGCTGCTTGTATCTGCATTGGCATTTCCTTCTTTAAGTTGGGAAAGTTTTCTTCTATGATCTTGTTGAATATATTTTCTGTGCCTTTGAGTTGGTATTCTTCTCTTTCCTCTATCCCTATTATTCATAGGTTTGGTTTTTTCATGGTGTCCCAAATTTCTTGGACATTTTGGGTCATGACTCTGTTGACTTTAGTGTTTTCTTTGACTGATGAATCTATTTTTTCTACCGTATCTTCAACACCAGAGATCCTCTCTTCCATCTCTTGCATTCTGCTGGTTATACTTGTATCTGAAGTTCCTGTTCATTTACTCAGATTTTCTATTTCCAGCATTCCCTCTGTTTGTGTCTTCTTCATTTTCTTCTATTTCCCTTTTTAGGTCTTGGACTATTTCCTTCATCTGTTTCATTGCTTTTTCATAATTTTCTTTCAGGGCTTTATTGTTTTCTTCCAGGACTTTATTGTTTTCTTCTGCTTTATTTGTCCTTTCCTCTAGTTTTTATTAGCGTTCTTCCCATTTTTTTTTTGTCTTTTCCTCTATATAAGCCTCTACCTTCTTCATGATGTTATTCCTAAGGCTGTTTTCTTCTGCTTCTTCCAATTTTTGATGTTCAAGTCTAGATGTTGGAGGAGGGCTAGGTTCTGGTGATACTGTATTGCTCTTCATTTTGTTGTATGTACTTCTGCCTTGCCCATCTCCTTGTGGTTTGTTCTTGGTCTTATCAGCGCACTTGGTCAAGACAGAGCTGACAGATTCAGGAAGTCTCTCTCTCTCTTGTCCAGATGGGAGCTTTCTTGTCCAGATGGGAAGTCTGGGGCAGGATGGGAGCTCTTGTCCAGAAGGGAAGTCCAGGGCAGGATGGGTGCTCTTGTCCAGAAGGGAAGTCCGGTGCAGGATGGGAGCTGGGGGCCGGTCTCTAAGTCTCAGGAAGTGGCTGGGGTCTTGGGTGATGATGGGCATGGGGGCAGGGCGTGGAGATTGCAGGATCTGCTGGAGGTCTTGGAGAAGGGGACCCTTCCCGGTGGAGGTGGGGGTAGAAGGTATCCTGCCCTATGCCCAGAACCTGGGGCCAAGTTGGGCAGGTCTTCCCAGAGTGGCTGGTGTCCAGGGATGGGATCTAGGCTGAGCCCAGGCACTCACCTCTTGTCCAGATGGGAAGTCCGGGACAGGATGGGAGCTGGGGCCGGTCTCTAAGTCTCAGGATGTGGCTGGGGTCTCGGGCGATGATGGGTGTGGGGGCAGGGCATGGAGACTGCAGGGTCTGCCGGGGGTCTTGGAGAAGGGGAGCCTTCCCAGTGGAGGTGGGGGTAGAAGGGATCCTGCCCAATGACCAGAACCTGGGGCCAAGTTGGGCAGGTCTTCTCCAGAGTGGCTGGTACCCAGGGATGGGATTTAGGCTGAGCCCAGGCACTCACCTCTTGTCCAGAAGGGAAGTCCAGGAAATTAAATCATTTTGACTGATACATTTGTTCAAAATAATAAGATTCCAAGAAATATATTCAAACTAATGAAGATTATTTTTAATGTATTTAATATGAACCAATGATAGCAGTTTAATGTGAAAAACCCTGTTTTTCACTACCTAATATATACATTGTATTTGTTACTTTTCTTGTTGTGTCAAAAATATGTTATAAAAGCAACTTAAAGAAGCAAGTGTTTATTTTGGCTCCCAGTTTAAAGGGATAAAATCCACAATGGTTGGAGATGGCATGGTTGCACAAGTATGAGATATCAGGTCACATTGGTTCTGCTGTCAAGACTGAGGTCTGGCCCCCAAGGTACATTTTCTATTGTCTCAGTGTGTGAAACATTAGATTCCTCATGAATGGCTAATCTCTTGAACAATTAGAGCTGCTTTCTCTGCAGCCACCCTGTATGCAACCTTAAATGTGCTCAAAGTACTTTTCTCATCAAGCTACGCATTTTTCCTATGTTTGTGCTCCCTCTCACTCACATTGTAAATGTGACTAAAAGCAATTACAAGTAACCAATCCACCACATGGATATTAAGTTGTCTTGAAATTTTCTCTGCCAAATAATTTAGTCCCCTACCATTGACTTCAATCTCTTTCAGGCTCCCAGAACACAGGCATAATGTAGCCACATTCTTTGCCAGATTTAAAACATGAACAGCCCCTACCTCAGTTCCTGAAAAAGTCCTCATTCCTCTGTGAAACTTCCTAAACTGGGACTTCACTACTCATATTTCACTCAACATTCTAGTCTTTTATACTTTCACCAGAATGACCCATTAAGCTCTGATGATAGCAAGGTAGCCATATGGACAACCCCACTTTTCAATACCAGTTCTCTGTATTAGTTATGTTGTTGTTGTTACAAACATGGCTGAAGCACAAGGGCTAGCCATGCATCTGCAGGAAAGAAACAGAGAAATGAATGTTGGCACTTATCTGACTTTCTCATTTCTTCCCATTTATATTCAGCCTATAAACACAGCCCATGGTATGGTGACATCCACAGACTGGGAAGGTGCTTACTCTTCAGTTAAGACTCTCTGCATACACCCTCATAGGCATGCACTTTAGGTTTGTTTATACTTTTTCTAAATCTAGTCAAGATGACAATGAAGTCCAATCATCACACACATAAAGCAAAACATCATGTAACTTTAAATCCATGTTGATTTCTCACCACCTGAGATGAACAATGACCTAAGAACGGTTGGTGGGACAAGAAGAAAAGACTTATTTGGAAAGCTAGCAAACCAAAAATCAGAGAGACTGTCATCAACAAAGACTATCTTAGCCAGGTTTTGGGAATGGAGCTTACCCAGGAAGTGGTGGAGAGGTATTTCAGATAGTTTTGCAGAGGAAATTATTGATCTGGGGTGGTCTTCTCTTGACACACTAATTACTGCTATCTGTAGGCCACTGGGTGAGCTTAGGGTCTGTAAATCTAAAAGAAAGCTACTGATTGGGAAGCCTGTGACTGTGTCTTTAGTTCCTTTGCCCAGGAGTTAATTATTATGTTACAAAGGTGTCTTTCCCCTGGAGAACCAGCAAAGATAATGAATGGCTGTTTTTCCCTGAAGGTTCAGAGGAGATAAAGATAACTTCCCCCCAACAGAGGAAGGTGACATTCTCTGAGGGAAAATATTAACCCTTTAGGTCACTCACTCAGAGTCATCCTCTGTCCCAATGTGGAAACTAAAATTATATTGCCTTACTATGTGAATACATGAAGGTAGAGAATTTTTCTTAATAATCAAGTTTAAGCTGTTTTAATAGTATTTATTTCTTACTGATGCATTCTTCTTACATACTTTATCTTATACTGTCTCTTTTTTTTCAAACCTACCTTTAAATATTTTTCCTATTATGCTCTAAATAAAACAATTCTATTAGATGGGTCCATTGAAGGTCCAAATCCCAAGCTTACCTGTTTTTTGAGTCATATTTTCTGGCTTGTTTTCTCACTATTTTGTTTTTATTTTTGAACTTATATATCTTTTTCAATGCATCTTCCAACTTTGAAAGCCTATGAAGCTTTCTTTCCAGAAAGGGTCTCATTGACTATTGAGAGGGGCCCTGACATGGTTGATGATTCTCAGAACCACAGTTCTTTAGTGGGCAGTTGTGATCGTAATATGTAAAGAAGGTTCTTTTTCTCTCAAAGCTCATATAAAATAAACTTTTAATTTTAACCTCTTTTCTTAGCAGAGCTTTTACTTTCTAGTCCATTATTTTATCTATGATATAGCCTCTTGAGGGTTTTATGATTGATTATACAGTGTCTCAGTACCAACTCTCACATTCATAAAAGACCAAAAGTCATATTTTCTTTCCTGGCAGTCATTAAACTCAAACTTCTGTGCTAGTAAGCATAGTGAATGATGCTAGGTTTGTCACTACATGGGTGTTCTGACAGCTTTAATTTTCAGTGCCCTTCCATTCCTAGGTATCTGAAATAGGTAAATCCTGCTCAGAAGTATAGGCATACCTTCAAAAGAATGTTTGTTATATTTTACTTGCCATCTACAGTGGGTTTTGGGGTTTTGTTTACTTTCAGGAGATTTTTGAAAAGTTTTTCAGTCAGAGAAAGATACTATGGCTACTTTCTGTATTTTAAATACACATCAAAATTATGGTCCACCTGCTTTTACACTTCCTGGTATTCTTGAGTGTTTATTGGTTTATTCTTACAGTATCATTTCTATCATATGAAGAGATTTTTATACTAAAGTCATCAAAGGCAAGTGGAATCAGTTCACTATTTCAAGCCAATATTTGATTCTTGAAGATTATCAGGAAGAATGGAGATCAAGGCCAGTCTCTGCTAAGGCAAGGCAATCAGGCAAAATGTGCTTTCCTTGGGGACAATGACAACTTAAGCAGAACTAGTGGTAATATCCATTAGGACAGAAATGCAAGATGAATCTAAAAGGAAGGTTGGTTCAAATGATTTTAAGGGGGCTTTTCATGATGAAAAAAGGAATTTAGGGTTGTCAAGTCACTCAGTAAAATAGCCACCATTTTTTAATACCTATTAAATGGTAGGCATTTCACTGAAAAATCTACCTAAGGACCACTTGCTGTCCATGTTTGTGTATACATATGTAGTGATGCATGTGAAGGCCAAGGTTAGTTTAGGGTATCTTCTTCAATTTCTCTCTTCTTTTCTTTCTTTCTTTCTTTCTTTCTTTCTTTCTTTCTTTCTTTCTTTCTTTCTTTCTTTTTTTCTTTCTTCTGTCCTTCCTTCCTTCCTTTCTTTCTTGCTCTCCCCCTCTCTTTCTTTCTTTCAAAGCATAGTTCCTCACTGAACCTGTAACTCACTGATTCCCCTAGACTGGCTGGCCAGTGAGCTTCCAGGATTGAGGATCTGCCTGACTCTGCCTCCCTGCTGCCTCCCCACTGCCTCCCCACTGCCGGGGCTATAAGCTTTCTTTGAGGAACTCAGCTTTTCTTTCTAAAGCACTCCACAGACTGAGCTATCTCCCCAGCTCTTTATCCACATTTTAGAAATAAAATACAGCTTTGGCTGATAAGATCATACAGATTCTACCTAGGAAGTAAAGGTGGGTTTTGTACAACTATAGCAATCATGAATTCAGTCACTTCCCCCAAGCAGCAAAGATAAGTCAACAAATATTTTTATAACCATTGTGAAGTTGTGTGGCTGTTTACTTAGGAAGATTATTGTATTGACCTGGTAGCATTACATGACACTATTATCTAACTTTTATCCCAGAGAAGAAAGCTGTAAGCTAAGACAAGGAAGAACAAATGGATAGCTTTGAAAAAGAACAGAAAGGCCTTCATCTTTACCCTTGATGAGATGGAAGACATGTGAAAGTTATGCTTTATAAAAGGCATCTTTAGAAAACCATGTAGAGGATCAATACAGAAGAGCAAAGCAGAGAACTATGTATTCATTACTTACATGCTCAGTTGTCTTTGTTTACAAGTATAGAGTATTTGAACCTTTCTGATTAGGTAGCAGAAACAAGGAATAGAGAAACAATTCAGAGTGCCCATTTCTTGGGAGACCAGAAGAGTGGAGTCCTCCAAAGACATACAAGCTGTCTTTCTGAATATGGGAGGACATAACTTTGGAAGCTGTAGGCATTAGAGGAAAGAAATGGGAGAGGGCCATCAGTGACAGGAATGGAAACTGCGTTCTCTTTGGTTTGCACTCACATACATCCTATACTTCAGAAATTCAGAAAGGCCTGAAAAGAAAAGGGAAGCTTTGTGGTGTGGGACTGTTCTATGCAGATGAGAAATGACTGGCACATGCAGCTTCCCTGTTTCCTTGTTTGATATTTTAAATTTTCCAAGAAAGGTATTACTGTTGCCAATGTGTAGATAAGAAATGGAGTCCTAGGAAGTTAATGAATGTCTCAAAAGTCAGCTACCAGTAACAGGCAGAGATGGAATTCAGACACAGTTCTTATGGCCCTAAATGCTGTACTCTTTGAAAGCAAGTGTACAAAAGAAACTCTTTTTTAATCAAGATAAAAATTACTGTGCAGTGGATTGGAGCTCAGAGGGGAACCCGAGAAAATTGCAGTAGTAGCCTATACCAAGACATCCCAGAGGTAGCTTGCATATGAGTGGATGTTTTCAAATGTATCACCCTGGGTACCTCTTACATATTTTGTGGAATAGTACCCCCCCTTCAGTGTCCAATTTTGGTTCTAATTCTGAAGCCTCTTTCTATACCCTGTCTTCAGAAGCCCAAGTCCCCAAGGTGACCCAATGTGTCCCAATGTGTCCTCATCAAACAGCTCTGTGCCATAAGAGCCAGAGGCATTTGGAACCCTTGTCTGGCAGTGCTACATCCTAATGATAGGACCTGTCATCACACTGTGAGTGATGCACTTAGGAGCTTCCTAGGGTGCTATCAGCCATTCTTCTCTGTCAGGGGAGGAGGGAGGGCAGGGATGTTTCCTCTATTCTGGATTGAAATATCTATGCACCCTTCATTTTGTTCTTGTTTGCCCTGAAGGTGAGAATTAGGGTCTTGTGCATATGGGGTAAGGATTCTGTGAGCCCACAGAATTAGACATGGGGATAGTTGGTATGAATTGAATCTGTTCTCCAAAAGTTCATGTACTAGGAACTTAATTTCTCAAATTCTTATGTTAATGATGTTTGAAGATGAGACTTTCAGAGAATATTAAAATTGAAATCCTGCAGATGGGCCCCCCAGAATGGCATTGGTAACTTTATAAGGGGACGGGGGATTTAGACTGTGTGATGCCCTCCACTCTGTGATGTTCCAGGCCCTCATCAGGTGCTGACTCCATGATCTTAGACTTCTCAGCCTCTGTTACTCTGAGTGAAACAATCCTCTATTCTATGACTCAGTTTGGAGTATTCAGTTATAGAAACAGTAAACAAACAAAAACAACCTTCAATGAAATTAGGAGTGAAAAAAAAAGAGACAGATAGGTAAGACAAATTCCAGTGGTTGATGTTATAGATGATAACTTCTACAGACGGATTTCAGGTCAAATATAAATACTCTATCAATTTCTGCCAGCAGGGTAGGTTCAGCATAAAATTATAATACGCTGTCCTAGGGCAGGAATTGGGTATTGTGCTAATGTTTTTTCTACATTTGTCATTCAATGCTCATGTAATCCCATAGTGGAAGTCCCTGTTAGCTGACTTTTAAAGATAAGAGAAATGACATCCCCAATGATTAAATGGTTTACTTGGTTATGTTCAGCTGTAAATATCAGCACCATGATTTAAACCTAAGATTATGACTCTAAAGTAAGTGTAGGACTCTTTCCATATAATCCACCACCTCGTGATGAAGCTACCTTTCAATGCAGCAAACATAAGAAAGAATGAAATTTTTGTGGAATGTGAAATGGCACAGAAAACTATTAGAGTCATGTCTGTCTCTTTCTGCTTCTGTTTTATTTTAGTTCATCGTGGTTGCTTCAATAAAATATCACAAACTAGGTAGATTATAAATAACAGAAAATTATTTGTCCATTTTGGAAGGCAAGAACTTAAAATCTGGATGTCAGCAGGGGAGGTGTCTGATGTAGCTCATAGAAGATGCCTTCCCACTATGTCCTTACATGGTGGTAGACAAGGACATTCTCTGGGGCTTCTTTAACAAAAGCACTATGCAAAACTCTTCTCCAAATCCTCCCTTCCAAACCTGCCTCCCAAACTATCACATACAAGTTTTGAGGTATACTGAATATGCCTTGACACCCTTTCCATTACAATGCCACTCCTCACCCATGTCTTCCTATGTTTCTATTTAATTTCCCAGGGTCAGGATCTGACCTTATGTCTATTCTCTTTCAGTTCACTGGAAGTTCTTGAAATTTAATTCTGTGAGTAAAGCATGAAATGCCTACAGTGTACTGGTCACTGAGGCTCCAAGCTTACATAGCCACAGCTTAAATGAGAAAGGGTCAAAAGATGGGGTCAGACAAGAGTTTGGAATCTATTTTTGGTTTGGTTATCAGGTGCATAATATGATGTATTCACTCATCAACAAATATCTGTCACAGATTGCTAAGCATTATATATTGTAGTTTTTTAGGCTAGTGATATAGTCATGAATATAATAAAAATTCAAGTTCTACATCAGACATGCTCTTATAGGGCAGCTGAATAATAAATATTAATAGTACATCTATTGACAATGAGGATACTGATGAAAAGTAAAGCAGAGAGTGCTGGGGAAACTGCTGTTTAGAGAGGACATTGGAGAATTGCTCTGTGGGGAGTCAGGTGCAGAGAACTGGTAAGAACAGCCACATGCTTGTCCAGGGAGATGGTTGCATAGAGGACACAGCTAGCATACACTTAGTCCATGAAATATTGGCAAAAAGAAATTCATATGTTTAACGCTCAGTAAACATGTGCAAGGTAAAGAAAAATGGGCTGACAATAGGGACAACGATTTAGAGTCCTAATGCCAGTTGTAAGGTTTGGAGGTGTTTAACAAATAGAGCAAGCTATTTGAGGCTTTTGGACATAAAAGTAAAATATTCTGATGAAGTTTAAAATAATCTCTATGGAGACTATCTAGAAGATAAATTGGAAGGATACAATCTTAAGTGGGAAGACCAGTTAGGACTACAAGCAGTATTCTAGAAGAGAGATGATGGTGTCTTGGGATGAGATCTTATCACCAAGAACGCTGAAAAATGTTTGGGTTATGGACATACTTTGAAGTAATAGCTGACTAGATCTCTAGAAAGATTGGCTATAGGGCACGAGATACAATATAAGGAATGACTACAATCATGTTGGCCTTAGAAACTGGAGTAATGGATTTGCCAGTCACTAAAAAGACTGAGGATTGGATTTAAAGATAAAGAAGGCAGTTTTGGCTGTGCAAACCATAAGATAGCTATGAGATAAGCAAGAAGAAATGCTAGAGTCAATGGGATATGTGAATCAAGGCAGGAATTAGTTTCAGGGTAGAATTATAATTGGGAAGTGGTAGCTATATTCATGAAATTAACCAAAGTTGTTGAGAAAATGATTGTTGCTATTGAAAAGAAGAGATCAGGACTGCCTTGTAGAAAACAAATACAGCATGTGATCATCAGGAACCAGTGAGTACCAGAAGAGGATGTTAAGGATAACTGGTTAGGGGTTGTAGAGATGGCTCAGTGGTCAAAAGCACTCACTGCTCTTGCAGCAGATCAGAGTTCAGTTCCAAGCATCCACATGGCAGCTCAGAACCATTTGTAGTTCAAGTTCTAGGGGACCCAATGCCCACTTCTGGCCTCTATGGGCACTGCAGGCACATAATGCATATACATACATGGCACACAAAACACTAATGCCCATAAAAAATCAAATTTAAAAATCTTAACAACAAAAGAAGGTTCCAAAGGTGTAAAGGAACCACATGAAAGGAGAACACATTCCTGTCACCACACCAGATGAAGTCTCTTCTTAATTCCAGAAACCTAAAACCATTTAAACATACCTTGAAGGACAGAAATTGTGGGTGTCTCTGAGCTACAGAAAGGTGCCTGCTTCCATACGGGCTTCAAAACATCAGAAACATAGCTGGAGAAGATTAAGAACAAAAAATAAATCTCAGAAGGAATTTGAGATGACAGTAGGTTTTGAACCCATGAGGACATCCTCATGAGAACACCTAAAACAATTAGGAACCTGCTTGAAAAGAACCATTTACAATAATCAAACCACTAGGAGCATAATTTGGGGATGAAATGAGAGTGTGATAAAATCATGAAACTATGAATAAAGACAGAGATATGATTACATAAAGCCTTTAAAATGTCTTTATAGTAAAAGATGGGAGAGAGAGAATGTCAAGGAAAATAGTTTGAAAAAATGTTTACCAACTTATGAAAAAAACTGTTAATTTTTTGTTTTTACCATACCAAAAGATCTACACCAGAAGAAGAGAGAAAAAATAAAAGAACTGACAACCAATTTGAAAAATGAGCAATGGAAAGCAGCATGCAGCTAGCAGGAAAAACATATAAATGGACAATCAATGAGTAGGAAGACTCTAAAACTCATTCATTATTTAAAATGCAAATTTAAGCAATGAGATATCATTTATCATCTTTCAAATTTACAAATACTAAAAGGACAGATAATATTCATTTCTGTCAAGGATAGAGAGATATAATACCTCATGCATATTTGGTGGATGTGTGTATTAAGATATTTCTATTGAGTAATTTGTCAATATCAAAAAATGTTAATCAATCTTAAAATTTTAAATAGTTTAGATTTGTATGAAAATAGAGAGGATAGAGGGTTCTTATATTTCCCACATACATTTCTCTAGTTATTAGCATCTTATATTACTGTTGAGGCAGCAGGACCATTAGGACAAGAAGCATCTAAACTCCAGCCTTAATGCATAACCTGTTATCCAAGGAGAACAAGCTGTGCACATCCTCATCAACACTGTATGAAAAGCATTCTTCCCTTTCCTGCCTATTTTACTACAGAAGGCAGTTAGACAGATGGAAAGTGGTGCTGTGGTGTCTCCAAGGAACATCTGGCCACTCATCAATACCTTACATGAGAAAGAAATTATTTAAAATATGAGGAAAGAATTTCTTCTAAAATACCATATTCATGACCAACTGGATAACCACTAGACCCCAGCCCAGATTAAACCCTGAAACAAGACTAAAGACCTTTTCGTTCACTGTCTGTAGGGATCCTGATCTAACTACCCAGTTTCCTTCCAGAGAATCTATCTCAGTGAGTTCCAGGCCAGCCAGGGCAACACAGTGAGACCCTGTCTCCAATAAAAATGATTAAATTGTGAAAGAAACTAATAGCAGAAGAAGACTGGACCCCACCACCACTACAGAAACACACACACATACACAGAGGCTACATATAGCAAAACTACATGAGCAAAAAGCCCATGGTTTCCAAGTGTGGAAGAACGTGGTGTCACAAAGCTTAATGCCCAGGGATTTTGAGCCAGAGACCTTTCTAAGCCCTTTAGTGCTGTGGATGATTGATTGATAAATAAAACACTGATTGGCCAGTAGTCAGGCAGGAAGTATAGGTGGGACAAAGAGAGAGGAGAAGTCTGGGAAGTGGAAGACTGAGGCAGAGAGACACTACCAGCCGTCGCCTTGGGGAGCAGGATGTACAGTACCGGTAAGCCATGAGCCACGCAGCAAGGTATAGATTTATAGAAATGGGTCAAGACATAAGAACAGCTAGCAAGAAGCCTGAGCCATTAGGCCATATAGTTTATAAATAATATGTCTCTGTGTGTTTGCTTTATTCTGAGGGCTGCGGGATCCGGGCAGGAACAGGATAACTTCAGCTACTCTTTAGCCCACTTCTGCTTTCAGAGTGCCTTCTTCTTTCTCACAAAATTGTTGTTTCTACTATTGTTCCATATGTCCATCCAGCTCTTTGTTCTGAGACACAGAACTTAGAGATCTCTGGTGCCTGCTGGACTCAGATCCATGCCTGCAGGAGTGGAGAGGAATACTCACACTCCTTGATAGGGGGTTATCTACTTAAAATAATCTGGCATTCTTCTGAACAGGAGACTTTTGTCTTCATTTATTTACTCAACATTTATTTATACCCATGCAATTCATTGGTTTTATCTATGCTTCAAATTTTAATCTTATCTAGTTTATCTATTTTATTGCCAAAGCTGTTCCAGGTTTTTCCTTGGGAGCTCATTCAATAGGCTCCAATGTTCTCTTATAATACAGCCTACTAGTATGTTTAAAACCAACAGTTCCTTCTTTTCAAGTGCTACAAGATGTTTCCAGCTCACCTCACCACATACCCCATCTCAGAATCAGATATTTTTCTAAAGAGGCTTTATTCTTTTTATTAGGTTATAGTATTAGCAGCTAAGACCAGAGAGCACACTCATTGTCTCTGTGGTGTCTTTATTTCTAGATCCTCCCAGCTGACAGAATGAGAAAATGACTATGTATGCAAATCTCTTTATATGTACATAGCTATTTATGTTTCTATAAGCAAACAACCAAATCCACAGTAGGCAAAACATGTATTCATACTGTCATCTTCAATTTTAATCCATCACCACCCAGATTATTCTTCCTTTATTTCTTAACTTATTGCAACCTCCCACTCTAGCAGTAAGAAGCCTGGCTTCCACCAGCCACCATCCATTTACTTAATTGTTGAATTTACATGTGTTTAGAATTTACATGTTTTTAGCATTGTTAGCCTGCACCTACTGGGAAACAGCTTTATCAGGGCTATGCATGTTTATTCTTGCCTTTGCTCTTATGGGATCCATTCATTTCCAACATTACTGAGGTTAACATTCCATGCCTCGACCTCTGGCTGTGAAGTTCCTACATATACTTGTAATGCAGTTAGATAATATTCTACAAATCATCTTAGATCTCTCAATCTTCTAGATCTTTTTTAAAAAGTCATTTGCCCATTAATACAATGAGACTCTATAGAATGGAGGAAATATATATATATGTGTGTGTGTGTGTGTGTGTGTGACAGAAGCCTAAAAACCAAAATATACAAATAACTCAGAACTCTAAACACAAAAAACCCACCAAAATTGAATCAATATGTTGGTTAAAGAAATGAAACAAGAGTTCTCAACAATGCAGGCCAATAAACACACACACACAAAAAAAAAAATGTTCAACATCTGTTGTAGAATATTATTTTAAGGTGTGTTATATTTGTTTATGCTGTGGAACCTTTGTTTAATGCTGCAAAGATGTGTTGCACTTGTTTATTTTGCAGTTGTTTAACCCTGTGAAGCTGTGTTACTGTGAATGTCTAAAACACTGATGGTCTAATAAAAAGCTGAATGGCCAATAGCGAGGCAAGAGAAAGGATAGGCAGGGCTGGCAGGCAGAGAGAATAAGTAGAAAGAGAAATCTGGAAGGAGAAAAGAAAGAAGAAAGAGCAAGAGAATAGGAGAGGAGGATGGACGCCAGGGGTCACGCACCCAGCCACCCAGCCAGCCATAGACTAAGAGTGAAAGTAAAATATACAGAAGTAATAAAAGGAAAAAACCCAGAGGCAAAAGGTAGATGGGATAATTTAAGTTAAGAAAAGTTGGCAAGAAGCAAGCCAAGCTAAGGCTGGGCATTTACAATTAAGAATAAGTCTCCGTGTATGATTTATTTGGGAGCTGAGTGGTGGGCCCCCCAAAAAAGCCAAAAAACAACCAATTACAAACATCCTCAGCTAGGAGAGAAGTGTAAGTCAAAATTACAATGACTCTTTCTAACCCCAGTAGGAACAATTGTCATCAAAGCAAACAAATGATGAGGAGAGCACAGGCAGACAGGAAATCCTGTACACGGCTATGGAGGTGAAAATGGGCTCAGCTACTGTGGAAATCAGAACAGAGGTACCTCAAAACACCAAAATGGGGGCCACCATGTAGCTCAGCCTCAGCAACTCAACACACCAGAGATACTTCACAACTATGTTAGTGCTGCACTATTCCCAATAGACATGATATAAATCCACTCAGGCATCTACAGTATCTACTTCTATGACTATCTATATGTCCTTGCTCAAGTTCTTTGTTCTGGGACACAAGATCTAAGAGAGCACAACAGGTGTCCCCTGAACTGGAGAACAGATAAACAACAGGTAGCACACACACTGGAGTTTTATTCAGCTATAAAGAAGAGGAAAGTATCAAACAGTGTCTTCAGATTGGCTTCTTTATTGAGAAGCATGTGCCAAGGTTAGCCCACATCTTTTTTGAAGCTCAATAGCTCATTTCATTTTTTACTACTAAATAATATTTCCAGCATAGATGTAAGAGCTTATTTATCTATCCAGCGACTGAAGGTCACACTCTCTTACTGTACCTGCTTCTTCTGACAGTCTTCCCTAATCACTTCTTATAAGGACCCATTCTTTCCACACAGATGCCTCATTCGCTCTTCTGCTCCTACAAACTGACTTGCAGAAAAGCAATACATTTGTCTGAAGAGAAAATGCAGGTGCCGTGACTTTTGCAAGTATTTCTTCCCATGTTTTATTTTCTCCACTATCCCCACTGTAATCTGACAACAGTATTTCTCAGTATGTTTACTAGATACTCAACCCCTCTTAATTTTCTGTTTTTTTTCCCATGTAATAAGACTGGAAGCCAAATAGGGGCTGTGGGCCCATGCCCCATCTAGAACGAGTCTCAGCAGTCATTTTCCTGGAAAATGGGCCTTTTCAGTAGAAGAATTTATGACTATATTTTACAAAATTATCTCTCCTTTTTCTCACTGGAACTGGTTTGTTCTTGGAGATAAAGCAAAGGACAGTTTAGAGAATCCCCACTCAGGAATTAGTTGTACAGCATCCACACTTACCCTGTAGAAATCCATGAAAAGCCCACATAAGCATCTCCATGTCTATGGCTCCAGCACCTTTGACTTGCTGTGTGCCTCTGAGTGTGCCTGTCTTACATAGATTTCCACACATTTTTTATTCTCTAATTGATCCAACAAAAGTCATTGACTTTCAATTTTCTCAGATTTTCTTTGAAAGACAAGACTAATGATTTATAAGTCCCTTAACTGTCAAAATTGAAAACAAGTTTCAAACAAAATTTAAATATGACTTATTTTCCTAGAGTTTTATACTACAAATATTCTTGCGTATTCTGGCACAAAGTGATACTCTCTGCAGTAATGTTCTCTGTTACAGTGGAAGCTGAGAAATGACTTCCTATCTGTGAGACACAGTACTGCTAACTGGGTGATTGTACATCTCAAAAAGCATCTATGTGGACTACTGTGGCATGATATGGATGAATGAAGAGAAAACAGTTGTAGTCTGAATACAGAGTAAGATTAAATTCTGTGTCAAACTGGTAAGGATGCACCCATCTACAAATCTAAGTAGGCATTGAAAGTGTCTGTAAAATACAACTAAAACAGTAATTATTGTTGCATTCAGGGAATAAATGAGATGGACAAAAATAATTCAAACCCATTTATTTAAAATATGATTTTTTTAAATAGAAGAAAGATGAAATAAAATTATACTTGCTAACAATATAATTATCTATATAGAAAATCCTAAAGACAACAAAATTTTTGGAACTGCAAAGTGATTATATATAACAAAGATTGAAAGGTACAAAGTAAATATTCAAAAGTCAATCACTTTCATATAGACTGGCAAAGAGCTATTGTAATTTGAAATTGAAAACAATATGTTTTTGTATTATGTACTAGGCTCCAAAATAAAATACTGAAGCACTAATCTAGTAAAATATGCACAAGCACCATATGAGGAATATTTTAAAACTCTAATGAAAGAAATCAAAGGACCAGAAAAAATAGAGAGATTATCTCATGTTCACAGATGAAAAGACATCAGTTCATCCCACCTTGGCCAACAGATTCAATACAATCCTTGTCAAGTCAAAGTTGTGAATATTTAAGAACTAATTTTAAAGTTCAAGTGGAGAAACAGAAGACTCAGAATGGCCAGTGATTCCGAAGAACTAGGAGAGAAGACTGATGCCATGCAAATGTAAAGATTACTGTAAAGATACAGTGATTGAGAATTCCATCCAAGAAATGAGAACAATGCAAGTGTTCATAAATTGATGAAGAGATAAGGAAAACATGGTATATATGTATTTTGGAATGAAATTCAGTCATAAAAAAGATGAAATCCTGCCTTATGTCTATGTAGGTGGGACTGGAAGGTCATTGTTTTAAGGGAAATAAGTTAATCACAGAAAGACAAGTACTATATGATTATCAACTTTATGGTGATCTAAGGAAATTGATCTTGTACAACTCAACAATAGAATAGCAGTTATCAGAGACTAAGAGGGTGAGGAAATTACTAAGAAGAGTCCATCATGGTAGGGAAGGCATAGCAAATAGCAACCGGAAAGACTTAATTCATGGTGGTATTTGAGGATTAGCTTGCTTACATCATGGTAGGTCAGGAAGCAAAAAGCCAGAGCAAAGGCACTGTAAACTCCCAGTGATCCATCTCTACTAACTGGGAACTCCCAATCCCTAAGATATTCCCAAGCAGTTGAGGACTGAGTGTTCAAACACAGAAATTCATGGGGTGCATTTTAGACTCATCATAACATATATCATAATTTTATGTTCTATCTTGCCAGTTGCTGTTTATCTCTAATTGTAGCTAATTTACAAATTAAACTTTATAATAGCATGGGGGGCATATTTTCTGTACTAGCATGGTCTCCGGCATATACCCAAATGAGTACTGGGCAGCATTTTCCTGAGTTCTGGGAATCCTTCTAGTGAATTTTCAAACTTGAAGTTGTCATAGGAACCCTGAGTGTGTAGCCAGCCATCAGAAGTGAGAGTAGGTGGGTGCACTGACTGCGCTGATATATGAAAGAAGGCAAGCTTCTATAGGGCTGTTCATTTAACCTTTGAAGTTTGGCTCAGTTTGGAGATCTGCTTTGTTTTCTGCTGCTATAGCAGAAACCTTAGGCTGGATAATTTATAAAAAGTGGAGAGTCATTTCTTATAGTTCTGGAAGTTAAGGTCTCTAACATCAAAAGGCCAACATGGAGGGGGTGGCATTTCTTGTTGTATCACCCCACTGCAGGAAAAGCAACAGAGGCAAAGGAGACCCCATATACTAGGACTTGCTGGTATAATAGGCCTGTTTCCTGAAAACCACATGACTCCTTGCATGGATATTTGACCCAATGACCTCTTTTTTTTGTTTTTGTTTTTGTTTTTTTCTCCAAGACAGGGTTTCTCTTCTCTGTGTAGCCCTGTCTGACCTGTAACTCACTCTGTAGTCCAGTCTGACTTCAAATTTACAGAGATCTACCTGCCTCTGCCTCTCAAGTGCTGGGATTAAAAATGTGCACCACCACCACATCTGGCTGACCCAATGACCTCTTAACTACTGTCTCCTGATTGTTAGTTGTGCATTAAACTTCCAACACCCGAGCTTCAGGGACACAGTCAAATGTAGCACAGGGTAGTTGGCCTTAGAAGTCACTGCACCCATGTTCCTAAGATTCTGAAGCTTGAAATTGGGACAGAGACAATGCTGAGAAAATGACTAAGTATTGGAAGTAAGTCTTGCTTTTTGCTGTCTGCAAAACATGGGATTCTCTAAGCCCTAGTCCTCACACCCCAGGGCAGCTCACCCACTCCTTTTTCTGGGCTTCTGCCCATGCAGAACAACCTAGAAATATCCTTACTGCAGAAAGTAATACAGTAGGGCTTTTTAATCTCTCTCCTGCTAGGGTGAGATTGTTTGGTTTGGAACTATGATTTTTAAAAATTCTTTCAGTCATATTTTTCCCTGTAGGGAAAAAGAGGGCAAGCAAGGAAGAAAAAAAAAGGCAGAAGAAGAAAATCCATCTCATTTCCTGTCCTGGAGTAAACATTGGTTTTCTTTTCTGCCAGGAAAACCCAGGGATTTCTTAAAGGCTGGAATGATTGGCAGCTAAGATGTCTGCCTCTTTTCCCTCCTCAGGAAACCAGCTCACCTTGCTTTTGTTTTTTTGGTTTCTTTTTTTTAATGGAACAGCAGGCAATGTTAAAGTCTTTTCCTCAGTCTGCTTGTGCCCAGACATTAATTCTGGAGTGAAGAAATAGTGGAACAGTAAAGAAAATGCTAAGCGGTGGCACTGAAGAGAGGAGAAACACTGGGAAGGCAGCTAGGACGTGGTTTACATGCCTGGGGCTATGCATCACTATTTTTTGTTTTGTTTTTGTTACTGTACTTTTTAAGAGAATATATCTTGGCTATAAGGTCTACAAAAGGCTATAAGAAAGCAAGAGTGAAGTTGTTTGGGGTTTTTGGAAAGAAGGGATGTTCTGGCTTCTCTAGGCTCTCAGTGGGCCATATAGAGCATTTCTGCATTTCCTAGGACATGCATAGTAGCAAGCCACAATAAGTATTGTTCCCTCCAATTGTGGATCTTGTGAGTTGTCCTGGTCTCCTTTCTACTGCTGTTATAAACACCATGACCAAAATCAACTTGGGGAAAAAAATATTTTTTTTAGCACACTGGTTCCAGACATCATTGAGGGAAGTCAGGGCAGGAACTCGAGCAGGAACTGAAAGTAGAAGCCATGGGAGGATTGTTGCCTGTTGTCTTTCTGGCAGGTTCATGTTTAGCTATTCCAGGACCACCTACCTTGGGAAGGCTACTACCCAGAACGGGCTGAGCCCTTGTGATTAGTTAACAATCAAGACAACCTCTGTTGTGTGCTCACAGGCCAGCCTCTCATACAGGCTGTGTCAAGTTGATGGGCAAAGCTAAATAGCACAAAACTTCTGCTGTTCTGGTTAAGGCAGAAACTCCTGAAGGGAGCTATGACCATTTTGGAAACTCACCAGAATTTTTTCTTAAGGAAAAGAACTGATGGATGAGGGAGTGTTTTCTTCTTCCTTTTTCCATGTAAGATGTCATACTTGGTAAGTAGAAGTGAAGAAATTTAATTTATAAGCATGTGTATGGAGCAGGTACATGGACATGAGCCAGTGAGCTGATACTGGCAATGGAGGAAGGACTAAGACAAGTGGTATGCAGCTCCCAGTCGAATAACTACTATCTTATGTGGGATGAGCAAATTGATGACGCACAGCTATGGAAGTCTCAGGGGAGCAGAGACAAGTGCCCAGTTATAAAATTTAATTATGGGGGTGGGAAGAAGAAACAGGAACATCTGAACTGTAGCTGGTCTGACAGTGCAGAAAGGGCCCATGAGACTAGGATCAAATCCCTGGTTCTGAAAAAGTGATTAGCCACACTGAGAATCCTGTTTATTCACTGTAACAGAGAGAGTACACCCACATCCTGGATTATGGTGATGATTTAAAGAAATGCCTTATGCTTGTTATCTCAAACACAGTGTAGCCCTCAGTGCTTGCAGTTAAAGCAATGTCAGATTTCTTTACATCAGTGGAGAAATGCAACCATGGGTTCCATTCAGGCTGTGAGGGAGCTGAAGGTGACTCAGATCTCTCATTTGAACAACTAGGCAGGCACTGAGGCCAATCACAGTCAGGTGTGGAAAAATACAAGGAAGCTGTGTGGCATACAATTATTGCCCCTGGTGTGCTTGTAGGATGTGGAGGTGGAAAGCAGGAGTTGCTGACTGCCCAAGGCAGCCCTTGAGCCAGCAGGCCAACCAGCAGTCCTTCCTTCACCTGTGTGATTCTTATTAGTCAAGCAGAACTCAGCTTCCCCATGATTCAGACTTCATTCTGCCTGTGTCCTTGAATTTTTCATGGACAGTGATAGACAGACAAATACTATTATCATCCTAATAAACTCAATCACTCATTTTAATTAAATAACCATATTGAGGTGCTAAATACTGACTTAAAGGTTTTTTAAATCACATGAAATCATTATATTCTCTGTTCACTACACTTAAATGTACTCAAACCTGCTCAAGCATTGGGCATCTGCGACCCTCCTTACTCACCCAAACCTTAACGTCAGCAGACGAGAATGATTTCTCTTATACATCATCAACTCTGCAGAATTTTGTGGCAAAAAAGAACATCTCTGTCTCCTTGCTTTACATATTTACTGAATGAGTATTATAACTAGGTACCCATATTTTTCAGATAAATAAAAGATTCCTGAGTGAGGCATTTAGTATTTCAAAATTCAAGCATAGAACCCTATTTTGGTTGGATATGAAGTATTCCCCAACAAGGTGGTTCTATCTGAGGAAGTTTTGATAACTTTAGAAGATGACACCTGACGTGAATGAGCAGGTACCTGGGGACAAGTCTTTGGGGGTAATGTTATTCTTTCCTATAATGCTACCTGCGTCTTGTCAGCCATGAAGTGAACAGCTCCCCTCCACCACATGCTCCTACCACCATGCCTAAGTGTATGGATTTAAGTGACTTTGCACTAAACCTTCTAAAACTGTGTTCTGTCAAGTATGTTCTAGTATGTTGTATATCATAGTATATCTAGTATGTCATAGTATGTTGTCACAACAACACAAAATTACTTTATGTAACCTCTATATCCCCTAGAGTGTCTATATTTGAAGATGGTGCTATAAAATGTAGTTATGCTTGAATGAAGTCTAAAGGGTGAGACCTGATCCTTCAAGATTAATGTCCTTAGACATAGAGACACCAAGGAATGGCCTCTTTTTTTTCTTTCTCAATCTTCCCTTTTTATATTTTAAAAAAGGAAAATCCATGTAAGGTTGGAGCAAAAACAAAATAAATAAATAAATAAATAAAGCCAGGTGCAAACCACAAAAACTGGCTCTACAGGAGATAGGTTTGCTCCATTTGCCATTATCCCTCCTGATGGATTGATGGAGAAAATCTCACTCAGAGCTCCAGCAAAGATTGAAGAGAGTAAGTGGGAACATACACATGGTGCTGGAGATGTTGTATGGTCACTTCTCATTCTGTTGGGTACAGATGATTCCTTATAGGAAACTGAATGGTTAATACCTTCATCTTGGCCTTCCAGACACTGGATTTGTTAGAAAATAAATTTTTAGTGGTTAAGACACCCATTTAATAGTGTAACTATCAGAATTAAATCAGAGGATCCTGCATATCTGTTGGTTCCTGCTGTTTAATAAACTACTCTGAATCTCAGACACTTAACAAGAACCACTTATGACTGGGAACACATTAACATGGCACAAATGGTAAGCTAATTAAAACTGGTTCTACAGGAGATAGGTTTGCTCCATGTGCCATTATCACTCCTGATGGACTGATGGAGAAAATCTCACTCAGAGCTTCAGTAAAGATTGAAGAGAGTAAGTGGGAACATACACATGGCGTTGGAGATGTTGTAGGGTCACTTCTCATTCTGTTGACTACAGATGATGGAAACAATAAGCCCAGAATCATAGCAAAGTATGCCCAAGGTTCAGTGACAGTGTGGACACAGGGACTAGCACAAAATCCGAGTTGTTAAGGCAATCTAACACATCCAGCATTCAAACCCAGGTCTCCTTAGGTCCTGTGTAAGGTTATATTTACAATTACTGATCACTTTTGGTTTCACTAAGAAGTAAGCCCACACAGAGACCTCTTTGCTTCTTGATATCTATAGGACTGAGCCTCAACAAAATGGGAAGTTGAGAAGAAGGATGGTCAGAGCCAACCTCCTAGAGTTTTGTTCGCTGGAAGTCCATTTGCATCCTCCTATTATCAGCCCCTTACACTTCAGCACCATGGCCAGGGCCATGCTATGCTCTGAAATCCAGCATTCTGATTTTGTCAGCCCTTCTTCCAGTAGTATTAAAATCATCTTTGTAGATTAGTACTGGCCTCAGCCTTGACCAAGAAGCTTCTTTTCTGTAGATCCATTGTTGGTCAAAGTGCTGAGAACAAGTGTCTTTTGAGGGCTTACTCTTAAATAAAGCATCCATATCATCTACCTTCCTCAAAGGTTCTGGGAACAATGAAGAAAAAAAGGACAGAAATAATATAAGAGCTGGATAAAGAGAAGGAGGGCTATGACAAACAGTCTTGGGGCATGACATGGCTATAGAACTCATTGTAGATTCATTTGCCTACATAGGTCTGTACAAGACTGAGCCTATTACCATTCAATTTTAGACAGGGAAGGGGAGATGTAGTGTTCCACTCTACCCAGGAGCTAACAGCAGTTAAGCAATGCATGGAAAGAGGAAGTCATTGTCTTTAGTGAGTAAACCATTGATGAGTTACTCATCTTCTAGTAGGTTGTTTCATACTCATGCCCACGTAAGTCCTGGTCAAACCCAGTGGGTCACAGAGCAAAACAGAAAGGCGTGAAGTGGGATGGGTTCATGATGAGAGGAGGAGGTCTAGTGGGAGGAAGATAGGAGAGGGATGGGGGATGAGTCTGATCAGAATGCATTATATACACATGTATGAGATTGTCAAAGAATAAATTAATTTAAAAACTTCTCTCAGGATGTTACCTGTAAGAAAAAGAACAACAAAATACTTGACCACTGAATTATGATATTCTTTGTTCATCAAAACAAATAGTCACTAACTATGTGTGACATTGTGTTTGGAATTCAAATATTAGCATTGGATATTAATTATATAGCCAGTTCTCAAGAGACATACATTCAAGTAGGAAAAATAAGAAATGGACATAATTAATTGTTTTCAATTAATTATATATAATGGCAAGCACTATTGTTGAAAATTGGATGAAAATAAAAATAAGACAGACCTGTGAGTCCTTGCATGGCAGAGTTTAGGTTCTGCTAAGCATCTGGAAGTAGGTCAGTGAAAGCAGATGACCAGCGAGAGGCAATACTTCTGTATATGGAAGGGAGCCAGGCAAGAGGTCAAAGAAAACACAACTTTGGAAAGATACTTTTCATGAAGTATGAAGTAGGCTGTTTATGACAATGTCATTCCTCCAGGGATGTGAATCACAGAATATGCTCTGGGAATCAAATATGTCTTAATGCTCTGGGAGAGGAGGATGTCCACGATCAACATTTATTTCACAGCAAATGAAAATTTCCATTTTCCATTATGTAAATATATCCACTATAGTTGGCTTCTATATGATGTTACCAAAAGTGAGACATAACAGTTTACCACTTGAGACTTTCCCATATAGATACAGAAAACATAAATAACTCAAGTGCACAAATAATAGTAAAACAGTTAAGAAGTAATTGTTTGTTTTAGATGTAATTTATTAACATTTTAAATAATTTAATTTGTCACAGTGCTCTTTTTAACCACTAGCCCACAAAATTCCTGAAAATGTAGTTGTCATCTCACATTGGTTCATGCAAGCCCTGATTCTTCAGCTCCAAGGCACCATTAGTGCTGTGCTTCAACACATAATTTATAAAATTAAGATAAATAAATAGCTTTCTTCATAGGATAGTTTTGAAAATTAAGTGAGTTCATTTGTAAAAGATATTCTGCATGTAGCAAATTATAAACTCTCATCCAGTATTGGCTACTGATATGGATTCACAACAAGCCCCCACAGTTGGGCATGGTCACACATGCCCAGTGGGACCTAGTCACTTCTGCCTAGTCATTTCCGGGTCAAAACGTCTAGCGTGACCAGGACCCCATCACTTTGTGTGGTTGTGTAAAGTGCGCAGCGCAACCATGTGATCTACACGCATGTGTGAAATAGCCACATGGGCCTGTGTGCACAGGCACGGCCCAGCCTTTATAAGCCGGCACCATGATTCCCTGCCCCACTTCACTCACATGTCTTTCCACAGGCCTGTGCACCTCTGTCTCTTTACCTTATCTTAATAAAACTCTTGTTAGTGGATTCTTTTGTGTTTCATGACGTTTCTTCGCAGGGTAAGAGCGCTGCAAATAACCAACAACCACCATCACTGATACCACCATTAAGTTTATTAATATGTAGAAAATAAATAGTAGGAATTCCAGGAAGGATTTGGGAGTAAGAGAGAGGTGTTCAGAGAACACCAGTCTTGTGTAATCAAGTTGGTAGATGGAGCCTGCCACTGGTATCGCCCATGTCCACTGTGTGCATGGTTCCCAGTCATGTACCTGTTTGCTGCTGCCCTGATGGTGAAGCACTTGCACACATGAGACTCCATCCCCCAGGAGTTTGGGACATATCTGAACCTAGGCTAGATTATAAATTTCTGCACTCTCAGGCTAGGCATCAGCTTCTGGCTCCTGTCTGCAACCCCAATGCTGCTCACACATCTGGCTCTTTTTCCTCTAAGATTCACTGATAATTCTTTGCTGTGCTATCATTTTCTTCTTTTTATTCCTTTCCTCCCAGGGAAAATGGGCTCAAGGGCAAAGCTAGTATTCATCTAGGCAAGTTTCTAAATACGTTTCAAGGCTTGACTCATTTTGTTGTCACAAATTCAAATAAAATGTGTGCTAATATCATCTCATTTTGTGGATATGAAAATTAATCCAAAATCATATCCCTTGTAAGTGAGTATGCCAATCACATCTAGGTACAGTAAGATCTAGAATCTGTACCTAGATGTGACTGGCATACTCATGCCCATCAACTCCAAGCCATCTCTCCTGTCATCATATTTTTTTATTATGAATTATGGAATCATGGACAGGAACCAAGAAGGTTACTATCTTAGGGTTTGTAATTGTAAAATATTTATACAGTAAAGAAACTTGACTTTCTTAATTGTGTTCTGCTAGATCTTGAATTGGCAGAATTCCCGTGAATTCTGTAAGTAATAGAATGTGATTACAGCAGTGTATTCATTCAACAAACCTTTTCTTGTGGTGTCTCATCACCAGCAATATAGCAGAATAGAGGGGATGATCCAAAGCCATTTAGTTCAATGATTTAAAAAAATGAAGGAGAATAAAGAAGGTGTAGGCCTCAAATTTCTCAATCAAATATTTGGCTGTACAGGAAAGACTCTAATTCTCCCTCTGGGATAGAGTATGGTTCAGTAGTAAAGCACCTGCCCTGCATGTACAAAGCTCTGGGTCAAGGCTAAACATTGAATTTAAAAGGTGCTAAATACATGATCATGTGGAGATATCGGAAGAAAGAATCACCTTCTGGGAATATCATAGAGGGTCATTTGAGGGGGGGGTTAAGATTTAACCTTTAACATTGAGGTTTTCCAGGTAGATGTGTGTATACAATGGGGCACAGTAAAGAAACGGCCAACATTGCCTCTTCATTATTTTGGGGAAAGTTTTTATTGTGAATAAGAAAATATCCAGAGGTGTCCATAAGAGTCCAGAACAAAGAGAAAAGAAAGCAGACTGGATATAGCCAGGGCTAAGGGAAGCAGGAGGAGAAGAGTGGAAATAGCAAGATAACAAGGGATAGTGAATAAAGCATATTGAGAGAGAAGATAGCAAAAGGTAGAGAAGAAGAAGAGATGGGAAAGAGAAAGTGAGTGAGAGAGAAAAAGAGACTAAGTGAGAGTTGGGGGTGAACAAATCATGTGTATTATAAGGAAGCCAAGTATCTAGGGAGAGAGAAGCACCTGGATGCTAGCATGTACTTTGAAATGCAAAGGTACCTCTGATATTAAGGGAGCCTGGAGGGCACCATGGTCTTTGATATGCTAATAGGCACCACAAGTAACCATATGTCCCTTCTGCCAGAGGTAAGAAAAATGACTTCTTTTGACAGATGGGAGCCAGTTTCACAAGTTCCTAAGGAATGCTGACTTTATCTAACCTTCAGAACCCTTCTATATTCCAGCCTGAGCTCATTTATAGATATATGGACTACCTGAGTCTTAACAATAAGGAGAAGAGCATGAAGAATGTTTTATGGGAGGAAAGAATGTACATAAATACAATATCCAAGAAATTACAGGCAAGTGTTTTATTTCCATGAATAGTTTTCAAAGTGGAGATGTAAAATATCTAACAAATAGAACTCTCTCTCACTCTTTTTAAGGATGGAAGAGTGAATAGAAAACTTGGGAAATTTTTAAACTGGAAATGAATGATTGAGACATGGCAAGGACATGAAAGAGGTGAAGGTGTTGGGGTTTGTGGTCTACCCCACTTGGTTTACAGAGAACAACAGTGGCAAGAGGAGTTAGTGACATCACAGTTCTCATAGGCAGACAGACTTGGAACTTCATGTTGTATATGCACCATGTGCATGCAGTGCTCATGGAGATCAGAAGAGGGCATCGGATTCCCTGTAACTATAGTGTGGGTGCTAGGAATCAAATCCTGGTTCTCTGAAAAAAAGCAGTGAATGATCTTAACCACCGAGTCATCTCTCCAACCAAGCTATCCTAAAACTTAACAAAGGGGAAATGGAAATTCTTATTCCTGAGTATTAGGCACTATGAAATACACTTTTGATGACAACAGCATAATCACAATTGAATGAGCAATTGCTTGGGCTATTTAAGGACTTGCATTCATTTGCTTTCTTTGCAAGCAAACATTTATATGCACACGAGGAAGGTGTTTGAAGGAAAGGGACATGAGTCTGATGTTTTCAGGAAGTGTCAGCTGATGGGAACACAGTCAGCCACTGGCAAAGGTGACATTAGAGAGACCTGAAGCTCAAAGCTCTCTCCTAAAGATAGGAAGTACCATTAGGTATTTGAAAAAGAAAGTCTGGGATCTGTCTTTCCATGAGTCATGCTTAAATAACACAGAACAGTTGGTAAGAAATATTAGCACTTCCTCAAATCTTTCTGCATGGAAAAAAAAAAATCAAGAGTCCAGCCCAGTACCTATACATGGGGAGATTGCCAGCAGTGGTAGTCACAAGCAAGCTGTGATAATGTGTGAGACTTCCTAACACAGATGACTGTAGTGGGTAGCCATTCCAGCTTTGATCTGGAAGTTCCAACCCCCATTGAGGCTTCGGTAACTGTCACACCTACAAGGCAGGGCCGAGAGAGGACCCTGAAGACCCGAGATCCAGATGTGCCAGCTCTCTTGGTTCCTGGACCCTGGACGCTGGAGGTAGACTGAGCAGAGTTCTCCAGAGAACACCGCCGGACTGCACTACACCTTTCCCAGACCCTGTTACCTATTCCTTCACTTGTAAGTTACCTCACAAAATAAACCTCCCTTTTAACTACGTGGAGTGGTCTTAATAATTTCACCAATAAGTGCCCTGTCCTGAAGGCACTCCCCTCTTCCTCTACCTAAAATTTACTAGCCCACAGCACACTAGTTCCAGTTACACTCCCTTCACACCAATGTTCCTAATAACTTCAGGAACACCTATACAATCTTTTTCATTCTCTGCCTTCCCATAGCATGAAAGGAATATTGCTGTAAGAAAGCCAGAAGCCAACACTGTATTCACTTGTATTTTTCCTAATTGTTTTATGTAGAAATGTTTTATCTTCATGACAGGAGAACACATTCCTTCAGGAAAAACCAATACATCTTCTCTTTATTTTGCTGCCTAATGATGGCTAATATATGTAGGCAAAGCTCAGAAAATAAATGCTCATTTAGGTAACATTGCCAGGACTTCACTGACTATACAGGTAGAGACAAGACTCTCACCTCATCCTCAAAATGCTGCCATTCTCCTAAGAAACAGGATATTTAAATAAAATGAGCAGAGGCCTGCTAGAGAATAAACTGGCATCCCCATTTCAGCAAAGTAGTTATGAGAAAATATCATATATCTGTTGAGATCTGTGAGTCAGAGTCCAGAATAGAGACTTGATATTAGTGGGGGTAAAGTAAGATATTCTCAGATTATAGCAGGTTGTATGTGCCTAATCTGGGATAGAGTCTCATGAAGCCATCCTTAGAATGGCATCTGATCCTGTGATAATCAAGGGTGAAAAATAAAAACCACCAGAGTCAGAGAAGCAGCTAAATAGGTAAAGAGCTAATTAGGGCCTTGAGTGGACTCAGAATGGCACCCCAACTTGGAGCCTGTCCAGGACTGACTTGTTTTCTAAAGAGTATCCGCCCGGATATACTGAAGGACATTGACTCCAAGCCTATGGGAGAATCTAAAGTAAATGACTCACCTTAGCCTATTGTAGTGTCTAATGCTCCATCCATAATGGGAAGTGCTACATGCCCAATCCCTCCCCTCTGGAGATGTGGCCCACAAAGTCTAGACATTGTTCACATGTCAGCAAGCTTTTTCTCATATGGAAGAGGAGAGAAAGAACCAATCTGGAATGGCTTTGAATATCTTAAACATTAAATATGGGACCTCTGGTTAACATTTCAGAGTGAGTGTAGAAAACATTACCAATGGGAAAAATGAAGAAATGTGAATTTCTGCAGACTAGGTGGGCATAGGCTGGCAGGCATTAATTATATCCTCTCTTCCCACTCCCATCTGGATACGATTGTTAGCAAGAATACTTGGATGTGTATAATTGGAAAGAACATGGAATTAAATTGATGAAGCTAAAATTTAAATGCTGTAAATGAATGCACTCATTTCAACTAAGCAATAGTTTAAAATCTCTCTTTCTCTCTCTTACGCACACGCTCGTGTGTGTGTGTGTGTGTGTGTGTGTGTGTGTGTGTGTGTGTGTGTGTGTGTGTGTGTGTGGGTGGGTACGAGATTGCGGCAAAATATCCTTAAAACAGATATACCATAAGACATTTCCATAACCATAGACATTCTTTCTTGTCTTTTTGCTGATAAACTTTACTTGCTTTCCAGCCTAGAAAACTGCCAATCTGATAGAATAGTTATACCAATTCTACAACTTCACAATTTGGGAATAGTTCAGTTGCTATTTTCTCTGGTTTCTTTGGCACTGTGTAATTACTTCTAACATGCTATTATAAAAAATTTCTAAATCTATAGAAAATATTAAACGAATTTTATTATGATATCCTTATACTTACCTCCTATGACACTGCCCTTTTACTTAACTTTCTTTGTTTCATATCTATTCATATTTTACGGACTTATTTTAGTTTTTTTTGTTCTATAGCTGCCAGTAATTTGATTATATCAGATTTTATTTTGTTTTTCTTTCTTTCTTTCTCTTATGCATTTATTTACTTTCCGTTTTAGCTATTCTTATCAGTGTTAATGTATTTTTATTTGTATTTTGCTTTGCATTTGCTTTTCATTCATTTAAATGCCTTCTACTATGAAGTATATGCTTAAAATTTCTCCAGCATTTCTTAAGATTGTCTCATCTCATAGCTTAGGTTGACCTCAAACTCCTGATCCTCCTGCTTCTGCCTTCCAAATACTGAGAATACAGACCTATACAGTCCCATCAGGCTAAAAATTTCACATTTTAAGTTCGATTTTATTGTCATCTTTTTACTGGGTTACAGAAATTAGGTAATTTGGATGCAGCCAGTTACTGGCTTATTTTTTAATTTTCTTTTTCAAAATTATTTACATATTTAAGAGGTACAACTAACATGATTTGTGTGAAACACATTGAGAGTAAAACAGAACACTACAATAAAGCCCATCAACTCACCCATCATCTCACAGATACTTTTCTTTTGTCATGGCTTTTGAAGAATAGCAGTTTACTTTTTCAATGTTTTCCTGTACCATTGACACGTATATTTTCTTCACAAGGAACATTTTGCATCAAGGTCATGTACATCTTTTATTCTTTTTTTAAAATTGTAATTTCAGCTTTTCCATTTAAGTTTAGAATGCAACATATTTAATTTATGAGATACAAAACAGTATTTTATTTCTTTATATTGATTCTACAAATTGAGTAAAAATGTTCTTTTTTCCTTAGTTATTTACAGACATTGCTGTTGAAACATCTGGACTTTTATTTAGATGAAGGTTTTTTTTTTTGTTTTTTTTTTTTGGTTTTTCGAGACAGGGTTTCTCTGTGTAGCTTTGCGCCTTTCCTGGGACTCACTTGGTAGCCCAGGCTGGCCTCGAACTCACAGAGATCCGCCTGGCTCTGCCTCCCGAGTGCTGGGATTAAAGGCGTGCGCCACCACCGCCCGGCTAGATGAAGGTTTTTAATAGCTAACTTCAGACTTTCATAGACTTAATGTTTTAAGCTTTTCTAGTTCCTCTTCTGTCAACTTTATTAATTTGCATATTCCAAAATAATTTCCTCATCATCATTATGTTATAAAATATATTGGAATGTTATTTCTTGTAAGATTTTTCTATACAAATTAAAACAGGTCCAACTTGAATTTGTCTTTAAAATATAAAGTCAGAAAAATCTAACATACCACAACAGATGCTATAGTGAAAGGAGAACAGAGTAAGTGAGAAAGGTATAAGAATTTCTTTCTCTGCTGAGTAGTATTCCATTGTGTATATGTACCACATTTTGTTTATCCATTCTTCAGCTGAAGGGCATCTAGGTTGTTTCCATGTTCTGGCTATTACAAACAATGCTGATATGAACATAGCTGAACAAGTGCTCTTGTGGTGTGGTTGAGCATTCTTTGGGTATAGCTGGATCTTGGGGGAGATGGATTCCCAATTTTCTAAGAAAGCACCATATTGACTTCCAAAGTGGTTGTACAAGCTTGCATTCCCACCAGCAGTGGAGGAGAGTTCCCTTAGTTCCACATCCTCTCCAGCATAAGGTGTCTGTCTTCAGTGTTTTTGATCTTAGCCATTCTGACAGGCGTAAGGTGGTATCTCAGAGTTGTTTTGATTTGCATTTGCCTGATGATTAGGGATGTTGAGCAAACAATGACATCATGAGGTTTGCAGACAAATGGATGGATCTAGAAAAAATCATCCTGAGTGAGGTAACCCAGACTCAGAAAGACAAACATGGTATGTACTCACTCATAGGAGGATACTAGATGTGGAACAAGAATGACTGGACTGCTACTCACATCACCAGGGAGGCTACTTGGAAAACAGGACCCAAAGAAAGACACGGGGATCGCCCAATGAAATGGAATGAGATCTACATGAACAGCCTGGACATGAGTGGGGGTAGTGAAGGGCAAGGGTCGAGGGAAAGAGAGCTTGGGGGAGTGGGAGATCCCAGCTGGATCAAGAACAGAGAGGGGGAACAAGGAAGAGGAGACCATGGTAAATGAAGACCACATGAGAATAGGAAGAAGCAAAGTGCCAGAGAGGCCCACAGAAATCCACGAAGATACCCCCACAACAGACTGCTGGCAATGGTCGAGAGACAGCCCGAACTGACCTACTCTGGTGATGGGATGACCAAACACCCTAATTGTCGTGCTAGAAACCCCATCCAACTACTGAGGGATCTGGATGCAGAGATCCATGGCTAGACCCCAGGTGGATCTCTGGGAGTCCAATTAGCGAGAATGAGGAGGGTTTATATGAGCGAGAATTGTTGAGACCAAGGCTGGATAAAGCACAGGGACAAATAGCCAAACGAATGGAAACACATGAACTATGAACCAATGGCTGAGGGGTCCCCAACTGGATCAGGCCCTCTGAATGGGTGAGACAGTTGATTGGCTTGATCTGTTTGGGAGGCATCCAGACAGTGGGACTGGGTCCTGTGCCCAGTGCATGAGTCGGCTTTTTGAAACCTGGGGCCTATGCAGGATCGCTTGGCTTGGCCTGGGAGGAGGGGACTGGACCCACCTGGACTGAGTCTACCAGGTTGATCTCAGTCCGCGGGGAAGCGGAAGGCTTTTCCCTGGAGGAGGTGGGAATGGGGGGTGGGCTGGGGGGAAGGTGAGGGGAGTGGGAGGGGGGAGAACAAGGGAATCCGTGGCTGATATGTAGAACAGAATTGTATTGCAAAATAAAAATTAAAAAAAAAGAATTTCTTTCTTGGTGTGGCAAATAAAGATGAGGCAGAATTATCCAGCTAAGAAGACTACAGGGGCCGGGAGGCAGTAGTGCACGCCTTTAATCCCAGCACTAGGGAAGCAGAGCCAGGTGGATCTCTGTGAATTTGAGGCCAGCCTGGTCTACAGAGAGAGTTCCAGGACAGACAAGACTACACAGAGAAACCTTGTCTTGAAAAAAAAAAAAAAAAGACTACAGGGAGCCTGATACAGTAGGAACTGCATTTACAGGGAAGAACATGACCCTGTCAGTGCACTGCTAGCAATTCATTAGTAAAGATGATGGGACAGATGGTGTGAACTCCAGGAAAATGTATGAGACTTGAAGGCTTGAGTGCAAGATTTCCTCAGCTCCTCATTTACAGGATTCTTTATTTATTGCCATTATTTTTATTGCCACAATGTGACTGAAGACCCAGAACAGCTCTCAGTAATGTAGCATGAATTCATAATATATATTGGCTGAATTAATCAAATAATCAATACTCAATCTGCCTCCATTAAATAGGCTAAGTTTAGATGCAAGTTACAGAAGAAATTCAGTCTTGCCAGCAGCTTAATGTCTAGCTTCCAGGGTGCCAGACAGGTGCAAAGTCCTCTGCCCTGACAGCAGCTTGCTCCAGCTTCTCTCTAGAGCTTAGGTAAAGACTGGTGGACATACACTGTTTATCAGAAAGAAATGCAGTTATAGGGGGTGGGTCTGGGGAGACAGTTTAGTGGGTTAGAGCAATTCCTATGTAAACATGGGATACTTACAGCACCCATGTAAAAAGCCAGGCATGGCTGTATGTTCCTATAACCCCAGTATTGGGGAGCAAGAAACAGGTAGATCTCAGCAGCTTTCTGACCTGTCAGCATAGACAAAACTGTGAGCATCTGATCCAATGAGAGACTCTGACTCAAAGTAATAAAATGAAGAGACTCAATATCATCTTCTCATGCATGCACACATGCATTCATGTTCACACACGTAACACACACACACACACACACACACACACACACACACACACACACACACACACAAGACCAAATACACATATCCAGAGTCATACATGCAGAGAGACACACAATCATGCATACTAATTATGGGGGCCTCAGGAAGGAGAAATTAGTAAAAAAATTTTCCTACTCAATCCCCCAAATATAAGAGAATGTTCATAGTAATGGGCTGTGGACAAATTTCTGAACAGTCTTATTAAATAAGAAACACAGAGCCAAATATAGGGGTGAAAGCCGTAGAGATCAAAGTGATAGCCCCAACTCACCTTAGCTCACCACATAGCTTCCCAAGCGAACCTCTTCCTGTCTAACCTGTGCCTTTATTGCCTTGCTGTTCTGCCTTCTCATTGGCTCTTAGCCCAACCACCTCACTTCCTTGTCACTGCCTGTCTATACAGACCTCCAGGTCTCTGTGGTTGGTACTGGGATTAAAGGCATGTGTCACCATGCTTGACTGTGTCCTTGAACACACAGAGACTCTGCCTGCCATGTGATTGGATTAAGGGCGTGGGCTACCACCGTCTGACTTCTGATTATGGCTGGCTGTGACCTCTGATCTCCAGGCAAACTTTATTTATTAACATACAAATAAAATATCACCACATTTCAGCACAAATAAAATATCACCACAATGGGTCCTTGCAGCTCTACCCAGTTACAAGTCCTCACTACCATTCAGTTTGGTAGTTCCTCTCACTTTATAGATGGAGAATCAGAGGCTCAAAGAGGCAATGACTCAATGTCACACATCCACTTAGAATAAGGAAGGGATGACTTTCAGGATTTCTAAATCAGGTCCAGGAGTACATTTGAGTAAGCCTCATTTTCTTTGTAGTGTCTTATCCTCCTGGTAAGACTGCTACTTCAATCTTCATCACAGCCACCTACACAAATTTCTGAGTGTTGCAAGCCCATCCTGTCCCAGTCAGGACTGCAGTCACACACCTAGCACAGTGACCAGCACATATGAGATGATCTCTGTGTTCATTGTGTACCACAGAAGTTAAGGATTACACCAGTAGGGGAAGATGGATTTGAATCATAGCTTTAAAATAACTAAGCATTAGGTAAGAAATAAAAACTCTCCCGACCTCTACTCCATCATCTCAAAATCATACATATGGTGGTGCATGCTTATAATGCCAGTTCCTGAGAGACAGAATATTATGAGTCAGCAGCCCACTTGGGCTACATAAGAAGATCTGCCTCAAAACAAAGCAAAAGGAAAGAAATAAAAATCACATTTAAGTGCAATACAAAGTTAAGTGTTCAGCATTTGCTAACTGCTACTACTATTAATAATAAATACGTTGTGAATGCCATCTTTAGGCAAACACACTAATTTCTAAAAGACATAGCCATTTAGTGACGCTATATTTCTGACCCAGAAACACATCTATATGATGCTGAAATGAAATTGAAGGAAATAAGAAATCACTGGACTATGCATGCTACCATGTGGGGGCAGAGATAATTCAACCTTCTGCAAATGAAAATTAATCATTGTGGGTCTGCTTAGCAGGCAGGCACCTAGAATGCCAGTCACTCTCTTTCCTTCCACTGGTGAGATTGTTCAGGAAATGAAGGAAGAAGATGAGTTGTCATAGGAGGCAGCCCTATAGCTTACATCCTTCCCATCAGATATGTCCTCTCTGCTTAGTCACTCAGGGTGACAGACTCCTAGCAAAGCAGTGCTATGCTTAATTCAGTGCTGCTGTTGCTTAGACTAACCTGGTTTTAGTGCATTCCAACAATACATCCTTTTATTTGTGACGACTTTTTATAAACCTATCTGCTACATTTGCAAGAGTCTTGGTTGCTGGATGCATATACTAAAACTGCCTATTGCTGAGATAAACACTGATTGTGTATCCTTAAGGTCCCAAAGAGCATTCTTCAAATATAGTGGTCTGCATCCTGAGTGTCTTACTCAAAAATATTAATAGAACAATTCAATACTTCTTTACATGTGGGTAAAGCTTTTTACCTCATCTCCCAAGCACTTTTTGACATGTTTTCCATAATGACACAAATGATAATCTGACACAAGTGAAGATTGTAGATTATGCCTAAGTTTTTCACATGTGCCAATAATGAAATACTTGATATGATATAGGAAAATTAAAGTTCCAACTACAAGTAATGACACTCTTACCTTTCTCCAGACCCACAATTCTTCTATTAGCAATATGTTAGACATCTCCTCAACATTCATTGCCCTTTTTTCCTTGGGATGGAAGATCAACAATGTATCTAGGTAGTAACATTATTTTTCACATATTTTTCTAAAGCTAAGTATAACCAATTGGCCTCCTGTAGGTCATGTGATATGTTTGAAAGTTTATGCACTCAGCATATATACTCTTTATTCCCTCTCCCTTTCTTTTTTTGTACCATTTTTGACTATAATGTAGATATGGAAACACCTATAATGCAGTCTAGATATGAAATAGTTATTTTGAAAACAAAGGGCAATAAATATTTAGAACAAAAAGGAAATGACAAGAGAGGAAATGGATGAAAAAAGACTATAAACTTTATGTGATCATGGAATCATAACCCTCAACATGATAATACTTGCTCTGAGTTGCATTAATCTATTGTTTGTGCAGCTATTTGTTCATGGCACACAGGAGTAACAAGTGATTCAGAGTACACTTCCTTCTGAAGCAATGTCCTTTTATCTCCTTGTCAATCAGACAAATTCCTGTTCTTTTGGATCTCAGCTCAGGTGTGCTCACATCTATAAAATAATTCCTGAATTCTCAGAGTAATAAAAATCTCCTTCCTCTGGGCTTCAGTAATTTCCTACAGACAGTTCACATTCTACTGAGTAACTGTGCATTTGTGTATCTGTTCAAGACCTATAAAGACAAAGACTATAATTTATCTCCTGAACTGCTACTAAGTATGTGTACAGTAGTATTTCATATTGTGCATTGCTTTGTCTATATGGTATCACCCACATGAATCACTGTATTTTCTATCTATTTTGAAATATCATGTCCCAATAGTTAAATGTTAATATTTTCCAGAGTTGCATACTCAACCCAGAAAGTACATATGTATACATATATATACATATACATATATATACATATATATATATATGGTATAGTATGCATGTGTATGTACGTGTGTGTGTGTGTGTGTGTGTGTGTGTGTGTGTGTGTGTGTGTATCTCAGTCTGTGTGTTTGTCTTTCAAGTGCTTGTGGAGACCAGAAGTCAACTTTGGATGTCATTCTACAGAAGTCAACTACCGTGATTTTTGAGACAGGATCTCTCATAAGAACCTAGGGCTTATCAATTTGGCTGGCTAATTGGCAAGTAAACCCTTGGGATCCTCCCATCTTCACCTCCCCAGAATTGAGGAATAAGTGTCAAACCTAGGAACTTAGACAGTTGCATTCAAACCAAAATATGTGTCTTCTTCAACATCTGGTAGAGGAATTGGGGGCAAGGCTGTATCTAACTTAGGTTCCTGGCTTGGGACACTGGAAAGGTAGTGCTAAAATTAAGTGAGAATGAGAATATAGGAAAGGTCCCTACAGTTAGGATGAAAGGGACCAACTAAGAATGAAAATATTAAGGGAAGGTATCAGAGTCCTCACCTATCCATGTGGGCCCATCTAGTGACAAAAAATGATAATATCCAATAATTATCAGACATGTGACATGTTCTAAGTGTTTTCTCTAACCCTCATAATAGTATATCATAGGTACTTTTAATATTCTCATTTACAAGCAAGAAAATAGTGGTTCCTAGTTATCAGTCCAAAGTTACATATTTAGTAAGTGGAAGACTAGAGATTTTAACCTTGGAAGATCAACTTATAGACTTAAGACCCTAAAAGAAGACACTATAGAGTGGTTCTGGATTGGAGTGGAACTAAGGCTATGAAGCTATGAACTATAGACTTAATAAGATTATACACAGAAATTAGTAAAGAGGCCTGGTGGTATGTCTCAGTGATGAAGTGCTGCCTGCCTAAGCATGAGGCTTTACTCCCCAGCACCCATGTAAAAGAAAACTGATCATGGTTAGAAACTGCCTTGCCCCAGATTCCTTGTCCAGATATTGAATAAGACTCATACTTTGGTTTGAATGTAAATGCCAAGGTTCCTGGGTTGGACACTTAATCCTCAAAGTCATACATTACTAATATTTAGAAATAGGGCCTTGGAGGTGATTAGAATTAGATAAAGTCATAAGTATTGGAGCCCCATGGATGGCCTTAGTGGCTACAGAAGAGGAATGTAGGCTTAAGCTAACAGGGTTACTTTGTCTCACCATGTTGATTCTCTGTGCCATGTTAGGATGAATGCAGCATGAGGCCTTCATCAGATCCAAATAGCTAGCAGGGATATGCTCTTGGACTTCATAGACTCAAGGACTCTGAACTAAGTAAGTTTTTACTCTTTATAGATTCCTGTGTCTGGTCCACAAATCTGTTCCCCAGACCGGTGATCTGCAAACTGGTTTTGTTCAAGAACAATCTTTGCTTCACCTGGCTCCAGATCCATGGACCAGCCATCTTTTCCTGATTAGTGTAGTTCTCACCCATCATCAAAGAAGCTCTTGTTTCCAACAGATAGAAACCCTCACACAAAGCCACAACTGTTCAAAATAGAGAGAAAAAAATATCTTGGGGCGTCTAATTCCACTGGATACATCTATATAATACAGCACCTGCATCCAAGGCTCAGGAAACATCACAGAAGAGAAGGTAGAAAGAAAGAGCCAGAGGAAGAGGAAGTCTGCTAGGAGATTATGTCTCCTAGAAATGATAGGGAAGCTATGCTCATGATTCTACAATAATATGGCTGTCTAAACAAGACCCAAACAGTGGCAATCTTAAGAGACATGCTACCATGGAAGGGAAATCTCAGAAGACCCCAACCATACACAAAGAACTGTAGACAGCTAAGGACTTCTGAGAAAGGGATAATTATTCTTTTCCAAGGATAAGCACCATAATTAGTGATAAAATACCAAGTGAGCTCTGAAATCATATACATACAAGGAATATTGAATGGATTAAGCAGATTATATAATATATTAACATTTATATTTATTACGTGTAACAATAATAATAAAAGAAAAAGTCATGAATTTAGGAGAGTGTAAGGGGGAAATTTGAGGAGTTGGAGAGAACATGAGAGGAATTAGGACGAAAGGGAAGGAGGAAATGATGTAATTATATTTTAATTAAAAAGTTGAGAGTATTGAAAAATACTTTAAATAAAATCCTGTGTCTTGTGCATTTTTTATAGCAGGAAACACTGAAATAATCTATGGATAGTAAGATACATCCTACAAAAATCCTTAAATCTATCCTCACACCACATAATTAAGCATCTTATATGAATTATTTGGACACTCTCTACTCTGTGCCCTGGCCATTTCCATTTTCATTAGTTGCTTCAGCCCCATTTTGGCCACAATCTTATTTGCATCACAGAAACATGATCATGCCATTTCATCATTAAAATCTTTCAGTAGTACTCATCATCTCCAGGATAATGCTGATAGTCCCTGGTCAAGTTGCATTTCATCCTTGCTTGTCCTCCACTCGCTTGTATGCCTCTCATCCCACCAGTTTCCCCAACATGGCAACCCTGAAGTAATCTTGAATCAGCTTCTCTTCCTCAGATCTACTATGCTAATTCACTTCTCCATTTCTTTGATTATATTATGCTTCTATGGTAAGCCCTTTTTATAACATTTTTATCCTGTCAAAAATACAGGCTTTACTTCTCATTCTTCAAGCTTTAGTTTGGCTCTTTCCATACCTATAGATTTCCCATAGGTTTCCTTGCTACATGTTCAGAAATCTCTGTCAAATTGAAATCTCACTGGATTCCAACTATTTTCTTGCATTTTTTCTGCCTTCCTCCAACTGTAAACTATACATAAATAAAAACAAGGCCAGCACTGTTTATCTTTGTAGTCCCAGGACACAGCCCATGCCTGAAACCATGAATACTGCTTTCTCTACTAGATACTTATCACATTGTTATAGTAAAATACATGACAAAAGTACTTAATGAAGAAAGTGTTCATTTGGGTTCACAATTTAAGGGTACAGTCCATCATGGTGGGGAAGTCAAGGCAGCAGAAGATTGAGATAGCTGGTCTCATTATGTCCTCAGTCAAGAAGCAGAAATTGAAGAATGCTGGTATGAGTCAGAATTGGCATGCAAACAGCCCCAAGTCCATGCCCCTCCTGCTCCTTTGCTCGAGAATACTAGGTCTTCTTGTAGTCTTCACCACATAATATGAGTCTTAAAATCCAACGAATCCAGAAATGATGTCTCAAAACCATGTTCAATAAATAGCAGCCAGAATTTGGAGCAAGTAAAGAGCTAAAGGAATACCTTGTGCTCCTCTACTGAGCTCCAACCAAGGAAGAGCCTTGGAGGAATCTTCCTCACATTTCCCAGAACTGCATGTCCCAAATGATCGCCTATAATCAGCAAAGGACTATGGAAACCCGTAGCTGAATTCAGCTGGCTGCCCTTTCCCCCAAACAGTGTTCATACATCTGAGCTTCCTTTCACAAAGATTTGTAACCTTCTCTTGTCTGTCTCCCAATTTATGCCATTTCCTAGGTTGTATACAAGACAAATAAATCAGTTTTAATATGGAGCAGTGACACACTGTGATGTCACAACAGAAAATTATGATGTCATATCATAATAGAGCATTGTGATATCACAATATTATACTATTAATATAATGTAACATTGTGGTATTACAGATAGCATCATAATATCACAACTCAGTGTTGTAATACCACAGTTCAGCATTGTGTTAGTTAAATTGAGTATTATGATTATAGAGAGCAACATTGTGGTGCTTGTGTTCAGTGTAGCCACAGTACAATGGAACATTCTCATCCAGCATTGTGACGTCAAAATTCATTATTGTGCTATCACAGTTCATCATTCTGAGGGAACAATATAGTATTGTAATATCACAATTAAGCATTTGTAATGTCAAATGTCAGTATTGTGGTGGCAAAGTGTAGCATTGTGATGTCACAATTTATTATTGTGTTGTCAAAGTTTAGCATTGTGATGTCAATGTTTCATCATTGCTATGATGATACAATGTAATATTGGGTTGTCATGATGCAGCATTGTGATAACACTATGCACCATCATGATGTCTCAATTCAGTATTGTGATAACACAATGGAGAATTGTGATGACACAATGTGGAGTTGTGATGCCATAATATACCTTTTTTTAAATCACAGTGCACCATTGTGATGGAACATTGCAGCACTGTGATAGCAAAATGAAACATTGTAATAACATATTGCAGCATTGTGGTCTCCAAATTCAGTGTTGTGATGTAATAATACATCATTATCATTTCATAGTTCAGCATTTTAGTGTCATAATTGATAGTCTAGTTTTATTTCTGTTGCTATGATAAAACCTTGACCAAAAGAAACTTAGGGAAGAAAAAGCATATTTGGCTTATAATGAATTCCAAGCTATAGTTCATCATTTGTGTAAGTTAAGGTATGAAGCTATTCCTATAAAATACATAGTAAAGAAAAAATAAAAGACATGAACTCTTGCTTTCTTATCTTTCTTCACCTTTTTATTTATAGTTTTTTGAGAATTTTGTATATGAACACTATATTTAATCATTTATATCCTCCCTCCTTTTCCCATTCCAACTCTTACCTGACTACACAACTCTCTCTCAAATTCATGACCTTTTCTTCTTCAGTCGTTATTGTTACACAGGCATGCACATACACATATATATATGACCTACTGAGTCCATGTAGTGATGCTTCTGTGCACATGTGTTTAGGGCTGACCACTTGGGATTGGATAGCATGTTGGTAGGCTTTTCCCTGGATAAAACTGATTCTTCCTCTCTCAATAGCCATTGACTGACTATAGTATAGCTCTTCATCTTGGTGTAGGGCCTTGCAAAATTTCTCCTATCCATGCTGAAATGTCAATTGGTGTTATAAATATGCAAGTCTTATTTAGGCAATCATGTTGTTAAGATTTCACAGGTGTAGCATCTATGTCTGGAAGAAACTATCTTGCAGCAAGCATACTGATCCTCTCGCTTTTACAATATTTCTACCCTCTCTTTGGTGAGGTTCTCTGAGTCCCGTGTATAGCGGTTGTGTTGTAGATGAACTGGGTTGGAAACTCCGTTATCACTTATCTTCTGCATTTTGATCAGTTTTAGATCTCTGTAATCATCTCCATCTTCTGAAAAACTGAAAGTTCTTTGATGAGAGGTAAGTGCTACACTTGTATGTTGGTATGAGGAAAAATAATTAAAATGCAGCTGAAATTATATTGGTTTATGAAAATGGAAGTAGTTATACTCTATTGTCTATGACCTCTCCAGCCTTGGGTACTTAGCTAATTTTACAGTACCAGGCAAACCCTGGGGTTTTTAGGTAGTCTATTGCTCTTGGAGGGAGTATTATCACCTCATATGGCACAACTCTGTTTAAACTACATGTGTATGTATATGCACACATTTATATATTATATATACATGTATTTTAAGTGAGCTTATACAATAATACTTCCCAATGGCTTTTTAAGACATCCTTAGTGTTATTTATTCCTCCTTCCACTCTATTCTTCTGGATTTCCTTCTATCCCAGTTAAAGTCATTCTTCCTACTTTCCTCTTCCTCCTTCATAACACCTGTGTACTACCCCTCTCCAGACCTCCTTCTGCCCTTTTCTCCACATGTTCCTTTTCTACTTTCTCAGCTTCTGTGGTCACTGCAGGTTATATAATCAAATCTAGAGATTCAGGACTAGGATCCACAAATAAGAAAGAACATGTGTCTTTGGGTCTGGATTACAGGAAAACCTCTTGGTGTTCTTGGTCAGTGGTGTCCAAGAGACTCCCAAAACAATGTAGAATATACCAATTGCCCTTGTTTGATTCCCAAACTTAAAGGTAAGACCCTATTGCTGAAGATAGTACATACTTCAGACATAGAACCTGGAGACATCAAGCTGGAACTGACCTGGAATCCTATCTGAGCACTAGCTCTCAAAGTATTAGAAGATAATATGCAAGCTGACAAGGGAGAAAAGAAATCAATTATCTTACTGAGCTGCAAAGCCTATGAACCACAGCAAAGACTATCCAGACAAGATAACCTCAATAGTACAATAGTAGCACTTTCATCTTGGGGGTTACTAACAGTTGTGTAATTAGACCTTCTTCACTCTTATAGACTTCAGGGCACAGCTTAGGGAATAGTGTCACCTTCAGTGGGCTGGGTCTTCCTATACCAATTAACAATCAAGACTATTTTTTATTGACATATCCATAGGATGACTTGATACACAAAATTCACAATTGAGATATTCTTTCCAGGTGATCATAGATTATGGCACATTTACAATTAAAACTAATGATTCCAGTGGAGCATTATGGGGTAGTTTGAATTAGAATGTCCCCAATGGGCTCATACATTTGAAGACTTGCTCACCAGGGAGTAGCACTATTAGGAGGTATGGCCTTGTTGGAGAGGGTATGACCTTTTCGGAGGAAGTGTGTCATCGCAGGTGGGCTTTAGGGTTTCAAAAGCCCATGTCAGGCCTGTTGTTTCGCTCTTACTGCTGCCTTCCAATCCAGATGTTGAACTCTAAGCTACCTCTCCAGCACTATGTCTGCCTGTGTGCCTCCATGCTTCCTGCCATGACAATAATGTACTACACCTCTAAACTGTAAGTCAGCCTAAGTTAAATGTTCATAAAACTTCATAAGAGTTGTAGTGGTCATGGTGTCTCTTCACAGCAATAAAAACCCTAATTAAGACAGAAGTTGGTTCCAGAGAATGGGGTATTGCTGTGATAGGCCTAACCACACTTTTGTGGAGGAATATGGACTTTGGATTAGAAAAGCAGTTGAATGCTTTAATTGGTGTATAATGGGACATTCTAGTAGCAGCATGGAAGACAGTGGTGCTGAGGGTGATTGGAAATGTGGGAGCCCAGCTCAAGAGGTTTGAGAGAAGATGAATATTAGTACACGGCCTAGACACTATTCTTGTGATACTTTGGTGGAAAATGTGGCTGCTTTGTTCCCTTATTCAAAAAGTCTGCCTGAGACTATATTAAATAATTATGGATTAACAGCTTTGGCAGGGGAGATTTGACAACAGGCTAAACTGTGTCACATGGTTATTATTGGCCACGTTCATACAAATCTATAATGAAAAAGAGCAAGCTGAGTAAGGAAAAACACAAAATGTACAGTTTGAGGAGAAAAGGAGCACCAGGAGGTATAATAGAGTTAAATCTTGCATTCAAGGAGATAAAAAGATTAAAGAAAAGCCCAATGCTAAATGGAATAGAGAGTAGACACCTCAGGACAGGACTCCACCCAGCTAAGCTTCCAACTTATTAAAAACAGTTAAAGAAAAGTTTAGGGCCAGATATGGTGGCACACACTTTTTTAGCACTCAGGAGGCAGAGACAGGTAGATTGCTGAGTTCAAGGCCAGGCTGGTATACAGAACAAGTTCCAGGGTAGCCAAAGTTAAGCAGTGAAGGAAACCACCAAAAACAGAAAGATGATGCAGATATCAATTGAACAAGGGGGCTATGTTCTATCCCTAGCAAGCAGCAGGGCTTGGCAGCTCCAATCATGTAGTTCCTGCTTTAGCTTCAAGGATACAAGAAAGGTGTTGTAGAATAGCATGCCTCCCCCAGGGCTAAGGAAAGATGCTGAGGCCAAGTGTGTATCAGGGGTGTCCCTGCATTGAGGTCAAGAAAGGCTATTGTGTGAAGCTGTGAAGGTGAAGCCTGGATTACCTTGGAGACCCCAAGATGTTAGATATGCCAGAGCCCTGGGATACCTGTCAAGGAGAGCTACAGACAGGGTTTGGAGCTATCCTGAGAGAAAGAAGTGTGTTACAGTAAACAAAAGTGAAAGGAATTGGAGATCTGAAGAGCACTTTGACATCATGCATGGAGATTCAGTTTGGAGTTTTCCGGGCTGTTTTTCTGTCTTGCATTGGCCCAGTATTTCCTCACTATGCTCCCTTTTGTCCCTTTTGAAATGACAATGAATATTCTGTGCTGTTGTATGTTGGAAGTGTATGATATGCTTTTTTATTTTGATTTCAAAGGGGGTTACACTTAAGAGATTTTCATGAGTCAAAGTTCATGAGTCACTTTGAACTTTGAATTTTAAACAGTGTTGAGACTGTTATAGACTATGGGGACTTTTGAAGTTGTACTGAATACATTTTGTATTATGAAATGAGTACAAGCCTATGGGGGCTAGGGAGTGGAATGTAGTGATTTGAATAAGAATGGCCCCCATAAGCTTATTTATAGATTTACAAGCTTGGTCACTAGGGAGTATCACTATTAGGAGGTATGTCTTTGCTAGAATAGATGTGGCTTTGTTGGAGAAAGTGAGACACTAGGGTTGGGCTTTGGAGTTTCAAATGCTCAAGCCTGGCCCAGTGTCTCTCTCTCTCTTCCTGCTACCTGCTAATCCAGATGTACAACTCTCTGCTACCTCTCCAACACCATGTCTGCATATGTGCTGCCATGCTTCCTGCCATGACAATAATGGACTCCATAATAAAATAGAATATTGTTATATTACAGTTTCACACTGTATTTTAAAAATGCAGCATTGTGGCAGCACAGTGGAATACTGACATGTCACAATTCAGTGTTGCAAGTGATGGTTCTGTAATGTGATGTCACAGGGAGCAATGACATGTCACAATACAGAAAAATAAAACATGGTGGACAACTGACCGTAAAACAAGAATGCTTGCACAGGGTGTAGAATGCATCAAAATGTCAAGAGAAAGCAAGTGGAAGTGGTAGGAACCTGCATTTGGCAGCAGAGTTTGTGGATTAAACTCAGAATTGGGGATTTAATTTTAGACGTCAGAGCTCCATAGATAGTCCCCACAAAATGCTAGTCAAACTGCTTTATAATCTGCTATAGTATGGAAACCCAAATGGGAATATCATCACCTACAGCATAGCTTTTATTCATCTATGTATGATGAACTTTACTAAAAATTAGTATCATTGTACTCATATATCAGAATGGTTACACAAAAAGAAAGAATAATTTTTTTCATCCCAGAAATTATACCCAGGGCTAATGGACAGAAACTATAGAAGTAAATTTCTAAAATTTCTACTTAGAAAAACAGAATTATTAAAGGAATTGTGCAAAGATCATGAGGGTGAGCCACATGAAGAGCTACCTGGGGAGTCTTGTACTCTGTAACACTGGAGCCATTTAGGCATTTGTCAGTGGCCTGGAAAAGGAGGTCGTGGAATTCTCACCTCTCTTAAGGATTTTAGCTTTAACACATTTAGAGTTATCACCTTCAATCTCATTTCTATAATTCTGACCATGGCCAATATATTATCCAAGGAAAGACTGCTCCCTAGTTCTGAGACATTGACTTTCCCACCATTATACGTACTGAATTGCCCACAAAATGTTATCTATTTAATAGGACTAAAGAAGTAGGAATGACTAGAAATTAAGTCCCAAGAGATATACAAATAATCTAAGAATACAGGCAACATCCTGGATAAACTCAAAGTATGTGTAACTTTAAACAGAACTGATAAATAGTTGAGATAAATACAGGTATTTGGAGTATAAGATAGATTTAAAACTTTATGTAATTTATCCATAGATAAATAAATAAAATTACAGAGGAACTGTGAAGAAACACAGAAGAAAAGAGATATATTACTACACATAAATCATAAAAATATTGATGGTTATAATATAAAGAGAAAGAAATAAGTAGTCAAACTTAAGTGTTTTAAACTCTTCAGAGTTTCAAGAGGGTAATAACATTAACCTTAGAATACTAGATATGGCTCTTTCTTTGGGATTTTCAAGATAGTGATTAGTAGATTAGTAGAGACATAAGGTGGAAATAACACATTATGACTAGCAGTTCTCTGAGCAGGCATAGCACATGTGAAGGTCACAGACATGAAGATCAGGGAGTATATGGAGGGAGATAGGAGACTCCTGGACCAACATTTTATTGGACCCGGAGTGTTATAGCTGGAGGCTTCCTGCATAGAGTTTTACTTGGTGGACTGAAAGCAAGTATGCATGGGTTTCAAGAGTTCACAAAGAGGCAGTCACTGCAACACAGCTGCACAGTTCACACAGGGCCTGGAGATCAGTAGACCACTGAAGTAGACTGTGTCCAGCTATAGGAATCAGTTGCATAAAGCAGCTATGCTCACTATCTACACAGAGAACCTGAGGGATGTTATACAATACAGGGAAATTGTACAAAAGTATGATGGAGCACTGCCTCTAGCATGAGAAAGTCCAAAAAAATTCATAGTAAATAGAGATATATTAAATTACAAAAATTCACAAAAATATGAAAGTTAAAATTGAGACAATTCCTAAATAATTAATAAAAAGTATGGTAACCAAACTGGAAGAAGAGTATGATGGGGGGAAACATGCTTCAACAATGCTATAACCTGAGTTCCAGCCTTCTGACATGATGTACAACTCCCTCCTACTCAACACTTGTTTTTATTCCTTATCCACACATTCAGTTTAAAACAACTCTTCATACATGAGATACTCCCATCTGTAACTAACCAACCTGTAGTCTGATTTTCAATATGATAATAAAGTGATAGATGTGACATCCATGTCCAAAGCAAAGGTTCAATGATATCATCAGAACCGAACTCCCAATATTTCCACCTGACCAAAATAGTAGTTCATCTTGTTATCTTATAGAATGAAAGATTAGTTTGTCCTAGTTAGCTGTAATTGTCAACTTGATACCGCCTAGAGTCATCTGAAAAGAAAACCTCCATTGACAAATTATCTAGATCAGATTGGCCTTTTGGGCATACTTTGGGGGCATTGTCTTTATTATTAATTGATGCAGGAATGCCCAGCCCACTATGGGCAAAACCTACAGGATATGTGACATAAAGGGAATAGCAATAACATATCCTAGAAGACCCACCTTCAGCAACCTACTTCCTCCAACTAGGCTCCAACACCTACTTTTTACCACCTCCCAACAACGTCATCATAGTTCAAATCCAACAAGGATTAATCTGTTCATTATGTCACATCCCCTATGATATAATAAACTCTGAAAATATCCATGCACATACCCAGAACTGTGCTCTCCTAATCTAAGACTTCTCAAACCACTGTGACACTTCTTTAATATGTAATAGGTTGTTTTCAAAGGAAGTCAATGGATGTTTGCAAGAAAATGAAGGTTGTTTCATTTGAGCCTGCTTAACAGAATCTCTTTGGCAAACAGTTTCATTTTCTGTTTTCTAAGACATAAAATAGGAGAAGAAAATTGTTTCTCTACTCATTTGGTGAGGCATGGGTTGAGAAGATAAGTTAGATGTGCCTCATGGTGATGCCCTTTGGAAACATGACTTAGTGACATGGTCAAAGTCAGGGAAGGGCCTACACTACCCAAGAGTTTTTCCAACAATAATTTTATACTGTGTTTTCATTAGACATCCAGGTCTTTGGAAAACCATCAGAGAAGTTTTTTAGTTTCAAAAAGTGTCCCACAGTATTTCCAAGACTAATGGCATGAAAGCCAAATAAATCCCCAATTTCATAAAGCCAAGCTAAATATCCTTTCTGTCTGAAGAGCCTCTAGGTGTAAACTCTGATGTGGTTATGGCCTTACAAAGCTGAATTTATCTCACTGATGTCAATAAATGTTCCCAAAGACTAGATATTGCATGCCAGTAAGTGTTTTGATTGAATAGGGGAAAATAAAATTCTAAAAATAATAGAGTAAGAGATAGGTTGGGAGCCTCAACTTGACAGATCTGGTTTAACATATGTCTGATCCCTTAACCCCCTTCATTTGAGTAACATTAAGCTTCACCTACATTCCAGAATTTTTTGAGATTACCATGTGCAACTAACTGAGCATCTAGATGAAGATTTCCCAGGGATTATTTGTTATTGTTGCTATCATCATTTTCTGTCAGTTATAATCCTAATTTCCCCAAAGCCATTTGTTCACTTTTGATTTGCTCTTAGAACTGAGACACTGATCATCATAAACTTTATAGAATCCCATATTTGTTGCCTGGCCATTTCTTTGCCCATATGACAAGGTAAACCATCACTAACCAGCATTCTTGGGCTATATGTGACAGTTAGAGGAGCTAGGATTTGGTCCCCAGTCTCCTAAGGCAACTTCAGTGGCTTGTCATCTATGTAAAAATGCATTCCAACAGATAGTCTCATTTGCAACTTCTTATAACAAGAGCATCATAGTATATTTTGGAGACATGACTTTCCACCTAGTTACATAAGAAAAAGGGGGGAAAAGGTTTTTAGCTGTTTTTCTCGTTTGCTTAAACCAAATATCCATTAAGAGGCAACTAAATAAAGAGAAATTTTATTTGGGTTCATGGTTTGAGAGTGTACAGTTCATCATGACAAGCAAAGCATGATGGCATACAGAAGGAACATGTGGCTGAGACTCCTCACTTTTTTACATCTACAAATCAAGAAGGAAAGATAAGACAGGAAGCAGAACTGAGACATAAAACTCCAGGTCCAACCCCAGTTATCCACTTCATGTGTGCAGGTTCTGAGCCCCTAAAGATTCCACAATCTCTAAAATCAACACCACAATCTAGATACCATTATTCAAATGCATGAGTTTGTGGAAGGTGGTTTCCATACAAATTGCCCTTGGTCCCCTTAGGCCATCTCAAAATGCAAACTGTATTCAGGATGACTTCAAAAGTCCACATAGGTTTGCAGTACCAACATTATTCAAAAGTTCAGAGCATCTTTTAAATCTCAAGGTAATCTCTTAACTATGAGTCCCTATAAACTAGAAAACTAAGTTTAATGCTTCTAATATAAAGTGATGCAAAGTAAGCATTGCCATTCCCAAAGGGAGGAATAGGGGATCAACTTGAGAGACTGACCAAAGCGAGACCAAATTCAGCAGAGTAAATACCAAGCCCTTAGCAGCTGCTATGTGTGATAGCATCATCTAGACTCAAAATGGCTTGGGGAGCTCGCTCTTTTTACATAGGCAATCCCTCTATAGAGACAGTTCTGATGGCCTCAGCCGATATCTTACATGTATGCCATGTCGAATATCCTGGTGTTTCCATTGCAACTTGGGCTTTACCTTTACACATTCACACACAGCCCACTCAGGAGATCCATGATGTTTAGCCACCAGTGGCTTTCTGGAACCTTGGTGAAACCCTCTATAATTCTCACTTGTTGCACAATTGCAAAACTAGCACCACGTGCACAATGCCAAGTTCAGCCATATCTAAGATATAGTGAACCCCTGGATCACAGCCGGTATGGTTTTGTGGATTTTGTGGCTGATCCTAAAACGTTTTGCTAGGTGGCCCTGATCAAGCAAGATGCCATCAACACTCTTTTGCTCTCTTTTCAAATGGAAGTTTTAAAAATGAGTTTAAGTTTTTACACCCTAGGGCTTTAATGAGTGGATTATTGTTGTTGTCCCAATATAGGAGTGTGAATTTTCCTTATAACTGCACTAATCTATTAAACAATTACCAGAATTTTATGAGCATCAGCCTTGTCTATAACTTTCAGCAAGTTCATATTCCTTTCCTCAACAAATGTCATGATTTTTATAATTTTCTGCTCCACTTTCAACTCTTTTTAGTACAAATCAGACTAAAAGAAATGAGCAGTAATCATGCCACATCCTGAATGTTATGCTCTCTTGAAATTTTCTCTACCAATATTATGAACCAAAAGTACATTACCTTTTAATTTAGCCTCACTCAAATGTTCAGGATATGGCCAGAATACAATCAGATTACTTGCTAGAAATAACATGAAAAAGCTCTGTTCCAATTCCTAATAGATTCTTTGTTCTGCTCTAAAACTCATGAATCAGTATCTTCTGTCCACATTCCTAGATTTCTAGCCTTCAGAACTCATACTGGAATGGCCAATTAAGCTCTTCTTATACCACTGTTGAGTTTCTTTAGCTCAGTTTCAAACTCTTCTATACTCTTCCTACTAACTAATTCCAGAGACCAAAGGACCACATGGTCAGATTTTACACAGTAAAATCCCTACTTCTGATACCATATTTTTGCATTAATTATTTTTTCTCATCACTGTGATCAAATACTTAATACAAAGCAGCTTCACAAAGGAGATACTCTGGCTTGTAATCAGTCATGGTGGGGAAGGCACAGTTAGGTGGTTCCAAAGTGACAGGAGCATATGTCTGGGACTTCTCACCTCCTCTTATCTCTATATAATAGAAAAGAGAGCCAAAGAAGAATAACCCCTGAGCTATAAACCTCAAGTCCTTCCTCTTCCCAGTTACCCACCTTCCGCAGCTAGCTTCCACTTTCTAAAAGTTCAACAACCCTTCAAAATGGTGTCACTATCTCAGAACCAAATCTTCAAACACATTGGTTTTTGGGGAATGTTTACATCTAAATAAAAATACTTTTTTCTATATTTGTATATCCTTCAATAACTCTAGAATAATGCTATCCTTGATGGTCTGTGATAAAAATTGTTGTATATGCATTATCTGCCATTATAGCTGTCATCTACTTGTGACTATTGAGTCCTTGAAGTGAAACTGATGTATATAAAATATAGAAACCACAAATGAGAGAAATGTACTATATTTGTTTTTCTGATACCAGCTAAATTTGATTAATAGGATTATCTGGAGTTATTTCATAGCAATCAGCTAGAAGAAAGTGGAAGGTAAGCTGGAAAACCAGACCTGGGTCACCCAACAGGCAAGCAGCCATTATAATCAGTAGTAAAAGGGGATTCTGAGTCTGTAGACTGACAGGGATTGGGGCCAGCAGAAGTACAAAGGAAGCTAGTGAGATTCAATAATGTATAGGGCTCACTTATAGCTGTGATCAGTTTATTCTACTATGGTGTAGTCCCTTTGATTAGTGGTGGTCTCATTCCTGCTCTACATGGATAAGGCATTCAAGTCTAGCATGCCTGCTCTGTGCTAAGCATGGTAGGGAGTGTTGTTAACTCAACAACTTGATGAGTGATATCCATCATCAACTGGTAGTGGAAGTTCCATCTACAGAAATCCCCTACACAGCAGTGAAGATGCTCCACAACATCCTCAATCATCTGTTATAGGGGCAAGAAAGCAAATGAGATGAGTCTATGATAAAAAGTACCCTGACAAAAGTAACTTAAAGGGAAAAGAATTAATTTTGTCTCGCAGTTTAAAAGTACAGTCCTTCATGAGGGGAAAGTCATGGCACAAGAAGCCTAAGGCATCTGGTTACACTACATCTGCAGTCAGAAAGCAGAGAGTGATTAATGCCCATGGCCCAGCTCAGCTACGTTCCTCCTTTTTACTCCATCTGGGAACCAGCCTATGGGATGGTACTGCCCACATTTAAAATAGGTCTTCCCACTTCAGTTAACTGAATCTAGTTAATACTTCATAGACATGACCAGAGGCTAACCTAATCTAGGTAATCTCTCACAGCTGTGCCCAGAGCCTCATCTCCAAGGAAATTCTAGATCCTGTGAAGATGCCGGTTAATATTAACCACTACTGTCCCAAAGGAAAATGTAGTCATTAGTAATAGAAATGCAACGGGATGTCATATCCTCTGTTCTGCTTTCTAGATTAGCCCCAAATGTCTCCTGGGGTTGTTGTTACTGATGATCTTGAGATTGGTGGTATCTACTTGGTTCTGAGTAGCAAAAGGAAAATATGGAGGTCCAGGTTTGTTTTAGAAGGAGACATTAAAGGGGAAAAAAAGAAATCACAGAGAACTTTTCAACAAAGATAGGGGGCTCTTTCAAGAGGAAAGGACATTGAGTTTCTCCAGAGTATCAGGACAAATTTTATATTTTTGGTTGTGAGCCTAGCCTTTAACGGCTGAGCCATCTCTCCAGCCCCAGGACAAATTTTAATCTGAAAGTTTTAATTTATAGTTCTGTGAAGCCCATCCATTATCCTAGAGCAGTGGTTCTCAACTTGTGGGTCACAACCCCTCTGGGGGTCAAATATCAGATATTCTGCATATCAGATTCATGCATTAGGATTCATAACAGTAGTAATAAAATAATTTTATGGTTGGGGGTCACCACAACATGCACTGTATTAAAGGGCTGAAGCATTTAGTAAGGTTGAGAACTATTGTTCTAGGGTCTCCCCTCTGTCTTGGGCCCGCATGAACCCCTTTAGTTTTATCTTAATTGGAAGAGAAGTGAATTTTAAAGACAAAGACATCACATTTCAGTGAATTCTAGGGGTGTAATAACGAATAAGAGAACAGCTGAAAGATATAAGCCATCAGAGGGCCTAAGATAATGGGAAGGAAAGCAACAGATCGCACTTGTGTCAGCACCCAGCTTTCAAGAAGCATGGCCAGGATGTCAGTCCAGGGAAGCGGGCTTTCCTTCCCACACTCTTGACAAGATAAAATGCAGATGCTGGGCACTCCAAATGGAGGAATTGGGTGAGCAACAACCAACATGCGGCTAGCCTGGGTTGTGCAGGCCACTTACATTTGTCACACACAGATGTTCTGGCTGCCACTCTGCTGGGACTTTCCTGTTTATTATTTTTGTGTCTCTAGGCAGTGACATTCCTGTCAAATGGTGATGGGATGTCAGGTCAGATTACTCCCAATGTGATCTGAAGAGACAAGCACTGATGGAAGGTGCCACTTTCTTGGTTCAGATGTGCACGCTCATCACTGGCAATTAACGCCACTCTGCTAGCCCTGACCCACTACTGGATCAAGCTTGAATAGACTCAGCAAGCAGGAAGAAGACAGTTTCAATGGCTTTAGAGGCCACAGGTCTCCATATTATGATCAGGATTATAGCCAAGTAGATAGAGAAGAGACACCAGAAGAGAACATATTGTTCTACAGTGGTCCAAGCACTGTGTGGGGTAGCTCATATACTTTACATTATTTATGGTGTTTTCCAAGAGTATTAGGGGTTAGATAAACCCAAGTATTAATTCTGAGTCTGCATATTTATACATAGTCCTATATGCATTCATTCTTTACATATAAAACTGGGATGGGAGTTGTTATTTTACAATTTTGAGTAGAATCAAGTAAAATTATTTTACCATTCATTCATCCAACAAGTGTTTGTAAGATCATTGGACATATTTATATCTACCTATTTTCTTGTGTGTGGTTGTGTGCATGTGTATGAGGGTTACTGTGTGTGAAGGTGCTCACATGTGCACAGGTACACACATGTGCACATGCATTTGAAGGTCATAAAACAACTTCAACTGTTGTTCCTCAGGCACTGTTCATGGTATTTGTCTATGTTTTACTCAAGATCTGTCAGTGACTTTGAATTCATCAAGTAAGCAAGGCTATCGGCTCAGTGAGCCCCTGAGATTAACTTTTCTCTTTTGCCTCAGCACTAGGATTACCAGAATACATTCATACTTAGATTGTTTTTAACATAGGTTCTGGGAATTGAACTCATGTCCTCCTGCTTGCAAGACAGGCACTCTTTATTTTCTGCACAAGTTTTAATGGTGTATCACACGAACACAAAAAAAATGGACAGAAAGTCTTGCTTGGTGAACTTTATATTTTACTGAGAGAAAGCAGAAAGTAAACAAGTTGTAATATACACTAAAGTTTACCAGATTCTCATATAAAGTATGTACGCAACACACACACACACACACACACACACACACACACACACACACACACACATCTCTAAGAAGCTGTATCAGTTTGAGTTTAAAAAGAGGCTCAATTTGTGAGATCTTTGCTCTCTAGAGAACATTGAGGAGATATGCTGTAGAAAAGCATATAACCCATGTTACCCTATCATGATCTATAGCCACAACCAAGAAAAGTGGAATGTAAACTTACCACAGACCCAGTCAGAGTGGATCCTCAGAGTGGGTTGAACTACATTAGATTCATTCAAGTAACTAAGGAGCAGCTTCCTGGGAACCAGTCTTATCTATTTTTCCTGGAACTGAGGGGTTTCCCAGGGTGTAGAACTCATAAAACTCACTCATTGTAACCAAAACAAAATCCAGAACTCAGTTTTTAGACCACAGAATGAGGCTGAAGGCTTCCAAATGCTTAATAAATATAACTTGGGCTGCTTGTACTCCAAAACAATAATTCACCTCTCAGCTTAGGCTTAACTTATAAAAGGCACCCCAAAATTAGATCTGTTGTGTGTGTTTGTACATCTGTGTGCACTTGTAGGTGTATATGAAGGCCAAGTGTCAATTTTAGGTGTCCTCCTCCATTTCTCTTTACCTTATTATAAAGACAGGGTCTCTCACTGTTTCAGTCAGTGTTCTATTGCTGTGAAGAGACACCATGACCACAGAAACTCTTATAAAGGAAAAAATTTAATTGGGGTTGACTTTAAGTTCACAGATTTAATCCTTTGTGATCATGTTGGGAAACATGGTAGCACACTGGCAGAGATGGTGCTGGAAAGGTAGCTGAGAGTTCTACATCTGGATTGGCAAGCAGCAAGAAGAGATAGAGAGACACTGGGCATGATTTAACTATCTGAGACCTCAAAGCCCACCACAAGTGACACACTTCCTACAACAAGGCCACATCTACTCCAACAAGGCCACATCTCCTAACAGTGTCACTCCCTATGAGCCTATGGGGGCCATTTTCATTCAATTCTACTCCTTGGCCCCATAGACTTGTAGCTATACCATAATACAAAACTGCATTCAACCCAATTTCATAAAAACTTCATAAAATTTCCCATCCATAGTCTATAACAGTCTCAGCACTGTTTAATTGTCCAAAGTTCAGTCTCTTTGGAGACTTGTGGCAATCTGTTAACTGTAATCCCCTGCAAAATCAAAAATCAAAAAGCAGATCACATACTTCTAACAGGGCACAGGATATACATTACCCTTCCAAAAGGAAGGAAAGGGAGCACAGTGAGGAAATACTAGACAAAAACAAGACTGAAAACCATATGAGCAAACTCCAAACACTGAATCTACATGCCTGGTGTCAAAGTGTTCTTCAAGATCTCCAACTCCTTTCAGCTTTGTTGACTCCAAGACACTTCTCTTTCTTGGATTAGTTCCACCCCAACCCCATTAACAGCTCTTCTTGGCAGATATTCCACAACTCTGGCATCTCCAAAATCTTGGGGTCTCCAAGGCAATCCAGATTTCACCTTCATAACTTCATACAAAGGCCTCACTGTGCCTCCATGTAAGGATACCACAGACCTCTTCAGCTTTCTTAGTCACAGAGTAAGACTCCACAACCCCTTTCTCTTATCCTTGACACTAAAGCCAGAACCATATGGCCAAAGCTGCCAAGTTCTGCTGCTTGCTGGAGCACGAATATGGCACCCTTGTTCAATTACATCTGTATCAGTTTTCTATTTTTGATGGTTTCCTTCACTGCTTAAGTTTGGTTGTCCTGGAACTTACTCTGTACACCAGGCTGGGCTCAAACTCAGTGATCTACCTGCTTCTATCTCCTGAGTGCTAAAAAGACTCATACAACCACACCTGGCCATAAGTTTTTCTTTAACTCCCTTTTACAGGTTGGAAGCTTAGCTGAGTGGGGACTTGCCCTGAAGTCACCACTCCTTTTATTCCATTTAGCACCAGGTTTTTTTTTAAACCTTTTATCTCCTTGAGCACTGGATTTGATTCCATTAGACCCTCTGATGCTTCCTTTCTTCTCAAAGTGTGCATTTTGTATTTTTGCTTGCTTGGCTTGCTCCTTTTCATTTGAGATCTGTGTAAGTGTGTATTTTGGAATATTATTTTAACTATGTAAAAATGCGTTACATTTGTTTATGCTGTGGAATATTACTTGAACTATGTGAAGGTATATTACATTTATTTCTTCTGCCTTTGTTAATGATGTAAAGATTTGTTACATTCATTTCTGCTGCCTTTGTTAATGATGTAAAGATGTGTTGCATTTGTTTGTGCTGCATTTGTTTAATTATGTAAAGATATGCTGCATTTGTTTCACCTTGCCTGCCTAAGGCACCTGATTGATTGACTGAATGGCCAAAAGGTAGGCAGGAGAAGGATAGGTAGGGCTGGTGGGCAGAGAGAATGAGTAGGAGTAGAAATCTAGGCTCAATAGAGAATGAAGAGAGAATAAGGGAGAAAGAGGGACATGCCTGGGGTCAGAAGCCAATCAGTCAGACATGAGAAGCAGTGAAAGAAGATATACAGAAAGAAAGAGAGGTAAAAAGCCCTGAGGCAAAACATAAATGAAGAGAAACAGGTTAAGTTATAAGAGCTAGCAAGAAACAAGCCTAAGCTAACGTCAAGCATTCATAACTAATAATAAGTCTCCATGTCACAATTTTGGAGCTGGTTGGTGGCCCAAAAGAAAAAGCCTGCTACAAGTGTGTCCACTAAAAAAACAAACAATACAGTCAATTCTAGGCTGTTTTGAAATCTCCTCTGCTAAATCTGTTAAGCCATAACCCCTCAAGGCAGATTTTCTGGATAAGGGCAGAAAGCAGCTACATTCTTTACCAAAGTATCACAAGAACAGGCTCTAGGCCATGTATTAAAATTCTTCTCTGAAATCTCTTGATCTGAGCCCCCACATTTCAAATCACCCTCAGTGCCACTGTCTTCCACGATCCTACTAGTATGCCCCATTATGCAACATTTAAAGCATTCAACTGCCTTTCTAATCCAAAGTCCACATTCCTCCAAACAAAAGTGTGGTCAGGCTTATCACAGCAATACCCCATTCTGTCTACCATTCTGGTACCAACTTCTGTCTTAATTAGGGTTCTTATTGCTGTGAAGAGATACCATGACCACTGCAATTCTTATGAAGGGAAACATTTAATTTAGGCTGGCATACAGTTCAGAGGTTTAGTCCATTATTGTCATGGCAGGAAGCATGGAGGCACACAAGCAGACATGGTCCTGGAGAGGTCCCTGAGAGTCCAACATCTGGATTGGCAGGCAGCAGGAAGAAAGAGAGACACTGGGCTTGACTTGAATATCTGAGACCTCAAAGCAGACCCCCAAGTGACACACTTCCTACAATAAGACCACATCTACTCCAGCAAGCCATACCTTCTAATAGTGCCACTCCCTGTGAACCTATGGGGTCCATTTTTATTCAAACCTACCACACTCACTAAAACTGGAGCTCATTGATTCAGCAAGTACAACTGTCCATTAAATCCACTGGATATGCCTATCTCCATGTACCTCACCTCCATCCCCATTAGCGTTACAGATATGCATCACTGTGTCTAGCTTTTGTATGGGTACTGAGGATTGAACTCAGCTCCTTATACTTGAATGGCAAGCACCTTATTGACTGAGTTATCTTCTAAACCCTGACACCACAAAGTCAGAAAGACTGATGAACTTGGGCTTAGACATGCTAGCTGTGATTCTTGTGAAATGGATGTCCTTGCCAAGTCACATAAACTATACAAATTTCATATCTCTCATTTGTAAAGTGGAGATGAAGTAGTATCATTGTCTCCCTATAATGATAATAGATTCACATGAGAATCAAATTAAGCAGTGTATGTGCTTTTATTTTGCAGTTAGTTCTGAATTTGTGATCTGAAGATAGACTTGGTCAACCTGCCTCAGATTTTAATAAAATCTTGGACCTTGCTTTATTTCATTAAAAGATATATTGCATGATGACATCCTTTTGTTTTCTGTTTATATCTTTTAAAATAAAATTCAAAGTAATATTTAGGTATGACCTGCATGCCCTCTCCCCTCTACCTGCAGGTATTTTAAATGTAATTTGCATTTCTATTCAAGCTATACAAGGATACTATATGACAAGTTAAATAGTGCTATAAGACTTGTTACAAAAAAAAACAGCTATTTCTGCCCCAACCTCTAGCCCCTGCCCCCAACCCTATCTGCTCTTTTCTTAAGAGGCAATCAATTTAGCTCTTCTAGTTATGAGAGTATTTTAAGCACTAACTTTCATTTCTCAAAACAATATTGCATATTGCAAGACCTTATAAATTCCCAGTATTTGTTTTCATATATTGACATCCCATTATTAGATTTGAATTTAACTCATATTTATATGCAGGCACCTCAAAAGCAGTAAGTGCATAGTTGAAATGAATTTCCTGGTGATAGTGGTGGACTAGCAGTTACTTCTGTGGGGCACCATTAAGAAGAGCTGAGGGTACATGCTTCTGAATAAAAAGAAAGGTGGGTATTAGAAATCACAAAGAGAGTAATAGGACAGCTGAAAATGTAGGAAATGCCATGTGGTGCACAGGAAGGAGCTATCCACAGGTACAGCTCTGACTCCCTATTGTGAAAGCCTCATCCATAAGGTAAGCCAGGTGGTTCTCCTGGAAAGATACTAGTAGCCGATCAACAAGGTGAGCCCATGGTTCTTGCAAGTCTTAAATTCAATAAGGGTGTGCTGTAGATGTATCAACTGGGCCTGGAAACCTGCACCTGAGGCTCTGGAACATTGAGGGAGTGGAGGAAGAAAGACTGTAAGAGCCAGAGAACCAGAAAATCTGATGTGAAACTGGGTCTCCTAGAAATGACAGGGAAGCTTCACCAATGACACCTCAATAATACAGTTGCCTAAACAAGACTTGAACAAAAACAATACCAATAAATATACTAAAACAGAACTGAGAAATCTCACAGGACACCTCCCAGAGACAAGGAACTACAGACGAGCAAGGATCACTGAGAGCAGAAGTAGTCTTCCCCAGAGATGAACATTTTATTTGGTTATCCAATACCAATTGGTCATGCCTGAAACATACACATGCAAGTAACACTAAACAGACTAAAGAGGCTATATTTATATATTTAGATGCATGCATGCATATATGTATGTATAACAGTTAACAAAAAAGAGTTCATGAGTTGATAGGCAGAAAGGGAGGGCCCTGGAAGGAATAGAATGAAGTAAAGAAAAGAGGGGAAATGATGTGATTATATTTTTAATTTCTAATTTTTTTAATGTTTTTAAAAGGCCAATATGAGGTTGGAAATGGCAATGATTCCCACAGATGACATGTCAATGTTGTAGAAGAATCATTTTATCACTCTTCCCTTCTCCATATCCCAGAGGACCATATCCTGGTTCTACCTTGATAATGGGCTAATTGTTTGAGAACAAACTATTCTGAGGGCCTGAAAATAAGAAACAACCCCAATTGAAGGGCCTGAGATGCTCTAAGACAGAAAACTACAAAACTATATAAATTCATGGATATTAAACAATATATTTTTGTATGATGAGTGGAAATTATGCAAACAAACAGCAAACAGACACAGAAGATTGTATTCATGTATTTGTGCACACAGATACATATATTGTAACAATAATAATCAAAGAAAAAAAGGTTATCAATTTGAGGTGTGTGCCTGTGAGGGATGGGAAGGAGGGTATCTGGGAGGGGTTGGAGGAAGGAAAGTGATATAATTCTATTCCAATTAAAAATGTATTTTGTAGCCGGGCGGTGGTGGCGCACGCCTTTAATCCCAGCACTCGGGAGGCAGAGGCAGGCGGATCTCTGTGAGTTCGAGGCCAGCCTGGACTACCAAGTGAGTTCCAGGAAAGGCGCAAAGCTACACAGAGAAACCCTGTCTCGAAAAACAAAAACAAAAAAAAAAAAATGTATTTTGTAGCCGGGCGGTGGTGGCGCACGCCTTTAATCCCAGTACTCGGGAGGCAGAGACAGGCGGATCTCTGTGAGTTCGAGGCCAGCCTGGGCTACCAAGTGAGTCCCAGGAAAGGCACAAAGCTACACAGAGAAACCCTGTCTCGAAAAACCAAAAAAAAAAATGTATTTTGTAAACATTCCTAGAACCAAATGAAAACCCAATTTGTCATTTTGGGGCATACATTAAAGCAGTCTCAGGGGAAACTATATATATATACAGAGAGAGAGAGAGAGAGAGAGAGAGAGAGAGAGAGAGAGAGAGAGAGAAGTGTAATAAATAATTTCAGTCTCTACCTCATTAAACCTGGCTCTTATCATTATTGTTTGCTACTAGGTACTGATCTGGGGTTTGGCTTGTTTTTTTTGTTCTAGGAAAATACACTCCATGGTTTTTGATATGCTTTTTGTTTTGTCTTATTTGTTTATTTTGTTTGTTTCTTTTGAATTTTGTCTTTTGCTTTCAGTGGGTTATTTTTGAAGGAGAGTAAAAAACATGGAGTTGGCTGGGTATGGAGGTGGGAAGGATCTGGGAAGAACTGAGGCAGAATTATGATCACAATATATTGCATGAAAATTTTTAAAAGAATGAAAATTGGCAGTGTGTAGGAAGAGGGTAGAGATTATAGACCATGGATCCAAATGGCTTCACCTTAAGGATGCAAGGATAGTTCAACACATGCAAGCCCATAAATGGAATAGAGCACATAACTAGTCCTAGGAACAGAAATTTAACAAACCTAACAAATATCAACATCTCTTCATTATAAAAGCTCTGAAGAAACTGGGAACATGTTTCAGTGTAATAAAAGTTATATGATAAAACTATAGCAAACTTTATAATAAATAAGGAAAAACTAAAAGCATTTCCTCTACAGGTAGGGATGAAACAAAGTTGTCTACTCTCTTCACTTTTATTCAGTATAGTGTTTGAATTCATAGAGCAATAAAGTAATGGAAAAAATAAAAAGAGAAGTCAAATTATCCTCATTTGTTGGTTATTTTCTAAAATTAAAAATCTTATAGAATCCAAAAGAAAACTCATAAAGCCAATAATCATTTTCAGTGAAGAAGCAGAATAGAAAATTGACACACAAAAATCAACAGAATATAGGATCCACAACTGAGTAATGTCATCAATGATTTTTCTTCCCAAGCAGCTTATACAGCCAGGAGGGAGAAAGCTTCACAGGGGCTGAATAGAGTCATATTGCATAGCACATTGTACCTGAAATTTTCCTGTGACCCACCTGGCCCATGGCCAGGGCAAATCTCTCTCACCCACCAGTCTTGCAGCCACTTGGACCCAAGTAAACACACAGAGGCTTGTATTAATTAAAACTGCTTGGCCATTAGCTTAGGCCTACCACTGACTAGCTCTTACATTTAAGCTAACCCATAATTCTTATTTATGTTTAGCCACATGGTTTAGTACCTTTTCTCGGTTCTTCTTTCACATCTTGCTTCCTCTGTGCCTGGCTGGCAACTCCTGACTCAGTCTTCCTATTCCCAGAATTCTTCTCTCTGCTTATCCCACCTATACTTCCTGCCTGGCTACTGGCCAATCAGCTTTATTTATCAACCAAATCAGAGCAACACACATTCACAGCATACAGAAAGACATCCCCAGCAGTACATGCATATGAAATTGTCAAAAAGAAAACAGAGAAGAAAAATGTAATCAGCAGTTGTTCTATATACCAATAATAAATGTACAAAGAAAGTAATCAGGAAAAAGGTCCTATTGATAAAAGCCATAAAAACAATCTAGGAATAGCACTAACTAATGGGGTGAAGGTTCTCTACAATAGATAGATCAAAACACTGGTGAAAGAAATAGTTCAGATCAGAAAGATCTTCCATAATTATATCTCAGCAGAATTATTTTTCAGAAAATGGCTATAATAGCCAAAGTAAAATACAGGTTCAATGCAGTTTCCACCAAAACACCAATGACACTTTTCAAGAAGATAGACAAATAATTGTTGCATATAAAAGCATACAAGACCCTCTGAATATCCAGATCCAACCAAAGCAGAAATAGCAATGCTGGAGGCATCACAACTTGCTGATTTCACATTAGAGCCATAGTAGCAAAAGTGGCATGAAAGTAGCACCAAATTAAAAGCCTTGACCAATGGATCAGAAAAGAGAGCAGAGAACTAATTATACTCATCTACAGACATCTTTAACAGAGGTGCTAAAATACACATTGAAGTAAAGATAGTTTCTTCAACAAATGGTGCTGGGATAACCAGATATCCCTATGTAGAAGACTTAGACTGTTGTTCTACACAATGAATCACTTCAAAATGTATTAAACACATTCTTTTAGGACCTGAAAATTCTAGAGGAAAACACAAGAAGAACACTTCAAGATACAGACACAGGGAAAGACTTTCAGAAATGGACTCCAATAGCTCAGGAAATAACTTCAATAATTAATAAACAGGATAGCCTAAAATTAAAATGCTTTACACAGTAAAGGAACCAGTGCACAGAGGGTAATGACAGCCTACAGAACAGGAGAATAATTTGCCAGTTGTTCACCTCACAAGGAATCAATATCCATAAAAGCTCAAATAACTAAAGAGCACCCCAAATTATTAAATCAATAAATGGACAAACAAATTGAACAGTTCTGAAAATAAGAAGTACAGATTGCCAATAATTATAAGAAAACATTCAATATCTTTAGTTTTCAAATTAAAACTATGTTTTAAATCTGTGCCACTCTAGTAAGAATGGCTACCATCAAGAAAACAGTAGACAACAAAGTCATCTAATTGCAAGTTCCTCAAACCTGCACTCATCTTCTGTCTTGTTTGACCTTGTAGGTTTAAGCTTCTTAACAATACCTCTACTGTTGATTTAGTACAACAGAGATGCCTTATGAAAGGGACATTCTTCTACTGGGTGAATGGCCAGAGCCCCAAGGCAGCTGGGGAAAAGTGAGTCAGCCTATAGCTGACAAATTCTCCCAGGAGACTAGCTGTTCTTCATAGGAAAATTCAATCATAATCATCTTTTGCTTCAGTTTCAAAGGGACACATTATTCTCACTGTTTCTAAAGCAGGTCAACAAGGTAATGGTAATACTCCTTTCTTCTTGCACACTTCTCACTTGCACAATCAGGTTCTATTTATTAAGGTGCTTGAGTAAAGAAGCAAGTTTATAGAAATAAAATTTCAATACAACTAAGGTTAATTTTTTTTCTAGTTTGACATAGTTCATGGAACTAATTTTTTTTTTTTTTTTTTGCAACACAGTTCAGTTCTATATATCAGTCACGGATTCCCTTGTTCTCCCCCCTCCCGCCCCCTTCACCTTCCCCCATCCCACCCCCTATTCCCACCTCCTCCAGGGCAAAGCCTCTCCCGCAGACTGAGATCAACCTTGTAGACTCAGTCCAGGCAGGTCCAGTCCCCTCCTCCCAGGCCAAGCCAAGCGACCCTGCATAGGGCCCAGGTTTCAAACAGCCAACTCATGCAATGAGCACAGGACCTGGTCCCACTGCCTGGATACCTCCCAAACAGATCAACTGTCTCACCCATTCAGAGGGCCTGATCCAGTTGGGGACCCCTCAGCCATTGGTTCATAGTTCATGTGTTTCCATTCATTTGGCTATTTGTCCCTGTGCTTTATCCAACCTTGGTCTCAACAATTCTCGCTCATATAAACCCTCCTCATTCTCGCTAATTGGACTCCCAGAGATCCACCCGGGGCCTAACCATGGATCTTTGCATCCAGATCCCTCAGTCGTTGGATGGGGTTTCTAGCACAACAATTAGGGCAATTAGGGTGTTTGGCCATCCCATCACCAGAGTAGGTCAGTTCAGGCTGTCTCTCGACCATTGCCAGCAGTCTGTTGTGGGGGGATCTTTGTGGATTTCAGTGGGCCTCTCTAGCACTTTGCTTCTTCCTATTCTCATGTGGTCTTCATTTACCATGGTCTTCTATTCCTTGTTCTCCCTCTCTGTTGTTGATCCAGCTGGCATCTCCCACTCCCCCAAGCTCTCTTTCCCTCGACCCTCACCCTTCATTACCCCTACTCATGTCCAGGCTGTTCATGTAGATCTCTTCCACTTCTCCGTCATTGGGTGATCCCCGTGTCTTTCTTTGGGTTCTGTTTTCCAAGTACCCTCCCTGGTGATATGAGTAGCAGTCCAGTCATCCTTGTTCCACATCTAGTATCCTCCTATGAGTGAGGACATACCATGTTTTTCTTTCTGAGTCTGGGTTACCTCACTCAGGATGATTTTTTCTAGATCCATCCATTTGCCTGCAAACCTCATGATGTCATTGTTTTTCTCTGCTGAGTAGTATTTCATGGAACTAATTTTTAAAGAACTAAATGCAAAGGTTCTTATTCTCTTACTCAGAAAGTGTATCCCACAATTCCACTCTTTCTGAATATACTTAAGTTCTTTGTTCATTTGTGTTATTTGATCTTCTCATAATTTCCTTACAAAAAAAATGAAAGAAAATAACCTTTCTTATCACAAACTCAATATAATCTCATTGAATGGAAATAAAAATTGCCACTTATTGACAAAAATCCCATCAACACAAACATCAAAGCTTTCAACCACACACTCCTACCTAATGACAGATAAAAATGATGGATCTGACTACCTACAAATTAAATATCTTTATATTAAAATCCACATAAGCAACATGAAGCAAATAGCAAGCTGACAAAATATTTGTACTAACATGACAGTATAATATGACTAATATTTTAAATATGTAATTACTTCTTGAGTTTTAGTCTTGTCTCTACACCCAGACTTTCAGCTTCTTGAAGGCAAAAAGTTTTGTTTTCCACTTTTGCTCTGATACCCTGTTCAGGGATGACTCATCCATTTTTCCAAAGTGAAATAGACTGAGTTAGAATTGGCTGGACTAGTTCAACTAACAGAGTTAGAAGTTCAATCTAACTCTGCCCCACAGTGTCTCATGCAAAAATAGATGCTTGTTAAATATTTTTTGAATGAATGAAGAAACAAGAAGGAAAAGCCACTTTTTTCCTGTAAAGGTCTGGCACTAAGCCATCAGCTGTTGGATCTCCTGCTGTCACATTGAGTGTGTGGTTTCTAATCTCCCAGCCACAGGAAATCAGAACATTATTGGTGGAATAGGTACTTTGTTTGGTGTTTAGGAAACAGAAATCTAGGATCTTAAAAAATTCTCCATTTGGGGAGGAGAGGCAGGATCTGATTCAAAGTGTGACTTTGGCCAGCATCACACCAGAGGAATGAACAGCATGATGAACACACATCAGATCCCTGAACAATCTGACCTGTGGGAGTAAGAAGAGCATCACACCCACCCACCAAATATTGGGATTAAGTAAGGTAGATTTGGCCAGTGAGAATAGCAGTAGAATGGTTATATATTTGAGGATGACCAATATGATGATTATCTGCATTTTGACTTAGGAAAAAGAAGCATAATTAATGATGACCTACAGTATCTCTAGCATGCTGTCTAGCACTGCACTATGTTAAGGCCATGCTCTTCCCAATGACTCTTATCACTGAAAAGGAAACAAAGACATTGAGCCATCTGACCAGTGTCCTGTAACCAATCAAGGGAGGACTTGAGATTTAAATTGAAATCTGTGTGCCACAAAGCCCATGTATGCCACTGTTTTTTTGGAGGATCCTTAGAGGCCTTTTTCCAGTCAGCTCACCTCAGCTCTAGAAGGATGTGGACAGGACCACGAAAGTCCATGGTGGTAGGGGGCACCTGGGGCAGGTGCAATGCTATAATCTTTTGTGTAGTCTGTCATTCAGGGAAACATTGGTATAGAAAGCTCTTTCTTGAAAGTACTCCAGAGTACCTAATACTTAATGATTCCACTGACTTGAAAGTATTGTTAATCTATTTTCACCATCAATATGACACTGCAGCTGTTTGTTTTTCAGAAACTGGCTGCATCAATTTTAACCTAATATTAAATGTTGACCAGATGTCTGAAGGCATCAACACAACAGAAGATGAGAGTCAATCAGAAAGAAGAGTGTTCCTACATGACAGCATGGAAGGGATAAAGAAACACTGCCCAGAATCTCTTCTATCCTCTGGCCTAATACGGTGTCTGTATGTCTGCTTGGAGCATCATCTTACTTTTAGAGCTAGAGGAGTTTGTCAAAGCTACTCCAATTGGGCAGGAGTGTATAAGTCAAATGAGACTCAGTATGTGTATTTTGGGATGGGGTGATTCCTGAGGTCATCCAGAGAAGGATCTACAGCTTTTTAGGCATTATTCTCAGCACTAGGCACCTCCATGACCCTCACTAAATACATACATATGCAGTGACTAAGCCTTAGAGACAGACAGCACTTATAGAATAGAATTCTGACCCCACACTGGGAAGACAGAGATTTTGGTTTACAAAGGTCTCAAGAGTAATAAAATTGAGCTAGTTTAGCAAACTGAGTGAAATCAGGAGAGTCTAATGAGAAATGATGCCAAAAAGATAGATTAGGGCCACATGGTAGGTGAAAAACCAGCCTGCCTCCATCTTAGGCTTAAAAGCTATCTTATAGTAAAGACAAACTAGGTTATTCCTGTTTATGATTAAACCTCTGTTTCTCAAGGGTTGGGCTATGCCCCACTTGTTATCTTAACTACACATGGTTCTGTACTGCCTTTTCCTGGAATAGCAATCATGTCTTTATTTCAAAAGGTTATATGACCACTTATGATTACCTCATTATGACTGCCAGTTGTAATTGCCTTGTTTTGACCATCTATTATGTTCTGCTCCTATAACCCCACCTATTTTCCCCTCCTTGGAAACCCTCTACCCCTGAGCCCTATAAAAGCCTTGTTTTCCTCACATCTAATGCTGGCCTCTTGAACCCCACCTTAGGGGAAGGCAACTCATGTACATGAATAAAAACACTTTCTTTAACTAACTTCTTGCTTTATTTAATATGTCCATGATGGTCTGGGTTGGTGGTCTTTCTCCTCCCATCTTTGGTAGTAACAATGGGGAGCCCCCAAGTTGCCAGAATGAGGCTTTGAATTGTCACCCTTCTTCAGGGTGACTATCATGTGTGAATTGACTTTTTCCACAATCTGTCACCTTCTTCCAAAATGGCAATGGTCATCTAAATCCACTTAACAAAATGCTGGTGATTGTGTCAGATACTGGGCTGTGTTCTGGAAGTCCAGTAGAAAAACAAAGACCCTGACTTCATCAAATCTACACATCCATGAGACATAACACAATACACACAGATAAATGAGGCACAGTGTAATTACAAATTGTGCTATGTGCTTTGAAAAAAGACCAGAATGACATGACTCTACTCAAGTTGTGGAAAATATCTTAAATATGGCAGCCAAGGAAGGATTATCTGTGAAGGTGGTGTCTGAGATGAGACCTAACCAGTAAAAGAAAAGAGTGGACTCATCCCAGTAAAAAAGATGGGATGAACTAGGCTTAACTTGGTGAAAATCCAAGTAAGACTCTGGAGAGCTGTGGAAACGGCTCAGTAAGTAAAGTACTTTAAAGTGTTTGTGCTACAAGCATGAAGACCAGAGTCTGATCCCTAGAAGACATTCAGATAAAAAGCTGAGTGTGGTGGCACACATTTGTAATCCCTAGTGCTGAGGCAGCCAAGACAGGGAGATTCACAGAGATTGTGAGACCACCAAAAGTCTAATAAAGTTCTAAAGTCAGAAATTTCCAGGATAACAGTTGTGGATGAAAATAATAAGGTAAAAGGAAGGAGCCGTTGCCATCAGACTAATTAAAAATTAGGTCAGATCCAGCTATGATGAAAGAACCAAGTATCTTGGTATCTAGGTTACACTCAACAGTTCTCAAGCTTTAACAAACACAAGAATCATCTAGGAAATATGTGGGAAATATGGACTTTCAGGTTTCATCCCAAGGGATCTGAAGGATTTTTAGACAATTGATTTAGTCAGCTTTGACGCACATTGTTCTCTGGGTGCTCTTGGGAAAACACTGAATTGAAGGCATTAGGTAGGAGGACCACAGCTGGGCACAGGAGGCCAGGGATCCCAGAGTGCAAGAAAAGACAGTGAGTCAAAGCAGGGAGGAGGGGTACACACCATCAGGTCTGCAGACATTCCCATGGCTTGCTTGCATCTGGCTTCTTTGTGCTCAGACAAACTGAGTCACAAGGATTATAGTGAATGCTGAAGAGCTCAATCTTGGGAACCTTGGAATCCCTACAGAAACCAAGTAGATGGAGCATTATCATGAGGTGGAGAGAAATGTTTACTAATGGGGGCCCAGTGGCAATCATCACATCTTCTTCCACCCCTGCCTTTCCCAGGAGGATAAGGAGTTAAATATGTTTTTGCAACAGACTGCAAGTCCCACTGGACCATCAGGATGTCATCAGTAGTGAGGTGGGGGTTGCTGGGGAGCTCTTTAAAAGAGAGTGAGATAGTGGCAAAACAATTGGCCCTGTCATCCAAACCCATCCAAGCAAATTACACAGAAAACAAGTCCAAGTCATTATGATTTATATAAATATACATTTTAGTTTTCATTCCAATTAAGCCAGCCTTAGTTATCACTTGCTGGGTTGTTTGCAGGTCTTTAATTTTCATCTGCAAATGCCCATTAGCCTCATAAAGAACTGGAAAGAAGACCCAACCCTCACATCTGTTTTCTTGTTTGTTTGTTTGTTTGTTTGTTTTTGTTTTTTCCAGCTCCACAGATAGCCAAGGAGATGTCTAGATAGAGACACAGCCTGGAGAATATTTCAAATTAAAAATTTTCAAGATACTTAAAGGGGCTGGAGAAATGGCTTAGTGGGTAAAATACTCACTGCCCAGGCATAGGTACTTGAGTTTGGATCCCCATGGTAGCCTGTCTGCAATCCCAGTGCAGAAGTGGTGGGAACCCCACAGCGAGTTTGTAGCTAGACTAGCCAAATCAATGAGTTTGGATTCAAATGAGAGACCTTGCCTCAAAATACAAGTCGGAAAGACACATAACACCAACCCATAGCCTACACCTGCCAACCCCCACCCTCCTCACACACACACACACACACACACACACACACACACACACACACACACACACGAATGCTTGTACACATGTGCGTATGCAAATACAAAAAAAAGACACCTGTAGGCTAAAGAGGCAAAGACACATCAATATGAAAGTTTTGTTGAGTTAAAACCATCCTGAGGGTTCCATAAAGGGCAGAACATCAGACTTTCCCTTTCTTCATTCCACACCTACAGTTGTGCATACAGAAAAGGTGAGTGGGATGGTGAGGCCTCTGTATCAGTATTACTCAACAATTCACTTGTTTGGATTTTTTGCTTGTTTTGTGATGAATGGTCTCATGAAGCTCAGGCTGGTCTTGAACTCATTATGTAGCCAAGACTGATCTTGAGCTTCTGATCCCCCTGCCTCTATCTCCCCAGGGCTGGGATAACAGGTGTGAGCCACCATGCTTTGTCTATGTGGTGCTGGAGATCTAAACCAGGGCCATGTGCTTCATCTCAACTCATTTTAAAAATAAAGGCAGTAGGCAGTAAGATGAAAAAACAAGAATGCTGGAATTCTTGTCCTGAGGAATTCACTTTGGTTTAGACACTGTAGTATAAATATGACCTTGAGTTGGTGTTAAGGAGGCCAGGTCTGAGGAAACCACTATCTTATAGCATGCTTAGGACAAAGATACTTAGGATTTTATCAAACAGCTTGGAGAATTTCAAGTCTGCTAGAAATACCATACTTTGTTTTTCCCAAATGAGATTTCATGCAGTCTCACACAGCTGCTAGCATGATCTTTCAAAAATGTCAGTTTGATCTTGTCACTCCTCAACTAGGGACAAGGGTCTGAAAACTCCCTACAAAGGAATATCTTTTAGATTTTGTAGTCCAGCCTGTTACATTTACATGGTTCTTGCCTTGCAGCACTGAAGCCAGACACAGTGTGTTAACAAAATGCCATGACTGAGTTTTATTGTTTGTTTGTTTGTTTGTTTGTTTGTTTGTTTTTGAGACAGGGTTTCTCTGTGTAGCTTTGCACCTTTCCTGGAACTCACTCTGTAGCCCAGGTTGGCCTGGAACTCACAGAGATCCACCTGGCTCTACCTCCCTAGTGCTAGGATTAAAGACTTGTGCCACCATTGCCCAGCATAACTGAGTTTTAATAGCATTGATTTTGCAGAAACAGGTGACTGGCCAGGTTTGGCCTGGGGGCAGTTTGCCCAGGTGTAGACTCCCTGGAGGAGGATACCACTTGTGAGAATGGGTCTCCATCCATAGTTTGCTCAGTTTAATCTCAGTGCCCAGTTCTCCATGCTTTGGACAACCCTCACAGCTTTTACACCAGCCCTCTGGAGCTTTCACATCCTCCATATATTCACCATGGTTCTTCACAGTTCCACACCTTATATGTGACATATGTTATGTTTGGATGGTTTTTCCTGTAATTTCCAGTATAATTCTGATTTGCCTTTCATATTCTAGCACACATGTGTTCCAGATCATTTTTTTTATTATTTTGTCAACATCTGATTACTTGGAAATGAGGTAGAATGGAAGGGCAGGGGAGATAAAGGGGAACAGAGTCTGGCTGAAATCTCTCTCATTGCCTTACTGTCAAGCATTTCAACACAACAAAAATTTGCTTTGAAAGTTACCTATGTATAGACAATGTTCCTTTTATATCATGATATTTCAAATAATAATGTTAAAATAGCTATTAGTCCATCTAAAATCTCAAGAAGTAGTGAAACTGAAGTCACTCTGACACAAGACTGTTTCAGTCAGCCTATATTCAAGCAAGGGTGGACTACAACCCAGCTCCTTAGCCAAGCACTGGCATTATTCAATACGTAGAAGCCACTGATATGTGGAGGGAGATGCCAGCAGACAGACAGGCATCTGCAGGCAAGGGTTGGGCAGTGACTGGTCAGGATCAAGTCTCAATACAAGCAGAGGAACTACAGTCCCTATCAAAAGTAAAGACAAGACACCAAAGAAGAGGGGAAAAAGGAACCTGGTCTATGAGACAGTGCTAATCCCAGATGCCAAAATAGCTCTGTCAGATTCTCTTCTGCCTGGCTTTGACATCACTTTCAAAGTTGGCTTCTTGAAGTCAGCATTGTTGAGCATCATGGCTTTGTGTTATCTGGCCTTGTTGAGGAATCTCAAGTCCCAGAATATTCTGCAGGACAGATCTCATTAGGGTTGATTTTTCTAGGAAAACATCTTCTTTTCTTTTCAATGTATGACCACCTTTGAAATGAAAAATAACATCATAGCCCCCTTTCTCTGAGATTCTTTTGAGCTTTCTCCTTTAACTTTCAACATTCCATCTATGAACACCTTGAAGGACCTTGTTTTAAGCCTTTGGAGCTCTGAGGTCAGAGTTCACCTCTTAATTGAGCTTCCCCACATCAAGAACAGACAAGAGGCTATCTGCCAGGCTGGATTTACATATTTGGCAGCCCAGTTTTCCCTTCCTCCCTTCCATTCAACACAGAAGGACCTGCAGAAGCCTTGATCTCCAAGGAGTCTGTGGCCATAAGGAGGAGAGATAAAACTGTTTTGTCTGCTTTGTAGGGGGACCCAAGGGAAGACTGAGCTATGCCTGCTTGAGTCTTATCAAAAGAAAAGTGGTTCCAGTGCTTTTATTTTTTTAATAAGTAATTCAGAAAACAAAAACTTGCAAGTAAGAATATGAAATTAAATTTGCCAAATATGCTGAGTTGGTCCTTAGAGAAAGTTTATCTCTATAGCATAGTCAAACAAATCAACTTGTGGGCACCTGGAAGTTACAGCATGGCACAGATTTAGTTTGTTCTTCTGGAGACAATATTATCTGGCGTGAAGAATGGGAAACATTAATACATATTTTAGCAAATGAAATTGCAAATTATGAGGAAGGACTTCTGGGGGCTCTTCATTGACACATGCAGCATCTTGTTTTGTCCAGCAGCCAGCAGGGGGGATAGGACCAGGCCAAATTCCTCCATTGCTTGGCCTTGGATAGCAGTCTTTGAGGGTTAAAGTGGGCTAACCAGAAGCCTCACACTTCTCTCAGTGATTAAAATGGAAGATGTGATCTCTAGTCATTCCTTTTGCTTTTATAGATTGGCATTTCTCAAAGTTGAACTGGACAGTTTGTGGGGAAAAAAGTGAAATGTTCTTTGTAGCATTTACCATAAAGCCACTTTGACTTTCCCCTTAAATGAGGTTTTGTCATTATAGAGAATACTTTCCACCTCCATGTATCTAGAAATACATAAATGGTTCCATATTCAGCATGGTGGTGATTTCATTTGGAAGAGTGGCAATGGCATCATTGCAAATCCTCCACTGACATCAAGCAATGACAAATACTGTGAAAGGGAGAGAAGATGTGAATCCCAGATAAGTTGCCCTGTTGAGAGAAGAAGGCAAGACAGAAGACCACCAACCTCTGATCCTTGCACTATCTCAACTCATTCTGCTTTGGGCATGGGGCCAAGAACTGAAGTGTAAATCTAATTAATCTTACAGAAAAAAAAAACAGGAGTCAGATATTGGGGTAAAATCTGAAAGATCCAAAAGCAAGAGAGCAACCATAGTCACTTCCTTCCTCTTCCATCCCTCCAGTTCAGAAAGGCCGAGATCCTGTCTCCACCAGCTTTATCACTTCCTGTCTCTGCCCCACCTTATTACTTCCTCTCTCCTCTCTGTACAGACCTCCAGACCTCTATGGTTAGCTAGTGGCTAACTGCCCTCTGACTTCAAGCAAGCTTTACTTATTAGACCATAACAAAATATCATACAGCATTTCCCCTTTTTGTCTAAATAAAAAATGAAGATTTCAGCTAACATAGAAAAACTATATACAATAAGTACATTAACTATTAAAAATATAAACATAGCTGGGCGGTGGTGGTGCACGCCTTTAATCCCAGCACTCGGGAGGCAGAGCCAGGCAGATCTCTGTGAGTTCGAGGCCAGCCTGGTCTCCAAAGTGAGTTCCAGGAAAGGCGCAAAGCTACACAGAGAAACCCTGTCTCGAAAAACCAATATATATATATATATATATATATATACATGCAGGAATTACATTAACAATTCTAGTCTAGTCCATTAGCATTTGACAAAATCAGAGAATTTTCTATCCTATCTTGGTTGAGTCCAAAGTGTTGTATCTAATTCACTTTCTATCCTAACTTGTATTAACAACCAAAAACTATCTTTTTATGTCTCTCAATATACACCATAAAGGCAATTTTTTTCTCTATCCTTTTCTTATAAAAGTATAATGAAGAAATAGTATTTTAAATCAATAACTATGACAGACCATCCTTTAGGTAATAGAGAAGGCAAGGAAATTCCAGGCCTTAAAGAGCCCATTGGCTGAATCACCTTATTAATAACTCTTAGATCTGTTATTATTCTCTATTTTCCATACATTTAATAACAAATACAGGTGAATTCCAAGGACTGGTTTATTCTTCAATATTTTGAGCATTTAGCTGCTCCTGTATCAGCTATTCTAAGGCCTGTAATTTTTCTGATGTCAAAGGCCATTGTTCCACCCAGGCAGGTTTGTCAGTTAACAATTTTAGAGGTAGGTCTGTTGGTACCTTTGAAAGAACAGCAGCTGTTGTGCTCTGTTCTTGTATAACCTGAATGGTTGGTACTATTCTTTATAATGCCTTTTAATATTTTTCCAAGAAGTATATGGTAGTTTATGGTTTGTTTCTGAGATTGGAGGAATGTTAATGTGGGTATTCCATTATAGTAAACAATCACATCCCCATGAATTCACTGCTATATTAGCCACATATGCCTTTAATTTTCTTCTTTGTCCTTGTGGTCCTATACATTTGACCCATCTCATACTCTGTTTTACCTGAGATAATGTTCTAATCCCTAAAAGTTGAACATTTACCTCCTGCAGAGGCCAATTTGGAAGCCAAGATTCAGGTAAAATTATTGTTACATCTGTCCCTGTGTCTACAAGACCTTCAAATACAACAACCTTTATTCATATTTTTAGATTTGCTCTTTGATCATTTACAGAAGTCTGCCAAAATATTTGCTTTATGGTTTCTCCTGAAATTTTTGTTTTATCTTCTAAAAGCTATTCTATCATCCAGAGCAGTATGTTTTTTTAATAGGCAATAGGTCCTTTAATTGCTTTGGGAAGCAGTTTTCCCCACAGTGACAGGGAATGACTGAACCAAAATTGACATGGGAGCCTTCAAGAGGCCACCAAGGTGTTTCCCAATAGCAAAGGGTAACCTTATCTGCATTCATTGGTCCAATGTCAGCCTTACATTGTGATTTTTCTTCAAGCCTCTGGAAATCACCTCTCCTATCTAAGCATCATCATGGTTATGAGATTCAATATTGACTGTATTTCAGATCCATTTATCTATGGGTACTGATATTGCCTTTAAAGGCCTAATTACCCTTTTGCATTGTGAATTAGCATTTCCAAAAGCCAAAGATTCAATTATTTGTTGTCTAACTTCTGAATTTGGTATCATTCTATATATAGCTGAAGTCAATCTTTGTAAGGAATCAGTGAAGGTTTCTTTGGGGCCCTGTATAACTTTAGTAAATGACTCAGTTCTCTTTCCAACTTCTGCAGTTCTGTGCCAAGCATTCAGATCTGGTGCACAGCACATAGCCAGGTTGTGGTCATCATATAGACCACATTATTAGCATTAGCATACATTAGCATAATTGTCCTCTCCAGGAAGTTAGTCTTGGGAGATTTTAATACCTTCTGCCCTACTTTGTTATTCAATGGTTGTAGCCTCATCTTTCCACTAGGTCCTCCACTATAATTGAGGACTAGGTTCCAATACTCTTGTAACCAAGTCTTTCCAGGCTTGTGGGACAATTCTGTTACTAGTTGACCATGAATTTAACATCTGTTTTACAAAAAGTGAATGTATACCATATGAGACTATGGCTTCCTTAAATCTCCTCAAATCTAACATTTCCACAGCTTTTATATAGCCTTGGGGATAGCTGTCATTTGGCAGTTGTTTCTGTAAGGTGACTGGATAAACTAAGATTGGTTGTTCCTCCCTAATTTTATAATGTAACAGTCAGGTTGGTTCTCCTTTAAATTCCTTTGTCTGTGTCTGGATATCTCTATTATCTGTTTTAATGGGTTTTTCTAAGGCTTGTAGCTTATTCAAAATTGCATCATTTTCTTTAGTATTAGTTGTAGGGATTGCATATTATCAATAGTAACCTTTTCTAAGGTCTGTATCTTATGAGTAGCAAGTTTGTCTAAGGTTTGTATCTTATCAGTAAATTTCTCATATCTGACACTAATATCAACCAACATGTTTTAGGGCAAAAACAAGAATTACCAAACTATAATGATTACAATTGACATTATGTAAATCCTGTCTAAGTAAATTATCCCCCTCATTTAATTGTTCCATTTTTAAACCATCCTTTGTGTAATCATACAGAGACCTAACTCCTTCCATCATAATAGTGTTTCCCATTTTTTAATGTGGAAAAAACTCTCTTTTTTTTAAAACTAACTCCCCCATTTAAGAACTCCCAATTGTCCCACCAAATCTTCTGACCTGCTGACAATGATGGTGAAGTGTGAGGCTGACTGCTGCTGCATAGCACATCTGAGCAGAAAACACAGGCAATGCACAGCCTGACTGAGGACATATGCAGCTGCTAGCATGTAGCTGTGAGCTGAGAGTGTATGGCAGTTGCAACAACAGTAGAAGCCCAAGCAGGTGTCAAGGCAGCTACCTAGTGTGGCAGCAGCCAGAGAAGGGGGAAGCCTACAGCACACTGGGAGCAGAAAGCAGCTGTCTGAAAAACACATACAGGGGATCATGTAGAAGAAGCATATCCGGTGGAAGCTGCTTGAAGGCAGAGCTGGCTGATGGAGAGGGGCTAACTCTGGCAGCATTTGGAGCCCAAGTGCCTATGGAGTTTGCTGTAGAGAGGCTGCAACAGAAAAATCCCATACTTGCTCAGAGGACTTTGGGGAAGAAATGGAAAGCCAGCTGATGGTGTGGTGACTCTGCAGGATGCAGTTCCCATGTGCTTTGTAGCCACTGGCAAGCTGCTTTTTCATGAATTTGTGCCCAAGATGTTGGAAGTCAGATGAAGCATAAATCTAATTAGTCTTATCAATAAAAAGCAGTAGTCAGGTATCAGGATAAAATATGAAAGATCAGAGAAGCAGGAGAGTAGCAACAGTCACTTCTTTCCTCTTCCATTCCTCCAGTCCAAAAAGGTGGAGATCCTGTCTCCACCCTGCTTTATCACTTCCTATCTCTGCTCCTCCTTATCACTTCCTGTCTCCTGCGCAGACCTCCAGACCTCTATGGTTAACTAGTGGCTAGCAGTGCCTTCTGACTCCACACAAACTTTATTTATCAGAACACAAACAAAATATCACACAAAGAACAGACAGAACAGAGATAGCCACCCCATCTACCAATAATTCCTTCCAAAGATGATTCTTGTTGGGTGAGCACATGAGATCATATAAGTACTGACTTATCCACCAGGACTCTAGGCTGCAAAAATCCTATTCTTCACTGGCAACTAGGGTTTCACTAACTTCAGCCCAGACAGACTCCACAACCCACACTCAATCACATTCTAATTCCACCATGTCTAGTTGTAGATGACAAGTCCAGCATGATGACAGTCTCTCATGTCAACTATACTTGCAATTATCGGAGGAGTATGTTATAAACTTTGCCTCCAAGAATGATTTCTCCAGTGACATTGAAGAATCAGTCTCTAGATAAACTGCTATTTCCATCAAAGAAAAGATGCCAAGCATCAGACTAGGTCTCTAGAGTGTATACTGCAAAAGAGATGCCAAACAATAGGAAGACATCGAAGAGATTTCTGCTTTGGTGCCACACTATGAGGCATGAGATTGTTACACCACAGAGTGCCTCCTATGTGCAGCCTTCCCTGCTAATGCAAGCCCAAGTCGATTCTTGCCAAGTGTGTCTGATTGTGGTACCAAAATCACATCCCAAATGATCACTATAGGGGAGTCTTAAAAATACTGTTTAGTTTCCCAGTGTCTGCATCACAAAGGATAGAACAGTTGGAGGAGGTGCCAGCAGATACAGAGGGAGCCAGCCTGCACTATTCATTTTTCCCACCACTTTGCGTTCCATCCAAGCAATGTAATTTTGAAGAAATCAGCCAAGTAGTTACCAAGGTGTCAATGTTCAGAGGGCCCTTTAGAAGGCAGAAATATAAGAGGTGTTCTAAAGTGTGATGTTGCTTGATTCACAAACTTCCTGTATGCATGTACTGGAATCAACACATCTTTTCCCAACAGACACTTTGTAGATTGCACAGAAAAGTTGGCAAATGTTTTTCAAGCCTACTTTTTTTTTTTATCTGCAATGACATGAGAATACCATATACCTCTTCATGACATTTGTTGTGCAACTGAAATAAGATTATACATGTGAAGAACTTGGTGCAGTGAAGAAACATAGTAAATGGAGGCAGCATTTTGTATATAATTATTTAAGTATATAGCTTAAACTCCCAAGCCTGACTTCTGAGTGTGCATGTGCAGATCTCACATGGTAAAGTCTTGCTGCAGCTTTTCTGGATTCTCCTTTAGGAATGGCTTGAATACACACATGCAATAATAAGTCTTATTTCCCCTTAAGCTTCCTTTTTTCTCATAACTGAAGTGATGTGACCATCTCAAAACTACCATAGGGCCATTGAATGGTTTCAATGTGACAATCCATTGAAAGTAATGGCATACTTCCTGTTGCATAATAAACACTGAATAAATTAGAGAAATTACTTATTACTCACCATGTACAGAGTTCTGTTTCAGGTGCACTGAAAGTTCTTACCATCTGTAATTCAACAAACATTTGCAGAGTGCTGTGGATCATAAAAGATCATGGCATCATTCCTGTCCCATGGGAGCTCACCATGCTATGGAGATAAATTGACAAACAAATCAATGCAGTTAAAGTCTAAAACATTGATCCACAGTATCTATGCATTCCACAGACACAGGTATGGGTAGCTATCTCTGCTTGGCTACAGTGATTGTCTTCAAAAGATAGTGAAAAAGCAGGAGGAGTAGCAAGCTACACAAAGGGAACTGCAGGTCAGAGGCAAATCTCAAGCACAGAGTATAAGGCAAAAGGATTCAGAGTCTGGTGAAAACTTAGCCATACACAGTCACATATTATGCTAGCTAGCATTATCATAAACCATGTAAAACACTATGTACCATGTGACCCTATCAATTCAAGAAAGTTTCATTGCCAAGAGGAATCAATGCCAATTAAATTTTCTCAGCCTTCTTACTTACAGAAAGTAGAATTGCATCTGATGCCAAGAACATCTGATAAGATTTTCTGCATCTGTCTCTCCAACATCTCTTACCTCTTTAACCATAGAACACCTCTCCCTTTTCTGATCCCCAAGCACCCACATGCAACTTATATTGTGATGGTCTCTTTGCCTCTGTCTCAGCCATGTCTCCCTTGAGCCCTTGCTTTGCTCACACTGCTGGTCAGTCACTGTGAATACAGCTAACATGGAGTTTCAACTGTGCTTCAGGACAGGACAGACAGACCTAAGGCATAGAAGAGCACAGACGCTTTGTTGCAGATGACACAAGTTAATATTATGCTGTTTGATAAGGTTTGAGCAGGTGGAGAAGGAGGAAAATGCTATTTGTAGGAGGGAGAGAGGGAGATAGCATTAATGTAGAATCTCCATGCATCAGGAATGACTGTATTTGCTTGGCTCACAGTATACCTGGTGGACAGGATTTTCTGAGCAGTCACAGCACTCTGGAGGTAGAAAGAACCTCTTATATTCTGAGTTCTAGCACCCTGGCTTTGGAAGTAAAGTTAAAATCTAAGAGACAGAGGACACATTTGTTCTTATTTACAATTTCAAACTTTTTTTATCCAAGAAATGTCTCTTGGGTCAGAGTTAAAATCTAGATTTTTTATGCCCTGAAAACTGTGTTGGCATGTAGATGAATATATACAGTCATGAAAAATAAGAACTACACAGCATATGTTAGTGTATGCTCTGAAATAAAGAAAAAGATGATATCTTGCTTTCTGACATGGTAACAAAATGCCTGAGAAAAACATCTTGGAGGAGGAAGGATTTATTATGGCTCATGGTTTCATAAGTTTCTATGCATAGTCACCTGGCTTCATTATTTTTGTCCCATGGTAAGAAAAGAACTATATCATGGAGGAAGGACATGGTGAAGGAGAGATGCTTGCCTTCTGGCAGCCACAAAGCAGAGGCAAGAAAAGGCTGGAGACAACAATCTACCCTTAAAAGACACATTTCAGTAACAAGCAGGGCTTAAGGAGGGATACGAGGATCTCCCTGGGAAGGGGAAGTAGAATAGATTTTGCAGGTGACCTGGGGGTGGGTGGGGTTGGGAACAGGATGGATCAATAAGACAGGTGGATACTGCGAGAAATTACTGAAATTGAAATGGAAACTCCATGGAATCTATGAAAATAACCCTACCAAAGACTACTAACAATGAGGGACACAGTCTGAACCAGACAAGGCCTCAAGTGAGGTGTATAAAGCCTAAAGCACTGGGCCATGCCTTAAGCTAACAAAGAGCTCTGACATGCACAGTAGTATCCTGACCCAGAGGACCCTGAAACTGGAACCTCAAGATGACCACTGTTGACATACTACCCAGAGCCAACCAGGAAACACCATGGCAGCTGGAAGCAGAGTGTGCCAAAAAGTACACACATAAATACCTCAGTCCTTTGTTTAATAAACAAGATTGCTTACAACCTCCTAGATCCTGTGTCATTTGGTTCTGTGTCTGTTCACCCCCTGCCGCTGGGATCAGAGACAGTGGGACCCCAGCTGCAGAGCAAGAAACACTCAAGTAGAGGGATTGGAACACCAATCTAGTCACAAAACCTTCAACCTACAGTCTGTCCTTACTGCAGAGTGTTCTGAGACCAGAAACTAGAAGAATCCTCATCAAAGAGACCAGAGAGACTTACTTCATCCAGCAACTGCGAGCAGATGCAGAGTTCCACAGCCAAATATAAGGCAAAGCTTGTAGAGTCCTTTGAAGGACAAGGAGAAAGGATCTGAGGAACCAGAGGGGTCAGGGATACCAGGAGAACACAGCCTACAGAATCAACTGACTGGGACTCATGTAGGTTTGCAGACAACAGGGAGTTTGTAGGGGTCTGACCTAGGTCCTCTGCATTTATGTTATGGCTGAGTAGTTTGGTATTTTTGTGTGATTCCTAACAGTGGAAGCGGGGGAAGTCAGTGACTTTTTGCCTACTTATGGGACCTTTTCCTTCTACTGAGTTGCCTCACCCATTCTTGATGTGGTAATATATACCTGGTCTTATTGTAACATTATGCCATGTTTGGTTGATGTTCCTGGGAGGCCTGCTCTTTTCTGAGGGAAGACAGAGGAGGTGTGGATCTGGGGGAAAGAAGAGTGGGAGGAGGAACCTGGGAAGAGAGGGAGAGAGGGGAAACTGCAGTTAGGATGGAATATATAAGGGAAGAACTTTAAAAAAGCGAAGAGTTAACCTATGAAATAGCACAAAACCTTTGTCACATATTCATCTAACAGAGGATTCCCTTGTAGATTATATAAGAAACTAAAACACATTAAACAACAGAAGTACACACACACAAAAGACACATTCCAATGAACTACATCTTTCAGATAGACCAATCTCTAAATAGTCTATTAAGCCATTAACTCATCAATGAGTTAAGCCATTGAGGAGACCAATGCCCTCATGGTCCAGTCACCTCTAAAGACCCCCACACCATTGCTCTGGGAACCAAGCCTTTACATGAGTCTTTGGAGAAATATTCCATACATAAACCACAACAGGGATGGACTCCTGTGACTATGTTTTTCAGGATCTGTTTTTTCAGGGATAGACATGAGGACAATAACATTATAGGGTAGGAGTTTTAAAAGTAGGAACTAATTCTTATTTACCTGGGTCTTGCCACTTCTAAGGCATGTAGGTCATTTGCTCTTATTACTTAGCCCCTTTGAGCCTCATTTTCCCCACCTATAAAACAGAGGACACGATACTGGAAGTCCCTTCCTGAGTTGTTGTAGGATCAACTGCAACAGTACAGAAATACCTGAGAGGAAGGAATGGCACCAATTCCCCACTCAGTTGGTAGTAGCTAACATTATTAGCTCTGTTGAACAAATTCTGCAGGCACCTTGCAGCAAAGACATTCTAATATGTCTGTGTCTACTTCCAATCTCACTTATTGTATTTCTCTTATGCCCTGGGCCATGGGCAGTATTTACATCCTAGAAGTTCTGATGGCAGCATCAGCATTGACTGTGGGACCATCTGGGGGACTCTCTCAGCTGCCCCTTCCTCAAGATGACCATACCACGTGGCCCTGCAGGGACAACAAGTCCTTGCCAACTGAACTTGGCATGAGACATGTGGGCAGCAGGTCTGGCAGGGCCTCTATCCTGGCTGGGCAAGGTAAGCAGGCAGATGTTGGGTCCAACACAGGTATTGTCCAAGATGGTGGCAGCCACTGGTATCAGATTTTGCTAATTTTGTCTCCTTCTGGCATAGCTGTCTCACACAGCCCTGGAATATCTCTGGCATTAGAAAAGGACAACCACCCTCCCAATGCCAACAGGACAAATAAAGAGGTGTTGGAGAGGTGGGAAAGATGGAGAAGCGAAGAGGGGTTTTTGTTCTTGTTTTTGTTTGTTTGTTTGCTTGCTTTGTTTTGGTTTTATTTTTCTTTAATGTTTTTCAGGAGGTACTGCAGGGGTTAGGGGAGGATATGGGGGACTGAGAGGTGAGCAGAATTAGGGTGCATGATGTGAAATTCCCAAAGAATCAATAAAGAAATTGTTAAGAAAGAAAGAAAGGAAGGAAGGAAGGAAGGAAGGAAGGAAGGAAGGAAGGAAGGAAGGAAGGAAGAAGAAAGAAAGAAAGAAAGAAAGAAAGAAAGAAAGAAAGAAAGAAAGAAAGAAAAAGAAAGAAAGAAAGAAAGAAAAGAACTCTTTTTACCTACCATTTTGGGGCAACTTCCTTCCCAGAGAAAAGTCCTGGCTCAGTTATGAGACTTGGTGTTCAGAAGAAAAAGCTCTCATGCTATACCCAGTTTCTTGCTGAGTTGACCTTTCACCTAAAAAAGAAAATGACATGGCCAAGTTCACCTGTCAAATTCATAAGCCCAATAGGGGCTATTCCTTGCATTTGGGGACAAGTTTTCCCATCTCTTCTAGGCAAACATACCAAACATTTAGTTAAATCTCATCTAGAAGACTCGCTGGTGCACATGCTCATCCTTTAATGTGGCATGTTTTCTATAAGATTTCTTCTATTTTCCAAGCATAGCTGTGCTTCACATTAGAAAAGGTCTGAGCTGTGTTATCACGAATTGTAAGTCTCATTCTGGCTCTGCCACATCATTGATTTGTGACCTTGGACAAGTGATTTCCTTCCTTGGGGCTCAGTCACCATATGTATAAAATGTGGATAATGCAGCCTACTCTGTGTTTCAGATATAGAAGGACGTGAGTTATGTAAATTACTTGCTATTGTGTCTGGGGCATCATAAGTGCTCATTAAATGTCCAAGCTATTATTTCATGTAATTAGTTTCAGAACAAACAAAGTCACATCTCCTTTAATAGTACAATTCATCTCTCCAGTTTCCCATGTGCCTGATTACCAGAAAGCCCAGAATTTCCTACTGAGGCCCTTAAATGGTCCAGGACTGCTTCTTCAGCACAAAAGAGGCACTCGCATCACAAATACTTCTCAGAGAGCTGGAGAATCCAGTCAGGGAGTGGTTGCCATTGTCTCCTGCCATGTTGTGTAGGTTTGGCATTACAACTAATCTGCTCATTGAGCCTAGCTGTTGCTTTAGAGTTGCCAAGCCTGACACAGTAGTAGTTTTTTCAGGATGTAGAGATAGAGAACAAGTCAACTTCCATCTTGTGGGGACACACTGATAGTCTAAGATGCCACCTGCAGGCCTAGCTGTCAAGTATAGCACTCCTAACTGTAGGCTGCAGTACTTATTCTTGTGCTGTAGTTGGCTAAGTGCTAATTTAGACCAAAGTATTCCATGTTATACATGTGTACATGAACACACATTTGTATGTGTACAAATATATAACTTATATATAGAGAGATCTCATATATATGTATATCAAATATTGATGCATGCACAACAACTCAAGCACTGGGCATGGATGCACGGATTCTATACTTAATTTTTGTAACTACTATCTTAAACTGAATAAAATACCCAAAACTTGGTGTTTTAAACAACAGAAATTCAAATTCTTACAATTTTGAAGTAAGGGAGTCCAAAATCAAGGTGCTAAATCATTGAGTTCCTGACTAGGGCTCTGTTTCAGTTTAGAGACAGCCATCCTCAGTGTGTCTCCATTGTCTCCCATTAGAAGGCAGTAATTTCATCATGAAAGCCATACCTTCATGACCTCATATAACCCTAATGAATTCCCAAAGGCAGTGTATTCAAATGGAATCAAACTGTGGGTTATCTAGTGGAGATTAATATTTAGTCTGTAACAATCACCCTATAAATGAAACTTGAGAACGCTCCCACTCTGCATATGAGAAAACAGGCGTAAGAGGTGAAGTGGTTTGCAACATTGGAGGTGCTTCGAAGAGATTGGGTTATGAAGTAGAACAGCCCAACTCCATATAGTACGAGTTCTTATTTCATTATTTTTACTAAATCTGGGTGTTTTCATTTAAACTTCTTTACAGACACTGTTTAAAGCACATGGTGGCTGAGTGGGGAGTGGTCAGACTGGCACTTGCCAGTGTCAAAATCAACCAGTTCCAGCCAGATAATCACTCTGGGCTTCCCAATTCATGGTGGCTTTAAAGCCACAGATGTCTTCTTTTTTGAAAAACACCTCATCAAGGTCCACACATTTCATCAAAGGAGTTCTAATAACACTGTAATTTAGAAACAGCCAGTACACACAAACAAAGCTAGCTTCCCTGAAAGCTCCAGGACCTGTACCGTCCAAGCAAATGAGCTCCATTCTAACCCAGTGACAGACACTGCTCTTTGTCATTAGACCTTATTTCTGACTTAAAGCTCAAACTCACTCATGCCTGAGGCTGAGAAACAAGAGGATCAGGTTGAGAGACTCAGAACACAAAGATTGGTGACATGTGCAATTCTGATGGCAAATGATCTGAATTAATCCCAATGCTTCCTGTGTAGCCTCAGACAAGTTATTAGACTTTGCTGTGCCTACAGCCCCACCTGAGAAATGGGGCCTGTTAGTATCTCCTATAATTGTTGGAACAAATTACTGATGTGATACATACTGAGAACTGTTTGCATGCATAAAACATGCCGTAATGTAAGACACAAATAGCCGTATATGACCATGAACAATTCATTCAGCCATTCTGACTTTGCTTCCTCATATATAAAAAGCAACACAGAGAAAGAAAATCATATTATGAATCGTGAGATGTGATTTCCAGTCCTAGCCTCTCCCTCAGTAACTGGATATTGACAAGTAAGTCTGTCTCACTGGGCCTCGGTGTTTCTACCTACAAACCAGGAGACAAGCTCAGAACATCTCTTCAATTCTATCAGTCCAAAGATGTTTGTTTCGATTTATCTTGGAACATTTCTGGGTAGCAGGGAGGGTGTTCAATACCAACAAACCTTTAAATCCACATTAAATTGTATTGTTCATATTTAATTACAATTACCTTATGAGGCTGTACCAAATTGGAATATGCTTAAAGTCTCATTTGCTGTTGACAACGCCCTAGGCTAGGAGAACAATATGGATGAGAACAACTCACATTTCACTGCACTCTGTATTCTGTATTAAATACTTTACATGCTCTGCTTCACTCAATTTCTATAGAGGTTTCATGAATTAGATGCAGTCATACCTATGTATCATCGGGGATTGATTTCAGGACCACTAAATACCCAAGTCCAGAGCACTAAAGTCCCCTGATGTAGTATTTGCATGCATCTTATATACATCCTTCCATATATTTCACTTATCCCTACATTATTTTTATATAAATGCTATAGAAATAGTAATTACACTGTATTTATAGAAAAAAATGACAAGCCTGTATACATTCAAAGCATGAATAGATTTAAAAAAAATATTTTCAATCTGCAGTTGGTGCAAGCAAAAGCACCTGCAAGTATGAAGGTTAATATATCATCTTCATTCCCATTGTTCACATAAGGAAACTAAGGCTTGGAGGGTTAAGAAACATGTTTAGTTTGCCACAGACAGCAAGTGTTGTGTGTGGGTTTAAAGAATGGGCCTTAGTAAGATGATTACTTCCACACACCAGTAGTTATTAATGAGCCTGCTATATGGATGGAAACTCTGAGGCTCAGTTAGCAAATCACATACCCAAGTTCTCTTATAAATTAGCACCTCATTCAAGACCAGATCTTTCTTTGCTTTCATCTGGAGTGGGCTGCGCTGTGCAGTCTCTCAGACCCACTTGCTTATGGAATAAATGAATATAAATGAGGGCTGATTTGTATTCATTTCCAGCTAAGGGGAAGATTTACATGCTCTGCTCACACCTCTAACAACACATCCTCATGCAGACTCTTTTGGGTCTTCACTCTCTAACTCACTCGCTGGCCCTGGAAGCTAAGATAATAGCTACATCTGTGGGCACACCAGTACAAGGATCCAACAAGGGTCACCGTCAACCCCAGGGAAACAGCAACAGATGCTATTGCTCTACCTGGAGTAGAAATCAAAGGCAGAGGCCTTTAAGTGCAGATGGCAGAACCATGCAGGACAAAGCAGGTCACAGCAATTCCAAGGACTGGCAGCAGTTGTAAGAGGCTTTGGAGAATAACCCAAGAAAGTTATTAAAATTTTTCTTCTTTTTGAGTTTTGTTTTTTGTTTGTTTGTTTGTTTTGTTTTATTTTTTAATTTGTTTTGTTCTGTTTTTCTTTTTGGGTTTTCAAGACAGGGTTTTTCTGTGTAACAGCCCAGGATGTCCTTGAACTTGCTTTGTAGACCAGGCTGGCCTCAAAGTCAGAGATCTGCCTCCCTCTGCCTCCCAAGTGCTGGGATTAAAGGCATGTGCCACCACCACCATCAAGCAAACTAGCTTTTTAACATAATATTTTTGTTGATTATTTGAAAATTTTACATAATGAACCCTGATCCCACTCACTTCCTGGTCCTCCCAGGTCCACCCTCAAAACAAAATGTCACCGTTGTGACCACTCCCAAGACAAAAAAAGAAGAAGAAATAAAGAAAAAAACACCAAGTCCAATTTGTGTTGCCCATATAGTCACTGGAGCATGGTCAAACTATGAGTGGCAGCCCCTTAAGAAAATTGAGTCCTTTCCCACCTCTACCCTGACCAGAAGCACCACCCTCTAAAAAAGAAACAGTCTAGGCAGTAAGCCATTAAAGTCTACTTTTAAAATTTGTGATAGGGATGCTGATGTGTAACTTTCTAATAATTCATAAAAAATAACAGTACCCAAACAAGGTTGGAGGTAGTATTGAGTTCCTCTTTATAATGTGTCCACATTCATGGGACAGGTATTATTTTGCTCTTAAATCTGAGGAACTATTTCTGAATGAGACTTTCAGATAAAATGTTCTGCTTTACTTGAAATAGAGAATAAAAATTTTATTGAAAAAAATTAATGCATACATTAATGAGTAACAGGGCAGAAGGGCCAAATACAAGCCTTAACACATACCGTGAGTTCACTCAGTGCTTGCTGAATTGATTGGTGTATTCTCTTAGCTTTCAGATCTTACGTAGCTGCAGTAATGCTGCACTGAGTGACAGAATGTATAGTTAAGCAAGTTGGAATCTGTTTCTGAGCAGTTCTGTCAGTCTGAAAGTGCTGCCATCTCCTCCCCTCCTATTTCCCTGCACATGTCCATATTTACAGCATTGTCTTGACAAATTAAACTAACCATATGGGTATTACTTACTTTTGAGTCACTGAAATCACAGTATGTGACAGAAAACTATGTAAGGGGGGGGGGGGAGATTTATTTGGGCCCACAGGTTTTTTTTTTCCATCCTGCTAGCAAAACATGACAGAGAAGTTCTGATCATGGAGGTGGACGTATCACCAAGTCTGTTCATACCACAATGAACAAGAAAGAAAAGACCAGTGCAGGAGATCCAGATAGAACCTTCAAAGGCCCAACTCTAATAAGCTCTTCCCTCCCAACAGTTCTACAGTCTCCTAAAATAGGAACATCAGTTGGGGAACCAGCATTCTAAGCATGAGCCTCCAGATTCAAACCATAGCACCTATATAAAGTAATTAAGTAGCTACCACATCCAGTTTGGTAGATATAAGCATTTTGTTATTATGAACACAATTCAAGAGAGTGGCTTGGGATTCTATTCATCATCCATCCATGCTATCATTCAATGAGTCTCTTATTTTGGAGGAACAAGTATGGTCTTCCGCTTGAACTGAAGGAAGACTGCCAGACACTTTAGCAAAAGCAAAGTCCAACATGAACACAGGAGGATGTTACTTCAGACTGAATAATATGCTGCTTTCAGGAGCTGCTCAGAAGTTAAAGATTTAAATATTGATGTAGTTGTGCATTGGCACCAGATAATAAAGTCAGGGCTCTCTGGCTGGTGTTCCCTGAAATGAGATAATCTGACTGATCTCTTCTTACAAGAAGATTGAAAATGGAACCTAGAAGGTCTTGAGATAGGTAAGAAAATAACTTCTTTTTCCTTCTGAATAGTAGACTTTTACACTTTCTGAATTAGAACAGTGACACTCAAGAATACCCCATTGTGGAAAGAACCTACATGGTCCTTTGGCTATGAAGGTAGCCTAAGAACTACTCCTGGAAGAGCCCCAGAAGGAGGCACACAGGGTGTGCCTGGGCCTGCAGAGCCACATACATTTTAGAGGCATAAGTCCTTAGTATGTTAATGTGACTCATATAGATCTTACTTTTCAGATATTAATATAAATAAGAAGATATTTATCTCCTCAGCTGGGAAATCCAGAAAAGCTACTTTGGAGAGGTTATATTTATTTTTATTTCATGGGAATAGAGATGTCTGTAACAGACATTCATTTGAAAATGTTTATTGAGTACCTAACCTGAGACAGCTTTACAATATCTGGAAGTATCATTCTTTGCTTTTTTTTTAAATTTATGCTATCTTGTCTTTTTCTATGTTCTCATATTAGATGTCTGAAATTCTTTCTGAAACAAGGCAGGGCATAATTAAACTGTGCAATACCATTGCTGTAGGAAGCTGATACCATTTGAAGAAGCATTAATCATCATTTCTGATATTTGTTAATTTTACAATTTAAGGAGAAGTTTTACCATGTTATTTCATCTGATTTGTATAGAAACTGCTTGTGGTAAACAGGAATTATTATCCTCATTTTATCAAGAAGAAAGTAAGAGTACAGCTTTTTCGTACAGCTAAAAGCTATGTGTAATGTGGGTGGATACTGGGCCCCATTCTGTTATAACTACACCTACTCCAGCTTTCTTTCCATACACAAAGCTGAATTATACCTTACTCATTTTCTCATTATACCTAGAAGGTACGGACCACATTTGGAATGTGATACTAAAGCTTACGGCATTTGCACTGAAGAATTATCACGAAGATAATGAGGTTTTATGTTACACCTGGTAGACACTTTTCAAGTGATCTTATTTCCTGGAGTCCACTTCTAAGGGGATATTGAAGCAGTGGGCATGTAGAAAGGTACTCACCCTTACATTATCAAACAACAGAGGAAGGATAAAAGGTGAAGGAATCCCAGGAAGACACCCATACCTGTTGGCTGCCTCCCCCAGCTTCCATTAGATTGGCATCATTGAGAACAATTATGTTTCAAACAAATAGAATCTCAACAAAAAGAAAATTAAATAACAGAGTGAATATCACCTCACAGTACTGGAAATGGGACTTAGAATTGAATCTAAGCATAGAATTCTTTTTTGTTTGTTTGTTTGTTTTCCCCAACTTTCTTTTCTATATTTATGATAATCAGTTTGTGAAGAATTCTACATGGACAGAGATAGGCGGCTCTTTTGTTTCTCTTCAGCACTTCATACCATTATTATTTATATCCACCATCTGAATAATGAGAATGCATGGCATAGAAGCAACATCTTTTGGTTTTTGTTGTTGTTGTTGTTTGTTTGTTTGTTTTTTGCTTTTTCAAGACAAGGTTTCTCTGTTTGGTCCTTGCTGTCCTGAAACTCACTTTGTAGATGAGGCTGACCTTGAACTCAGAAACTCAGAGATTCACCTACCTCTGCCTCCCAGTGCTAGGATTAAAGGTGTGGACCACCACCACCTGGCTAGAAGCAACTTCTGAATGCAGGATGCAGGTTGTCTCTGGGTACTTGAACATTCTCAGGTCACAGAGAGCAGTAATTGTTCCAAATCTGGAGACAAAAACAATTGATGTAATGTCCTTCCAAATAAAGTGCATTTTATGTGGCATGATGCCTCAATTACCAGTCAAGTTTCTCATCCCATTCATGTCCCTTTGACTCCCACCTTCCTATGTGTTAGCCTAGATTGTCAAGGCACATTTGAGGATAATTTACATCTGTTTACCCTTAACTTTGACCTTGAAGGGAACCATCAAGAACCTCCTTAATGTGTCCCCTTGCCTCAATTAAAGATGACCCACAATATTAACAGATATTCTCAAAATGGCATTTCCTACCCAAGCTGGTAGTTTCTCTGTGGTGAATTACAAAGAAAATGAAAGCTACTGAAGAAGGTGACATATAGGCTTCTTTTTTTTAATTAAGAGATTTTCTATTCATTTTACATACCAACCACAGATTCACCTGTCCTCCCTCCTTCCGACCCCCAGCCTTCCCCCCAAATCTAAGCCCCCATTCCCACCTCCTCCAAGGCAAAGTTTCCCATGGGGAGTCAGCAGAACCTGGTATATTCAGTTGAGGCAGGTCCAAGCCCCACCTCCCTGCACCAAGGCTGTGCAAAGTGTCTCACCATAGGCACTAGGCTCCAAAAAGCCAGCTCATGCACTAGGGACAGGTCCTAACCCCACTGCCTGGGGGCCCCCTAAACAGCTCAAGCTAAACAACTGTCTGGCCTATCCAGAGGGCCTAGTCCAGTACCATTGGGGTTCCTCAGCTATTGACCCACACAGTTCATGAATTTCCACTAGTTTGGCTAGTCATCTCTGTACTTTTTCCCATCATGGTCTCAATGTCCTTTGCTCATAGAATCCCTCCTCTCTCTCATTGATTGGACTTGTGGAGCTCGGCCTGGCACCTGACCATGGAACTCTACATCAGTTTCCATCAGTCACTGTATGAGGACTTTATGATGACAGTTAGGGTATTCAGCCATCTGACCACCAGAGTAGGCCAGTTCAGGCACCCTCTTGACTATTGTCAGTAGTCTATGGTGGGGTCGTTCTTGTGGATTCCTGGGAACTTCCCTAGCACTCTGTTTCTCCCTATTCCCATAATGTCTTTGTTTATCATGGTATCTCTTTCCTTGCTCTCCCACTCTGTTTCTGTTCCAGGGAATTCTTGGGAGCTCAAGAATATCATCAACAACCAGGCCCTTTCTATTCCCATTCTTCTGGCAGTGGTGGTAGCTCTGTTCTCAGGCTATCCATGAATGTCACAAATGACTGCTGGTATCAGTGAGAATCATACACTCTCCTTATTTATCTTTATCATGGAGAGAGGCAAATCTCTTCCCAAATCACAGGATATAATCCTTTGCCAGTGTTTCAAACATTGGTTCAATACTGGTTTAGCTTGGTTATGGAACCCCAGAATAATTGCAGGAACATCTCATGTCATAATTTTATAAGGCAAATGAGAGGTTACCCATGGAATTTACCCAGGGATAAAGTGACTTTTTTGAGTCACATGCACTGCATGGCAGAAGAGTAGACACTTGAATAAATCCAGTTTCTGTTAGAAGTCTAGTAAAACTGTAGGGTAGCCGAGAGTTTTCAGTACATGCAGCTTATTTGAAAAGTACTCATAAAACTGGGTTACCTCATAACACTGACCCACGACATGACAATGGCCTTTAACTTGAACTAAATCATTCACCATGTCCCACAATCCCAGCTCTTGAATTATAGGTCTTAATGGATCTAGCCAGGGAAAGCCTCTTGACTTGTTCCAGTTTAAAGGCTGAAGGTTCTTTTCTCCTCCACAAAGTAATAATGATATGTGGCTAAAAATGCACTTCCCATCTATTCTTATTAAAAAGAAAGAAAGGAAAAGGAAACAGCCCATGGAGAATGTTGACATATGGAGAATGCACATCTAGCATAAAGAATTATAAGCAGTGAGGTAAGAGCCCTGAGGATACTATGAACTTTTGACCTAAATTATAATGGAATTTCCCACTAACTTTGGACCTCTAAAGTAATAAGTTGGTCAGCTTTCAATATTATAAATCCATCTTAAGATAAACATTCTGCTTCTTTCAATAATATGCAGCCCCAAATGATCTAATCAGATGGAATATGTCTAATCACCAGAACTGGGGTGGTTTTTGTCTCTTGTGACTAGAGGTATTTAGATGGATCTGGCTGACCATCTGTCCAGGAGGCTATAAAAAGGAACTTCACATTATAAAAAGGAACTTCACATTAGTGGGAGGCTAAAGCAACTATTTCTGAAAACTCTTTCAATTCTGATGTGCAAATAGTCTACTAAGCCAAGACAAAATGAAAGGTAAGCCATGTGTGGATAGTACAATATAAACCAAAGCTACTTAAATAAATAATAAGATATCTTTTTTTAAAAAAGTAGTATGGCAAGGAGACAGTATTAATTCATTCATTTGTTCTTCAACCACTTACTCAATCTTAAATACATGCTAGGCACTAGAAACTCAATGACAACTTTCTTTCATGGAATCTACACTCTGGTTGCTCAGGTGTGGTGGGACACACTTGTAATGTCAATGTCAGGGAAACAGAAAACAGATTCCTGGACCTCACTGACCAGTCAACCTAACCTACTTGGTAAGTTCTTAAACAGTGAGAGAACTTGTCTTAAAAAACATATGGACAGTTCCTGAGGATCAACACCAAAGGTTGTCCTCTGACCTCAAGATTCATGCATGTATATATAAACAAGAATACATGTAACATGAATCTTAAAAGATCTTGTCAATAAAAAAAAAACCTGGAGCCAGATATGGGGGTGAAAAGTGAGAGATCAGAGGAATAGAACAAGACACATTCCAGCTCACCTTGCCAACTCCTCAGCTGATCCTGTTTCCATGAATCCTCAGACTGAAAGCCTCTGAGTCCTCACCCATGAGGGTCTCAGTTGAACTGCTTAAAAGCTTCTAGTCCTCATGTCTTATGTACCTTTCTGCTTCCTGCCATCACTTTCTGGGATTAAAGGCCTGTGTCCTTCCCAAGAAAAGACATGAGATCTCAAGTGCTGGGATTAAAGGTGTGTGCCATCAAGCCTGGCTCTGTTCCCAGTGTGGCCTTGAACTCATAGAGATCCAGAAGGATCTCTGCCTCCTGAATGCTAGGATTAAAGGCATGTGCTACTGCTGCCTGACCTCTATGTTTAATAAAGTGGCTGACTTTTTCCTCTGATCCCCAGATAAGCTTTATTGGTGTGCACAAATAAATATCACCACACACATACATTATGACTACCCACAGAAATTTGAGCATACACTCATATAAATCCACACATACATGTGCAAAGGAAGAAACAAAGGAAAGGAGAAAGAAAGTAAAGGAGGGAGAGAAGGAGGAAGGGATGGAAGGAAGGAGGGAGAAATGAATTTCAGAGGGATTTTGGAGATGACTAAGTTGGCCACTCCCATCATGGCATAGCATAGTAAGGCCTTGAGAGCAAAGTGGCTTCAAGAGAAGGGCCTAAGGCAGCAGTTATCAACATGTGGGTCACAACCCCTTTGAGGGGTGAAGTGACTCTTTCACAGGGGTCACCTAAGACCATCAGAAAACATATATATTTACCTTAAAATCTGTAGCAGCAACAAAACAACAGTCATGAAGTAGTAACAAAGTAATTTTATAGTTGGGGTCACCACAACGTGAGGAAATATACTAAAGGGTTGTAGCATTAGGAAGGTTGAAAACTACTGGTCTAAGCTCTATATAAGAACTTGAGGCTTGCTTCTGATAGCTGCCTTAAGTTTCTGCTCCTGAATTCTAGCACAGCACTCCTTAGTCCCCCATGTGTCTTACATGAATCTCAATGTGACCAAGCCTGCTCCTCTGGTAGACAAGTGGTAGACTTTGGTGGTATCTCTGTGGTTAACTCTATTAGCATCAGAGTTTTTCAGCTATAAAGTCATGTCTGCTTCCATCTAGACTCCAAAGATAACCCAGAGATCCTGAAGGCCCAGCCAGGGAATTGCCAAAGGGACAGAGCTACCAGAGAAAGTCCCCACTCAGATAATGCCAAATGGAGCTATAGGTGCAAAGCTATCCTATGGCACTCCAGAATAGAATTCATTGACAGCTTAGGTGAGCTACATACACAAGACTCCAGCCTGTGTTAGGTTTAAGTGGGCTTGACCCAGCAACGTTGTAGTTTCTGATGTTCTGCTAAGCCTTAAAGATCCACCCCTTCCATAGGTAAATAAGATTATCTCAAGCCAAATTTTATGTTTGTCTTGATGGATTTGGAGATTACTTGGGACCTTAGAATGAAATTGTCTACCTCATGCCTGCCTCACCACTGTAAGAAAGCTGTGACATTAACATAGATAAGACACACATGTCCATAATATCAGGATTTTTGACTAACAATAAGTCTGCGAGCACCATCAGCTCCATTTGCTTACCAAGTATCTTGATTTACTTGGAAGTCTATGTTCATATTGATCGATTTCTTTATTCCACTCCAGTATTCATTACTAGTACCTTAATTACTAGAACCCTTAAATCACACATCACACCTCAAACAATGATATTATATATTATAGAATTATACAGAAAGACTAATGTTAGCATTCAGACCCACTCCTTAGGGACCTACCCTGCATCCTGACAACATCATCTTATGTAAAGTCCTCTTTAAGAGAGAACCCTTCCCATTTCCTCTCTCCTGCCATGAGGTAATGTGTACCACCTCTATCCCTTTCTTCCCTTTTCTTTTTCTCTTCTTTTCTCAGTACCCACTCACTTTCCCTCTCTTCCCTTCTCCCTTCCCCCTATAAAACTTTCCACATGGGTGTCATGTCTGCATGGTGTGAGTGACTCTGCCATGCCCCCTCGACCACCACCCACTATGTCTGCATTGTGTATCTCCCTCACCTGCCATGGGGCACCTTGGCTCAAACCTGCTAAGACCTCTCTCCCACCATTTTACAAAATTGGATTCCCAGTGTTGCTAGTTTTAACTTTTTATCTAGTTTTAATTTTAACATATTTTTAACCATACTTAACAAAATAAATTTATAAATCTCAAGGTACAGAATGTTCATATGAACCAAGTCCAATTTTTGGCCGCTCTGCTTTGTTTCCTTCTCCCTGTCACTGTGTCAGGGGCTCAGAGTGACATAGAGAAAACTTATAAATAAGCATGCCTGGGTCTAGCAAAGGAAGAGCCTAGAGTCAGCTTTCTAATAAAAAAGAATAGCATAAAACAATTTTAACATTCTCTATATCCAAATAATTTTTGTTTTAGCTCCATGCTTGCAACAAAACTTAATGAACACACCAGAACACATAGACAAAACTTTTCAACAAAACAAACATACACAACTTTCTCAAGAAATAGACAAAATTTTTCAACAAGACAAACAAAACTTTCCAACCAGAATCAGGCAAGCCACTGTAGCTCATCATGCTGTCCCACTGTAGGGAAAGGGGGGCTGGCTAAAGAAACCCACCCTGAGCCTGAAGCCCAGAACTAGGGAAAGATGGATGAGATCATGGCAGAAAGAAACACAGTTTGGCTCAGTCAGATCAGAGCCATCTCTGCCCCTGGCCAACTGACTTGTGAAACCAACCAATCACAGAGCAGGAAGGTAGCACCCTGGCCTTGGGGCCCAGAATCAGGGAAAGAAACACAGCCTGGGTTTCAAACCTGAGCCAGAAAATTAACACTTTATCCCCAAACCCAGAACCAAGGAAATATGCCCTGACTCTGAAACTAGTACCAAAGTAACACTCTTGGTCCCTAGAATCAGAGTCAGTGAAAGAAATGTGCCCTGGCCTTAGAAATAGTGTCAAAAAGGCAAGAAAAGCCAGTCAAAGAAACACAGTTTGGCCCTGAAATCAGGGCCATCTCTGCTCCTAGCCCACAAAACTAACCAATACCTGGATGACTCTGTCCCCAAGACATCCTATGTAAACAGCCCTGCCTGGTCAGTTGTGGACTGTTCTCAGGGTAGAAGCAGCTACTCTCCTGGACCCCTCCTTCCCAAATAAGTCTCTTTCTCAAAAGAGTTTTGGGTGTGAAGATCTTCATTTACTAGCGAACAGAAGATCCTTGCTGAGACATCCCATAGTGGACAGTGCAAGGAGGAGCAGAACAGAAGATCCTTGCGGGGATGTCCCTCAGTGGACAGAGCAAGGGAGAGCTGAAAAAGTAACACTTTTCTCTGGAGCCAGAGGAGATTGCTACATTTCTGCAGGGGTTTCCCCTTTTGCAGAGAGAAGTAAAAGAAGCAGCATCTTAGGCAGGAGAAGCAGAGCTCTGCTAGGAAGCCCCCTTAAGTGGGGGATGAGCAAAGCTCAGCTATAGTGGCTCTCCAGAAGAGGAGCAGGATTGTTATATCCTGTGGCAAGACCATCCCCCACTGAGAGACCCGCACCTCAGTTCCCCCTAAGACCCGGAGAGCAGAGAAAAGGGACATCTTAAAATAGCTAGAACTGAGTCAGTTTCCCATTCCCAGACAGGGTGAAGTCAGAAGTTTTAAAAGTACAAAATCAGACTGTCTGGTGGTGACTAACCACCAGACGCCCCCCATCCCCCGAGATAACATGACCAGATTTTGGAGATGGGCTGTAAAACTCCTGACAGAGCAAAAAATAAGATAAAGTCAAAGCTCAGGAAAACTGGACCAATTGAGGGTGGACCCGCACTAACCCCCTCCTCTCTGAAGAATTTTATGGTTTTCGCCTTCAAAAGCTAACCTCCCCAAGAAAGAGGAACTCTCCTCCGTGCCTCGATTAGCCAGGCGCTGCAGATGAGGGTTCCCTGCTAGCTTGTATTGCGCCGAGAAGTAAACCTTGCTATTACATTCTGGACATCTTTGGTCTACAGTGGTTTCTTTGGGGGTCCTAATCTGGGCAGAACACCCACCACACCAGGTATAGCCTGACTTTCCTGAACAGTCAGGATACCCTTCCCTGCTGAAGCGGTTCTAGGCCTGACTCTCCCAAGCAGTCAGAATAACTTCTCCTCCAGGGCCGAGCTGCCCTAAGTGGCTTGAGGTACCCAGGATATCTTGCCCTCCAACCATCAGGGCCATCCTAAACAGCTCCAGGTATCTGGGATACCTCGCCCTCCAGCCATAAGAGCTGTCTAAGCAGCTACCTCACCCTCCAGAGCTGCAGCCTCATCACAGCTCCAGCCGTCGACTGATTCCCAAGTGGTCAGGATGCCTCTCCCCAGTGTTGTAAAATTCACATTTTTGGTGCCAAAATCAGAGACCAAACCCACAGAGTTGCAACAAATTTACTTATACCCACCACATTTAAACAGACAGTAGAGAGACATAAGCAGGTCTTCAGAGGAAAGAAAAAGAAAGAAAGTGGAGAATTTTTCTAGGTTCCCCAACTGCCTGGCCCAAAAAAATACTGAGGCCAGTCTCACTTCCAGGGGCATGGTAAGAGGTACGTAGCCCCACCAGAAACCCGAGTGCCAGTATGGAGTGGAAGGCAAAGCCATCTGTGAATGAGAAAGTAGATCTGTTACAGGGAAAGAGAGCAGATCTGCCTCGGGTGGAGCTGGCAAGTGAGGTCTTGGTGTGAAGTTGATACCTTCAAAGCAAACACGCCACGCACAACAGTTAGTGCAAGAGGTTTGAAAGCAAAAGAGTGAAGGACTTAGGAGAGGCAGGCCCTGGCCTCATCAAAGATGGCAATGAAGCCAAATGCCCTGTCTGTTTCTGACAGTCAATACAGCAGCTGTCCATGTGTTCATGTGGTTTTTTACAAGACAAATGGAACACATATGAAACAGATAAACTCAAGCATTCAAAAATCAATCAGAAACAGTTCATGCTGTCACCTCAGTCACACATTTTCATACGCACATAGGAAATAGACCTTTTTTAACAGAAAGACAAAGTTTCCCCAAGAAACTTTAAGCTGACCAACTTAAAAATCTAGAAAGAAGAATTTACAGTACAAAAAATGAGCTGTAGAACTGTAGGCATAGACTGAGAGACAGTCAGGTGGGAGAAAGCCAGGAAGGAGCAGAAGATAAGGGAGACATCCAGTGGGATAGAGCCCAAGGAAAGTGAACAGGACAGACAAAAGGGGAGGGATGGGAGCGTATAGCCCAAGAATCTTTGGATCTACTGGATTGGTTCCAGAAGTTGCAAAGATAAGGGGTATGGGACCAAGTCTGACTGTACAGGTAGATGAGTTTAGAAGCCTTGAAATAGGGTATTAAGCATAGATGTTTGGTGGTAGGCTTATTTCCCATGAGTGAAGCAGAAAATTAGGGCACAAGCTGCTGAGTGATTTGTCAAACATAGAGCAGGGGCCCAAAGGACGCTAAGGTCTAAGAGATGAGACAGCACAGGCTGCTTCAATATTTCATCAAACAGAGAGCAGGGGCCAAGAGACACATGGTTGCCCTGTACTGGGACTTATGGGTGAGGCCAAGAGGTCGAGACAGATGACTCCTCAATTGTGGGAAATGGCCAGAATAGCAGCTTACCGATTATGATGGTGTTGGATGAAGTGAGTGCTGAAGGTTCCAGGGATTCTAGTGTATCTCAGACTGCCATCAGTCAGGAGAAAGCACCTAAAGAGCCTCTGTTGAGCATGGCACCAATTTTGTAAAATGGCAGGAGAGAGACCTTGGTGGGTTTGAGCCACAGTGCCCCATGGCAAGTGAGGGAGACACACCATGCAGATAGGGCACCCATGTGGAAAGTTTTACTGGGGAAAAGGAGAAGAGAAGAGAGGAAAAGAAGGAGGGGACTGAGAGGAGGAGGAGGAGGAGGAGGAGGAGGAGGAGGAGGAGGAGAAGAAGAAGAAGAAAAAAAAGAGAAAAGGGAAGAAAGGGATAGAGGCGGTACACACCACCTCATGGCAGGAGAGAGGAAGGGAGAGAGAGAGAAGGGGGAGGGGTTCTCTCTTAAAGAGGACTTTACATAAGATGGCATTGTCAGGACCCTGGGTGGGTCACCAGGGGGTTGGTCTGAATGCTACCAACTAGGAAAGGGAGAAGTTATACAGTATTTAAAGAAACAATACCAAAGTCAACCCAAGGAATCACTGCTAGGGTCAGGCAGAAGTTGCCAAACCCATATCCAATTATGGAGATGCCAGAATGTGGAGCTGCCAAGTGAGGATCTAGATATCTAAAGTTCTCAAGTGGGAAAGTCAAGGCAGCAATGGTCTGAAGGGAACAGAATTGGGAGGTCATCACCTTGGTAAGTCTCCTAGGCAGGGTTATGATATATGACAAAGTGACAGGTCAGTGCTGTCACTGTGTTAGTGGCCCCTTCAATTGTATGTTTTAAGTAAGAGGGTGCATTATTTATTAATCTGGTACAATTGATAAGCTCACATGCTTAGTTTCTCTGATATTTTCTTGATAAATACATATGTCCACGTACCCCTAATTTAATTTGATAAGTTCACAGGTGGTCATTTTTTATGGCAACAAATCAGTGACTTATGAGTTTGTATCTCATGGTTATTATAAGTATACAGTGATTTCCTTCTTGCACAAATATGATTCACAGTTATTCTACTTGAGCATTTTACTTAAATGGGACAACTTTAAAATGGACAGCCCAATGGCCACTGCTCCAAACAGCAGAGTAACTTGGGGAAGAGGATTGATTGTCTTCTATCCATAGGCATAGTTTTGTTTTAGAAACAAAGAACTTACTTCAATCCAAGTGCTACAGATAGAGAGGAATTTTTCTCTCTGGGTCAACTGAACTTGAATCTCACCCATATCCAACTTAGATACTTTGAGGAAACACTGGGCTTGAATTTTAAAGTTGATGCTGTAACTAATTAAAGTTTGAAGAGCTATTGAGATAGAATAAACACATCTTGTAGATGTAAAAGACAAGAATTCCAGGTGCCCTGGAGAAATTCCATAGTTTGAATGTTTACATAACCTCCAAAACTGGTGTTGAAACTTAATCCTAAGTGTGACAGTGTTGTGAGGTAGGATGTTTAGAAGGTGAACAGACCATGAGGACTGAGCCTTTGAAGATGACATTAGCAGTTTATCAAAGGACAAGGAGGGATAGCCTTTCCACCATTTTGCTGTGTGAGAGCACAGCCTTTTCCTTTTTGACCTTTTGCCTTTCCCAGGTGCATACAAAGCATCATTCCAGAAGCATGGAGCAATCCTCACCAGACACCAAACTGCAGGCATTTTGGTCATGAGCTTCATGCCTCCAAAACAGTAAGAAATAACTTTGTCTTTCATGAGTTACCCAGCACTGTACCTCTGCCTTCCAATGACAGGGGATAACAGTCTGATTTGTAAAGAGTGTGAAGAATGCTATGATAGCTCTAATATAGGAAAAGGATGGAGCCAGAGAAACACTCTATTCTGTTTCCACCATTTGAGGTCTATTGAATGCTGGTTGGGCTTCATACACCTGAAAAATCCTGAGAACCTGACAGATGAGATAACAAGATATGTCCCACAAAGCATTTACCTGAGGGTTGAACAAGAACATTTATATAAGGCTCAGACACAATTTTTGAACCATAGAAGACACTGTCACTTATTCAAGCCAGAAGACTTATGCTCATCTTTAAAAATCACCTGTTCCTTTTAAAGCAATTTTCACTGATTATGGGCTTCTAATACTTGTTGCCTTTCTGTGTTTAAATGAAATAACTCCTTAGAAGAAAAGTGAAAAAAAGTGAAGAATATAAGTTATACTTGGTTACTCAAGATTTTCCAATTGGCCTCAAATGGTCACTCCATCTCCTTCTTATGTGTCTCATTATAAACATACCTGAAGAAGTCTCTTTTGATTGTGCCATGCTGACATAGAAATAGACAAATCAATAGTACAAAATAGATAGTCCAAAAAAGATTGCAGTACAGTGGAGCATTTGATACATAGTAAAGGAGATATTACCCATCAATGAGAAAAGGAAAGGCATTTAACAAGTGGTAGTGGGACCCATGAATAGCAATTTAAAGGGAAAATCAATTTAGGCTTTTACTTCAGTTTATGCAGAGAAATCAATTCCAGATGGGTTACATAATTAAATACTTTATAATACTCAAGCCTTAGAAAAACTAGGAAAAAGGAGAAATGAATAAGAATTTAATCTCCAGGAGAGTAAGGGCTTCCCAAGCTTAGCTCAAGCAATAAAACTGAATACAGAGATCAACAGATTCAATAACTCACAATTTTACTCTAAAAATGTGAACAGGAACACATGTAAAACCTAAAACCAGACTTGACATAGAGGCTTTCTATAAGTGTCTTACATCCATCAGCATAAAAGCACAGTGAGACCTAGGTCAATAAATGAACAAAGACACAGAAGAGTCACAGAGAACCTGATCTGACAGACAAGCATGTGGGAACAGGCTGAGGCTCACTAGCAATGGGAGAATGGGAACATTAGAAAAATAACAAATTCATAAAATTTAGTTTTACGTGTGTGTGTGTGTGTGTGTGTGTGTGTGTGTGTGTGTGTGTGTGTGTGTTCATGCTGCTTTCTTTAGATTCCCTGGAGTTACAGTCAGCTATGATCCACCCAGCCTGGGTGCCATGAACAGAACTTCACTCCCCCACAAGAGCAGCAAAAGCTCTTACTTCTGATCTCTCTCTCTCTCTCTCTCTCTCTCTCTCTCTCTCTCTCTCTCTCTCTCTCTCTTTCTCTCTCTCAAGTATTTCTCTGTGTAGTTTTGGTGGCATCCTGGATCTTGCTCTGTAGACCAGGCTGGCCTTGAACTCATAGAGATCTGCCTGGCTCTGCATCCCGAGTGCTGGGATTAAAGGTGTGCATCACTGCCGTCAGGCTCTGAGCCATCTCTTTAACTCCACAAAATAATGAATTTTAAGACAACACAATTAGCAAATTTTTGTTTTAAAATATGAACATTCAGCAATTGAGAAATGGCTCAGTGGTTAAGAGAAAGTACTGCTCTTCCAGAAGACCAGGATTTGGTTCCCAGCACCCACACCAGACAGCTCACATTTGCCTATAACTCTAGTCCAGGAAGATCTACCTTCCTTGTCCTCAGGCACCTGCACACACATCCATATACTTCCCAACACACATACACACATGGTCAAAAATAAATATTATAAATATGACTATTCAATACTATGAAAGATAGAAAAAATCACACCTACCTATTACATGAAATGTATCTATATGAGCAAAGCTTTTACAAAATATTTTAATAAATTGTACTATGACACTTGAAAATATTTCATGTCATTTTGGGCTGCATTTCCAAGTTACCAAATCTAAGATGAAAATCTTTTTAAAAGTTAAGGGTGAAGAAGAAGCAAGTAATGAAAAACTTAGGGCTCACTCTACCATCATTCAAAATAAGAATTATAAATGACATAAGAAAAATAAATTGAAGTCTTTTTTTTTTTTTTTTTTTTTGGTTTTTCGAGACAGGGTTTCTCTGTGTAGCTTTGCGCCTCTCCTGGAACTCACTTGGTAGCCCAGGCTGGCCTCGAACTCACAGAGATCCGCCTGGCTCTGCCTCCCGAGTGCTGGGATTAAAGGCGTGCGCCACCACCGCCCGTCTTTATGATATGTTCACCCCTGCTTTATATTATTAGCAAATAAATACATTGTCAAGGGTTGCTGAAGGAAATGAATGATGAATTCAAATAAGAGTAATTTGAGCTGGGCAGCGGTGATGCATGCTTTTAATCCCAGCACTCGGAAGGCAGAGCCAGGCAGACTTCTGTGCGTTTGAGGCCAGCCTAGTCTACAGAGTGAGCTCCAGGACAGGCTCCAAAGCTACACAGAGAAACCCTGTCTCAAAACACTAAAAAAAAAAGAATAATTTGATAGATGTTTACAGGAAACACTATCATGGTTTGCATGAGAAGTGTCCACAGATGGCTCATGGGTTGGAGTCTAGGTTCCTAGCTGGTGGATGTTTCTGTCTTATGGACTCATCAGATTTCTCTATTGATGCATTCATGATTTGGTAACATTGTTAGGAAGTAATATAAACTAGGAGGTAGAGTCTTGTTGGAGGAATTAGCTCACTGGGAGCAGTCTTTCAAGAATATATCAGTCTCCTGGCCTCTTTGTGTCTTATTCTTTATGCTTTCTGGCCACCATGAAGTGACAAACCTCATGTTTCCACCATGCCATGATGTTCTGTACCTAGGGCCTATAGCAATGCAGGAGCCAACATAAGCTGTGACCTCTGAACCTGTGAGAAAGAGTAAATTCTTTTGCCTCATCAGTTGTTTTTCTTGGTTATTTTGTTACAGTGACATGGAATTTGGGGCCAGCCCAGGATACAAGGGGACCTGTGTCAAAATCAACCCAAAACAGCATAAAATTAAAGCTGGTGAAATATCTCAATGGATGCTTGCTGCCAAGTCTGAAGACCTGAGTTCAATCTCCAGGTTCCTTATGGCAAGAGAGAAGTGGCACACACTTATATTCACACAATACCTAAATAAACAAATAAATAAATAAGTAAATAATAAATGAAACTTAAAGTGAACCCCAAGATTTCACTTTATTTGCTTTGGAATGAGCGCTGTGGTCAAATAAAAATGGGTGTTAGATGTTTTGGTAAGGACAAGTAATATTTTTAACTTTCTTTGATTTTGTAACACAAGTGTTGCTATTAACAAAGAAGTTTGAACAGGGAAGGCAAATCTATACTTGGAATGTGGGTCTATCATGGTTAGAACAAAGAATTATCCTATTCAGGAAGTATGGGATAAGGACCAAGGATGTCAGTGTCTTAACAGATAGCCTTCTACTTACCCCTGTTTTGATGTCATTTCCGGAGCTTAGAGTTCGCTTGGCAAGTTATATGTACAGTATTAGCTCAGCCAGGCTAGTACTGATGAAGGAAAATCCATGACACTGAGACCACAAAGAACTTCTGCTGCCATACCTGTTTTGTTTATGGGCCCCTTGGGCAAACCACAAAGCATCCAGGGAAAGGGACCAACTAACATTCACAAGATATTCTGGTATGAATGCTTAATAGAAGCTCTCTCTGTAATGAATGCCCTCAAGTAATGATTTATATAGAATAGAAATGTATTCACTCTCTTTATCCATTGAGGAGCATATATATTGCAGAATGTTTTGTCCCTAATTTTCAGATCTTCTTAACCCAAGAAAGTGTGCACTGCTCCTGAGTCAGTGTAGGTCTGTAGCTCATCTTGCCTTCCACATGAGTTGGATACTTAGACAGTGTTTAAGTTTCTACTTACTGGAATGTTTTCCTTTATTGATCTGTTGAGGTAAAGACACTTTTCACCAAGCTTAAGCACCCTAGATCCTACATGGTAGAAAAAAAAGACAACACAAGCTGTCCATTGACCCTCATTTGTGTACTGTGGCATATACACACTCATATACATACATGTAGACTAAATAAATAAATTAAATTAATGTAAAATGTTAAGAAAAAGAAAGGCTGACACTATTCATGCTCAGTAGATTGCCTCATGCCCATGTAGGCAGTACTAAATAGACGCAGTGGGTGTTATTTTTTTAAAAGATAGAATACTTGAAGTTGAGAAGAGAAGGTGGTAAAGGAAATAGGGAAGAAATAAGAAGGGGCAGAATAGAGAATATATTTGATCCAAACACAATATATGCATATATGAATATTAAATAAAATAATTTTTAAAAAGGGATGACAAGCACCAGCCATCAATTTCCACTTTATACTCTCATACTTTACAGATGAATCATTAAACCAAGTCATAGAGGAGCCCTTGTGAAGTCAAAGGTGGAAGCTGAAAGAGAAGCAGCCAAGCTGGAAAGGAAATTGTAGCTAGAATTTTCCTGCCTGGCCCACAGTCAGGACAAATCTCTCTCACCTGCCAGTCCCACAGCCCCTCAGACCCAACCAAGTAAACACAGAGACTTATATTGGTTACAAACTGTATGGCCGTGGCAGGCTTCTTGTTAACTGTTCCTACAGTTCAAATTAATCCATCTCCATTAATCTATACCTTGCCACGTGGCTCGTGGCTTACCGGCATCTTCACATGCTGTTTGTCATCGTGGCGGCTGGCAGTCTCTCTCTGACTCAGCCTTCCACTTCCCAGCTTTATTCTCCTCCTTGTCCCACCTATACTTCCTGCCTAGCCAATGGCCAATCAGTGTTTTATTTATTGACCAATCAGCAACACATTTGACATACAGACCATCCCACAGCAGGAAACTCCATGGTCACCAGTGCCACCTGCAGGGAAGTTGACTTCTCTTTTCCAGGACAGTTGAGACCCAGTTTCATGCATCCCATTTATTCTATAATGTAGTGCTGCTGCAAAAGCCAATGTAATACTAAGTATGCCAAATAACAAGGTCATGAAGGATGGCTTAAGTCTCATGGTCACTTAGTGTCTCATAGCTGGACATCCAGTCCCTAACAGTGCTCAGTGATGCTTTTCAAATGGAGAATAGTTGTTGTAGAAGCAAGATTCATTACAAACCCTAGGTATGAGGCTCCTTTTCTGGCTTGCCAGAGGATGCACACTAAGCATTTGCTATAGATGTCAACAACAGTTATGGGGCTATGGCATCTCAAACTTCTATAACACTACACCAGAAAGCCAGCCTTGTTACAAGTCTTATTTTGTTCTGAGACTCATTCAAAACAGTTATCATTATGAGTTACTCAATAAATGGGTCAGAGGAGCATGTTCAATACGATATACATTGCCTGACAAATACAAAAAGACCCTTAGAATGCTGCTACATGTGTACCTTTCTTTTTGGGGGATGATGAAAAAGACAGCAACCTGCTGATTTCAATGACACACTGTTTAGAAATACAAGGCCACAAGACCCTAAACATTCTGTCAGTACACTGGGCATATGAAATTTAACAGCATTTATCTTCTTTTCTAACTCTGACATGATGTATTTATTAAGATATGTGGAGTATTTGTCAAAGAAATTAGCACAATGTTATTAATGATGCTGATGGGGATGGTATGTCATGATGATGGCCCCTCCAGATAAGCACAACAAACATCAAGAAATCCTACAACTACAGGAGAGAGAGAAAAGGAATACTTACAGTAAAAGGAAAGGACAAAGTCACACAGAGAAAACTTCCATGAGGGAAACTTGCTATTCAGCTGGAAACTACATTGAACCTCTAGGGCTGGAGAGATGGCTCAGCCATTAAAAGGCTAGGCTCACAACCAAAAATACATTGAACCTCTAAAAGGCAACAGGGAGAGAAAAACAACCCACTGGCAGTATCTCCCCTCTGATACCCTGCTGGGACTCTCCATTAGCCAAATGCCATCTCGAAACCAAAGGGAAGAGAAACCGATGATGTGTCCACATGCAGACTCCCAGGATACAGAGCAGGCAAAGAAAATGAGAAAGACAAAGATGTCCAACGGTAGGGGGAGAAACAAAGTATAGACTTGCTCTGTGATGATTGAGATTAGTAATTGGTAAGGGGGTAAATGGAACAAATAAAACAGTGATGTTATTTTACAAATATTTTCATTACCTTCATAAACTCATTTCTAAAATTATGCTTTAAACTTGATGGCAGGATCTTTTGCAATAAGCAGTATGACTTTTACATAAAACTTCCCACCCCCAACTCCACCAGAATTATAGTTTGAAAGCAAGTATTTTATTTTTAAAATCATAAGACATGTAAAACAGCAAATTACACACTTTTCAAGGACATAAAGATAAAGCAACTCTTTATTGAAGCTGACAATATTCTGAACCATGAAGCAAGTGTTAACAAACCATCAATAGGCTGGACTCATATAAGCTATGTTCTCTGGCCATAGTGGAAATGAGATAAGAATTAGTATTAATAAGATGACTAGAAAATTCCAACATGATTAGAAACTAAGCAGTGTGCTTCTACATAACCCTTCAGTGGAGAAAGAAATCACAATGAAAATTAGAAAGTGTTTTGAACTGAATGATAATGAAAATGATTTCCATAGTGAGAGAGAATCTTAACATCTTAGATGCATTGGTTAGAGTAGAGAGACAAGCCATAAAAATTATCTACACATTCTTCTTCAATGACTAGCCAAAGAACACAGTTAAATCTAAGTAATTGTAAAGAAGCAATAATGAATGACAGAATTTTTACAAAATGAAGAGTAGACATATAAGAAAGGTTATTAGAAATGAGTCTATGGTTCATTATTAGAAATTCTAATTTTAAAAGTTTCCTTAGAGATGCCAATGAAGAGAAAGAAAAAAGAAAACTCAAAAATGATCAGTACAGGAGTAGAAAAGTAGAACTGAGACTTAGATGATCAGCCAATAGTAATACTTGTTATAGTGTAGATCAAAACAGATTAAGAGCGAATTTGTGGCAGGCTGGGAAGGTAAACTCCAATAGAAAATCACAGTCTCCTGCTAAATTTTCAGATTTGAGGCAGTGTTCTCTTCTAGAATCATTCACTAAATAAAGTGGCCAGGATCCTAGGGCATGTTCTTCTAAAGACTACAACAAATATGCACTGTAATAACCCTGGTCCCTCACATAATACCCTATGGCATCTGCTTCAGTGACAGCATCCTGTAGGAAATGCCCTTTAGTTTGATATCACTTGTCGCCTTCTGAACTCATCTTGAAAGCCAATTGCTGTGATGGTTTTAGGAGTGGAGCCTCTGAGAGGTGATTAAATCATGTAACAGTTAAAGTATTTTGGATGGGACTGAGATCACACTCTTAGTTACTTCAAGAGCAGTGTTGTTTTAGGTCAGGCTGCTTCTTTTGTGTTTTCTCTTCAACTCTCTATGTGCCCTTCGACTTTTTGCCATGAGCTGAGGTAGCACATGACCTTCACCAGGAACTGAGAAGAAGTGGTACCATGCTTTTGGACTTCCCAAACTCTAGGATCTTATTAACAAACTTCTATGCTTTATGAATTATCAAGTCTCAAATATTCTATTGTAGGAACAAAAAAATAAGTTATAAAAATGGAAATGCCTATACATTTCAAGCTCTGCGGGGGTACAGCTATAGAACTGAGCCATCCTTGTGCCTCTTCTAATAGAATGGAGCTATCTGAATGCCAGGCAATAAATAGAATCCTGGACCAAACCCAACTTTGTGGCTCCACTGGGTCAGGAAACTCACCAAATGGTCATTGTAGCTGGAGAGCTTCTTCTCTCCAGGTCCCACCAAGCCCCCGCAGTCCCACAACCCGTGTATAAAATAAACACACAGACACTTATATTATTTAAACTGTTTGGCCTAATGGCTCAGGCTTCTTGTTAACTATTCTTATATCTTAAATTAACCCATTTCTATAAATCTATACCTTGCCATGTGACTCGTTGCTTACCGGCATCTTCACATGCTGCTTGTCATGGCATGGCTGGCAGTGTCTCCCTCTCTGCCTTCCTATTCCCTCAATTCTCCTCTCTGTTAGTCCTGCCTATACTTCCTGTCTGGCTACTGGCCAATCAATGTTTTATTTATACAGAGCGATATCCACAGCACTTCCTCTTTTCTTCTTTTTCAAAAAGGAAGATTTTAACTTTAACATAGTAAAATTACATATAGCAAAGCAATTATCAAGCAAGAATTTCAGTTACAATATTAAAGAAGATATCCTATCTATCTTATATTTGTGAGTCTAAGGTTTTATATCTAACCCATCTTTTACCATAACTGAAGAAATTATAACTATCTAGTCTTCAACCATATCAAAGACCTCAGAAGGATATAATACTACCTGAGAAATGGGAGAAGGATGCACGCAACTTTCGGGAGTCTTGCAGGGTAGACAGAGACAGCTGACAGCCTGGACAGTCACCTCATGTTCCTTTGTAAAGTTGGAGCATCTGTCTTCAGCCCACAGGGCTAGAGTCTCTCAGTCATTTTTTTTTAGTGTCCTGTAGAATGTCTGGCAGTTTTCTCTGTGAAGCAGGAACCCGAAGGACCATTTTGCCAAGCAAAGTTCAGTGGTTACCTTCTTATGGGTCCTGCATGTCCAGTCAATCAAGCAGTCCAGGCAAGAACAGTTTCTTGCCCAAATGGTTATTTTTGCCAAGAAGAAGATAAACTCCATATGGATTGTCTTTGATGCCCATCCTCCTCTCTGAAGTAAATCTGGTGCTGCCAGGAGCAGACATGTCTCACTGTCCAGAAAGTCTAAATTTTTAAAACATTTTAAATGCCATATTCTGTAGGTCTTTGAAGTATTTGAAGATTACTTATCTATCTGAAATATATCTATGTATACCTAGAAGACTTAACTAACATGGCTACAAGTATGATTATCATAAATGACTAATTATTCATCTATTTCTTAATTATCCATTACAATTTTAAATGAGTTGTACTAACACAATACCTTAAACAAGAGTAGAAAATATACACAGTATAACAAAATTAACTTTAAATTTGTATCAATAAACTAAAATCTATACCAATGCAAAACATTTTAAACAAGTTGTTGTTCTTTAAAATAGGTTCAGCAATTTACCCTTTTATCCTATCATATCTATATCATATCCGCTTTTCTTCTTTAGAAAGAGATTGTATTTATAATCAGCCTGTTTTAAATAAAAATACTGGTTTTTTTCTGTCCCACACCAGAATGCTCTTCTGATTTGGGACACAAAAATCTCTTAACCTTTTTTTTTTTTTTTTTTTTTTTTTTTTTTAGCAATATGTCTGTGTTTATAGAGGGAGTGAGCCGATTCCATCTCCAAAGCCAGCTTGGTATATTTGGGAATTTGGGCGTAGCTTCTCTTACTACTTCCTCCTGGAAGGGAGTGCTGTATCTTATGGGGACACAAAGAAAATTTTAGGATTATGGAGTAGTCCATGAGGGTGTATCGTCTGAGCCAGTTGCCTGAAACCATTCTGGATGTTGGATCATCTGGGCCATGGTGTCATCAGAGACCTTTCAGGGGGTCTTGGCTGGTCAAACCTGATGTATCTTAATCTGGAACAAATCCATAGCCTCTGGCTTTCTGTGGAAACAAAAGCAGAGCCTCTATTCCAAAGCAACACATCCTTATATCCAAATTTTGAAGTCAAGGTACCTTTAAAAATATACATTTTGGCATAACTCAACTTTTACAATCAAATGTTTTTCTTTAGTTACAAATATCAAAGAGAACATAATCTAGATTCTCTGTGTGATAGCCATCTTTATGTGGCTTATTTTTTATATTACCTTGAACCTATTGCTTTAAATTGCAGCATTCTAAGACTGAAACGGCACTGTGGCTGCTGACTCCACCCACCTCAGCTTCTCAACATGGTGGTGGCACGTTTTCTGCCAGCTCTGGGAGCCATCAACTCTCAGAAATAGTGGGTCTATGTTTCTATCAAAGCAGTGTGTAGCACAGAAACCCTTTTTTTGTTTTGTACTAGCAAAGGTTAAATCCACCACGCAGCTTAATGTGCCACTTGCAGAGGCCTCATTCCCACCAAAACAAGCGTGCACACCAGAAACCAGCCATATAGTAGCTCAAACACGCAGGCTGCCCCTAACTTGAGAGAGACAACTAGGAACTGTTTTTGCTCCATTTTAGAATCTTTTTTCTCAGATTTTAGGTGGAAACTCTTGCCAACCTGTTAGGCACCATTTGTAGCTGGAGAGCTTCTCTCCATGTCCCACCAAGCCCCCACAGTCCCACAACTCATGTACAAAATAAACACACAGACACTTATATTATTTAAACTGTTTGGCCTAATGGCTCAGGCTTCTTGTTAACTATTCTTATATCTTAAATTAACCCATTTCTATAAATCTATACCTTGCCACATGGCTCATGGCTTACCGGCATTTTCACATGCTGCTTGTCATGGCGGCGGCTGGCAGTGTCTCCCTCTCTGCCTTCCTATTCCCTCAATTCTCCTCTCTGTTATTCCTGCCTATACTTCCTGTCTGGCTACTGGCCAATCAGTATTTTATCCACAGCAGGTCATGCCTTGAATGCACATTTGGAACAGGTAGTTGTCAGTTGGAGTAACCCCCAAATTGAGTTGCTGGCTTATAAAGCAAGAGATATTACAGTGGGGAGAAAAATGTAAGCCTCTGAAAGTACCCTAATAATCCAAGATTATAAAGAAAACTAGGACCATGACACAGAATGGATGTCAGAGACCAGTGGCATTTTCAAAGATCTAGAGGATGCAGAGGTGATGGGCTCTGTCATAACTGTTTAATTTGCCTGTCTGGCAGGAAACAGATGGAGCCTGGAGAATGGCTGTGGACTTCCAAAACCTTAGGTGGGTTTTAGTAAGCCTAATTATAGTTTCAAGGCATGCTACTTTTGCTGGAGTAGATGAATGAAGACATAAACACGTGTTCAGTAGCCATGGTGCTCTTTTCTAAACCACTAGGGAAATAGCAGCAGAGCGAGCATGCTTACATTGACCAGCAATCACATTTACTCAGGTTTTCCTTTAGGGCTATGTTAACTTTATCACTCTCTGCCATAATGTAATTGTAAGTGATCTGAGCCACCCAGAAATCCCACAGACTATTAGGTTCAGCTATTAGGTCAGGCATTCTGACACTCAGGCAAGATGAGTGAGAGACAGTCAACATGTCAAAGGATTTAATAAGACCCCTGTGACTCTGAAAGTCAAGGAAAAAGAATCCTAAGAAAGACATAGGTACCTGATACTTTAATAATTGTATTGGGGGGTCCAGTAGCCAGGAGGATATGTTGGTACCTGTTCCAAAGTAAAAGATTTAAAAAAACAAATTTGTGTATCTTGTATCCCTTATTTCAAAGAAGGCATGGTTTCTACTGGACTTCTTCACATGCTGAAAGCAATACATTTTAGATTTTGAAACAGTAAGCCCAAACATCTGAAACCAGTGCTGTCCTACCAGGTCAGAAGGTCATGGGCAATCAAAACAACATAGGAATGGTACATTGAGGACTAATCAGCAGCAGACAAGAAAGGATGAGGAAATTATGTAACCAAGTATCCCAGACCCTCATGTCACTCACTATGCCTTGACCATGGCCTTAAACAGTTGGCCATAGGAGGGAACCTTATGCTACCAACAGAGAGAATAGAGAAAAGAGCCTGAGCTCTGGTTCCATATGGGCTAATGTTATGTAAAAGCCCCAAATGGCATAAGCTGCTTTGCAGTCTTACTCAGGAGATGGCCTTGAAAGTCAATGGTAGAGGCCAATTTTTGAAATGAATGCAGTTTTGGGTGGTATGTCAGGGCACCATTCCCTTGTATGGAAGGAGAACTAAATGGTTTAAGGACAGGGGCCAGAAGGTAATGGATTTATTTGCTTATCAAGGGTCTAAAAGGAAGGTGATTGAAAGATCAGAGACAGGAGGTCATCTTTAGAAACACAGGTTGAGTTGTAAGCGATTAGATATAAAGTAATACTCAACAGAGAGCATCTTCCACGACTAACAACATGGGAGAAAAAGTGACTCATCTGCTGATTACAACCACTTTGTTAGGGTAGCCCCCTAATTGGATAAGTGACCACAGTGACAAAACTGGGGCTATACCTGGACCTAACCTCTGAATGTTCACTTATCAAGGATGGCCTAGGTACTGTTGTTGCTGAAAGTCCAGCTTGCATCAACCAATGTTGAGCTCCCAGTAGGCATCTCTTTCTAGAAAAGAACAATGGGACATCTGTATGGAAGGTTACTAAACTGAGTCCCATCAATCCTGTAAGCATCAGTCTCTCATCTCACATGAATAGGCACATATTCCAGGAAAAGATTTACTTTGGCAGCCTACAAGGCCATAGTTAACACCACCACCTGGGAACTTACGAATCTCCCAACCAATCAATATTGTATTCCCATACAACAGAGCATTCATCCACTGCAGAGCTACAAAAGTAAGCCTGTTGTTACAGGAATTACTGCTCTTTATCAGATGATATCATCACAAAGCTGCCAGCTTGATGTGCCAAGTGCTCAAACTATTGAATTACCATCAGTTGTCTCAACTTAAACACTATTTTAGGTCATCTGTAATATCAAAGCTGAGGCAATGTAACTCCATCCTACAGGTCATTATATGACATTTCAGTCAGTGACCTTTATATGGGGCCACGTTCCCAATAGGGGGAAATCCATGCAGTCTACTAAACCAAGGAATGCAAAGAGAATGGTTCCATTTATCATCAATTCTAGTAATAGAAAATGTTTATGCTGTCCATGAATGAAACTTTTCAAGATTAGGGTTTTGACATCCAACAGGTATATAGTTTCATAAGTTATGTGTCCTCCTTAGTACTATGGAATCCTTATTCCAAAAGCCAGAAAGAAAAAGAAACCATCCTGTCAATGCTAATTAATTTTGGTTAGTAGGTAAAGATGAGATTTTGCTAATGCGGGGAAAGAAATATATGTGGGGTTCTTTGTGCCTTTGGTGATACAGTTGTCTTACCCCAATATGTAACCCTGAAAGAACTGCAGTAATTCTAGCTCGAGAAGGAGGTTGTCTCAAACTCATCAGTGATGAAGGTTTACATCATACTTCTAGCAGAAACAGCTGAAAGCAAGAAAAAAATTACAGTGTATGGTAAAGTAGGGAGGACACGACATCAGAAGCTATTTTGAAACCCACCATATGGGCAGAATTTAGATAATCCTACCTATCTCCAAATTCTAAGTTTCTTCAGAGGAGGAAGAACAGAGTTCTGGATGAGCCATTCCCTGGATATATGTAGATATGGGCTCATGCACTCAAAAAGTGGGTTGTGGTTGACCCAAAGACAGGCTCCTTTTCCTATCTTCAAGAATAAATTGCTATGTAGTGATTTGAAGAATTGTGCATAAAGGTTCAAATTTAATGATTTCAGGGGGCACCTCCAACTTTGAACCTCGATCAGACCTATCTCAGGAGAATTACAAATCAACTAACTATTGAGCAAAATGATCTAAATACCCTAGCCATGTGTACTCAGTAGCAGACTTCTCTGGAAGGTGATCTTTGGTCTGGATATACCCCCTTCTCTGCCTGTCCTACTCCTTTGTTTTTCACCAAAATAAAATTCTCAGTATAACTCTGTGTCTTAGTATATGTTTCTCAGTTTTTCTGAGAACTCTGCTCACATAAGCACTTACTGGAGCCCTGGCTAATGTTGGCAAAACACCTAGTGGGATATCACAAAAATCTTTATGACAACACATTTGAAATTTATAGACATTCAAATTCTAAGAATTGGTAATACAATAAGGTAATATCCATTCTGCCGGTGTGTGTATTTGATCATGTTGTACTAGTTCATTTTTATAAAATATAAATGCTAAAAAGGTAATGTTTACCTTTCCATTTCCTATTTGTTCTTTTCAAAAATGATGCCTTTTGTTCCTCTATTCCTGTTCATCTTAAAATAAATCAATATAGATTGTATTAACTAATCTCAACATGATTTTGACAGAACACAAACTTTCGTTGCAAAAAAAACTTTTGCTGCAATATAGTCCAATATGTCACCTTTAGTATTATTATAGTCACAGAAATCCCACTTTTATATATACTGAAGATGCCACTGTCTTTTAAATAAGAGGTATTAAGGTTATAAACAAATTCATTTACAGTGCTTTTTATATACCTTTATCAGTCTTCTTTGGTTTGTGCTGTAGATTCAAATTACCATCTAATGTCCTTCTGTTTCAGCTAAAGACTCCCTTTAGTACTTCTAAAAATAATGTGGCAACTCTAGAAATCAAATCTACCCTCAGATTGTGTTGTTAATGCTGATGTTGCTGCTACAGTTGTTGGTGCTTAATGACTTCCCCGGACTAATTTTGTGACCTCTGTATTCATTGTTAAATGAGGTCATTGAAGCCTTCCTTTCAGTGGAGAGAAATTCCTTTCATTTCTTTGAACCTGTAAATCTCCCAGTCACTTGTCTGAATGCTTCTTTGGCCACAACTCTAATGCTTCAGCAAACAACTTACAACTCTGCCTCAGACTTTTGTTCCTGACACAGCATGTCAAGACCAGTTTGTTGTGGCATATTAGGATCTTCTTTTTTTTAAGTGTATGTGTGCATGTGCATGTGTGTGTGTGTGCAGCATGTGTGTGTATGTGTGCAGCATGTGTGTGTGTGTGTGTGTGTGTGTAAGTATGACATGTCTGTGCATGTGCATAGAGGAAGAGAGCACATGTATGTGTAGTGTTCAGAAAATAATCTCAAAACTCAATTCTCACCTTCCACTTTGTTTGATCCAGGTTCTCTTCTTGTTCACTGCTGCATACACAAGGCTAGATGGATGATGAGTTTCCTGGTTTCTCCTGACTACTTACCACTTCCCTGTAGAAGCACTGGGGTCACAGACTAACTGCCATGTCCAACTTTAATGGCTTTTAGGGATCAGAACCAAGTCTTCATGCTTGTGTAGTGAGTGCAATAACTACTACGCCATGTTCCCAGCTGACATTAGAGTATTCAAAGAATGACAATGTTCTTAAGAAGTGCAGGGTCCAGTCAGCCTGCAAGAGTGCCTGACATGGATTACATATATATATATATATATATATATATATATATATATATATATATATATATCTTCATTCCTTTAAATACTATTGATTGTAGCCGGGCGGTGGTGGCGCACGCCTTTAATCCCAGCACTCGGGAGGCAGAGCCAGGCGGATCTCTGTGAGTTCGAGGCCAGCCTGGACTACCAAGTGAGTTCCTGGAAAGGCGCAAAGCTACACAGAGAAACCCTGTCTCGAAAAACCAAAAAAAAAAAAAAAATACTATTGATTGTATGCTCAGGCAGCTAGGATAGACTGGCCTCTGTTTTCTCACCAGACAATGGTCAATGGTTTATTCTACAAAATAAAATACAATTCTTTTAATAAAATAATGTATCACAGAAAATAAATATATAGTTAAAATTTCAGTTTATAATTTTAGAAGTTATAAGTGGATCTTGCTACATCCATCAATATTATTCTTTCTTTCCCAAGTACTATACATTGAAAAAAGTTGTTTGGAGTGGGGCCGGGCGGTGGTGGCGCACGCCTTTAATCCCAGCACTCGGGAGGCAGAGACAGGCGGATCTCTGTGAGTTCGAGGCCAGCCTGGGCTACCAAGTGAGTTCCAGGAAAGGCGCAAAGCTACACAGAGAAACCCTGTCTCGAAAAACCAAAAAAAAAGTTGTTTGGAGTGAATACATTATGCCTTTAAAGAAAAATATATTTAAACAATATATGAACATTATTGAAAGCAATGGCCTCTACCAAACCTGCTTCTTGCATACACATCTTCATATTATTCACTCAGTGAAATTTTATTTAATGTATGCTTTATAGTAAGTATTCTTCTGAGATCAGGGAAAGAAAACCAATAAAACAAATTCCTTACCTTTATGGACTTTGCTTTATAGTAGGAATTACTTCAAGCCTGTGTAGTATTGTTGTCTGATAATTAACTCCACATAACCTCAAATAAGATGCCTAGGTTTTTCTTGATAATATAAAATTACAGATCTGTATCATGAGTCTACTAGCTGAGTAATATATATCAATAATCTATCTATCATCTATCTAATTGTTTTAGTTCTGTGAAAAAAGTTTTCATACAATTTCTCATCAAAGTAGGACATTTTGAGAAGACAGTTCTATTAATACAAATGTCAAGATAACAGACAGTAATAAATACTGTGCCAGGTAAATATCTCATCAGTTATTTTTGAATTCTGAATGAAATACTAATATCTTCATTTTTTACTATACTTAGCATTTCTTACCCTTTAAAAATCATTCCTGAATTTTTTACTGCAAATATAATGTTTTTTAACTTCTATATTGAAAAATGAGTGATATTTAATAATTTCAATATTTATATCTTCAATGTTTGGATAGAGGTAGATGTGAAATCTGTCAAATATTCATCACAACTAAGCTAGTATTTGTTGTGACTGCACTTTTATAGAGATTTTTTGAGTTTTTATGTTGCAGTTTTTAATTGCCTGTCTTTTTCACTCCCACTGTATCTGAAACTGGTGTTTAATTCTCAATTTTAGTTAACTTCTCCTTCCAATTACATGTCTTTCAAGTCATCCACTTGGTTTTACTTCATCCTTCCAAGTTTCTTTAAGTCCTTCATCTGCTAATGAGTTTCCTCCAATCCTTTCCATGTTTGTGGAAAGCTTTTTATGCTTAGAATGTTGATAATATGAATGTTCTTCCTTCCTCCCACACACTTCTCTAGCAATTTTCCAGTTTAGCTTACAGAATTTGGAGCTTAGCCCTAAATTTATTTATTTATTATCATCATTACCATCATCATCATCATTGTTATTAAATACTTCATTTGCTTTAACTTACCTTTGTGAATATTTTAACAAATATTTAGAATTTTTAAAGAATATTTAGAATATTTATGAATATTTTAAGATTATTTAGAATTCTATTTTGTATTCATTTTGACATAAATTTTTGAGTCAAGTTGATTTTTTTTGATTTTTTTATTAAGAAAAATTTTCATTCATTTTACACACCAACCAAAGATCCCCCTCCTCCTGCCCCCACCAGCCTCCCCCTCCCAAACCACCCCCTACTCCCCTGGACCAGAAGGCAAGGCCTCCCATGAGGAGGCACATCCAGTAGAGGCAAGTCCAAGCACTTCCCCCTGGCTCAAGGCTGAACGAGGTGTTCTATCATAGGTAGTGGGCTCCAAAAAGCCCACTCATGCACCAGAGATGAATTCAGATCCTACTGCCAGGGGGCCTCCCAAGCAGATCAAACTACACAATTGTTTTTCCATGCAGAGGGCCTAGTCCAGTCCCATACAGGTTCCACAGCCATTGGTCCAACTTTCATGTGTTCCCACTAGTTTGGTTTGGTTGTCTCTGCAGGTTTCTCCATCATGATCCTGATGCACTTGCTGATAGAATCCCTCTTCTCTCTTTTTGATTGGACTCCTGGAGCTCTGCCTGGTGTTTGGCTGTGGATCTCTGCAAATGCTTGCATCAGTCATTCAGGTACTCTCTCCACTATTTCTAATAGTACAAGCTGGGGTCATTCTTGGGGATTCCTGGCCACTTCCTAGCACCAGGTTTCTCTCTATCCCCATGATATCTCCTTCTATCATGGTATCTCTTTCATTGCTTTCCCACTCCATCCCTATTCCAGCTCGACCATCCCATTCCCTTGTGTCCTCATCCCCTATCCCCTACTCTCCATTGCCCACCCTCACTTCCAATTTACTCATGGGTGATCCATGTGTCCCTCTTTGGGTCTTCCTTATTAGCTAGCTTCTCTGCAGTTGTAGGTTTGGCAATCTTACCAAAAGGAATCTATAGATTCAATGCAATCTCCATCTAAATCCCAACACAATTATTCACAGACATAGAAAGAACAATACTCAACTTTATTTGGAAAAACAGAAAACCCAGGATATCTAGAAGAATCCTGTACAACAAAGCCACCTCTGGAGGCATAACCATCCCTGACATAAAGCTCTACTATAGAGCTATAATTGTAAAAAACAGCTTGGTATAGGCATAAAATTGGCATGTGGACTAATGGAATCAAATCGAAGACCCCAACATTAACCCACACACCTATGAACACCTGATTTTTGACAAAGAAGCCAAAACTGTACAATGGAAAAAAGAAAGCATCTTCAATAAATGGTGCTGGCATAACTGGACGTCAACATGTAGAGATTGCAAATAGATCCATATCTATCACCATGCACAAAACTCAAGCTCAAGTGGATCAAAGACCTCAACATAAATCCAGTTACACTGAACCTGATAGAAGAAAAAGTAGGAAATAGTCTTGAATGCATTGGCACAGGAGACCACTTCCTAGATATAACACCAGTAGCACAGACACTCAGAGAAACAATTAATAAATAGGACTTCCTGAAATTGAGAAGCTTCTGTAAGGCAAAGAACACAGTAAATAAGACAAAAGGACAGCCTACAGAATGGGAAAAGATTTTCACCAGCCCACATCTGACAGAGGGCTGATCTCCAAAATATATAAATTATTCAAGAAACTAGATAACAAAATAATGAACAATCCAATTAAAAAATGGGCTATAGAGCTAAACAGAGAATTCTCAAAGGAAGAATTTCAAATGGCTGAAAGACATTTAAGGAATTGCTCAGCATCCTTAGTCATCAGGGAGATGCAAATCAAAACGACTCTGAGATACCATCTTACACCTGTCAGAATTGCTAAGATCAAAAGCACTGAAGACAGCTTATGTTGGAGAGGATGGGAAGCAAGGGGAGCACTCCTCCACTGTTGGTGGGAGTGCAAACTTGCACAGCCACTTTGGAAATCAATGTGGTGGTTTCTCAGAAAATTGGAAATCAATCTTCCTCAAGACCCAGCTATACACCTCTTGGGCATATTTCCAAGGAATCCTCAATCATACCACAAGGATACATGCTCAACTATGTTCATAGCAGCATTATTCATAATAGCCAGAACCTGGAAACAACCTAGATGTTCTTCAACTGAAGAATGGATAAATAAAATGTGGAACATAAACACAATGGAGTACTACTCAGCAGAGAAAAACAATGACATCATGAAATTTGCAGGCAAATGGATGGAACTAGAAAATATCATCCTGAGTGAGATAACCCAGACTCAGAAGGACAAACATGTCTGTATCCACTCATAAGTGGATACAAGATATAAAACAAAGGATAACCAGTCAAGTTGATTTTTAATTGATTGTTAACTTCACAATCTCTTTTAAGAAGGTCTTTATCCCACAGTGGCTGAAAACCCCACAGTACTTCAGTCTGTTATTCAGAATTAGAGGAAGGAAAGTCAGAGCTCACACAGAATTCCCATCTCTGAATCCCACTCTTGAATGTATCTCTGGCTTTCTCTATTTTTTAGCAGCACACAGTACAATTTCTAATGAGTTTTTGTGGCTGTGTATTGAAGGGCATAAGCTTTAGAATTAGAAACTCAGTGATGGTTAGTGTTGTTAACTTGACACAAACTAGAATAGCCTGGGAAAAGAGTCTCAATGAGAATTTCATACATTGGGTTGTTATCTGCACATATCTTTAGGGGACTGTCTTAGCTAGTTAATTGATGTGAGAGGACCTAGCCCACTGTAGGCAACATCATTCCCTAGCCAGAGGTTGTTGAACTATATAAAAAGAATGGAGAAGCCAAGAAAGTAAACAACCAAGTCGTACATAAGCATTTGTTTCTCTCTACTCTTTACTGAAAGTGTGATGTGACTATATGTTTAAGTTCTTGCCTTAAATTCTTCACAATGGTAGATTATAACCTGAATCATAAGATAAAATAAAGCTTTTCTCCCCAAAGTCACTTTTTGTCAGGATCTTTTATATAAGCAGCATGACACTTTCCTTTCTGCAAATCTATGTCTAACTATCTGTGTGAACCAACTAAGATTCAGGGTTTTCTTATATGTAAGGTAGTGGATATAGTGTCTGTTTTATGGGATGATGGATTAGATAATGTACTTCCCACAAATCCTGGCTCTGGTGATTGTAAGCTGTAGCTGTAAAACATCTTCCTTCATAAACATTCTGTTCCTGGGAAGGATAGGATTTCCTTCTGCTTCATGGATAGGGTCCTAGCAAGAAGCTCTGATAGTATAGAGGGGGGAATGCAAGATCCAGATGTCAAATGCTTCATCTTTCTGTGAACATCCCAAACAGTGCCAGAGGTATGGCAGGTACTGAGCAAACACCTTTGTAGTGGGTAGCCATTCCAGCTTTGATCTGGAAGTTCCAACCCCCATTGAGACTTTGGCAACTGTCACGCCTACAAGGCGGGGCCAAGGGAGGCGCCTGGGGACCCGAGATCTGGATCGGCGGGCACTCTCTCCATTCGGGGACCCTGGATAGTAGAGGTGAACCAAACAGAGCTCCAGGGAACACCGCTGGACTGTGATACACCTTCCCCATACCCCGCGACCTACCTATCCCTTAATTTGTAAGTTACACCATTAAATAAATCTCCTTTTAACTACGTGGAGTGGCCTTAATAATTTCACCAATACACCTTTGTGGTAAATAAAAAGAAGTCAAACTTCTGAATGAGATGCAGATCTGACAAACTCCTACCTTAACAGTTTCTTGCCTGTGAAACTTCAGATAATCCATATACCTTCTCTGCATCTGCATTTTCTGAGATACAAAGTGAGTGAATATAACACATTGCTTACAAAATGGTCATATGTAATAGTACATATTACAATGCTTTGAAAACTATATCAATATTCTGGTGTCCAGTGTTCTCCTTGACTATAGTCTACTCTTCTCCCTTTGTGAGCCATCTGGACCAAATGCTGTTTGGTACAACCCAGAATCCCACACTGACCTCTTCTTCCTCCATCACATCCAAGCCATGCCCTAATTTGAGTTCTGATTAAAGACTGACTCCATCTCTGTTTCTGAAAGCCATGCTTAATATTGGACTAGATGGACACAGCATTTGAATTTTATAGGACTCCTTTTATATGATTATGCAGTGTTCAGTACTCTTAACCAAGGTAAATAGGAATCCTTACATTACAGCACTCATTCCTAACCTTCTAAGCCCCATATATTCCTCTCTCCTCTTATACAAATAGTTAGGATACATCAAGAGAGTGAGTTCTGTTTCTATATTCCTAAATTCCAGACTTGCGTAGATCTGAAATATTCCTATACAGATCAAAATTATTTGAATAAGGAAAGTCTATGATGTGCTTTTTAAAAATGACTGGGCAACTTTCCAACATACATGACAACCAAATCAGATATAGACAATTGCTTTGTGGAATATATTGTGAAAAAAACAGAGCTTTATGCATGTTATAATGGCAAAATTAGTAACAGACTCCCAGGGGTGAGTTTAGAATCATCCTAGAAAGCTTAGCAAAGATATCTCTCAGAAGAAGACATCTGCTCACTGAAAGAACTATGATGGCAGTTAAAAATGGAAGAGACACTGCAGGTAATGGATAATTTAAAGATCGATAAGGAAAATCAGTATAACTTTGGATGACTTTTCTTTTTCAGTTTGTCCTTCATAGGTGTGGTATCTATATTACTCCTGTCCCTCCCTCCACCCTAAGTCCTCCAGTGTTCCCTTTAAACCCAAATTCATGACCTCTTCTTTATACTATGTGTGTGTGTGTGTGTGTGTGTGTGTGTGTGTGTATGTGGTAATACATATGATATATATATATCCTACTATATATCCATATATATCATACTGAGTCCATTTAGCATTGCTCCTATGTATATCTGTTCAGAGCTATCACTTGGGATTGAACAATATAGTGGGAGCTCTCTATATAGGAAATAGATTCTCCCTTTCTCAGTAGCCACAGACTGCCTAATTCATCTTCAGTACAACCTGTGATGGCTATTTTGGTTATCAACTTGACTGCATCTAAAATGAACTAAAATTTGAGTGGCTGGGTACATATGTGAGGGTCTTTTTCTTAATTATCATATTAAGTGGGAAGACCCACTTTTAGTCCAGACTGTTTTATGGTGATATTTTATTCGTACTGAAATGTGATTTTAATTGTATGTTAATAAATAAAGTTGCCCGGGGTCAGAGCTAATAGCAAGCCATAGCAGAGCTGGGTGTTCGTGGTGCACGCCTTTAATCCCAGGACCTGGTAGGCAGAGCTAGGTAGATCTCTGTGTGTTCAAGGATATAGCCAGCATTGGAGACACACGCTCCAATGTGTCTGGAGGTCTGTACAGACAGGCAGTGACGAGGCAGTCACGTGGTTGGGTTTAAAACCAATGAGAAGGAAGAACAGAAAGTCTATATAAAGACAAACAGACAGAAAGTAGATCTCTTTCGGAGAGGTCTCTTGGCTGAAGAGGATAGCTGCAGCAGGCAGGTAAGGCTCTTAGCTCTGATCTCTTGACTTTCTTCTTTGCATTGGTTCTGTGTTTCTTATTTAATAAGACGGTCAGTTACATCTACATTTGGCGCCCAACATGACAAGAATCCATTAAAAACCGCTTGACTTGGCTTGGTGGCAGGTCCGGTTTCCCACCAGGGTGGCCAGTTCCCTAGGCCGGGCCCAGGTTGGCTTGGCCTCAGGCCGGACTGACCGTAGCCCCAAGTGTTTAGCTTAAAGCTGGTGCTACAAACAAGTCAGGCCTGCCCTGCCGAACAGGGCCCCTGCCTGTAAAGCCAAAACATGTGGTCGGAGCTTAAGGAAGCCAGAGCCAAGGCTTGACTCGACTCAAGCGGGAACACGTGGCTGGATTCAAGCTCTTAGGCAGAACTTGTGGCTACGCTTTCTTGTTCTCTCTCTCTCTCTCTCTCTCTCTCTCTCTCTCTCTCTCTCTGGATTCACACCTTGGACACTAGGTGGCTGTTTTGAAATTACCTCGGATTTCTACTGTTCTATGCAGACTTGGTAAGTCACTTAACATATCAGATATTTTAAAGGAAACTATTTAAAAGAGAAATTTTCTCCACATTAAAAAAAAATGGGTTTTATGTGTACATTGGAAGAAAATTGGTCTTTGTTTGAAATTTTAGGCAGTCTGACAATGGAACAACTATATGAGAAGATTAATGCTGATCGAATTGTGCAGTTTATTACTATGCTTATCCTCATTTTACTATTTAAAATGATAGTCAATTTAAGTGCCAGGATACCAGTTTTAGAAAAACTTGTTAAACCTGTAAAAATGAATCATAGAGAAATTCAAATTCAGACAGAAGAAATAAATAGTGAAGTTGTTTCAAGATTGGATGATAAGGTTACAGAAAGAAAGCCTGTTTTCACACAGTCACCCTTAATTTATTCGGTAACTGTACAGCAGTTGCCTAATCAAATGACTACACAAAATATTTGGGCTCCAATTGAAATGTTAGATTTACAAAGGTTTAAAGAGGCAATAGTATCTTATGGCATGCATTCCCCATATGTAAAGCAAATGTTAAATTCCTGGTCAACATATAATAGGATTATACCACAGGACTCACAGGAGCTGGCACAGGCTGTTCTTGAACCCAGTCAAAGGCTCCAGTGGCAAATGTGGTTCAGTGATGAGGCTAAAAACATAAAAAAACAATGGAGGGATAAAGGAATACAAGTCTTCCAGGATCAGCTTATTGGAGAAGGCCAATATGCTTCAGTACAAACACAAAGTTTATATGATGTCCAAACCCTAATTCTATGTCGAACAGCAGGCATGAATGCATGGGACAAAGTTGAGGAACCAGGAAAAAAAACTGAGTCATTTACAAAGGTTATACAGGGCCCAAAAGAATCTTTCACAGATTTTTTACAAAGACTGACTTCAGCAGTAAAGAGAATGGTCCTGCATTCAGAAGCTAGTCAGATAATAATTGAATCTTTGGCCTTTGAGAATGGGAATGCAGCATACAAAAGAATAATCAGGCCATTAAAGGCAAGATCTGCACCTTTGGAAGATTGAATTAGAGACACGGTTAATGTTGAGGCTCATGACGATGATGATATGTGGGAGGGGAGAATGTTTGAGGAATGTTAGATGTGGAAAGCAAGGACATTTTAAAAGGGACTGTAAACTGGTCATTCCTAGAAACAATGTTTCTTCAAGGAACAATGGCAACAGAATGCCCCATCCTTCTGGAGTATGCAGAAGGTGTGGTAAGGGAAAACACTGGACAAATGAATGTAGATCAACAAGGGACAGGCAAGGTAATCTTTGCCTCAGTCTTTGGGAAACAGCCAGAGGGGCCTCATGCAGGCCCCCATAGCAAATTCAGTTCAAACCTTTCCTGCAGTTGTAGAGGAAACCCCTACTCAGAGCAATTAAATAACCAAATGCCTATTGGAATGAATCATGCTGGTCGGGATGATGAAACAGAGAGAATAGAAAATTTAGGAGAAAACATAAAGAAATTTTTTGGCAAACTTCTTTTAATGTACAAAGACCAAAATTAACGATAAAAATAAATGGTGTTTTGTTGTCTGGTCTGGTAGACACAGGTGCGGACATTACCATAATTGCACCAGAATTTTGGCATCCAACTTGGCCTCTTCAGGAGGTAAACGTGTGACTGTTAGGAATTGGGACATTATCTCAAGTGAAACCAGTACAAGATGGCTTGAATGTATAGGTCCAGAAGGACAGAGAGGAAAATTAAAATCATATGTGGCTAACATAGCTATGAATCTGTGGGGTCAAGACTTGTTGCAACAATGGAATACTCAGATTAACATCCCTCCAATCTCAGAAGCAAATCATAAACTAGCACATGTTTCAGAGAGAAATATTAGAAGATATTATTCTAATGAGTGGTCACCAGCCATCCATATTATACAAGAACAGGGCACAACAACTGGTGATCTTCCAAAGACACCAACAGCTGTACCTTTAAAATGGTAAACAGACAAGCCTGTATGGGTTCAGCAATGGCCTAACAACAGAGAAACTCCAGGCTTTAGAAGAGCTGGTAGAACAGTTAAATGCTCAGCATATTGAAGAATCAACCAGCCCTTGGAATTCTCCAGTATTTGTTATTAAAAAGAAATCTGGTAAATGGAGAATGGTAACAGACTTTAGAGCAATTAACAAAGTAATTCAGCCAATGGGCTCTCTACAATCTGGAATTCCTTTGCCTACTCTGTTACCAAAAGGATGGCCTCTCATAGTTATTGATTTAAAAGACTGTTTCTTTTCAATACCCTTACAAGAAAAAGACAGAGAAAGATTTGCTTTCACAGTGCCTACTTACAATAATTCTCAACCAGTTAAAAGATTTCAATGGAGGGTCCTCCCACAGGGAATGTTGAATAGCCCAACTCTGTGCCAATATTCTGTACAACAGCCATTGGAAGTGACATGTAAAAAATTTCCTAAATTTATAATTTATCATTATATGGATGATATTTTACTAGCTGACTCAAATGCAGATACTTTAGAAAGAACGTGTGAAGAAATAAAGAAAATTTTGCCTTGCTGGGGATTACAAATTGCTCCTGAAAAGATACAAAGAGGAGATTCTATTAATTATTTAGGATATAAAATAGAGCTACAAAAAATTAGACCCCAAAAGGTTCAAATTAGGAGAGATAGACTATAGACTCTTAATGACTTTCAAAGATTATTTGGAGATATTTCTCATCTACAAACTATTGTTGGGGTAAAAAATGATGAACTGCATAATTTGCTCAAAACCTTAGAAGGTGACAAGGACTTAAATAGTCCAAGAGAAGTATCACCTGAAGCTGAGAAAGAATTGGCCTTGGTAGAAAAGAAAGTACATGAAGGGCACATGGATCGTATTGATCCAAAGCTGGATTGCATTTTGGTTATTTTACCTTCTAGGCATTCTCCTATAGGAATATTAATGCAAAAGGAAGATATTATATTGGAATGGGTATTTTTACCAAATAAACCAAATAAAAAATTAAAAATTTATGTAGAAAAAATCTATGACTTGATTTGGAAAGGAAAATTGAGACTTCGTCAATTAGTAGGAATAGACCCAGCAGAAATTGTCATACCTTTAACTAAGGAGGACATTGAAAAACTATGGACAGAAAGTGAACCTTGGCAAAGAGCTTGCAGTAATTTTTTAGGAGAAATTAACAGCAAATATTCCAAAAGCAATAGAATTGATCTTATAAAGAGAGCTGTTTGGATCTTGCGTCGAATTGTACAGGAAAAACCCATATCTGGAGTTCGTACATTTTATACAGATGCCAACAAACAAGGAAAGGCAGGTTACAAATCAGAAAATTTAAGTAAAGTGGTTCAAAGTCCTTATAATTCAGTTCAAAAATCAGAATTGTATGCTATTCTGTTGGTATTAATGGATTTTTCAGAAACTCTCAACATAGTAACTGACTCTCAGTATGCTGAAAGAGTAGTATTCCATATTGAGACTGCAGAATTTAACCCTGATGCTTCAGAATTAACTTCACTATTTATTCAATTACAAGATACAATCAGGAAAAGGAGTCATTCTTTATATATAACTCACATCCAATCCCATACTTGTCTGCCAGTCCCTCTAGCACAAGGCAATGATGAGATTGATAAATTATTGATAGGAAATGTGCTGGAGGCCTCAGAATTTCAATAAAAACATCATGTCAATAGTAAAGGTTTAAAAAAGGATTTTTCCATAACCTGGCAACAAGCCAAAGAAATAGTAAAGAAATGTCCTACTTGTTCCTTCTACAATCAAACGCCATTACCAGCAGGATGTAACCCAAAGGGTACACAGAGGAATGAAATCTGGCAGATGGACATGTTTCATTTTGCAAAATTTGGAAAATTGAAATATGTACACCATACCATTGATACTTAAGGATTTCAATGGGCAACTGCTTTGAGTTCTGTAAAAGCTGATTCTGTAATCACTCATTTGCTAGAAATTATGGCCATCATGAGTATACCTGCACAAATTAAAACTTGCAATGCTCCATCATATGACTCTGTTAAAATGAAACAGTTTTTTGCTTATTACAATATAAAGCATATTACAGGCATATCACATAATCCTACAGGTCAAGCAGTTATAGAAAGATCAAACAGAACTCTAAAGGATATGCTAAATAAAGAGAAAGGGGTAACAAAAACCCCCTGAAATAGACTGCATAATACTCTATTAACTTTGAATTTTCTCAATGCCAGTGAGAAAGGAACAACAGCTGCAGAGAGACATTGGATAATAGAAAAAAACTTCAGAATTAAATCAGCCTATATACTTTAAGGATGTTCTGACCTCAGAATTGAAACCAGGATATGTGTTATGTTGGGGATGAGGTTTTGCTTTTGTTTCTACAGGAGAAGATAAGCTGTGGGTACCATCAAAATTGATAAAGGTTCGATTTGAACAAGAGAGACCTCTTAATTAGAGGAGGTGATAGTTCATCAACCAGCATGAACATCCAATTTAAATTAACTTATACCAGTAACACATGCCTTTTCATTTAATCAGATAATAACTTGCCAAAAAGGAACATTCCCAAAATTAGTCTTGGGGAAAGGTTTTTGTTTTTGTCTTTTAGGAGAATGAAGGTTAAGGAATCTGAAGATCACTGGACAAGTGAGACAAATGAAGAAAAGGGACAAGTCATCTATCCCAGGAAACAGAGTGAAATGGAGTATGGGTATATCATCTAAAAAAATTTTATGTCTTCCTAAATGTTTGTTTCTGCTCTTCTCTAAAGATCTAACACTATTGATCGTCTAATAGGGCCAGTTCAATTAAAATTTAAAGCTGACTTTGGAGTTGGAGAACGGCTCTCTCCTTCTTTAAACTCAAGCATGTTGTTAAAAGGAAAATGCAAACTCCCTGTATCATGCCAGAAGAAAAGAGCCATCTTCTGCTATGGGACAGGAGAAAAACCAAATTAATTAAGGGACTATTTTATTACTAATCTCAACTCTTTGATTCTATTCTGATTCTTTAAACTTTTCTTAAAGTATGAATTTTATATCAAAATATATAAGATTAATATATATACATTTTAAACTTTGTTAAGATATGAATGGTCATATAGAGTACTAACTAATTCTAGAAAGAAAAAAGGCTTCAATTAGCTGCATATATATGTCTTTGTGTTCGAGTCTCTTATCAGTTTTCTGCAGGAAATCATGGCCAGGTCTAACATCAACTGAAGTCTCCAGGAAGAAGATGGGGCCCCACAACAACAACAATTCCACGTGGACAATAATAATATCATTAAGCTGACAAACATCATCTACAGATCAGCTTTGGACTACAAAGTGCTCAGAGCAATTTTGAGATGGCTAGCTGAGATGATCCAGTCTCAAAGACTACTTGAATAAGGACTTGAGATAAACCCTGAACTTTGGCATTATGCACAGACTGGATAATGAAGGATATAGTTACCTTTCCTAGAATTTGACAATTAACCTAAAATTTTTCTTTCAGGATAAAGATAACTTCACCCATACCCAGCAGGAAGCAATTTTAAGAATACGACGACCACATTCCCAAAGAGGTGGTGTGGGGCAGGTGGTTTTTTGGTCTTTTTGATGGGTTTTGGGTCTGGGATAATTTTCATTATTTAGGGGGGTTGGTTACAAGTTGTTGTCAAGGGTTAGGAAAAAGGCTAAGCAAAGGAGATTATATTTAAGGTTCTTGTTTAAAAAAAAAGAAAAGAAAGAAAAGAAAAAGACAATTACTAGTTTTAAATACTTTACATTGGATTGGATTGTTTTATATTGTATACAAAATATATATATATTGAAATTGATATTGTTAGAAAATACTATATGTATACTTCTAATTGTACTTGTATATTTCTAATTGTACTTGTACATTTAGCAATGTAATGCAATTTTCTGATCCTTGAATGTTATTATTACGAACTATTAAAACATAAAGAAATGAAAGTTAGTAGTTAGACATTATAATAGAACTTGTAGTCATATTAGGTATGCTTTAAAAATTGAGCGGATATATTTTAGATAGACAGGCTGTCTTCAAACCCTTCAGAGATCTACAGAATACGGCATTTAAAATGTTTTAATAACTCAGAAAATTTTTCTTTTTTGTTATGACTATGAGACATGTCGGCTCCTGGCAGTACCAATCTACTTCAGAGAAAATATGGGCATTGAAGAAACTGCATATGCAGTTAACTTTCATTGTGGCAAAAGTTAGCCACTGGACAACAAAGTATCCTCGAATCAACTGTTGACAAACAGGACAGAAGGGACACGAAACAAAGGACTACTGATTCTTGCCAAAACAAGTGTGGTTATGGCTTTATCAAAAGGCATCTTCTGAGGCCAGGACAATATGGCACCATCCCTGAAGTGGCCTTCGCAATCCAGAAAAGGTACAGTGCCCTTTTCTTCGAAGGCAGCTGAACAGGCAGTGGGCCGATGGCTTCTGATGTGCAATGGAACAGCAGCCGAAATAGTTATTCTTGAAGAGTAACTAAGCTCACGCCTCTCAATAGTAGACTGGCATTTAATAGAGGGATGTGAAGAAGAATGGGATGCTGGGATGAAGCCACATATACACAACCAAGAAGAATGGACAGCTGAATTAAAAATCATCAACAATTTCCAGAATTTAAAATCCTGAATCATGACGTGACAATAGTGGAATTCAGGTGTTTCTGGTACATGGACTGCCCTCACCCAATGTGAGGTTGAACTGTTGACCTTGTGTACATCCTACTTCACAAATGAGTCTGTCAGATATGCTAAGCCTATAGGCTGAAGATAATACCCCAACACTGCAGAGAAACCTCAGGTGACTGTCCAGGCAGCTGGCTGTTTCTGTCAACTCACAAATTTTTTGAAAGTTGAATGTACTTCCTGTTTTTATTTTTGTTGGGTAATATTATTTTCCTTCTTGGATCTCTGAGGGAGTTGAAGATTAGTTAGTTATAGTTGAAGACTAGTTAGGATAGAAAGTGAATTAGGTACATTTTGGACTTACCAAAATAGGATAGATAATGGAATTATTTTCTCTGAATTTGTCAAATACAAATGGACTAGACATTGTTTAGGTATTTATTACTTGTATACATTGTATATAGTTATTGTACTTTTGTATATAGTTTTTCTTATGTTAGTTATAACCTTTTTCCTTTTTTCTTTTTATTAAAATAGAAAAGGGGAAATATGGTGGTATTTTATTCGTACTGAAATATGATTTTAATTGTATGTTAATAAATAAAGTTGCCCAGGGGTCAGAGCTAATAGCAAGCCATAGCAGAGCTGGGTGTTCGTGGCGCATGCCTTTAATCCCAGAACTTGGTAGGCAGAGCTAGGTAGATCTCTGTGTTCAAGGATACAGCCAGCATTGGAGACACACACTCCAATGTGTGTCTGGAGGTCTGTACAGGCAGGCAGTGATGAGGCAGTCACGTGGTTGGGTTTACAACCAATGAGAAGGCAGAACAGAAAGTCTATATAAAGACAAGCATACAGAAAGTAGGTCTCTTTTGGAGAGGTCTCTTGGCTGAAGAGGATAGCTGCAGCAGGCAGATAAGGCTCTTAGCTCTGATCTCTTGGCTTTCTTCTTTGCATTGGTTCTGTGTTTCTTATTTAATAAGATGCTCGGTTACATCTACACCTTTTGATGTAGGAAGATACACCTTTAATATGGGCCATACCTTCTGATAGCAGTCCTTTATAAAGGACATGGAAGAAGAAAGCTGTTCTTTTTACCTGCTTGTTCTTGCTCTTGATGACAAGTCCATTTCTTCCCTAGCATTAGAGAGTACTTCTTTGGGATTCTAGTGTATACTGAAGACCAGATGAGACATCCAACCTCATGAACTGAATAACTACTGTATTGTTGGACCTTCTTTTGGTAGATAGCCATTGTTGTACTAGCTGGACCACAGCCTGTAAGCTATTCTAATAAATTCTCTTATCTAAAGATAGATAGTGTGATGGTTTGAATAAAATGGCCCCCATTAGGCTCATCAGGAGTGGCATTATGTGAAAGAATTAGGGTATGTGGCCTTGTTGGAATAGTTATGACCTTGTTGGAGGAAGTGTGTCATTGTGTCATTGGTATGCTTTTAGGTTTCAGAATCTCAAGCCAAGAAAGGCTTACTCTTTCTCCCTGCTGCCTTCCTATCTGGATGTAGAACTCTCAGCTACCTCTTCAGCACCATGTCTGCTCCCACACTGCCCTGCTTCCCACCGTGATGGCAATGTGCTAAACCTCTGAAATATAAGCCAGTCTCAATTAATTGTTTTTCTTTATAAGAGTTGCTATTGTCGTGGTATCTTTTCACAGCAATAAAACACTGACTAAGACAGACAGATCCATTCTATAAGTTTTGTTCCTTTAGAGAACTCTGACTAAAATACAACCCTTATACCTAAGGCTCAGGGACAAATCACACAAGTGGGGGGCTGAGGGACAGAAAGTTTATAAAACTAGTGGACCCAGATGCCTGCTGCCAGATAGTGTCCCCTAGACATGACAGTAAAAATATACCCATGAAATACCAACAGTATTGTTGCCTGCACAAGACCTGCATAGTGACATGAGTTGACATGACAATTCAAATGAGGAAGATTCCATAAGGCCCTACTCATATACAAAGTACTGAATAACTTCTTAAAGGCATCTAGAATATCTTAATCTATAGGTTATACGTAGATGTTGCATTCATCTATTGACTTGACACTGTATTTGTTTAGCTCAAAGAAAAAAATGAAAGTAAAAGTCCAAAGAGATAAATTTACCTATGAATAACTTCATGTTCTTGTAAGCATCTAGTTAATTCTGTTTTGTGTCTTTCAACTACCTTAGGGTAACAATTTCTATTGTAGAGCTGGAATTATGTGATGGCTGCTACAAATAAAATACAGAGGTGACAATAAAGAACTCACAATGTATTCAATTTCCATTGTCAGCATTGTCAATGAATTCAAGAAAATGTTAAAAAGTATTTCCCAAGTTTTTTTGGAGTACCTATGGTATCCTAGGCCTGGAAATATAGAACTCAACAGACACTCATGTATCTGCCTTGATGGAACTAATATTTTAAAAGGTTTACATAGTTGATACATATATGGTGTTAAATGATGAAAAGATAGAAGAGGATGTGGCTAAATATGAACACCACACATAAGATTCTGAATGGGAACTTCTATGGAGTTACCAAACCATATCACAGTCTAAAAGAAGAGTGTCCCAGTTAGGCGGGACAAAGAACAAAGCAATATGAACTTGTACATGATCCACAGCCTGGAACAAAAGTGGATAGTGCAGGAGTGTGCTGGGTAGAGAGTAGAGGACACTGAGAAGAAATGTGGGGTCTGACTTGTGGAGCTCCTAGTAAGTTATGGTATGAAGTGTAGTTGTCTGAATAAAGGAACTCAGTCATGTATGTTCACACGTAGCTCCATTTTAATGAGCAGTTTCTCCATGCCCTTAATATTTAACTAATGGGCCAATGTTAAAAATAACAAAACCAAAATAGCCTCACCTTCCTGAAACTGCCAGCTTTCCTCTATCAGATCTTATTACCAAGAGACAGAAGTCTTAGTGCTTCAAGACTTATCTCCATTGCCCCAGCCAGCCTGTAGGAGAAATGACTAACACACTGAGGACTGTGGGCCTCCTGTAGAGTATGAGTGCATCTTTTCTATCCTCAATTTGAGAGTGGTATAGGAATTTTAAGAGAACTTCAATGAGATGCTAGATGCATTCCAGTAAGGAACTCACCTTTATCTCTGGAGGACTTAGTTCAGACACAGACATTTGAATTCTCATCCCAGTTCATTCTCTAGAGATAACAGGGGAATTCTGAGGACTCTGGAGAGCCCTGGAAATTATACATGCAGAACACATCAGTTCTCTGCAGATCCTGGATGTGAAATGGGAGCTTCTGCAATGAAAGATGAATATGAGAAATGAAAGCTGAGAATGATCAAGAGATAAGCCATCTGCAAATGTGTACACTCTCCCCAATGAGGGCATTGCTGGTGAATAGCCACATACATTTATGGTAAGATTATATATGACTTAAAATCTTACATGGTAGTTGGAGTATGAGTTGAAATATGTCTCCCCAACTGGGATGGAACTAAAGATACCCCCTCTGAAGTGTTCCGATGGAATGAGTGCCTTATATTTATGAAACTTGTTAATATCATTTAGAAATCAACTTTCGGGATAGCAAATATGCATTAGAGCCCTCACAAAAATCCCAACCAAGAAAACAAAATCTGATGGCTTATCCAATCTAATGTCAAGATACCCTATAGATTTACAGTAATGCAAATAGTTCAGTATAGGGAAAAGAATAAAGAAATAGATCACTGGAATAAAATACAGAATACAGAAACAGACCCACACAAATGTGAGCTGCTGGATTTTGACAAAGGAGTGATAGCAATTCCATGGAGAAAGAATAGTCTTTTCAACAAGTGATGCTAGGACCATATGGCACCCCTGTGCAAAACCAAAAGGTAGGAGTGCTGTATTATTGATGTTTCCATTGGGACTGGGATCCACAAATCTGCAATTTGATCGAGTATAGTTTTCAGTAGGGTCTCTATCTGTTGCAAAGAGACATTCCTTTGATGAGGGGTGAGAACTACACTTTTCTGTGAATATAAGGGCATATATTTAGAATGTAGGCAGGGATTATACTGGTTTAGTAAAGTGGCCATTTAGGTTCTTTCCTCCCACATGTAGGCCTTTGGGAATCACTGTGGAGGAGGGTGCAAAGACTATAAGAGCTAGAGGAACAGGGAGTTTGTTGTGAGACTCTCTCTCCTAGGACTATCAAAAGCTACACCTATAAAGTCTCACCAACAAGACTACATAAACATAGTCTGAACAAGGACAATAATAATAGACATGCCAAAGTAGATGAAGAAAGCCCATGAGGCCTCAACCCTACACAAAGAACTACAGGCAACTAAGGATGTTGAAAGTAGGAGAAATAGTCTTCTCCAGGGAAGAACATACCTGAAAACATACATACAAATAACACTATACAGACTGAACAGGTTATATTTAAGAATATATACATATATATCATATGCATTGTACTTATACAAACATAAACAACAACTATTAAAAAAGAGTCCATAAATTTGAAAGAGATCAAAGGAGATTATACAGAAGGATTAGGATGGAGGACTTAAACTAGATCTTACCCCGTTCACAAAAAAAAAAAATTGATCAAAACAGACCACTAGCCTAAATGTAAAGACATAAGAATTCTAAAAGGTAACACAGGAGAAAATTGGCTTTGGAACTTACTGAATTTTTAGGTTCAGTACCCACAGCAAGATCCATGGATTAAAAAACTGGCAAGTTATCCTTCATGAGAATTGACGGCTTATACTCCTGGAAAGTATTGTTAAGAAACTGTGAAGACAAGCCACAGATGGGGAGAGGAAATATTTACAAAATACATGTCTGATACAGGATTATAGAACTTTTTTTGTTTAAAACACAAAAGTAGAAAACAAACAACCAGACTAAAAAAAGAAAAAAAGATCTGGATGGACAGCTAAACAAAGATATACACAAACAATAACCAGACACGTGAAAGTATGCTGCATGCTATCCCTGGAGCCACTGGGGAATCACAAGCTGAAATGAGATGCCACAACATACCTCTCAAGATGACTGACATCCAACATGCTAACAATACCAAACACTGTGAAGATGTAGAGTCACAGGAACTGACACACATATTGCTAGAAATGCAAAGTACTCAGCCATTTCAGGAAAACTCAGCCATCACACTTCTAGGTATTTAACCAAATGTGTTCCAACCTCCATCCACATAGAACTCTGCATACAAATGTTTACAGCAGCTTTACTTCACAACTGCCCCAAACTAGAAGCAACCAAGAGTCCTTTGCAAGTTGAAAGGCTTCTATAACACATGTTCAGGTCTGTGCAAGCAGTCACAGCTGCTGTGTCATAACTGCCATGGCCATGCCAGAGGGAGATGGAATTTCATAGTGCTTCTCCCATGCCTGCCTCCTACAGTCTTCCTGTTTTCTTCCATGGTAATCTCTGGACCTCAGAGGGCAGGATACACACACTCTGTTTAGGACTGGTCACTTACAGTCATTTATAGTCAGTCCTTTGCTTTAACTGTCAGCCACTGTCAAAGGAAGTTTCCCTGACCAAGACTGAAAAGGGATCAGCAGGAGTGAGAGGGGTTTAAAAGGGGCAATTTTTATATGTTGGGGATGATATATGTTTGCAATTCATTGTGTATAAGAATTAAATCATCCAAAAATTTAAATGATAAAAACAGAATGCATAAACAATATGTGACATATATATGTGATTTAATATTCAACAATAAAAAAGAAATAAGCAATTAAGCCACAAAATTATATACATGGAATTGGTTGGAGCTCATTGTGTTAAGTAACCTAAGCCAGCCTCAGAATGACAAATGTAGCACATCCATCTTTCTGATACACAGAATCTAGATTATATATATATATATATATATATATATATATATATATATGCATGTGTGTATGTGTGTGAGTGTGTGTGTGTTGTGCGTGTGTGTGTGTGTGTGTGTGTGTGTGTGTGTGTGTGTGTGTATGACATAAAAGTGGGAAACTACTTGAGGGGATGAAGGGGTCCAGTAGTAGGAAGAAGAGGGACATGGGATGCTGAAATATGGGTGAAATATGAGGAAAATATAATGATATGTATGTGACATATATATATATCCATGTCATAGTGAAACCCGATATTTTTTATACTAATTAAAATTATAATAAGTGATATGTAGAAAATTAAAAGCATATTGCTAAATTAAGCAAATATAAAGAAGATACATACAGATCATGATTATATACACACACATAATTTGGAAAAGGAAAAATGGCATACAAACGCAAACACATTCCTACATTCATTGCAGCATTATCTACAATAGTCAAGATATGGAATCAATCTAAATGTCCATCAAAGTATAAATATAATGTGGACAATATATACATATTGCATATATACATTATATATTGATAATAGAATAGAATATTATTTAACCATAAAAAGATGAGAGTCTGTGATTTGAAACAACACAGAAAAGCCTGGAAGATACTATGTTAAATGAAATAAGCCAGGCATAATAAGACACATTCCACACAATATCATTCACATGTAGTCTTAAATTGACCTCAGAGAAGTTGAAAGAATGGTGGCTACCAGAGGCTGTGGAGAATAAGAGAGGTGGGAATAGAGAAATATTGCTTAGTGAACATAACATAAAGAAGGGGAAATGCTGTGGGATGTTCTGTATGGCAAATGTGTTGCTGATTAGTCAATAAATAAAATACTGATTGGCCATTGACTAGGCAGGAAGTGTAGGCGGGACAAGGAGGAGAATAAAGCTGGGAAGTGGAAGGTTGAGTCAGAGAGACACTGCCAGCCACCATGATGAGAAACAGCATGTGAAGATGCCGGTAAGCCACGAGCCACATGGCAAGGTATAGATTTATAGAAATGGATTAATTTAAGCTGTAAGAACAGTTAGCAAGAAGCCTGCCATGGCCATACAGTTTGTAAGCAATATAAGTCTCTGTGTTTACTTGGTTGGGTCTGACGGCTATGGGACTGGCAGGTGATAGAGATTTGTCCTGACTGTGGGCCAGGCAGGAAAATTCTAGCTACAGGAAAAGTTGTAGGTGATGTTGAAATTGTCTTAGTTATGGTTTTCTATTGCTGTGAAGAGACACCATGACTATGGCACCTCTTGTAAAGGAAAACATTTAATTGGGGTGGCTTACAGTTCAGAGGTTCAGTCCATTATCTTCATGGTGGGACATGGTGGAGTGCAGGCAGACATGGTGATGGAGCTGGAACTGAGATTCCTATATCTTGCAGACAACAGGAAATGATCTGAGACATTGTTCAATATTCTGAGCACAGGAAACCTCAAAGCCCACACCCATGATGACACACTTCCTCCAATAAGTCAGACTTCCTAATAGTTCCACTCCCTATAAGTTTATGAAGACCAATTACATTCAAACTACCACAGTGTTAAAGACTGTGGTCATACATTAAGCAACATGTGAAGGGGAAGGGTTCAAGGCACAAGTTGGGACCAAAATCCTGTCTGGCCAATTGTGCAACACTAGCTAGGAAGGCCAAGAAATGATAAGGGAGGTTTCAGTAAGACATTGCTTCATTGTATTTGATTATCTTTCTTTGATGTCTTTCCTTTTGCTTGCTTTTGTGATACATGTGTCTTAAGTAAATACACACAGTGAAATTATTACTTTAAACAAATTAATCTATGTATCACCTTCAACAGTTACATTTTTATTTGGGGAGTAAGAATACCTAAATCTATTCTTCTGTAAAATTTCAGTCTGTAATACACTATTATCAATGACATCATATTCTATATTAAGTCTGTAGGTATTCTACATACTGTGGGATGTTCTGTATGACAAATGTGTTGCTGACTGGTCAATAAATAAAACACTGATTGGCCAGTGGCTAGGCAGGAAGTATAGGCAGGACAAGGAGGAGAATAAAACTGGGAAGTGGAAGGCTGAGTCAGAGAGACACACTGCCAGCCGCCATGATAACAAACAGCATGTGAAGATGCCGATAAGTCACGAGCCACGTGGCAAGGTATAGATTAATAGAAATGGAATAATTTAAGCTATAAGAACAGTTAGCAAGAAGCCTGCCACGGCCATACAGTTTGTAAGCAATATAAGTCTCTGTGTTTACTTGGTTGGGTCTGAGCAGCTGGGGAACTGGCAGGTGAGAGAGATTTGTCCTGACTGTGGGCCAGGCAGGAAAACTCTAGCTACAAATGGCATCCAACGTGGTGGCAAGGGTTTCTACCTAAAAACTGAGAGAAAAAAATTCTAAAACGGAGCTAAAAACAGCTTCCTAATTGTCTCTCTCAACTGAACGACAGCTGCTGGTTTGAGCTACTGGTGGGTTCCTAGCTTGAATGCTCGACCTGCCGTATGGCGGGAATGAGGCCTCTGCAAGTGGCACATTAAGCTGCGTGGTGGATTTAGCCTTTGCTAGTACAAAACAAAAAAAGAGGTTTCTGGGCTACACACTGCTTGGATAAAAGCATAGACCCACAATAGCTCCCAGAGCTGGCAGTAAACTGCCACTGCCATGTTGGGAAGCTGAGGTGGGCGGAGCCAGCAGCCACAGCTGCTACAGTTTAAAGCAATAGATTCACAATAAGACAGATTCAGATGTAATAGTTTACAATGTGTGTAAAATATACATAGGCTTGAAAGAAACAAAAAAGGTGATATATACAGTTATAAAAACAAATACATAGTTTTAAAAAATAAAGTCTTTAAAGAGATAGTAAAACTAATATGAAAAATAAGCCACGTAAAGATGGATATCACACAGAGAATATGGATTGTGTTGTCTTTGGGATTTTTAACTGCAGAAAAACATTTGATTGTAAAAGCTGTTTGAGTTATGCCAAAACGTATATTTTAAAGGTACCTTGACTTCAAATTTTGGATATAAGGATATGTTGCTTTGGAAAGGAGACTCTGCTTTTGTTCCCACAGAAAGCCAAAGGCTATGGATTTGTTCCAGATTAAGATACATCAGGTTTGACCAGCCAAGACCCACTGAAAGGTCTCCGATGACACCATGGCCTAGATGATCCAACATCCAGAATGGTTTGAAGGCAACTGGCTCAGACAATACACTCACATGGACTATTCCATAATCCTAAAGTTTTCTTTGTGTCCCCATAAGATACAGCGCCCCCCCTCCAGAAGGAAGTAGTAAGAGAAGCTAAGCCCAAATTCCCAAATTATATGTAATTTTATTTGTTAAGGTTAAAACCTTCCTTTTTGAAAAAAAATGGGAGAAGTGCTGTGGGATGTTCTGTATGGCAAATGTGTTGCTGATTAGTCAATAAATAAAACACTGATTGGCCATTGGCTAGGCAGGAAGTATAGGTGGGACAAGGAGGAGAATAAAGCTGGGAAGTGGAAGGCTGTGTCAGAGAGACACACTGCCAGCCGCCATGGTGACAAACAGCATGTGAAGTTGCTGGTAAGCCATGAGCCACGTGGCAAGGTATAGATTAATAGAAATGGAATAATTTAAGCTATAAGAACAGTTAGCAAGAAGCCTGCCATGGCCATACAGTTTGTAAGCAATATAAGTCTCTGTGTTTACTTGGTTGGGTCTGAGCAGCTGGGGAACTGGCAGGTGAGAGATTTGTCCTGACTGTGGACCAGGCAGGAAAACTCTAGCTACACCTTCAACAGTTACATTTTTATTTGGGGAGTAAGAATACCTAAATCTATTCTTCTGAAAAATTTCAGTCTGTAATACACTATTATCAATGACATCATATTCTATATTAAGTCTGTAGGTTTAGCATCCTACACACAGGTTTGTAGCCAAGACCCACTTCTCCCAGTTTCTTCCTCTCCTGGTAACCACCACTCCACTCTAGTTCTGTATATCTAACTTCTTAGATTCCATGTACAGGTGAAATCATGCAATATTCTCCTTTTGGTGTCTGACTTATTTCATTTTGTGTAATATCCCTCCAGTTTCATTCAAGCTACTCTGAGCATACTAATCTACATTCCCACTAACAGGCTACAGAGCTTCTCCTTTCTCTACCCCCTCATCAATCCTTCTCAACCAACCTCTTTTCTGTTTGTTGCAGCCATCCTTGCAGCTGTAAGGTGACTGTTTGTTATGGTTTTTATTTTCATTTTCATGATGATTCATGATGCTGAACACATTTTCATATACCTGGCCACTTTTGTATCTTCCTTGGAAGAGAAACTCGGTGGCTGTTAAGATCACGGGATAGCAATGTGTGCAGAAGAAAACAGAAAATTGAGAGATATCTAGCATGCCACATAAACAGAACTAGCAGTCATCTGGCTATGCAACACAAAGAAATCAGAGCTCTGAAACCAGATTGTCCAGCTACCCACTGAAGTAAGGGAGACTGGGAAGAAGGCAGCTAAGATGGAAGATCATGACATTCCTTTAGCATCTGTTGACATCAACTACCTGGAAGACTCAGGAACAGATGACAACTAGTTAGATATTTGAGTTTGGCATGGGGAGGTTCAGGGTATTAATAAGCACATCAAAGATAGATGGGCACCTGTGTTCTAAGCTAATGTTACTGCTAGCTCATTTTCTCTGAGCTCTTAGTATATTGCATACACTGTGATATTCTGTATTAATTCCATTTTCTCTACCTAGCCCAGTGAGGTAGACACCATCTCTGGTTAAAGGCTGTCACCCCTCTAAAATGAATAAAACGAAGGCCCAGAAAGTGGCCTCCCTTATCAATAACCTGGTGACAAAAATATAATTCAAATTCTGGTCCCCCTTTCCAGGTTCTGTACTTTCAAAATCTGTGTTTTCAAGCATCAAGTTGCCAGCCCTTTGGCACTTACCTAGCCAGCCAAACTAGGTATACTTACCCATCTATCCTTCCTTTCCACCATAGTTCTCAGGCTTCACTGAGATTTTCTGTAAGAGGAAATATTCTGCATTGTAGCTAGAGTTTTCCTGCCTGGCCCACAGTCAGGACAAATCTCTCTCACCCACCAGTCCCGAAGCCGCTCAGACCCGACCAAGTAAACACGGAGACTTATATATTGGTTACAAACTGTATGGCTGTGGCAGGCTTCTTGCTAACTGTTCTTATAGCTTAAATTAATCCATTTCCACAAATCTATACCTTGCCATGTGGCTCATGGCTTACCGGCATCTTCACATGCTGTTTGTCCTGGTGGTGACTGGCAGTGTCTCTGACTCAGCCTTCCACTTCCTAGCTTTATTCTCCTCCTTGTCCTGCCTATACTTCCTGCCTAGCCAATGGCCAATCAGTGTTTTTGTTTTTGTTTTGCTTTCAACAGTGAAAGAACATCTTTGGGAGATTCACATGCAGGTATCATTAGAGGTGTTCTCACAATAGCTAACTCTTGGACACATTGGGATGGGGTCCCTGGTTTGGGGAAGTTTAGGAAATGAGTCTCCAAGATCTGTTCTAGCTAAACTTTGTAAACCCCTCGCTGAATGAGTGGGTGGTTAAATGGATTCCAGCTGCCATTCATCCTCACTCAGGCTCTCCCCACAGCACTGAGACATGGTGTTCTGCATAATTCAGACTTTTATCTGAAAGACACAGATGTAACATACGTGTAAAGCATATCTTATCTCCTCTATTTTTCAGATGAGAAAACAGAGTTGTTGAAGTAAACACAATTCACCTGAAGTTAGAGTTGGGCACACACCAGAGACAGCTTTCAGAATCCCAAGGTGCTTCAGGCTTTGTTTCCAAATCCCCAGACAGGCAGCTTTCCATGCCCCCTGCATCTGTGTTCCTTCTCTGAAGCACAGAGAAGAAGCTGACAGAAAACCTACAGAACATCAGCTGTCCCCTCTGCCTCCAGACACCAAGCCATTAGGTTTTGTCTATTAATTGCATTTCATGTGATTTCCCTTATCTTCACAAGTATCACCACCACCTTCATATCTTCATCTTTGGAGGAAGATTCTGGAATCAGGTAGGCTAGATATACTTCCAAGCCCCAATTCTTGGAACATGTCACTTGACCTCCCTCAATCTCAACTGAAAGCCACTTTAATGTCTAACTCACAGAATGGGGGATAAGTGCTAAAAAACAATAAAATACAGTTGCAAAGAAATTGTGAGGACACGGAGCTCAGAATTCAATATGTGCTAAACTTTAACTATCATAGAGACAGTTATAGGAAGAGAGTCGTTTTATGAGTTACTTTTCTTGCTGTGATCAAGTGTCTGGCAAGAAGCTTCTTAAAGCAGAAGAGTTTGTTTTGATGAGAACAGATGACAGCAGGAGAGTGCAGCTGGTCGCACTGGATCTGCCGCCAGGAAACAGAGATCTAAGAGTGTGGGTGTTCATTTACCATGGTCTCCTATTCCTTGTTCTCCCTCTCTGTTGTTGATCCAGCTGGGATCTCCTGCTCCCTCAAGCTCTCTTTCCCTCGACCCTCGCCCTTCATTACCCCCACTCATGTCCAGGCTGTTCATATAGATCTCTTCCATTTCTCCATCATTAGGTGATCCCCGTGTCTTTGTTGGGGTCCTGTTTTCCAGGTAGCCTCCCTGGTGATGTGAGTAGCAGTCCAGTCATTCTTGTTCCACATCTAGTATCCTCCTATGAGTGAGTACATACCATGTTTGTCTTTCTGAGTCTGGGTTACCTCACTCAGGATGATTTTTTCTAGATCCATCCATTTGCCTGCAAACCTCATGATATCATTGTTTTTCTCTGCTGAGTAGTATTCCATTGTGTATATGTACCACATTTTGTTTATCCATTCTTCAGTTGAAGGGCATCTAGGTTGTTTCCATGTTCTGGCTATTACAAACAATGATGATAGGAAGAAGCAAAGTGCTAGAGAGGCCCACAGAAATCCACAAAGATACCCACACAACAGACTGCTGGCAATGGTCGAGAGACAGCCCGAACTGACCTACTCTGGTGACAATTAGGCCAAACACCCTAATTGTCATGCTAGAAACCCCATCCAACTACTGAGGGATCTGGATGCAGAGATCCATGGCTAGGTCCCGCGTGGAGCTCTGGGAGTCCAATTAGCGAGAAAGAGGAGGGTTTATATGAGCGAGAATTGTTGAAACCAAGGTTGGATAAAGCACAGGGACAAAAGGCCAAACGAATGGAAACACATGAATTATAAACCAATGGCTGAGGGGTCACCAACTGGATCAGGCCCTCTGAATGGGTGAGACAGTTGATTGGCTTGATCTGTTTGGGAGGCATCCAGGCAGTGGGACCGGGTCCTGTGCTCATTGCATGAGTTGGCTGTTTGAAACCTGGGGCCTATGCAGGATCGCTTGGCTCGGCCTGGGAGGAGGGGACTGGACCTACCTGGACTGAGTCTACCAGGTTGATCTCAGTCCTCAGGGGAGGCTTTGCCCTGGAGGAGGTGGGAATGGGGGGTGGGCTGGGAGGAAGGTGAGGGGGGCGGGAAGGGGGGAGAACAAGGGAATCCGTGGCTGATATGTAGAACTGAATTGTATTGCAAAATAAAAATAAAAATAAAAATAAAAGACCATAAGCTGAGCAAAGGCTAGGGAGCAAGCCTGTAAGAGTTCCTCCATGAATTCTGCTTTGGTCACTGCTTGAGTGCCTGACCTGCATCCCTCCAATGATGAATTATAACCTAGAAATGTAAGAAGAAAAAAAAAGAGTGTGGGTGTTCAACTTGCTTTCTCCTTTTCACTCTCTTGAGAACCCCCCAGCCCATGGGATAATGCTGCCCACATTTGAGGTGAGTTTTTTCTTTTGTTAAACTTTTATAAAAGCACCCTCATAGACACAGGCAGGGGCTTGCTTTCATGATGATTCTTTCTTGTCAAGTGACAATGAAGATTAATCATGACTGTAATGTGCGTGCTTCTTCCTAACTGTGCAGCCTTGGGGCAGCTGCTTAACAACTCTAAATTTCTATACACATGAGACAGAGATGATGTTAATAGAAGCTCACATCCCAAATTTTTTATAAGGCATAAATATGTGATGCATAAGTAGAGTATTTAGAAATTTCTTAGCAAACCCAGGTGCTCTGAGAGTCACTGTTGTTTCCTGTACAAGTGCCAACTTCATGTACACAGCCTTTTGCATTATCTAGAAAGTTCATGTTATACCTTTCAGAGTTTGCTTCACAGTCAAGTTGTCCTGTCCCGACCACATATGTCATCTACAATATATTACTGATTTCTGCCTATGTCACCACCAGAATCATATTCCTTTTCTTTCTAGAACTTTTCTTCTTTCTTATTCTAACTATGGGAGGCCTAAGCTTTTGATAGATGACCTCTTGTGTTCCAGATGTTCTAAGATACCAGCTTTGAAGCTTGTCATTGAGCTAAAGCCACCATCCATGTCTTCTATGGGGATAACCTCAAATATTCCCTTGTTTATTATATCTCAAGACTAAACACAAACACTGTAGCTATATTGTGGGATACACAGCTAAGAGGGGAGAGGCAGCAACTGACCTCCATCCTGAGCAAGAGACTTGGGCATGTCCTGGAAGTCAGAAGTTGGTGTACAGATTGTTTCAGAAGGACCTCCTTGCACTTCTTATTATTGTGTCTCTGGGCTCTTGGCTAAGATATATCCATTCTATGATTTTAGCCTCACTGTGTCTACTTCATAATATATGTTCTTTAAAGGTTAATCAGTTTTCAAACCTAACTTCAAATTTCTTCATTTGAAAGATCTGAGCTGTGATATGAATGATAAACACATTCTGCACTACACATTAAGAATTCTTGAGCCAATTCTGTTCTCCAAGGCTACTTCAACTGTTAACTCTACCAGGAAGACTTCTTTGATTCCCTCCAAAATTAATAAACTGATAACCCCCATCCTCCTTGAATTATATAAATAGAAATTCACACAACCATCACTTCATTACAGTGGGAACTTGATAATCCAAAGGACAAAGTCTGGTCCTCATACTTAGAAACACTAACACAAATCTTTGCAATGAATAAAGAGACAAGAAATGATATAAGGAGGGCCAAAATCTAGTGTGATCTCTTTCTAAGAGATCCCGCACCTTATCCCTCCAAACAAACCTTCTCACTCACCTGCCTCCTTAGAGCCCCAAGCTAGGTGGAATTGCTTTCTTAAAAAAATGTCATTATCTAACAGTTACTTTGAATAGATGAAAATGAAGAGTTCTTTGGAAACCCAGAGTGGAGGAAATTTGAGAAGTGAACTAGGAAGATATTCATGGGCCCCATAATTCACCAGGCCCTTCCTCTGTGTTGGCTTTAATGAAAGCATAATTGAGATGTCTGTTAAGTACATAAGAGATAGGAGAGGGGTGGCTATGATCAAATAAATCAGCAAGCCCCCTCAAGAGGAAATGTCCATAATAGCCATAGAAATTCATAGTTATGAGATTCTGAATCAAATGCATCAATGACCAGAAACAGGAGTCCACCTAGATGCTTTCCAAATTGTCTTAGAAGAACCTGTCTGCCAGTCACCAGCCCCCTGCTCTTAACCTTTCCCTCTCCCTCACTGCTCTTTCCATCCACTGTACCCTAGACAAGCTAGAGTCTTCTTCTTCCAAAAATGCTCCTTGATCGATTTCCACTTTGAATTCACAATTTGAAGCCCTCTAGTCTCCTACCCATCTCCAGGTGGCGCCACTTCATGCTCAAATGCAGACAGCAGTTGTCCACCCACAGGACACAGTTGATCTAGTTCCTAGGGAGGAATAAGGATGTTGCATGAGCAATCTCTCATGTATACCCTAAGGATAACCTGTTGCTTAGCCTGTGTCCTGCATCCCACTCCACCGTGTCCCTATTATTAGGGCTGGACTCATTTCTAGGTGACCTGACATCTTCTAATTCCTTGGAGACACTTAACTTTAAAGTCTGCCTTTGAATTGAAACCACCAATCCCTTTTCCACCCTTGCTTAAAATGTGCCCATGGGCTTCCAAATTCTCTTAGACACTAAAATGCTATACAGGAAGGTCAAAGTCCTTGCTTACCTACTCACCACATCTTAACTGCCTCTAGATCATTCAGCTACTCTGACTTTCCTTCAGTTTTTTTGGAAACATTCCTATTCCTGATCCTGTGAACACCATGGTCCCTCTAATAGAGCATTACCTGGGAATCCCCTACTAGTCCTTCTTATCTCTGACAAAGCACTAGTTCTTATGGAAAAACTGGATTCTGTGCTCCCTGGAATAATGTTTCTTTTTCATATAATTAATCTCCATTTGTCATGCTAGATTCATTTGTATGGTCAATTAACTATTAATAAGGGTATAATTTAGGCTTGGGACTTATCTCAGGTTGTGCTTGCCTTGTACACATGAAACCTCAGGTTTGATTCCCAGTATCACATAAACTAGGCATAGTAGTATATGCCTGTCATCCTAACACTTCGAAGGTAGGGCAAGAGGACCAGGTGTTTAAAATCATCTTTGGCTATGTAGTGAGTTTAAGCACATGAGATTCTGTATCCCAGATAGGTAGATAGATGATAGATAGATAGATAGATAGATAGATAGATAGATAGATAGATAGATGTTAGATAGATAGATAGATAGATAGATAGATAGATAGATAGATAGATAGACAAAACATATTATATGCTTTTTGTCCCTGTGTCCTTCCAACTTTTGCAAGTTCCAGAGAATAGGAGCAATGTTTCAGCTTTAATCCCAACTGCACCCTGTTAGCAGTATGATGCTTCACCATGTTCACTCAGAAAATACTGACAAATGGGTGAAAGGTCATGTGCCAGCAAACTGAACAACAGAGTTCCCCTGGAGCTGGAGGCCACACTACTCAGAGTACAGGTGTCCCTGCCAGAGAGAACTTACTTCATACTTGTTCTGGTCATTTCCAGTCTCATCACAGTGGGGAGGTTTCCTATTCTTGTTTGTTTGACCCAGGATACATCAGCCTTGTTGACAAGTCCTCTACCTGCCAGGCCCACACATCTCCCTGTGAGCTCTCATCTTTTTGCTGGTACTTTTATGTCCTTAATTTCCTTGACTCCCCTACTACTTCCATGTCTACCTATCTAGTTCCAGAACAAGGAGGTTACAGCAAGGCAATTTTACTGTCCAGTCAGAATCTTATCTCAGAAGTATACTCTACATCCCTGGTATGCTTACATTTCTAAGTCTCAGAGGCTTCCTTTGTAAAGTCAAAACTACACTTTCTTCTAGCACAGTGTGAAGGTGCATACCTTTAACACTCAGGAGGCAGAAACAGGTAGATCTCTTTGAGTTCAAGGTTAGCCTGGTCTACATTGTGAGGCCCTATATCAAAAGAAGAAAGAAAGAGAGGGGGAGGGAGGGAGTTAGCAAGGGAAGGGAGGAAGGAAGGAAGGAAGGAAGGAAGGAAGGAAGGAAGGGAGGGAGGGAGGGAGGGAGGGAGGGAGGGAGGAAGGGAGGGAGGGAGGGAGGAAGGGAGGAGAAGGAAAGAAAGAAAGGAAGGAGGGAGGAAGCTTCCTTATTGTGGATCTTCTAGGAATTACATGCATGAATAGGAATTCAACACCAATCTAGAAGGTTCTAAATAAACATTGGTTCTTTCCCTATGTGACACTTTTGGCTCCTTATCTAGAAGCTAATGTAAACTACTACAGTGAAGGATTCTGGGACCAGAGAGACCTGGGTCAAGTTAAGACTCCTCCATGTGCTAGCTACATAATCTTAAGATAACCACTTGCTCTGTCTCCTCCTCAGTTTTTTGTTCTCTAAAACTGGGCTCATAACAGAATCAACATCCCAGGATAAGAAAGAGAATAAAGGAGACAACCCATGTCTATGTCTTCACTCAATGCTTTGTAGATAAATCCTCAATAAACATTGGCTGTTGTTATTGCCACCCTTATTACCATCAAATGATCCACAGTATTCAGAGCTGGCAGACATAAATAATGGTAAACAAATGCATGTCTGCTCACACTTACTTTCTTAGCATGGCTAGCAGATCATAGAAACCCAAAGACTCCTCCCCAGGAGCCAGCTTCTGCCTAAATCCATGACTACCTCTACTTTTTATAGCTGGACTTCTGCCTCAGCACATCTGTGCACACGTATTATGGTGACTGTCTACACAGCCTGTGCCTTGTATGAGCACTTAGACCTTAAAACAACCCTCTTCCCCTCAGCCCTCAATTGCTTATCTATGCCTTATAGGGGCCAAAGGGACAGGAGATAGGGAAGGGAGAAAGATCCTTAAGGGCTGATGGCGGTACTGTAAAACCACCTTTGTTCCTCTGTCCCACATCACTATCACCTCTGAGAGAGATGACATGTATGGAGGATGCCTTCTTTTGGGTCACTTTTGACATGTAGGAATCAAGAAAGCCTGATTCCAAGAAAGGCAATAAGGAAGGAAAGTCACACTTCATTCACTGCTCTTCAGTTATTTTAGTCAAGCTCTTGGATTCCCGAGGATTTGCAAAGCCTTCTCCTTGTCTATCACTTTTAAATGGCACAATAAAAAGTAGAGGAAGCTCATAGCTACAATATGATCAGAGTATTGTTTCCCCTTTCCATCTGATCTAATGGAATTTAGAAGGAAGTTATTGTGAAGGGAATGGGCAAAAGTACCTTGAACAAGTAATGCAAATTTGACCTCAGACTCCATTTTACCTGTAGGGTAGAACAAAGTTTAAGTTCACAAACCACAGGGGAGCTAGGAACTTTCCAATGGCTGACCAACTTCCTCTTTAAACAATAGAAATCATCTGTGATGCCCCTTAGTTCTCTAAAACATTATGGCTGTTCCTAACATCAGAAAGAACAAATGAATCTGATTGATTGGACTTAAAAGCTTACATTCTGTATCAGTTGACAATGATGGAATATACAAGGAAAGTACATAATCTTTGACTTCTGATTGGTGAAAAATGTAATTAACTTGGCACAGGTGTGTTTATGGTTTTGTGCTTATAAACTTCTTCTGCTCCTGCTCAGGGCTGCCGGGAGAAACAAGGCTTCCAAGTCCTTGTCCTGTAGCCCTGATTGATCAGCAACCCCACTTATATGATGATTTATTAAAGATCTTGGAACAAATAAGTATCATCTCTCTCCTTTCTCATGGTGTACAACAGACAAGTTGCTTAGAAAAACAAAGGACGTGGAGATACCTATGCTAGAAGGATCTATGGAGCCTCTAACTCACCAGTGTTATACATAAACCCAGAAGGGGAGGTGACTTGCCAGTACCATATAAATCAGTGGTGATAAAACCATATCCAGAAACCTGAGGCCTGGCTGGCAGCATGTCTATAGAATTCCTAAAGCCCACAGGTGATATTTTACATATAGAGGCCCTCTTGCAAGGTAGCCATAGTTGTTATTATGGTTTGAATATAAAATGTCCCCATGAGCTAATGTGTTGACTACCTAGTGCCCAGCTCAGCTAGTGGAGGTATTTTAAAAGGTAATGGGAACTTGGGAAATGGGGTTTAGCAGAAGGAAGGAAGTCATAGAGGTATTTCTTTGATGGGAATATCTTGCTCTTGCTCCTTCCTGTTACTCCTTTTCCTGTCTGCCATAAGGTAAGGAAGCTCATCCCTTACACCCCTGCTGCCATGATGTTCATCCAGCATGGAGCCAGGCAACCATGGCTGAACCCTCCCTTAGGCTGTTTTCTCATTACAATGTTCTCAGATATTTTGTCAAAGCTAGAAAAGTACCCAAAACAGTTGTCATACAACTCTTAGAGGGGTTTGTAAAAGAAAATAGGAAAGAATGTGCTGCCCAGTCACTACTAATATCTTAGCTTTTTTTCCACTCTTGCTCTAATACTCTGACAAAGGGAAGAAGTGTTCATTTGGTTCACAGTTCAAGGTTTTGATCTTTTACAACAGATATGTGACAGTGGCAAGTTTGAGATAACTGGTCATACTACATCCACAGCCGAAGGACAAAAGAAAAGTGGACTAATGTGTGCATGCTAATGCTCAGATTGCTCTCTCCACCCTTATACAGCTCAGGGTCCCAAGCCAAGGAAATGGTGTTACCCATAGTGGGCAGGTCTTCCATATCAATTAACATAATTATGATAATCCATAACAGACATCCCCAGAGGTCTTTCTTCCAGGTGATTCTAAATTGTATCAAGTAGACAATTAAAATTAAACATCACAACTACTTCTAAGAGATGTTGACATGGAATTTCTCTGTACTGGGCACTAGTTTGTTTTTAAATGTTCTGACTATGCTAATCTTCATAGCAGCCCTAGAAAATAACAAATATTTTCACCTTCTACCTTACAGGTGAGGAATCTAAAATCAAGTTATTTTTTTGGGATCAATAATCAGAACGATTCTGCAAATCAGCCATCATTTGGGAATAGAGGATTCCTCTGGGGCGACAGGGATGGAGACATCATACAGTCCTTGATTTGGGGAGTTCACCATGTACTAGAGGAGATAGGCACAGAAACACTGATTACAAGGGTTAGGTGGTAAGGAACTTTTAAAGATGCAGTGGTTGGTCAGGGTGGAAACAGAAGCTCAACATGATATAGATGCACTCAGGCAGATGGAAGGAAGGCATGAGCCAAAGATGCTCCACAGGACAGCCTGGGTTTATACTCTGTGCATTCAGCACATGACCCCTGATTTCATAAATAGACCATATTCAGCAAGTCAATGAGATAGTGCTAAAGCAAGTCCAGCCAATGGCTAAATACCTGGGCGTTCCATTACGCTTATAGAAAACTGTCTCTGTGGGTGTCCAGGATCCAGGGCTATCTCAAAGGCCAGCAACTGGCATCCTTGGGCCACAAGCATATGAGCTGAGATTTTGCTTGGGATAGGGTATGTTAGGGGAAGACAAGTATTCAACCTTGGAATGAGGCAAGAAGAAAATTGAGCCTAATTCAAGACCTGTCTTCCTGCCTGTGGGACCTTGGGTGAACTGCCTGCAACATTCAGTCTTCTCATCTGGGAAATGGTTATTTTCAGCTTCTCTGTCATAGTCTTATCTCAAAGTATCAGTGAAATAGCTCAGGGGGTACATTTTATGTAATGTCTGACAGAAACTAATAGTCATTTCGTTCCTTGAAACAGCAGTCTTTTGGGTGCCTGCTACATAACAGGCATTGTACTAAATGCCACAGATAGCCTCTGTCCATCACATATGCTCCAGAAGTGCCCATCCCACACTTCAGAACACTGTCTTTGTGTCTTCGTCCAGCACCAGAGCCTCATTTTGTCTTATGTGTTACTCTCCATTTCTAGCTTCTTGATGCTTCATCCCACCCATTCCTACATCCCCACGTCAGAGTCTAAATAAACCCAAATCTGAGTACAGGTTTGAATTGAACAAAGCACAGAGAAGGTTGTGCCTTGACCAGAGTCACTCTAACTTGTATGGAATTCATAGGGACTCCACCAACACCAAGTGACCATTGATGGGTGAATGTCTTTTCTGTATACTGTGAATTTGTGTTGCTCTGATTGGCTGATAAATAAAGCTGTTTGACCAATTGTGAGGCAGAACAGTGTTAGGTGGGACATTCTAAGTGGAAAGGAGGAAGCTGAAAGGCAGAACAGAGAGGAGCCACCAGCCAGAGACAGAGAAAGCATGATGTGAAAGTACCAATAAGCCATAAGCCACGTGGCAACTTATAGATTGATAGAAATGGGTTAATTTAAGATATAAGAACTGGATAGCAAGAAGCCTGAGCCATTAGGCCAAACAGTTTAAATAATATAAACGTCTATGTGTTTATTTGGGTCTGAGTGGCTGTGGGCCCCAGGCAGGACTGGAGATAACTCCAACTACAGACCATAGCAGCCACAATGGGCCCCAAGGTAAATCAAAGACAACATCTCAAGGAGTACCTGCTCACCAGAAAAGGCTGAACCCTAAGCCTATGTGTCAGTAACCTCCTGGGATTCACTCAGGAGCAGGTCTAAACTGCCAGTGAAAATATTTGTGTCCCAGAACATGGAAACAACCTAGATGCCCTTCAACTGAAGAATGGATAAACAAAATGTGGTACATATACACAATGGAATACTACTCAGCAGAGAAAAACAATGACATCATGAGGTATGCAGGCAAATGGATAGATCTAGAAAACATCATCCTGAGTGAGGTAACCCAGACTCAGAAAGACAAACATGATATGTACTCACTCATAGGAGGATACTAGATGTGGAACAAGGATGACTGGACTGCTACTCACATCACCAGGGAGGCTACCTGGAAAACAGGACCACAAGAAAGACACAGGGATCGCCCAATGATGGAGAAATGGAAGAGATCTACATGAACAGCCTGGACATGAGTGGGGGTAGTGAAGGGCGAGGGTCGAGGGAAAGAGAGCTTGAGGGAGCAGGAGATCCCAGCTGGATCAACAACAGAGAGGGAGAACAAGGAATAGGAGACCATGGTAAATGAAGACCACATGAGAATAGGAAGAAGCAAAGTGCTAGAGAGGCCCACAGAAATCCACAAAGATACCCCTGTAGATGTAACCAACCTTCTTATTAAATAAGAAACACAGAACCAATGCAAAAAAGAAAGCCAAGAGGTCAGAGCTATGAGCTAAAACCTTACCCTTCCTCCTGCGGTGGTCCTACCTCTCCGAACCAGAGCTACCCCTGTGTTAAAGTCTTTATATAGAGTTCCTGTTCTGCCTTCTCATTGGTTGTAAACCCAACCACATGACTGCCTCCTCACAGTCTGTCTGTATAGGCCTCCAGGTTTTCCATGATTGGTATTGATTAAAGGCATGTGTATCCAATAATGGCTGTATCCCTGAACAAACAGAGACTTACCCAGCTCTGCCTACCAAGTGCTGAGATTAAAAGAGTACGCCACCGCTGCCCTGCTTTCCTATGGCTTGCTAAGAGCTCTGACCCCCAGGCAACTATATTTATTAACATAAAAATAATATTTTAATACAAATAAAATATCACCATATACCCCCACAACAGACTGCTGGCAATGGTCAAGAGACAGCCTGAACTGACCTACTCTGGTGACAATTAGGCCAAACACCCTAATTGTCATGCTAGAAACCCCATCCAACTACTGAGGGATCTGGATGCAGAGATCCATGGCTAGGCCTCGCGTGGAGCTCTGGGAGTCCAATTAATGAGAAAGAAGAGGGTTTATATGAGCGAGAATTGTTGAGACCAAGGTTGGATTGCTTACAGACTGCACAGACACCTGCTTTACATATTGGCTCCCTGAGACTTGGCTCTCTGCTCTCAACGAATGGAAACACATGAACTATGAACCAATGGCTGAGGGGTCACCAACTGGATCAGGCCCTCTGAATGGGTGAGACAGTTGATTGGCTTGATCTGTTTGGGAGGCATCCAGGCAGTGGGACCGGGTCCTGTGCTCACTGCATGAGTTGGCTGTTTGAAACCTGGGGCCTATGCAGGGTCGCTTGGCTCGGCCTGGGAGGAGGGGACTGGACCTGCCTGGACTGAGTCTACCAGGTTGATCTCAGTCCTCGGGGGAGGTTTTGCCCTGGAGGAGGTGGGAATGGGGGGTGGGCTGGGGAGAAGGTGAGGGGGGCGGGAGGGGGGGAGAACAAGGGAATCCGTGGCTGATATGTAGAACTGAATTGTATTGTAAAATAAAAAAAATTCTAGGCAAAAATAAAAAAAAGAATTATTTTAAAATAAATTTCTTTATGACTTGAAAAAAAAAGAAAATATTTGTGTCACACCCAAGGGAAGGGACAGTCCATGGAGGCCTGAAACTCATACAACTTAAACCCTCTTTAAAAATGAGACTACAAAATCTGTAAATTTGTTCATGTGACTATTTTTGTTCTTGTTACTATTGTCATAAACATTTTCTACATGTCCATTTTTTCAGATAAAATCTCTTAAAAACAAAAAGAGAAAGAGACTGCAAAGTTTGGTTTATGGTGGAATTAAAGACATAAAAGTAATAATAAACAAACACCACAGCTTGAGTTTTTATTAACTGATCATTTCTATGATACTCTATTGTCCTAAACTCTGCTGCCATACTCATTAATAGGATATGCAGTGACAAGAATTTTATGGTGTTGTTCAATAGAAGTGATACTTAGGCTTTTTACCAATTGATCAAAACAATTTTCTGAATGTTTCATAAATGAAATCCCCTTTCCTTCACAATTTGATATAGTTAAATGATTATGATAATATTTAAGATATGCTGACATGTGAGCTATAAGTGTACTGACTGAGAAACGCTACAAGTCTATGCCCTACAAACATGGAGATTATGGTAAAAACTATTTTCTACAAATCTTTTCCTTAGAAGACAGGCTTCAAAAACTAATAAGGATTGCTAATGATTGTCTGCCTGGCATCATGAAGTACATTCATGACTAGAGAACCTGTGGGCTTCAGACACCCTGACAGAAGATGAATCAATCCCACCCACAGATGGGATTGATTTATACTCTCTACTGATGAAGACAATGCTCAACACGTTCTTTCTGGCTTTATTCTCCTCCCAATATCAATGTGTCTCCAATACCAGGTATTACTAGACACATTTACACCCCAACAGGACCCAGTCTCATCTTCAGGTCTACAGAACAAAGTTAATGCCAGCACACCCAGTATCCAGTTGTCTCCTGGAGGCTATGCTATTCCAACACAGTCAGCAATACCATAATCACACATGGAAGTGGTAGAAACCACATCCATCCTTCTAATCCCAAATCAAGTATTCTTCATCTTGATTTCTCCTTTGCCAGATAACGAAAACATCTCCCAGCTTGCCAAGCCTGAGGCTAATTAGTCAAGTGGCCCATTAGCCATCAGCCCCTGTAATTATAGAACCACATTAGCTTCAAAGGGATGCTACAGATGCCTGAAAGTTTGAGGAACAAACATGACAGGTAACGTAGGGTCCATAGAACATCTACATCCACATCTCCTGGGAACCAGAGCATCTGAACTTGACAGTTCTGCTCTTCAATCTAGATTCTTAATCTTGAGAAAAAATCTGGCTTCAGAGGGAAATAAAATGGAATATTTAAGGGTGGCATTGTGGGAGGGGAGGTGTTACAACTCTAATGGCATGCCTAGAGACCATTCCTAAGCACCACGATTTTTATCCTTTCAGCAAAAGTGTGAGTTTTTGTTAACAGGACCCCCTTGTATTGCCCAGATCCAGAAATGAATTAAAGGCAAGAGAATGACTTAGCATGACTTAAATATTTAGGAACATTCAGCATGGAAAAGTGGGCAGTATTCTTGATCATCCTGTGTGTATTTCTTATCTTCAAAAAAATTGTAACTAACCACAAAATAAAAATAAGTCCTACAAAGTTCTGACTTCTTCCCAGAATGCATTTGTTGAAATAAGAAAAAAGTAAATTATTTAAAAGCAAAATTATGTTTTTTATCACTGCTCTTCTTTCCTCATAGGGAAGATTTCAGCCTGTGTGTTGAATACTGGACCCCATAACAAGTGGCATGCTAGAAGCTTGTATTCACTCAGAAGAAGGTTCTTACACTTACAGAGGAAAATAGGGCCAGGGTCAGGCAGCAGGGGAGGCTTGACCAAGAGGACTTGGTAATCTGACCAGTGGCTGAGACATTGCAAAGACTAAGATCTCCAACTTCCTAATATAAGGTTATGATTGTCATTTCATTTTCCATCTGCATTCTTAGTGATTAATCCAGAGTTTTTTCCAAAGCCCTGATGGCTGGCCCCTCTATCCAACCTTCTAGAAGAGATTTCTGGTCTTCTGACAGGCAGAGAATCCCTCTGTGTTCCTCTATATGCTTTATTGCTTACAGACTGCACAGACACCTGCTTTACATATTGGCTCCCTGAGACTTGGCTCTCTGCTCTGGCAGTCTGAGGAAAATCACATTTACTTGCCCAGAGCCCAAACAGCCTATGCTTATTAGGAAGCTTCTGGATGGAACTCCAGGCCAAATGCCCTATGGTTATCATATAGTGCCTTCATGTGGAGCCCTGGGACAACAGATATCAGCCAGAAATAGCTGTGACACTGGTTAGACTTGTCATGGGCCAGATTCACAGCAGCTACTGAACAAGGGAGGCTTCTGGGTGACCTGTGTTGGCACTTCCCCATCACAGCACTTTGGTACCTCTTGGAAAGCACCTTCAGCTTTGTCCTCTCTGGAGTTGCACATCAGATAGAAGGTAAATTACATTTGTTGCTTTCTCTGCTATACTTCAACGGTTCAGTGCAAGCCATTAGACCTTCCTGCTGGGATCATTTCATGGCTAAATCCTTCCATCATTCAGATGTGATCTCCTGGGTGAAATCTTCCAGAAGCAGCCTTTTATCTTGACAACACCCCTACACCCCACCAGTCCCTCTCTACTTTAACACCCTGTTGCAATTTCTTCTTAGCATGAGTCCCTCTCTGGAAAAGTCTCCAGGTCAGGCTACCCAGAATCAACTCACAGTTCTCACATCTGATAACCATCTGACCCATTGATTCCCAACCTGTGGGTCATGAACCCTTTGGGAGTCTAACAACCCTTTCACCTTTCAAGAGGAAATATCAGATTTCATCAGAAATATCAGATATTTACATTAAGTTAATAACAGTAGCAAAATTGCACTTATAAAGTAGCAATGAAATAATTCTATGGTTGGGAGTCACCACAACATGAGGAACTGTATTAAACAGTCACAGTATTAGAAAAGTTGAGAACCACTGCTCTAGTCTCATAGTTTAATGGGACACAACCACCTGATATGCTTGACATGAGCCCCATAAATGCCAGGCATCATTAATGTCTGTTTTCACATTGGCCTTTGCATTTTTCTATTCTCTTAACATTTCTATGAAAATGGAAGACCACAATAGTCCTATATGTCTCTGCTTCTAATACCCACAAAATACCTTGATGTGCTGTTGGTACCTCAGATCTGTTTGCTGAATAAGTGAGTGAACAACCCTCCTTAATGTTCTCTCTGCCTCCACCCCATCCTCTCCATTCTGTTATTTTTTCTTTTTTTAATGATTTATTATGGTTTCTACATGCCAACGTAAGTTTCCCTTCCCTCCTTTCCTCCCAGTTCCCCTACCACCCCTCTTCCTGCCCTCCCCACATCACTCCTCCTCTGCTTCTTTTCAGAAAAGGGCAGAGGGCAGGTTTCCCATGGATATCCACCAAATATGGTATATCAAGTTGCAGTAAAACTAGGCACCTCTCCTCACATTAAGGCTAGACAAGGCAACCCAATATGAGGAACTGGGTCCCAAGAGCCAGCAAAAGAGTCAGAGAGAGCACCTGCTCACACTTTTAGAGATCACACAAGAAGTTTAAGCTATGCTCAATCATACCACAAGGACACATGCTCAGCTATGTTCATAGCAGCATTATTTGTAATAGCCAGAACCTGGAAACAACCTAGATGCCCTTCAACTGAAGAATGGATAAATAAAATGTGGTACATATACACATTGGAGTACTACTCAGCAGAGAAAAACAATGACATCATAAGGTTTGCAGGCAAATGGATGAAACTAGAAAATATCATCCTGAGTGAGGTAACCCAGACTCAGAAAGACAAACATGGTATATACTCACTCATAGGTGGATACTAGATGTAAAGCAAAGGATGACCAGACTGCAACTCACAACTCCAGGGAGGCTACCTAGTAAAGAGGACCCTAAGAAAGACACAGGGATTGCCTAGCAACAGAGAAATGGATGAGTTCTACATGAGCAAACTGGGGTTGAGGGGAGTAATGGAGGGCAAGGGCTGGGGAAAGGCAAGCTTAAGGGAGCAGGAGGTCCCAGCTGGATCAGGGACAAAGTGGGAGAACAAGGAAAGAGACACCATGATAAATGAAGACCCCACAGGAATAGGAAGAAGCAGAGTGCTAGAGAGGCCCCCAGAAATCCACAAAGATACCTCCTCTATAGACTACTCTCAATGGTCGAGAGGAAGCCCAAACTGACCTACTCTGGTGATCAGATGGCCGAACACCCTAACTGCAATGATAGAACTCTCATCCAGTGACTGGTGCAAGCAGATGCAGAAATCCACAGCCAAACCCCAGGTGGAGCTCCAGGAGTCCAATCAGTGAGAGAGAGGAGGGATTATATGAGCAAGAGATACTGAGACCATGATTGGAAAAAGCACAGGGACAAATAGCCAAACTAGTGGAAACACATGAACTGTGAAACAATAGCTGAGGAGCCCCCATGGAACTGGACCATGCCCTCTGGATAAGTGAGACAGTTGATTAGCTTGAACTGCTTGGGAGGCCCCCAGGCAGTGGGACCAGGACCTGTCCTTAGTGCAAGAGCTGGCTTTTTGAAACCTAGGGCCTATGCTGGGATACTTTGCTCAGCCTTGGTGCAGGGAGGAGGGGACTGGACCTGCCTCAGCTGATTCTACCAGGCTGAGCTGAATCCCCAGGGGAGTCCTTGCCTTGGAGAAGGTGGGAATGGGGGTGGTGGATTGGGGGAGAGGCTGGAGGTGGGAGGATGGATGACAGGGGAATCCATGGCTGATATGTAAAATTAAATTAATTATAAAATAAAAATATTTGTTTAAAAAAAAGAAGTCTAAGCTACACAACTATAACATATATGCAAAGGGCCTAGGTCACTCCCATTCATCTTCCCTGGTTGTCAATTCAGACTCTGTGAGCTCCTATTAGTTGATTCTGTGGCTTTTCTTGTGATATTCCTGACCCCTCTGACTTCTACAATCCTTCCTCACCCTCTTCTGTGGGGTTCTGGAGCTCTGCCTAATGTTTGGCTGTGAATCTCTGCATCTGTTTCCATCAGTTGCTGGATAAAACCTCTCTGATGATAATTGGGCTAGGTACCAATCTATGAGTACAGCAGAATATAATTAGGGATCGTTTTATTGACTTTTTTTGCCAGTCACATTTGGTTCTGTTCTAGATCTCTGGGCTATCCAGCCTCTGGGTCCTGGTGCTTTGGGTAGTGTTGGAGTGGGCTCCCTCTTGTGGCATGGGTCTCAGACTGGACCAGTCATTTGTTATTCACTCCCACAATTGTTGCAACACCTTTACCCCAGCACATCTTGTTGACAGAACCAATTGTAGGTCAAAGGTTATGTGGCTGGATTGGTGTCCCAGTCCCTCAAACTGAAAATCTTGCCTGGTTACAGAGATGACCAGTTCTGGCTATGTATCCCCTATTGGTAGGAGTCTTAGCTAGGGTCACCCTTGTCGATTCCTGGGAGTTTCCATTGCACTACATTTCTACCTTGCCCCAAAATGCTCCCTTTTGTTCAGTCACGTCTTCCAGTACTCTTCCCTTCCATCCCACCCACCCCTACCCCAACAAAATCTCTCCTGTTCCTGTCCTCACCCTCCCCCTGTCCACCCTTGAAATCTATTCTATTTCCCTTCCCAGGGAAAGCCAAGCATCCCCCCTTGAGGCCTCCTTGTTACTTAGCTTCCTGGGTCTCTGTGCTGCAGCATCATTATCCTTTACTTTATAGCTAGCATCCACTTATGAGTACAGACCATGTTTGTGTTTCTGGGTCTGGGTTACATTACTCAGGATGATTTTTTCTGGTTCCATTCTTTTGCCTACAAATTTCATGATGTCATTGTTTTTAACAGCTGAGTAGTAATCCATTGTGCAAAAGTACATTTTCTTTATCCATTTGTCTACTGAGGGACATCTAGGTTATTTCCAGTTTCTGGCTATAATGAATAAAGCTGCTATGAACATAAGCTGAGAAAGTGTCCTTGTAGTATGGAGGAGCATCTATTGGGTATATGCCCAAGATCAGTAGAACTGGATCTTGAGGTATGTTGATTCTTAATTTCCTGAAAAACCATCATACTGATTTCAAAGTGACTGTACAAGTTTGTACTCCCACCAGCAATAGAGAAGTATTCCCCTTGCTCCACACCCTTGACAGAATGAGTTGTCACTTCTGTTTTTGAGCTTAGTCATTTTAACAGATGTAAGATGGAATCTCAGAGTCATTTTGATTTTCATTTCCCTGATGGTCAAGGATGTTGAACATTTCTTTAAGTGTTTCTCAGCCATTTGAGATGCTTCTGTTTGAGATTCTTCTGTTGAGAATTCTGTGTTTAGATCTGCATCCCAATTTTTTCCATTGAATTATTTGGGTTTTTTATGTCTAGTTTCTTGAGTTCTTTATCTATTTTAATTGACAGAAATTAACCCTCTGTCAGATTTAGGGTTGGTGAAGATCATTTCTCATTCTGTAGTCTGCCATTTTGTTCTATTGACAGTGTTCTTAGACCTAAAGAAGCTTTGCAATTTCATAAGGTCCCATTTATTAATTGTCCATCTTAGTGCCTGCACTATTGGTATTCTGTTCAGGAGTTGTTTTCTGTGCCAATGTATTCAAAGCTATTTCTACTTTCTCTTCTATCAGATTCAGTGTATTTGGTTTTATGTTGAGGGCTTTGATCCACTTGGACTTGAGTTTTTTTCAGGGTGACAGATATGGATCTATTTGCATTCTTTTACATGCCAACATCCACTTATGCCAGCATAATTTGTTGAAGATGTTTTCTATTTTCAATTGGATAATTTTGGCTACTTTGTCAAAATTCAGGTGTCCATAGGTGTGTGGATTTATGTCTGGGTCTTTGATTCAATTTCACTGATTTGCCTGTCTTTTTTTATGTCAATTCCATGCAGTTTTTATTACTATAGCTCCGTAGTAAAGCTTGAAATCAGGGATGGTGATACCTTCAGAAGTTATTTTATTGTATAGGACTGTTTCGGCTTGTTTTTCCATATGAAGTTGAGTATTGTTCTTTCAAGGTCTGTAAAGAACTGTGTTGGAATTTTGGTGGGGACTGCTTTGAATCTGTAGATTGCTTTTGGTAAGATGGACACTATGTTAATCCTAATGATCTATGAGCATGGGAGATCTTTCTATCTTCTGATATCTACTCCAATTTCTTTCTATAAAGACTTGAAGTTATTGTCATAGAGGTCTTTCACTCAGAGTTACCCCCAGATATTTTATATTATTTGTGGCTATTGTAAAAGGTTTTGTTTGCTTGATTTCTCTCTCCACCTATTTATCATTTGTATGCAGAAAGGCTATTGATTTTTTGAGTTAATCTTGTATGCAGCTACTTCACTGAAGGTGTTTATCAGCTGTAGGAGTTCCCTGGTTATTGGTGAAATTATTAAGGCCACTCCACGTAGTTAAAAGGAGATTTATTTAATGGCGTAACTTACAAATTAAGGGATAGGTAGGTCGCGGAGTCTGGGGAAGGTGTATCGCAGTCCAGCGGTGTTCTCTGGAGCTCTGCTTGGTACACCTCTCTAGTCCAGGGTCCCGCAACAGAGAGCGAGAGCCCGCCGATCCAGATCTCAGGTCCCCAGGCGCCTCCTTTCGCCCCGCCTTGTAGGCGTGACAGTTGCCGAAGTCTCAATGGGGGTTGGAACTTACAGATCAAAGCTGGAATGGCTACCCACTACATCTCCCCCTTTTTGTCTAAATAAGAAAGTTCTAACCTAATACAAGACTATATACAAAGGAATGGTTATCAAATATAGTCCAGGAATAATGAGGGATAATGACCTAGATAAGGTGGAACTACAACCAATGCAAACAATATCAAGCAAGAAACACATACTATTATCCAGAGAAGTATAGAGCATAGGTAAATGGCATGTTACAAAGATCATTCCAAAAGGTGTCCTATCCTAAAGAACCTGAATCTAATACTTAATATGTTCTATCTACTAGGTTGTAACTATAACTGCTAGTCTTCAATCCCATCAAAGACCTGAGAAGGAATATAATGGTACCTGAGAAATGGTAGATGGATGCAAGCAACTTTCGGGAATCTTGCGAGAGTAGACGGAGACAGCTGGCAGCCTGGACAGTCACCTAATGTTTCTCAGCATTGTTGGTGCATTCAAATTGGCTACAGGCCTAAAGTATCTGACAGACCATTTTCAGAAGCAGGAATTCTGAAAGACCATCTTACCCTGTCTTGGCAGAGTACAGTGGTCGCTTTCCTTGTGTCCCGCTTGTCCAGAAAGGATAGCATTGCATTAGTACTGTCAGCCGTCGAGGCAAGGGCAGTTCTTTGCCCAGTAGGCCATTTTGTGCCAAGAAGACAAACTTCCAAATGGAAATGTCTTAGAAGCCCAACATTCTCTCGGGATCAAATTGGTGCAGCCAGGAGCAATTATGTCTCACATCAACAGAATTCTAAGTTATTTAAATGCCATATTCTCTAGGTCTATGAAGTGTTTGAAGATTACCTGTCCATCTGACCTATGTATCTGTAAATCTGGATAACCTAACTAACGTAACTATAGAGATGACAAGCATAGGTGACTATAAATCTATAAGTCTTATCTACCGAAATAACCTAAGGACTAAGGCTTCACGTAAACAAGGTAAACAGTCTATAAGCAAGTGTATGGTAAAGAACGATGACTTCAAAATTGTGACAATACACAAGATGTTATAACAGAGGTAGGAGTATATAGTGCAATATGCAATATGACAATAATCTTAAATATATATCGATATTTATAACAGAGGTAGGAGTATGTAGTGTGATATGCAATATGACAATAATCTTAAATACATATCAATATACCGAATATCCTAAACAGAAGTAGAACCTACATAAAGTATGACAGATATAAATTTACATTTGTATCAATATACAAGTATTTCAAATAAGAGTAGAAATATATGTACATTATAACAAATATAGTTCTGTATTTGTATCAATATACAAATTATCTTAGACAGGAATATAAAAATAGTTTACATTTGTATCAACATATAAGAATCCATAACAGTGCAAATTACAGTGCAAATTATTTAAGGCTGCTATTTTACTAAATTTGTTTACTAGTATACATAATAATCTACCATAATACCTTATACCTATCCATTCCATTTCTTCTTTTCATTTTTTTTTTTTTTTTTTTTTAGAATACTGAGTTTAATATTTCCTTCCACCCCCAACCCTATAACCATCATCCATAACCCTGAGAATTATGAAACCTAAGGGAGAAGGGGCGTCGTTTTCTTAGAATTAGTTCCTGCTGTTTAGGGGGTGATGTTATCTCTGTTGGGTACTGTGAGAAAGCTCAGATAGTTAAATCTCAGTTAGACTAACTGTAGGTTCTGCAGCAAGTCTTAGAGTAATGGGTAAGATTGTCTGAAATTCTGGTAAGAAGTGTCGTATGATGATGATTACCATGGCATCATTCTGGATTGGGTAGAGTTGTTGTTGGGGCCCCGTCTTCCTTCTGGAGACTTCTGAGATTGCTATTAGAAAAACTTATTTGTTATCAAAATGGAAGGTTTGGATTTAAAGAGGACATAGCATGTAAGAAAGGATTCTGAGAAATCAAGAGTAAGCATGGAGAGAGTTAGACTCTAGAAGACAATGGTCCTTTTTTATTGGTTTCCTTCTGTCCCACACCAGAGGGCTCTTCAGATATGGGACTGAAGAATCTCTCAAACTTCCTTTATCAATATGCTTGGGTTTAGAGAAGGAGTGAGCCAATTCCATCTCCAAAGTCAGCTTGGCTTATAATTGAATTGGAACCACAGCTTTTCTAGATTAATAGAGAGATAGATATTAGACAGTGAGATTTTACCGTGTGTAGATTGGTACCAATAGATTCTTTCTTTCTGCTGTAAACATCCGGATATCCAAGGCCTTATGACTTCTGTAAGATGGGTATTTCCATCATCCTGGAAAGACAAAAACAGAACCCTACCCCAACCTTTGATTGTTAAATTTTTCTTACAACTTGTAGAGATGTCACATTGGTGGATGATCTTTTACTTCTTCTCATCAAGGGGTTTTTCCTGTTCGAATCGAATTTTTATTAATTTTGTTGGTATCCATAGCTTTTCTTCTCCTGCAGAAACAAAGGCAAAACCCCTTCCCCAACGTAGAACATATCCAGGTTTCCATTCTGAGGTCAGCACATCCTTGAAATAAACTGGTTGGTTTAGCTCAGGAGTTTTGTCTGTCGTCCAATGTCTCTCTGCAGCTGTTGTTCCTTTCTCATCAGCATTGAGAAAATTCAAGGTTAATAAAGCACTATGCAATCTATTTCTAGGAGTCATTGTTACCCGTTGCTGTTTATTTAGCATATCTTTTAAAGTTCGATTGGATCTTTCTATGACTGCTTGGCCTGTGGGATTGTGTGGTATACCTGTAACATGCTTTATATTGTAATAGGCAAAGAATTGTCTCATTTTATTGGAGACATATGCTGGGGCATTGTCTGTCTTAATTTGTACAGGTATTCCCATGATGGCCATAACTTCTAATAGGTGTGTAATCACAGAATCAGCCTTTTCAGAACTCATAGGAGTTGCCCACTGAAATCCTGAATAGGTGTCAATGGTATGATGTACATACTTTAATCTTCCAAATTCTGCAAAATGAAACACATCCATCTGCCAAATTTCATTTCTTTGTATACCTTTTGGATTGCTCCCTGCAGGTAATGGAAGTTGGTTATAGATGGAACAAGTAGGACATTTTTTCACAATATCCTTAGCCTGTTGCCAAGTGATGGAGAAATCCTTCTTCAAACCTTTGCTATTTACATGGCATTTCTTATGAAATTCTGAAGCTTCTAGCACATTACCTATTAGTAACTGATCAATCTCATCATTACCTTGTGCTAGAGGTCCTGGCAGACCTGTATGGGATCTGATATGTGTTATATATATAGGATGTTCCCTTTTTCTGATGATTTCCTGCAATTGTATGAATAATGAAGTTAATTCTGTATTATCAGGAATAAATTCAGCAGTTTCAATATGTAAAACAACTCTCTCTGCATATTGAGAGTCAGTGACTATATTGAGGGGTTCTGTGAAGTCCATCAGTACCATAAGAATGGCATACAGTTCTGCCTTTTGTACAGAGCTGTATGGACTTTGTACCACTTTACTTAAGTCTCCTGATTTATATCCTGCTTTCCCTGATTTATTTGCATCAGTATAGAATGTGAGGACTCCAGAAATTGGCTTTTGTCGTACAATGTGAGAAAGGACCCATTCAGTCTTCTTTATGAATTCTATTCTCTTGCTTTTGGGATAGTGGTTGTTAATCTCTCCCAAAAAGTTACTGCAGGCTCTCTGCCAGTATTCATTATCTTTCCATAGTGATGAAATTTCTTCATTAGTTAAAGGTACTACAATTTCTGCTGGGTCCATTCCTGTCAACTGGCGAAGTCTTAGTTTACCTTTTTGAATCAAATCAGAGATCTTTTCTATATAAGTCTTTAATTTCTTATTTGGTTTACGTGGTAGGAATATCCATTCCAATATAATATCTTCCCTCTGCATCAAAATACCTGTTGGGGAATGTCTGGAGGGGAATATGACAAGAATGCATTTAAGTTCTGGATCCACACGATCCACATGTGCTTCTCGAATTGTCTTTTCTACTAGAGCCAATTCCTTCTCAGCTTCGGCTGATAATTCTCTTGGACTATTTAATTCTTTGTCCCCTTCTAGGGTATTAGCCAAATTTTGTAGTCCATCTTTGAGTATTCCCATGATGCCCAGTAAGTTGGAAATGCTTCCTAATAACTTTTGAAAATCATTAAGAGTCTTCAACCGATCTCTCCTTAGCTGTACCTTTTGGGGTCTAATTTTTTGTAGCTCTATCTTATATCCTAAGTAGTTAATAGAATCTCCTCTTTGTATTTTTTCAGGAGCAATTTGCAGTCCCCAGCGAGGCAAAACTTTTTTTACTTCTTCAAACATGCTTTCTAATGTATCTAACTTTGGATCAGCTAATAGGATATCATCCATATAGTGATAAATTATGGATTGTGGAAACTTTACACGAATTATCTCCAATGGTTTCTGCACAAAGTATTGGCACAAGGTAGGGCTGTTTAACATTCCCTGTGGGAGGACCTTCCATTGATATCTCTTGACTGGCTGAGAATTGTTATAATTAGGTACTGTGAAGGCAAATTTTTCTCTATCATTTTCTTGTAAGGGTATGGTAAAGAAACAGTCTTTTAAGTCAATGACTATTATAGGCCATTCTTTAGGTAGCAGAGAGGGCAAGGGCATCCCAGTCTGTAGGGAGCCCATTGGCTGAATTACTTTATTAATAGCTCTCAGATCTGTCAGCATTCTCCAATTACCAGACTTTTTTTTAATAACAAATTCAGGAGAATTCCAAGGGCTGGTAGATTCTTCAATGTGTTGAGCATTTAACTGCTCTTGAACCAGCTGTTCTAAAGCTTGTAGCTTGTCTTTTGTCAAAGGCCATTGTCCAACCCAGACAGGTTTATTAGTTAGCCATTTTAAAGGTAAGGCAGTTGGTACTTCTGAGGGTTCAATAGCAGTTGTGCTCTGTTTGTGAACAGCCTGAATGGTTGGTGCCTGATTTTTATAGCATGTGATGATATTATTCCTAGAAACATGCATTTGTCTGTATTCTTTTTCTGAAAGTGTAGGAATTTTAATCTGGGTATTCCACTGTTGTAACAGATCTCGGCCCCAAAGATTTACTGCTACATTTGCTACATATGGCTTCAGCCTTCCTCTCTGTCCTTCTGGCCCTATGCATTCAACCCATCTCGAACTCTGTTTTATCTGAGATAGGGTGCCAATCCCTAAAAGTTGGACATCTACCTCTTGAAGAGGCCAATTTGGATGCCATGATTTTGGTGTAATTATAGTCACATCTGCACCTGTGTCTACCAGTCCCTCCATAACCAGGCCATTAATTCGAATTCTAAGCTTTGGTCTTTGATCATTTATGGAAGTCTGCCAAAATATTTGTTTTATAGTGTTCTTTGTAAACTGTGATCCATCCATCAGAGCTGTTTTATCATCCATTGCAGTATCGGTTTTTACATTAAGCATTGGTTTATTCAGTTGTCTTGGAGAGGAATTTCTTCCACAGTGGCTGGGAATGTTCGTACTACATTGGATTTGGGGGCCTGCAAGAGGCCCCCTGAGGCGTTTCCCGCCAGTAAAGGGTTACCTCGTATATCTATTTTTGATCTGCACTCACTGGTCCAATGTCGGCCTTTGCCACACCTTCTACATAATCCGGGAGGTGGTTGGGGTCTCCTGTTTAGGCTATTCCTAAAAGGAATATTACTCCTAGGAGTACCCCACGTACAGTTTTTACTTATATGACCTGGTGTACCACATGTAAAACATTTGGTAACACGGGGCCTTCTTTCACCTCTGATTTGTCTCTCCTATCCAAGCCTCATTACTGTAGTTACGAGACTCAACACCATTAGTATACTGAATCCATTCTTCCAAAGGAGCTGATCTGATCTTTAATGGTGTAAGTATTCTTCTGCATTCTGCATTAGCATTGTCGAATGCCAAGGACTCAGTTAATACTTTTCTTAATTCTTTATCTGATACAGCTCTTGTTATAGCTGTGTTCAGTCTTTGTAAAAAATCAGTGAAGGGTTCGTGTGGTCCCTGAAATATCTTTGTGTATACCTCAGTTGGTTTTCCAGGTTCTGGAATTTTTTCCCAAGCATTTAGAGCTGCTGTACGGCATAGGGATATTGTATGCTCATCATAAATGGCTTGTACATTCCTGTCAGCAAAACATCCCTCACCAAGTATTTGATCTTGGGAGATCACGAAACCTCTGAGTTTACCTTGTTGTTCTAAAATTTTTGCCTCTTCTCTCAACCAGCTTTTCCACTGTAGCTGCTGGCTATATTCTAGAACAGCTGAAATTAACTGATGCCAGTCATCTGGGATGATTCTATGTGAGGTAGACCACGAATTTAACATCTGTTTTACGTACGTGGAGTGTATCCCATATGTAACTACTGCTTCCTTTATATTTTTAAAGTCCCTTGTGGAAATTGGTTGTAATGTATATGTAGTATATGGCTCGGGGTGTGTGTCATCCGCTGGCTTCTCATGGATGATAACAGGATAAGCCATTGTGTGAGAGCCATTTGGAGATGTTACAACCTCTATGGTCTTGCCCTTCTGCTTATTAGGTCCCTTGTCATGTTTACTGAGAGTTTCTTCTAAGGCCTGCAAACGAGCACCTAGGGTCTGTTCTATGGAGTGAGCCTCCTCTCTGGCAAGGGACTCCAGATTCCTCATGGAATCATAGAAGTTTTTATGTTCCTCAGAAACACATGATTCCATGGACCTTATCTTATCAATTAATGATAATCTTTCTTCCTTATATAGTGTCTGGAGAGTTAGTGTTCTGTCCATTAAATATTCACATTTATTATCAATAAGATCAATTTTTGGTACAAGCCTGTTTTGTAAATCCTGATCAGCAGATTCCAGAGAAAGAATCTTTCTCTCTAAGGTCTCATTGCTATCCCTTAAAGCAGATTCCAGAGATAGAATCTTTTTCTGTAAGCCTTCATTGCTCTTGCTTAAAGCCTGTATCAGTCCCAATAATTACTCATCTTTGTTCTTGTTATTAAACCAGTGTTTGAACACTGTGTGGATTATTACAATGAATGCCAAAATGGTACAGGCCAGATATGCCTTAGGAAGGTCGTATATTTCCAGTAAGATGTCATTCATCATACAAGCAAAAAGGTTTTCGAATTCTTGTGAGGTAATGTTGTCAGCCATATTACAAGAATTACTCAAAATTTGTTAGTCAATTTTAAGGTGTAAAATTATCAGGTGCCTTTGCTTACCTTTCGTGGTTTTTGGGGGGTGTAGTAGCACTTTTCAGCCAGCAGGTGGCGTTGGTACAGCTCCAAAGCAGGGCCTGCTGGTGATCGTGGCTGACTGCAGCTCGCTGGAGTCAAGATGGCGGGAGCCGGAGCCGGCGCCGGCACTCGGGAAGCCGGGGAGTGCCTCTTTCGCTGGTCTCGGGGCTAAGCTAGGGAACTGAGACCGGACTAGCTGCTCCCTCTTTAGGGAATGGAACCCTGTAGGCGTTCCCTGGTTATATGGAACTTTGCAGGCGGGTTTAGGTACCCGCTAGCCGGGGAAGAGGCTGAGGGTGGGAGCCACCCAGGCCTTTGGAATTTGCCCCACGTGAGCGCCAGATATTGGTGAAATTATTAAGGCCACTCCACGTAGTTAAAAGGAGATTTATTTAATGGCGTAACTTACAAATTAAGGGATAGGTAGGTCGCGGAGTCTGGGGAAGGTGTATCGCAGTCCAGCGGTGTTCTCTGGAGCTCTGCTTGGTACACCTCTCTAGTCCAGGGTCCCGCAACAGAGAGCGAGAGCCCGCCGATCCAGATCTCAGGTCCCCAGGCGCCTCCTTTCGCCCCGCCTTGTAGGCGTGACAGTTGCCGAAGTCTCAATGGGGGTTGGAACTTACAGATCAAAGCTGGAATGGCTACCCACTACACCTGGTAGAACTTTTGGGGTTGCTTCTGTATACTATCATATCATCTGCAAATAATGATACTTTGACTTATTCCTTACCAATTTGTATCCTCTTGATTCCCTTTAGTTGTCTTATTGCTCTAGCTAGAACTTCAAGTACGATATTGAATAGCTATTGAAAGAGTGGACAACCTTGTCTTATTCCTGATTTTAGTGGAATTGCTTTGAGTTTCTCTCCATTTAACTTGATGTTGGCTATCATCTTGCTGTATATTGCCTTTATTTTGTTTAGGTATGTACCTTGTATCCCTGATCTCTCCAAGACTTTTATCATGAAGGGGTGTTGGATTTTGTCAGACTTTTTCAGCATCTAATGAGATGTGTAAGGTAAAAGGGGCCAGTGAAAAAACACCTTAGCCCTGAGACCAGAGCCAAGGAAATACACCCTGCGCCTAACCAACTCAGGACTTGAAATCCAACCAACCTCTGGGCATGAAATCCAACCAATCTCTGAGTTTGTCCCAAGCTCATGACTTGAGATCCTACTAATCCCCACCCAGAAAATCTTCACCCTGGAAAGTCCCACCCCTAAGAAACCCTGCACCTGTTCAGTTTGGGACTGACTGCCTTTTTCCACCCTGGCAGAGGCAATAACTCTCCTGGATTCCTCCCTCCCAACAAATCTCTTGATTTATTGAGTGAGTTTTGTTGTAATGGTTTTCTTTCACTAGAGCAGAGCAGAGCTGTAACAACTTTTGCTGAGCAGAGCAGAGCTGTAACACTTTGCCTGGGGAAACTTTCCATTGCTGGAGCAGAATTGTTAGAGTCCAGGTATGCTGAGCAGAGCTTTAACACTTCTCTGGAGCAGAGCTGTAGCAACCTCAATGGGGACACCCTTCCCTGATGGAGCAAAGTTCTTACACTTGCATGAGGGAAACCTTTCCTGATGCAAGGACTGTATCACTTTGCTGGGGAAACCATCCCCCACCAGAACAGAGCTGTAACCTTTCCCTTCAGAACTGTAGGTATTCCTTGACTTCTGACTGCCTGGGTACCTTTCCTTCAAGTTGATCACATGTTTGTTTGTTTTTCTTTCAGTTTGTTTATATGGTAGATTATGTTGACAGATTTTTGTATGTCGAACCTTCCTTGCATCTCTGGAATGAAGCCTACTTGATCACGGTAGATGATCTTTTGATGTGTTCTTGGATTCAGTATGCAAGTATTTTTTTGAATATTTTTGCATCAATGTTCACAAGGGAGATTGGCCTGTAATTTTCTTTCTTTGTTGAGTCTCTGTGTGTTTGGGTATCAGTGTGACTGTTGTGGGGTAATTTGAGGAGTATTGGTATCAGCTCTTCTTTGAAAGTCTAATAGAATTCTACACTAAAACCACTAGGCCCTGGGCTTTTTTTGTTGGGAGACTTCTAATGACTGCCTCTATTTCCTTAGGGGTTATATTTAAATTGATGATCTGATCTTGATTGAAGTTTGGTAAGTGACATCTATCAAGAAAATTGTCCATTTCTTTTAGGTTTTCCAATTTTGTGGAGTATAGGTTTTTGAAGTATGACCTAATGATTCTCTGGATTTCCTCAGTGTCTGTTGTTATGTCCCCCTTTTCATTTCTGATTTGGTTAATTTGGATATTCTCTCTTTGCCTTTTAGTTGGTTTGGATAAGGGTTTGTCTATCTTGTTGATATTCTCAAAGAACCAACTCTTTGTTTCATTGATTCTTTGTATTGTTCTCTTTGTTTCTATTTTACTGATTTTGGCCCCTAGTTTGATTGTTTCCTGATGTCTACTCCTCTTGGATGTGTTTGCTTCTTTTTGTTCTAGAGCTTTCAGGTGTGCTGTTAAGTCACTAGTGTGAGACTTCTCCAACATTTTTATATGGGCATTTAGTGATATGAATTTTCCTCTTAGCACTGCTTTCATAGTGTCCCATAAGTTTGGGTATGTTGTACACTCATTTTCATTGAATTCTAGTAAGTCTTTAATTTCTTTATTTATTTCTGCCTTGATCCAGTAGTCACTCAGTATAGAGTTGTTCAGTTTCCATTATTTTAAAGGCTTTCTGTGTTTCTGTCATTGAAATCCTCCATTCTGTTCTTGAATGTTATTCTTTCCTCTTATCCCCCAAAATTTAACAAGGAACTTGGGCTTTTTGTTCTTTTTATATTTAAATTAATTTTTATTTATTACTAATGGTGGGGGTATATGCACATGCTGTGCCACACATGTGGAATGGGAGTAAGTTTTATAAAGTTAGTTCTCTTCATTTTTACATGAGTTGTGGGAATTTAACTTGGATCTCTGGGTTTGTGCAGCAAACACCTTCACCTACTAAGCCATCTTCCTATGCCTTGTTTATTTTTCGATACAAGGTCTAATGTAGCCCATACTGGCCTTAAACTCATTTTTTAATGAAAGATGACCTTGCATTTCTAATCCTCTCATCTCCACTTTCTGAATGTTAGGATTACAGGCATATGCTTTCTTCGTCCTATTAAATTTCATCATTACACTATGAGCTCTTGGGGGGCTGAAACCATCTACTTGCCTCTATATAACAGTCAAAAAAACTACAGTAAAGCACCCCAGATCTTTGCAATTTAGTTAATTAATATAAAATACTAAGCTGAAACACACAGGAAAATACTACTGCACTTATTGTCATGAATGAGACATCTACTGGGTTGTTCCTTTGATGAAAACAAGCACTTTGTTTTTCTTAACTTCTAGGAAGGACCCAAGGAGACTTTGCTATGAGGAAAGCATGTATGATCCGAGGGCACTAGGAACACTCAGTGCCTAGACTTGAAAGTACCTAATTCTTTTTATCCATGACAGCTTCTACATGTATTAACAGACTCTACAGCCCCATTCAATACCACTAGACTAGGCAGTGTCTGATCTAGAATTAAAACTCAGGTTTTTTAATCAGTGGCAACATAGAGTGCATGGTTTAGAATTAAACAAATCTGCATTTAAAAACACTCAACCAACTGCTGTTTGTGTCAGCCATACAATGTGATCACAAGAGTTTGGGATGCTGCTCTCTGTTAGGAGCAAGTCCTAGTGCAGGATCCTTCATTCTGTATCCTGTGATTCCTTGGCCAGTGGGATTTGGTGGACATGAAATGTTGCCAGTCTCCAGGTCACCCTCCACTTCCTCTATCTTGCGTTACTTATTCTTAAACCCAGTGACCAGGCTAGGAGGAAGCTCAAACCATAGGGCTAAAAGAGATGTTTTGACTAAAGTCTGTCAACATCTACCATCAATACTAGATGTAGAAGAGAGAAAACCTTTAGATGATTCCCTTTCCAGGGCTGACTGCTGTCATGAGAAATTTTTATCTAGAAGCTCCTAGATGAGATAAATAAATGCTCCAAACAGGGAAAGAGAAGAACAAAATTATCTAACTGCAGTAAGTCACCACATTAGGGTAATTAATTACCCAGAAATAAGTAAAGAAAGCAGATTTTTGCATGAAGACTCAGTATGGCAGTACCCTGATCTGATCTTGAAGGACATTATCCTTCACAATGGCCAATATGTGCTGCTTATAACCCACCAGAAGCTGCTTGTCCTTGTAGCATAGATTCTTGGATCTGATAAAAAGAGAAATAGATGGGGAAGGGGTCAGATGGGATGCAGGGGGAGGGAATGGGAGGAGAAGAGGGAGGAGAAACTGCAGTTGATATGTGAAACAAATGAAAAATGTTAAATAAATTTTAAAAATTTTTAAAAAAGAAGTAGAAATGAAAGTGTGTCTTCTCATCATCCCTGGTAATCTTGCTTTCCATCCTTGAAACGTTGAACTCTAAGCTCTTGGGGCCATAAGGAAGGGTGAGTGTGGTCACTGGGATGCAGTAATTTATCCCCTAGCAGGAAGCTGGGACTTCTTTTTTTTTTTTTTTTAATTTATTTTGCAATACAATTCAGTTCTACATATCAGCCACGGATTCTCTTGTTCTCCCCCCTCCCGTCTCCCTCACCTTCCCCCCAACACCCCCCCCATTCCCATCTCCTCCAGGGCAAAGCCTTCCCCACAGACTGAGGTCAACCTGCTAGACTCAGTCCAGGTAGGTCTAGTCCCCTCCTCCCAGGCCGAGCCAAACAATCCTTCATAGGCCCCAGGTTTCAAACAGCCAACTCATGCAATGAGCACAGGATCTGGTCCCACTGCCTGGATGCCTCCCAAACAGATCAAGCCAATCAACTGTCTCACCCATTCGGAGAGCTTGGGGGAGCGGGAGATCCCAGCTGGATCAACAACAAAGAGGGAGAACAGGGAATGGGAGACCATGGTAGATGGGGACCACATGGGAATGGGAAGAGGCAGGGTGCTGGAGAGGCCCACAGAAATCCGCAGAGATACCCACGCAGCGGACTGCTGGCAATGGTCGAGAGACAGCCCGAACTGACCTACTCTGGTGATGGGATGGCCAAACACCCTAACTGTCGTGCTAGAAACCTCATCCAACTACTGAGGGATCTGGATGCAGAGATCCATGACTAGGCCCTGGGTGGATCTCTGGGAGTCCAATTAGCGAGAATGAGGAGGGTTTATATGAGCGAGAATTGTTGAGACCAAGGTTGGATAAAGCACAGGGACAAATAGCCAAACGAATGGAAACACATGAACTATGAACCAATGGCTGAGGGGTCCCCACTGGAAGCTGGGACTTCTACTGGATCACACTTAGTATGTCATTCCCAGGATCACAGTTGAAAAAGTTTTATGGCCCTGAATGGGGCAACTGATCGTGGCTGTGCAGATGGAAATGGGATGTCTTTGCACAAGCAGGATATCCTCTTGAAGCAGGGTATCCCCCAATATGCCTGCTAGCACTTCATCCTGTGATAAAACTCACATAGAAAATATGGTCAGAATTGCCAAAAAGCAGCTTTGAATTCTCAGTCAAGGCTAGAATCACAGGAGCCAACCTGCTTCCTAAGAGTAAAAGAAACATAGGACAGGGGTGATAAAAGGAAGCTATGAGTCTGAACTGCAACTGTGCAATAAAATATAAACACAAGAACTTTGAATTAGATTATTCTTATTTTAATGTGAATATATTTGCATATCTATTAACTACTTTCCTTTCCTTCTCCCCTTTTCCTATTCAATGTAAAATGTGTTTAGTACACTCTTTTCTTACATCTCAGTACAGAACTTAAGAGGAGGAATGTAACAACTGAAGAAAGAATGGGCATGACCCAAAGCTGAAAGAAGGACTTTCTCCTTTTGGAGAAAATGTCTAGGGCAAGAGGCTTTTGGTTGTTTAGAAAAGATGGTTTCTTTATGCCAGGTACAAACAACAGTCTACTGTTGCCTTCACTAAAAAGTTAAAAACGGTAGAACATACACACAAATATGAATAAATTCCCACTTGACAGAGTGGAGTATGTGGGCTTTGTGTTGTATTATGTTGTGTTGTGTTGACTGAATAAGCCCAAGCCAAGCCCAGAACTCACTGAATAGCTACAAGAAGCAGTAGACCACAGGTGACACCTCTCAGAAGATTTGGAAGGTGGGAGGAAAAACATGTCCATGGTGACCCATGTCACCCAGATAGACCCCACCTCCAACCTTTTTCACCACCTCCCAATAATATCATCACATTATATGAATCCATGTAGAGACTAATACAGGGCTGGGGAGATGGCTTAATGGTTTAAGGGAATAAGGCAAAGAGTGATAGGGCAGGATACCATGTGACTTAATTCTCTAGCCTCTGTGTGTGTATATGTATAGAGAAGCCAAAGGATGCATATATATATATTGCATGAATCTGGTCAATTCCACACACATGTATACCCACAAACACAAAAGAAATGGAATCACTGATTATGTCAGAGCCCTGGTTGTCCCAAAGCTCATCAGCAAGCAACCAGTACCTGCATACACGAGGTTGTGGGAGAGGACATTTCATAACAATAGCTACACAGCCAACTGCTGTGACAGCTCACATACATATGCCACTATTCTGCTTCACTTAGGTGACATGCTGGCAGTTCTAACTCCAACTGTGTCTCCTCCTTTAGTGATTTGAAATCCTGGGTCCACATGTGTAATCCACAGCAAGTGCTGCCATCTCCCCCTGCTGGTGAGGGATATCATCGCTCTTTCCTCTTCATGTCCTATTTCCTCCCAGCTGCCCATTCTGCTGACTTGGAAACTCCCATGAAAAAGCAGCAGCTTTACAGACTGTTCAGTGGGTGCCAGGTCGAATTTCCAGGATTCTTATCTACATATGTCTGCTGTTTCTGCTTTTCTGATCAGGAAGAAGCCTGTCAGCTCCTTTTCCCTGTGTACTGGCCTTCTTTCTACTCCCACGCAGACCTTTCTACTTATAGTCCCCTCTCAGAAACATTCTGTTCAAGTTGCCATAACCTCTAGCTACTCAAATGTTCTTAGCTCCAGTGTCACATCTATTGTGAGGCCTTCCGTATCACAGCATCTGCAGCAAACCTCTAAGCTTTCTTCATCACGTCCCATCATTTATGGTTTCCATGGCACCAGCCATGCCATAAAATTATTTTTGTTTGTGTACATACAAGGTATCTGTCTTTTGAATACTGATGATGACAGAATTTTTTTCTATCATGTTCACCACTGAACTCCTATCTTCAGTACACAGCCTGGGGTAGAGTATGTGACCATGGTCCTTGCAAGATGAATGAACAAACTTGATTAAGTCCTTTACCTCTCAAGTCCTCGATATTCCAGTTGTCCATGGCATACTCAGTCTCTTCTTACAACAGAGCTATATGGAAGCTTCACCAAAGCTGCAAGTAAAATGAGTTTTGTAGTGTCTTAAAGGGTGCTGGATCCCAGAGCCCAAATCACTTTCCCTGTATCTTCTGCTAGGAGACTCAGCAGATGCCAGGGAACCAGGCAATAGTAGAATCATATATCCAAGACACATGGATGCCAGAAGAATAGTTTTTACTCCATCAAACCGTGCTGATTCTTTCTCCACTAATAGCTTCAGTGTGCTCTGTGCCTTAATCTTCAAAACACCTTCATGCTTTCCATACCTAATAATTCTTATTTCCCAGCCTTTTGCTTTCCTATGCACCCACAAAGCCAATGACAATCCCTAGCCCCTGCCAGTGCCCACTGAATCACACTCCCACTGGCATCCAGTTGATGTCCTTGCTTCTACTGTAGATAAGGATGAAATTGAATACCATTTTCATCTAGCCTAGAGAGAGGGGGTGATGGAGAGATGTAGGGAATTTTTCTGAAGAAAAATGATGTCATCCTATTTTCAACATGTTCAAAGTAGCACAGTGTGCCTTATATGGCATTAAAGTAGATCCAATATTGTGTGTGTGTGTGAGTGTGTGTGTGTGTGTGTGTGTGTGTGTGTGTGTGTGTGTGTGTACATGTATTTAGCCATGTATAAGGATGTATGGATATATATGGTGATCTGAGATTTTTTCTTTTTTTATGTGTACCCACTCCCCCATAAACCAGATATGGAGGGTTCCCACATGGCTCCAAGAATATAATAATTGGGAATGATAAATTTCCTTCCCCCCAATGCTTCAGCACAGTGGACAACTGGTCAGATCTGGTAGGGAAGTAAGCTCAGGTTGTCTCAAAGGACCAGGTTGAGATGTGAACCAGGTTCTCAAGGCCTATGGTGGCCATAATTCTGTTTCCATTAAAAGATAAAAATAGATGATTTTCTAGTTCCATCCATTTGCCTGCAAATTTCATGATGTCATTGTTTTTCTCTGCTGAGTAGTACTCCATTGTGTATATGTACCACATTTTCTTAATCCATTCTTCAGCTGAGGGGTTGTTTTCAGGTTCTGGCTATTACAAATAATGCTGCTATAAACATAGTTAAGCATGTGTCCCTCTAACTTCACTTCCCACTTCTTTCTGGGTAAATTAGCCACTGATTTGTCTCTCATCCTCCATTAACCAGGGAGTTCGGTTTTGAATTTTTAGAACATTTTCTGATCCCAATGGCACCAATACTTAGAGCTTTCAATTGCTACTTGACACCCAAACATCATCAAATGTACCAGCCGTCCAGGTCTTTGATGTCCATGATGCCATTGGTTTCCTCTGAGCACATTTGAGCAGTGTCATGAGAAAGCTTCTCTGACCCTGACATCTTCATCTGGAACATCACCCATCTGCCTGGGCTCACTCTCTCATGTCCTGACGTGTCTCACTGCTAATGCTTTTAGTACTGTTAGCTCATGTAGTCATGCCCTACAAATGGTTTCGAGCGTCTACTGGGAATAAAGCCCTGTTCAACACCCAGGGTACAGTAGTAAAATGTTCAATGAACTTTCACTATGGGAGAAGACAGTTAATGGGAAAGTAATCACAAGTATGAAAAACAGACAATGGAATGTGCAGGGAAGGGGGACTGTCCAAGCCCAGAGCCCAAGAATTCACGAGATATTTGTACTTTCAAGGAGGGCTAAAGAACTGAAGATATACAAGGGAGTGATGAAGAATAAAGACTACCAGTCACAAAGAGGAGCCGTTCCACCTGGGATGCTGGGCTAGTGTACTGGACTTTGAACTTCGTCCTAACAGCCATAGAGTCTCTTCCCAGCAGGTCTCCCTTTCCACCACGTGTGCTACTCTTTCAAAGTATCTGTGACATCTTTGAATGCAAAACCTTTAACAAATTTAAATGTGTAAAAAAAGAATAGCATCCTGAACTGACCTACTCTGGTGATGGGATGGCCAAACACCCTAATTGTTGTGCTAGAAACCTCATCCAACTACTGAGGGATCTGGATGCAGAGATCCATGACTAGGCCCCTGGTGGATCTCTGGGAGTCCAATTAGCGAGAATGAGGAGGGTTTATATGAGCGAGAATTGTTGAGACCAAGGTTGGATAAAGCACAGGGACAAATAGCCAAATGAATGGAAACACATGAACTATGAACCAATGGCTGAGGGGTCCCCACTGGATCAGGCCCTCTGAATGGATGAGACAGTTGATTGGCTTGATCTGTTTGGGAGGCACCCAGGCAGTGGGACCAGATCTTGTGCTCATTGCATGAGTTGGCTGTTTGAAACCTGGGGCCTATGCAGGATTGTTTGGCTTGGCCTGGGAGGAGGGGACTAGACCTACCTGGACTGAGTCTACCAGGTTGACCTCAGTCTGTGGGGAAGGCTTTGCCCTGGAGGAGATGGGAATGGGGGGGGGGGGGTTGGGGGGAAGGTGAGGGGGACGGGAGGGGGGAGAACAAGGGAATCCGTGGCTGATATGTAGAACTGAATTGTATTGCAAAATAAATTAATAAAAAAAAAAAAACAAAAACAAAAAAAAAAAAAGAAAAAAAAAAAAAAAGTTAAAAAAAAAAAAAAAAAAAAAAAAGAATAGATGATTATTTTTGGAACTGATGTTTTTTAATCCTTTAACCATCTTTGAAAAATAGTTTTGCATTTTCAGAAAAAAAATAGAGTTTAAATAGTTCCCATATGCATTTTGTTTGTTTGTTTGTTTGTTTGGCTGGTTGGTTGGTTTTTTTTTTCCCAATTTGCTCTCAATTTCTAATTCAGTAATTTGGAAGACAATGAACTCTTTTCTACCACCAAGCTACCTGATAGCTTACAAAGTAGATTAATCTACTCCATCAGAAATGGCTTTCCTCCCTTAGGCCCCACACCACACACACAAGGACTGTAATGGAGTCTGAGAAATTGCTTTGGGATGGATTTATTGGCATCAGGAGACATAAAATGAAACAAAGACAAGGTTTCTTTGGGAACTTTCTGCTTTGAGGAGGAAGGTCTTCACCTCAGGAAGATCACACCCTCTCCATTTCTCCCTCTCCTCCCTCCCTGATTCTTCCTTTCCACTCCCTCCCTTCTTCTTGCTCTCCCATTTTTCATCCTCTTACTAAATATTCACTGCTCTAAACCATTGCTAAGCATTATGGTTTAGCCATGCCCTGGACTCAACTCCATGAAGAGGCTTTGCCTCGTGGGTTGTGAGCCTCAAAGGGAGCCAGCACTTGTCAACACTTGTGTGTTCATTTCTGTAATTTCTTCATCAGGGTATAGCTGTGTTACTGGATTACAAAGTCTAATCTTCTAGAGGAGCTTGTTTGTTTTAGATCTTCTTTAATTTATCTTTGTTGAAAGTTAATTATCTAGATAATTATCCAGAACCATCCTCTTGTACACTATAAAAATCTGTCACTTGAATTGGTTTAATAAAATGCTGATTGGCCAGTAGCCAGGCAGGAGTATAGGTGGAGTGACCAAACTAAGGATGTTGGGAAGGAGAAGGGTGGAGATAGGAGTCACCAGCCAGATTCAGAGGGAGCAGGAGATGAACGTGCCATGCTAATAAAGGTGCTGCCGTGTGGCAAAGCATAAATAGGAATGTGGGTTAATTTAAATGTACAAGTTAGCTAGTAATAAGCCAAGCATTTATAATTAATATAAGCCTCTGTGTGGTAATTTGGAAAAAGGCTGTCAGGTATTTGGGAACAGGTCATCAAAACAGGAATTGTCTGTTTACATATGGCATTCTAACATGTGGCAGAAATGTTCTCATACAACCTGACAAAGATTAAAAAAGGATTCTAGACACACAAGAACAGAGTCAAGCATGGCTTCTTGGTAGCTACCTTTTCTCTGGTATGCTCTGTTTGCTGGTGGTGAACAGAGACATGCCTCCTTTAAGAGACAGCTTTCTGGCTTGGTGCTAGTGGCAAAAATAGGTGGCTGTTTTAAGAGATCCTGCTACCAAACATTTATATTATGTTTACGAGCAGCCAGCAGCATACTATATGGTGGTGGCATGGACCTAGAAACTTCCCAGAGTGGAGGCAGTAAACATGGCTCCCAGAGATGATAGTAAATATGTCTCTACTATGAGACTAGACTCTCAGGGGACCAAGGAGGAGGAGCCAGTACCAGCACACCATGATCTAAGTTACACAGAAGAATTTTTATTCATGCAGACAGAAAAGTTCACAGATGAACAGCAAAGAGAGAATAAGATAAAAAGAGACTCTAAACAGGTCACAATGTGTTTAAAAATATGCATAGGCTTGGGAGAGAGAGAAAATATATATATAGACTTAAATTTAAAAATACAGTTTTAAAATAAAGTCCTTAATAAAGAAATAGAGTAATAAAAAATACAATAAGCCATGTAAATATGGAAAATACACAGAGAGTCTAGCTACTGTATGGCATTGTGTTGCCTTTTTATTTTTTTGACTGCTAATGAACAAATGATAACTGTTGAGAGACATTTGATTGTGAAAGCTGCTAGATTAAACAAACCTATATATTTTTAAAATATCTTGACTTCAAAATTTAAGTCAAAAGATATGTTACTTTGGGAAAGAGGTTCTGTTTTTATTTCCATAGGAAAATATGAAAGACTGTAGATTTATTCTGGATTAAGAAAACTCAGGCTTGATTGAAGAAGACCCCCTGAAAAATCTCTGATGGGAAGAGATGGCTTAGATGATCCAACATTTCAGAGTACCTCTGTTGCAGTTTCCTCTGAGTTCTACATCCAGAACAGCTTCAAGGCTGCTGGCTGATATGATCCAGCCTCACAGAATACTCCAATCAGGACTAGACCATAATCCTAATTTTCTCACAGTCCCCCAAAGATTACCAGCACCCCCAATCAGTAGGAAGTAGTCTAGAGAACTATGCCCACATTCACAAAAATGGGTTATGGATGTTTATTATTATTTAAGGGGGGGTAGTTACAAGTGGTTATTGGTAGTGGTCAAGAAAAAGCTGAACAAAGGAGATTAGATACAAGGATCTTGTTCTAAAAAGAAAAGGGAGGATATAGAAATGATAGGATTAAAGGGTAGATTATTGAATCTACTTTAATTCAAAAAACAACTATTAATCACATATATTTTACATTGGTATGGATTTTGGTTTATTGATACAAATTTAAAGTTACTTTTGTTATAGTGTATGTATATTTCTATTCTTTTTTAGGGTATTATGTCTATACAGCTCATTTTAAAATGTAATACATAATTAAGATTTACAGATTAATAGTCATCTATAATAGCAAGCTTACAGTCATGTTACGTTTTCAAGGTCACACAGAGATATATTTTAGATTTAGGTCATTTTTAAACACTTAAAAGACCTACAGAATATGGCATTTAAAACGTTTTAAGAACTTAGACTTTTCTCAACAGTGAGATACATCTGCTCCTGGCAGCACCAATTACTTCAAAGATGTAAAGGACTAGTTTGCTCATAGAGCTCTCTAAATGTCACCCGTGCACACTAGTGTGAGAAATTAACTATGTTTGTGTAACCTGGGATTTCTTTTTTTTTTCTTTCTTTTTTTTTTTTTGCAATACAATTCAGTTCTACATATCAGCCACGGATTCCCTTGTTCTCCCCCCTCCCGCCCCCCTCACTTTCCCCCTAGCCCACCCCCCATACCCACCTCCTCCAGGGCAAAGCCTCCCCGGAGGACTGAGATCAACCTGGTAGACTCAGTCCAGGCAGGTCCAGTCCCCTCCTCCCAGGCCGAGCCAAGCGACCCTGCATAGGCCCCAGTAACCCGGGATTTCTGACTCTTGCTCAGTCTCCTTATCTATCGGTCTGTCTGAGTCTTCTTATAGGTGTTCAGATTTCTGTTTAAATCCCTCTTGATCAGTGAAGTGAATATGCTTTTCTTACTTCTTTTATCTTTTGAGATTACAATATAATTCCATCATTTCCCCTTCCTCCTTCTCCCTCCAAGCCCTCCCATATAGCCCAACCTTTGCTTGCTTTCAAATTCATAGCCTCGTTTTTCATTGTTGTTACATACATATATGTAGGTAGACATATATTTCCAAATACATAGAAACAAGCTGCTCAAACTTTCTGTCCAGCTGTCTCTATCACTAGCAAGCTCATTATTTTGGTGTTGTAAAACACAGTATGGAAAGTCATGTTTTTTTGAAAAATACTACATGCACTCCACACACACCTTCCTTTTCACCTCTAAATTATCATCTTTCTGTGGAGATAAAATCAGGAAAATCTTGAGGGCCTTCAATGAATACCAGAAACAAATTTCAAACTGCTTAAGGTTGCATCAGATTTACCCACACATTCTGGAAGATGTGGGCTGTGATTTCTGGGTTTGATACATCTTGGCAGGCAGGCAGTCACTGCAGGAAGCCATCTCCCAACTAGATCAGACTGCCCAGCATGCAGCACACCCCCACATACCTCAGCAGACTCTCAGACCACCCTCCACATCTTTGTGTCCTGGACCAGTAATTACAGGACTCCTCCTGGTTCTTTTCTGTTCCCTAAGCCAACACAATCTCAGACCTGCTAGTGCCCTGGCATCAAAGCACACCGTGACCTTACTCTTCTCCACTGCATTCTTGTGACCAGCTCCAGGATACTGTCTCTTCTGAATCCCCTCCCCCTTTTTTTTGTCTGACTACCATAAAGGGCTTATACCTCCTACCCAGACAGGGACAACTTCATCTTCACTAACAAGAAGCAGCACAAAGAACTTTAAAGTTCTTTCACCTTCTCCCCAGTAGGTCACCAGTTAACAGTTTATAGAACCGATAATTGACAAGTGCCTTCAGGCAGAAATACAAACATAACTCATTCCCTGCAGGCCAATGGAGCTCTGTTTGCACCACCTGGGTAGAAAGATAAATGGTAAAGTTTTTGTGCTGCCAGCTGAAATCTTAATGCTCCTAGTTGCCATGCTCCAGTCAGGCAAATCTAGACTGGTCTTCTCTGTCAGTGGGATCTTACCAGAACAAAATCTCATGGGCACATAATTTTGAGATCACTTGACCAGGCCCCACCTACTCCCTCCTTGCCATTCTCCTCAGCCAATATTACTTGATTGACATTCGAGCTCCAAAGATAGATTTAATAACTTCAATTCTGCCTTAACTTTTGTACGTTAGTTGAATGTCAACAGGAGCAGGGGCTCATAAAGTACGATTGTTTATGTTCACTTGAAATTGCATTCCAACTTTTTAAAATTTGAATCAGCATAGTTTGAAGAATATGATACTCCAAAGATGATTCTTTTTGCCATGAGTATATGAGAGATCATTTTAAACATTTATCATGAAATAAACTTTTTAAGAATTTTTATTATTTTATGTGTATGAGTGTTTTGCCTACATGTATATAAGGGTGCTGCCTATATATCTACTGCCCACAGAGGACAGAAGAGGACACTGGATTTTCTGGAACTGGAGTCATGGTTGGTTGCAAGCTGCCATATAGGTTCTGGGAACCAAACCAAAGTCCTCTGCAAGAGCAGCAGTGCTCTTAACCACTGAACCATGAAATTAAATGTTAATACTACCACAACAATGCTTTGAAACTACAAGACAATATTATAATAAAATGGCATTAATACTGTGGCTAACTGGAACAGCAGGACACCTTTTGAAAATAGTTTGTTATGGGGCTGGAGAGATTGCTCAGTGGTTAAGAGCACTGACTGCTCTTCCAGAGAAGCCAGGTTCAATTCCCAGCATCCACATGGCAGCTCACAGCTGTCTGTAACTCCAGCCTCAGGGGATCTGGCACCCTCTGTTGGCCTCCTTGGGTACCAGGTATATATGTAGTACACAGACATGTATGTAGACAAAACACCCATATACATAAAATAATTTTAAATTAAAAATACCTTATATGTAATTGTTGTTAAAGCAATTATATAAAACTAGTCATTTTCATATATGAAAATTGATCATAGACAACCTTAATCCTTCAAAAAGTAAATTATATAATTGTCTTGCAAAGTTACACAGTGTTTGGAAACAGGCCTTACACAAGAAGGAATTAATATTTGTTTTGCCAATCATCCTGGGGAAGTACTAATCTAGGGTCAGGAAATAGAGCAGAAGAGAGTGAAGCCATGTAGCTAGACAGCTAGGAGAAGTGGATGACCTGTCATTTACTTTTCTCAGAAAATCCAGAAGAATGCTCACAATTGATATTCTATACATGAGGAAACAGGGTAGAGGCATCAGCATCAACATCAGGGGAGTCCAATCTTAGACAAGGATCTGGTGCTTTGAAGCCACAGAGGCAGCCATTTTGCTGTGGGATAATGCTTTTGTACACTGGTTTAATAAAACACTGATTGGCCAGTAGCCAGGCAGGAAGTATAGGCAGGATAAACAGACAAGGAGAATTCTGGGAAGAGGAAGGCTGAGTGAGGAGATGCCAGCCCGCTGTCCAGGGAGCAGCATGTAATGGCACACAGGTAAAGCCACGGAATATATGGGCTGAGTTTAAGTGTAAGAGATAGTCAGTAGGAAGCCTGAGCTAATGGCTGAGCAGTTTTAATTAATATAAGCCTGTGTGTGTTTACTTGGGTCTGAGTGGCTGCAGATCAATTGGGACACAGGAAAACTTCTGACAACACTGTCATGAGAATCGACAGCAGGGGAGATAGCAAAACCAAAGTGATTACTGTACTGAAAAATACAAGGTCTGTATTTTCATGTGGGGCCCCAGAATTTATGTGCACAGGCTGAACCAACCATGAATCAAAACCATTTGGAAAACTAAAAATGGTTTCTTTACTAAATATGCAGGGACTTACTTTTCTTATCACCATTCTCTTTTGAAATGTACAATAAGAATGGCATTTCATATCAAGTTTATATTATGTAATGTATTTTAATAATCCAGAGATGGTTTATAGCATGGTGAAGAACATGCAGAGGTCATATACAAATACTTTCATCTGTAGACTATGGTATCTGTGTGGGTTCCAGGAACTAATCTTCTATGACTACCAGGGCATGGCCATTGCAACAATACAGAGAGAATCTCAGAAGTTACTGCTGAGGCCCTTATGATGTGAGCGGGATAGTGCGTGTTTATTCCATGTTAACACATTAGAGTTGCATTGGAAAGATGTCAGAGCAGGGCTTCCCAACCCCAGTTCTGGGGCTGGAGGAAGTGAAGACAGGTAGATAGATAGGGCATCCCTAAAATATAACATCTAGAGAAATCTCTGGAATTGAGGTAAAAGATCACAGCATCCAGCTGGAGCCCATAAATTAAAATACACCACACAAAAAAATATATATATCCACACATACCAACACGCACACATTAACACACACAAACACATACACACACAAATACATACAGTGCACACACAAATACACATACAAATACATACACACATACCAACATACACACACACACACACAAGAAAAAAAAACTATTTCCTATGTAGGGAGCATTATGCCCAAACCTATGTGGGGACTGAAAAGAGAAATCCATATATAAGGCCATTCTTCTGAGAGACTCTGGTAGTGGGCCTTGTCCCCATAGAACCATGCACTAGGTTTTTCCTCTTAAACTTGGAACTGGGACACCTGCCTGCTCATGTACCTTAGGTAGCAGAAGGGCTGTCCCTGTCAAAGCTAACTCCATAATGACTGTGAAGGTAGCTAATTCTTCAAACACGCAGACACCAGTGCAATTCTACAAAGATTCCAAAGAATTAGAGGGATTTGGCACTACCAAAAGAACAAACCTAAACTCTAGTAACCAACTGTAAACATGGAAATCTGTAAACTGACAACAAAGAATTCAAAACAATCTTAGACAAGCTCAGTGAACTACAAGATAACACAAATGGACAACTAAATGATACCAGGGAAACAAGTTACAGCTCTGATCTTCTCTTTGTTTTCTATATCCTTGTTGCATGTCTTATTTTTATTTGTTTTCCTAATATCATATATATTCTTATAATCTCAAAAGCAATATTAAGAAGTAAAATTTTGTTTAAAAAAAATTAGGCAAAATGTCCCAAATCTAAAGAGAGAAATGGGCATCTACATCAATGCTGCCCCCCAACAAGGCTCAGGGCATATCATGGAAGAAGGGTAGGAAGAACATGAGAGCCAATGACAGGTGCTGGGACATCCTGCCCTCTGGATATGATGTAGTTGTTGTGAGAACGAGCTCATAGCAGCTGTAAGAACTTCATAAGATCCAGCCAGTTAAAACTTTATTTCCACTTCAAAAACTAGAAAGCCCAGAAATATATAAAGCCATGTATAACTATCATCCAATCTTTTTGCCATCAAAAAGAACACAATGGGGAGAGGTTAATCTTTTCAGTAAACAATGTTGGTAAATTGGGTATTTACAGTGAATGACAAAATCAGATGCTTCTATCACAAAAGTTAGAGTAGAACAGAGAAGATTTTTAAAAGAACACCCCAAATAATATAACACACACACACACACACACACACACACATCAAAAAAAACTTAGAGGAAAACTTGTGCTTTGGCCTTGGCAATTTACTGTTGGATAGGATACAAAAAGCTACAAGTAGCAAAAGTGAAACCACACACATGTAAGTCCATCATACAGAATGGTTCTAGGTGTCGACACCAATGAAACTCTAACTGGGATGAAAAGGCAGCTGTGAAACAGGATAAAGTCATTATGAGCTATATTGCAAGGCACGATAAAATGTGTAAAGAACTTCAACAACTGAATGCCAAAAGGAAAGCAGAGATAGGGGAGAATAGAAAGGCAAGGGTGGGGATGAAATAATTTAAATGGGAAAGGAAACAACCAAATGGGCATTTCTCTAATGAAATACACATGGCCATCCATCTGGCATGGCATATGAAAAGGTGCTCAACATCACTAACCATGAGGGAAAGGAGTGTCAAAGCCACATGAACTCTTACTTCAGTTCTGTTAGGCTGGTTACTACAGAAGAAAGAGATAACAAACGCTGATATGGATATGGAGAAAAAAAATCTGTTTTGTACAGTTGGTAAAAATTGCTGTAAAGTTGTATCTCCTGGACGTGACAGGGATGTTCACCTATGGACTTTCAATGGCTGTGGTTGCCTGCACAACACTTGCACAAAATCAAACCTGTTCACATTCCAGCATGAATGGGGGAAGTGTTCACAAAGCCCCACTCCTAGCTGATGAGCTACAAGCCACCAAAGTCTGCTATGAAAAAAAATCAGTTTTCTTTGAGGATGTGTCCCCTGGTATGGTCCATCCCCCAGAACTGAAGTAAGAGTTCATGGCAAATATTGATTGGACTCTGAGTTATTTAAAAATGAAATAAAGGAGGCTATAAGGTTGGGAAGGTAATGAGAGGGACTTGGAAAGAGATGAAGGTGGGGTGTGAGGAGTAGATATGATCAAAATACATGTGTGTATGTGTCTGTGTAAAAATAAAGGAAAAAGAGGTCATAAATTTGAAAGTGAGTGGGTAAAGGATGGAAGAAATTGGGGGAGGGAGAGGAAAGGGTGGAAATTATATAAATATAGAATTCATGCATGACATTCTCAAAATAATGAAAGATTTTAATTTTAAAATATATTGTATTCATGTATGAAATACTCAGAAAATACATAAATAAAATTAAAAGATTTTTAAGGTGTGTAAATTGGTACCACTACTTTGTAAAAACAACCACGGAGATTATTCAAACTATGAAAATACCAGAAGCACCATGCTATCCAGCAATTGTGTCAGGTTGTACAGGAAGAAACTGAAACTGGCATGTGAAGTAGTGGTGCTCCTACATTCATTTCCACACTATTCTCACATGAGCTGGCACATGAATGTGGCCTCACTGTCCATAGACAAATGGACTGATAAAGTAAGTGCACTTTAACACACAAAGCAATATATTTTGACTTCGAGGGGAGGTAAACCTATCATTTTCAACAACTTGCAGGATATTAAGCTAAGTGAAGTGAGTCAGATACAGAGCAAGTACTACATGATATCAATTACATGATAAATCCAAAATAGCAAAGCTCACAGAAGCAGATGGAGTGGCTTCCAGTGCTGCTGCAAAATGGAAATGGGTATGACCCAAAAAGTAGGGAATTGACTGTACAGGATGAATAAGAAATCAAAAACTGTATAGTACAATATCTATAGTTAGCAATATTATACTGGATGCATAAAATGTTGGTATAATAGATCTTATATTAAATGTTCCTATTATTAGAAGTTAAGATTTTGGAGATAATTGGTCAGTGCCATAGAGTCTGGTGATGGTGTCACATGTAATATACCTCCAAGCTCTTCAGCTGTAGAAAATTAATTATGTATATTTTCTTCTATATCAACAAATGATAGGTGACAGATAGACGATAGATGATAGTTAGATAATAATATATTTTATACACATACAAGGACAGAGAGACAGATAAAAATAATGTTTCAAAAGGAAGCATACAACCATGTTGTTGCTACTGTAAGCAAACAAGTCTCTGTCTCTGTCTCTCTCTCTTACTCACTCTCTCTCTCCTCATTCCTTACCCCCTATGAAAATCTCAGTTTCATAATTATGGGATTGAACAAAAAAGCCTTCCCTCTGTTACTGAAAATTCCCACCAATGAAATCCCAAAACTCCAAACTTGAGACAACTTAAGAATTTTCTCCACTCCCAGCTAAACCTTCCATGGATCATTCAGCACCTTGTCAGGTCAGCACATTTCACCTTCCTACAACTACAGGGTCTCAAACAGTGAGTGGGAAATTAAGGAGATGGAATATATATGGAAAGAAAATGAAACTTTGGAAACATTCCGCATGCCCACCACCACCACCACCACCACCATACCTCTGCTGATCTGCTGAAGTGCATTCCTGCTCCACAAAGTTCAGAAGTCCAGGCCGTTATCAGAGCAGCTCCTCTTGATTTGGGGACAGCTGGGAAAGCTTCAACCCTAGCGTCTATCTTTAAACTTTTAAAATCTGAGTCATTCACTCCTTAATTCCAGAGACTTCGTGTAAGTTCTTCAAATGTTATCTTGAAGCTCTCTTTGCTTGGCCTGAGTTGTAGGGGCAAACACATGCTTATGCTTTGATGGAGAATGGAAGGAGGGCTCACAGCTCCCTGGTAAACCTTTCTCTGAATCATCCTCTCTCTTTTATGCCGCCTGCCTTCCCCAATCCTGAGGCTGAAATGGTGTTGGGCTAGAGTAAGCAGAATGTGTTTGCATCTCTATGGCATGTAGTAATATCAAGGACAATGTATTATCATTGGCCTTGAAGTTCTCTACGAAATAGGGAACATTTTACACTCTTCACCTTAAACTTTAGAAGAAGTGGTTGTTCCATCATTTTAGTTGCACATGTGTGGTTATAAACCTCCCTAGCATCTTACAGAACTCAGTTTGGAAAATGTAGACTAAGAAATTTGTGGCTATAATGCTGGCATGGGTTCCGAGCAGAAGGATTTATCTGAATAATTCAGATTTACTGGAAACAACAAAGCACACTTATATAACAGTTGTTCTGGGCTGCTAATAATGTTGGAGGATGGGGAACATTTAAGACATAATTGTACTGTATATAGAAATTACCAAAGACCTCAGTCTCACCATTGGGAAACTAGCCAGCTTACTCACCCAGCTCCACGTGCTGACACTCAACAAGTCTTTATAGAGCTTCTAAGGGAGCCAGAAAAGGTGTCTCTCCTACAATGAAATTTAAAGAGTTCTCACCCTGGACAGGTGAACCTTCACACCATCACCAAGCACTGTCTAAACTTTAACCCCAGCTTACCCCTCATCCACATGCCTTGAGCAGTTACAGTCCGATAATCACAAATGGGGTCTCAAACCTACTTTATTTACCTTAAATAAAGTTACTGCTGTTCTCTCCATGCATGCAACATATGATCTATATTTAATTATTTCTCAAAAAAGATGGCTATTTTTCCCACTTTTCCAAGGCACTTATGCTCTAGTTCCTGGGAACAGTTTAAGCAATTGTGATCATATCACACACACAGTCCATAAACCTCTTCTTTATGTAGAGTTATAACATGAGCTCTTTCCATATTCTGTAGGGTCTTTATCAATGCTAGGTCAAAGGGCTCATCCATAAATATTACCCAGAAAAAGTATCACCAAATGTTAGGGAACATAGAGGTTGTCCAAAGCCCACTGAAAATGGTTAACTCTGGAGGCTGTCTTCCTGGAAAAGATTATGAGAAAAAAGACATCCCGTGTCCTACTCTGGCCTCTGTGTGCATGCATACAGGCATACATCATTACACTCATGTGTACTTACCACAAACACACATTCATGCACACAGGATGCAAGATTAATATTATGATAAAAATATGTTAAATGATTTGTGACCATAACTTAGCATACATATTTCCTAAGTAGAAAAGAAAACCAAACACTCATAAAACTTTCTACTGAAACACATAACTAAATCATGTGTGATATACCATAACACAGATGAAGTAAAGAAATGATTATTTGTGAATATGTGGACAGGGTTAAAGAAATACACAAGGAACAGCAATACACCTCAAGGCTGTTAGCAAGTAAAAGCTATGGCTGTCTCTGAAAGTGAATTGTAAAGAGGTATGGCTCAGTGAAAGTAAGACCTTCCCATTGGAACTGTGGCTTTACTAAGAGATGGCAGCCATTGCCCGACTATGACCCTGAAAGAAAACAGGGGATAAATGCCCCAGCTCTCTCACCACCTTCCAATCTTCTGTCAATAACTTTCATTGCCTGAATCCAAAAGGAATCCAACAATCCCGGGAGCTTAACACACAAGAATGATGGAAGAGAGTGGGGAGTGTATCTAAAGAAACAAAGGAGGAATGTTCAGTGAAATCCACCATTCAACCACACTTCATTTGGTTATTCCATTCATTTTTGTGGTTGAGATGGAAAACCCACATCCTTACCTGACACAACACACCAAATTCCACCAACGAAAATGTCAGTTTAGTCACCTAAAATACAATCCAATACAATCCAATAGTAGTCTTCCTATAAAGTAGTGGGAGGAAGGAGAAAGCAAAGAAATAATTAACTCACCTACGTGTTTGTTGCTATCCTTCACAGTTCTCTGGTGTCACTAGTAATAAATTGATAACCACGACTTCCTTCTTTCACTATTATATCACACTTATTATGTGGGCTATCTCCTACATGTTCAATAAATGGGATGACTCAAACCCTCTTTCCTCTAGTGCAGTGGTTCTCAACCTTCCTAATGCTGCAACCCTTTAATACAGTTCCACATTGTGTAAATGCACCATGTTTTCTTTATCCAGGAGCATTTAGGTTGTTTCCAGGTTCTGGCTATTACAAATGAAGCTGCTACGAACACAGATGAACAAGCACCCTTGTGGTATGATTGCACATCGTTTGGGTATATTCCCAAGAATGGTAGGGCTGGGTCTTGTGGTAAATTGATTCCCAGTTTTCTGAGAAACTAACATATTGATTTCTAAAAAGGCTATATAAGTTTGTAGTCCCACAAGCAATGGAGGAGTGTACTCGGCTGTTAAAAAATGATGACATCATGAATTTTGAAGGCAAATGGATGAAACTATAAAAAAAATCATCCTGAGTGAGATCACTCAGATCCAGAAAGACAAATATGGTATGTTCTCACTCATCAGTGGATATTAACTGTAAAATAAAGGATAACTGTGCTACAATCCACAGACCTAGAAAGACTAGGCAACAAGGTTGGTTCAAGGGGGAAGAAGGGGATGCCAGCATCTCCCTGGGAAGGGGAAATAGAAGAAATTTCATGATTGGACTGATGGTGAGTAGGGATGCAAACATGAGTGACTGGGTTGTAGGGGGGAAGGAGAATACCAAAAGAGACTACTGGAAAGGGGGGCATTTTGGAGGCATGTAAAAACCTGATTCAAGGGAATCTCCCAGGAATCTACAAGGATGACCCCAGATAAGAATCCTAGAAATAGCAGATGCATAGTGTGAACCAACCATATCTTGTGACCAGGCAAGACTTCAAGTAGAGGGAACTGGGAAACCAATCCAGCCACATAATCTTCAACCTACAATCTGTCCTATTTATGAAATGTGCTAGGGTGAGGGTAGCCTAGAGATTGAGGTTGTGGTCAATCAATGACTGGAGTAAGCCCACCCCTAGCACTGCCTAGAACACCAGGATCTACAGGCTTGATGACCCAGAGACCTAGGGCAGAACCAAATACAACTGGAGGGAAAAAAGTCAATGTAATAATACCTAATTACAAAGTCATAGATTGCCTCCTAGCCCAGTTGTCATCAGACATATGTAGCACATGTGTGTTTCTGGCTATAACCCTCTCATATGCTCCCTTTAACATAGTCTCTTGCCATGGTGCACCTCCTTGGAGGCCCAAATGACAGGGCTACCTGATCCTAGATTTGAACTTCCAGAGCTATGAGTCAAAATAAATTTCCCTTTGCTTTATTAGTAGCATACAATGGGTGTTTCTTTATACCGATGTAAAACCAACTTATACCAGCACAAATACTCTCACTCCATTCCATTCATCTTGCCTCACATATCTGAGATTAGAGAAGGAGGCAGCACCATAAAGAGGGGGGCACTAATTTATAACATATATTGTGTCCTATTAAGTTCAAACCTCATTAGATGTTTCTCAGTTTGCACCTAAAGTGATGTGTTGAATAGGCATTCAGTCAGTTTATCAAGTAAGTTTCTCCTCAGAGACAGAACCCAATATATGCAAATCCATGGATATATTTATTTTATCATGAAATAAGTTCTTCAGACAGAGGCATGAAGTATGGGCCACCATAGCAATCAATAGTATATTTATATAGGTCCATCACTGGAGGTACCTACCAAAGCATTACAGGCAGGGATGACAAGTTTATGCTTAAAATATCAATATGTAGACATGAAAGCACACATACCCCCTTGAAGACAAATTGCTACTTACTTTGCAAGGAAAGAAATCTGAAGTATCAACCTACATTAAGGTGACTGGCTTGTTCCCTAAGGAAAAGTGCCATATAAGAAGTTTATTGCTGGCCTCTGTTGCTGTCAAATTGGATATTCAGCAATGGTTGTAACAAAATAAGCTATCATGAAAGAAAGTACTTGTTATCAAGCCTAAGTCTGAAAACTATAGATGCTCACCTAGTAGGGGTGACTCTTTGTTGTTCAAAGTGCAAAATTCAGCTACTTGCCTCTCACTCTTAAGGAGACTGTATTTCAGAATACCATATGCAAAGAAACTTCCTCAGTATATCAGAATCCTGACTTAGTTGTTTTTCTCTGATCCTCTGACACATGAGTCTCATAAAGTATATAAATTGGTTCTTGGCTCACAGAGTCCAATTAGCTTCAGGTCTTCAATGTCATGGACTAGCATGATGCTCTGTGGGATTTCAACACTTCAGGGCAGTATTAAGATAATAAGCAGAGAAGCTTCCAGAATCATATGGTAGGAGAAAAAGCTCCTATCTTAACCACATGAAGGCATTTGCTTTTGATTACCTTTATAAATTAGTATTTGAAAAGAAGTAAAGCATTTTGTAGATCAACAACTCTACTTGATGCCAACAGCTATGTTGATTTATTTCAGCAAATATTTCTCCTCTCCAACCACTGCTACAGTTGGCAGCACTGCCTGGCTGTTTGTAATAATCCACAGTGTCCAAGGCACTGCGATTTGCCACTGGGCAAAGAGTCATATCAAATAAGGAATCAACCCCTAACTGTGAGTTCTTTTATGCTGGCATTTATATCCACAGTTCAACTTGAACTGCATTGCTTCATTTTTTTGAAGATGGGTTGGGCAATTCCTTCTATCAAAATACACTTCACTTAATGAGCCAGCTAACCACAGTTGGATTGATTCCATCACACTAAGTATATTGACCCCCGGTCATATTCTCAATTTTGTATTGCGGAGTAACAAATTACCAAAACATTCGTAGGCTAAAACAATTTTTATTTATTATTGCACAGTTCTGCAGAAATTTCAGGATAGCTGAAGTGTACTCTCTGCTTGGAGTCTCCCAAATGCAAAGTCAAGATGTTAGATAGGCTGAGCTCCTATCTGGAGGCCTCCAGAAATCACTCTTCCAAGATGCAGATGGTTGAAAGAATTTAGTAATTTGCAACAAGAACACAGAGACCTTCAATCCATCTTGGGACTGTGCTCCACTTCTCAAGAACCCTTTCACTGAGTTGGTATAGTTCAGTAGTGTAGGTGGAATCTTAGAGAATCTTAATAAAATCAAACCGGGGGCCAGTTATTGGGGTGAAATGCTGGATGGTCAGAGAGACAGAACAAGCCACAGCTGACCTCACCTGGCCAACTTCTCAGTTGATCTTGTTTCCTCAGACAGGAAGCCTCTGTGTCCTCATCCCAATGGCTCTCAGCTGAACTGTGCTACTAGAAGCCTTGAAAGCTTAACCAGACAAATGCTTCTAGTTTCTGGTCCTCACGCCTTATATACCTTTCTGCTTTCTGCCATCACTCCCTGGAATTAAAGACTTGCTTTCTGGGATTAAAGGCGTGTATCACCATGCCTGGCCGTTTCCAATGTGGCCTTGAACTCACAGAGATCCAGAGGGATTTCTACCTCTGGAGTGCTAGGATTAAAGGTGTGAGTGCCACCATTTTCTAGCCTTTGTATCTAGTGGCTGTTCTGTCTCTGACTCCAGATAAGTTTATTAGGGTGCACAATATTTTGGGGAACACAATACCACCACACAGTAGCATGGTGCTTACCTGTCATATATAAAGCTCTGGGTTCAATATCCAGACTTAAAAATAAAAAGGCCCCTACCTTCTTTGTTGTATGCATTCCACATCTTCAAATACAGCAATGGTACCTGCCATCCTCCTGTCTCTTACTATTGATTTCTGCCAGCATCCAGACTAACTAGTTCTGTCCAGTTAGGTTTCTAATGCTGTAATAAAGACCATACTAAAAACCAACTGGGGAAGAGAAGGGCCAATTTCTGCTGACAAAATCTGGTGATAGTTAAGTCTTGGTATGAGTCTTACAGGAGGTAGCCACTGAAGGAAGTCAGGACAGGAACTCAGGCAAGGCACCTGGAGGCAGGAACTGATGAAGAGGCCATGGAGGAACACTCCTTACTGGCTTGCTCAGCTTGCTTTATTTTATAACTTATGACAACCTGCCCAGGGATGGCACCACCCACAGTCAGCTTGGCCCTCCCACATCAATCATTAATCAAGAAGAGTCCCCACAGGTTTGCCTATAGGCCAATCTGTTGGAGGCCATTTTCTCAGTTAGGGTTTCCTCTTCCCAAATGATCCTAACTTGTATTAAGGTAACCAATAACTGGTACAAGCTCTAAGATTTAAAAAATGTTCAATGATTACGTTAGACCCCTCAGATAATGTCCTTGCCTATCCCCTACCCTGTGGTGCTAAGGATAGATTGAGCTTAGGATCTTGTGCAAACTAACTACTAGCTGTAGCCCCAGTCCACTTTTACTTTTATTTTGAGGCTGTGCCTCATTAAGTTTCCAAGTTGTCTTTGAATTCACTTTGTAGCCAGCTAGGCAGGCCCTGAATTTATACTCCCCCTATCAGAGGCTCTTAAGTAGCTTAGAAAAAAGTTCCTGTTCCCCAAACTTGTGCCAGATGATGGCCTTTGGGTTCCAAGATGGAAAATATTAAGAATCATGTAAGGGATAGCTCTTCCTAGTGCACTCAAAATGGGTAGGGGTGGGGGGTGCCATACAAAGGCAGACCCAATGGGACTCATCCCTAGAACTCTACCTACCATGCTGTTTATTTTTATTGCTTATTTTATTTTATGGTGGCAAATTAACCACCACAGTGTAGGCCCACAGCCTCTGAATCCCCTGTAAGATGGACTCATACCGAGACTTAATTTCCTGACTTCCCAAAGCCTCCATTCTGAGTGACAGGAGCATATGGTATTTCACCTCTGAGGATTATTAGGCTTCAGTTCAGAGCTAGTGGAAAATAACATCTAGGGAGTCCAAATAATTCTTGATCACCAGCTCATAGTCACCTTGGCAAGTGGCAGTGTGTCTTTCAGAGGAAGGTTTGGGAAAACGTTTATCAGTTAAACTCTTGAAACATCTTTTCCAAAGGAATCCAGCCTCCTGCTCATTTAATGGGCTTGGGATGGTTGAGCCAACCCAGGTCCTACAACTAGAAATAAAGTCATCAATCCCCACTATGGCATCTTTAGGAAGGGGTGTGTGTGTGTGTGTGTGTGTGTGTGTGTGTGTGTGTGTGTGTGTGTGTAAAAGTTAATAAAGTGCATATGATCCAAGTACATGATAAACCTGGGAAAAATTATTATGAAACCTATATCTTTATACAATGAATAGATACAAATATTTATTTTTTAATGATAGAAAATACTTTATGATTTGTTCATTTATCCTGATACTATTTTTAAAAAAGTACCACAGGGAGAATGGCTTAAACATCAGAAATTTGTTATACTTCCTCACAGTTCTGAAGGCTAGAAGATTGCAGTGTGGCAGGATCAGTTTCTCATGAGGTCTCTCTCCCTCGGATGATTTCTCCCCATGTCTCCACTTGTGCTCTCTCTGTCATAACCTTCACTTCTTATTAGGCTACTAGCCTTATCTGATTAGAATCTACCCTAATGTCCTCACTGAATCGTAATGATCTCTTTAAAGACCCCATCTTTATCAATTGAAAGGTCTTAGGACCTCCACAGAAGACTGGGAAGGAAGTATTTCATCTCCTAACATTATCCCTCCCACAAAGTAAATAAAGCTGTTATTTCTCCCATTTAAAGTAGGCTCCTCCTGTAGTTTCTTCTAGATGATACAATGTGGTGGAAATAGCACTACCCCTTAGACAAAGCACGTGAAATGAGAAGTGTTTCAGATTACAAGGAGAGTTTGTTGGTTATGGTGAGTGTTTTCATTTTAACTCTTGATTACTTGAATTTATGAGCTGAGCTATCTGAGAAATAGCACTCTAACATGAAACATATTTGTCTTTCATTTATACCTTATACTCAATGCCTAAGGTAAATTACTCACAATGTTTAAATAATTTTGTGCACACGATAGTTTTGAGGTGTGAAATCATCCAATTGTAACATTATGGCAAGGACTAGAAAAGTTTTTAATTTGGGAGCATTTCCTATTTTTCAGTTTGGGGCTTTGGGATGTTTAACCTGTAATACTGTATAACTTCCAAGGCTCAGTCCTCAGAAATACTCTGCTTTTGCCTTCTGCGCTAGTGGCCACTCCCTCTTCTCAGCTGTCGATAGTTGAGAAGTCCCCACCACTAAAAGGAGGCACTATGTGGAAGAAATCCTGAAGCCACTTTGAATCCTCCATCTACTCTTAACACTCTCAGAAGAACTACACAGTTGAACCCCAGCCAAGACAGAGAACCATGGTGATTTACTGTGAGTAGCTTAAGCTATTAAGTCTGAATTATTTGTTAGCCACCCTATACTAAACTGCCTGGGAACTTTACCAGTAGGTTTTCTACATCTCTTACTGTCATTGTGGTCCTGAAGACACTAAGACAGTAAAGCTATATCCTGTAAAAAAATGTGAGATAATTGCCCAAGGAATAGCTATCAGAATTATCTCATATAGTGAGAAGGTGGCCTCTCACATAGAGAATACCCATGGACAGGTCTACAGCTACATCAGTCAGCAATTCTTTTGTCCTATGTCTCAATATCTTACCCTATGAGAGACATAACTATGGATTCTCTAGATCCACAGCCCTTAAAGTTGTGTTTGAGCTTAATTTTCACCAGCTATTACTATTCATTGAGAATAACCATGGGGACATTCTAATTTCATCACTATACCCTTTCAAGGATATCTAACTTTGGCAATCCATCCTTCTTTGTGTGTATATTCTCTAGTACCACCAGACACATTCTGCCTACATCACATCTCCACCATTGCCATAGTGACTGAGTATCTCCATTCTTTGACCTCTCAATGTCTTGGCTTCCACCAGCACTCACTCCCATGCTATCACTGGCAAAAATTTAAGTCATTAATGCTAACAAATACCATGAATGACCAGTCATCAGCCATCAGCCAGAATGCTTTCAGTCCACTCACTCATGAGATATGTAAGCAATCCAATCTGTGAATCCTATTTGACTGGTTAGAGTGCATTCATAGATTCAGTGAAGGACATGGCCAAGAGTTGAAAGGAAAGACCATTTATAAATGCATAGATGGAGGTAAAGAGCAGCAACAAAGGAGGTTGAAACACCCAAGACTACCCAGGACAGTAAGCTGTAATCACTCCAAGGTAGAGAAAGGAAAATATGAGAAAAATTACCAGAACTGGCAAGAAGAGTTGGAGCCATAGGAGAGTCCTGGTCAATTGGAAGAGATGAACACAGGCACTGCTAAGTGGAGACCCATTTGGGAAGAATTCCAGGAAATCAGCATTCTAATATGTTTCTCTTCCAATGCACCCATCCCTGGCAGTGTCTACTATCAGCCAATGCCATCAGGAAGTCAGGGCCCAATGAGTCAGGTAGATGCTGTCCACAGATGTCAGCTTTCAGTGGTTCAGAACAAATGGAGAAGGCAGGCCATGCTTAAAAGTAGCCCACATAAAATCTCTAGCATGACTCAGATCCAAGTCTTATTTTCTTCCAGAGTCTTCTCCACATTGAACCTGAATTGGCTACACTAGTGAGACTGAGGACCTGATTAAGACTCATTTCTTGTCCTCTCCAGATCCCTAAACCTCACCATGGTGGAGTGCATAGAACAGGGGACCAAATGCTTGGCAAGACTCTGAGCTGTGCTTCTATTATTATCATCGTACTTTTCCCCTTTGCTTGAATTTTCTATCTTTTTTCCTTTCTTGAATGATTTTATTGATGATCTTGAGCATTAACTCTAAAGTGTTTGTTGTCTATCCTTTAATTTACAATTTAATTTACAATATTCTTGTAAATACTTCTTTGTTACTTATCTATTGCTGTAATAAAACACCATGACAGAGGCATCTTATAAAAGAAAGATAAACAAGTGGTTAATTTGGCTTACAGCTTCAAATGATTAGAGTTCATGGTGGTGGTACAAAGGAAAAGCTGAGAGCTCACATCTTGATCTACAACCACAAGGAAGAGAGACAGACAGAGACAGAGAGAGAGAGAGAGAGAGAGAGAGAGAGAGAGAGAGAGAGAGAGAACTGGGGATTGCAGGACCCTTTTGAAACCCACCCCTAGTGACATATTTTCTCCAACAAGACCACACCTCCAACTCCTTCTAAAACAGTTTCATCAACTGGGATCAAGTATTTAAACTTATAAGCCTAAAGGGGCCACTCTCATTCAAACTTCCACATTCTTATTCAAATCCCACAATGTAATTTTGGGGTTTGTGTATGTGATGTGTGTGTGTCCATGTATGTGTGCACATGTGCAAAGGTGTACACAAGCATACATATGTGTGTACATGCAGAAGCCAGAGGTTGGTGTTGAATATCTTGCTCAATAGCTGTCTACCTTATTCTTTCAAGAAGAGTCAGTTGAGTCATCTCTCTGGCCTCGTAACCTTGTTTTATAAACAGCAGTATCATGATGGTAAATTTTATATGTGAACTGGACTGGGTTACAGGGCACCCAGGCATTTAGTCAAACATTATTCTGTGGGGTATGTGGTGGGTGGGGGCATAAATAAATACACATATCTGACCATTCATATCCAATTCTATATTGTGGATTCTACTAATCATGAATCAAAACTATTTGGAGCCAAGTGTGTGGTATACAACTATGATCTTAGCACTCTGGAGGTTGAGTCAGGAGGATTGTGAGTTTGAGTCCATTCTGGGCTACATAACCAGTTCAAAGTCAGCAAGATCCTGTCTCAAAAAAGAAAATATATGTGAATTTTTCCTTGTCATCACTCCCTAAGCAGTACAATATATCAACTATTTATATATCATATTAGATATTATAAATAATTGGGGAAAATTCAAAGTGTACAGAGGTCATATGCAAATTTTGTGTTATTTTATATAAAAGAGTTGAATACCTACAGAGTTTGAATCCCTTGCATGAGGGAGGGAGACAGGGAGGAAAGGGGTATCTCAGACACAAAGCCCCATGGATACTAAAGGTTACTGTATGTGCTTCTTGGTTTTGTGTCTTTGAAAAGCCTGATGACTCATGCAAATAGCTTTAACTCACTCAAATGATATTACACTATAGAGCATTTTCTGTTTCTAACAACTTAGCTTTGTTGTCAGTACAATATGTACAATTCATTTGTGTTGCTTTGAATATGGTTAGTTGGGAACCTCTAAGTACTGTTGTATTGGAACATGGTAGAGGAATAGAGTCATACTAAGGGAATTCTGAGTGCTTGTGAGAAAACCCCAAGGAACAAGAAAAGAGTCTTGTGACCTCAGTTTCTTCAAAATCATGGAATTGTTCTTGGAATGTGCTTTCATGACCATCCCAAGTATAGCTTATAGGAGTGAGTTTACTTCAGATCATTCATTACAACTGTCTATTGTCATTTGCTTATACATTTCTATGAAAAAACATGTTTTTGCCACATGTGGCTTGCTCCTGTGATTATATACAACTTGATCTTATGAGAACTTTACTTAGGTGACTTTTCTTAATACCCTCAGGGTATAAATTGTCTGATGTTCTAAATAGAGTTGGCTATTGCATGAAACTTCAGTCTACCTCATTTTTAGGCTCCATTCTCCACAATGTTTTGTGGTTAATCTCAATTGCTTTTACTTAGCCATTCTCACTAGGAAAGAATACCCAGGTGATGGTGATCTGCATATACCATAAGCAATAATCCAGTGAACACCTTTGCCTGTGTCTCATGAACAGGTGAATCATAACTCAGAATTGCATTTTCAGGATGGCTTTGGTTAAAAGGATTCTCACTTTTCTGTAGAACACAAATTCTAACTTTCTTTTAAATTATTATGAATAGAATAATTCTTTATTTTTTGTCTCTTATGCCATATGTATGCATTCCCAAAGAGGAGAGGACTCATCACAGAATAGATAGAACCCACCCTAAATCCTTTATTTACTCAAGAAGTAACTGGATGCAAGGTTTTCAGTGGCATCCAAAATGATGTGGGGACCATCCCACTGCCTGTACTCCCTACCTGCATGTGTATCAGTCCATCTATTAGTTTCTATCTAAAAAACAAAATCATAACACTATACTGCTGTGGACAGTACTAATATAGAGTTTAAACACTGGATTGCAAGTCTGCTAACACCAATGCTGGCTTGTAAATAAAATTTACCCATGCTGTAGTTCTTTGCAAACTTCTCCTTGTGTTCCTGATTAAATCCAGACTGCCATTCTTGCCACACCAAATTTTCCCAGTATCAGGCCTCGGTCTAGGCTCAGGCCTCTTTTCGTGTAGGTGTTGTGCTCTTGACAACTGACAACCAGGAAGGACAGTGGGTAAAGTTTGCCCTCACTCACACCCTCCTACTGTGGCCATAATCCCCATTTTTTTCTGAGAGCCAGAAACTCGAGATCTTCTCCCTCCCAACTCCCATTTATAAGGAAACCCTCTCAACAGGTATCAGTGATGCTCATTCTCAATCTCTTTCTCTCTCTCTCTCTCTCTCTCTCTCTCTCTCTCTCTCTCTCTCTCTCTCCCTCCCTCCCTCTCCCTCTCTCTCTCTCCTCCCTGTCTCTACCTCCACAGTGCTAGAATTACAACCACACACCACCATGGTCTGCTTTTTTTTTAAAATAGGGTCTCAGTTCCATATACTTACATGGCAAGTAATTTATCAGATGAGACATTTCCCAAGCTAGTATGCTGGAGAGTCAACACAGAGCTTCATACATACCAGGCACTCTGCCTCTGAACTACATCTCAGAGATCATGGCAAGAAAAGCCACCCTGCCAAACAATTAGCTGCTTCATTAGTCACAACCAGGTTGAATAAAGGAAATTAATTAAAGATGGTGACCTTGTGTTTTCAGAAAGGAACTGCAGAGGCTACAGGTTACAGTCATAAACAGGACACACCCAAGTAATCAGCCTGTGGCCTGCTCTCTCTCAAGTCAGCCCCAGAAGCCTGATACTTCTTAAAGGAGCAGAATTTGATTTGATATGATTAGAAATGTCCACTTTGGGTGCTCACAAAACAAGAGTAAGTTTTCTCAAAGGAAAATGAACACAGGGAATAATTTACTGTGTGCGTATGTATATATGTATATGTGACAGAGTAAATGGACCCAAGAAAGCATATGACTGAGTGTAGAACAGTGACTAGTGAGCATCAAGCATTAGCCTGCACTCAAAGCAGGCTGCACCCTATTTTGCTCAAGGCTAATTGACAGATTGGATACTTCAAAGTCCCCTGTGGCTACAAATTATACTGTACAATTTTGATTTTAAATCACATAGAAAGGGATGTGTTTATAGGAGAGCAATTAATTCTACAAAACAAAATGCACATATGAACACACACAGTAACACAATGGTGCCTGATCCTCCCTGAAACCACAAGCTCACCCCAAACCAACCAAGTCCATCACCACCTCTGCACTGTCTGTTAACTGTCTTAACATGAATAATTTTCAGGCTCTGGCACTCTAGATGATCGTTTCTAAAACTTTTTATAGGATTTCCAAATGAATTCAAGGTCAAAAAGACTTACTTCCCAGCTGATAAGGTCATATTCTGCCTTTCCTGTCTGCAGGACTCATCAGGACTTCTCACAGGGAGTAGACCATGACCAACAGTGCCATGTGGCTGTCACCCACCATCCCTCATGGACCTGGACCTCTAAGCTTAGAATCAACCCCTTTCTCCCCCTACACTTGCTAGGCCCATTCTCAGGACGCTTCAGAGAAATCAAAAATAACTCATCAGAAAAAAGCACAGGCCCCCTGCATGAATGTGAAAACCTTTGAGAATAGCCTTTTCAGCTTCAAAGCCCCCATGATGAGTAAAGCTTCAAAGCAGAGCATGGCAGCCTTTGATGATTCGGTGTTTTTAAAGCAGTGGTCTTAACCTTTTTTCTAGGCCATGGACTTCTCTGGAAACCTAATGAAAGCTATGGTGCCACATGCCATATAAACCCATTCTTAATGAATCATCAGCAATTGCAGGGGTCCATAGACCCCAGGACAAGAATGTCTACCTCTAACATCACATTCTTTCCAAGTCTTCCCTGAAGGCCCTGATAAGTATTAATCCTTTTGACCTCATTTCTGAATATTTTACCTCCTCCCATTTCTTAGGACTATGCTGTATTCATCCATCCACACAAAGCTGACATTCAACAAAAGGATATGATTTGGGCTAGATGGCTGTGTTCATTTGTTCTTAGATAATTTCATAAGTTTATATACTAAATTTGAGGCATTTTCACCCACTATCATCTTCTCTTGTCTCTCTATCCTATTGAAACTCTCTTTTTCCCCAACAAGCCCTTTCCTACACACACACACACACACACACACACACACACACACACACACACACACACACAGTTTTTTATTCATAGACATGATAGAATGGTGGTAGACCCCCCTTCTCTTCAGGTCTTGTGCAGGCAACTGTAGTCATATATTGTGTACCCAAATAAACTTGCCTGGGGATTGGAGGACAGAGCCAGCCACTAGTTTAGACATAAAGGCCAGACAGTGGTAGCACACACCTTTAATCCTAACATTTGGAAGGCAGAGATCCATCGGATCTCTGTGAGTTCAAGGCCACACTAGAAACAGAGCCAGGCATGATGGCACATGCCTTTAATCACAACACTAGGAAGGAAGGAAGATGGCAGGGCACAGAAAGGTATATAAGTCATGAGTAAACAGGGAGTCTATCTCTTGAGGCTGAGGATTCATACAAAAAAATGTGGCTGGCTTGCTCTGTTTCTCTGATCTTTCAGCTTTCACCCCAATATCTGGCTCCAGGTTTTTTTTTAATTAATAAGACTGGTTAGCAATTTGTGTTACATCTGGCACCCAATGTGGGACACAAACTCATGAAAAAGCCTCTTGCCCATGGCCTTGTGGGCCCCAGCTCAGGCCTGAGCTGCACTTGGTCAGAGTCTCCACCCCATATAGGCTGGAGTTTCTTTGGCTTCTTCTCTCCTTGTGTGTTGTGGGCTCTCTTTGGATCCCCATCTCAGACTGCTATGACACTGGGTAGCTGCCTTGAAACTCATTCAAGCTTCCACTGCTCTATGCAGAAACAATTAGCCTCACATCTGAATCATCATTGTCAGCAAATTTGGTGAGTCATTAAGATTTCTTAAAGGGAGGAATTAGTTAAAAAAGGAATTTTTTCACACATTAAAAAATGGGAAACATTTCTACAGTGGAGGGAATTTGGTCTCTGTTTGATAACACATTAGGCAGTTTGAAAATGGAACAATTAAGTGAGAGGATAATTAATGTTGATAGGATTTATATAACATCAGTTATAAATATTATTTGTTTGATCATTTATGTTTTATCATTTAAAAATTTGGTTAATATGAGTGCCAAGATTAAAGTTTTAGAAAAACTTGTTAAAACAGATCATAAAGAAATTCAGGGGCCGGGCGGGTGGTGGCGCACGCCTTTAATCCCAGCACTCGGGAGGCAGAGCCAGGCGGATCTCTGTGAGTTCGAGGCCAGCCTGGGCTACCAAGTGAGTTCCAGGAAAGGCGCAAAGCTACACAGAGAAACCCTGTCTCGAAAAACCAAAAAAAAAAAAAAAAAAAAAAAAAAAAAAAAAGAAATTCAGACACAGACAGAAGAATTTAAAGGTGAACTAATCTCAATATTGCATTATACAGTTACAGAGAAACAGCCCACAGCTTTTAACAGCCAACCTTAATCTATCTGGTAATCTTACAGGAACTGCCAAATGATCAAGGATGTGTATGAGCTAACTGGACTCCTGCGGAAATGGTAGATTTGAGGAGATTAAAGGAAGCTATAGTCTCATATGGTATGCATTCTCTATTTGTAAAGTAGATGTTAAACTTGTGGTCAACATGTAATAAAATTATCCCTCAAGACTGGAAAGATTTGGTTACAGCTGTCCTAGAAGGTGGTCCACAGTTACAATGGGAGACCTGTTGGAAAGAGGAGGTTAAGAGAATTGAACAGTGATGTAGGGATAGAGGTGGACATTTCCCAAGATCAACTTCTTGGAAAAGGCAATTACGCTAATATGCAAAGACAATCTTTATATGATGACTACACTCTAATTTTATACCAAATGGCAGACTTGAATGCTTGGGACAGAATTGAAGAAGTAGGATAGAAAATTGAGTCATTTACAGAAGTTATGCAGGGCCAAGAAGAAACCTTCACTGATTTCTTACAAAGGCTGTCTTTAGCAATAAGTAGAATGATACCAAATTCAGAAGTTAGACAGATAATAATTGAATCTCTGGCTTTTGAAAATGCTAATGCACAATGCAAAAGAGTAATTAGGCCATTGAAGGCAATATCAGCACCCTTGGAGGAATGGATCTGAGATACAATTAATATTGAATCTCATGACCATGATGATACTTGCACAGGAGAAGTGATTTCCAGAGGTTTGAAGAAAAATAGTAATGTCAGGTGTTTCAATTGTGGTAAACAAAGTCACCTAAAAAGGGACTGTAAACAGGGCATTCCTAGAAATAATGTTCTTTCAAGGAATAATCCCAACAGAACACCCCTTCTTTATGGAATATGCAGAAAATGTGGTAAAGGCAAACATTGCACTAACAAATGTAGATCAACAAGGGACACACAAGGTAATCCTTTGCCTTTGCTGTTGGGAAACTCCCTGAGGGGCCTCTTCCAGGCCCCCATGATGAATTCAGTTCAGTCCTTTCCTGTCATTATAGAAGAAACCCCTTCCCAGAGCAATTAAATAACCTAATGCCTATTGTAAAAAACCATGCTGCTCAGGGTGATAGAACAGATATAGAAGAGTGAACAAAAATTCAGGAGAAACCATGAAGCGAATTTTTTGGCAAACTTCTATAAATGAACAAAGACCAATATTAAAAGTATGAATAAATGACATTCTCATGGAAGGTTTTGTAGACATGGGTGTGGATGTAACAATAATTGCACCAGAATCTTGGCATCCAAATTGCCTCTTCAGAAGGTAAATATTCAGCTTTTAGGAATTGGAACACTATCTCAAGTGAAACAGAGCACAAGTGGGTCGAATGTATAGGGCCAGAAGGAAGGAAAGGAAAAATTAAAGCCATATATGGCTAATATAGCTATGAATCTATGGGGCCAAGATTTATTACAACAATGGAATACCCAGATTAACATTCCTCCAATTTCAGAAACAAAGCATAAACTAACATATGTTGCTGAGAAAAATATTAGAAGGTATTATAAAGAACAGTCACCGATCATCTAGATTGTACAAGAACACGGCACAAGAACTGCTGATCTTTCAAAGACACCAACAGCCCTACCTTTAAAATAGTTAACAGAAAAGCCTGTATGGGTTCAGCAATGGCCTTTAACAACAGAAAAACTACAGGCCTTAGAATAGCTGGTACAAGAGCAGTTAAATGCTCAGCATATTGAAGAATCAATAGCCGTTGGAATTTTCTTGTATTTGTTATTAAAAAGAAATCTGATAAGTGGTAATGGATCTAAGAGCAATTAGCAAGCTAATTCAGCCAATGAGTTCTCTACAATCTGGAATTCTTTTGACTACTCTGTTACCTAAAGGATGGCCTCTTATAGTTATTGATTTAAAAGACTGTTTCTTCTCAGTACCCTTACAAGAAAAAGACAGAGAAAGATTTGCCTTCACGGTACCTACTTATAATAATTCCCAAACAGTCAAGAGATATCAATGGATGTTTCTCCCACAGGGAATATTAAATAATCCAACCCTGTGCCAGTATTTTGTACAACAGCCCTTGGAAGTAATATGTAAACAATTTCCTAAATCTATAATTTATCATTACATGGACAATATTTTACTAGCTGATTCAAATGCAGATACCTTAGAAAAAATGTTTGAAGAAGTAAAGAAAATTTTGCCTTTTTGGGGATTACAAATTGTTCCTGAAGATATACAAAGAGGGGATTTTATTAATTATTTAGGATATAAAATAGGTCTACAAAAAAATAGACCCCAATGGGTACAAATTAGGAGAAATCAATTACAGATTCTTAATGACTTTCAAAGATTATTCAGAGATATTTCCAGTCTATGTACCACTATTGGGGTAAAAAATGATGAACTGAGTAGTTTGTTCAAAACCTTAGAGGGTGCCAAGGACTTAAGTAGTCCAAGAGAATTAATTATCAGCCGAAGCTGAGAGAGAATTGGCTTTGGTGGAAAAGAAAATACAGTATGCACATGTGGATCATGTGGTTCCAAAGCTTGATGGCATTTTGGTTATTTTATACTCTAAGCATTCTCCTACATGAATTTTAATGCAGAGGGAAGATATTATATTGGTATAGATATTTCTACCAAATAAATAGAGTAAAAAAATAAAAACTTATGTTGAAAAGATCTCTGAGTTGATTTTAAAAGGAAAATTGAGACTTTATCAGTTAGTGGGAATAGACCCAGCAGAAATTGTGGTACCTTTAACAAATGATGAAATTGACAAATTATAGGCAGAACCTTGGCAAAGAGCTTGCAGTAATTTTCTGGGGAGAGGTTAATATCCCAAAAGTGATATAATTAAACTTATAAAGAGAGCTAATAGGATCCTGCCTCATATTATATGGGAAACACCAATATCTGGAGCCCGTACATTTTATACAGATGCAAACAAACAAGGAAAGGCAGGTTATAAATCAGGAAACTTAAGTAAAGTGGTTCAAAGTCCTTATAATTCTGTCCAAAAATCAGAATTATATGTCATTCTGATGGTATTAATGGATTTTTTGGACACTCTCAACATAGTTACTAACTCTCAGTATGCAGAAAATATGGTCTTACATATTGAAACTGCAGAATTTATTCCTGATGAGTCAGAATTAACTTAGCTATTGGCTGTTCAGCTTTTATTAAACCAATCAGAGTAACACTTCTTCACAGTGTAAAAAATGATTGTTCCACAACACTTCCCCAACCTCTGGCTCTTACATTCTTTTTGGCCCCCTTCTAGGATGTTTCTTGAGTTTTTGGAGGTGAGATGTCCATATAGATGTCCATTTGTCACTCTAGAGTCACTTGGTCTCTGTGCTTTGACCAACTGTGAGTCTTCATATTAACTGCTGCCCACACTAAAGAATCTTTTCTGATAAAGGCTGAGAGCAACACTAAGCAATGGATATAAAGATGAGTATTTAAAGGTAGTTTGACCATGTCTATTTAGCAAGACAGTAGTAGGAGGCTCTTCTTTCAAGTCTATGAACTCTCCAGCCACAGGTTCTTGTCCAGGTATATAATACAAGGCAAGTCAACTGGTAAAATGGAGGACTTTAGACTGCTGTGGTGTTTTTATAGTAGGCATCCATTCTCATTAGTAACTGCCCTTGTGCTGTAAATGTATTTTGAATATTATCCCAATATTCATCACTTGTCCACCCTACCCCCCCAACTATTCATTCATTCATTCATTTCCCAACCAGTCATTTTTCTAAACCTTCCATGTTCTGGGAACTCATCCATGTCCCAGGGTCTGGGGAGACATCAGGAAACAAGCCAAAGATTCCCTGGCTCTGTGTCGTTCCATCTGAGCTAACAGTGCACAAATAAAATAACAATTATAATGTAACAGACTCAAAACTCTACAGGAGAAGACCAGGCCCTCTGAAAGCATGCAGAAGGGACATGTATCCCAGATTTGGGAGAAGAAACTAAAGTGTGCTTCCTGAAAGTACTGGGAAGAAAAAATGAGTAGGAGTTACTCAACGCTGAAGGGGAGAATATACAACTGTCCAGAGGCTTGGACTTATCCCAAAGATAATTAATAACTTCTCAGTTTTAAGAATGATTATAATGATCACATTTGAGTCTCCATAACCTCATTATAGCTGTCTAAAAGAGGCAATCAATTAGAGGAATCAAGACCCAAGAGAAGAAACTAGTGAGAAGTTGGTGTGATGGTCCACAGCATGGTCTAGATTTGAGTAAAGACAGCAGGACTGGAGGAGAGTGAATGCCTTGGGAGATATAGAGGGTAGAAATAATAAGGTGTGATTGACTAAGGTAGAGGTGAGGCTGAGGGGTGATGCTCTGTTTTGTGGTTTAGGAAAGTGTCTGGGGACACAATTAGGTGACAATAGAAAAGATCTGTCAAGGAAGCAGGATAAGGGGTGAATGCAGCTTTGGGTATGCTAAGCTTGACTGAGTTTCCTGAAAGACATTAGAAGCTTTCTGATCAATTAGGTCTAAAGTTTAAGAAAGACCCTGCCTGATAACACAGACTAAGGGGTCAGCAATAAGCTCATGATTATTAAAGCCAAGAGTAGAGGATGCAGAGCACAAGTTTTAAGGAAGGGCTTGCCACACTCCTTTGGGGGCATTCTGGAGATGCAGTTAAGTCTTTTTCTGTTATCACTTGATTGGCAGCAGTAGCTGGGTGAGAGCCAGGGATGCTGGATGCACAGCCATTATAAAGATATTCCTACATTAAGAATGATGTTCTCATCCCAAATGACTTTCTCACTGTTTATAGTGATCTGAGATGAATTGTTACATAACTTCATTGTGCAAACACCAGAGAATGTGAACTGAGATGGCAACAACATAAAAATACAATAGCACCTGATGGGACAACCACAGTCACTGACCCATATATAATTTTACAGTGTACAACTGTTCATTGAATTCTCTAGAACTACAACTACTGGGATAGATTTATCTGTAAACATAGCTCAAACATAGTATCCCCAGACTGTGAAATCTTGGCTTCCACTTACTCAGCTTCTCTCCTTGATATCTCACAAGCAGCTAATTGTTAAATTGTCACATTTAATTCCCTTCCTCTCAACACCTGAGTGCTCAGTGGTTCCCATCTACAAGGATAACAATTCAATGCCACAGCTTCCCAACCATCCTCAGCTTTTTTTTTATTCTCACACTATTTACTCAGTTCATCTGTAAATCCTCCTGGCTCTACCATCAAAATACCTATAGAATTTGACCACATCTCCCTAACTCCACTCATCACCTACTCTGAGCCAGACCATCTCTATGGCAGCTTAATGCATATCAACAATAGCAATAAATGCCTTTTCATTCAAGATCTTGTCTCTCCTAGGACTTCAGATCAGTTCAGAATTTCAATTGTGACCATAGTTCTAGTTCATATTTTTAGTAAGAGAGAGGAATTCAGAAAGTTCATGATGAGTAGGGAGATCCAAAAGAGTGACCCTTAACTAATGTCTCCAAACACCTCTGTACGTCTAAGAGCAGCCCTGAACTTTGGGAGAGTCTCTACTTAAGCTCCAGTCTTACTCATGCTAACTTTTGTCACTTGACGTTGGTTCCACTTTCTAAAATAAAAAAGAACAATACTTTTCTTTCTTGCACACATGGTCTAAAGGCTGAGTTTCAGCCCTCAGTCTCTATACTTCCTCTTACTGTCTCATCTCTTCATTTTCTCATTGGAAAATCTCCTTGTCCTTCATCTCCTTCTTCTGTGACATGGGCATAAATTCTGTCTGCATCCTCAGGGTACCTTCTGCATTGCCTCAGCCTATCCCTCTTACTGCACAGACCCCAAAATGTACATAAAATTCTGGTGTTGCACAATGGTGTGTGCCTCAGTGGCAGCCAGACACTGCCTAAGTCTTAGTTATTTGTCAATCACCTCATGCTCCTCTAAAGGTTTGAGTGCTGGCCTAACAGCAATTTGGAGTCAGAGCTGAAGAGTTCACAGAGATCTCTAGAGGAGAGACTGAGCTAGCATAGGCAAAGGAAAGGCAGAGAGCCAGGGAGGAGACTAGAGGAGGAAGATGCAGCAGTGAGTGGAGTGGCTCACTGGAAACCCCACACCCAAAGCCCTGTAATCCATTTCAGCTGAGGCCACCTTACTTCTTATACATTTGAATTTGATCCAGGTTAGGAAACAAAGCCCAATTCCTCCCTAAGTCCTTTAATCATTCATTTAGGTTAAACCAAAATTTCCCTGTTTGTGCATCTATAATATAACATCCTTACAATTTTTTTAATTTAATTAAAAAATTTGTTTTCAGAAAATATATTTTGATCATGTTTTCCCCTCCCTCAACTCCTTCCAGAACCTCTCTGCCTCCCTCCCCACCCAAAATCATCTATGTTCATTCTCTCTGCTCCCCCCACACACACACCAAATAATAAAACAAAAAATTGGAACAAATAAACAATAAACCAATAAGACAAAAATGTTGTTTTGCTTACAAATTCTTACTTGGCATTGTTTTTATTTTCCTGCGTGTTCAACTTAATTGTTTATATTTCCTCTCACTGCTGCCCAACAGCCTTCAGGCAGGCTTCAAAGAGACACTCCATGCTTGTTTTATTGCATGTATATCCACCATAGTATTAAGCTAAATGCCTCCATCATCCTCACCTCCTCCTATCAGTTGTATTAAGCAGAGATGAGAAGCACTGAATTAAAAGGTGCTGTTAAACAAATAAGATATCTGGGCTCCACAAGACATTAAGGTCCCCATTAAAACCTTGACACAGGGTAATTTATTGGTTCAGCTAAGAATCATTCAGCATGCAATGAAGAGCTGAAACACAGACACACACTGTAGACTTCAGAAAGCCTCAAGAGAAAGGAAGGGGTATGAGGATTGGGAATCTACACACAAATCCACCAAGCTAAGGCCTTGGCAGTGTGGGCCCTGATCTAATAGTAATTAAGGGAACTTGGGCTTGGAAGCCAATTCAACTGAATTCTAGTTCCAGTGATGCCTCTTACTGATTCTGTGGCCTTGGGAGGGTGAATTAATGCCCTGGACCACCATTTCTACTAAAGGATTGGATAGTGTGCACAGCTTACCTTTCACTAACCCAAGATCTTACACATTATGTTCTTCTCCATTTGTTACTGAGATTAACAGAAAGCAAGCAAGTACCTTGCACATCAGTATCTAGTCTTCCAATTTTCTGTTGCTAAGACACCTAATGCCACTTTCACAGACTTTTACCCAGAAATGAAATCACTTGGCATCTAGCCTTACCTGAAATTTTCTTTTGCAGATAAATCTCTCACTGAGTGAGACATGAATTGTTTTAGGTGAACTTACCCTCACTCTGCATGTGAACTTGGAGGGAGGGCTGTTTTATGCACTCAGGCATCTTCATTTCGTTCCTTTCCCTAAGGAAACAATTAATGCCTGCATGTGCTCACACACACACCCCTCTGAGCAGCAGCAGTAAATAATCCACTGGCTGCAGGAGCCAAGCACTGACCTAGGGAGGTGTGAATTTCTACAAGTCCTCACTTGCATGTGGCCCCCACTGGAGCAAAGAATATACAGTTCACAGGTATAGGAACAATTTTTCAATTAGGCATAGTGTTTTTCTTCATTGTGTTTATCTGGAGCTGTTTGGAAGGAGAAGCTCTGACTAGGTGGGAATGCAACATAGCAGTTACAGTTCAAGCAGTGAGATATGTTTGTTGTCTGTCCCCAAAAGCTTCTGAATGCACAGTTTTATAATGCAAATGTCCTCAGTGATGACTAGTGGATGATTCCTCTTGTTTGAATGAATGGGCAGATTCTATGGCAACCTTCTAAATGATCACTGACTGTATATATGCACTCACTGTTGTATCTGACCAGCCTGAATTGTCTGTGGTTCATCTGCTAGCCCCTGAATCCTCTTGATTCTCTCATTTAATGTCTCTTTGATCCATTTTACCCTTTTAAAACAAGCTCTCACTCCTACCAGCTGGAACAAACAGATCTAGCAGCACAGCTTGCCTTCCACCTTAAACCAAAGAGGGAGGATGGATAGTGAGGAGACAGGGAGGGAGGCATTCCAGATTAGAAGCACAGTGTGGGAATATATTTGCTTGGAGAGAGGAAAGAGAAGAAACCAGAGCATGTGGTGCCAAGGACTGGCTAAGATGCAGAGGGAGATGACATTAGAAATCCAGGTTCTTGTCAAGTTGTTGAGAAACTCAATTCCCCATCAATGTGGGAAAAAAATTCTTTTTCCCCCCTTCATTTTATTATGAGACCTATGGAGAACCATTGAAGATTTTAAAGGAAAGGAATTTGTCATCATTGTGGTTTCTATGCAAAAGACAGACTGACGCACATACTAAAAGCTGTGGGAGTGCTTAGATGTGCTCAGTTTCTTGCTTAAAAGGAACAAAAAGAATGTAACTCAGCCCAACATGGCTTGTGTCTCCCTGTGTGATGGGCATTATAATGATGGCAAGTGTAGACAGGTGAATTGTATTAAATACTTACCCCAGGAATCATAATGTAATAGAGATTCATATTCAGCAAACACAATTGGACATTTACACCCTCCGTTAAAAGTACTTTTGACCACAAAGGATAGAACTCACAAATGACAATGCTTACTAAATACATTAGTTGGCTACAGATCACAGAATCGACATATTGTTACTGTATCAACTGTCATTCAATGGCTGTAAGACAGATTCTCCAATTCCAGTTGCTATGTCGAGCCAATCAAAGACTTTCACATGTATCCCACTGGTCTTTTCCTAGTTCCATGGGAGGCCCATTTGTTAGGGTACCTAGGGAATGAGCATCAAGTTTTCCTAGCCTACAAGGAATTACAAGGAAAAAAAAAAAGATAGGGGGAGGGGCTCCCATATAGTCTTACCTGTAAGCACTTTCATTCTCAATAATTGTCTCATGATATTGATCAATCAATTGGTTAAATTCAGAGTGCTTGCCTAGCAAGCAAAAGACTGTGGGTTTGACCCCAGAACCACATAATATTATTCCCTCCTTTCACTCAACATTCAGGAGTGAGAGGAGGGAAGATCAGAAGGTCAAGGCCATCCTAGCTACATGGTGAATTTAAGACCAGTTTGAGGCACATGAGACCCTGCCTCAAGTTATATCAGATCCTGTGCTGTGAAGTGGGGATCATTTCCAAATTTATGGACAAAGAAACTGAACCATGGAATTGCATAACTTGTGCAATGAGACTTGAACTTGAGAAATAGACATAAACACCCCTAACTAACTATACTTCACATTAGACTGCATTTGCCTGAAGGCAAAGAAGTGGGTAAATGGCTGTAGAAACCTAAAGGAAGAATCCAATCAGGGTTGTAAGTGAAGTCCTACAATCAAAGAGTGGAGCAAGGACATGCTGAACAGCAGAGCCTACAGCCCAGAGTTCTGAAAATTGAGCAGTTGTATTATTGTGGAAGAACAAGGAAAAGTTGGGAAGTGCATAGCATCTTTCAAGAAACTGTGTAAGATCACAGCACTTACTATTTCTGATCTGTGTTCTAAGACCGTCTACTCTCACATGTTAAAAGAAGCCAGCTTGGCCCCCAAATCTACACTTCTAAATAGTGAAACTATTGTTGTCTGTAGGTGAACTTTCTTGTGGGACTGTTGACTCCCCAATAATGACACAAAAACTTATTATTAATTATGAAAGCTTGACTAATAGCTTAGGCTTGTTTCTAACTAGCTCTTATAACTTAAATTAACCCATATCTTTTTTTTTTTTAATTTATTTTAATTTATTTTGCAATACAATTCAGTTCTACATATCGGTCACGGATTCCCTTGTTCTCCCCCCTCCCGTCCCCCTCACCTTCCCCCCAACGCCCCCCCCCCATTCCCATCTCCTCCAGGGCAAAGCCTTCCCCACAGACTGAGGTCAACCTGGTAGACTCAGTCCAGGTAGGTCTAGTCCCCTCCTCCCAGGCCGAGCCAAACAATCCTGCATAGGCCCCAGGTTTCAAACAGCCAACTCATGCAATGAGCACAAGATCTGGTCCCACTGCCTGGATGCCTCCCAAACAGATCAAGCCAATCAACTGTCTCACCCATTCGGAGGGCCTGATCCAGTGTGGACCCCTCAGCCATTGGTTCATAGTTCATGTGTTTCCATTCATTTGGCTATTTGTCCCTGTGCTTTATCCAACCTTGGTCTCAACAATTCTCGCTCATATAAACCCTCCTCATTCTCGTTAATTGGACTCCCAGAGATCCACCCAGGGCCTAGTCATGGATCTCTGCATCCAGATCCCTCAGTAGTTGGATGAGGTTTCTAGCACAACAATTAGGGTGTTTGGCCATCCCATCACCAGAGTAGGTCAGTTCGGGCTGTCTCTCGACCATTGCCAGCAGTCTGTTGTGTGGGTATCTTTGTGGATTTCTGTGGGCCTCTCTAGCACTTTGCTTCTTCCTGTTCTCATGTGGTCTTCATTTACCATGGTCTCCTATTCCTTGTTCTCTCTCTCTGTTGTTGATCCAGCTGGGATCTCCCGCTCCCCCAAGCTCTCTTTCCCTCGACCCTCGCCTTTCATTACCCCCACTCATGTCCAGGCTGTTCATGTAGATCTCATTCCATTTCTCTGTCATTGGGCGATCCCTGTGTCTCTCTTGGGGTCCTGTTTTCCAGGTAGCCTCCCTGGTGATGTGAGTAGCAGACAATTCATCCTTGTTTCATGTCTAGTATCCTGCTATGAGTGAGTACATACCATGTTTGTCTTTCTGAGTCTGTAACCCATATCTTTTAATCTATGTTCTTTTACATGGCTTCCTTACTTTTACTTGGCAATGCCCATGCTGCTTGCTCTGTATCCCTGGCGTTTCCACCTTCTTCTTCACAGACTCCTCTGTGACTAGAAATCCTGCCTAACTACTGACCATTCATCTTTTTATTAAACCAATCAGAGTGACATCTTCACAGTATAAAAAAGATTATTCCACAACAGTTGTCTGCCAGACTGAGGTCATGAGTAGAGTCTAATGCAACCATTGGTAAAGAATGTAAATGTGCCTTCAAAATGGTAGCTTGTAAAATATATGAGAATATGTTGAAAACAATTCTAAAATAAATACTAGGTCAAAGGCACCAATGAATGAAGTACATGACTGTCAGTCACTGTGGATGCATGGATGGCCTGCATAGATTTCCTTACATCACAGCCTACCCAGAGCTATATTCCTCCCATAGTCTTAGTTAGGATTTCTATTGCTATGAGGAGACATCATGACCATGGCAATTCCTATAAATAAAAATATTTCATTGGGGCTGGCTTACAGTTTCAGAGGTTTAGTCCATTATCATCATAGTGGGCAAGAAAACATGGTGCTGGAGAAGGTGCTAAGAGTTCTACATCTTGATCCACAGGCAGCAGGAAGTAAACTGCCCTAATAGGCATGGCTTGAGCATAGATGAGACCTCAAAGCCTGACTCCACAGTGACACACTTCCTCCAACAAGGCCATACCTACTCCAATAAGGCCACACCTCCTAACAGCATCATTCCCTATGGACCAAGCATTTAAACACATGAGTCTATGAGGGCCATTCCTATTCAAACACCACAAGTACATTAGTTATTTTCTTGCTGTGACAAAAGCAAATTTGGGGATGAAGAGTTTGGGGCACATGGTATAAGGGGATATGGTCCATCATGGCAGAGCAGGCCTGGCCACAAGGACATGAGACAGCTGATCATATAGCATCTACAATTAGGAGAGCAGCCAGAGAGGTGGCACCACCCACATTCAGGGTATGTGTTTCTTCCTTAGCTAAATCTCTAGAGAAATTCCTCACAGGCAAAGCCAAAGGTTTGTTTCCTAGGTGATTCTAAATCCACTAATCTGAAAACCAAGGTTAAGCATAACATGTAACTCCCAATGAGTAGCAAGATTGTCACCTCTGATTTGTTAGCTCTCTTCTCAGTGTAATTGCTGCATATTTGGAGGCTGTGACTCGCAGCCAGTCAGGAACCTGCCACTGATTCTTTTGTTATGGTTGTCATGCTTACAACTTTTGTAGCCTTCTTAAGTCACATCCATAAACCTAGATAATATCTTCAAGAGGAAAATACTCAGTTCCATGAGCATTTTGTAAACCTAAATAGATACCCAGACTTCCTGACACCTTTCTATCTGGACGTTGTTTTCTGTAGGATGCACATACAAAGGCTCCTTCCTAGCCTAAAAAAAAATAAAATAAAACAAAGCTCCTCCCCATGATTGATTGCTTTGTTTTTAATATTTTTTGAACAGGTGTGTGGTGACCAAAATATATGATATGTTCAGAGACATTTTAAAAGCCACATTGTTCAAAACAACATTTAGTATATGGGCTGGTGACAGTACATATGTGACAAAATAATAACCATGAATTTGTGAGAAACTAGACCTATATGTTCTACAGATAATTCTAGAACACTTGAGGCTGTGAGAACCTTTAAAAAAAAAAAAAGCTTTGTAGTTTCTAAGCAGTATCTGATCCCCAAGTTCAGAAACACTGGGTTAAAATATTTTATCTTAGCCAGGCAGTGGTGGCACACGCCTTTAATCCCAGCACTCGGGAGGCAGAGCCAGGCGGATCTCTGTGAGTTCGAGGCCAGCCTGGTCTACAAAGTGAGTTCTAGGAAAGGCGCAAAACTACAGAGAAACCCTGTCTCGAAAAACCAAAAAAAAAAATTTATCTTTATAACTCTAGAGTGATGGGGTTTTCCCCCTAATTTTTGTGATGTCACTCATACTGTAAAGTTTTATTGACACAGGCCTTCAGTGTAAGAAGATTTTATTTACAGAGTCCTCAGTGAAGAAACCAAGATCTGTGTCTGACAGGGAAGAGCAGAAAAGCCCAAGTTAGGACTTGAGCATGGAGCAAATTTGTATCCAAGCCCTACCCTGATACTAGCATGCCTTGGGAATTATTTTCTTCTAGCAGCTGAGCCCTTAGCCCACTGCCTGACCTAACCCCTGCTGTTTTACTTCTGACCCTTTCCCAGTCCATAAGATCCACCTGGCACAAGATTCTAGCTTCCAGTATACAAGGTGATTTGTCTTTCTACAAAACAAATACAGTCAGAAGGAGAAGAGAACCAAGTGATAAATAATCTGAAACTGGAACGCTACTGTGGAAGTTTGGAGCCAAGAGAGAAAAACAAAAACAAACCCCCAAGAAAACATAAAAGCTCAGAATGATTTATTTCATAATTTAAAACTCAAAACCGCCTTTGGCGGTAGGACTTGTTTGCCCAGTGTTACCCTGGAGTGAGTCATATATAGCTAAGTTACATAGCTCAGAAAAACCAGGGCTTTTCTAGTGGGAGCACTAAGATGTCATTAAGCCCAGTACTGTGTGCTTGTGCCAGAATCAAATGTCCTTTGAAATGGAGAGCAGCAGCAAGAAAGCCCCAGGGCTATTCTAAGGTCCCCACAGTCTCATCCAGGAGGTGGCAGAAAAAGAATAGCAGAGAGGAGAAAATCACTTTGGCCTGAGGAGCAGAGCACAAGAGAGATAAAGACAAAGGTCATATCTTTTTGAAGGTTGGGTGGGCAATGGGGCAAAGGAGAAAGAAGACTCTTATGGCATTGAATAGACTGAATTTTGTCTTCCAAGGGAACATAGACTAGGTGCAACCACAACAAAGCCCAAAATGCATCAGTTATCTACTGCCACAATAGCACAGCATAACAAACAGCCCCAAACACCAGGGACAAAGAGACACTAGACAGCACTGATTTAGTGTGTGTGTGTGTGTGTGTGTGTGTGTGTGTGTGTGTGTGTGTACATGCGTGTGCATGTGCGTGTGTATGTGTGTGTGTGTGTGTGTGTGTGTGTGTTTACTTACAAGTCTAGAAGTCTGTTTTGACTATTCTCTGCTGGTTTTCCTATCATATCTTGGTAATACAATGAGTCACTGAGGATTGCTGATCTACAAAGCTTTCATTCACATTATTTAGAACTTTGTTGCTATCAGTGAAGCAGAAGAGGTAAGAGGCTCCTGTGTCTGTCACTATCCAGCAGGGTTTCCTGGGCTTGTGGAGGCAGTGATAGCAATATTCCCAGAAAATAGTGGAAACACAAAAAGCCGAGTCTGAAGGTCAGACCAGACTCACACAATGGAAAAATAGATCCTACCTCCTGACAAGAGGGGATACAAAGATCAGTAGCAACATACACAGGTGCAGAGAGAAATACAGAAGTGAGGGGAGAGGGGGAATTTTGCCATCAACCTCCCAGAACAGCCCAACTGGTAATGCCTCCAAGGGGAGCAGAGACCTTATCATTAGATCACAGGCTGAGGATGAAGATCTCATAAGACCATCTCATAAGAAAAGAATAAAACAGTCCAAGCTGTCCAGTGATAAAGTGGACTGCCTCAGGAACCAATATTTTGACATAATAATTACTGTTAATTAACTGCTTATAATGTGCATCTGATAATGCTCCAGAGGTTCATAGAAACCGATCATCACAATAATGCTTGGATTTGTGCATGTTGTGCTGAGAAGAGCCTGCCTAGCTGAGAGAGCAAGGTACGCCAAATAGTGAGCCCAGGTATTCAGCCAGTACCAACAGGAGCCGGCAAATGTTTTTTCTAATTCACATCAACCCTGGATCTAAAAACTAGTAATAGCCAGGTGGTGGTGGTGCATGCCCTTAATCCCAGCACTCAGGAGGCAGAGGTAGGCAGATCTCTGTAAGTTCTAGGCCAGCCTGGTCTACAGAGCAAGATCCAGGACAGGTCAAAACTACACAGAGAAACAGTGTCTCAAAAAAAAAAAAAATCTAGTAATAACTTTGTCTACTTATGAGGTTGGCATCATGGCATCATTCTGACTTTCATAGACATGAACACAATAAAGACTAAGGGAGTTTATGTCAAAGACCCTGGAATACTCAGTAAAACATAGAATTGCACTAAGACCACTTGAGTTCACAGCCCACACCCTGAATCATAAGATGATCTTGCCTCATTTAATCCATAAAAGACCTACTGGAAAGAAGATGGCATTTCTATCTTACAGATGAGAGATCCACAGCTCAAAAGAAATTTGGTGAGAGAATTTAATGTACTGGCACCAATGGACATTTAGTGTCCTTTCACCTCAAAGGCCTTAGAACCAGGTTAAGATCCGCTCTTAGTGTGGCCAACCTTCAGTGGTCAGAAGTAAGATAAAGCACACACAAGGTTTCCTGTGTGAAAATAGGGCTCTAAAATTGAAAAGTTCTGGATAGGCCATTTATCCTGTCTTTTGTTATTCCCATGATCTAGGCTGGAGCTTCTGAAGAGCTGCAAAGTCTCACCAGGATGCTGCTAACTATCTGCTGTATACATGTGTTCTGGAATGCATTCTTCTTTCTGGGGAGACAGAGACCTTCTCAAACCTGATGCACTATTCTGTTCACCTACAGTGGTGTCCAAGTGGTTCTCAATCTTCCTGATGCTGTGATACTTTAATACAGTTCCTCATGTTGTGATGACCTCCAACCATAAAATTATTTTTGTTGCTACATCATAACTGTAACTGTTATGATTTGTGATGTAATACTTGTGTTTTCAGATGGTCTTAGGTGACCCCTGTGAAAGGGTCATTCACCCCCCAAAAAGATCATGACCCACAGGTTGAGAACCACTGCTATAGATACTAATTTAAAACAAAATGCCCATCTGACAAGATGGCTCAATGGGAAAAGGCACTTTCCATAAAGCCTAATGACCTGAGTTCAATCCTCAGAATACATGTAAAGGTTAGAGAAGGGAACCAACTCCACAAAGTTGTTCTCTGACCTACACACAAGCACAATGGAAAATGCCCCCCATACCACACACACACACACACACACACACACACACACACACACACACACACACACACCACATACACAGACTAATAAAAATAATTAAATAAAATTTAAATGTCCATTTCTATGTGAAGGGCTCTCCAACTCAGACTTAGAAGGCTCACAAGTAACAAAGGAGGAAAGAGAATGAGTCACCAAAGGCCAGTGTATCATGGAAGCACACACCATCCTCTGATTCCTAATCCTCCTTAATCCTCCTTAAATCTGACATTGCAGCCTGAAACTGGTGTGGTGTTGGGTGTCTAACTCATCCCACCTCACTAACAGGATACCCTGTTTAAATTCTGCACATTTTAGCTGACCTACTCCACCATATACCTGCTTCTGCACTGGGGTACATCAAACACAGTGTGACCACTGGCATGGCAGAACCCAGGCTGTCAACCACCTACCCCGATGGTGATTGCTGAGTTTGAGACCTTTATCTATAATTGATTTTCTTAATCTGAAAACAGCAAAATGCCATCTCTCAGGACCATGTTAATAATCTAATAACCAAAATCAAAAGTACAAAGTTTCATTTAAAAGGAATGTTTTTTAGAATGGTAGCATTGATGATTATAATTAAAATGACACAATATACATTTCAAAATTGCTCAGAGAGACTTAGCAATTAAATGTTCACACCACAAAAAGATAAGTATGTGAACTGAATGAGGTGATCATTAATTTGATTTAATCACTAGGTAATCTGTGCACATATCAAAACACATTGTTAACACATAAATGTATATAATTACTATTTATCCCTTAGAATTTAAGGAAGTTTAAAGATTATGAGATGATATATAAAAATGTGCTGGCAATTAATAAATACTCTATTAATTTACATATCCAGTCTGAGCCTTCCCCAACCCAAAATTGTCTATATCCCCATCCAGATCTAGGTTTGTACCAACTATACATTCATCTTTTATACTAGATACTAAATGGACAGCTTCAAAATAATGTGTCCAATCCAACACACCTGAGGTCTTAGCAATAGGGAGATAAAGACAGGAAGGAGAGTAGTTTAAAGCCAGTCCTGACACACAGTGAATTCGAGATCACCATGGGCTTTGGAGATCCTGTCTTTAAAAAAAGAAAACCACAACTAAATAGTGGTTCCCATTGATGTCACACAGCTTTCCCAGTCTTGATGAGGTGGAGACAGGAGAATTCCAAGAGCTCATGGGCCAGACAGCCTAGGTGACATAGCAAGCTTCCAGTTCAGTGAGAAACCGTCTCTCAAGGGGATCAGACAGAGGGTGAATAATATAGGACAACCCTGATGCACTATTCTGACTATCACATATGCATACACTTGTGTGTGTACCTGCACACTTACAAGCATGCACCAAACATATAACAAATACACACACACACACACACACACACACACACACACACACACACACACACGCACATACACCACTTGACACAAAGTAAATAAATGAAATAAAATCCTGACTCTTAACACCATCTGATCCATCAAGACACCTCATCTGTTCTGTCTTCAGAATATATCAAAACATCTCTCCGTCTTCCATGGGCCTCAAAGTGACTAGCTAGCTCACCAGTATATCTTCTCTGTACAGTAGGTTGACTGTATCCCTCCAAAGTTCTTGTTTGTTAAACCTCATTGCCCATGTAATACTATCAGGAAGTGCATGTAGATTCAAGACTGTACTGCAGCAGTGGGGTCATTATTCATGAGAGTGGGTTTGTTATAGAAGTGAGTTCAGCCCTCTCTGCTGCCCAGCTGTCTTCCTTCCTTCCATCTTCCACATGGGATGATAAAACAAAGAACACCTTCACCAGCTGCAAGTCACTTTACTTTGGGCTTTCCAGTCTCAAGATGGCAGGAAAAGTGTCTGTGTTCTTTATAAATTACCCAATATCTGGAATCCCATTACAATAATGTAAAACACGCTAAGATACCTGGATTATTCAACAACCCTTTCAACTAGTCTCCCTGCTTCCATGACTGGTAACATTTGAGAGAGATCCTCTCCAATAAATACTACCATGTCCTTTCATCTGCTCAAAACCCTCTAGCAACCCATTTCACCATCAAGCCAAAGTCCTGCCAATGGCCATTAAGGACCCATATGCTGTGCCCACTCCTACTTTCCATCTCCATCTCCCCTCCTTGTTCATATCTCTCTAGCCACAGGGGTCTCTTGGCTATGTCTCATAGCCTCCCACATAGTCTCCACCTAAGGGCCTTTACATGAGCTGTTCTTTGGTTGCAAATACACTTTCCCGGTATTGACATGGCCCATTCACTCCCTCGATTCACCCTGTCAATTACACACTTTCTGAAAAAAAATGTCTTCCCCACTATTCCATTTGCAATTACTGCTCTTACCTTCAGACCACTGTTACATGAATCTTAAAATGTCTTATAAATAAAAACAAACCTGGAGTCAGGTATTGGGGTGAACGCTGGAAGATCAGAGAAACAGAACAGGACACAGCCAACCTCACCTCACCAACTTCTTAGCCGATCCTGTTTCCTCAAACTGGAAGCCTCTGTGTCCTTATTCGAATGGATCTCAGCTGAACTGCTGCTCAAAAGCCTAAAAGCTTAACAGCTTCTAGTTCCTGGTCCTCATACCTTAATATACCTTTCTGCTTCCTGCCATCACTCCCTGGGATTAAAGGCGTGTGTCACCATGCCCGGCTGTTTCCAGTGTGGCTTTGAACTCACAGAGATCCAAGTGGATCTCTGCCTCCAGAATGCTGGGATTAAAGGTGTGTGTGCCACCATTTTCTGGCCTCTATATCTAGTGCCTGTTCTGTTCTCTGACCCCAGATAAGTTCATTAGAGTGTACAATATATTGGGGAACATGATATCACCACATACCACCCAACTGCTTTTGTTTTGTTTTGTTTGTTTTTGTTTTTTATTTTTCAAGACAAGGTTTCTCTGTGTAGCTTTGGAGGCTGTCTTGGAACTCACTCTATAAATCAGGCTGGCTCAAACTCACGAAGATCCTCCTATCTCAGCCTCCCAAGTGCTGAGATTAAAGGCATGTTCCACCACCACATAGCTTATAAACTTTTTTGTTTTGTTAGTTGGTTGATTTTTGGAGACAGAATTTCTCTTTGGTCCTGGCTGACCTGAACTTGCTCTGTATATCAGGCTGGCTTCAATCTGCCTGCCTCTGCCTCCTGAGGGTTGTGATTACAGGCATGTGCCACCACACCCAGCTCCACCCAACCCCTTAAATGTTCTTTCATCATCTCTTGGAGGCCCACTCTTTTCTGAAAAGGAAACGGAGAAGGAGCGGCTCTGAGCGAGAGGGGATATAGGAGAGAGCTGAAAGGAGCAGAGGGAGGGGAAACTGTGGTTGGGACATATTGTGTGAGAGAAGAATCTATTTATAATAAAAATAAATAATTTTTTGAATATGTATCACTTTCTAGCATATTATATAGACAGTTGTTATGTTTATTATATACTGTCTCTCTTGGGGATTTGTCCAGTCTCTTTCCTGATAAATTCCAAATTCCCTGCTCTATGATAAGCACTATATAAATATAGGATATAGTGCTTATCATAGAGCAGGGACAACACATGCAGATGCAGAAAGAAAGAATGAACCAATGGAAATTAGCATTGTCTTGCTGAGCCCCTTAAGCTCAGGAAGAAAGTCTCATTTCTGTCTGGATCCACAACCCTCATGTCTTGATATTGCTAAGATGCTCAATGTAGGTTTGCTGAGTGGAGGAATCTAAGAATCTTCTTTCTTTGAGGTAGGGAGATGCTGAACACTGAGCTAATATAAGTTGCCCCAAAAGAACAGTCCCCCTTGTCACATCCAGGAAGCAAAATTGCCTCTGATATGTAATTTAAAACCTGAGATACCTCGATATAATGTCTTACTCAAGTAAAAGGAGATCAAACATCAGGGCATTTCCAGTTTACCAAATAGATATTCTGGGTTTGATACAGACTCACAGTCCCTTCCAGTCCTCTCAGATAGCCACCCTAGGGAGAACAGATGGATAGTTGCCATCTAGAAGATAAAGACCTTACTTTATGCAGGTAATCACTAACCCCATCAGCGCCTCAGTTAATATCAGAGTTATCTCCCAAAATTCTATGCTGAGTCACTTCCATCCAAAGGAGTTACAGTCTTCTTATGAAGTCCTTAGTCCTGCAGAACATAGGTTCCACCTGAGCTCACAGGACTATCAGACTCCTCAGACCACTTTATTGTGGTTAATTATATTCATAATGCAGTAGGAAAGGACTGGCTTTGGTGTGAATTTCCGGTTAGCTATTTACTCTCCAAGTGGTCTTGAGCAAGTCTGTTAGCCTGTTGCAGTTTAAATGTGGTATGCTCCCTGTAGGCTCATGTGTTCACACATTTAGTTCCCAGCTGGAGGTGCTGTTTGGGGAAATCATGGAGCCTGAGGTGGGTGACAGTAGATAGAGTCATTGAAGATTACAGCCCTGTCCTACATCCAGTTCTACCTTTCTTCTTCCTGGTCAGCACCATGTAGGAAGCCAGCACTGCAAATTCCTGCCAACATGAACTGAGTGTCCCAGCCACCATGCCTTCTCTACCTGATGGACTATATCTCCTGAATCATGAGCCAAAATAAAGCCCTCCCTCTGCTAGGTATTCTGTCAAAGCACTGAGAAAAGTAACAAAAACAGCCTTTGCACAGGTCCAGTTCCCCTCTATAAACCAAGTATGGTAAAACCTGGTATACATCATATCTGCACATTCTAGGTAGATGCACTTTGGCTAGTAAACCTAGAGTTTTCCAGTATGGAGGTCTTTCCTCTATTCTTTCACTTATGCCTTTTTTTAGATTTATTTATTTATTAGGTATACAAAAGAGGGCACCAGATCTCGTTACTGATGGTTGTGAGCCATCATGTGGTTGCTGGGAATTGAACTCAGGACCTCTGGAAGGGCAGTCAGTGCTCTTAACCTCTGAGCCATCTCTCCAGGCCTATTTATGCCTTTTCTGAGATCTCCAGGGCCTCAAAACACAAGCATTTAAGCACTATACCTAGCATACAAGAGTTCATAGCTCATTAATAAACCATCCTGATTGAATGCAATCAATGTTAAAATGAGATAGTGAATAAGCACTCTAAGAACACAAAACAGGAAGTCACTATGCTTGGGGGCTGGAAAGATGACAAGCAGAATGTGACTTGTGAATAGTTTTGATTAGTAATTTTTGAAGGGTCAGATGAGGGGCCAGAAGAAAAGGTATTCAAGGAACCCTGGGATATTATAAAGTCCTATGCTTATCATGATTATAATTCTTAGCCTTCAGCACTGAAATCCAATAGAGATTCTAAGCAAGCCAATGTTAAATGGGCAAATCTGTATTAAGGGCCCCACATTCTCATCATGGTCTTTCTATCCCTAGCATTCCAGAAGTTTGTTTCGATTCACACCCAACTATTTGGTACTGTAGGAAGACTTGCACTGGAGTTCACTATGGCTGTTTTCTCACATTTGCGAAACAATTGGTAAGATTTAAGAAGACAGCCATTGCAAACCAGAGATGATGTGTTTGCATGAACAATGAGCTCTATGGTTTCTGGGAAGATGGTGTTATTTTACCCACACACATGGCCTCAAAATCTTGCTGTTTTAATGCCTCCTTCTTCGACCTATCCAATCTGGCAAGGTAAAGCTTAGTAGTCAAAGGGAAAAGCTAGAGAAACATGTGAACTGGCTTCTAAGGGAGAGAGGTTGGAAGGAACACTCCCTGGTCTCCAATATCACAAGGACCTCCAATTAAATGTTCATAAGCTGGGCTTTGGAAGAGCTGTGCCTCTGGCCACTAAGCTGAAGAACTAGAGCTTTAAATAATAGGCTGAATTATAAAATCCCTAAAATTCATATGTTAAAGTTCTAACCCTCAACATGATGGTATTTAGATATTTAGGTACTGTACATGAATTTCTAAACAGTCTTATTAAATAAGAAACACAGAGCCAAATACAGGGGTAATAGCCGAAGAGATCAGAGAAATAGCGAATAGCCACAACTAGCCTTAGCTTACCACCACCCCATAGCTTCCACAGAGAGAGAACTTCTTCCTTTCTAACCTGTGCTTTTATTGTCTTCCTGCTCTGCCTTCTCATTGTCTCTAAGTCCAGCCATATCACTTCCTTGTCACTGCCTGTCTATACAGACTTCCGGGTCTCTATGGTTGGTATTGGGATTAAAGGCATATGTCACCACGCTTGGCTGTGTCCTTGAACACACAGAAACTCTGTCTGTCCTGTGATTGAATTAAGGGCGTGTGCTACCACCGCCTAACTTCTTTTTTTGGCTCACTATGTGACCTCTAATCTCCAGGCAAACTTAATTTATTAACATACAAATAAAATATCACCACAAGGTACTATCATGAGAGTTAAGCCCTTAGGCTGAGAGTGATGCTTCTATACTGAGACCAGAACACAGCTCTTGCATTACACACACACACACACACACACACACACACACACACACACACACAAACACACACATCTATCTGTCTCTTTCTTTGTCTCTCTGATTCTGTCTCTTGTCTCTCTCCTCTCTCCCTCATCCCTGCCCTCTTTAAGAGTGTAGCAAGAAGACCTTCACGAGCAGTCAGTGAAAGGGCCTCTCTAGGTGAAACTGAGTGAACCAGCACCGACCTTGCACTGGAACTGTGAGAAATAAATAGCTGTCCTTTAAGTAATCAGTCTGTGGTATTCTGTCATGACAGTTTGTGTTAAGACCATTTTGTTTACGAAGGCATAAGGACCTGTCTCACTCCATTCCACCAGGAAATACTGAGAATGTCTCAGATCTTCTGGAAAGAGAGCCATTTTATTTCTTTTTATTATTTATTTGTTTGTTTTTGTTTTCACATCCTAACCAAAGTTTCCCCTCCTTCCTCTCCTCCCAGGCTCTCTTCTCCTACCTTCCCTCTTCCCCATCAGCATCCATTCCTCCTCCTCTGTTTCTCTTCAGAAACAGGCAGGCCTCACATGGATATCAGCCAGTCACAGTATATCAAGTTGCAGTGAGACTAGGCACCTACTTTTCTATTAAGGCTGGATGAGGCAACCCAGTAGGAGGAATGGTACTTTCTCAGGCTTGGTCACTAGGCTATGAGGTGGCTTTAACTTTTAAAAAGTCCTAGAAAAGGACAGATTGGTAAGATGTCAATAAAAATGAAGTCTCTACCCCTTACTAGAATGCTGAGAAATAGCCTGGACAGAGAAGACGTTCCTTGGGGCAGGAAAGAGGTCTGAACAGGCAATTGTCATAGGAGATGCCTAATTAGAAAGAACATGGATAGCCACATGGAGAGCTAAAACTTGATTAAAAAAAAAGTTTAGCTGTGAAAAAGAGAACCTCCTGTCTATCTGTCTCATCTATCTATCATCTAGCTAGCTAGCTAGTTAGCTAGCTGTGTGAGTGTGTGTGTGTGTATGTGTAAGAGAGAGACAAAATGTAGAGAGAGACAGAGACACATGGGAGTGAAATGTACACACACCAATACAGAAACAGAGATAAAGAGACAAGGGTGGAGGGAGAAGAGCATGGACTTGGTCACCCACAAAGAGAAGGAACAGATCATAGGATTTACATTATAAGTGGGTTCAGATGAAATGAATGTTTCCAGAGGGTCTTCAAAAGGTTCTTTCTTCTGCTGACACTCATCACACTCTCCTATGACTTGTCCACCCACTCCATTAGGACCCTCTTAGAGCAGTGGTTCTCAGCCTTCCTAATGCTTAATACAGTTACTCATGCTGTGGTGACCCCAAACCAGAGTTATTTTCAGTGCTATTCATAACTGTAATTTTGCTACTGTTATGAATTGTATCTGTGGTTTCCAGTTGTCTTAGGCAAGCCCTGTGAAAGGGTTGTTCAACCCTCAAAAGGGTCTAGACCTACTGCTCTAGAATGTTTTAATTTGATTAAACTTGTCTTTCCCACTAAACCCAAGAAAGTACTGAAAACTGTGCTGGAGATTTAAAGGCTTTCTACTGAATATAACACAGGCCTCCTGTGTGTATATAACAAATCACCAAATAAAATAAACATCTTGGTAATACCATTTAAAAATGCCACTCTTCATGTCCATAAACCAATCCTAGATTGAAGATAAATTATGTGATATGTGGCTTGCCAGTATTGGGGTTTGTGGGTGACAAATTGAAGTTTATTGTTCTTTAGATGCTGTCTGTCAGAACTTCCTCTGCTACTCAATCATCATCCAGGGAGAAATATCAGATGACAGAATCAAGAGGAGACAGTTTTAACTGGACAGGCACAGAACTCAATGCCATGATGTGAATCAAACAGGAATGTCTGTTAAAGCCTGGATGTGTGTCCAGGACAATGAGGATCATAGCACAGAATGATCCATAGGAGGCTAAGAGAAAATCAGCAATGTCAAGTATGAACTGAAACAATCTTACAAGCTCCAAGTATCCTTAAACCCAGAAAAGGCTTAAATAAATGTTTGAATAACTTTTTAAATGTTTGATGAATTTAAAATCAAGAAATGGATGTGAGCCTGTATGGGATGACTCACCCCTAACAGGCTTGAGGGTCAGACGGCCCAAACAAATAAAAAAGATACTTTCTGAGAACCAGTCTGGGTTTGCCTGATGGTCTTAGCAACAGCAGCTGAAACATGATCTGGAGATGACCTAGACCAATGAGAAGCAGCCATGTCACACCAGCTGATGCATATTCATCAGACCTCCCCCCAGGGTAGGGTGGAGGGTATATAAGGCTTGCCTCTTCCTGTATGAACTGAGCTTGTTGTTTCGACATTCTCCCAGAGTCTGTGTGGTTTGACTCTGCGCCTACTTGGCTCCCGCCCCCAAAGGGAACAACAGCAAGGACCCTGCTACCAGCCTGGAAATGAGAGAGAGGAGGTGGTCATTCTGATGTCCTCCAAGCTAAGTGACCACATGTAGCAAGCTTGAAATGGTCCTATATGACCAAATGTCTTGAGGGTTCTGACCACCCAGGAGTATGGCTGCGAGTTGGTACTTGAACCTCAAAACCAGGTTCAAATAAAGAAGATGAAGGAATAGAGAAAGTTAAACCCAGAAGAGTAAACATGAGCCAGGATCATTGTATCTAGGAAAGGACATCCCTCAATGGAGAAACCAAAAAGGCACTTGATTTACATGGCATTTAGGAACAATCCAGTCCTGCTCAGGAACTACATTTTAGCTTAGAATTCCAATTTATTTTTAAAAAAAGGTTTCTTTTGTAGGGCGGTGTGTGTGTGTGTGTGTGTGTGTGTGTGTGTGTGTGTGTGTGTGTGTATGTGTATGTGTGTGTGTATGTGTGAGCTCATGGTATACATGCACGTGAAGGCCAAGAGACATTCAACAATCCTTCTTTGAGACAATGTTTCTCAGTGACCTGAAGCTCACTGATCCAGCTAGGCTGACTAACTGGCAATCTCAAGGATCCTCTCATCTCCATCTCCCCAGCACTGCGGTTACAAGCATGCCTAGCTTTGTTTTTACATGGGTTCTAGGGATTGAATTCAGGTTCTCATGCTTGCAAGCCAAGAACTTTACAAACTGTGCCATCTCCTTGGGCCCTAAAAATAAGTAAAATCAAATATTTCTAATGAGAGAACTTTTCAAACAGAATGGGCTGACTGGATAGGAAGTAAGCTACCCATACCTGGAGGACTCCTGAAGCTTAGCGTAATTAGAAAGTGGATCTGGATATTCTTGAAAGGCAAAGGTGTCTCTGATGCTATAAAATAAGGAATTTCATATTAGTAATAAGAAAGTCTAGACTGCCATGAAAAGGAGAAAGTTAAAAAAAAGTCACTTAAAAAGCAATAAAATTGATGACTTTTTTGGAATAGTGAATGGAAAATCAGCAACCTCTGATTAACTAATATTTGATGGGGGGATGAGGGGTAGGCTGTGACATGGCTCATCAGGTAAAAGCCACCAAGCCTAGCATCCTGAGTTCAATTCCCAGAACCTACATGGTGGAAGGAGAGAACCGACTCCCTGTAAAGTTGTCCTCTAACCTAAACACACACGCAGACACACACACACACACACACACACACACACACACACACACACACACACACACACACAAACCAAAGAAAGAAAGAAAGGAAATATAATTTTAAATCTTGATGAGAACCAGGCTCAGAGAAGGAGGAATAAGATGGCTCTGCCCTCAGCCTGAGCTTTCCAAGGCAACTCCAGTCTATAGACATCCATTCAGAGGAAAGAAACGGTAAAGTCAGGAAGACATAATCGTTTTTTAAATGAACTTTAATGATTTTTATTTATTTTTGTAGGATAAAGGCACGTGTGGTATGTGGTGGTGAGAGGACAACTAAGGTCACCAGGGTTGTGGTGGTTTCCTTCACCCACTGAGCCATCTCTCTGACCCCCAATATTTATTACTAACTAAAAAGTAAAAAAGTAGCACCCATGAATTATACTCCAGTCTTTCAGTGTAACTGTCCACCTGTCCACACTCCACTGCAAAGGATACTGGAAGATGTATCCTAAGCTGAACAGAATCAGAAATGAGGAAATTAATAAGAACACCAGCATATGTGTTGGCCACAATCACCATTTTCTACTTTGGTTATCTGTTAATTAACATTTTATTAAATTAGTAATACATCAATCATTGTTTATGTGTTCAATTAACATTAACATACAATTATAAAAATGCTGCTTTGGAGTCAGTCTGTCTGAATCTGACTCCCAGCTCTAGCATTTAGTAATGGGCCATGGGCAAGTTAACCTCTGTATGACCTGGAAATAGTAAGACTACTCACCTCTAAGAATGCTATGGGAATTCCAGGATGTAGCTGAATTCAGTGCCTGGGATTGTTGTCTGTTCCTGTGTAATTATAGGAAGGAGAAAATGCTCTCTAACATTAGAGCTTGAGATACAGACTCCTCTAACTGTCTGAGCAGAGTCTGAAGTGGTCTACAAACAAAAAGAATGAATAAGCTTTTCTTTCTTTCAAAGGTGGACTGTGCCCACCCTCTGGTCTCCATTTATCAACTGGAGTGAGATGGTTGCTGTGTAACGTTTCTGCTCCATCCACTTCCCTGAGTGCTTTGAAAGCAAAACAAATTAAAAATTGCAAGGTGCCATCCCTGACTGTTTTGCACTGTAATTAGATTCTAAGCAAACAAGCACACCACACACTTGCTGGATGGGTGCCAATGAGCCATTGGAAGAAAGATGGGAGCATCATTGAAAGAATAAGTATCAACACACAAATAAATAAATAAAACTGTCACCCCTGCCTGGGCACAGCTTGCATCAGCAAATGGATAATCAGAGCATTTCAATGAAAACATATTTTTGCCATCTCATTTCAGATTTTTACGATGAATTCTGTGATGCCTGAGGCTGCCTACAGGAGACCAGGATGGAGCTAAAGATCTCCCCTGAAAGGTTCAGGTTGTTTGAAAATTCAACCCACTAATTAGCAAAAGCATAAGCTTCCTGGGCTGTTCTAGGCTCTATGGAAAGCTATGGAGTTGGCCTCATGGAAAGATTCATGCTGGAAGCTGTGGAACCTTAGGCTGGGGGAGAGGATTATGAGTGGGAACTGTCTGAGAGAGGAGGTTCTAATTGTCTTGAACACCTCTCCATACTATGTACTTTAAATGGAATTTTATTTATTTATTTATTTAATCTCAAATGAATCATACAAGGAAGATGTTTTCTTCCCTATTTTATGGAAGACACTGAGGTCCCAAATGATGAAGTGATGTGCCCAATAGCCATTGATAGGGTAGAGGCAAAAATAAGATTCACCTCTCCTTGCCTTCCAATCCTCAGAGCTGTTTTTAATTGCCTTTCTGCTATTTTGGTATGAATTGGACTCAGTTCTGGAGAAGCTCATGAGGGATCAAGTGATTCACTGGAAATGCTGAGACAACCCCAGGCAGCAGAGTGGTGATGGATAGTGCAGACAATAGGGACCAGCCAGGCCCTGAGAAAGGACACCGCAAGGTAGCACAGGAAGTAGGTAGTAAAGGCAAAACTAAAGACAGTTCATGATATTGCAAGGCATGAAACTGATGGCCTGTTTTAGAGACGAGAATTTGACTGAAGTGAGGATGTGTACACTTCTGAGTAGAGAAGAAGCAGTGCCTGAGCGGGATGGAAGGGACCCAAGAAAATCACAAGAGGAAGTGACAGTTTCTTTACACATACCAGAACATTCTTTCTCCTACCATGGCCACCAACTATCTGTCCTTCCTCCTTCCATCATCTTTTACCTGCTGGCTTTCCCTCCACTTCTCCCCCATGCTTTTGCCTATACCAAAGCCTTCCCCTGGAAAGTCTACCCAACTCAGTCCAACTTTAAGGTCAGTGGAAGGTTACTACCTTGGAACCCTCTGTACCACTCACATATTCATTGAATAGGTATCCATATGGCAACTATGGATTTGGGGGGGTTGTTTAGTTTTGTTCTTGAGACAGAGTTTTTTTGTGTAGCCTTGGCTGTCCTAGAACTAACTCTATAGCCCAGGCTGGCCTCAAACTCACAAAAATCTGCCTGTCTCTGCCTCCCAAATGCTAGGATTAAAGGTGTGTGCTATCACTGACTGGCCATATAGCAACTATGAATGGCAGGTAATCTTTGAGATGCTGGGGACTTAGTGATGGTCAATATCCAACCCCTGCCAGATGGAGCTTACATTCTAGTTTGAGAAGACAGAAAGCAAACAAGTATATAAATAAACACTCTCCTATGTCAAATGGTGGTACATGCTACAAAGAGGAATAAGTCAGGTAATAGGAGTGGGAAGGAATAAATAGCACAACTTTAGACCCAGTGGCCAGGGAAGACTTCTCTAATGAGAGGAGTCATGTTTGCGGGGACACATAAAGGAAGTGAAGTAGTGACCTATGTGGACGTTACAGAAATTAATCCCACCAGATGTATTAAAGAAACAGCCAGGAGGTGGCACATCTGGAGGAAGTGGTAAGAAATGATGACTGAAAGCATAAGGGTTTTGCTGTCCTAAACCAGAATGTGAGTCTCTGTTTTCCATATTCTCCCAGCATCCCTCAGGAAGTTTGTCTTTGCATGCCTTACTGTGTTTCAAGTTGTACTCTAGTACAAAGTAAATACTTCTGTCCTCAACTGGCCTGTAACCCAATAAGGCAGCTAAGAGTCTTAATTTCATCAGCACTGTCTCATTAGTGTTCACTCACCCAATGGCCCTGGTAGCATCAACTCTCAAGAGACAACTTTGGAGGACTCAGTCTCAAGGCATGTGAGAAACTCAATATTGCCTTCCTGTGGTTATAGGAAGAGACAGTCTTGATGGATATGACACATGGTATCAGGTGTCCATCACAGCATCCTGCAGTCCAATCTGCAAGAGTCAGCCATCACAGCATCCTGTATCCAACATACCTGATCCACAGCAGTTCAATAGCCTCCTGCAAGGGACTGGACCCTATGTATGTATGATATTCAGATTCTAATCATATTCCACAGTTTCTAGGTGCATGTTAGCCATGAGCAGGAATACCTACAATGGAACCAGGACTCCAGGGAGATGTTAAGTTATAGTTGGGGAGTTAGCAAGCTAAGATTAAAGAAAGTGGTGTGTTGAACAGAAATGAGCTTTCCATCCCAGAAACTGAAGGAATGAAGCCAGGTGAAGGAAAAACTGTGACTCTGTGTCCTGGTCATTCCTTAACCCAGGTACATCTTATCCCAAATGTGAGACTGCTACAATGACAGAGACATCAGTCTTTCCAAATTGATTCAGGTCTAGGAAGAACATCTGCCTAGCAGGGATTGAGGATATGTTGACTTCTGGCTACTTTAAACATCCAGCAACTACAGAGTAGCCTCAGGCCAAAAATTTGTTCAGCTAAGACTAATGTACTGTTCACCTGTCAGTGGGCATCTTGCACACAATCCCTTCCTGTTCATCTCTATGAGTTGCTAGAAGACCCTGTCCAGAAGATCTGGGAGGTGGTAGTGGGTTAGCCTTTATGTCCAATAGGACTCTCTTTACAACCAATTCTGAGCCTACAAAGCAATGTGAAACAGCCCCAGCCCTGCATCTCACTCTCCCAGCCTCCCAAACACAGAGCTCACCTTTGCACTTCCTGGGCTCTCAGATTGCTGCGAAGCCCCAGAGAAAGCAAGAGTGAACGTGGACTCTGGAAGGGAGCAGGAGCATCTCCTCCCTGATCTCTGGCAGCAGAACTATGCAGAACAGCTCTGGATCACAGCCCCTAGCCTCTAGATGCTTAGAAAATAGGAAACAGAAGACACTACAGGACTCCTAGCTTAGTTGTCTCATTTTCAGATGGAAAACTGAGGTTCAAGGAAGACCATGGGGGCTAATGGCATTTTATTTGATTTGGCCTTTTGAAGACCAAAGTTGCTTGTGTTTCCTGGCTTCCTGGCTTTATTTTAAGCTCCATGCTGACATCTTCTTCTTTAGTGACTTTTTCAATAATAATAATTTGGAGCATAGCCATGAAGACAGCCCCTCACAGTTCTAAATGGGCAGGAGCTTAGAATAGATGGGGATAATAGAGATGTCCCTAGTAGTGGTCCTTCTTTTCAGGAAGCACTTTGGCTCCCTGTCCCTAAAATGCCCAGTTCCTACCAGGGTGTCTTAGTTAGGTTTTCTACTGCTGAGACTAAACACCATGACCAAAAATGAGGAAAGATTTTATTGGACTTATACTTCAGCATTGTTGTTCATCACTGAAGGAAGTCAGGACAGGAATTCAAAGAAGGCAGGATCCTGATAGCAGTAGCTGATGAGAGGCCATGGAGGGGAACTGATTGCTGTGGATATCACTCTGTGTAAATAAAATGCTGATTGGCCAGTAGCCAGGCAGGAAGTACAGGCAGGACAAGCAGAGAAGAGAATTCTGGGAACAGGAAGGCTGAGTCAGGAGACACTGCCAGCTGCTGCCATGAGTACCAACATGTAAGATACTGGTAAGCCATGAGCCATGTGGCAAGGTATAGATCTATAGAAATGGGTTAATTTAAGGTATAAGAACAGATAGCAAGAAGCCTGCCACAGCCATACAGTTCATAAGCAATATAAGTCTCTGTGTGTTTACTTGGTTGGGTCTGAGCCATTGCAGGACTGGTGGGTCAGATTTGTCCTGACCGTGGGCCAGGCAGGACCAGGAAAACTCCAACTAGAGCTGCTTTTTGGCTTGCTTCCCATGGCTTGTTCAGCATACCTTCTTGTAGAACCCAGGACCAGAAGACCAGGGATGGCACCACCCACCATGGGCTGGGTCCTCCCCCACCAATCACTAATTGAGAAAATGCCTTACAGTTGTATTTCATCAAGGCATTTCCTCAACTGATACTCCTTCCTCTGGTGACTCTACTTTGTGTCAAATTGACACACAAAGCCAGTCAGTACATAGGGCATCTCATGAAGTAGAGAACTATCATCAGGAAGGTAGTCTAGGAGCCCTCATGGACAGGAGATGCCATGTGAGCTGAGTTCTGAATGATATAAAATAAGGCATCCATGAGGAGACCTGTGACAAAAAGACTCTGAGAAGATGGCATTTCAAATGAAAAAGTCCTGTGTCAGAAGCAAATCATATATATTGAAGAACACAATAAAATATCCAATATAAATGTCATTTTTGTAGCCCAATAATGGTTGTTTTTCACTACATCCTGTTCTGTGACCTTCATAAATAATGACTAGTAAAAATGCCTTATGTACATAGTTCTTCACTGATTTGTGACTGTAGCATGTGCTGTCTTATGAACCACAATGTAAAGTTAAATCACACTCTATGCATAAAAAGAAATATGTGGTGGAATCCGCAGAAGAGTTCATTGGCCATATTTGCATCTGGTACCCATTACTCTGCTGTATGCAGAGTGCACAATTGAATGCAATTGGCCTGGTGGGAGAAGACAGGGCCTTGCATGAGTTTCAGGTACACAAGTGGAAATATGTGAATGGATCCAAGATGAATTTTGGAGGCAGAGCTTTCAGGGACTAAAGTGGGATACTAAACTGTGAGAGAAGAGAGCAATGGAGTAGTTGAGTGCACCACCTCTGAGTCTGTACCTCCAGGACAAAATGCTTCCCCAAACTCAGATCATCAGCATCTTATCTGGGTTTGCTATCTGAATCTTCTGTCTAGGAAACATTACCTCTCTTGTCATTACTTAAAGCTTCAGAGAACGATTCTGGTTGGTTCATTTTGATCATATGGAACTGTGATTTCTTTAGCCTAGGTTTTGTAGTGGAGGAAGACTGTGATTGGCTAGCTCCCAGAAACTTGTATAACTAAAAGGAAGTTTCACCAAAGGAAGGATGAGAGAGACTGTATTAGAAGAAGAAGGAAATGAATGCTTAGCAACAACAGATGCCAACTGCTAATGGCACATCATTGCCCTTAAGATGAAATATAAGCCCTTTCACATGACAGACAACAGGCCTTACCATCTGGCACTGGTGCTGCTCTGCTTTATCCCATGCAATTGTCACTAACTGGTCCCTGGTGGTACTGAACATCCTGCTGTTTGTACTCTGCCTTGCTTGCTACTCTCCCTCTGTATCCCTAGCAAGTGCCCCCACATGCTTTTTAACCCAAATACTATTGTAGTCAGCTCAAAGTTGATGTTTGAAGAGAAAGTTCTTTCTGGTGTTCTGGCATGCATGTGCATGACACTTGCATTCCTTCTCCATCAGAAGCATCTCTTTCACCTCATGTGGACACTGAGCTCCTCAAGAACATGGGTGTGCCTTTCATCTCTATTCTCATCCACATTTTATGTAGCTTTGTTTTCCACATTAGTAAATAAGAAAGAGAAAATGAATTCACAAAAAAAGAAAAGAGGAGTGACAGGGATAAAAAAGGAAGGTCAATGAACAATGAAAGACAGAGGTTTTCTTAAGATACAAAAGAACAAAGAGCCTGGAGAAGATCAATAAGATAGAGTCTTATTTCTCATTCTAAGCTTCAACTAGACTAAAGTAGGTGGCAGCTGGAAGTGGGTCAGCTGTGTACCCACTGAGGTATACACATGGACTATTTAGGCAGCACATTTTTTGCAACTCCCAAATGTGGAATAAGGATCCCTTTTACATGCACACTGGCTTGGGGGTACATTGAGATAAAGCTCTAGGAGCAATTTGTTAACAAATTGCAAAGTTGGAGACGCATCAAACCTACACTCAATGATTCCACTCGCTCATTGTAGATCTCTCACACACTTGGGGACATGTACATGGCCATTAACTGCAACATTATTCATAAATGCATAACGTAGACTCTGATCAAATTTATATTCACAGGAAAAAGGGTAAATAAATCTTGAAATATTCATTTATGGGAATGGAACACCAGAGGCAAAAGCAGTGAGATGACAGTATTTATGTCAAAAGAGATACATTTCAAAAACATATTGGGGGGTAGGTAAAACTTGTAGAAAGATAAGTAAAGTACAGTGTAAACAACCTTTGCAAAACATATCAACATCTTGCTAATAGATGCATAGATATAGAGTACAGGTCTAAAAATGTTCATGGAAATGTTAAACTATGCTCAAAAGACTGGTTATGCCTGGTGCAGAAGGGACATAGTGGGACTGGGGATAGGGGAGGCATACAGTGTTATGAGAAACTGAACTACACCTGCAAAGTTTTGCCTTTCTGAAAATTCTAGCCAGTAAACATGGGAATTTTTCATATTAAAATTTATAAAAAAGCCGGGCGGTGGTGGCGCACACCTTTAATCCCAGCACTCGGGAGGCAGAGCCAGGCGGATCTCTGTGAGTTCGAGGCCAGCCTGGGCTACCAAGTGAGTTCCAGGACAGGCGCAAAGCTACACAGAGAAACCCTGTCTCGAAAAACCAAAAAAAAAAAAAAAAGAAAAAAAATTTATAAAATGGTGTTAGTAGGCACATGTAGCTAAATTCAATTTAAATTTAAATTAATTAAAATAGACTATAATTAAAAGTTCAGTTCCTTGGTCATACAAAACACAATTCATGTGCTCAGATAGATTCATGAGACTTGTAGGCTTCCTTAGGGACAGAGAAGAGTATACAAGAGTTTCATCACCACAGAAAATCCTAGGTGACAGCTCTGCTCTGTACTTTTGCACAATTGAATACTTTATGGCTAAAAGTTTGAGGCTAATTTGAACAAAGCTTGTAGTGCTATCAATCTCTAAATGACACAGAAAGTCATATTAAAAGTAATTGTAAACAAAATCTGTTTTGTATAATGCTGTCTTTCAGTTAATGTAGATAGCCTCTGCTAGGAGAGTTGCTCACACCACAAAAGCATAGAAAGCTGAGTTTTCAATTAACAAACACAAAGAAAAAGAATGAGAGTATATGGTGAGGCTAGGAATGTCTGACATTCTACACACATGAAGCCACATACAATGAAACTAAATCCTTATCTTACATCTTATGCAAAAATCAACTCAATGAATTAGAGACTTAAACATAAGACCTGAAACTATAAAACAACTATAAGAAAACACTAGGGTAAAGTTTTATGACATAGGACTTAGCAATGATTTATCGGTATGACTCAAAAGCAAATATAACAAAAACAGAAAGACAAGTGAGATGAAAATGCACTGAAAAGCTTTTACACAACAGATGAGACACAGCCTATCAAGAGGAAGAACATAGTTGAAAAAAACTAAATGATAAGGAGCTAATTGTAGAATACAGAAGAACCTCTCACAATGTCATAGTAAGGAACTAATAATCTATTTTTTTAAATACATAAAGAACCTTAACAGGTATTTCCCCAAAGAAAACATACAAATGGCTAATAGTAAAGAGAAAAGGTATTCAGCATTACCAATCGTCAGGGAAATGCAAATCAAAAGGATAATTCCCAAACCTGTTAGAGTGACAACTATCAAAACAAAAGAAGAAAACAAATGTTGACAAGGATGTGGAGGAGAGGGATCCTTGCTTACTGATGATGGAAATGGTATGTAGTAAAATGGTATAGCAGATCCCCAAACACTAGAAACTCAATTACCATTTGATATAGCAACCTCATTCCTATGTGTGGAAATGACACCAGTACATAAGAGACAATTGTATTCTTATGTTCCTTGCAGTATTATTCACAGTAGTGGAGATATGGTTAACCAAAGGATCTATCAATGAATTAAAGAATGAAATCACCCCTCTCTCTCTCTCTCTCTCTCTCTCTCTCTCTCTCTGTCTCTCTCTCTCTGTCTCTCTCTCTCTGTCTCTCTCTCTGTCTCTCTCTCTCTGTCTCTCTCTGTCTGTCTTTCTCTCTGTCTCTATCTATCTCTGTGTGTGTATGTGAGTGTGTGTGTGTGTGTGTGTGTGTGTGTGTGTGTGAGAGAGAGAGAGAGAGAGAGAGAGAGAGAGAGAGAGAGAGAGAGAGAATTCAGCCTTATAAAGAAAAGAAATTCTATCATTTGTGACATCATGGATCAACCTAGGAGACATTGTGGTAAATGAGATGAGCAAGGCATGAAAAGACAAGAACTACATGGTCTCACTCATAGTTGGAATCTAAAACTATCATACTCATAAAATAATGGAGTGGGAAGATTGTTACCTGGGACTCAAAAAAGGGGATGCTGATCCAAAGAAACAAAATTCAGATACACAGGAGGAATAAGTTCATGAGATCTGCTGTGTACACAGTGACAACTAATACCTGCTGTGAAATAATTCTCTCGGGATCTGTCCCTGGTACATGAGCAGGCTTTTTGGAACCCAGTGCCTATAATGAGACACTTTGGGCAGCCTTGGTGCAGGGAGGAGGGGCTTGGACCTGCCTCAACTGAATGTACCAGGTTCTGCTGACTCCCTGTGGGAGACCTTGACTTGGAGGAGGTGGGAATGGGGGGTGAGTTGGGGGAATTGATGGAGGGTGGGAGGAGAGGGGGATCTATGGTTGGTATGTAAAATGAATAGAAAATTTCTTGATAATAAAAAAAGAAAAAAAAAACAAGAAAGAACAAGTACCTCTAAATGGGTTACAGTGTGTATAAAAATATATGTAGGCTTGGGAGAGGAAAGAAAAAGGGTAGAGAAAGTCCCTTAAAAAGGAATAGAGTAATTTTTTTAAAAAGCCACATAAAGTTATAAAATACCCAGAGTCTGGATTATGTATATTATTGTGTTATCTTTAAAATTTGTGGCTGCTAAGGGACCTTGAATTATGAAAACTGCTATAGTAAACCAACAATAATATTTTAAAATTATCTTGACTTCAAAGTTTAAGTCAAAAGATACGTTACTTTGTTACTTTCAAGGAGAGGTTATGGTTTTGTTTCCATGGGAAATGAGAGGGTGAGGATTCATTCTGGGTTAAGAAAACTTAAGTTTGATCGAGGGAGACCCCCTGAAAAAAATTCTCATGGGAACAGATGGCCCAGATGATCCAATGTTTCAGAACACCTCTGTTGCATACAGAAGGACTTCAAGGCTGCTAGCTGAGATGATCCAGTCTCACAGAATTCTCCAGTTAGAAGTTAATCATAATCCTGAATTTTCTCAGGGCTCCCCAAAGATTACCAGCACTCCCATTCAGCAGGTAGCAGTCTAGAGAACTATGCCCACATTCCCAAAAAATAAATTATGAATGTTTGTCATCATTTAGGGAGGTTGGTTATAAGTTGTTATGGATAATGATCAGGGAAAAAGCTAAACAAGAAGATTAGATTCAGGCATCTTGTTCAGAAAAGAAAAAGGGGGATATAGAAATGATAGGATAAAAGGGTAGATTATTGAATCTACTTTAATCCAAAAAACAAATATTAATCTTACATATTTTACATTGGTATGGATTTTAGTTTATTGATACAAATTAAAAGTTAATTTTGTTATATGTAAATTTCTACTCTTGTTTAAGATATATTGTTTATGCAACTCATTTAAAATGTAATGTATAATTAAGAAATACAGATTTATAGTTATCTAAAATAGTCAAACTTAGAGTCATGTTAATTAGGTTTTCTATGTATACAAAGATATATTTCAGATAGGTAATCTTCATGTACTTCAACGACCTACAGAATATGGCACTTAAAATGTTTTAATAACGTTTCATGATAGTGAGACACATCTGCTCCTGGCAGCACCGATGTACTCCATAGAAAATGATGAGACTCAAAGAAACTACATGTACAGTTTGTTTTCTTTATGGTAAAAGCTAGTCATATGGACAAAGAAACTGTCCTTGCCTCAATTGCTGACAGTTACTGTCCAAACTGGACCAGCAGGACACAAAAAAGGCAACTGCCAAACTTTGCCAAGACAAGGTAGGAGAGTCCTTCAAAACTCCCTGCTTCACAGGAAAGTCTATCAGATATGCCAGGCCTGTAGGCCAGAATTGGATGCCTTGATGTTGCAGAGAAACTTTGGGTGACTGTCCAGGCATCCTGATGTCCCTCTCATTAGGTAATAAATATTTCATCCTTCTGGAGTCTTTGATGGAGTTGAAGACTAGATAGTTGTAGCTACAATTTTTCTTAGTTATGATAAAAAGGTAAATTAGATATAAAACTTTGGACTCACCAAGATAGGATAGATAATTAAATGTTTTCTCTAATTTTGTCAAATACAAGTAAACTGGATATTGTAACTGTAATTCTTACTTGATAACTGTTTTTGTTGTATATAGTCTTACTATGTTAAAGCTAAAATCTTCCTTTCTAATTAGACAAAAAGGGGGAAATGTTGTGGAATAATCCTCTTGTACATTGTAAAGATTTGTCACTCCAATTGGTTTAATAAAATGTTGATTGGCCAGTAGCCAGGCAGGAAGTGTAGGGGGGGCAACCAAACTAAGGATGATGGAAAAGAGAAGGGGAAAGAGAGAGAGAGTCACCAGCAAATGCAGACAAGCAAGATGAGAGTGTCATACTGAGAAAAGGTACCAAGCCATGTGGATAAACATAGATAAGAATTACGGATTAATTTAAGTAAGTGGCAGTGGTGCACAACTTTAATCACAGCACTTGGGAGGCAGAGGCAGGCAGATCTCTGTGAGTTCAAGGCCAGTCTGACATACAGAGTGAAATCCAGAAGAGGCACCAAAACTACACAGAGAAACCCTGTCTTGAAAAAAATAACAACAAAAAGAAATGAGTTAGCTAGTAACAAGCCTGAGCTATCAGCTGAGCATTTACAAGTAGTGTTAAGCCTCTGAGTTGGTTATTTGGGATCAGGCAGTCAGGACAAAAAATGTCTGATTACAAATAACCATGTATCATCTACTTAAAAATGACTGACAGAAGAATAAATGTCCTTACTACAAAAAAGTAAATGGATCTGAACCAATGCCTATGTTAAATAAGTTAGCCATTTCAATATATATGGCAAAGTGTCATGATGTATGCTATAAATCTATAAAGATTTTTAATTGTCAGTTTTAAAAAGAGGAAAATCAACAAATAAATAGTCTCTTTCCTTAGCACCATCAGGCCAGAGCTGAGATCACAAACCAGATTACGTCAGCATTTTCATGCACACACCTCACTCCATCAGCCAAGGAGAAGCAGAATTGAGGAGCTGATGTCTTAAAGAATGCACACACACACACACACACACACACACACACACACACACCACTTGGGAGCATTAATGAATACAAATTCTGAAGAACATGAATCAGAATCACAAGCAATTGCTTACCTAAATACATTTCTACTTACATCTTATGATGAAGAAGACTGTCCTGTGATGGAGAGCACCACAAGAGGGATAAGGATGACAGTGACCATTTACCAAGTGCTTGCACAATGTAGGATCCAAAAGTGAGGCAGTTTAAAATAATTATCCCTATTAATTGACAAAATCTGGATTTCAAGGTTTACCATCTTCCTCCAATATCATACTGACTCTGCAGAGCTTATATCATAGAAGAGAATTAAAGTCCAGTTATCCTGTGTCCCTATTTAGACTAAGATCAAGCTATAAACAAATGAATGGACACCAGTTGGTGTTCTGAGTTCTCACTGCATGGCAAATGTTGGCAAAGCTTTTTTTGTATATTCTTCCACTGAATGACCCAAAGACAAACTCCCCTGTTTTATAAGCAAGGACACTGAGACTCAAAAAGACCAAACAAGGCATGCAATAAGCCCAGCTAGTGAAATTAAGAATCCAGGTATGCTGTAGCCTCCTATGGATAACACTGGAAACACACACTCATTAAGCTGAGATTCTTAGGTGTGGAACTTTAAAACCTATAGACTCCACTTCAGAGCCCTGATTCATCTAATAGGGAATGAACTTAGGACCTGAAGCTGCTGTGAGCTTCTTCTCATGAAAATCTAAAGCTGGAGATTTCAGAACTATTCATGAAGAAGTGTCACATCCACGTGGTGTAGACAGTCAGACCTGATGATCAGGCCCTTACTCACAACCATCAGCAGCAACCTGGAACTTTGGAAAAGAATCCAGAAAAATGCTGAAAAGTTTCACAGTCAATTCTTAGTAGTTTGGGGAGGGCAGGAAAGGTCTCTCAGGTGGGAAGCTATTTCCTTTTACTCTTCCACACTCACTTGAAAACATCATTGCTGACCAGTTAGACTATCTGGTGGACCATGGGAAAATCCCTTAACCCTATAAAAAAGGAGTCTGAAGCAGGCATCTCTGTGATCAAAGTTCCAGAGATGTTGTGACAGTCAAAGTTCATTTATGTCTTGGTTTTTTTTTTTTTGGTTTTTTTTTGTTTTTTTTTTTTTTTGGTTTTTCGAGACAGGGTTTCTCTGTGTAGCTTTGCGCCTTTCCTGGAACTCACTTGGTAGCCCAGGCTGGCCTCGAACTCACAGAGATCCGCCTGGCTCTGCCTCCCGAGTGCTGGGATTAAAGGCGTGTGCCACCACCGCCCGGCCCGTCTTGGTGCTTTTAATCCATAGGTGACACTCTTTCAGAGCAAGAATGAACATTAAAAATGAGTTTCATCTCTAAAATGTTTATTTGTAATGTATTTTTTGTAAGTATTTAACTGAATTCTATATTTCTGTGAATACAAATACTGCTTCCCCTTAAAACATCTTTGCTGGCTCAAATTAACAAGTAATAAAAGCCATGTGTGCAATTATTAATGGTTAAGATGCATGTTGTTACATTCAATAAGGACATGGCTCTCTTTGTCATGTCCTCTTATATATGGACTATTCTCTGGGAAAACTTTACTTCTTTGTTGAGTTTAATAGTACCAGGTTTTTATTAGTGTCTAGATTTTCAAATTCTCATGGCTAAGAACAGTGACATCAACTTCATAATAAATGATTTGGGGAAAAGGATATAAAGATAAATCTATGAATGAATGAAGCATTCAGAAGCTTCTGGAAGAAGAGCTTCATGGAATTAAAAATTGTGAAGGCAGAGGAGAATCAACACAGCCAGCACAGGGGTACAGAAAAACCATGCTTGGTCCATGAAAACACTATGACCTTCCCACCCACCATGGCAGCTTTCATGACCTATTTTTACTGGACTCAAAAGCCCCGATAATAAGGAATTGGTTATAGTACTTATAATAAGAGGGTAGGTTATAGTCCTTCTCACTGCATTAGATTTAAGATACAGAAAAAGGCAAAGAGATACCACCTGTAAAGGCTTTCTGTTCAGGAAAGTGTGTCTACCATGTAACAAGGCCATTTGAACACACTGTACTAATGGGCCCCTCACTGGAGTCATGATGAGAAAGAGGTTTCCTGAAGACATTGGCACTGAGTGATGGGGAGCAAAAGGCCCAGGCCAGGAAAAGAAGACACTGGAGAACATTCCAGGCCTAGAATGTATGGACAACCTCTGACAAAAGGAATTTGATTTTTATTGTGACAAGAAAGGCTCACTAAAGGCTCCCTGGCTCCATATGCAGTTTTCAAAGGGGATTGGAAACAGGTGAGGCTGGACAGTTACCAATGTCAGTCAGAAAATGATGTTGTGGGTTATGTGAACAGGTAGGGTAAAGGGAGACACTAAAGATGTTGAAGAAAGGATTTGAATAGATCTGTTTGTATTTTAGAAATAAACTCCTGATTGACATGGGGTTGGTTTTCTCCAGGGAAAAAAGCTAGAGGTGACTGGAGTAATATAGCCAGGAAACAACTAAATAGTAGTGGTGGGAACGAATTTAAAGACACTCTAGAAGTAGAATTCATGGGACATGGTGACTAATTGTACATGGAGATGAAAAAAGAGAAGGCTAAGGATGATTGCTGTGTTTTGTGCTTAGTTGACAGGTAAATCAGGAGCATCACTGAAATGAGGACTGTAAAAGGCAGAACCAATTTGGTGAGAAAGACATGAGTTAATTTTTTGATGTGTTGCATTTTAGATGCCCATAATGCTCACAGGTGTTGGTTATTAATAATCAGTTGATTTTATACATCTGCAACTCACAAGTGTGACTTTGTGAAAGGTAAAAAGATGAGTGAGACATCAGCATGGAGATGGAAATGAGCCATGGCAGAATGCACAGGGATGGGACCACCTAAATAGGAACACCAGAAACTTGATCCTCAGGCTCATCTGTTGATGGTATTTGGAGGTGGAGCCTTTGGGAGAAATTAGGGTTGGGTGAGGTCATGAGGGTGGAGTTCTAATAATGGAATCAGTGGTTTGTAAGAGGAGAGACCTGAGCATATACAAGCTATTCTGTCTTGTGGTGTCATATCCTCTGCCACGTTCTTGTAAGGCTTGAAGGCCCTTCACTGGATGCAGGCATGATACTTGTGGACTTCCCAGGCCCTAAAGTTTGTAGAAAATAATCTATGTTCTTTCTAAATAATCTCATCTCAGATATTCTAACAGCAAAAAAAGAAAAATGGACTTAATATGTCCCACAAGGTAAAAGTAATCTGATTGGCCAGAGTTCAAAACACTGATTGGCAATTTAAAATGGGTGTCATCACTGGATGGTGAAATATCACACACATGGGTGTTTCCAAGTTTCCCAGCTCTATGCAGTCAAAAGTCTCAATTAAAATAACCATTTCTCAGACCCTGTGCTGTCCTCAGGTTATCAGATAGAGTTAACCAGTTTATGCTTCAGTAGCAAAAAAATTCTAAAAGATCACAGAGGCCCCTCAAAGCATTTATTTCAGAGTTATGCAACATATCTGCTGCATCAGCTGAAATTTCTGCTCCATATCACTGTAGGACCCAAGCTTCATACTGAATTTTATGAAGTAAGGTACATGGCTCAATTCAGAGGGTTAAGGTGGTGAAGTCCTATTATGTCACTAAAAGAAAAGAGAATTAAAAATTAAGTAAGATAGAGAAATGGGTTTGGGACAGTATTAGTTACTTCTGTGCTGCTGTAACAAAATACCCAGCAGGATCAATACAAGAAAAGGATTATTTGGGGGTGGGGCTTGATTTCAGGGGTTTCAGTCCGTAGTTGTGTTGGTACAGGTTTCATGGTGGGACAGAATATTATGGTGGAGTGTAAGACAGGAAACAGATGAATGGACATTATCCCTCAAGGACTCATTCCCAGTGATCTACTTGCTCCAGCTAGTCCCCACCTCCTAAATTTTCCAGAACTTCCCCAAATAATATCACCCTTTGAGGAGAAAATCCCTACTACATGAGCTTTGGGGGCAGGCATTCCATGTCCAATCATACATTCTATTCTATCTCCCTTTCTGCTGTTGTTATAAAACACTGTGGCCATCCTGGAAGGTAATCCTAATGAGGACTCTAATAATAGGGAATACAGAGTCTCAACTGACCATCTCTTATAGCCAGGCAAGACTTCCAGTGGTGGGACTAGGGTATATTCAATTGAGTTGTTGGCTATGGGGTCCCATGAAAATCCCCAAACAGTCCAGGCAGTTGCTTAGACAAAAGGCTGCTCTTCACAAACTGAGAGAGGGGCCCCATTGCTGAGGACAGCACCCACACAACACATTGAACATAGAGAAGTCCAGCTGGTGCCTACATGGAGCCCTCACCCCTATGTTCCAGTCTCTTTGGTTTGGAAAGGTATTCTGCAGGCTACCAAAAGAGAAATATGGACACCAACATAGCCACAAATCTTTGACCTACAATCTGCCTGGCCTACAAACAATGCTAGGGCAATGGTGACACAGAACAAGGGGGAATAGTCAACCGATGACTAATTTGATCTAAGGTGCACTCCACTCAAACCTGATATTGCTTAGATGATCAAGAACCAGAGACTAGATAGCCCAGAGATCTAGTGTAAAACCAAACACTACTGGTAAAAAAAAAAATCAATAAGATGATAGTCTGCTATACTCATAGATCAGTGACATGTCTAGTCATCATCAGAGAAGCTTCCTCTGGCTGTAGATGGGAACAGATGCAGAGACCTACATGCAGATATTTTGCAGAGATAGAGTCTGAATTGGAGGTCTCTCTCCTCAGAGCTCAGGGAGTCCCACTGAAGAGGAAGGAGAAAAGGTGTAAGAGCCAGAGGGGATGGAGGACACCAGGAGAACAAGTGTTACACAAATCTTAAAAGGTCTTATTAATAAAAAAAAAACTGGAGCCAGATATTGGAGGGAAAGCTGAAAGATCAGAGAAACAGAACAAGCCAGCCACATTCTTACCTCTATGAAATCCTCAGCCTCAAGAGAGAGTGTTCCTGTTTCCTCACATCTTATGTACCTTTCTGTGCCCTGCCATCTTACTTACTTCCTAGTGCTGGGATTAAAAGAGTATGCCATCACACCTGGCTCTGTTCCCAGTGTGGCCTTGAACTCACAGAGATCTGGATGGATCTCTGCCTCCCAAATGCTAGGATTATAGGCATGTGCTATTACTGCCTGACCTCTAAGTTTAATATAGTGACTGGCTTTGTCCTCTGGTCCCCAGGCAAGCTTTATTGGGGTACACAATATATCACAACAAACAAGGCCCTCTGAATCAACTAATCAAGGTGCATATGAGCTAACAGAGACTGAAGTAGCAAGCACAGGATCTACATGGGTCTGCACCAGGTCCTCTGCATATATATTGTAGTTATTAGCTTATTATTTTGGTGGGACTCCTGATTATGAGAACAAATGAGCCTCTGACTCTTGTTCCTGTTCTTGGGACTCTTTTATTCCTGTTGGATTGCCGTGCCCAACTTTAATATGATAGTTTTTGCTTCAACTTATATTTTGTTTTGTTATGTTTGGTTGTTATCTCTTAGAAGCCTGTTCTTTTCTAATGAAAGACAGAAAGAGGATGGATCAAAGTGAGAGGGAATGTGGGGAGGAACTGGGAGGCATATAGGGAGGGGAAACTATAATTAGGATGTATTATATAAGAAAAGAACCTACTTTTAATAAAAGAAAAAAGGAAAATAAGAAAACACCATGGCCAGAAATAACTTAAAGGAGAAAGGGGTTTATTTGACTTACACTTTGTGGTCATAGTTCATCATTGAGAGAAGTCAAGGCAGGAACTTGAAGCAGAAATCATGGAGGATTGCTGCTTGCTGACTCAATCCCAGGCTTATGCTTAGTTAGTTTTCTTCTAGATCCTGGGAGCACCTAGGGAATAGTATCACCCACAGTGGACTAGGCTCCCTTACATAAATAAATTACCAAGGAAATGTTCCTCAGACATGCTCAGAGCTCCCTTCTCAGATGACTCTAATCTGTGTCAGGTTGATGATTATAGATAACTAGGATACAACATCCTCTGACTCCCTGAAGCTCGTGGCCAGCTTAGAATGCAAACTTCATCCAGTCGATCTCCACAAATCCCTCTATCTTAACAGTTATAACACTGTGCAAAAGACCAAAATCAATGTCTTGTCTGAGACTCAAAACTCTAAGCTGCAAGCCCTTGTGAAAAATAAATTTTAAGGTATATACTTCCAATGTGCATTGCACAGTATACAATCTACATTGTATATTTCCACTCCAAAATAGTGGAACAGGAGATAACATGGAAAGACTGTACCAAAGAAATATCGAAACCAAGCAGGAAAGATATTATATCATACCATTCTGTGTCTGGGATAACAGGCATATGGCACTATAATGGAGCTCCAATGAAGATGAAAAGCCCCACAACATGATCTTGCCATTTGTAGCTCATGCTTGTGGCTCTTTTTCATAGATGCTTCACATTCCTGACATCTCCAATAGCCTTGGGTCTCTAATGTAACTTATGCCTTACCCCCAGAGCTTCATGCTGTTCCCTCTCAGAGGACATCTTCAGGGACCTTGACCCTGCCACATATTGCCTGGATTCCCAAGTCTTTCTTTTAATTCTAGGTAGCTCTCCCTGAAGCCCTATAGCTCTTACATTCTGTATGCCTATACAATCTGGATTATGTGTGTACAATGCCAAGGTCAGTCATCAGCTCAAGCAATACCCAAGGTCTTTGAGACCAAGATTACTATAGCTTCTGAGTCCCTAGACACCTGAGCTGGAGAAAACTCTTTGCTAGGTCACTCTATGCATGATAGGTTCCCTGAGATTTTCATCTTAAAGCAAAATCTTTCCAATTAGATGTAAAGTTTACACTTGATCTGATGATGAGTAGAATCTGGCCAATTTCTGAAATGCCCTCCAAATATCTTTGATGCAAGTTACTATATTTTCTTTTAATTTAATCTCTTTTATAACCAGGACCTCCTTCTATGCAACATTAAACACAATCCTTTTCTATCGAAACTGCAGACTGAAGAACCTTTCCATTCACCTTTTGGTCCTAATTCTCACTATAAACCTTGGGAAAAACAACTAGTTATAACTATGCCATAACCTGAATGCTACACAGTCCTGAAATTACCTCTATCAAGGTTAATCAGCTCAGTATTTCTAAATTCATGCACCCTCAAAGTCAAGGGATATAAACAAAATGTAGAGAAATTATTTTCAAGAATATAATGGGAATGGTCTCTAGTTCAATTCCTAATAGATTTGTTATTACTTTCTGAAAGTAAATGACTACATTCTTTACTGTATTTACTTGCATTATGGTCTGTGATGCATCCAGACTCACACATTAAGCTATGCCTACAGCAGCTTACGTTTTTTCCAGACTGCTTCTCCAACCTGTTCTAAATTCTTCCAACAGATAAGTTCCAGAAGCCTCCAAACAATTTTATCAGGTATTCAGAACAGTGACCATATTTCTCTGGTACAAAGTTCCTATATTCCTCAGTTGTATGTGGTCATAACCAAAATATCTGACAGAAACAACTTATTTGGGCTCACTGTCCTTATTTGTCATCTATTTCTGCAATAAAACACTGGTGAAAACCAACTTGGGTAGGAAAGGGTTTATTTTGCTTACATGTCTAGATCACAATCAATCATTAAGGAAAGAAAGTTAAGCGAAAACCTATAGATAGGAACTATATAGCAGAGACCATGAAGGAATAATGCTTACTGGCTTGTTCCCCATGGCTTACTCAGATACCTTCATTATACAACCCGGAACTACCTGCCCAGAAATGGCAACATCTACAGAGGGATTGACCCTACCATATCAATCATTAATCAAAGAAATGTACCACAGACTTGCCTACAGGTCTATATGATTGAGACAATTCCTCAATTAACATTCTGTCTTCACAGATGACTCTAGCTTGTATCAAGTAGACACAAAAACAAAAACAAAAAACCTAGCCAGCACATTCATAATTTCAGAGGTTCAAACTAGGGTTAATTGACCCCGTGTGGTTGGGCAGAACATCACAGTGGCAGAGGCATGTGGCAGAGTAGCTTATTCAACTTACAGCAGACAAGAATCAGAAAGATGTACAGGTGTGGGCCAGGAACAGTTTCTCCCAAGAAAATATTCTCAGTGACCTATTTCTTCTAGGTAGGACCTACCCCTAAGGTTTCTAGTACCTCCAAAAAGAGAACTACCATGTAAGGATGAATCCCTACAACAGGAACCTCTCCACAGGGCAACACTGTGGCCAATCTACAGCAGAAAGGAGAGATATGCATCACCAATGCTCAAACATGAGGCAACTAGGTCAGACCAAGTTTGTCCAGGGTATGCACTACAGTAAATACACAGCGACTTGGCTCAGAGTGAAGTGACTGACACTTTTCCACATCTTCCCTTCTTCGGGGAATTCATTGAATGGGGATGAATAGCAGAGAAATGCTCAGGCCCATCTAGGTCCTTAAACCAAATAACATCATATACCAATAAAATTTCATCTATCATCGAAGAGGAAAATGCAATAAAACCAGCAGTGTGCAAATAGATAGATAAGAACCTGGGTCGAGGTAGTTAGAGGTTGAAGAAAAGCGAGTGAGACTAAATTAAACAATGAAACAAAGGAAGGTCACACAGAAAGGAGATTTTCCGTGAATTCAAATGACTGTAAGACAGTGGATGAGATCTCTAGGTGCAATCACTTGGAGTTCATGTTTACACAAAAGAAAGACCAGTTTTCATGAAATATTGGGGAAAGCTGGGGGATATCTTTGTATTCATCTCCAGAAGGGGAAGGGGGCCAGGGAAAGAAGAGTCTAGGATGTCAAAGACAGAAGTGAGGCATGGAGGAATTGATTGCAGACACCTCTTCTAAGGAGCTCTTTAAATATTGTATGAATTCATATATGTATACAGTGAAATATGATCATATCTACCCCATTTCCCCCTCCAAATCCCCCCATATTCCCTTCACTGCATGCCCTTCCCAACTTCAAGTCCTCTTTTTTTAAATAGCACACTAAGTCCATTTACTGTTGCTCATATTCACATGTGTATAAAGTCACCAATGGGAACATGGATAGCCTACCAGTAGCCACAGCCTCAAAATAGAACGACATTCCCTCTCCCAACAATTATAAACCATCTTTATCATAGAAGAGTAGAGGAAACAGAAGACTGAAAAGGAGGCTTTGTCACAGGGTAGATAGTGGAGATAGACCTTGAACATACTCAGCCTAAAGTAGGAAGCTCAGTCAAGAAGAGAGGTGAATAAATGAGAAATGAAAGAGTGGGGTCATGTCTAGACAGATAGGCTGCACAATGGAAGCCTAGGACATTAGCAGCAGAGCCACGCTGGAGTCCAGCAGCCTTTATAATCACTACCAATTCCAAGGGGCTCATCTTCCCAACATGTGAGCAGCTCTCTAGCCAAGCTGGAGTCCAGTAGCCTTTATAATCACTACCAATTCCAAGGGGCTCATCTTCCCAACATGTGAGCAGCTCTCTAGCCAAGCTGGAGTCCAGTAGCCTTTATAATCATTCCCTATCCCAAGGGGCTGATCCTCCCAACATGTGAGCAGCTCTCTAGTTGTACCTGAGAAGCACTGAAAGTGACTCATGGGGAATTTTCCTTCTATGCAGCATGGAAAGGCACAGAATTAATGATCTGCTGAGTGGCACACAGAGACAGGGTAATTGAAGGGCAAACATCATGGGGTGGGGGTGGGAGTTAACTACGAGAAGAGTGATGAAAACATTTATTTCAGGTCCAGAAAGCAAATAAAGACCCTGACACAAGGCTTATTAACTGGAGATTCAGGAGGTCACAGAATTGTCCACACATGGTAATTTGCTACCACGCCTCTTTGGACCCTATGCCATGGTGGGAACACAGCACCAATACCACCCCGCACAGCAGTAGAAGACACAATCCTCTTGTCTTTTGCCAATGTATAAAAATAGATATTTGTTGATTTTATTTTTAATATAATTCTTACATGTCTTACTCCATTTCTTTTTCTGCAAACATTTCTGGTTGATGGAAACAACATATTGTTTTGGAACAGATATCAACATGAAGATGGGTCTTATATCATTTGTACAACCTTTCACTTCCTCAAAAGATTCTATGCTTTAAAAATTCTCTTAGTGATATAGCAGAAAGCACACTTGGACCATTATGACACAAATTAAAGACAGATTCTTTTGAATATTGGTTGCATTGGTAGGAAGTGATCCAAGTTTTCCTCAAGACCTGCTCTTTATCTCACTCCATCCACCTCTGCTCCTCTCATTAAGCACTTCCATCCCTCCTTACATGCTTACTTTCCATTTATTTTATTTCTCCTTTACTTTTACACAGTTTCACTTGTATTAAAGGTGGTTTTGTTCCTGTCTTTCTTTATTTCATCTTAAATTGCTACTGTGAGGTTTACCTGTTTCCTTGTAACTTTATGGCTGATTACTGCAGATTGAGTACAATCAATCTCTCTCTCTCTCCTCTCTCTCTCTCCCATCTTTCCATCCTCCAGAGTCTCTTGTAGCTGAGGATGCCCTCACTATATAGCTGAGGATGACTTTGAACTTCTGATCTCCTCCTGTCTCCAACTCTTCAGGGCTAGGATTTCAGGTGGTGTCACCATGCCTAGCGTATGTTCAAACCCAGTGTTTCACAGATGCTAGGCAAGCATTCTACTAATTGAGCCACATCTGCAGCCCCTCTGCTACACCTTTTTTGTTCTTTTTTTTTTTAAAAAAAAAAAAAAAAAGACCCAAAGTCTAATTTTAAAAGACAGCAGCACGGTTGTCTACATGTTGTTCTGTAATGGAAAGGGAAAGGCCTGTGGAGCAAGGGGGCTGGTTTTTGGTTTTGGTTTTGGTATTTTTTTTTTTGTCTAGCTTTCTTCTAATCTTGTTGGCAGCACTTGTTTCTCTGTTTTCAAAAGTTGCCTTTGTTCTGTCGTTCCCAGATTTCAGCCAGCATCTGTATAGTGGATTTCCAGCAGGAAATCAAGTCTTACCTCTCAGTTCAGGACATTTTCCACTTATCTTTAAAGGAAAGGGAACTATTAAAAAGAAACAGACCACAAAATGGCAGGCATCTGCTTTAATTTTCTTTCAAAGTCTTCCTGGCCAGGTAGCCCAGAGGAGGCCAACTCAAGGGCTGACTTCTAGAATCATCTTCAGGCAGATGATACAACCGCTGTCTGCCCACACTCCATCACCTGCTGCCAGTATAATCAGCTGTCCACTTCTTTTCCTATGCACTGATGTGTTCACTTCTACTTAGATAAATGCATTTTAATAGAAAACATTCTAAGATAATTATTATTTGTACCTAAAAAAAAACTTTCAGGAAATTAAATTTTGTGAGGGACATCACTGAGAAGCCTCTGTGTCTGCATGCCTGGCTGAGTCCCTTCCCCAAACTTAACCAGAGATGGCCTAGTGCAAAATTCCCAAGGGTTTAGCAGTGGAACCTCATTGTCCCTATACACATAAATGCAAGTGTGTACATTCCCTCTTTCTTCTAATTCCCCACTTCCAGGGCTCCACAGAACTCAGGCCCTCGGGATGGGTACCAAGTACTTATGAACAATACTACAACCTGCCACAGGATGGGGCTTGAGGTGGATTATTTATTATATAGACACCTGAACAAGGCAGCTTTTCTCTCAACACCCTTCAAAAAAGCCCCTGAATTCAGTGGTTAATGTGAAGAACTGTTGATTGTTCAGTTTCTGGTGAACTAGGAGAACACAAGAAAGGAGACATTAATTCTAATCAAAGGTAATATATGAAACATTGCGTGGAAATACACATTCTAAATTTTAAAGGATAGGTAAAATTTTGGCATAAAATACTATAGTTTGCATATGAATAGTACACCACAGTCAGTGAGTGATTAACATTTGGCTACTCATACTCAATAAAGAAATGACATTGCAGATGTTTGACACTCAGACTGGTGCAATTTGCACTGGTTTTTTGTTTTTGTTTTTATTTTTTCAGATGTCTTGGAGGAGCTATGTAGACAGTAAGTTTGCAGGTATGGAGTTCATGGAAAAGTCTGGAGTTCCATGAGGACACAAAAGGTACTTGACAACAGCGTGACATGCCAACTAGGTTACTTCCCATTGAAGTTCAATCTCCCCAAAGATAACCACTTCATTCTGAGTGTATCAGGAGCTCTTATCACAAGTAACAGAATGCCTTAATTCAAGCTGAACAAAATCAAAATCAGGAAAATGTGTATTTCATGTGCTGAAGGAACTGAAGAAGTGTCAATTTCAATGTCCCAAAGGCTCAGTGATGCCATCTGGGGTCCAGGTTCTTTCCATAATTTCTCTTTGTCACTGTTGAGGCTATCTTCCTCCTGAGGTGAAGGCTGCCTAGACTTGACAGTGGTTCCCCCCTTGGGTCTCACTGATTTCCATGAGCTGACATCAACATTGGGGATGGGGTGTGATGGCCAGAAAAGATTTTGACCAATGATCTCTAACAAAATGGATGTCGGTAGTAAAAGAAGATATTGTTCCATCCACAGACCCAAAGACGATAGGTAACAAGGAGGGCCCAAGGGGGGACACATGGATCTCCCTGGGAAGGGGAAATAGAAGAGATCTCCTGGTGGACTGGAGGCATGCAGGGATGGGTACTGAAGGATTGGGTTGGGGGATGGATGGAAGGGAAGAGTACTGAAAGAGATGACTGGAAAGGAGGAACATTTCAGGGTCAGGTAGAAACCTGATACAAGGGAAACTCCCATGAATCTACAAGGATTCCATCAGCTAAGATTCTTAGCAATAATGGATATGTAACCTGAACTAGACATTTCCTGTGATCAGATTGGTGACTCCCCCATTTGTCATCAGAGAGCCTTCATCTAGTAACTGATGGAAACAGATGCAGAGACCCACAGCCAGACATTACGCTGAACTCTGTAGAATCCTGCTGAAAAGTGGGAGGAAGGATTATAGGAACCAGAAGGACCAAGGTCATCACAAGAAAACCCACAGAAAGAGCTACCCTTGCTCACAGGAACTCACAGAGCCCTAGGAGCCTGCATGGAATCAACCTAGGCCCTCTACATATATGTTACAGTTGTGTAGCTTGATCTTCTTGTGGGACTCCTAACAATGGGAGCAGGGGCTGTCCCTAATACTTTGGCTAGCTCTTGGGAATTTATTCCTCATACTGGATTGCCTTGCCCATCCTTAATACAAGGAGAGGTGCTTAGTCTTACAGCAACTTTGTTGTAGAATATTATTTTAAGATGTGTTACATTTGTTTATGCTGTGAAACATTTTTTTTAATGATGCAAAGACATGCTGTATTCTTTTATGTTGCATTTGTTTAACTCTGTGAAGCTGTGTTACTGTGCCTATCTAAAACACCTTGTAGCTAGAGTTTTCCTGCCTGGCCCACAGTCAGGACAAATCTCTCTTACCCACCAGTCCCACAGCTGCTCAGACCCAACCAAGTAAACATACAGAGACTTATATTGCTTATAAACTGTATGGTTGTGGTAGGCTTCTTGCTAACTGTTCTTATATCTTAAATTAACCCATTTCTATTAATCTATAAGTTGCCACATGGCTCGTGGCTTACCAGTACCTTACATCTCGCTTGTCATGGTGGTGGCTGGCAGTGTCTCTCTGCCTCAGCCTTCCACTTCCCAGAATTCTCTTCTCTGCTTGTCTTGCCTATACTTCCTGCCTAGCTACTGGCCAATCAGTGTTTTATTTATTAACCAATCAGAGCAACACATTTGACATACAGAACATCTCACAGGAACACCTGATTGGTCTAATAAAGAGTTGAATGGCCAGTAGCGAGGCAGGAGAAAGGATGGGTAAGGCTGTCAGGAAGAGAGAATAAATAGGAGGAGAAATCTGGAGAGAGAGGATCGACAAGCAAAAAAAGAAGGGGCCAGCCACACAGCCACACAGTCACACAGCCAGACATGGAATAAGAAGAAAGAAAAGATATACAGAAATAGAGAAAGGTAAAAGCCCAGAGGCAAAAGCTAGACAGGATAAATTAAGAAAAACGGACAAGAAAAGCCAAGCTAAGGCCAGGCATTCATAAGAAAGAATAAGACTCCATGTGTATATTTATTCAGGAGCTGGGCGGCAGGCCTCCCAAAGAGTAAAAAGTAAAAACACAACCAACAACACAACTTGATAGGCCATGCTTTGTTGATACCCATGGGAGGCCTGCCATTTTTTGCACAGAAACAGAGGCACAGTAGATTGAGGGGGAGGGGCAGAGAGGATGTGGGAGAGGGAATGGGAAGAGAGAAGAGAGGGGAAACTGTGGTCAGGATGTAAAATAAATAAATTTTATATATATATATATATATATATATATATATATGAAAAAATATGTTCTTCCAAACTGAAATGGATAGAAAGATAGATAAAAAGATAATAGATAGACAATAAATAGACAGGAGATGAAAATTATTGATTAATAGATAATAGAGATGAAAAATTATTGATAGATAATAGGTGATAGATAATATATATAAGTAGGTAGATGAGAGATAACAGATGATAATATAAAAGTAGGTAGATGATAGGTCTAGATAATGATAAATATATAAGGTGATACATATAGACAGGTGAAACATAAATAAGTAAATAGATAATAGTTAGCTGATAAATGTGTAAGTAAACAAATAGTAGACAGACAGACAGGGTGATCACACAAAAATAGGAGAAAACTACCATTAACTGTGTCAACTGTGTCAAGTTTGGGGTAAATTCTCATATCCCTGTATCACTTCCCACAAACATATTTTTGTTTTCATTTCTGCTTTACCGGTGTAGAAAGAGATTCAAGGTCAAAAAACTCACTCAAGGTTCCAAAATTTCATCCATTTGTTTAACTCTAAAATACTGCAGCTATGTATCCTTAACTCTCTCTGCCCTCTACTATTGTTTTTGTATCAATAATATTTTTAAAGAAAACCTGTTTTATCAATACATGTGTACAGTTATATGGCATGTTCACACAGAACACACTCACACTGACCCTTTTGCAAAGACTCTCAGAGTTCTCACCTCTCCTTTGTCATACATGTCTGTCTTCACATTTTCTTTGTGATTACATGTTACAGCTGGAGGATTGTTTTCCCTCTTCACACCATATTGTTGCCTTTTAAGCTTCTACAATCATTATGATCACTTTGTAATAACCATGTACTGCTTCCACAAGTAAACTTTCCCAACATGGGAAGTCACTCCCAATGCAACATACTACAAACAACACTACCTATTGGTCCCCAAACCACCAGGAATTCTTCCTTTTTTCATTTGATTATTTCTTCATTTTCTATCCTGATGAGAAGAAATGCTGAGTCATCAGACACTAAGCAGCTGATAGCCCTAGACATGCCCAACAACTTGCCTTGCAACAGTGTTTTACTGATCTGTCCTGCTACACACATTCTAAGTATGCTGTTCACAAAACTGTAATCTTGGTCCAATGAATGGCCTTTATATTTTACTATTCAACAGAGATAAACTGCAAAGTCCATTTTTTGATAACTAAATAGATCAAACACTTTCTAGTATGTTTAATTTCTACTTATATTTCCTCTGTTCACACCATTTAGGGGCTATAGATGGTGTACATTGAGGAGGAGACTGAGGGAGGACTGGGATGTAGGCCCATTTCAAGAGAAAACTTGTGCAAAGTGAAAACTTCTTCCCTTATAACCTGGGCTTTTAAGTCCTGGGAACATGTTTTCAGCACTCAGCAATGAAGCCAGAGATGTGAGAGTCATTTGAGGGACATTAGGAGAAATGTTTTTACTAAGATTTATTTGGCTCATTCCAGACTATAAATTCATTACTTAGCTCAGTTTTACCATGTGTAGTACATAACCAGAGTTGTGTCAGCCAGACACATGAACCAATTGAAATTAGACTTAAAACATACTAATAAAGTGATGTATTTACTTGAATCTTAAATATGCTGTGTCCCAATCACTCTGAAGCCTAGACACAAACACACACACACACACACACACACACACACACACACACACACCCTGCTACACCACATGATAGTTCTTCAAGATACAGAACCTCATAGGACTATTCTAACCAAATATGAGGACATGGAGAAAGATGTCAGCAGATAAATAACCATAAGGAAAAAAATTAGCATTTCTTTCAACAGTTCTTTAGCTCTAACAGTGAGTATTTCTAAGAAACATCTGAGAAAATAAAAGAACCAAAGGCATGGAAGCTTACCCCAGCTTTCCAAATCACTACCTGTATTCTCCAGTAATGAAACAGTGGAAATCAATTGCATAGCTCTATGGAAAGTAAAAAAATAACAAGTCATCCACAACCAACATCAGGGGAAAGCCAGTTAAGAGGAGGACTTAGTGACTGGAGTTCACAGTTGTGGTCTTCAAAAGCAGCCTCAGCTTCATATACTTCCAAGCAATTTATAATGAACAGGGACCCAGACATTTCCATTCAAATTCTAGAGACATGTGTAGTGCCATTGGCAATATAAGTTTAAACAGCATTTTAAGTGATATATTCACACTGTGCTAAGTTGCTGTCATAGTGACTTTACCCTCAAGAACACCCTGGCAGCAGACCAGAGGGTGATTGGCTCTGCCTTGCATCTACCTGATTCCCAAGCCTTAGAGTGGCCTGCCTTGTGCTGCTGTGGCAGCCATCATATCAGTATCTTGTTTTGCAGTGTTTTTCCTCACGCAGTCTTACTAGATTTCCACTCAATAAGTATTCTTGGGGGTCTACTATGTGTAGGACATTGTTCTAGAAACCAGAAGAGGGCACAGAGAGTGCCCTGTTCAAATTAAAAGCAAGCAGGCCCTTATTCCCACACAATCCCTTCAGTCATAGGTTTCACCTTTGGGGTGGGTGAAAGACTAATATCATAAGCATCTTGGACACATAGGTCTATCCACCCAGTATATTTCTGGTCTATATAAGATTGAAAATGGTACTGATTGGCCAGCAACACCTATAGCCACTGGGAGAAGACAGGAGGGTACATGCATGCATGCCAAGCAAATGACTCTTGCATGGAGCACCAAGAATACCTGCTATAAAGTCCATCAGTCCTTCAAGTATTATTGTGATAGGATGGTGGCTAGGAATGATGTTGAAAGGGTGACCCTGTAAGAACCACCTCATGTTCTGCATGATCTTGGATAAGCAACTCGCCTTCTCTAATCCCCATGGCCTCTTGTTATGTGAGTTGTAAAAATCTTCTCTCTCTCTCTCTCTCTCTCTCTCTCTCTCTCTCTCTCTCTCTCTCTCTCTCTCTCTCCATTTCTGACATGGATCCTAAATTTCCATGGAGATTACAACTTGGGAAATAGATTAGTCTTGGCCATGTTGGAGTTCAGAGTGTATTTAGTAGAAAATCCAGGAGTATAGTGTAAAGAGAGAAGTGGGGTAATGGCCATAGGCTAAAGACTGTAAGAACCTCCATGATAGTTTTTGACCTGCATCCCATCTCCAGTAGTCAGCAAGCACCGGGCACAGAGAAATTAGGCAAGTATCTGGGCAATGCTATGTTTTTTGTTGTTTTATTTTCATTCCTCAAATTCCCTAACCTTCAGGAAGAACATGGATACCTCCACACATGTACAAAGGAACCTGCAGAAATGAATGGAGGAAGGGCCTGGGGGATGACTCAGTCAGTAAAGTGTTTGTCCTATGTCTTAATTAATGTCCCATTGCTGTAAAGAGACACCATAACCACAGCAACTCTTATAAAGGAAAACATTTAATTAGGACTGGCTTGCAGGTTCAGAAGTTTAGTCCATTACTATCATGGTGGGAAGCATGATAGTGTGCAGACAGAGAAGGAGCTGAGAGTTCTAGATCTGCTCTGCATCTGCAGGCAGCAGGAGAGAGAGTGACCCTGGACCTGTCTTGAGCATTTGAAAGCCCAAACCTATGCCCAGTGACATACTTCCTCCAACAAGGCCACACTTACTTCAATGAGGCCACACCTTGTAATACCACTCCCTAATCATTCAAATATGAGTCTATAGGAGCCATTCTTTTTCAAACCACTACACCCTTTTGTGGAGGGGCCCCAAAACAGCTTGACCACACAACTGCCCTGACAGGTTTAGGGGCCTAGACATAGCTTCTGTGATACTTACTGGCAGGCAACACCCAGATCCAGGAAAAGCCTTATGCTGACACCACCCAGGGATCCACCCAGGGGTGAGGAAGTACCTGACATCCCAAACTTTCCAACCATTAGATAAGGTGGCCAGATGTCCCTGAGTCTAGCACACACCAGTTTTTGTTTTACAGATACCCCTAGACAATTGTCAGCCAATCAGGGTCCCGAACCCTGGAAATCCCCTCACCCCAACCTCTGCTATGATAAAAATCCCACCCTGCTTGGGCTTGGGGCTCTCTGCTCTCACCACTGCCTTGGACAGAGAGAGAGACCAAGCTCAGAGCTTGGTCTCCATGGTGGTCTTTTGGGGGTCCCCACGATATGGGTATAACACCTATAAGCAGAGGACCTGAGTTCAGATCCTCAGCACTCACATAAAATCAGGTGTAGTGGCAAGTCTCCAATGCTAGCCCCAGAGAAGAGGACACAGGCAGATCCCTGGAGCTTGTGGGCTAGCACCAGCAAACAAATGAGGTCTAAGTTCAGTAAGAAACTTTGTCTCAAAACATAAGGTAAAGAGCAACTGAGGAAGACACCTGATGCTGCCCTCTGGCCTACACACACACACACACACACACACACACACACACACACACACACACACACACACATTACAGAACAGAGAGCTTACTAAAGAAATAGATGGAGGAATGTGGCCAGAGAAGTATGAGGAAAAGACAAGGAAAACAAGATGTCAGAGCCTATTCCTGGTCAAAGGGGAGTGTACAGTAACGTCAAAAAGTCAAGTAGCAAAAGATGAAAGAGATGCTAGGGCTTGAGTGACAGCTTTTGATCCCACCCGCTCCCACTCATTCTTGTGGTAGAGTCCTCCCTAGGGAGGGCTGGAAGGGGTGGAGAATGGGAGCAGAAGTGGAGGCTTGAGAAAGGTGCTGGGATCCTCCATGTATTCCCATGTGGGTAATGAAATCTGCTAAGCCCACCTCCCATTCCCTTCCTCTACAAGCTAAAAAGCAAATGGTAAAAACATTCCGTGTGTTCCTATTAGTTGAAACCTCATGATCATGCTTCTCCTTGCAATGCAGTCCTTCCATTAATGAAATCCAGTTAGAGTAAACTGTCTGCGTGGGAGGTGGGGCCCTGAGGGTGGCACCCGAGTTTCTGGATTTGAGAATCATTTTTTTACACTTTATTCCTCTCTTCCTTCCCTATCCTAACCCTGGAAGTGGGGGGTTAGGGTAAGACAAGCTAAAGTAAAGGAGGAGAAAAAGGACAGGACTTGAAAGAGACCCCAAACCTAAACAACAAAAACAGCAATTGATGTATTTCACAGCCAGCACAAATTAAACTAAACGGCCTCAGAAGCCAAATGGAAATCGTAATTCTTTTAGTCTTTGTAGCTCAGACACGTGTAATAGGCTTGGCAAGGAGTCAAGGAAAACAGGGGCCAAGCTTCGGTACATCCCAAAGAATCTAAAGCTGTTCCCTCTGGAGAAGCTAGATTACTGCACAGCTTGAGGGAGTGGCTGTCCCATCAGGTCCCATCTGGTCCCACTGGTCTGGGACCACTACTGGTTGAGGCAGGACCCTGGACCTCCTGGATAGTGGAGAGCCTAGGACAAGACAGGACAGATTGTCAGTTAGAACTGGAGTACCACGCATGCAGGGAGGAGTTTGGGTGAAGAAGCCTGCAAACCAACCAAGACCAGGAGCCGCCCAACAGCCTCCTGCTGTGGGATGGCCTGTATGTCAAACTGCTCTGATTGGTCAATAAATAAAACACTGATTGGTCAGTGGCTAGGCAGGAAGTATAAGCAGGACTAACAGAGAGGAGAAAAGAAAGAACAGGAAGGCGGAAGGAGTCACTGCCAGCCGCCGCCATGACAAGCAGCATGTGAAGATGCTGGTAAGCCACGAGCCACGTGGCAAGGTATAGATTTATGGAAATGGATTAATTTAAGCTATAAGAACAGTTAGCAAGAAGCCTACCACGGCCATACAGTTTGTAAGCAATATAAGTCTCTGTGTTTACTTGGTTGGGTCTGAGTGGCTGTGGGACTGACTGGTGGGTGACAAAGATTTGTCCTGACTGTGGGCAAGGCAGGAAAACTCTAGCTACAGCCTCCTTTAGAAAAATGGAAAGAAGCCGGGCGGTGGTGGCGCACGCCTTTAATCCCAGCACTCGGGAGGCAGAGCCAGGCGGATCTCTGTGAGTTCGAGGCCAGCCTGGTCTCCAAAGCGAGTACCAGGAAAGGCGCAAAGCTACACAGAGAAACCCTGTCTCGAAAAACCAAAAAAAAAAAAAAAAAAAAAAAAAAAAAAAAAAAAAAAAAAAAAAAAAAGAAAAATGGAAAGATGCCGGGCGGTGGTGGCACACGCCTTTAATCCCAGCACTCGGGAGGCAGAGCCAGGCGGATCTCTGTGAGTTCAAGGCCAGCCTGGTCTCCAAAGCGAGTTCCAGGAAAGGCGCAAAGCTACACAGAGAAACCCTGTCTCGAAAAAACCAAAAAAAAAAAAAAAAAAAAAAAAAAAGAAAAAGAAAAATGGAAAGCAGTGTGAGGAAGCTGCCAGGAAGCCACCTGATTAAATTTGCAGAGAGTCACCTGAGAAGAGGGACCTCTGCTCAGGAGCTCTGCTGGCCATTCTTCACCTCTCTGATCAGTCCTCAGGCTGCCAGCTTCTCCAAGGAAGAACTGAGGATTTGAGGCTCAGGGTGCATTGCCACTGCCACAGGTGGGAAAAGGTGAAAGTCTGGATTCGAACCTGATACTGCTCACTGAAAAGCTTGTGCCTGCTCAGCTAATGGGGGTTATCAAGCTTTCTATGAAGTGCCAGATGACAAATAAAATTTTTCAAGCCCAAGGGCCTTTTTGACTGTGCTGTTCTAGCCCAAAAGTGTCATAGAGACATAGGCAATAGGCAATCAGATGAGTGTGGCTGAGTTTCAATAAAACTTTATTAACAAAAATAAGTGGTCGGCTTATAGTTGGCTCACAAGCATAATTCAGCCATTCTTACACATGTATGTGTATGTATACATTACATATATACTTTTTAATTTTTGCAAATGAAAAAGAATGTTAGTCTAAGGCGATGACTCACAAAGTAAATTATTTGCTGTGCAAGCATGAGGACCTGCCTGAGTTCCCACAGCACCTACATAAAAATTAAAGGGACATGGGATCTGAAACCCTAGCTCTTGTCAGGAACTAAGACAATCAGATCCTGAGGGCTCACTAGCTAGTGAAGCAGTGAGTTCTAGATGTGGTGAGAGACCCTGTCTGAGAAAATAAAATGGAGAATCAACACACACTTTCACAGTGAGCATACACACATGTACAAATATGTCACACATGCACACACATATACACATACATACACACATGCATATATATACGCACACACACATATACACATACATACACACATGCATATATATACGCACACACATACACATACATATACACACACATACATATACACACATGCATACACACTTACACATGCACACACATAGACATAAATATATAAACATACAAATAGACATACACACACACACACACACACACACACACAAAGGATACAGCAATTTACTAACATAGGAACCACAATATGTAAGATTGCTCCCTACCCCATCTGGATACCCAAGACAGAAAAAAAAAAACAAAAAACAAACAAAAAAAAAAAACCTTTCACAGCTTCGGTAGTCACCTTTTGTATTAATAAGGATAAAGCCAAACCTGACTCCAGTGTAAGAATGAAATTAGGGCCAGGTGGTGGTGATGCATGCCTTTAATCCCAGCAGAGGCAGGCGGATCTCTGTGAGTTTGAGGCTAGCCTGGTCTACAGAACGAGATCCAGAAAAGGCGCAAAGCTACACAGAGAAACCCTGTCTCAAAAAAACAAACAAACAAACAAAAAGAATGAAATTAGAGCATCTATTTTTTGATGTAGATCTTGAATTATGCTGAGCATTTCCTAAATGCTATCGGCATCTATTTCAATGGATATTCAGTCATCAGCAATCCCACAAGGAACAATTTATCACTTGCAAGGCATGATTGAGAACAAAAACCTCAACTGAGGGTGAGGCCAGTGATCACACAGCTAAAGACCAGAACTGGATGAAAAGCTGAATTCTATGAATATAAAGCTGATTCTGTTCCACCCTTATGTAGAAGTAAAGAACTGCCCGAAGACTTGTAAAGACAGTATAAACAAAAACACATGATACCCGACACCAAAGCATGGATATCTGACACCACAGGGTAACCCAGCGTGATGAGTGCTTTTGTCAATTTGACAGAAGCAAGGAGAGAAACCTTGGGTATGTGATGGATTATCTAGATTAGGAAAATTAACATAGAAAGACTCACCTTAACTGCAGGTGGCACGATCTAAATAAAAAGGAGAGAGCAAGCTGAACACCAGCAGTCATTGCTTTCTGTCCCCTGACGACCGTGGGTGCCATGTGCACAGCTGCCTCCATCTCCTGACTGTGGGTACCATGTGCACAGCTGCCTCCATCTCCTGACTGTGGGTACCATGTGCACAGCTGCCTCAGGCTCCTCCATCCAGCCTTCCTGGCTATGATGAACTGTAAGCCAAACAAACACTTTCTTCCTTACCTTGTTTTGTGGAGGTCTTTAATCAAATTTAGCCAAAAGCCACCTACAAAACCCTGAGGGTCATTCCCCAGAGCTCTTGCCTGTTTGGTGGGTCAGACTTACAAGGCAACTTCCTAGAGACCACACACTTCATTTTGACATGCTTAAAAATTCAGCCTCCATGTGAAAGCTAATTTCTTAGGAAGTGTTCAAAACCAAAGCTTGAAGACACAGAGCTGTCTCCTATTGTCTTCCTACTGATTTGGACCACTAGAGCAGGCAAAGGGAAGTAGCATTTGTTTTCTCTCCTAGGGAGAGAGCAAGGCCACCCTGAAGTTCCAATCTTTCTGGAAGTTTAGTTCCCTAGTAAACAAAGCAAACTTGCCAGAAAACTCCAACAGAAAAGCTTTAAGGTCTTAATTCAGAAAAACAGTAAATAAATTGACTTTTAAAAAATCATTGCCCTGCTTGCACTCTGGACAGGTGCCTCATTCTTTGTGTCTTTGGGATGTCCATTAGTTTTCTGTAGCTACTTTAACCAATTACTGTCAAGTAAGTGGTTTATGAGGAGAAAAACTTATTCTTTCACAACTCTTGAGCCAGAAAGTTAGGGGTCAGTGGGGCTGTGCTCTGCTGGGGCTTTACAAGGGAGATCCCATTCTGTATTTTTTGAGCTTCTGGTGGTACACTGGTTTCTTGGGCCATGGCCACATCAATTTCTGTCTTTATCTTCATCTTCACAGTATGTTCTTTCTTCCTACGGAGATGCTTGTCATTGGACTTAGAACCCAGATGGTACATAGAGACCTTTTCCTAAATAGTGACATACTTGGAGTTTAGGCATTAGGACACAGACATGTCCTTTTTGAGTTGCAGGGGACTTAAATCAGTTCACTACAGAACCAAAGAGATGGACTGGGGAGATGGCCCTGCAGGCAGAGTACTTGCCATGCAAGGGAGAGTACCTACCTAGTTAAGAGCTCTGCTATCCATTTAAAAGTGAAATGTGGTAGCATGCATCTGTAACTCTAGGTCTCCAGGAGAATCCCCAGAAGCCCATGGTCTAACAAGCCTGGTATGCACAGAGGCAAACCACAAGAGACACTGCCTGGAGGAAGGTGATAATACCTAAGGTTATCCTCTGACCTCTGAATAAGTATCAATGCACATGTGGCACAGAGTGGGAGGGGTTGGGGTGCAGGGAATGAATCACAGAGATGCTTCCTGATTCCAAAGAACTCCGGAGTGTCAGAGCAGGACTGGACAACTACTCTATGCCCCTCGTCTCTCTTTCATTTTTCCTATGAGAAATCAAGCAATTTGACTGTAAGTTTCTGTGCTCAAAAGAGTAAATCTAAGCCTGCAATCTAACCCTCCCAGACCAGCTATTTCTCCTTGTATTTTTCCATTCCTCCCTCTATGGAAGGAAATACACCTCTGACTCTCTACCCACTGTGTTCCTGCCTGGTCTGGTTGAACCAACATCAGCCAGCCCCAGGAGACTGTACTTTTACAAATAATACACTGTCATAGAGAGTACAGTTTTCAGAGAAGATAATCTTGGTTAATGTCATTAATTTTGCTTCCTCCACTCTCTCTGCTCTGGTGCCAGCTTTGAGGCTTCCAACTGGACACTGGAAAGGGTTGGCTTGAACCTAGGTGTTGTGACTGAGGATAAAAGAGAAAGGCTGCTGGCCCTTTGTTTCCCAGGGAGCAATTTACCAGCAGAGACAGTGGCAAAAATAAAAATAAACAAGATGGGGCTGGGGCTGTCAAACCCCTGGAATTTTACAGAAAATTGATGGTGTGCGCATTGTGTTACAAATGCTATGAGAGCATATACTAATGGGAAAATAAAGGATCAATCAATAAATTCCTAAGCACCTGTTACACATTCGTGACCATATAAGCAGAGCTGATAGCTGCAAGTATCTATGAATTGTCAGGAAGACGATTTCTCCTTAAACTATATAATTTTGATGAATAAAAAAATATTTCATAACTAGGTCTATTGTTCTACAAGAACTGTGAGACACTTAGGGCCTGTTTATATCACAGCTCAGACTGACATGTGAAAATTGAATCTCCCCAATTCTGAGACAGCTGTATACTATTAGATGATTTAAAGCTTAAAAGTAACTTCAGATTAGACCAGGTCCCTTGCTAATGGTTTTTAAGATAAACTGCTCCCAGGAAATGTAGTACAGTTCACAAGGACATATAGCCAGCTGTCTGATTTGTTGAACCAAGCAATAGGTGCAAAGCAACCTAATTACTATGCCAGTTTCTCTTGCTAGGTCTGGTTGATAACACAGGACAGTAATTAACTCTCTGCACAAATTCCTAACCTCAGTTTCATGATACATACAGACATGTAACCTGAAGGCTCAAAGTTCAGCCAGCTAACTGTTCTTTATGTTGGATCCTGAAATTATGTGAGTGACAGAGAGCAGTTAACTAAGGTCTAGAGACAAAAACAGCTTTCATTCAGAGACACCTTGGGGGAAGATTTTCCAACTGGCCAGGGGTACAGAGTATAATCTGACTTCATAACCCCGAGAACGAGTTGCAGGTTTCCTTATTTATGGTCTAAAATTACATGCAGGACAGAAAAATTCATTTTAAAATTTAAAACACTTTTAGTGTCACTTGTACTTGGAGAAGGCTAAGTGAGCTTATCCATGCTCACACCTCCCCACCCCTCCCGCCTGCCCTGCAGTTCATACACCAGGGCGCTGGTTGTTGTATTCTCCCTGATGACACATCTCTCCCACCCACCCACCCCCTGTGTGTGTGTGTGTGTGTGTGTGTGTGTGTGTGTGTGTGTGTGTGTGTAAACAATCCTAGTCCAAGAGAGCCTGACATTTTGTGATTATTAATCATGAAATGTTAGTTTAGAATGTTTATTACACTCTAAAGTATAGGATATATGCATGATTTCCATATTTTTCTTAGACTCCTCAGTAGTTTAGAACTCCCTTAAAATTTTTTTTATAAGATTCTCTCTTTAGTTAGATAATAAAATGACTGGTTCTTTCTTTGCAGCTGCAGCTGCAAATTCCAGTCCCACCAATTAGGAAGCTGAGATTTATTACAAATATGGTGTCAGGATGACTCTGTTTCTTATTGTTTACTGGAATGTGACCTCAAAATGTAACTCCTATATTCAACATGAAAGAGTCTGTTGGATATATATAACTGTTGAAGAACAAAGAGATTTGGAGCAACAAGAGAACGCAACATGAGAGGAGCCAACATGAGAGAATAAAGAGTAAAAAAACATCAATAGGTGTGAATGTGTCTTTTTCCTAAGCCCCTCAAATAGAAAAACATAGTTTAGGCCAACATCATGGATTTCTTTACAACTCTGTGCTGTCTGGAGGATAGAACTTCAGGACAGCAATAGGTGTGATGTGTCTGACTGTCCCATCTCAATTCAACATAGTTCTTGAAATTCAATGATGATGATTATGATGAGTCTCCCTTAGCCCACCTTCCACTCCCCGTGTGTGGAATGAGACCACCACAATCAACAGATCCAGGTCCAAAGAGTCCCATAGTATTGTGAATGTCACAGCTCTAGCCTGAGCTTTGGAGTTTTCATCAAAGGAAGGGAGTTTGTGAGCTAATCGGTCTCTGCAGTTCATGCTGGTGTGCATAAATGTCAATCCTTATTCAAAGCCATAAATCTTATTAAATTACACTGAAATTGGAGTCATCATACTTTGAGGCTATTTAGAGATGAACTTTATCCTTGGCTCCAAAGTGCTCCTCAATTTAATAAAGAAAAGGCACCTACCCAACAACAAACAAACAGAAAAATGAAGCGTAACTGAAGAGTTAAATAATTACACATTGTTCCATGACTCTAAGTAATGCAACAAGAAATTGATTTTTACAAATAAATAAATGGTCCAGATAATGGGCCATTGAATGATTATGCAGAAACCAAAATCAACCTACCATCTGACTATATAGATACATTTTTATTAGAACACTACTGAGGAAAGTCTACAGCTATCTTCAGTCTACAGCAGAAGTGTTGAGGAGTTTTAAGAGAGGCCATTTAGTTCGTGAAGGCTAAAATATTTTTACTATCTCTGAAGGTAAGTATACAAAGCCCCAGTCTAGATGAAAAAATATGTAGCCTGAATCTTACAAAGCCTCAACAGTGAGGGAAGGCACCCTGGAAGAAAGTGATTAGATGTAGGGCATAAGAAGTAACCAGGTAATGGGAAAGCAAAAAAGAGAAAAAGACCTAATTGTTGTAGAGTTCCAGAGCTAGAAATCACTTCAAAGGAGATTGCTATCAAGATGGAATCTTCTTTATCTCACACCTGAGTAAATCCTAGACAGCTCACTTTTGAAGACAGCAAATACTTGTGCATGATACCATCAGCTTCACTGTGGTCCATTGAAGTCGTGGGACTGTGGAAATGGGAAATGCTTCTGTTCAGGGAACTGAAATTTACTTTCCTGGTAACTTCTTGCTTGTTCTTCCATTTGTCTTTCTTCCGATTTTTGGAAACAGAAGACAGTTGCTTTCAAGCTCGTCTCTCCACAAGATGGTGGTGGTGTACACCGTTAATCCCAGCACTCAGGAGGCAGAGGCAGGTGGATCTCTGTGAGTTTGAGGCCAGCCTGGGCTATAGAGTGAGTTCCAGGAAAGGTGCAAAGCTACACAGAGAAACCCTGTCTCAAAAAAAAAAAAAAATTCCCAAAGAACAGTTCTCCTGTATCATTATAATAAGGCTCCTGAGCAACCATGCTGACCTCCTCTACACATACTCTTTCTATTAGGACACCCATTCCCAGGATAGTACAACAAACCAGCCTCATTGCCATCTGAATTTATCTTCAGTGGCTCCCTCATATCTCCCTCCACTATTTTCCTGAAGTGCAATGGGTTTATTAGAACCCTCATTTTGAACTCAAGTAGACTTTCATAGAAGTCCCAGAGCCTCTTTTTTATATCTCTCTTGTTACTTCAACACAGACTGTAGGACTATACTGAGAGCTGGAGGTGATGGTTGTTTGCAAAGAGCTCATGACATAGTTAACCTTCTCAATTTTACTTCTCCTACTAGGTAGTCACTTCTGCTAATGAAGTCTGACATCACAGGGTAATTGGTCCACAAAGTAAGCTTTATTCTTTGCCAAAATTCCCTGTGTGTGTTTCCATTTTTTTAAAAAGTCTACCATCTCTCTTTCTGGGAAAAGTGGACTCATAACCTACCCTCCAGAGCATATTAAATCCAATTACAAGCTGTTCTTCTGTGTTGCTTGGCTCCCTCTGTGCTCAGTCTCTTGTGCCTGTGAGCAGCACAGTCTGCTTGTCTCCACTCCTCTGATCTGGGCATTACTCTTGATTTCCTGTGACTTCCTGTTTCTTCAGAACAGTGCAGAAGGCTCTGCCTGACACTAAAGTGATCCTGCTAGACCCTTAACCCAGCAGTACTTCATAGCCAAGGTACCCTGGGTTCTCAGATGTTCCCGGGGTATACCTTCTTGTTGCTGTGACAAAAACTTGATAAAAGCAACTTAAGGAGGAAGGGTATATTCTGACTCACAGTTCAAGGGTACACTCATCATGATGTCTCCATCAGCTGAGACAGCTGGTCACACAGAATCTTCAGTCAGAAAGCAGAGAGAGGTGAACAAAGGTGCTCAGCTCACTTTTCTTCTTTTTATTCAGTCCAGGCTCCCAGCCTGTCACAGAATGGTGTAACCCACATTTAGGAATCTGTACATTTCAATTAACTTGATCTAGAAAATCCCTCACAGGCATGCCAGAGACTCATTTCCATGGTGATTCTAAATTCCTTAAGTTGGCAATTGAAACTGATCATCATATCCTTCTATACTTGGTAACTCCACCAAAACTTTTCCCAATTCTTGGCACAAAGATGAAGACAAATTCTAAATGAGAGCTCAGTAACTACATAAATGTGTGTGAGTTTGAATACAGGCTGCAGAAATGTCTATCAATCATTTAGTATCAAGGTCATGGTAATGGACCCCAAAAATATCTGGCTCTAAATCCTATAATGTATGACTATGTTACCTCACATGACAGAAAGGATTCTGCAGGTATGATTAAGTTAGAAGGAATGTGTCAAGGTGTGTGGATGAGTCAGCACAATAACACTTAAAAGTAGATCCTTAAAATAAGAAAATCAAATTGAAAGCAGGTTATGCAACTGAGAAAGTCGCTCTCAACAGTAAAATGAGCGCCAGGAAGCAAGAGCAGTGAGAAGGCTCTAGAATCATAAAGATCCTACAACATACAGCAGGAAGGCAGCCCTGCAGATGCTCTGGTTTCAGTGAAGGAAAACTTGAGTCAGACTTCTAACCCACAGAACTCTAACCTAGTAAACTGCTACTGTTTTTAAGGCACTGTTTGTGTGGCAGTAGCAAACTAATACACTCAAGAAAAAATAGACAAGAAATAAGATCTAGAAGAAGTGATCATCAGGACAAGCCATGGGGAATGAGAGTTTTAAGAAGTAGAAGAGGCAAGCCATGCCAGTCACCTGCCCTTGCACCCTCAGTTCAGATACAAAAGACCCAAGCCACTGCCGACACCTTTTCCTACTCCACCAACTGCCCCTGCTTCCATCCCCTGAATCCCACATAAATGGATATCCACTGCTCAGGTGTAGGCCATGCCAATCAGAAGAACAGGTACAGGTTATACCAGCCAAAAAGGATAGGTGAACTCAGAGACTCGCTGCTCAAGCAGAAACCATACCAGCCACCAGAACTCTGGTCCCTAACTCTGACAGAGACACCTTGTGGGACCAGAGACTATACCAGCCACCAGAACCCCAGATAGGCAGCCTACCCATCGACCTCCTTCACTGTCTCAGTGCCTCCCCACACACACATTATCTCCAGTCTTTCCTCACTTTGTCCTACATCAAAACTCAGGCAGGTACCTCCTGCTGGAACAAAAGTCATGCTGGCCACCAAAAATCCAAGCCACAAAGACCAGAAGACCAAATAGGAAACAGAAAACAAGGTGGGGAAAAAAACAGCCAATAAAGAAAAACTCAGAAACCGGCACCTAGACCTATAATCATCCCAAAGCCAGATACCTAGACACCAGTGCAAGAATGCAATCAACAAAAGCCAAGGCAGTATGGTACTACCAGGGCCCAGCTATCCTACTATAGCAAGCCCAGGATATTCCAACACAGCTGAAGCACAAGAGAATGACCTTAAAACCAATTTTATAAAGATGATAGAGACCCTTAAAGAGGAAATGAATAACCCTCTTAAATAAGTCCAGGAAAACACAAACAGGAATAAAACCCTTAAAGAGCCAAGCAAGTCAAGAAAAACAAACAGGTAAAGGAAATGAATAAAACTGTTTAAGACTTGAAAATGTAATAGATGCAATAAAGAAATCACAAACTGAGGGAACTCCTGGAGATGGAAAAACTAGATAACCAAAAGGGAACTACAGATGTAAGCACCATCAACAGAATACAAGAGACAGAAGAGAGAATCTCAGGAGGAGATGATATGACAGAAAAAAATAATACATAGGTCAAAGAAAATGTTAAGTCCCAAAAATTCCTAACACAAAACATGCAGGAAATCTGGAACACTATGAAAAAGGCAAATCTAAGAATAATAGGAATAAAAGAAGGGAAGAATCCCAGCTCAAAGACCCAGAAAACATTTTTAACAAAATCATATAAGAAAAATGTCCTGATCTTAAGAAGGACATGCCTATAAGGCACAAGAGCTTATAGAATACCAAAAATATTAGACCAGAAAAGAAAGTACCCCTACCACATAATAATAAAACACTAAGCATACAGAATAAAGAAGGAATATTAAAAGCTGAAAGGGGGAAAGGTCAAGTAACATATAAAGGCACACCTGTTAGAGTTATACCTGACTTCTCAATGGAGACTCTACAATGTCTTGCAGACTCTAAGAGACCACAGATGCAAGTCCAAACTATAATACCCAGCAAAACTGTCAATCACTATATATGGAGAAAACAAGATATTCCATTACAAAGTCAAACTAAAAAATACCTATCCACAAATCCATCCCTATAGAAGGTACTAGAAGGAAAACCCCAACCTAAGGAGGCTAACTGCACTCATGAAAACACAGGAAATAAATAATCTTACACCAGCAAAATCAAAAGAAAGGAAACACACACACACACATACACACACACACACACACACACACACACACACACACACACACAACAAACAACAACAACAACAAAATAACAGGAATTAACAATCATTGGTCATTAATATCTCTCAATATCAGTGGACTCAATTCCCCCAATAAAAAGACACAAGCCTTAGACTACTGGCAATAGTCGAGAGGGTGCCTGTACTGGCCTACTCCAATGATCAGATGGCTAAATACCCTAACTGTCATCATAGAGCCCTCATCCAATGACTGATGGAAGCAGATGCAGAGATCCACCACCGGGGACCAGGCCAAGCTCCAGAAGTACAACTGATGAGAGAGAGGAGGGATTCTATGAGTAAGGGACATCGAGATCATGATGGGAAAATGTACAGAGACAGCCAGCCAAACTAGTGGAAACGCATGAACTGTGTGGATCAATAGCTGAGGAGCCCCCATGGTACTGGACTAGGCCCTCTGGATAGGCAAGACAGTTGTTTAGGTTGAACTATTTAGGGGGCCCCCAGACAGTGAGATCGGGGCTCATCCCTGATGCATGAGCCAGCTGTTTGGAGCCTAGTGCCTGTGGTGGGACACTTTGCACAGCCTTGGTGTGGGGTGGAGGGGCTTGGACCTACCTCAGCTGGGTATGCCAGGCTCTGCTCTCTCCTCATGGGAGACCTTGCCTTGGAGGAGGTGGAAATGGGTAGGGTTGGGGGGAAGGCTGGGAGGTGGAAGGAGGGAGGTGAAGAGAATCTGTGGTTGGTATGTAAAATGAGTAGAAAATCTCTTAATAATAATAAAAAAAAAGCACAAGTTAACAGAGTGGATGCAAAAACAGGATTCATCTTTCTGCTGCATACAAGAAACACACCTCAACACCACAAATAGATATTACCTCAGAATAAAGGGTTGGAAAAAGATTTTCCAAGCAAATGGACCAAAGAAACAAGCTGGCATAGCTATTTTAATATCTAACAAAATAGACTTCAAGCCAAAATTAATCAGAAGAGACAGAGGAGGACATTTCATACTCATCAAAGGAAAAAATCCATTCAGATGACACTTCAATTCTTAACAACTATACCCAAACACACGATCATCCACATTTTAAAAGAAACATTACTTAAGCTTAAGTCACACATCAAACCTCAAATACCAATAGTGGGAGACTTCAGTATCTCATGCTCACCAATGAAAGGTCATCCAGACAAAAACAAAACAGAGAAATAATGGAGTTAACAGATGTTATGAACCAAATGAACCTAACAGATATATACAGAACATTTCACTCAAACACAAAAGAATATATCTTCTTCTCAGCACCTCACAGAACTTTCTCCAAAATTGACCACATACTTGGTCACAAAGCAAGTGTCAACAGATACAAGAACAATGAAATAACTCTCTATCTCCTATCAGATCACCACTGATTAAAGCTAGATTTCAGAACCAACAAGAAGCCTACAAACTCATAGAAACTGAACAACTCTCTACTAAATTACTACTGGGTCAGGAAGAAATAAAGTAAGAAATTAAAGACTTCCTAGAATTCAATAAAAATGAATTCATAACACACAAAAACTTATGGGACAAAATGAAAGCTGTCCTAAGAGGAAAGTTCATAACACTAAATGCCTGCATAAAGAAATTGGAGAGTTCTTATACTACCAACTTAACAGCACACATGAAAGCTCTAGAACAAAAACAAAAAAAAAAACAACAGGAGTAGATGGCAGAAAATAATCAAACTCAAGGCTGAAATCAATAAAATAGAAACAATGAAAACAAGACAAAGAAACAATGAAAGAGTTGGTTAAGAAAATCAGCAAGATAGACAAACTGTTATCCAAACTAACCAAAAGACAGAGAGTGAATATTCAAATTAACAAAATCAGAAACAAAATGAGAGACATAATAACAGACTCCAGGGAAATCCAAAGAATCATTAGATCATACTTGAAAAGCCTGTACTCCACAAAATTGGAAAGTCTAAAAGAAATAAACAATTTCTTGATAGGCACCACATACCAAAATTAAATCAAGATCAGATAAACAATTTAAAACAGACCAATAAACCCTAAGGAAATAGAAGCAGTCATTAAGTCTCCCAACCAAAAAAAAAGCCCAGGGTCAGACAGTCTTAGTGCAGAATTTAACAAGACTTTCAAAGAAGAGCTAATGCCAATACTCCTCAAATTACTCCATAATATAGAAACAGAAGGAACTTTGCAAAATTCATTTTATGAGACCACAGTCACCCTAATAGCAAAACCACACAAAGATTCAACAAAGAAAGAGAATTACAGACAAATTTCTCTCATGAACAATGATGCAAAAATATCCAATAAAATACTTGCAAACCAAACCCAAGAACACATCAAAAAATCATCCATTATGATCAAGTAGGCTTCATCCCAGAGATGCAGGGATGGTTCAACATATGAAAAATCTGTCAATACAATTCACCATATAAACAAACTGAAAGAAAAAAGAAACACGAGCATCTCATTTGATGCTGAAAAGACCTTTGATAAAATCCTACATCCCTTCATGATAAAAGTGTTGGAGAGATCAGGGATATAAGGGATATAAACATAATAATTTATAGACAATTTATAGCAAGCCTATAGGCAACATCTGATTAAATGGAGAGAGACTCAAAGCAGTTCCACTAAAATCAGGAATGAGACAAGGCTGCCTACTCTCTCCATACCTAGTCAATGTATTATTTGAAGTTTTAGCTAGAGCAATAAGACAACAAAGTGAGATCAAAGGAATATAAACTTGAAAAGAAGCCAAAGTATCACTATTTGCAGATGATATGACAGTATGCATAACTGACCCAAAAACTTCTACCAGGAAAGTCCTACAGCTGATGAACATCTTCAGCAAAGTGACTGGATACAAGATTAATTTTAAAAAAATCAGTAGTTATCCTATATACAAATGATAAATGGGTTGAGAAAGAAATCAGGGGGGAGGGGTGCAGTCTGGGATTGTTGGGGGTCAGTTTAAGGAGTATTAGTAGGCCATGGGTGGTGTCTTATCTGGGATCTTGCTCATAAGTTGATACTAGCTGTAAAATAAAGGATAACTATGTTACAATCCACAGACCCAGAGACTAGGAAGCAAGGAGGGCTCAAGGTAGGACACCTGGATCTCCCAGGGAAGGGAAAATAGAAAAGATTTCATGAGTGGACTGTGGGTGGGTGGGGATAGGAACATGAGTGATCAGATTGGGGAAGGGGACTGAGGGGAGAGAGTACCCACCAAAAGAGATTACTGGAAAGAGGGGCATTTTGGAGTCAGGTAAAAACCTGGCACAAGGGAAACTCCCAGGAATCTACAAGGATGACCCCAGATAAGATTGTAGCAATAGCAGATATGTAGTCTGAATTGGCCATCTCCTGTGACCAGGCAAGACTTTAAGTGGAGGGAGTGGGAAACCAACCCAGCAACTTAACCTTCTACCTACAATTTGTCCTACCTATGGAATGTGCTGGGGTAAGGGTTGCCTAGAAACAAGGGTAGTGGTCAATCAATGACTGGTCTAGCCTAAAACCCATGCCAGGATAGTAAGCCCACCACTAGCACTGCCTAGAACACCAGGACCCACAGGCAGGATGACCGAAAGACCTAGGATTGAACCAAATATGACTGGAGAAAAAAATTATCAGTGTAATGATGCCTAATAATACTTTGCTATACTCATAGATTGGTGCCTAGCCCAGTTGTCACCAGAGAAGCTTATCCAGCAACTGATGGAAACAGATGCAGAGACCCACAGCCAAATATTAGGCAGAATTTGGATAATCCTGCAGAAGATGGGGAGAAAGAATTACAGGAGCCAGAAGAGTCAAGCACACCACAAGAAAACCACAAGCACCCACAGAATCAACTAACCTAGATTCATAGGGGTTCACAGAGACTGAACTGACAACCTGCATGAGACTGACATATAGGCACTCTGCATATATGTTACAGTTATATAGCTTGGTCCTCATGTGGGACTTCTAACAGTGGGTGCAGGGGATGTCTCTGAGTCTTTTATTGGCTTTTGGGGACCTACTCCTCATACTGGGTCGCCTTGCCCAGCCTTAATAAATGGGGAAGTGCTAAGTCTTTCTGCAACTTGATATGCTATGTTTTGTTGATATCCATGGAGACCTGTCCTTTCCTGAATAGAAACAAAAGAGGAGTGAATTGGGGAATAGGAACAGAGCAAGGTCGGAGGAAGGACTGGAAGGAGAGGAGGGAGAGGAAACTGCAGCCAGGATGTAAAATAAATAAATAAATAAATAAATAAGGATGTAAAATAAATAAATAAATAAGGATGTAAAATAAATAAATAAATAAAATTTTAATGAAATTAAAATGCCTGTAGTAAAAAAAAAAAGAAAGAAAATAGAAATTAGAGGAACAGCACCCTTCCCAATAGCCACAAATAATATAAAACATCTTGAGGTAACTCTAACCAAGCAAGTGAAAGACTCGTACAACAAGAACTTCAAGTGTTTGAAGAAAGAAATTGGAGAAGAGATCAGTGCTGTGGGATAATTCTTCTGTATGCTGTGAATATGTATTACTCTTTCATTGGTTAATAATAAAGCTGATTGGCTGATATATAGCAAGGCAGGATAAAGTTAGGTGGGACAATCAAACTGAGGACTCTGATGAAGAAGGGTAGAGTCAGGGGAGATGCCAGTGAGCCACACAAGAAGCAAGATGCTAAAGGACAGGTAAAGCCAAGAGCCACATGGCAATACATAGATTAATAGAAATGGGTTAATTTAAATTTAAGAGCTAGGTAGTAATAAGCCTGAGCTATCGGCTGAGTATTTTATAATTAATATAAGCTTCTATGTGTTTATATGGGACAAAAAACTCCAACCTCCATCTACATATCAGAAGATGGAAAGATCTCCCATGCTCATGGATTGGCAGGCTTAACATCATAAAAATGGCATTGTACCAAAAGCAATCTACAATTCAATGTAATCCCCAAAATATTTCAACATAATTCTTTACAGACCTTGAAAGAACAATACTCAACTTCATATGGAGAAACAGAAAACCCAGGAAAGCTAAAACAATCGTGTACAATAAAAGAGCTTCCAGCCAGGCAATAGTGGTACATGCATTTAAATCCTAGCACTTGGGAGGCAGAGGCAGGTAGATCTTTGAGTTCAAGGCCATCCTTGTCTACAGAGTAAGTTCCAGGTCAGCCAGGGATACACAGAGAAACCCTGTCTTGGGGAGGCGAGGACGAACTTCCAAAGATATCACTATCCCTGATTTCAAGCTGTACTACAGATCTATATTAATAAAATCCACATGCTATTGGCATAAAAACAGACAGGTTGATCAATGTAATCAAATCAAATACCCAGACATAGATCCACATCCCATGGACACCTGTTTTTTGATTAAAAAAAAAAGTCAAAAATTCACAATGGAAAAAAGAATGCATCTTCAACAAATGGTACTGGTCCAATTAGATGCTGGCATGTAGAAGAATGCAGATAGATCCAAATCTGTCACTCTGCACAAAACTCAAGTCCAAGTGAATCAAGGACCTCAACATAAGACCAGAAACACTCCTTATAGAAGGGAAAATGGGGAAGAGCCTTGAACACATTGGCATAGGAGACAACTTCCTGAACAGAACACCAATACCACAAGTACCATGACTGACAATTAATAAATGGGACCTCATGAAACTGAAAAGCTTTTTTCAGGCAAAGAACAACATCAGTAGGGGAAAAAATGGTAGCCTACAGAATGGGAAAAGATTTTCACCAGCTCCACATCAGGACTTAATATCCAAAACATATAAAGAACTCAAGAAACTAGATATCAACAATCCAAATGATCCAATTTAAAAATGGGGTACAGATCTGAACAGAGAAGTCTCAACAAAGGAATCTCAAATGACTGAAAACACTTAAAAAAAATGTTCAACATCTGTGGTGGTATTTTATTCGTACTGAAATGTGATTTTAATTGTATGTTAATAAATAAAGTTGCCTGGGGGTCAGAGCTATTAGAGCCATAGAAAGTGCATGGCGGCGGTGGCACACACCTTTAAGGACCTGGAGGGCGGTACATACAGGCAGTGACGAGGCAGTCACGTGTTTGGGTTTACAACCAATGAGAAGGCAGAACAGCTAGACTATATAAAGACATACACACAGGAAGTAGGTCCCTTTCGGAGAGCTCTCTTGACTGAAGAGGATCGCTGAAGAAGGAAGGGTGAGGCTCTTAGCTCTGACCTCTTGGCTCTGTGTTTGTTATTTAATAAGATGGTTGGTTACATCTACATTTGACGCCCAGTGTAACAAGAATCCATTAAAAACCACTTAACTTGGCTTGGTGGCAGGTCCGGTTTCCCACCTGGGTGGCGGGCAGGTCCGGTTTCCCGCCAGGGCGGCAGGCCCCCTAGCCCCGGCCCAGGTTGGCTTGGCCTCAGGCCGGACTAACCTTGATCTACTTGCTTAAAGCCGGTGCTACAAACAACTCAGGCCTGCCCTGCCAAACAGGGCCCCTGCCTGTAAAGCCAATGCACGTGGTTGGAGCTTAAGGTAGCCAGAGCCAAGGCTTGACTAGGCTCAAGCGGGAACACGTGGCTGGATTCAAGCTCTTAGGCAGAACTTATGGCTACGGTTCTTGCGTGTTCTCTCTCTCTCTCTCTCTCTCTCTCTCTCTCTCTCTCTCTCTCTCTCTCTCTGGATTCACACCTCAGACACTAGGTGGCTGTTTTGAAATTCCCTCGGATTGGTACTGTTCTACGAGGACTTGGTAAGTCACTTAACATATCAGATATTTTAAAGGAAACTATTTAAAAGAGAAATTTTTTTCCACATTAAAAAAAATGGGTTTTCTGTGTTCATTGGAAGAAAATTGGGCTTTGTTTGCAATTTTAGGCAGTCTGACAATAGAACAGCTGTATGAGAAGATTAATGTTGATCGAATTATGCATTTTATTACTATGCTTATCCTCATTTTACTATTTAAAAAGATAGTCAATTTAAGTTCCAGGGTGACAGCTTTAAAAAAACTTGTTAAACCTGTAAAAACTCAGACAGAAGAAACTAACAGTGAAGTTGCTTCAAGATTGGATCATAGGGTTACAGAAAGAAAGCCTGTTTTCACACAGTCACCCTTAGTTTGTCCAGTAACCGTACAGCAGTTGCCTGATCAAATGACTACACAAAATATTTGGGCTCCAATTGAAATGTTAGATTTACGAAGGTTAAAGGAGGCAATGGTATCTTATGGCATGCATTCCCCATATGTAAAGCAAATGTTAAACTCTTGGTCAACATATAATAGGATTGTACCACAGGACTGGTGGGAGCTGACACAAGCTGTTCTTGAACCCAGTTAAAGGCTTCAGTGGCTAACTTGGTTCAAGGATGAAGCTAAAAACATAGAAAAACAGTGGAGGGATAAAGGAATACAAGTCTGCCAGGATCAGCTTATTGGAGAAGGTCAATATGCTTCAGCACAAACACAATGTTTATATGATGTCCAAACCCTAATTTTATGTCGAACAGCAGCCTTGAATGCATGGGACAGAGTTGAGGAACCAGGAAAAAAAACTGAGTCATTTACAAAGGTTGTACAAGGCCCAAAAGAATCTTTCACAGATTTTTTTACAAAGACTGGCTTCAGCAGTAAAGAGAATGGTCCCGGATTCAGAAGCTAGTAAGATAATAATTGAATCTTTGGCCTTTGAGAATGCGAATGCAGCATGCAAAACAATAATCAGGCCATTAAAGGCAAGATCTGCACCTTTGGAAGATTGGATTAGAGACACGGTTAATGCTGAAGCTCATGAGCATGATGATATGTGGGTAGGAGAAGCAATTTCAAAAGGTTTGAGGAATGTTAGATGTTTTGGATGTGGAAAGCAAGGACATTTGAAAAGGGACTGTAAACAGGTCATTCCTAGAAACAATGTTTCTTCAAGGAACAATGGCAACAGAATGCCCCTTCCTTCTGGAGTATGCAGAAAATGTGGTAAGGGAAAACACTGGACCAACGAATGTAGATCAACAAGGGACAGACAGGGTAATCCTTTGCCTCAGTCTTCGGGAAACTCCCAGAGGGGCCTCATGCAGGCCCCAATAGCAAATCCAGTTCAAACCTTTCCTGCAGTCATAGAGCAAACCCCTACTCAGAGCAATTAAATAACCAAATGCCTATTGGAATAAGTCATGCTGGTCAGGATGATGAAACAGAGAGAATGGAAAATTCAGGAGAAAACATAAAGAAAATTTTTTGGCAAACTTCTATTAATGAACAAAGACCAAAATTATCGAAAAAAATAAATGGTGTTTTGTTGTCTGGTCTGGTAGACACAGGTGCGGACATTACCATAATTGCACCAGAATTTTGGCATCCAACGTGGCCTCTTCAGGAGGTAAATGTTCAACTGTTAGGAATTGGGACATTATCTCAGGTGAAACAGAGTGCAAGATGGCTCGAATGTATAGGTCCAGAAGGACAGAGAGGAAAAATAAAACCATATGTGGCTAACATAGCTATGAACCTGTGGGGTCGAGACTTGTTGCAACAATGGAATACCCAGATTAACATCCCTCCAATCTCAGAAACAAATCATAAACTAGCACATGTTTCTGAGAGAAATATTAGAAGGCATTATTCTGAGTGGTCACCAGCCATCCATATTATACAAGAACAGGGCACAACAACTGATAATCTTCCAAAGACATCAACAGCTCTACCTTTAGAATGGTTAACAGACAAGCCTGTATGGGTCCAGCAATGGCCTTTAACGACAGAGAAACTCCAGGCTTTAGAAGAGCTGGTAGAAGAACAGTTAAATGCTCAGCATATTGAAGAATCAACCAGCCCTTGGAATTCTCCTGTATTTGTTATTAAAAAGAAATCTGGTAAATGGAGAATGGTAACAGACCTTAGAGCAATTAACAAAGTAACTCAGCCAATGGGCTCTCTAAAATCTGGAATTCCTTTGCCTACTCTGTTACCAAAAGGATGGCCTCTCATAGTTATTGATTTAAAAGACTGTTTCTTTTCAATACCCTTACAAGAAAAAGACAGAGAAAGATTTGCTTTCACAGTGCCTACTTATAATAATTCTCAACCAGTTAAAAGATTTCAATGGAGGGTCCTCACACCTGGAATGTTGAATAGCCCAACTCTGTGCCAATATTTTGTACAACAGCCATTGGAAGTGATATGTAAAAAATTTCCTAAATCTATAATTTATCATTATATGGATGATATTTTACTAGCTGACTCAAATGCAGATACTTTAGAAAGAATGTTTGAAGAAGTAAAGAAAATTTTCCCTTGCTGGGGATTATAAATTGCTCCTGAAAAGATACAAAGAGGAGATTCTATTAATTGTTTAGGATATAAAATAGAGCTACAAAAATTAGACCCCAAAAGGTGCAAATTAGGAGAGAGAGACTACAGACTCTTAATGACTTTCAAAGATTATTTGGAGATATTTCTCATCTTCAAACTATTGTTGGGGTAAAAAATGATGAACTGCATAATTTGTTCAAAACCTTAGAAGGTGTCAAGGACTTAAATAGTCCAAGAGAATTATCACCTGAAGCTGAGAAAGAATTGGCCTTGGTAGAAAAGAAAGTACATGAAGGGCACGTGGATCGTATTGATCCAAAGCGGGATTGCATTTTGGTTATTTTACCTTATAGGCATTCTCCTACAGGAATATTAATGCAGAGGGAAGATATTATATTGGAATGGGTATTTTTACCAAATAAACCAAATAAAAAATTAAAAACTTATGTGGAAAAAATGTCTGACTTGATTTGGAAAGGAAAATTGAGACTTCGTCAATTAGCAGGAATAGACCCAGCAGAAATTGTCGTACCTTTAACTAAGGAGGACATTGAAAAATTATGGACAGAAAGTGGACCTTGGCAAAGAGCTTGCAGTAATTTTTTGGGAGAAATTAACAGCAAATATCCCAAAAGTGATAGAATTGATCTTATAAAGAGAGCTGATTGGTTCTTGTCTCGAATTGTACAGGAAAAACCCATATCTGGAGTTCATACATTTTATACAGATGCCAACAAACAAGGAGAGGCAGGTTACAAAGCAAAAAATTTAAGTAAAGTGGTTCAAAGTCCTTATAATTCAGTTCAAAAATCAGAATTATATGCTATTCTGTTGGTATTAATGGATTTTTCAGAACCTCTCAACATAGTTACTGACTCTCAGTATGCTGAAAGAGTAGTATTACATATTGAGACTGCAGAATTTATCCCTGATGCTTCAGAATTAACTTCACTATTTATTCAATTACAAGATACAATCAGGAAAAGGAGTCATCCTTTATATATAACTCACATTCGATCCCATACTGGTCTGCCAGGCCCTCTAGCACAAAGCAATGATGAAATTGATAAGTTATTAATAGGAAATTTGCTGGAGGCCTCAGAATTTCATAAAAAACATCATGTCAATAGTAAAGGTTTAAAAAAGGATTTTCCATAACCTGGCAACAAGCCAAAGAAATAGTAAAGAAATGTCCTACTTGTTCCTTCTACAATCAAACACCATTACCAGCAGGATGTAACCCAAAGGGTACTCAAAGGAATGAAATCTGGCAGATGGACGTGTTTCACTTTGCAGAATTTGGAAAACTGAAATATGTACACCACACTATCGATACTTATTCAGGATTTCAGTGGGCAACTGCTTTGAGTTCTGAAAAAGCTGATTCTGTAATCACTCATTTGCTTGAAGTTATGGCCATCATGGGTATACCTGCACAAATCAAAACTGATAATGCTCCATCATATGTCTCTGTTAAAATGAAACAGTTTTTTGGTTATTACAATATAAAGCATATTACAGGCATACCACATAATCCTACAGGTCAAGCAGTTATAGAAAGATCAAACAGAACTCTAAAGGATATGCTAAATAAACAGAAAGGGGTAACAAAAACCCCCAGAAACAGACTGCATAATGCTCTATTAACTTTGAATTTTCTTAATGCCAATGAGAAAGGAACAACAGCTGCAGAGAGACATTGGATAATAGAAAAAACTACAGAATTAAATCAGCCTATATACTTTAAGGATGTGCTGACCTCAGAATGGAAACCACGGTATGTGTTACATTGGGGATGAGGTTTTGCTTTTATTTCTACAGGAGAAGATAAGCTGTGGGTACCATCAAAATTGATAAAGGTTCCATTTGAACAAGAGAAACCTCTTAATTAGAGGAGGTGATAGTTCATCAACCAGCATGAACATCCAATTTAAACTAACTTATACCAGTAACACATGCCTTTTCATTTAATCAGATAACAACTTGCCAAAAAGGAACATCCCCAAAATTAGTCTTGGGGAAAGGTTTTTATTTTTGTCTTTTAGGAGAATGAAGGTTAAGGAATCTGAAAAACACTGGACAAATGAGACAATTGAAGAAAAGGGACAAATCATCTATCCCAGGAAACAGAGTGAAATGGCATATGGGTATATATTATCTAAAAAATTTTATGTCTTCCTAAAGGTTTGTTTCTGCTTTTCTCTAAAAATTTAACACTATTGGTCTTCTAATAGTCCCAGTTCAATTAAAATTTAAAGCTGACTTTGGAGTTGGAGAATGGCTCTCTCCTTCTTTAAACTCAAGCATGTTGTTAAAAGGAAAATGCAAACTCCCTGTATCATGCCAGAAGAAAAGAGCCATCTTCTGCTATGGGACAGGAGAAAAGCCAAATTAATTAAGGGACTATTCTATTACTAATCTCAACTCTTTGATTCTATTCTGATTCTTCAAAACTTTTCTTAAAGTATAAATTTTATATCAAAATTTACAAGATTAATATATATAGATATATAGATATATATACATTTTAAACTTTGTTAAGATATGAATGGTCATATAGAGTACTAACTAATTCTAGAAAAAAAGGCTTCAATTAGCTGCATATATATGTCTTTGTGTTCGAGTCTCTTATCAGTTTTCTGCAGGAAATCACGGCCAGGCCTAACATCAACTGAAGTCTCCAGGAAGAAGTTGGGGCCCCACAACAACAACAATTCCACGTGGGCAATAATAACATCACTAAGCTGATAAACATCATCTACAGATCAGCTTTGAACTACAAGGTGCTCAGAACAATTTTGAGATGACTAGCTGAGATGATCCAGTCTCAAAGACTACTTGAATAAGGACTTGAGATAAACCCTGAACTTTATCATTATACACAGACTGGATAATGAAGGATATAGTTACCTTTCCTAGAATTTGACAATTAACCTAAAATTTTTCTTTCAGGATAAAGATAACTTCGCCCATACCCAGCAGGAAGCAATTTTAAGAATACGACACCCACATTCCCAAAGAGGTGGTGTGGGGCGGGTGGTTTTTTGGTCTTTTTAATGGGTTTTGGGTCTGGGATAATTTTCATTGTTTAGGGGGGTTGGTTACAAGTTGTTGTTAAGGGTTAGGAAAAAGGCTAAGCAAAGGAGATTAGATTTAAGGTTCTTGTTTAAAAAAAAGAGAGAGAAAGAAAGAAAGAAGTAGAAAAAGACAATTACTAGTTTTAAATACTTTATATTGGATTGGATTGTTTTATATTGTATACAAATTATATATATTGGAATTGATATTGTTAGAAAATGCTATATGTATATTTCTAATTGTACTTATACCGTTCATTTAACAATGCAATTTTCTGATCCTTGAATGTTATTATTACCAACTATTAGGATATAAAGAAATGAAAGTTAGTAGTTAGACATTACAATAGAACTTGTAGTCATATTAGATACGTTTTAAAAATTGAGCAGATATATTTTAGAAAGGTCATCTTCAAACCCTCAGAGATATACAGAATATGGCATTTAAAATGTTTTAATAACTTAGAAAATTTTTCTTTTTTGTTATGATTATGAGACATGTCGGCTCCTGGCAGTACCAATCTACTTCAGAGAAAATATGGGCATTGAAGAAACTGCATATGGAGTTAACTTTCACTGTGGCAAAAGTTAGCCACTGGACAACAAAGTATCCTCGAATCAACTGCTGACAAAATGGACAGACAGGACATGAAGCAAAGGACTACTGATTCTTGCCAAAACAAGTGTGGTTATGGCTTTATCAAAAGGCATCTTCTGAGGCCAGGACAATATGGCACCATCCCTGAAGTGGCCTTCGCAATTCGGAAAAGGTACAGTGCCCTTTTCTTCTAAGGCAGCTGAACAGGCAGTGGGCCGATGGCTTCTGATGTGCTATGGAACAGCAGCTGAAACAGTTATTCTTGAAGAGTAACTAAGCTCACGCCTCTCCATAGTAGACTGGCATTTGACAGAGGGATGTGGAGAAGAACGGGATGCTGAGATGAAGCCATATATACACAGCCAAGAAGAATGGACAGCTGAATTAAAAAACCATCAACAATTTCCAGAATTTAAAATCCTGAATCATGACATGACACTAGTGGAATTCAGGTGTTTCTGGTACATGGACTGCTCTCACCCAATGTGAGGTTGAACTGTTGACCTTGTGTACATCCTACTTCACAAATGAGTCTGTCAGATATGCTAAGCCTATAGGCTGAAGATGATGCCCCAGCATTGAGGAGAAACCTCAGGTGACTGTCCAGGCAGCTAGCTGTTTCTGTCAACTCACAAATTTTTTGGAAGTTGCTTGCATGCACTTTCTGTTTTTATTTTTGTTAGCTAATATTATTTCCTTCTTGGGTCTCTGAGGGAGTTGAAGATTAGTTAGTTATAGTTGAAGGTTAGTTAGTTATAGTTGAAGATTAATTAGGATAGAAAGTGAATTAGATACATTTTGGACTTAACAAAATAGGATAGATAATGAATACATGATATGTATTCACTTAAAGTGAATATTAGCTTTAAAGGATAATCATGTTACAGTCCGCAGACCCAGAGGGGTTTACTAAGAAGGAAAGCTCAAGGTGGGAATGTATGAATTTCCCTGGGATGGGCAAATAGAATAGATTTTGAGGGTGGACTGGGGGTGGATGAGGATGGAAATAGGAGAGATCAGGTAGGGGGTGGGGGGAGAGAGAGTACTGGGAGAAACACCTGGAATGGGTGGGGGGAGGCATTCCAGGTACAAGGTAGAAACCTAATACAATGAAAACTCCCTGGAATTTACAAGTGTGACCCTAGGGAAGACTCCTAGTAATAGGAGAATAGTGAGTCTGAACTGTCCATCTTCTGTAATCAGGCAAGGCTCCCAGTGGAGGGACTGGGACACCAACCCAGCCACAAAACCTTTGGCCTACAATTCATCCTGCCTGTAAGATGTGCTGGGGTAAAGGTGACATAGAACTTATGGTCAACCAATAACTGGTCCAGCCTGAGACCCAGGCAACAACAGGGAGCCCACACCTGACAGTGCCTGGAGGGCCAGGACCCAGAGGCTGGATAGCCCAGAGACCTAGGATAAAATCAAACATGACTGACCAAAAAAAAGTCAATGAAATGATTTTGAATGCTATTCTGCTACACTCATAGATTGGGGCTAGCATAATCATCATCAGAGAAGCTTCATCCAGCAGCTGATAGGAGCAAGTGCAAAGACCCACAGTCAATTATTAGGCAGAGCTCAGGGAATCCAGTGAAAAGGGATTATAGGAGCCACAGGGGTCAAGGACACCACAAGAACACAGGCCACAGAATCAACTAACCTAGGCTCATAGGAGCTTACAGAGACTGAACTGACAATCAGGGAGCCTGTATGGGTCTGACCAATATCCTCTGAAAATATGTTATGGTTGTATAGCTATGTGTTCTTGTGGGACTCCTAACAGTGGGAGTAGGGGTGTCTCTGACTCTTTTGCACACCTGTGTACACATATACACACATAAACAAATACATGCATGCAAGCACATGCCCATGTACACATGTGCTCACACCTCTATCCTAAAATGATAAACTTCTCTTGGCATGTAAGTAGCACATGTAAGAGTTGTTGAAAACTCCCTTTTCTGCTGCTCTGAACAGTAGAAAACTGAAAGGAAAGGCACACACACACACACACACACACACACACACACACACACAAGAAAAAAAAATACCTCAAGTAAGTTATGGGCAAGATTGGGCTCCCTCTCTTGGGAGTCTTCTGCCACATATCTTGATGTGGCAGTCCCCCAAACATCAATGTCAGAACTAATCCCTTTATCCCTCCAATCAATTGGAACAGTAGCTTCTCTTATTTTTATGACAGACTGGCTGTGAAACCAATGTAGTTAATGTTTCCACGGTGGTGGAAGAAAGCTAAGACCTTTAATGAGAGAAGGCAGGAGTGGAGTCTGAGAAAACTCATGTCCTTTTCACACAAATAACTCATGCCATTATTTTAGTTTCTCCAGTCAGAACTTCTTCTGTAAATAATTCACAGTAATAGACCATGAGCCAGCTGTGAGAGGGAGTAGTAAATTATTTACAGTAGTGGTGGAATGTGAAACATAACACAATCTGGATGGAGAATTAGGGTTGTGTTAGGGATAAGTGAGACCATGCCCTATCTGAGGAAAGGAGTATGGTGAACAAACTCACATCTTATACAGCTCAAACCTGATGGCCTTGGCCTCTGGGACAGTGATGCAGTTAAAAGCTGAGTTCAAGCTGCTGAAAAGATCTCCAAGTGTAGTAGAATATTATTTTAAGTTATGTTACTTTTTATTATATTGTATTTGTTTAACTCTGTGAAGCTGTGTTACTGTGCCTATGTAAAACACTTGATGGTCTAATAAAGAACTGAACAGCCAATAGCAAGGCAGGCAAAAGGATAAGCAGGGCTGGCAGGCAGAGAGAATAAATAGAATGAGAAAACTGGAGAGAAAAGATCTAGGGGCTAGGCAGGGAGGAGGACATCAGGGGCCAGCCACCCAGCTACATAGAAAGCCACAGAGTAAGAGTAGGATTTACAGAAGTAAGAGAACAGGAAAAACCCAGAAGCAAAAAGTAGATAGGATAATTTAAAGCTAAGAAAAGATGGCAAGAAACTAAGCCAAGCTAAGGCTGAGTATTCATAAGTAAGAATATATCTCCGTGTGTATTTATTAGTTGGGTGGCAGGCCCCCTAAAAGAGTAAAAAAAGCAACAACAACACCCAAGTAATGTTTGGTTGTACATGTAAGACACATATAATTTCAACACATACAATGAATATGTCTATCCTTAGGTGATATGGAGAGAAAAAAGAGACTGATTTGTGTGCTAAGTTGAGATTCATTTTAGAATCAAGAAGGATGTAGAAAATCTAGAATATTTAATAACTTACCATTCCACAACACAATAACTTAAGTCTGTGATATTCTTACTTTGACTCAACTTATGCCATATAATTCTGCGATACTGACAATTTTATTGCCCAGGTCTCATCAAGGCCCTCACTGCATATGTATTAGTCACTTTTCTATTGCTGTAACAAAATACTATGACTAAAACTGACTCATAGAAGAAAGAGTTTATTCTGGCTTACAGTTAAAGAAGGATAGGAATCCGTCATGACAGAGAGGCATGACAGCAAGAGCAGGAAGCTGACTGATCACATCCAACCAAAAGCATGAAGCAGAGAGAGTGAACTGGAAATGGCATGAGGCTTTAAACTCTCAAGCCCACCCTCAGTTATGTACTTCCTCCAGCAAAGCTGCACTCCCTATAGCCTCTCCAAACCATGCTATTGGGGACCAAGTTTTAAAATTCCTGCACCTATGGGGAACATTCATACCACCACAGTATAGATGAGAAAGCTGAGCTGCTAAGAAGTGTAATTATTTTGTCTATGGGCATATGGCTAGAAAGAAAAAAGCTGGAACAGAAACTGATGTCTACCTTCACAGCTGTATTTTCTCATCTCGCCTTTTAAAACACCTCAAGTTAGTTTCTACCAATTCCAACACGTACAATCTTTCAGCTTTACTCTTTGCCTACAGAATGATACATACCACGTGTTTTAGAAGAGAAACAGCATTGGCTCTGGATGAGATGGATCTGGGCTGGAGTCCATTCTTCCATGTCAAATAGATGTTAAGACACAAGCCAAGTTCTTCAACCATGCTAAGCCTGTGTCCTTGCCGATTCCTGCCACAGATGATTACTGAGCACCTGTCCTGACCTAGCTGTTGGTCAAAGCAAAGACACAAACACAAACATGCCTTCACTCACAGAGCTGATGTTGCAGTGTTTATGTTGGGGAGGCCACTGGGGACAGAGTGGGAGAACCATAGCAAAATAATTAAGAAGACTGTGTAGTGTGTTAGAAGGTGCTAGGTGAATGAGACAAAGAAGGAGTACGCAAGGAGGGCTACTTTTCAATTTGGTGATCAAATAAGGTCTCATGAAGATGAAGATATTTAAACAGAAACTTAAAGGAGGTGGACTCAAACTGTGCAGGTATCTGGAGGTAGAGGAAAGGTTCCAGACACAGGAAAAAGCAAGGACAAAGTACAGGAGGTGATAAAATTTTCTCTTGTGTGTTTGTGGCTGGAACAAAGGCAGAGAGAGGAGGATAAAGGGAAACCATCTCAATGGGTAAAATGGGTACAATAGGAGGGTGCTGAGAGGAAGATTAGGCTTGGCCTTTGAAAACCCCACCATAGCTGCTCTGCAGTAGGTGGAGCTTGGAGTGACAAAGCTTGCCTCCCACTAGGCATGAGATGGTAGTGCTCTGCTGTGAGCATAAGTAGAGAATGACAATACCAAGAGTCTTGCTGAGAACTGACTGATACCTGGGAAGCACCTGGTATACACAGGACCCAGTAAGTCACAGTTCTTATTACATAGATGCCTTCTCAGGAATAACAGCCCATTCTAACCAGAATTCCAACCCCAGTGATCTATAAGCAGGATTTATCATGTAAAGAGATGAAACTTCTAGAAAACAGGGCATATGTCTTTGAGATTTCCTTTGTATTCCATATGAAAGTGTGGATAACACACACACACACACACACACACACACACACACACACACACACACACACACAATCTCTTTCTGAAGGAAAATGTTCCAGAAAATGTAAAAATCTCCCGCTTGCTTTAAACCATAAATTCCTTTCCATCCAGAATGGAAATGCTATGCTAAATCCAGAACTGTAATGCTAAAAATAAGTAAGCAATTCACTGCACCTCCTTCTAGTGGAGAGTGGTGGCTTTATTAATTCCTATTATTGCCCCACAGAATTGTTTACTGTAGTGATTTCTGGCTGTTTTTCTAAAATTAAAATGCTAAACTTTGGGTTTTACTGATGATCAATTTGACACTAGAAACTTCATGAAATTGATGGTTCTGCAATTATTATTCTTGAATTTTGGATTGTTTTCAAATATATCACTCATTCCTTCATTCAACAAACATTCACTTACCATGTGACAACACCCAGTATGTTGGCTACTGGAAATACAAAGGAGAAGAAATACAGCTCCTGGCTTCAGGACACTTCCAGTGAGTAAAGTGAGAAAAGCCTACCAGACAAGCAAGATGAGTCATGCCTTGCCAGTTTATACAAGGCATTGAGGGAATAAAAAAGCCAAAGAAATGGGGCAGTGTTTGCAGAAGTACTGGCACTTGATGTCAAGCTGAGAAGAATGTGTGTTTCCCAGGCCAAAAAAAAAAAAAATCAAGAAGAGGGAGAGAAGTCTTCCAGAAGAACGGATGGATATGCAAGAGTAATAAAGAAAATAGGGCTCCTTCTCTATGGAGAGGTCTACCAGTACTCCAAAGAAGAGAAGGAGACCCAAATCTGTTCCTCAGGTTGAATGCTTACCTAACCATACACCATGTGCTGAGCTTCACACATTCCAGATGCTTGGAGTTCAGAGATGACTGATCCAAAGTGACTTCCAGAGGCTCATGGTCCTGCTAAGTTTGATGGAAGTCTAACAGCCTAGAAAAGATGACTGTTTTCAGTTTAATAAATCAGAGATAGTTCTCCCCCATTTCAGCTTGTTACTAGGCAACTGACTTATTCCTTAAAGCCTTCATTCACTCTATCCTCAAAACATGGGCCAATATACACACTCCTAGAGTGAGAAAATATGGGGGTAGAGAGATGGCTTAAGGCTAAGAGTATTGGTCACTCTTCCACGGGACCCAATTCAGATCCCAGCACCTATGTTAGAAAGTATATAACTACCTTTAAGTCCAGTTCCAGGGGACCCAATGCCCTTTTCTGGCCTCTGCAGGCATATTCATTCATTCATAATCTCTCTCTCTCTCTCTCTCTCTCTCTCTCTCTCTCTCTCTCTCTCTCTCTCTCTCACACACACACACACACACACACACACACACACACACACAATTTTTTAAGCTCCAGAAAGGGAAAACAAGCCCACAAAATCTCCTCTAGAAATGGTGTATCAGATGAGTAGCATTGACTGTGAATGGAATGGATGGTTATGATAAGCCCCTATGTTTGGGTTGGAACCCAGTTATAACCTCCACCCCAGTCACCATGACTTTTCTGTTATAACATTTATTGTATGTCTATAACAGGCTCAATGATCCCAACTGGCCAGGTCATTCTGTCTATATGTTTACATCACAGTTATTCATAATAGATACTGAAGTCCCACTCAAAGCTGCTAGAGTTTCTTGCCATGTAGTAAATATTTGAAAGCTGAATTCCCAAGAGTAAAACACATCATTGATGCAACCCACAAAGTCCTGCCAGGCATTGTGCCCTCTCTCTAGAATAGAAAAAGACAAAATGCAGTCATCTGTTTCTTATTTTGAAGAGAGTGTCTTCTACCTTCCAGATCATCCAGTTCCTGAGAAGTTCAGTGCAGTGAGAGTGTCTTGAAACTTGGCTGGGCTGTTTCACCCTCTATGGTGTCTTTGACTTGCCCTGGCTTTCAACATACTCACCACCTAATGATTATCTAGAGTTAAGGCTTGAGTAAGAACTATTTTCCACAGACTGGAGTATTAAAGTATCGGTGCCCATCTGGTAGCCCTGTTTAGAGGAGACTTGCTAAATTAATCCATTAATTAATTTAAATTTTAATGGCATTATTAGAGGTAGGCACCAGGAGGTGAGGCTTGGTTGGTTAAAGTCAGTCACTGCAAGGATTCCTTTGTAAGGTAGAGCTGTCCCCACCCCTTCTTGTTTTCTCACAGGAACATTCTCTCTCTTATTCTTGGATATCATAAGGTGAGCAGCTTCTATCACTGTGATATTCTGCTTCACCTTGGTCCCAAAGCAATGGAGTCAGCTGACCTCAGAAAAAAGCTCTAAAATACTGAGCCAAAAGAAATCTTCTCCTTCAAGTTGCTTTCCTCGGGGGTATCATCACAATGAGGAGAAACTAGCACAGTGGAGTTGATTGACTTCAGGTTCTTCTACATAGTGGACAATGTGATGTTCTGTAGGGACCCTCACCTAAGTCATCTTATAATTCCACTCCTTTCCCCAGTGCCTGGCCTGGGCATGACAGATTTGCCTGGAATGAGAATATAACCTCCTCTGGTGTTCTACTTTTCTTATAATCAATCCTCAACCATCACCTTTTTCCAACAAGGGGTAGGAGTTGCATCTTCCCATGCTGCTGAAGAAGCCCTCTGACATTGACACTTCACCCTATCTAGAAGTAGAAATGGAGTGTTGAGTCATCATTCTACGTCAATGAAAGATAAAATAAGCATATCTTGAGGAATACTGTAGAGATAAAGTAAGTATACATTGAGGAGTACTGATGCCAGATCCATAATATGCATGTGTCATTTATTCTTCACAAAGATCCCATGAGCATTATCATTCCTAATCTACAAAATGGAAGCTGGAGCACAGAGAGAACAGGTTAGAAACTCAAATTCACTAGAGTCCCAGGGCTGAGAACAGCGAGTCCATCTGAGTCTAGAGCTGCAGTCTTTGAACTACAGAACTTCAACCTAAGCAGGCAATTTAGGAACTGATTCCCAGGGATATGTCTGAATAGGACTTGAAGGATAAATGAGACCACAATAGACAGAGGCTCTAAAGATGAAGGACTCACAGCAGATGCAAATCCAAAAGTACAAAAGATCAGAAAAGAGCCCAGTGTGACATCTGGATGGAGCACAGGAAGGCCATAAGAAGCAGTGATGTCTGCCCTGAAACAGGCTGGACCCATACACATGCAAGAATTTTAATCAGTGTGTGTATAGTCTGCCCCTGTTTAGTCTACAGCCAGGTTACAAAGCCCCATTGTGTCCCCAGCACTGAAGAATATTCTCATGGAGGACCCCACACTTTGTCATTACCACCATCTTGTGCTGAATGGAACATCCCACATAATTTTGTTTCCTCACCAGAAAAACAGAAATACTGATAACTACATGTCTTATAAGTCAGTCTATTATCTCACAATCCTAGTCAGATGGTTCACTTTTCCCCATTTTAGGGACAGACTTAGACACAAAGACATTAATCTCCCCAAGGTCATGCAGATATTAAGTAGGTATCATTTGGGAACCTGGAGCTTCCTGATGCCAAAAGCTTGTGGGACCCCTGAACTGTGGAAGATTTTAAATATCATAACAAAAAATTCTAGGTCATGATACAAGAAGGCTGTGGTGTCTTTTCATCTTTTAATGTAGTAGCATGGAAGGTTCCAGAAAGGGGCACAGAAACCATTCAGACAATCTGGGGGGTTAGCCACTGCATGAAGGAAGGCTGGCAGTGCAGCTACTGTGGCTTCATGGGCCTCAAGGGTGTTTGAAAAGTTCCATTAGTGCAGTTAAGTGTGCAGAAATGTCCACTCATGGCTCTCAATTTACCTAATATATGTTGTGAGCCAGAAAACCACTCATGCTCCTGCTGAGATACAAGACACCATAACAGATGGCAGTGTCCAGGCTGGGGAATAAGTTGCATGTTTCTGCCAATAATACTAGCCAGAAATGTGGGGAGGTCATAACTGGTGGGAAAATTAAGCTGGTGTCCTTGGGCTTCTTTATACCATGGAACTCAGACAGCAGCTATTATTCCCAACCATGGGTTTAGGAGGTCTTAGCAATCTCTTGTGAGTATGATGCAGAAGTCCAATAAGTACCACTAACAATCACAGTCTTGTTCAGCAGACTCAGACAGGGGTGGGGTTAGTAATTAACATAGCATGTGTCCTGATGACCAGGCACATGACATCAATGAAGAATAATGAAAACAGCTTTGTGGAAAGAGAAAACACTTCAACTTTCTGACTTACCTGATAAGTTCTTTGCTCACCCTGTAGGCTTAGAAGAGCAGTGAGCAGCTCTATTCACAGTAGGTGGAAACAGGGCAAAGAAACCAGACACTAGGACAGAAATGCACCTCAAACTCCTTCACTCTTTTCCAAAGCTTTAAGCACAGCTTGACAAACCAGTAAGACATACACACATAAATTCCACAAGAAGATGACTTACATTATCTGAGTAATGTTGCAGTGAACAAGTTGGTCTAATATTGTATAGTATAAGTATTTTAAACATTTCCTTACATCATGCATCCACCATATAGAGAAGCCAAGATGGAACTGGGCTGAGAGCTTCTTCACTGTCAGCTAACTTTCATGTTTGCCAAAGGTGCTATGCAGGCTGCTGGGGGAAGAACGGGTAAGAACCAGCAAATGAATTGTAATTGGCCTGAGCATCCACTAAATAAAGCAAATGATGCTCAGCTCCCATGGTCACACAAGTGAAAGGCAGAATTTTATGAGAATTGTTGGAAATTCAACAACAGAAATAGCCTACACCAGACCAAGTAAAGGTCATAAGTACAGCAACAGCCTCACGTTAATGGGCATGGTGTGGTGTGTGTATCTTGACCCAAAATCTAATGGGCAGAGGAAGGCAAGAAGCTCCTCTGGACCTGCTTTTCAGTGATGTGCTGGAAATGCCTCATAACAACCATGAATTTCAATTTGGCTTAGTAATCCTGTCTAAAGCACAAACTAATAGAAGAATAAGCAGGACATCATACTACAACAAACTTCAGAGGAATGTGAGGGCATTTTTTTGAGACTCGTCAATAAATGGCCAATTGTGAATGTTTTGGTCACACTCAGCACCCTCCCATCCTGAGAGGAGCAAGGGTGTCAGTAATAAAAAGAATGTCTAGTCTGGATGCAAGCCCAAGAAAAGACAAACAGACACAAGGAATGTGTAATGAATGGGAATGCTGATCGGATAATTCTTTACTGTTACTAACATTATCAATACCATTATTTCACAATTCTACATTGAGCCAGTATATTCCAAACCATGTTGGCATAAGACTGAAAAATACAGAAGCTGGGGAGTTCCCTTTCAATCCCAGCTTGGTGCCTGCTGGCATCCAAGAGTCCAGCTCCCTTTCCTTTCCCCATAAATCTGTCCCAGTCCCACTCTTTCCCCAGACAAGATGCTCTCTCCTCTTCTCTCACTAAGGCATGGGTTACAGACAGATGCAGGATATCCACAGGACAAGCTGGCTAGCAAGACTAGCCATGTTGGCAAGCTCTGGGTTGAATTGAGAGGCCCTGCCTCATTGAACAAGGTAAAAGAGGTATGAAGGATGATTTAAGACATCAAACTCCCATCTCCATGTGCACATGCCCACATACATGTGCATGCACCATGCATGCTCACACACAAAGAGGGGATGAAAAAATTACTGAGTAGTGCTAATGCATAGAAACCAAAATCAACTTGTTATTGGCTTTATTCTCTTTAATCATCCCAGTTGCCCTTTGTGGTAAAGCAATAACATCCAGCTAACAGAACCTCTTTAGAGGAAATTCATTTATATTCACGTTATATTTCCTAATTTTAGGGTGCCAGTTTGGAAACCAATTATTTTCCTCTTGGGAAAAAAATGTATTTTAAGAGAGAGTTAGTATGAGAATCATAAAGATGGAGAAGGGAGGGAAACTAGGAAATTACTTCTAGAAACAAAGGGAAAGGTCAAAGAACAAGCACTAACTGGGTTGGCTGGTACCAAACTGTTCCAGCAGCATCCACTTCAGAGAGAGAGAGAATGAAAGGCAAGAAGCTGGGGCATAACCACAGAGGCCTGGGAGAAAAGGGCTCAGAAGTATTCCCAGGAAGCAGTTAGAAGACAGTTTGCTGCTTAAATGTCTGTGTAGAGAAACTAAAGAGACTCCTTTGAAGTCAAAAGTTGAAGGTCAACTCCACAGGTGGGTGTTGGATCTGAATCAACAGAAAAGTAAGTACCAGATAAAAGAACTGGATGAGAATAAACAAATGATCAGAACTCAGACACTTTGCATGGAGAAAAGCCAAGATCAAGTGTAACCATGTGACTACAGCTAATTAGATTTCCACAGTGTTTCTGGATGTGAGGTCAATGTGCAAAAATAGAATTTCCATGTTTAGTTTTATAAGAAACTGCCAAGATTCTCTCCAGTGTAGCTGAACGACTTCCCATCAGTAATGGCTACATGGTCCTTTCTCTGCATCCCAGCTGCATTTGATGCTGCTGGTCTTTATGCAAAGCTGTTCCCAGAGGCACCTGGTGACATTCTGCGGCAATTTTCATGTTTACCTTATGGGAAAATATTGATGAACATTTTATGCGTCTCTCTCTCTCTCTCTCTCTCTCTCTCTCTCTCTCTCTCTGCTCATGCCTTTTACCCTTTTCCTAATTGCTTACTTTATTCATTTGTTTTTTCTATGATCTTCAAAGATGCTACCTTTCTCCAGGATGTGCCCTTTCTAAGTTCTTTCTCTTACTTCATAACTTATCCCTTTATCTTCTCATCAGCTCTGTGCAGAGCACTCTTTTTCATTTTGATGAGGCTTAATTTATTAATTTTCCCTTCTGTTATAGTTTTTGTTCTAAAAGCTTCTCTACCTGGCCTCGTTTCTTTTTTATTATTATTCCTTTTTTTGAGATTATAGGCCTAGTCTATAAAGATTTTTCTCCCATGTTTTCTCAAAGTTTTATGGTTTAACACAACACTCTAATATATTTTGAGTTATCTTTTGTGTGAGACACGAGGCTTAGTCCAATGCATTAGTCAGAGCACTCCAGAGAAAAAGAACCAATAAAAAATATAAAGGGGTACTTTATTTTAGACTGGCTCATATGACAATGAGCAAAACAGTCCCACAATTACCTTCTGTGGATTGGAAAGAAAAGGAAACCAATAGCTATTTGGTCTATGAAGCCCAAGGTCTCAGAGTGAAAGAGAAGCCAATAATGCAGCCTTGATGCAAGGCAAAGGCCTGAAAATCCTTGAAAATCACTAGTGTAATCCCATTTCCAAGAGTGAAGGACCTGGACTCTGATGTCCCTCGTTGACAAGTACAGCTAAACACCATTGAAGAGTCAAGTGTGAAAGAAAGCTGGCATCCTCCTCCCCTTCTCAACCACCCAAGCCCCCAGTCTACTGGGAAACTGTAACATTCAGGGTAGGTCTTCCCACTCAGTTCACTGACTCACATACCAGTGCTCCATAGAAACATCCTCACATACATGCCCAGTGGTACCCTTTGATCATTTTCTGAATATCCCTCAATCCAATCCAGTTGACAACTAAAATTGGCTATCAAAGACTAGGGCCAGGGGAGTTGGTTTGGTTTGGGGCCTATTTATTTTATTTCATTTGTCTATGGATATCCAACTGAGTCAGCAGGACCTATTGAAAAGACTACCATCCCCCAAAGACTTGGAAAGACAGAGAAAGGAACCAAAGCAGCTAAAGCAATTTTAAAGAGAGAGAAGAAAGTAAAAGAACTCACTTTACTCAGTTTTGAGATGTGGTGTGTAGCTGCAGCAGACAAAGCATTGATGTCCTTGCAGAGGGAAAGACACACAGATCAATGGGAAATAATCAATGGAATTGCCATAAATAAGTCTGGCCAGCTGATTCTTCACAATGGTACAAAAATTATCCAATAGCAACAAAACAAAATGAGCCTGAACCCAAATTCAAGATCCTCTACAAAAATTAAGTTCAAGTTTAAATGGAAAGCATTGAACTGTAGAACACCAAAAAGGTGTCTTCAGGGTTCAGGGCTTTGCTGGGAGCTCATAAACATGGCATCAAAATCAAAACACACACAAGGAAAAGTTGATAAATTTGATTTTATCAAAATTAAAAATCTATGTTTGCAATTTGATTCTGGTGCTAGCCAAGTTTGGTTCCATGGAACAGGCAAAGAACTGACCATCCAGGAAAGACAACAGACCAAAATGAAGAAAACAAAAGAAAAAATATTTTATTGGGACAGGTTGATATCACTCCATGGGATGAGAGAGGAAACCTAGAGTTTAGAGTCCATTGAAATGTGAGGAGAATGGTGGGGGAAGAGGTCTAAGTTAGGCATTTTATAGGACCCCTGGGTCCTCCTATTTTTCTTGTAGTCTCATCCAGATGTTTGTTCCCCAAAAGGCCATTTTCTCCCCAACTTAGCTTCCCATGAGAAAGGAAAGTAGCCCTTCTATGAAGCCCAACCCTGTTTTCCCTATCTGCTTTTACCCTTCTAACTTTTCCTCGGTGTTTGTTTTCTAGTGTGTAAATGGCTCCAGCTGATATGCTGAAAAGGGTGAAGAATCTTTGAGTACAATAGAGTCTTTCTTATCTTAGATGAGCATAACTGGGGGAAGCTAGGGTCAAGAATAATCAATGACCACCAAACCCAACCCAAAGCAGTGACTTCTAGGTGCTTCATCTGTTGAAATCAAAGAATGAGTTCACACATAATGGAATGGTGAAAAAAGTTTTATTATATGGACAGACTTATTAGGTATAAAAGAAGCAGAGCTCTTGTAAAGCAGGAGTAGGTGTCAGGATGTGTTGCCACCAAGGGTCCTAAGGGGCCCACTCTAGGGACTAGTAAAACTTTATTAGGTTGAAGCACTGGGATGGTTAATCTAGGTTGTCCCACCCATGAGATGGTCACACATCTCTCCATCCTCAATATCTGTGCTGGAGATTTGTCACACCTCCACATATAGCTTCCAGGAAGTTGTTTAAAAGGAGAAGAAAATGAACAGGTAAGACAGACAAAGAAACAAGTGATGTGGCAACAGAACAGGTTCACTCTGATTTTTTTTTAAATTCTTGCAAAGGAAGATCTCTAGTTAGAGATAACAGAGATCTCACTGTCCACTTACAAAGTATAGATAGTTGTGGGGAAAGAGAATGTAATCATGAATTGTCCCCCTTTGAGCCCAAGATTGACCATTTATTGGAGTGTCTAGGAATCGATGTGTAAAAGAATGTCAGGTGGTTGACAAGCATTTCTATGACCATCTTTTACTGAGGGTACATGGGGGTGAGACAAGAATCTAGAAAACAAGCTATATTAGTTCTGGAAATGCAAATTACTATATTTTTGGGAATTGTGACCTCTAAACCAAAATGGAGGAGTTTTATAAAATGGCATGGACCTGGATAACAGTGACAAGAAAACAGAGGTTATTCAGTACCCCTAAACATTTGTGACATTTCTGGTTTCTGGCCAGGACAATAGTGCCATTGGAGACAAAGATGACTTTCCCAACTTCTGGCCAAGAGCAAAGTGCAAAAGTTCTCATTTGTGAGGTCCCTGCCCCTCAAATGATGACTGTTTGTTCTTTATCTACTGTTCTTATCACAGTAAATATGACAATACAATTATCATATTCAAATATCTGCCAGCAACTTACTAGAATCATGATGATAAACTAATGTTGTCATTCATGAATGTACAGATGCTGAAAGCAGCATGGTTCAGGAGTCTCTAAAGTGACTTTAGAACCCAGTAGTCCAATAAACGTACCTGGGTTCCACTACTTGCTGGTCTTTCATTGGACATTAAATGTCATTGCTGATCCTGACATCCACGCCATCCTCATCTCTGAATCTTCAATACCCTGGACCTGCACCAAATGGGATCTTGACAAATGACTGTAGAATTGTAGTGTCTTTATCTTTCCTTCTATTGTGAGATTACTAATTTTTTTCTCTCTGTTTTCTATTTGCCACCTGTTGCCTGCAGGAGACTGGCATTTTCAAAACCCACATTTACATATGAAATTGATAAGATTAATGTATTAATTATTGACCTATTGTGCAAAGAAAATATAACCACAAAGCAGAAAAATGACTAAGGATGTTTCTTAAGCCCAGATGTCTTTGAGTGTGCAAATGGGCTTTCTGAGCCACCATCAAGAGGTCAGGTGCGCCAAGTAACAAATGTCATCAATCCCTGTAGGGCAGCTCTCTAGGAGTAGCTCCTGGTTTAGAAAACCATTCAGCGTCTGCCCGGGCAACAGTCAGATCTCAGAATGAATACACAGACACAGACATAGACACACACACACACACACACACACACACACACACACACACACACACACACACAAACACACAAAAACACACACACAAACACACACACACACACACACACACACACACACACACATGTATATATATATATACAGGTTGTCTCCTCACTCTCATTAAACTTGAAACTGAAGGTTAGGCAGCAAGGTTATTCCCTAGATTGACATGTAGGTCAATGGTAGAGTTGGAGATGTAACCTGGACCTCTAACAACTGGTCTGTATCTCATGGATTCTCAGAGATAAATTGATCACTTGAAATCTATTTGGTTTGGTTCCTCGGAAAATTGAAGAGATAATAAGTTAAGCTGGCAATAGCCTTTTTTTTGGAGGTTGAAAGAGGCAAACATATCTGTGTAATACAAGCACACACACTAACTCTATGATGTTCTATTCAGGATACTCATGCTAAGTTCAGGAGGAAGGCCTGAGTGAGTAAAGTCCTGAGTGAATGTGTGTTGTTGACATGGACAGCAAGTCAAGAGCCCAGACCACCTGACCCCAATTTCTACCAATTCATCTGTTTTGTTTGCCTTTTCTTCATTCCCTTACTACCCCAGTTAGATCCAGTCCCTGGATGTCATGCAAGAACTTGGCAATTTTCAATGTCGATAACATACCCAGAAAGTGGGCACATAATTTCACCACTAGTTGAGGAGGTGTTGGCATTTGAAAGCTGCTGGGAGAATGAGAGTCAGTTTTGTTGTGTTTTTTTTTTCTAATAATGTGACCCACAGTAGGTCAACCACACTCCAGGGCAGGTGACATTCCCAAGAAAAATGGGGAAACACAAACTGAACTTGATGAAAAAATAAAAGAAACTTAGAGGTGGGGTTAAAGAAGGTAGGTCTGGGAGGATTTGGAAGAGGGAGGGATGAGTATAATCAAAATATATTTTATGAAATTCTCAAAGAGCAAACAATTTTTTTTAATTTAAGGAAACATAAAATGTCTGTGTGACAAAAACCAAAGAACACTGATATATAGGATCGAGGATGACCTACATATACAAAGAGGCACATGTTCATGGTAGTAAAGATGTCAGCTCACTTTGCATTGATTTATGAATATTATACAAATTCAGTCAAAATCCCAGAAGCACTTTACTAAAGGATAAGCAATTCAAGATATCATAGATAAATATACTAGAGCTAGTCTTGTTCAAACAATTTTAAAAAGCAAGTAGATATATTATCTGATTTTTTGACTTCTTATAGTGCTATGGTGATTCAGACAATGCAGATGTGTAGACGAGTAGACACATATATCACTGAGACAGAATAGGCATTGAGAAATATACCCAAACAATATGAGATTTGATTATTAATAAATATATAAAGGCCATTCAATACTACTTTAACTACATATCCATATGCAAAAGGCCTTTGATCCACACATTGAATCATATCCAAAATTTAACTCAAAATCACAGATCTACATATAAAATATGACATCACAAAAATTTTAGAGAAAAATATATATGAGGTAGATAAGCAAAGATTTTTAGCTATGACATTAAAAGCATGAACAGTAAAATAAGCAAATATATGCATTTGATAGTTGGGATATACATAATCAAATTAGAAAGCATTGTTTTGCAAAAGGCACTGATGAAATATGCAATGTGCTCTGTAGAATGGACCAAAGTGCTTACAAATCAGAGCTGTGATGGGGAATTTTGATGACAAACACATAAGGATTCTCAAAACTGCTAAATTCTCTGACCAAAAAAACACAATTCAAAAAATATATGAAAAAAACTAAAGCAGACATCTTACCAAAATTATTCAGTATTTCCAACCAAGAAGGAAATTCAAAACCACAGATATCAGTACATATCTTTTAAGATATGTGTGTGCGTGTGTGTGTGTGTGTGTGTGTGTGTGTGTGTGTGTGTGTGTGTGTATGCTGGCGATGATTTCAAGAAACAAGACATCTTAAACATTCTTGATGAAAATATAGAATTGGCAGTTTCTTATATACCTCTCTTCCTGTTATATGCCAATGTAATATCGCTTAGCATAATTTTTCTTAAATCATCATACTCAATATTTATTATAATTATCAAAATTGAGCTTGTGTCTTTCACAAATTGAGGTAAAGTCCCAATTATGAACTCTTCAAATATTATACATTGTAATCTAGATAATTTCCCCAGTGACAGCTCTAGTTTATCCATTCTCTTTCTAGCTGAACCTAATCTGCTGATTAGTTCAAATATGTTTTTCATATATGACAATATTTTTCACTCTTAGAACTGAATTGTATTGCAAAATAAAAATAAAAAAAATAAAATAAAATAAAAGATTACCCAAAAGCATACGTAGAGGATGGGAAAAATTGTGAAATCACCCAAGGTTATTTATAAAATAAATGCATATCTCAGATACCTGAGATCCATCAAAAAAAAAAGTTACATCCTTTTCAAATATTCTAAAATTTTAACCTTAAAAATACTTCTTTTGATCATATTCATCAACAAACACAAAGAAAAGAAAGGAAATTCTAAAACTATAATTAACCAAGCCAAAAGTTGCAAAAGTTATAGGTCTATCTCAATGCACATTAAAAATAATTTAGCCGGGCGGTGGTGGCACACGCCTTTAATCCCAACACTCGGGAGGCAGAGCCAGGCGGATCTCTGTGAGTTCGAGGCCAGCCTGGGCTACCAAGTGAGTCCCAGGAAAGGTGCAAAGCTACACAGAGAAACCCTGTCTCAAAAAAAACCAAAAAAAAATAAATAAATAAAATAAAATAAAAATAATTTAATAAAAATATCAACAAAGTATTTAGCAAACTGGGAAAAGAAGGGAGCATCCTCCTTAAACAGATAAAATGTGATATAACAGAGCTGATAAGATGGCTCAGTGGTTAAGAGCACTTGCTGCTTTTGCAGAGGACCCAGGTTTGGTTCCCAGCACACACATGGTAGCTCACAAGCATTTCTAACTCTAGGTTTTAGAGAATCAGAGCCCTCCCCCTGGCTTTCATGGGCAGCAGGCATGCAAACAGTGCACTTAAATACAAGTAGACAAAACACTCATACATAAATTCTTTTCCATGGTTGTGTAAGCTCCTACCTTGACTTCCTCACAATGATGGATTGTCACCTGGAATTTATATAAGCTAAATAAATCCTTAAGTTGATTTTGTCAATATATTTTATCCCAATAAATGAACCTAAAATTAAGATATCACCTTACACAGCTAAGTAAATTTTCTCACAGACATTTATACTGAGGACATAGACATTTGAAGGTTATAGAATTAACAAATATCTCATTTCCAGTTAACTTTCTCAAAAACAAAAGGGTACCTATTTTATCTTCACACAGTTATTAAAATCCAATATCCTTAATTTTGAAATAAGGACTGTGTCTCTCCATAGTTCTTAGTTCCCTCTTCTTTTTTTATCCCAGAGACACCCTTTATAGTCTTCTACACTTAGCAATGGCCTTTAAAGGGATATTTGATGTATTTAACCCAACAAACAAAGTGAACTATAGTCCACGTTTTCAGATTAATTTTTAACTTGCTACAAATGTCAAGGGCAAAATTGTAAAATATAAAATCACAGAGAAAATTCACTGACCACTTGTTAGTTTTTCTTTTAAAAAAAAGAACACACAAAAATTTTATATTGTCTTATCATTTTGTATACAAATGTATAATTTGCCTACAATGGGAGCTCAGGAAGTGAAGAATCAGACATTTGGGGACAATTTTTTTTTTCTTTAAACCTTTGTATGTTCAAAAATTTAGCACATCTGATTGAACATAGTGACAGGTTTCATAAAGATATTTCCAGTCACCATTTGCTTTGACTATGTTTGCCCTCCTAAATCCTTTCGTTTCTCCCTCCTTTCTCTCTAGTCCTCTTCTCTTTTCCAAATCATCCCCCTTTCCTTTCATTTCCTACACACACACACACACACACACACCCCTACAATCCATTGTGGCATTTGTCATCTTGAGTCTGCTTGTTTCACTTAACATGATGACCTCCAGTTCCATCTACTTTCCTGAAAATGACATCATTTCATTTTCCTTAATGGCTGAAAGAAACTCCATCATGATATGCTGGTTTAGATGAGAATTGTCCCCATAGGCTCATAGATTTGGAATACATGGTCACTAGGAAGTGGCAGTATTTGAAAGGATTAAGAGGTATGGCCTTGGTGGAGGAAATGTGTCACTAGGGGTTGGCTTTGAGATTTCAAAAAGTCCATTCTAAGGCCCATCCTGTGGCCTACAGATTCAGATGTAGAGCTTCAGCTACTTCTCTAGCACCATGTCTGTCTACCTGCTGCCATGCTTCCCACCATGATGACAATGAGCTTAACCTCTTAAACATAAACATAAAATTAAATGCTTTCCATTATAATAGTTGCCATTGTCAAGGTGTCTCTTCACAGAACTAGAACACAGACTAAGATAATGCACATGCACCACATTTTCTTTATCTAGTCATTTCTTGTTGAATATCTAGACTAATTCCATAGTTTAACTGTTACGAATATTGAATGGCTTGGTATAATGTAGATATATTGAAATGTTTTAACATAAATTAGCCTCAAAAAAGGCCATCTGTACAGAACCTGAGGCGTGTGTGGAATGAGAGATGGAGAACTCCCATAACCTTTTATATAATTGACAATGTAGGCCACAGCTCATGTTTCAGCCAAAATGAAAGGAAAGTATTTACTTACCAGTGTTCTTTTCAGAGCACACACTTCATTTATAAAAATGCTTTACCGTGTACTTAGCACACATGTATTTCAGAACCCTCCCCACAAATCTTAATACAGAAAATTATGGTACTTTGTTCAGTAAAGGAATGGCAATTTGGAACTGAGAGGCCCTGGAACAAAGTTCTTGCAGGTTAAATAGGTCTCCCACTTGCTTGCTGAAGGTTTAGCATAATGCCAACAACTCTTAAACTTTACTGTGAATCAGAATCAACCAGACGGGTCAGAAAGCAGCTCAGTTGTGGGTAGACCTGGGGCACACAAGCTCACTAGGAGAGGGAACTGGGGAGAAGGTGAAGCTATGGAACTATTCTTTTGCTTTGCTTTGCTTTGCTTTGCTTTATTTTGATTGTGACAGGGTCTCACAATGTCACACAGGTTGGCCTCAAGCCCATGATGATTCTCCCATCTCAGCCTCCTGAGTGCTAGGATTACAAGTGTACATTCCACATGAGGCTTGCATTCCAATATCCAATACCATGGTGAAAAATTCAGACCTGCATACTAAATGGGTTGATTCTTTACAGTTTATAAACTATACTGCAATAAAACTTTAATAAGCCAAACATGTTGACACATGCCTATAATCCTAGCATTTGGGAGGTAGAGGCAGGAAGGTCAGAAGTTCAAGGCCAGCTTTGGCTCTATTGCAAATTTGAAGCCAGCTTGAACTATATGGGATTCTGTTTTAAACACACACTCAGATACATATATAGGCTTCACACTCCTGAAAATTCTGGGTAAGGTTTGAGAATCTCAAGTATAATGAATTGTGACTAATGCAGATGCTGCTGGCTTAGACACATTTTGAGAAGCACTAGACTAACCCAGGGTGGCTACATTCACTGTTTCCTGCCAGATACCAACAAGACTTTCTCCCTCACTTGTTTTGGATTCCTCTTCAAATTCCATCTTATTGAGTGTTTCCATGTGGGACCTGGATTTCCTAGACACATTCACATCCATGTCAACAGTGCACAATGTGTTGCTACCATACAAGCATGATAGTCTGAGTTCAATTTCCAGAACCCACGGTGAAAAGAAAGAACAAACTCTCAATAGTTGTCCTCTGACTTTCACACACACACACACACATACACATACATCATGGCATGTGTATACCCACAATCTATCTATCCCCCTACCTCTCTCTCTCTCTCTCTCTCTCTCTCTCTCTCTCTCTCTCTCTCTCTCTCTCTCTCTCTCTCTCATATATATATATATATATATATATATATATCATATAATAATAATAATAAATAATATTTTTTAAAAACCAGTCATGGTGGCATCCTACTAATCCTAACTCTGGGGAGACAGAATCAGGATCCCTGGAGCTTACTGGCCAGCCAATCTAGTCCACTTGATGAGTTCCAATGCGGGACTCTGTCTCAAGAATAAGGCAGATAATACCTGAGATTGACCTCTGGCCTGCATAGGTGCACGTGCGCACACACACACACACACACACACACACACACACACACACACACACACACACATTTATATGTACTCATGCCCCTATACATATAAACATATATGTACACACACAGAGCAATCCAGAACACATAAACCCCAATTTCCAAAGATGCTGAGAACTGAGTCCTTTTTCTCCTGCAGTCCCCAGTGCCCCAGTGCTGCCCTCCCTGTCATGGATTTCTGGTACCCTCTGTGTCCTGCCATGTGCTAAGTTTCCTGCTTGGCTCCCCTTTCTATATATTCTCCTTCCTGATCCTCTACATCTTGCTTTTTAACTCAGAGATTAGGTGAGACTTCTCGGGTCTTATTTGTATTTTCTATAGCCCAAGTAGAGGTCTCTTCTATTCACTTCAAGTCCAGGTCAACAAACCAGTTTGCATACCAAATCAGGCTAGCATTTGTCTCTGTAGATACAATTTTATTGAACACAGATACACCTTACCTGTGGTCTAGATGCCTTCACACTCCTGCACCAGGAGTTCATTGCAGCAGAGACCTTATTTTGCAACATTTGCTCACTGAAGCTGACAGACAAGTCCTGCATCACAACATGAGCCACACTGCATGGAATAGCTGCCTTTTCTATCCCTACATTGGATTGTGCATTCTTGAGCCCTTGATGGCCTCACTTTCTTTCTTTTTTGATTAATAATCTGAGTCTGAAATGAGATTCTGGTTTGGTTACTCATTTATTATCTGATATTGAAAAAATTGCTTCACTCTTTCCTATTTTCTTGTCAATTAAATAAATATAGCCGGGCGGTGGTGGCGCACGCCTTTAATCCCAGAACTTGGGAGGCAGAGGCAGGCGGATCTTTGTGAGTTCGAGGCCAGCCTGGTCTACAGAGCGAGATCCAGGAAAGGCGCAAAGCTGCACAGAGAAACCCTGTCTTGAAAAACCTAAAAATAAATAAATAAATAAACAAACAAATAAATAAATAAATATAATAACAATGTCTACTTCATAACCCTAATGAGAGTTGACAAACTGTTAAATGAGTTCATTGTAAACTTATCACCATTGCTAATATAAAAGATATACTGTACATCTATTAACCGCCAGTGTTGTCATCCCTAGACCCCATCAAATAGTACTCAGTGGAGGTGTTCAATATTGAATTATTTTGTCTTGGGTTGTGTCTACAATCAACAAATTGGTACACCTTCATCCAGTCCTTATCTGAGACCATGCTATATCATTGGCTAGTGCTCTTTTTATCTAGAACACCCTTCTTCCTCTTCTCCTCTCACTTTCATAGTCAGTGACCAGATTCTGTCCAATCCCAACACATATAAACTCCAGTTACCATGTGTTATAACAATCTTGACCCAGGTCACCATCATCTTTAGCCTAGACAACCTCAGCATCAGTTGGCTTCTGTATTGATTGGCTCTTGCTATGCACCAAACTACCCAAAACTTGCTGGCTTAGAACAAAACCAGTTGTGTAGCCCATGACATTGTAGGTCAAAAAAACTGAGCAGGGCTCACCTATGCGCAGTGCTTCTGTCTTTGCTCAACTCCACCCTGTGTCTGTAGTATGCTGTTGGGTTTGGCTGGGGACTGGCTGGTCCCTGCTGGCCTCTGCTGGGCCACTTGCTCTATAGTTCATCTGATTTTTCAGTTCCAGCAGATCAACCCAAGTACATTCACATGCATTAGTGTCCAAGAAGACATCAAGGTTTCTTGATACCTGAGTTTGAGAGAACCACAATCTTCTACCACAATCCATTAAGGAAAGCAAATCACAACCCCAGCATAGATCCAAGCTGTGAGGAAAGAGACCCCACTTTTTGATGATAAGACATAAGAGATCACAGTATAAGAAACATGGAGAGTGAGAAGGAAAGCATGTCTATCTGGGTAAACAATTGACTATAGCCTCCTCTTTGTTTTCTTCACTCTTACTTTACTCCCATCTAATCTGTGCACAGAACTCAGAAGGACTTTATGAAAATGCAAATTAGATCAAGTCACATCCTTGCCTAGCATGAAATGACTTCTTTATTGTGGCCTGCAAGGTGCATTTACTGTCCTCTCCTTTTCATCCCATTTACCTGCTTGCTCTGCTCAGCCTTACGTCACCTTCCCCTTGGTCTTCCAATGGGCTAGTGCTGATCAGCCTCAGGCCAGGCCTGAGCTTAGCTTCTCTGGCTTCTGGGAGGAGGCTTCCTTCATATCTGCCCTCCTGGCTCCTTCTTAACCACTAAGTTTCAACTTCAAATTGTTTGCCCAGTTTAAAGGAAGCCCTTGCTGTCCTTCCAGTGTGGCTTGTTCACTCTGAAACTCATATTGAAATTGCAACAGTATTGGAAGGTGATGTTGTTAGGGGTTATTCATTCCTTAAAAGATATAATGCCCACCAGGCGGTGGTGGCACATGCCTTTAATCCCAGCACTTAGGAGGCAGAGACAGGAGGATCTCTGTGAGTTTGAGGCCAGGAGACCCAGGACAGGCACCAAAACTACACAAAGAAACCCTGTCTCAAAAAACAGAGAGAGAGAGAGAGAGAGAGAGAGAGAGAGAGAGAGAGAGAGAGAGAGAGAGAGAGAGAATGCCCTTCTCACAAAACCAGGTTCATTCTCTTGGGACTAGTTAGTTATGACAGAAGTGGGTGGTATAGAGAGTTCCTTACTTACATTTTCTCTTTTCTGAATGCTCCAAGTTGCCTTTGTACCATGAGGTCTTTCCCAGAGACCAAGTAGATGCCAGACCTTTGCTCTTGAACTTCTGAGTCTGTAGAACCATGAACCAAAAAAATGCACCTTTCCTTTGTAAATATAACTCAATCACAGTTATCCTCCCATAATAACAGAAAATGAGCTAAAATGTACTATAACCTTACCTCTGTCTCTTCATAATATTCTATTCTCTGATATATTATCTCTCCTTCCCTTCCCCCTCTCTCTCCATCTCTAGCTCTCTAGCTCTATCACTATTCTCTCTCTCTCTCTCTCTCTCTCTCTCTCTCTCTCTCTCTCTCTCTCTCTCTCACACACACACACACACACACACACACACACACACACACACACACACTCTATCTCCATTCCTACTTAAAATGAAAGCTCTGTGAAACCCTGAGCCTCCTGTGTCCTGGTCATAGGCTCAGGGTGTAAATGGTTCATGGTAAATGCCCAATAAATATTGGCATCAAGAGTAATTTTGCTGAATCATGGTGTGTGCTGGGTTCCAGGTTAAACGTTGATTCTCATTATCTCAAGTAATCAGTGCAGCAATCCTCTCAAATCAACATTTTCGTCTCAATTTTATAGTTGGAGAAATTGAAACCTAGAGTGGCTGACACTCTTTGGAAGTTGTAAATCACTGTTGGCAGCAACTGTTCCTTCTTTGCCTTGCACTTCTCAAGAGAAGTTTTTCATTGCAATGTGTCATTTGTTTGTTCTGTTTTGTATCTTTGTGCACAGAAGTGGCTTGAGCCTAATATTTGGTGCCTGATTTTGTTTCTTTGAAGTGTCCAATTTACTACTGACTGAAGGAAATTAATTTCTTACCTATAGAAACACTGTCCATGTGCTACCACCTCAGTCTCTGCTCTATCCCCTATGTCTAGGCTGAGGCAGCCTGTGACACCTGGTCACTTGTCATGAGATGATGAAGATTAGGTGTATTTGAAGACATGTCTGACCTAGAAAGGGGAGACTCACTAGACATCTGCTATCGCTTCCTATGGACTTCTTCCCTGACCCATGCTTAATGAGGGATTTGCAGTCCTCTTCTCCTTTATTTCTGTCTGTCTACCATACCTTCTCCACCCCTCAGTTCTTGTATATCAACTGAGTCCATTCAGCAAATATGGAATAAGATGAATACCTTCAATATCACCTCATAGAGCAAGGTCCTTCCCCCTGGTTCACGGCATTACCAATTAGATGCATCCCTTCCTCAAGGCTCTCAGCTCCCCCCAAAATGGTCAGAAATACCCCTCAAAAGATACAGCACTATCTTCTCCTCTACCAAACAGACCTACACTCCTATCTTCCCCTCCTTGCCCATTATGCTTCAACATCATCCACATTTTTCCTCTACTGTGAACTTCAGGGTCCCACATCAAGATGGGATCCTACATAGGTAGTCTTCAATAGGTTACTCTTCCTCCCTAGACACCAAGTTTCTCATCTTCAGTAAAAGATGACAGAAAAAAAGAACTTCCTCTTCTAATAATATTAAGGAGAAAGAGATTTGATATGGTTAGGTCCCTACTAGATGCTCAAAAAACTATTGATTTCTGTTCCTCTTACCTGTGGGTATTGTTTAAAGTACAAGTCACTAATTATGCACAGAGAAGCAGAATATCTGAAGTAAGGACCCTTCTTCAGAGCCTGTGCAGCTGTCAACCATCAACAGTCCTTATGTAGATGTCAACTGTCAACAGCCCTAGCCTTCCTTCTGGAAGGCAGCCAGGTAGCATGCCACCTATGTACACAATGAACCTTTCTTCCTATCTCCGCTCCTGCCACCAGCTCCCACAGATCCTTTGATAATACTGTAATCTTTCCAAGGACAAAACCTCTGCTTGCCCAATTTTATGCTGACAGGTAGCCAGCCGTCAAAACGCTGTCTGTGAGCCAGCTCAAGGCTGACTGTTTGCTCCACAGTTAGCTAGAATGGATCATGACTCTCATTCCAGCCTTGGCAGCTGTGCTGTGTGATTTCCACCCAGGACAGAGATAGATTCCCTGGGAAAGAGCTTTTGCTGAACCATTAGTGAAAAATAACAAGGTAATGCTGATAAAGCAGCACTTGAGGTTTATGCACAGAAATCTAATGCGGTCTCCAATATCCAGCCCATAGCATCCTCTCTACAAAGTACACATCCAGTCATTCCTACTGTAACCCTTTTACTTCAGTTTCATTAAAATCTCATTTTGGAGCTGAAGAGATGACTCAGAGAGGAAAGTACTTTCTATGCAAGCGTAGGACCCAGAGCTCAAGTCCCCAATGCCCATGTAAAAAGCTGGGTGTAGCAGCATGCATCTGCAATTCTAGCAGTAAGGGAATGAAATAGGAAGATCTCCAGGCTCACTGTCCAGTCAGGCTAACTGACACATTAAGCCTCAGGTTTAGTGAGAGAGCCTTTCTCAAAAATAAAACATAGAAAATCAGTTGAGAAACACAGCAAATGTCAACTTCTGGCCAACACACACACACACACACACACACACACACACACACACACACACACACACAATCAAACTTCAGAAGTCAACCTCTGGGCAAATTTCTCAAATAGGTATTTCAATGGGGTAGAATGTCCCTCCTTAGAGACCAGATTCCAGCAGTCAGGATAAGCCACTCTACTCATTAGAATGCAGCTGTGATAAATCCATACCTGTCAGCACTTACTGCATGCTACACATAGTCAGAAACACACTTGAGAGAAATAACATTAAGATGGTGAATTGTTATCAAACCTTCTCCTTAAAAACACTGAACACTCCTTGCCTTCCCTTACCATTATGTTGCCAATTCACACAAATTAGCTGTTCACTAATTTGCCTTTGGCACATACACACAATGAAATTTTTTCAACCATAAAGAACAAAGTCACCACTTGCAAAAAAAAAAAAAAGCATGTTGCTGGAGCTAATCATATTAATCCAGTCCCCAAAAGACAAATGGTATATGCATTCTCTCATTTGTGGTTCCCAGATTTGACATACATGCATGAATAAGATCATATATATGCTGTGGGATGTTCTGTATGTTAAATGTGTTGTTCTGATTGGTTAATAAATAAAACACTGATTGACCAGTAGCCAGGCAAGGAGAGAGGAGAATTCTGGGAAGTGGAAGGCTGAGGCAGAGAGACGCTGCCAGCTGCCACCATGAGAAGATGTTAAGATACCGGTAAGCCACAAGCCATGTGACAACTTACAGATTAATAGAAATGGGTTAATTTAAGATATAAGAACAGCTAGCTAGAAGCCTGCCATGGCCATACAGTTTATAAGCAATATAAGTCTCTGTGTGTTTACTTGGTTGGGTCTGTGCAGCTGAGGGACTGGTGGGTGAGAGAGATTTGTCCTGACCGTGGGCCAGGCAGGAAAACTCTAGCTACATATATATATGACATAATACTAGTAAATCTGTTTAAGGGGGAAAGGGACTAATGTGAAGAAAAGGAGAAAAGAAAGTAGGGAGCGCAGGGAAGAATGCATTCAACACATAATATACACATGTACAGAAACTTATTTTTAAAATATGTTATAAATTCTGTCTTAATTAGGGTTTCTATTGCTGTGAAGAGATACCATGACCATGACAACTCTTATAAAGGAAAACATTTAATTGGGGCTGGTTTGATCCATTATCATCATGGTGGGAATCATGGCAACTTTTAGGCATTCATGGTGCTGGAGAAGGAGCTGAGAGTTCTACATCTTGATCTGCAAGCAGCAAGAGACTGTCTCAAACTGGGCATTGCTTAAGCATATAAGACCTCAAAGCCCACCTCCACAGTGACACACTTCCTCCAACAAGACCATACCTACTCCAACAAAGCCATACTTCCTAATAGTGCTACACATTATGGGCCAAGCATTCAAACACATGAGTCTGTGGGGACCATTCCTATTCAAACCACCACAAATACATAAATAAACTAAATATGAAAAAATAAAGTGGCCAGCTAAACAGCAGAGACATTCTTCTTGGATGTATAACTTGGTTCCTGCTCTCCAACCCAACCCCATACCAACCTATGACCTTCTGAAATCTGAGGTATTTAAAGCATCCATTTAGAAATAGGTAGGTAGGTGGGTGGGTGAGTGGGTGGATGGGTAGGTGGGTGGGTGGATGGATGGATGGATGGATGGATGGATGGATGGATGGATGGACAGACAGTTACCAAAGCAAACCCCTAGGAAGCCTATAGCCACAAATTGGAGAAATCATGTTGGACTCCTCAAAAGTCCCATTAACAGACACCTAAAAGAACCTCATTAAAACAATGTGGTATCTTCAACACAACTAATGTGTTCTCTTCTGTTCTAACAAGTTCATGAATAATAGATGAAGGGAGCTTCATCTGTTTTAATTAATTTGGTCTTAAAATGAATTCAATCCAATACAAAATTAGCAGGCAATAAAGTCTCATTGGCCCAACTGGACAAAACCATGCCAACGTTATTGGCTAGAGAAGCGAACTGGAAATGGACAGGAGCCATGGCACATTCTCCCAAAGTGAAACCAGGAAAAGGAAAGGGTCATCTGCCAGTTCCCACAGGGACACAGCTCGCTTCCCTTTCCTGATCCCAGAACTGATTTACTACCTCATCACCAGGAGTTTCAGCATTTACATGTTGGGAAATCCTGAGAGAGATGCCCAGTGCATGTCAAGATGATAGGCTGGAGAGGTGACACAGTGTGTAAAGTGCTTGCCGGACAAGCATGAGGATCTGGTTCAGATCCCTGGGACCTACATTAAAGCCAGGCATGATGGTGCACATATGTGATGCCAGCACTGGCAGGGCAGAGATGGGTAGATCCCCAAAGCTTGTTCCCAGCCACTCTAGCCAATCAGTGAGTTCCAGGTTCAGTGAAGAGATTCTGTCTCAAAAAAAAAGGTAGATAGTGATAGAGGAAGATAATTGGCACCAACCTTTGGCTTCTGCACAGACATGTGTGGACCCAACATGTACATACAAACACACACAGACTGATTTTACTTTTATTGTAATTCATGAGAACTATCTCTGTACCTAAGCAATAATAAAATTGTCAACAGCATTCTTGAGCATATGTAATAAATACATTTAGTTCTAAGAAATTACCACAGTTTATTAAACACATGAGTTTTGCATATTTCTGGCTCCATTATCCATTTGGCAATTACACATAGTGTTATAATAATAATTTGTCTTCAAATAGTACTTTTTTCTTTGTAAAATAGTAAAAATATAATATTACTTTTCTCTTCCAGCTGTGTGTTTAATGAGCACATCTTACTTAACCTTTTAGAACTGGGAAGACAAAAGCACTGTTAAAATTACTTTAAAAGGCAAGGCCCAAGAGTTCAAATATTATCTATATAGGGGTATACAATCATAGCAATTCACATGACTTTTGTGTGTATGTGGGCATATATGTTCATAACTGTGCATATGTGAATGGACATATATGTGAATGAAGGTCAACAGTTGGCATTGAGTATTGAGTATCTTCCTCAAATGGAAATCATAGATTTTTTTTGGGGGGGGTGGTTCAAGACAGGGTTTCTCTGTGTAGCTTTGGAGTCTGTCCTGGAACTCACTCTATAGACTAGGCTGGCCTGCTGTGGGATGGTCTGTATGTCAAATTGCTCTGATTGGTCAATAAATAAAACACTGATTGGCCAGTGGCCAGGCAGGAAGTATAGGCAGGACTAACAGAGAGGAGAACAGAGAAAACAGGAAGGCAGGGGGAGACACTGCCAGCCGCCACCATGACAAGCAGCATGTGAAGATGCCGGTAAGTCACGAGCCATGTGGCAAGGTATAAATTTATAGAAATGGATTAATTTAAGCTATAAGAACAGTTAGCAAGAAGCCTGCCATGGCCATACAGTTTGTAAGCAATATAAGTCTCTGTGTTTACTTGGTTGGGTCTGAGCGGCTGTGGGACTGGCGGGTGACAGAGGTTTGTCCTGACTGCGGGCTAGGCAGGAAAACTCTAGCTACAGGCCTCAAACTCATAGAAATCTGCCTGCCTCTGTCTCCTGAGTGCTGGGATTAATGGTGTGTGCCACCACCGCCCAGTTGGAAATCATAGAATTTAAGACTAATTTTCTCTCTCTCTCTCTCTCTCTCTCTCTCTCTCTCTCTCTCTCTCTCTCTCTCTCTGGGGGGGGTGTTTGTGTGTAAAGAAAGGAGGCTGATGTTGGGCATCTTCTGCAATAGTTCTCCACTTTATTTTTTAAGACAGGGTCTCTGGCTAAACCTTGAACTCACTAATTTGGGTAGACTGACTGGACAATGAACTCCAAAGATCCTCCTGTAGTTCTAATCTAATCTCCACTATAGATCTAAACTCTTGCCCCAGTTCTTGTGTGGCAAGCACATTACCAATTGAGCCATCTCCCCAGCCCTCCAAATAACTTCAAAGACATTTATTTCAATCTCCCATCTAGGGCTTGGATTCCATCTGCCTATTCTTAAATGTCTGTAGCAATGAGAACTTAGTACATGGATCTGTCCATTCCATGTCTAAAGAATATGATTGTTGGATTGAGATTAAATTCATCTTCAAGTAAACAAACACTGCTTCTACCTCAGATCAGTCTGATTCCTCTTCTATACATACCTCTATTCTTCAGTTTTAACCACTACTTCCCACCAACTCTTCCTGTCAATTTCATGGCATGGTTCTGAGCCCATCACTGCTCTGGTTATGCCCTTTGGAATGAACTTCAATAGCCATGGCCATGTAAGGGAATGTGTGCCAGGAAGGTCTGGAGTTCAGTCTTGAGAATATCATTCTAAAGGCATCTGTAAAGGGACTCCATGTTTAATCCTTCCAGCCTCAACATCCTCATCTGCATAATATTAGTAAGACATCTACCTTGTATGGTTATTGTGAGGCAATGTACAAAGTAGGCATCAAAAGGTCCCACACAATTCAGTGTCCAGTCAATGGTAACCAAATTACTATAGCTAGTTCCCATAAACCTTTTTTACATTAACTCATATATTCTTTACAACTAGCTATAATATTGTTATGCTTCCTATTGAATGTATAAAGCAAGTTATACGCTAAGTTATTTTCCCAAGGTCACACACCCAGCCTCAAGGAAGAGCTAAGACTTGAGCCTATAAGGCATTTCTAACCAGTGATAGCATGCATGCAGCTGAAGACAGATGTGAGTATGGCCCAACACAAAATCACAAGCTTGGTTAAAATTTTATGTGTTTTGTGACGTTTTTCGTAACTTGACTGTATAGTTCTAAAGTATGAACTTCATGGATCCTGGGTTGCAATGACAAAAGGTTGAACATGGTTGGCAGGCAATCCAGCCTCAAAGTATCTGTCTGATAGCCTAGTCTCCAGAATGGAATGCTTGTCTGATCCAAGCCAAATGCTACACCAAGACCATGGCTTCCTCATCAAGATGCAATTACACTATTTTTTCCTCATATGGGCTTCTTCTAACCCCAACATTTCCCCTCCATGATGTATAACATGGTAAATGGAAAATAGCATTGAGTCTTTTTCAGTGGCTTCTCTCTGAATGTGCTTAGAAGTCAATGCTGCTGATGTCTTCTCAGAATCTGACTCCCATTCAACACATTCTCTGATCTCAACTTTGGGTTTTTCACATGTTTGATGAAAGTACCTTCCCCAACTTTGTCACAGTGACCAGAAATGTCAACTCTAAGAAGTCAAGAGCCATTGGAGTTCTCTCTCCAAGATGATGAGAATATATTGCAAATCAGTGGGTTAGGCATCAGTCTTGTGCCATGTATCTTCTGGGTCATCTTCTCTATAAGAGTCAACTTCTTTTGTTACTGTTGTTATTTAATCTTTCCCTTGGAACTCAAGTAATCCTGGTTAGCAAAATAGGAAGCCATGGCAGTAACTGAAAACTGAAACCAAATGTCATGACTTTGATGTTTAGAAGACATCTGTAAAATAGGGAGTAACTTAGTAATACCCAAGAGCACTTCTAGCTCTTACACTCTGGGGAAATGCCAGAGTATGCCAACCACTCTGCAGTCTAGACTTTGCCTTCCCTGAAGTCTTAAATCCCATCACTAGCCTCTAGAGTGTTATACTCTAGCCAAACATAAAACTCACCCAGCCTCATGGTTACATTCTCTGCTGTCTCCTCTCACACAACTACTGTTTCCTCTTTCTTTGCTTGTCAAGGTGACATGCCAGTTACTCTACAAAGCCAGCTCAAATCAAGAAGCAGTTGTAAAATAACTCTCCAGGTGCAAAAGGAACACATTGGTTTATATTTCAAGGACCCAGAAGATGGCTCAATCAATAAAGAACTTATTTCACAAGCATAAGGACCTGAGTTCAATCCTCAGAACCTAAATATAAAGGCTGGATGTGGTAGTGTATGTTTGTAATCCAGTGCTGGGTATGGGGAGACAGGAAGACCCTTGAGACTCATTGGTCATCCAGTCCTAGTCTGTTTGGTGAGCACTAGGTCAATGAAAGGCTCTGTCTCAGAGGAGGTGGACAGTATTCCACCCAAGGCTGTACTCTGGCCTCAACATATTTGCACACATACATGAACATGACCCCCCACATTCATGAACATATACAGACAGATACACACGTAGAGAGAAATGTATCATAAACCTACTGGGAAAATATAAAATTCTAGGAGGGAACACAGGTAGAAAAGTCTTTGTGACCTTGGGTTAGGCAAAGATTCCTTAGCTATGACACTATAAGCATGGTCTATTTTTAAACCCAATTCATTGCATTTCATTAAAATGAAGAACACAGCTTTTAAAATAAAGTTCTTAAGAAAATGAAAAGATAAGCCACAAACTAGGAGAATGAATTACAAATGATATGTCAGGTAAATGTCTGAGTACCACCCACAAGACCTTCCTTTCATTCACATTAAACACACATATATACATATATGATGTAGCATGCCAGGCATATTCTCAACACTTGGGCTTAAACTAAATATCTTAGCCTTGTGACATTGACATTCTAACCATGGAAATGTACAGTTTCAGGATAATGACAAGCATAGACTCACACTTGACTAATCTTATTCTCTCAGCCCCATCAGTGTGCCTTGTCAGTTCAATCTTCCTCCAAGCAGCTGCAGAGCCTAGTACTCCTTGTATGCTCCATTGCAGTACCTCTGGTCCATGCCACCATCTTTGCCTCCTAAATACTCACCCTCCATCTAGCCACCTTTCCTACTTCAGAGGTTTCACAAACAGAAAGGATCCTACAAGCAGAGGTCTGACCATGCAACACCCCTCAAAACTCCCCAGTGCCTCCCTCCCTCCATCAAGATAAAAGGGCCTTCTTAGAAGGCCTAGTGATGATGAGACCCTATGAGACGTGCCCATCCCCCACCTCCCTCAAGACTCCTGCAAACATTCTTCCCTTCACTTCCTCTGTTTGCTGAGTTACAAATAGGACAGGTGACAGTTCTGCCACAGGACATTTGATTCTGTCTATATGGAATTCTTTTCCTTAAGTGTCTGTCCAAATATAACCTTACCACTGTGACCCTCCCTGACTATTTTATGTGAACTAGAAATTCATTGCTCTGTGGTCCTTTCCATTCTCATGTTGGCTTCATTTTGTCCACTGTTTTCATCAACACTTGAAAAACATCCATTGATTAGTTGATTCCGTCTACCCCAGCAAGCCATTAAGGTCCTGGAACACAAGAATCAGTTTTCACAGCTCTATTTCAAGTGCCCAAGAAAATGCTGGTATATGGAAGTACCTGACAGATATTTGTTGAATGAATAAACTAATTGTAACCCCCTCTCCCTCTCCCTCTCCCTCTGCCTGTTTTATTTATACATATTTGTGTACAGGAGAGTGCACATGTATGTGGGCACATTCAGAGCAATAACCCCGTTCTGTTCTTCAGGACCCATCTACTATGCTTTTGTTTGAGACAGAGCCTTTTCCCAGCATGGAACTCACCACTGGACTGAGCTGTCTGGCCAGTGAGCCCCAAGAGTCCATCTATCTTTGCATCTCCAGCATCTGTCACCACATCTGACTTTTGTGTTTTGCGGGGGGAAGGGGGGAAGGTTCTGAGGACCAAACTCAGGTTCTCATGCTTTCACAGCAAGCACTTTACTGACTGAAATACCTCCCCGGCCAAGCTAGCTGCTTTTCAGTGGCAGACTATTTCTTTTTGCCCCTATGAACTCACATGTACACACCAGAGCTAGCATACAGGTGTCTAAAAAACACAGCACACACCACTCACATGATAGTTCCTGTCATTCACTGAGGATTTCCTTCTCCTGACACTCATTCGTTGCTGCTTATTTTAAAACACTGGAGTGGCTCAGAAAACCAAAAGAAAGTTACTGGGGGTCTCACAGACCAGAAATGGCCATCTCTACTTGGGAGGGGGACCTCAGAGACCAGAAATGGACATCTCTACTGGGGCCCCACTCCCACCCCTTCCCTCCCACCCCCCACCCCCATGGTCCTCAGAGACCAAAAATGGGCATCTCTACCAGGGTCTCAGAGACCAGAAATGGACATCTCTTAAATCCTAACTCTGTTGCTTCCCAGCTGTGCTGCTTCAGATGAGTCACTGAATGTTCTAAGTCTCAGTCTCCTTACCCCTGACTATAGGGACATGTGCATGATTTTGGGTTTTTATGAAGACTAAAGGCATTAGTTATGCTGTTTGATACCTTTGAAGTCATTTGGAAAGAAAACTCAAATAGGAGGTTAATGGGGACATCTTAGGTTGATAGAATCAGGACAGAATCATCCATGGCAAAATCCTGGTAAAAGAAAGGAGCTGAGGGGCCAGCAGTGTAGCCTAGACAGCATCAAGGTGAAGAAAAGTGTTTGTAGTATGTATCTGAGGAACTTTCTACTATTGAATGTGGAGGTAAGAAGTGCAGAATGAGGCTTTAGACAATGCAAGTAAAATTTCAGGACTTAAGCCAGCCAGGAAATGCTGGTACTTAGCACATGTAAATGCCTTGGCATTTGAAAGATTTTAACCAAGACATCAGAGTCTTATGTCTCTCTCTATTGTATTTTCTATCCTTCCATGTACAGTACAGTGACCCCCCAAAAAGGCCAGAATTTCTTACAAGGTCTCCCCAGAATAGAGTAACTGAAACTCCAGCCCACGTTTTCATGAAGCCCTTCAGCCTTAGAAAGTAGGACTAGGGATATGGTATCTTCCAAAGAGAACTGATATTTTCAATAAAAGGACAACTTCTTTTTCTTCATGGGAAGTTAAAAATGCATTCATTATCAGCTTTGGGATTGAGCTAGCATCAGCAAAGATACTATTCATGGGCAGAGCAAATTCACCAGCAGCTAGAAACCCTGATTCTCCCAATGGTGGAGTAGCAAACAGTGGTACAGCTTGTCTCTGGGTTTCCCATATTTTAAAGTAACTAGCCATATTGTCCATGGGAGGGGAAATATAGCACAAATTATCCTAAGTAAAACTCTTCCTTCTTCTCAATGTCTCTCCCATTCACTTCTAATCACTGTCTGCAGTAAGTAGGCATGTATACAACAAAAAGGCCTAATATCCCCCCATTAGGAATTCATCTTTGAATGTTGCTTATCTGTCTTACAGCACTCTGCATTTCAGATGCAGACATTGCAGAATGAGTAATAATAATACCATGTATATTAGTTAGCTGCTTTGAATTTGCAAAACATTTTCACTTCCATCACATCCTTGACTTCAAACAGTCTTGAATTCAACATCCCCAGCAAAAGCAAATGACAAATATTCATGGTCCAGGAAAATGTCTATGGAGTAGATGATGGAAATGAATGAATGAACCCACACTATGAAATTTGTGAGATAATAATTCTTGTCCCCACTGAAGCCCAACATGAAAAATCTGAGTGAACTGCCTACAGTCACAAAGAATAAGTGAAGCAGAGTCTGACTGCCTGGTTTTGCTTTACTTCCTGTCACCATGAGAAACACCATGACCAAAAGCAACTTGGGGAGAAAGAGGTTTACTTCAATTTACAAGGTATAGTCCATCATCCAGGGAAGTTGGGGTTAGAACTCACAGCAGGAACTGAAGCAGGAACCATGGAGGAGCGCTATTTACTGGATTGCTTCTGTGGTTTGCTTAGTCTGCTTTTTTATACACCCCAAGACCACCTTCATGGGGACAGTACCACTCATAGTAGACTGACCTCTCCAAAATCGATCATTAATCATAGCCATGCCTCTAGGCCAAAGTGATGGAGGCAATTCCTCAAGTAGAGTCCCCTTCCTAGATAAGTCTAGTCTGTACCAAGTTGACAAAACTAACAAGTACAACTATTAAGTTCAAGCCACAGAGAAGCACCAAGTCTAGTTAACTACTATATCAATTTTCTAGTCACCATGATAAATACCTGACAGAAGCAACTTAAAGGAGAAAAAAGTTACTTCGGTTTCAAGAATAATGTCCATCACAGTGAAGAAGACATGGTAGAGTGGCTTGGTCCAGGGCAGCAGCAAAAATTTGTAGCTTCATCTTCTCATATCTTTTGCAGATCAGGAAGAAGACACTGGACTACAAATGGAACCAAGCTGTAACTCTCAAAAACTCATACTCAATGAGATACCTACAGATGGTTCTACAACCTCATGAAATTGTGCCATGTGGGGAACAAGTATTCAAACATTTAAGCCTGTGGGAGACATTATACATCCAAACCATAATAGCTACCATATTTCCTTTGGACAAAAGTGTCTGAAGGTAGGTAAGAGTTAGCGAGGTATTTGGGGGGTTGACGTGGGTAAAATATTACATGACTGGGAGGATGCTGAGCTGACAGCTTAAAGACCTTGGCTGATCACACACACTTGAACCCTGCATTTACCTTCATCTTCTAAATTTTCTAAATGGAGATAATAACACCTTAAAGGACAAGGTTGTTATCAGCATCTACAATAGCATTTTGAATGGGTAGCGAGTCACCACGTACCTCAATAATCAGGAGGTGATCAGAACCTAGGAAGCCTATAGTTTTGTTACTTACCTTCAAACCCCTGTGACATTACTACATTAGGACCAATTCCCAGAGGCTGGGAAGATGGATTCAATGGTAAAGTATTTGACTTGTGAGTGTGGGGACCTGAGTTAGGATCCCCTGAACCCATGTAAAAATCCGGATGTGGTGGTGTTTTTACAGTCTTAGTGGTACTGAGATGAAGGGCGCAGATAGGCAGATCTCTGGGGCTTAATGGCCACCTATGTTCTCATGACTTTTAATACTTTCTATACCATGTCTGGTAACAATAAAATGTTCAATAAACCCAGTGAATGACGAATGAATAAAGGGAAACTAAAAATTATATTCATAATATGTAAAGAAATATTAACTCACTCCCAAAGGTCCTATTGGAAACTTTTGACCTGTCCCTTTCTGACCTGTCTGTTCGCACACATACAGGTATATGGGTGGCCTACTTGACAAAGTTCTAAGTGTATGAGAGACCCTGTCTCAAAAAAGTAAAAGGCACCTGAGAAATGGCACTCAAGTTTGTTCTCTCCCTCCCACTCCCTCCCCCCTCTTTCATGCACATACACATGCATGCATCCATACCTGCACACACACACACACACACACACACACACACACACACACACACACACACACACACTCTCATATGAAGAAGAAATAAATACATACACCATCTTTTTTTCCTTTCTCATTCTTGCCACCTTCTCCCCATTTCGGCTGCATGTGACTGGTCTTCTCCAGGAGCAGATCTAGAACTGGGACTGGCTGCCTGACTTTCATCTCCTACCACACCATGCCCCGCCTTCATTACAGGAGGAGGACAGGGTGGGGCTGGAAAACGGCTCAATGGGTAAAGAGCTTGCCCTGCAAGCATGATGACCAAAGTGTGGGTCCCACGAACCCACACAAAAGCTGGGTGAGCACAAGAGCCCTCAGTAGTCCCAGAAAACAGGTGTGGAGACAATAAATTCTCAGAGCAAGCTGAGCTCAGAGTTTAGGAAGTGACCCTGCCTTTGATGTATAAGGTGGAGAGCAATGGAGGAAGACACTAACATCATCCTCAGACCTCTATATTTATACACACACACACACACAGCTGAAAGTTTTCCTGTGTCCCACCTGGTCTGCGGTCAGGACAAATCTCTCTCACCTGCCAGTCCTGCAGCAGCTCGGACCCAAATAAACACATCCAGGCTGATATTACTTACAAACTGCTCAGCCATTAGCTCAGACCTACCACTGAGTAGCTCTTACACTTAAACTCAGCCCATTTTTGTTAACCTATATGTCACCACGTGTTCCGTGGCTTTACCTGTGTGCCATTATGTGCTGCTCCCTGGATGGTGGGCTGGTGTCTCCTGACTCAGCCTTCCTCTTCCCAGAATTCTCCTTGTCTGCTCATCCCACCTAAACTTCCTGCCTGGCTACTGGCCAATCAGCATTTTATTTATCAACCAATCAGAGTAACACATATTCACAGCATAAACAACATCCCAGAGTACACACATGCACACACACACCACATACACATTTACATGAATACCACAGATAGATATGCAACAAAAAGTCATAGTTTCCATAGAATCTTTGTCAGTGAGTTAATATTTTCCTATGCATATTATGAATGTAATTTTTAGTCCACCATTAACTCATTCATTCTTTCCTTGAATTTATTAAACATTTTCTTGATAACAGACATGATACTGTATGCAGCAGGTAGTAAAGATCATTAGCCCTAGAGATAAAAAACTGAAAGTCTATCTAAAATGCAGGAGAAGGACTGCACTGAGGGCAGCTGTGAAGTGCTGAATAAGCACAAAAGGGAAAATGGCTAATTGGCTGGGAGCAACTTCATCAAGAAACATATATATATATGAGTTTCTCATACACTTAGAACTTTGCCAAACAGGCTACCCCTACCTACACACATGCAAATACACACACATATGTGCACCAACAGACAGGTCAGAAAGGGACAGGTCAGAAGTCTCCAACAGGAGCTTTGGGAGTGAGTTAATATTTCCTTATTATATATTATGAATATAATTTTTAGTCTACCTTTACTCATTCATTTATTCACTGGGTTTATTAAACATTGTATTGGTACCAGACATGGTACAGAAAGTATTAAAAATCATGAGAATATAGGTGGCCACTAAGCCCTAGAGATCTGCCTGTTTGTGCCCTTCATCTTAACACCGCTAAGACATACACACACACACACACACACACACACACACACACACACACACACATATATCTCCATGGCTTGCTTAACTTGTAAGAGAGTATCAACAGTATTTTAGTGAATGAATAATGATACATTACCATGATTTGAAAGATTAGGGATTATTAAGAAGAAGAAAAAGCTTATCTATTCATTGTGATGTTAGGAAAGCATTCACATAGGAAAATTCACTCACTCATTTGCCACAGACAGCACAATAATGTGCCCCAACCACGAGGCTCAAAATATCAGGTTCTGGAAGATAAAAGTATGATATCAAAGTCAGCAAGGTGATTCCTCTGGAGGCTCTGATTCAGAATCTGCCCCATGCTACTCTGATTACTGGTAGTTGCCAGTACTATTTAATACTTCTCAACTAATAAGTATCCCAATGACCACCCAGGCTCACTGTCCCTCTTCTTGTAAAGACACCAGTCACTAGATTAGGACCCAACATGCCACTACAGCCTCAGCTAAAACAACCCTATTTCCAAATAAGGACCCATTCACAGGTACCAGGGATGAGGATTTAAACATATTGTTTCAAGAGATGACTCACAGAAATGCCTCACATAAAAAGATCTTGTCATTTAAAATAGGCTCATTTGTGTCTATTATGAGATGATCATTGATCTCTATCTAGAGGACAAAACAGAAAAGGAACCCACTGTGTGTGTGTGTGTGTGTGTGTGTGTGTGTGTGTGTGTGTGTGTGTGTGTGTATGTGTGTACATGCAGTTATACATGTGTGTGCAGGTACACACACATGCATGTAGAGGCCAAAGAGCAACCTGGACTGTCGTTCTACAAGAGCCTTCCACCCTGACTCTTGAGACAGGATCTCTCACTTGCCAAAGAGGCAGTCCAATTGACCGGCCAGCTCAAGGGATCCACCTGTCTCATCTACCCAGTGCTGGGATTACAAGCACATTCCACTACACCTGCCTTTTCTTCTAAACATGGGTTCCAGGGATTGAACTCAGGTTCTTGTGCCTGCGAGACAATCACTTTGCAAACTAAGCCATGTACTCAGCCAAAGAACCCACTTTCCTGAAGCTGTAGGGGAAAGAATAAATGAACAACCTGGATGCTATTGTGATGGGCATAAATAGGTAAAGGATAAGCAGGGGCTACTCTGGGTTGTACACTCGTGGAAAATGTCTCTAAGGAAAGGATGCTTAAAGTAGGATTTTGATGAGAAGCAGGACTCTGACAGAGAGCAATTCACCACCTTAACGAGCAGCTATAGGGCCTTATGGAGCAGAAATAAAGCCAAGCTGGGATTCTCCTAGGACATCTATGACATTTTCTCTGCTACCAGTCATTGTCACACATCATTTCTCTTCCAAGTTCCAAAGACGTCAGTCAAGAAGCCAATCACAGTTGCACCTGTCTCCCTGACAGTCACATTTGGAGGATGTTGGAAGGACCACAGGGTCTCCCAGTGGTCATCTCTGAACTAGGCCAACTGCCCCCCAGTCACAGGAACAGCAAAGATCCTTTTCTTTCTTCTGTGTATGTGTGTATATATGTGTGCCTGTGTGTGTGGAAGCTGGAGGTCAGCATCAAGTACCTTCCTCAATTGTTCTCCACTTTGTTCTATGAAACAGGGTCTCTCACTGAACCTGAAGCTCGCTGACTTGGCTAGAATGGTTGTCTGGTAAGCCCCAAAGATGCCTCTGCTGAGATTAGTTATAAGATGTCTGTTGTGTGTGTGTGTGTGTGTATGTGTGTGTGTGTGTGTGTGTGTGTGTGTGTGTGTGTGTGTGTGTGTTTGTGCAGGTCCTTGCGTTTGTGAACAAGCACTTACTGACTGAGCCATTTTTCTGGGCCTCTGTATCCAGGATTTTGACTCCACTTTATCAAGAATTGGGCCTGGAAGTAGTGTCCCACTATGAAGGTCCTAACAGCTATTGCAGGTTGTGGCTGTGATAGGCAGTAACTCTAACTTCAGCAAAAATTAACTGGTCAGGGCAGTACATAATTGCCTTCAGGACCAAATGGAAAGTGCAGAAGCAGGTCTTGAAAAGAAAAGCAGCAGATTGCGATGGCACATGCCAGTAGGATTTGCAGAAGGGGGCGGAGGCAGGAGGATCACGAGTTCGAGGCCAGCCTGGGCTACACATTTTACCCGCCTTTAATCCCAGTACTCGGGAGGCAGAGCCAGGTGGATCTCTGTGAGTTCAAGGCCAGCCTGGGCTACAGTGTGAGTTCCAGGAAAGGCGCAAAGCTACACAGAGAAACCCTGTCTCGAAAAATCAAAAAAAAAAGAAAAGAAAAAAAAAAGAAAAGCAGTTTGTGGGGTCATTTGGGGATCTTGGAGGAGAAACAGGATCAAGAAGACACTCTTTGAACAAATGAGTGATACCATGTTGGTTTTTCTATAGATTCAAATTCTAGAGACAGAGTATTTGTCTGATTGACTTTTGAGTCTTATACCCTTTCTTTTGGCCAGGAGTAGAGCACCTTGATTGACAATTCCAAGGCTGAATTCAATGGACAAGAAGCCACTTCCCACAGTAAAATGTGGGTCCCGTGATGGGAAGAGTGTAGTGTGTTTACTAGGCAGGCAAAACCCAGAGAGATAGCTCCATGGTCATCAGCAAATGTATCTCACCACACTGAGTTTAGCTGAAGTAAAGCTCACAAAGCTCCAGGAAGCCTCTAGGTTTGCTGATGTGTACTATTGTAGCTATAGTTTTCCTGCCAGACCCACAGTCAGGGCAAATCTCTCTCACCTGTCAGTCCCACAGCCGCTTAAACCCGACCAAGTAAACACAGAGACTTATATTGGTTACAAACTGTATGGCCGTGGCAGGCTTCTTGCTAACTGTTCTTACAGCTTAAATTAATCCATTTCCATTAATCTATACCTTGCCACATGGCTCGTGGCTTACCGGCATCTTCACATGCTGTTTCTCATCGTGGCAGCTGGCAGTGTCTCTCTGACTCAGCCTTCCACTTCCCAGCTTTATTCTCCTCCTCGTCCTGCCTACACTTCCTGCCTAGCCAATGGCCAATCAGTGTTTTATTTATTGACTAATTAGCAACACATTTGCCATACAGAACATCCCACAGCATACTATGTCTTTTATCTAGTTGTCTAAATATTGAACTTTCCCATAATTACCTGTTACCTTTTTCTCCACTGAGACATATGCCAAGGCACTAGACAGCCTCCTTCCATTCCAACAGTATGATGAACAAAACAGTGCATAGTGGCTGGCATCTGAATGTGGTCTCTAGATGGTCTCTTTCCTAAAAAAATAAAATAAAATAAAAATAAGTCATTCATATCAGGGACCTGGTGAAGAATGGGGGGTGTAGGGGGGTGCCATGCCCTGGTGTTGAAAGACAATGAACCTTAAATCACTCACTATGCTGTGAATGTGACCCATATTGACCTCAAATTAAATAGCTCCTTCTTGTGGAGGCTGTGGGTCCTGAAAAGGTATGGAGATCTGGGTCTGCCCAGTGACTTCTCTTCCTGTAGCTCAGGGCAGATGTCCAGATAGCTCACATGAAGTGAAAGATCATGCAGTGGGAGAGACTGGTATCCATGTGGAAAGGAGATTTAACCCTCCCAGCAAGCTGGTCAGGTCAGGGCTCCCGGACAGAGAGGGAACTGATCACTGCTAGTGAAGGTAGAGGGAGAAAGACTTAGGTCCACTTCTCTATTGCGCTCAGGATAGTATGCTACTCTTGCACAGGTACAAGAGACTCAGGACTGCATTTAGTGATGCAGGAGTGTGAGGCTCCAGGAAACACTCTGGCAGAGTAACCGTATGTTCAAATACAGAAGTGTCTCAGCTACTTTGTTCATGCTACAATGAAGTACCTGACAACAACAACTTAAGGGCAGAAGGATTTATTTGGGTTCACAGTTTGATGGTACAGCTGTCCATCACCATCATGGGGGTGAGGCATAGCTTGAGGCCACTGGATACATTGCATCCACAGTCAGGAAGCAGAGAAATAAATTTTGTGGCCAATTTGCTTTCTTGAAGCCTAGGCCCCAGCTGTGGGGTTGTGCCTTCTGTATTTAAGATATGATTTTCTACCTTGACTAACTCAGTCTAGAGATTCTGTCACAGACATACCCAGAGGTTTGTCTACCATGTGTTTCCAGATCCTATCAGGTTTAAAATCAGTATTAACCATCACAAGATGTATCCACCTACCACAGGAAGCTCAAGGGTGATGTATTTACCCTGTTTTGTGCCAAACATTTTTCTTGATGCTAATGATAGAGCATGAATCAAAGCTATAAATCTAAACCACTTTTAGTCTAATTAAGGAAGACAAAATTCAAGTATTTATCTTGGAGAGAGAGACATATAGGCATACAGAGAAAGTGGAGGAGATGGGGAGGGAGGAAGAGAGAGAAGGAAGAAGGGAAGAAGGGAAGGAAAGACAGTAGAGACAGATGGAGAGAGCCAGAGGGAGAGAGAGGAGAAAGATCAAATAGCAATGAGCATGCAGCAAAAAGAAAGAAGGAAGGGAGGGAGGGAGGGAGGGAGGGAGGGAGGGAGGGAAGGGAGGGAGGGAGGGAGGAAAGGAAGGAAGGAAGGAAGGAAGGAAGGAAGGAAGGAAGGAAGGAAGGAAGGAAGGAAGGAAGGAAGGAAGGAAGGAAAAAATCAGGAAAACCAATGAGAAAGAACCAGGCAGGAAGTCTTATCATCACATACATACTGTATATGTGTACTGAATTATCACACTACATTCCATAAATATGTGCAATTAATAGTTAGTTTTACAAAGGGGAAAATGGAGAGAATCTAGTGGGGAGAGATGCAGGGAAAGTTGCTGCCATTTTTTATTTTATATTTTGTATGATGTTTTGTCTGTATGTGTCTGTGTACCACATGGGTGTCTGTTGTCGGTAAATGTCAGAAGAGCATACCGGTGTTGCAGATGGTTATAAGCCACCATGTGGGTGCTGGGAATTGGGCTGAAGTCCTCTGGAAAAGCAGCCAGTGCTCTTAACCAGTGAGGCATCTTTCTAGCCCCGTGTTGCCATGTTTTGTACCACAAACCTCCAGCCACAGGTAAGCCTACAAACATTGCAAAGATATTTGAAACAGCATTTGCTGAACACCACCTTCAGTACTTCCTGATATCTAACCTGGAGCCATGTCCATTCATTAAGAAGAAAGAAAGAGGGTCTGGTGCTGGAGAGAGAGCTCGGTGAATAAACGTGTTTTCTGCTCTTCCAGGACCCATGTAAAAACCATATGTACAAAACCATATGTAACTCCAGTTTCAGGGTATCCAACACCCTCTTCTGGCCTCATGGGCATACACACAAATGGAAGATACACAGAGAGATACATGTGCAGACACATAATCTTTTTTAAATAAACCTTTTTGTAAAAGGGGTGGGACTGTCCTTTCAGTACACTAGTAGCCTTATTCCAAGCACAAGACAGACAGACATTTTCCAGAACATTATCAGAATTCCCAGCTCCAGTCCCAGGCTGTTTCCTTCTCTGCTGCCTTATACATTCCTTCCTCAGGCTTCCTTCATCACTGATCTCAGTGATGAAGATCTCCCTCCTTTACATCACTGATCTCCCTCCTTTACATGGTTGCATAACCTTTCCCAGGTTTGACTTCATCTCCAAAGATCTCTCATCTCTTATTCCTGACTGAGTTAAACCTGCTCTGATAGTTCTGCAGTCAACCTGCAGCCTGATGTGTCCAGGACAGTTGCCATGTTACCTCATCTGAGAGGCATGGTACACAAATGAACAGAGGACACTTGCATGAGTCAGTTCTCTCCTTTCACCTGGTTGAGGTAAGGTCTCTCCTGCTGTTTCACCTGCACAGCAAACTCTAGGACTAGCTGGTCTAAGAGTTTCCAGCTAATTCTCCTTTCTCCATTACCCATCCTGCCATAGGTATATGATTCATGCCACCACATCTGGCTTGGGAGGGGGGTGGGTGTGGAGATCAATGTCAGGTGCTTAGGCTTACATGGCAAGTGTTCTTACCCACTAAGACATCTACTTGGTCCCCACCACTGAGTCATTTTAAACCACAAGGGCTTTTGCATTCAATTGTATGGGCATCTGCTACGCATCTACTATGTGTATGGCTATATCTAGGTGCCCTAAGACAAGGAATAATGGCTTGGCACATCAACATTTAAAGGGATCATTAATAGAAATCATTAACAAATAGTCTTGGGAACTCTAGGATTACATGATTTGTTCTGAGCTCTCTGAAAACAGGACACATTTTCTTTTCATAAATTTCCATCATGCTGCCTTATTCCTTACCTATCTGCAAAAGCATACTATTCATTACTATGGAGCTACATAAAATATATCATGGCCAAGGATGCCATTGTATGATTATATTGCAGAGTCCCAATGTCAGAAAAGAAAAATGCTTCTGCAGTTATGATTGCAACATAGATAGGGGATATTAGTTCTACCTTGAATCTGAAACTATCAACAAAGCTCACCCATTTGCTAGTTATGTTTACATCACTGAATTGGTGGGGCTCCAACATGGCAGTCATCTGGGGTGACCAGAATCTGGCAAGGAAAAACTTAGAGCTACACTAGTTGAACTGGCATCTTTAGCCTAACATTTGAAAGCATGAGTTATCAGCAAAAGAACAAAAGTGAGCCAGAAGCTCTCCAGAATATCTATAACTGTTGTGCCTAGATCGCGACCCCCAGAGAGACCACCAAAGATGAGCATGTTGGAATGCAAAAGCAAGGTTTAATTCTGGATATACAATACAAGCCTAGGCAGGGACTTTGTCCAATACACCCAATGCAGTGGAGGCTGGAGGAAGTGCCCGCCTGTCTGCAAGCTCAGTTTTTAAAGGCAAAAGCCACAAGGTTACATCATTTAGGGGTGCTAGTACGGGTACAATTCTGATTGGCTCACTTCTAGGGGCTTTCTAGAAATCATGGCTTAATCTTACTTCTAAGGGAGTGGTTACCCACCACCATTTCTCATTGGCTGCCCTCAGGTGGGGACATTTCTGTGGTCAGTTACCCTGGAAACCAGGGAGAGGACATTCATTAGTCCGGCAGTCATTACCTCGTGACTACCTTGTGACTCTGTACTTTTACACTTCCTGGTTTCTGGAATCTGAACTGACTGGTTTCAGTAACTAATGGCCTATTCCTAAAAGGAGAAATCTTAGGCCTTAGTTTTAGGGTGAAAGCGTTTTGGTCTTATTTCTAAGATGGCTCATTTTGGTCTCACATAACCACAATAAAAATCCAAAAAAGCACAAAGGTCCTGGTTAACCTTTACCAAGAACTAACTAACTACAGACCTTCTGCTAAGGACTATATGTATCTTAGTTCCCTAATTTTCTAACACACACACACACACACACACACACACACACACACACACACACACACTGGTGAGATCAGCAAACAGAAGCTTGGGGAAATTAAGGGCTGCTGGAGGCTGCACAACTGGGATACAAGTCAGTTAGTTCTTCAGCAACATCAGGCCACTGTGCTTTACAGGTCTAGTTAATCTACCACTCATCTCGTTCCTGGAAGGGAAATGGCTCTGTATTCTACTATTAGGAGAGAAAAAATTAATGATGAACACATGGATGACACATGGAATTACTAATGTGTTAAACATGGATGCTAAGCCTGCCATGGAGCAGAGAGCAACTATCTGTCTCATGTTACTCAACAATAAAATCATCAACCCATTCCTACAGGCTCTGTGCCCACTTAGGTTCTTCTTTCCCTTTTGGTGACTTGTCTCCAAGCCATAGTGTAACACCTTCCTATGTCCCATGAGTGATTTCACCTACCTATTGCTGCCTTGATGTGAATTATTTGCCTCAGCACTGAAACCTGGTCTGGAAGATGTAGAGGTTTCTACGAATAAATGAATTGTGTGATGTTATCTGAAACACTCTTGCCTGCACTTCCCAAGTCTGCCTCCCACCTGCCTCTGCACTGCAATGTCAACCAGCAGCAGAAGCTTCTTGAAAAGCTTGACCTCTGTGGGAAGGATTGATGCAGCTTTACCAAAATCAAGCTGAGTTTCAGAAGCCCTGTTTTACAGACACAACAGTAAGCTGTCTTTACAGGCTTGGGAGGACAATCAGGAGCTGACTCCTAAGCAAAATAAGGCATGAGGGCAAAGAAAAATATAAAGAAAGTTAAAGAGGAAGTAAGATATACAGCCTGAGCTGAACAGAGGAAAATTTGCAAGACAAAAAGAGAGAGAAAGGAGGTGACAGAGACAAAAGGGAGAGAATTGATTAGTGGGTGAGGCACATTCTTGACCTTTCTAGTGAACATCAAGAAAGGAAAGGTTCACAGAAACACCAGATGATTTGGAGAGCTCTCAGAGCAGAAAATACCTGTGTGTTCCCTGACAGGGAGACTTTTCCAAGCAAGGCACAAAAGTGACAGAATTGGCAGAACTCAATGGTGGCCTTGTGGAGTGATGTCCAATGTAGAAGAAGGAAAGACAGGTTTTTAAAGCTATTAATGGGACAATGGAAGTACTAAGAAGTGCTAGCTAACCCATTTGAGCCTGGGTCAGGGCAAGGTTGAGACTAAGGTCACAAAAAGCATGACTTCTCAACAAGAGGCCAGATAGAACCATAGATCAAAGAAGCAATGGTCAACACGTGGTGACATGGGTCGCTTACTTCAGACATTTTGATAGAAAGTGATCACAAATCAAGCATCACTGTCCTTCTGATGCCTGGTTTCTGAGGAGATGCAAGTGAGGACAGAGAAGGAAAGCATCTTGAGTTAGCTATAGTTTTTTTCTCCCCAAAAGGCTCAATTTTGAGCTACACTTGGATAAGCCTGCTTGGCTTTGCAGTGTTAACTTACCCAACAACCATGGACTGCAAGATAGAAGAGCTAAAACTATTAGCATTCAGACCCACTCCTTGGGGACCTGGCCAATATGTAGGCAATACTTTGGCCCTCTCAGGGTCCTGACAACATCATGCACTCATTGCTATGTGGTCTATCCGCACGTGTGTGATGTCCCCTCATAAAAGGGTAGCCCTGCCACCAGCTTTCTCTCTATTCCCATGAGGTTGCATCCACACCTCCTCTCTTGCCCCTTTCCCATCTCTTTTTCTCTTCTTCTTCTTCTTCCCTCCTCAGCTCACTTCTCTTCCTTCTCCCCAATAAAACTCTCCACGTGAGTGCAGTCTGCATGGTGTATCTGTGGCTCCCACCGGCTGTGACCACCACACACCATTTTTAAAATACAGCATTTGGTGCTGTGAACTTCCTGGCAGTTCCTCCTGCCCACAGGTGGTTTGTAGCTCTGGGTCAAGGTCAGCTCTGCATTCAGGCTACCAGGTGCGGCACTGCCTCAACCCCATGGAGCGGCTGAGGGGCGGGTGGCAGGGAGTGCCGCTACCCCACCCACCCCCCGCCCCGCCCCTCGCACTTGTGGAGCAGGGTAGCATCTGTCACCCAGAGGTACCTCCATCCACAGCCCTAAAGGCTATGGCTGGCTCTCTTCCCCGACCCCATCCCACCACCCTTAGAGCTGCAGGCCCAACTGGGCTTCTGCGACCCCATTTCTGACGTTTTCCTATGGATGAGACCCCTCTTAGACCTTGGTTTTTGTCCTCGCCTTCTGGCCCCTGCAAAAGCCATGGTACCAGGCACTGAGTCTCCTCTGGCTTAGCCAGGCTAAGCCCTACCCCTGTTGAGTGTGGTGATAATCCTCTGAATGGCTTAGTCCTCCTTTGGTCCTCCCTTTAGTACTGGGGATGCCCACGACTACAGGCTGCAATGACACTTTCCTTTTCCCTCTCTTATCCATGGGAGCCATGTCTTCCACATCCTCTCACTCTCCCTTGAGATGCCTTTTACAAAAAAAACCTCCAGCCTCTACACTTGGCACCCGACCTCAATGGCCCTAAACTTACTCACCTTGCAATCAAATTTGGCCTCAATACCCCTTAGATATCAATCCAAATGGCTGCTTAACAGCCTCCTAGACCCCAATATTTTCTGAGTCCTTTATGACTATGGTGAGCAATCAGGAAATGGAAAGAGATTCCTCTCTCCCGTCATTATGCCTCTTGTATTCTCTCTCTCGCTTCTCTTCCCTCTCATCTGCCTGCCTCTCCCAAGTTCCCCCTCCAACGCGGTTGCGGTCTTTCACTCTCTTACCTTTTGCTCTCCCCTCCTGATAAAACCTCTTGCACTAACTCTGCTGTGTGTGTGGCATGTTTGTTTAGTGGCATACCTTGACAGGGCTGGTCAAAGGACCTCACCCACTTGCTCCACCCTGCAGCAAATCTGCTCTCTTCCACCTGTAACAAATCTGCTTTCTGATTCACTCTCTTCCAACTATAACAAATCTGCTTTTTTATTCACCAACATCTTTGCCTTCCATTCAGTACCAACAATTGGGTCTCTGGCAGGGCTACATGCCTCTGATCATTCCTCTGGATGTGAGACTGGCCTCAGTATTTCTTTGGATCAGACAGTCAGGGAACCAAGAAAGTATTCTCTACTTTCTTTCATTTTCTTTGCTCCCAGACCTGCTTATGTTTGTCTTCTCTCTCTCTCTCTCTCTCTCTCTCTCTCTCTCTCTCTCTCTCTCTCTCTCTCTCTCTCTCTCTCTCTCTCTCTCTCTCCAAATGTCCTGTCTGTTTGCTACAATGTGCAAGTCAGAAACGGAGAAGCCAGTTTCATCTTGTTCAGCATACACTGGTTCTCCCTTTCTTCTTATTTACTCAAATCCTGTTTAGTATATCTCTGTGTGTACATCCATGTGACTTGGATTTACCCCTATATGTGTGAATGTAAGCAACTTTAATTCTGTGTGTATATGTATGTAACTTAGATTCAGCTCTGTGTATGTGTATGTAACTATTGTTTATTTAAAAAAATGTTTTAAACAGCAACCATATGGCTCTCCTCCATCTTGGCTGGTGACCTCATCATGATGTAGACAGCAGTGTGGCTGGCAGCCATCTTTTACTAAGGTTTGCTAAGGTTAAAAACACATTTAGTCCTAATGACCTCTCTGTTCATTTTATCTCCTTCTAGAGTAAGGAAACAACAAGCCTCAAATATTTTGGATTGGTATGGACTTTTGTAACACCAAGCTTCTAGAGAATTTAAATAAATGATGGCATAGACTTGATAAATAAGGTATTTGATAAAAAAAAAAAGATATATATTCTATAATAGATTGTCTGGAACCCTGAGAGGATCCTTTCCCAGAGTTGGGCATTTGGATAGAGGCCTCCATGGCTTGTCAAGGGCAATGCTGGCCTCTGTGCTCCCTCAGCCCCTGCTTGCAAACAAGCAGAGTTTGTCTATTCAGATACACCTAATAGATAGACAGTCCTCAAATGCTCAGAGATCTGTAGAATATGGCATTTAAAATGTTTAATTAAAAAGCTTTTCGTGATAGACATGCCAGCTCCTGGAAGCACCCCTATTTCCTCCAAAGAAGATGGATGGGCACAGAAGAACCTCCACCCAGAACTTGCTCCAGAGTGGCAATGCCAGCCACTGAGCAAAACTATCTTTTGCCTCAACTGCTGCCAGGGCCTTCTTCAAGCCATTGGCAACAGGACTCCAGGGAATCCATTGCCTCACTTTTGCCTAGACAATGTAGGCTGGTCTTCCCCACAAGTTCCTACCCCACAACTGTAGAGTCTTCTGAGAGGCCTGGCAGCCAAAGACTGATGTTGTTGCCCTGAGACCTCTGCCCTCAATGACCACAGAAGACCCTGGGGTGGCTGTCTAGGTAGCCAACAGATAAGTCTCTGTCACTTTCAATTGCTAACTCAGGTAAAAATTTATCCTTCTTAATCTCTGATGCTGTTTGACAACCAGGCTTTGTCAGTTCAACAGCAGCAACCAAGGCTCCAGCTGCCTTCTCAGTTCTCTGTGTAAAATTCACAGGCTTCACTCTCTTAGAGCTAATACTAAGTCTAGAAAGAGTTCACCTTGCTACCAGACTCAAAAAAGGGATAAACTCACTTTGTAATGACTGTTCTCAGCGGTCAGCCACCTGTATCTCCTGGTGAATTAGATTAAAAGAGGGTGCTTTAAGGCTTATTTATGTAAAGATAGGAAAGCTGTCTCTCTTCTGCTCATTTACTTATCTTTCTCAGATCTGATGATGTTTGATGACCAGGGACCTTTAGATTTTCCACTTAACAGCTCCCACACACACACTTAGAGAGGGTATGAAAGAATACCAGCCTTTTGCTATGACACCAAGATATAAATCTGTTTGAGTTATTTTACAAACACTTGCAGCTTCCTGCACAGGTCCAGCCCTCCTGCCAGACTCCAAGTGCAGACTCCAAATACACCAGCCCCTGTACCAGCCCCAAGGACACCAACTGGGCAAATACTGGCAGGTTAACTTCAACCACATGTCAAATCATAAAAACTCTGTTATCTCCTAACTTGTTGATACTTTTACAGGATTGATAGAGGCATTTCCCACCTCCAGACAAACAGCAGATGTGATGGCTCAGGTACTCCTGAAGAACACATCATCCCTCAATTTGGCATGCCATCTCCTGAAGCTCCTGGGACTTGACTGCTCATACCACCTCTCCAGGCTCAAGCAGGTACCTACCCAGCAACTGGAACCCAGTTTCCCAAGATGTCCCAATGAAGGGCACATCTGCTCTTGTGTCTCGATTCACTCTTGCCTCTTGTGTACAACCAGAGCACTTTTCTGTTCCATTCTTTCTGGCAGTTATCACTCTTCCCATTCCTACCCCACACACGGGGCCAATGATAATAATCTATTTTTTCTCCTAGCAACCTGCCTTCTCAGCTAACTCAAGGAACAGATGCCTGGGGTCTTCACAATGACAGCTAACTGAGTGCTTCTTCACTCACACCTCCTGCTGTGTGTGACCTCAACTCCCAACTTCTCCCTCCCCACTTCATCTAAAATCAGCAGGAAGCAGTCTCAAGAATTCAGTGCCCCTCATTCCCACCATCCATAACTCACCCTTTTTATAATGATCAAAAGTGAGGAATGTTAGCATTCAGCCCCACCCCTTAGGGACCTGGCTAATATGCAGGCAATACCTTGGTCCTCTCAGGGTCCTGACAACATCATGCACTCATTGCTATGTGGTCTCTCTGTGAATGTGCGATGTTCCCTCATAAAAGGGTGGGGCCCTGCTGCCAGCTTTCTCTCTATTCCCATGAGGTTGCATCTGCATGTCCTCTCTTTCCTCTTTCCCATCTCTTTTTCTCTTCTTCTCCTCCTTCTCCTCCTCCTCCTTCTCCTTTTCCTCCTCCTCCTCCTCCTCCTCCTTCTCCTTCTTCTCTCCTCAGCTCCTTTCTCTCCCGTCCCCCCAATAAAACTCCCCTCATGAGTGTAGTCTGCATGGTGTATCTATCACTGTGGTTCCCACCTACCATGACCACTGTTCACCATTTTAAAAATACAACAAAGACAGTCTCCTATAAAGAAATCAATCAACTTAATGTGTTTCATCCTTGAGTTTTAATGATGGGTGAATAGTTCAAAATCCAGCCCCCAATATTTGCTCTGAGTATCTCTAAGCACAAATAAAAGCTCCATGTGTCATTTGAGGCATGGTCAAGCTGATTCAGGTCTGGAAGCACTGGGTGGAAACAGAATCATCCCTTCTACTTAAAGGTATTTGGAAATAGTTCAGGAATTGGCAGCTATATACTTGTGACAAGATGCAGCTACTGATGTGTTGTTCAAAGGCAGCTCCTGGCTCTCATCTATTTCACTTAGTCTTTCAAAGAAGAAGAAACTATGCTTTGCAAATCCCCTTGGGAAACTTGAGTGCCATCCACATCTCCAGCATGACTAATGGTTTTATTGCCAAGCAAAGTTAAACTAAAGGGGGAAAATGGTACCCGGGACACCAGAAAAATACTTTCATTGCTTGAAAACACATCTGGGTTAAGGGGAAGCATTTTTCTCACTTTCACAGTATTTCCATGGAGGCTCATAAAACAGCAACTCTTTCCCCTGCCTTCCACATTTTTCTTTATCTCTTTGATGAGAGAGGAAGTGTTTGACTTCATTTGCCACACTTTTTTACCACAGAGCAAAGAGCAAAGTGTCTCTATCTGACCTCTTCCTTGTATTTCCTTCTCACTGGCATCCACCTCCCTTAACACAAATGCTTTTACATTTCTGCACAGGAACATCTCTTATTCCAGATGGTTACTTTAATTCCAGGAGAAATAGAAAGTCTGTTCAGAATGTAAATGTAAGCCAGGTCACTATTCCACCTTCATCAGCCATGAAGGTGATGTTGGGCATGCCCCATTTAGCTCCCATGTACTGGTCTCAATAGTTTTCAAACCCATAACAAGAAGAAATCTTAATATAGTGTCCACTTACTTAATACTAAGAGAGGTTGTGTTCAATGAAAATGTGGTAGGTTAGAAGAATGGCCACAATAATATTCCTTGTATCTATATCCTTATAAGATACCTTCTCCCACCCATAGTTAGAATGGGGAAGAGGGTCAGACCTTTAATTCAGGTGAGGATGTGACCCATTTTGACTAGCAGATCAAGAATAAAGGTGATATAAATGAATATTCTAAAAGTATTTGGTCTAGCTCTCCTAGACCTTCCTCTTAATATTCATGGAACCCAGCCACCATGAAATCAAGCCCAGACTAGCCATCTGGAGAACAGGAAACCATATGGAGAAAGGATGTGGGTATAGATCTGGCTGGCCATCACAAACTAGTCTACACTAGATTCATGAGCACTGCTAATACAGACCAGCTAAATCATGCTCAGGCCTGAAGAATCTCCAACTTCTAACCTGCAAAATCCCAAGAAGAAAGAAAGGGTTCTATGGAAGCCATTCCACAACAGGCCTGTCACAAAGCAGCACAGAGTGGACAAGTAGACAATGAGGTGGCAAGTGCCACCACCTCTGATTGTTTTCTACATCACTGCTTGAGAGTCAGACCCAGCTGATCAGTTTCTGTCACTGTGTGTCAAAGAACCCTGGCATGTCCTTGCCTCCCACCATCTTCCTAGTACTTGTCAACCTGGAAGCCCTTTGCCCAGAAGTTTTCTTTGTGTTATTTGATTGTTTGGGTATTAATGCTGTTGCCAATACTGTTGTTGCTTGCAAATTGAAGAACACCTTGTCTCAAAATAACCTGACAAAAAGAAATTCTTGGTGGTTATTTTGGTGAGTTGGATGAGGAGCTATCTCTGCATTTAAGCCCAAACTTCACTACTGTGGATATTGTCTAACAGTCACCATTCTGGACGAACTCAGAAATAGAAACTTATCCAGACTCCTAGTCCAGAAAAAAGCACTTTTAGTGACTATTGTCCACAAGGACAAGAAAGTCCCTGTGTGCTCCTCTGCAAGCAGAAATCTGTAATCACCTGGAAATACCACAGAATTCTTCTGAAATTCCTATGTAGACCACCTTACAACTGAATTGGATTCCTGATTCCCACTGGTGATACTGTCACCCTCAAGAATATAGAGATTTGAGCAAGCTGACCTCATTAACTCTATGACAAAGATAATACAAAACAAATTAAACTCAGGGAGACTTAAAGAATTCTGAGGCATCTGCCCTTGAGGCAAGTCCACTCTTCAGATGATTATGCAGTTCTGAACTCTGTGGGTCAAATTTTTAGAGACTTGTTGGCAAAAAAATGATGTGGAAATTGATTAGAAAAAAAGATGTCATCATACCGAGACAGTTCCAAAGTTTCTCTTTCTTACCTAATCAAACAGAGCAGGCTCCTCCCTGGAACCTTACATTTCAGCAGAATTTAAATCTACTTTTTTTTCCTGTTACAAAGTTTTTCTTTAATTGAAGTCATTTTGTTTGTTTGTTTGCAAAATGTGGATTTATTGCCTTTTGTTTAAAGGAAGAAGACATTGATGTTTTGCAAGAAAAAGAAATGAGAAAGGACTAATTCTTTTTAAAACTTGTTTGTATTTCTGTCTTCAAGAGGAATCAAATCTGTACATACTGGAAAAATCACAGGTTAAATTGTGTTTGTGCCTGTTCCCCTATATGTCTCTGCACAGAGGCTCTTAACACAATCAGAAAGAAAAAATAATTAAAAATAATTGTCATAGGAAAGGGTGGGTGAGATGATAGTGGCTGGAAAACGTGTTCCAGCTTTTTCTTTTTCTTCCTGTTTCTTATTACTAGTGTGGTTTGGGGCACACAAAACCATGTCGGGTGATGTTGGTAAGAATGTGGCTAATAGTGTCTATCAGATAGAGGACCTATAAAGACTTGATGAGATCAGAACATATGCCTGACATACAATAGGTGCCTATAAATTACACAGCACCTTCCACCCTCTAATTCAACCCTTTGCATTGCATTCAAGCCCATTCACAACCTGGGCCCAGCTCCGAGTCTGAATTCCATCTATTATCACTCCACACATTCTGTCTTATCTCTCAGCAGCCCTGGACTGCTGTGTGGCTTCTGGCACATTCTTTAACCCACACTGACCATGAAGGAAGGTACCTACATTTGTCAGTATAAGAACTCAGTGAAATTGTATTTGAAGAACACAGTGGGCTAGGGTTGTAACTCAATGGTAGAGCTCTTGCCTAGCATGTGCGAGGCCTTGGGTTTGATCCTTAGTACTGCAGGGAAATAAGAAAGACTTGGCAAGTCTCCCACTGTGTAATGGGCCCTCAGTAAGTCCTAGCTAGATCTAGTACTCCTCCGTCGCCTTTCACCTCAGTTCCCACGTCATCCATTAGCTTTTCTAGCTCTGGCTCCTTTCTAAGTCAAATCCACTGTCCCCTCCCAGAAATGGATACTTTCCCAGCAGCTTCTCCTCTCACAGTGCCTCTCAGACTCACAAATGTGTCACAGCCAGGATTCCTTGCTCATCTGTCTTTCTTTCTGGCAAGTCTGTGAGTTTCTGATGGCAAAATGGTATTTTTATTCAACTGTCTATTGCCAAGACCCAGCACAGAGCCTGGTACATTAATGAATATTTGTGAAATTGAAAGAAAGAACAAATGAGTGGGCACTAACTCCTCTAAAGAGATTACGGTCTCTGTTTAATTTATTTATTAAATTATTTAAATATCTGGTCCATTTGGACTGTTTATAAAATGCAGCAACCTGAGCAGCTTGTAAATAATAGAAAATTACTCTTCCTGAGTCTAGAAGCTGAGGCATTCAAGATCAAAGTACTAGCAGACTCAGTATCTGATAATAATCCACCTCCAGGTTCACAGACAGAGCCTCTTTCTGTTTCCTCACACAGTGTAGTGGGTGGAGGTCAACTGGCAAGCTATCTGGAATCTCTTTTAATCTTGAGAATAATACCTTCACGACATGATAAAATCCCAGTGCTCCACCCCTAATGCTATTACTCTGGGTGTTAGGATTACAGTTTCTAGTTTGAGCATCAAAAAGAAGGTTTCTTTGATTAGTAAGTCCAGGTAGAGAGCTTCTGGCACAGGGAGATATGGGTGTTGTACCCACCCCTTACTCTGTTTCCTTCTGTCTCTTCCTTTTGGTGGCAAGATGGCTGCAAGCTTTGCACTCATCTTCCCAGTATCCAAAAGCTAAAAGCTTTTCCTTCCCAATTGTGCCCTAAGTGTCTCAGACTTACAAATCTTTGGTCTGAATGCCATCTCTAAAGAAAGGCAGGAAGAACACACGATGCTCTAATAAAGCAGTTTCCCAAAGGAAGCTGGGTGTGGCTACTAGAAGGGGAATGCCTAGTGGGCGTAGAAAAAGAGGTGCTTATTCTAGGTTTCCCCAACTCTCTCCAGCCCAGTGTGCTCTGTGTTGCTCCCGTGAGACTTGAGCTTCCACTAATGCTAACCACTTGCCTCCTTCAGCCTGTGTCTGGGTGACCATAGTGTCTGGCACTTTGAGGAAACTCAAGTTAGCTCATGTTCCCATGAACCATTCTGTTGGGTCAGCCTTGGCCCAGCTCTGCCATCCTGAGTCATGTCTTCAGTTTTCTCTATATACTTTGTGCTAGAGTTTAGAGGCCTCAGTTAAAGATATCCCTTTCTTCCTTCACAGTGCAAAATGAACTGAAATAATCAGAGGCAGGCAACTGAGATGTTAAAGGTCGCCCGACCTGATGCAGATGCTTACAGCAAGGTATACACAGTGGCAGGAATGGGCTTCCTGGCATAGAACATCCAGTGCTGGGTAGACTGCCTTGCCTGACCACAAAGAGCACTGCTTGCGTGCAGTTTTCCCCTTAAGGCCCAGTCCAGGAAAAGTCCTGCAACACCAAGAGGCACAGAGGCTGCTTTCTGTAGGTGGGTGGACCGAAAGAAAAAAACAGGGAGGGATCAAGTGAGGTGCTCTTCCTTCTCCCAAACTCATCAGCCAGGAAAACCTCCTGCTCTTCTGGAGGAGGAAAGATGGGATATGTGAGAAAGAAGCCTGGGGTCTTATACCTTACACCTACGGACATCCATCCCAACAGATAGCGGTTCCTGTTACCTAGCAATAGCTCCCCCATCTCCCAGCTCTGAGAGCCGTCTTGCCCCATTCTCTTTCCTGAGTTACAGCTTTGCATATGGCCTGTCTGTGCAACCTTTTCTAGCCACACTTTTTGCCTACAGTCCGAAGTAACCACTGGAGATGCTGTTGCTCTTTAGACTTGGCCAGCAAGGTCCCAGTGTGCATCTCTTGTACAGAAAGGCAGTGTGTGGAAAGAACACAGAGAAGAAAGGGCGAGACTCTGACCCATAAAACCAACTTGATGGCAGCTCCTTTTGTCTTCCAGAAAACAAAGTGTGTGAACTGCCAAAGATTTCTGCTGACTCGTGGCTTCTCTGCTTTTACATCTAGTGCTATTGTTCACCCTTGGGATTTATGGTAATTCTCACTCCCTGAGAGAGAGATCTCTGTAAGAATGCCCATAAACTTCAGCCACCCTGTTTCGCTTCTCCTCACTAATTATTTTTCCTCCCAGTTAGCCATCAGCAATTTCTAAAGTCAGAGGCTATTGCTCAGCTACAGTGGGGGGTGAGACCTGAGATCTGATTCAGCAGACACCTAATTAAGGGTAACTCAGGCAATACAGAGATGAGAACCTAGTATGTAACAGCAGAATCCTCTGGGTGTGGTGGGAGACTGGGAAAAACTGAATACCAGTGCCTAACCTTGAAGAGACAGTCATTCCCAAAGCTATGTAGTGAATACAGAATGATCTAGCCACACAAGCAAGTTTTAATACAATTATTTTTTTTTGTTCAAGATATTTCCCACTATATCCAACAGAATTGTCTTGATGAAGACACGAGGGAGACATTCCTTTCTATTCTTGGTGTAAGGAAAAACTAGGCTTCTAATGACATATTATTTTGCTACCAACCCACAGACTGAAAATCTCATGACTAATTATGTCTTCACTTTATATTTTGGCAACCAGGGAGCTCAAGTTCAATATCCAGGCTACATCACACTATATAGGAACTAATGAAAGGTATTTTCCATACAGGCCGTGGCCATGATTTGTCCATCTGTTTATTGTGATCCATTCACTGAGCACCACATCTCCACAGTTTTGAAAGAGGCCCTGACTGCTTTCTCAGCCCCTCTGATCTGGTTTGCAGAAGAAGCCCATCGCTCTAAAAAGCTGGTAGCAGTTCACTCACAGACTTGGGTAAAGGGCTAAGATGTTCTAACTTATTAACCTGGGGTAGAAGGGGACTGACTAGAGAAACTTCTCAACAAAGGGAGTTGAAAGTAGAGCAACTTGTGTGCTGCCAAGAAGGATCACAGCACTCCAGAGTCCTGGAGAAGTCGTCAGTAAGGATTTCCCAGTACCTAAGTTGAGACAGGGGGATAAAAGAATTGGGGGCCTTTTCTACAGAAGGTGGACTGTTGAAGAGAACACAGACACTCTCTTGACTGTCCTGGCAGTATTCATGCCTGATGTGTCATCACTCTCAACAAATAGCACTGAGTGACTAGACAGCTTGCCTTCTAGGGTGGTGCAGAGGGAAACTATGGAGTAAGAGAACAAAGCTATCAAGAAAGAGAAGAAGCTGGAACTGCAGTCAGAAAAGGGTACATGTGAGGATGGAATTGGGGAGGAGAGGGGTACTTCAGCAGAGCATGTACTTGGAAGTGTCTCTTAAGTTCCATAGTCAGAATTCATAAACAACACTTGAGTCTCTAAAGCAGGTTGGAAGGAGCAAGGAGGTGGGCTAGATACGGAGAGTCTGACATGCAAGAAAGAATGCTCAGTTCTTGGCATCTAGTTAACATTCTCCTGAGTAGGGTGGGATATGGGAATCCCTGCTCCTTTACCAGGATTCTCTGAGGCACCATCATTCACCTAGACAAACCATCCTTGCAGATACCTCACAAACCTCCTCGTCTTCATTCCTCTCACTGCATTAGCAAAGCAGGACCTGCATCCAGCCTCTTTCCTCCACTTCTACCCAAACCAGACCACTGTCACCTCCTTCCTCGACAACTGGCCAGACCTTCTTTATGCATCTTGCAGCAACTCCTTGCTTCCTATAGCCCATTCTCCAAGCACTGTGTGGAGGGGTGGGCTAATCACTTTCTTGAATTCAGACCTATTCGTTGGCTTTCTACTGCCCTTGGAATAGAGTACTAACTTTAACTCCTTTAACTCCAGCTATGTAGGCCACTAGTCTCATCTTCCATCCTATTTCCTCTCATGTACTACAGTTTGGTGATATCATCCCTCTTTATTTCCCCAACATGTCTGTCTACAGCAGTGGTTATTGCCTCATCTTAGAGCGCTCTGCTCTTTACTATCTGCTCTTCTCCCTGCATTATTCCTCCTTATCATCAGTCTTCAGCTTAAATGGATAAGTTTCACTATCCACCTGGGATGAAGAGGGTAGGAGATGGAGAGCACATGCATGATGCTCTCACAGCTAATGAACAAGAGGGAAGCAGACCAGATATACAGGGGAATTGATGAAAATAGAGATGTTATATTAAGAAAATAACTGCAATTCAGAATGACAGATATCACAATTTCTCTCCCAAATGTGGAGTCGTGTGTGTGTGTGTGTGTGTGTGTGTGTGTGTGTGTGTGTGTGTGTTGAAAAGGAACTAAGAGAGAAGAAAAAAAGAAACCTTAATGGAGAGAGATGGTAGAAAGGAGGGGAAATGGAATGCATATGACATGGAAAGAAAAGGAACAGCTATTTGGAAGGGGGACCAATAAGAGTGAGGTGGGAGTGATGGGGACAGCACGGGAGAAGTATAAAGAAGAACAGAGTGATGTGTGTGTGTGTCACTGCCATGATGAAATGCACTGCTTTTGTGTGCTAACTTTAACAATTCATAACAAAAAAACCTTTTTAAAGAAGAACAAGAAATAAGGAAGGGAAAAATGAAAAGGGTGAGGGAGGGAAAGAGAGAGGAAGGAAGGGAGGGGAAATGAGTTGAAAGATGAGTCATCACAGAAAAGTGCTCCAGGGGGTTGTTCCTGCATCCTGCCTCTCAGATATTAGAAGAAACTTTTAAAGGCTTCAGCCACTCAGCAGACTGAAAGAAGGAGCCTTCTTTTCATCACACAGCCTGTCCCCAAGGATCCCATTGGTCCTTCTGTACCTGAGGCTCCCAGGGTGGCTTTGTGAGAATGTTCAGACCAGGGAGTTCTTGTCAACAGAGCAACAACAGAGCAATGGCAGCCCTGCCACATCCTGACAGGATGGTGGTGACAGGTATCCTGGGGCCATGTAGAAGGCAAATGACCTCAAGAGGGATGGGGAAGAGAAATGTACCAAGTTTTTCTTTTCTTTTCTTTTCTTTTCTTTTGTCTTTATTTATTTATTTGGTTTTACATCCCAAACAAAGTTTTCCCTCCCCTCTCCTCCCAGTTCTCCCCCTCTCCCTCCCTACTACCCCCACATCCACTCCTCCTCTTTTTCTCTTCACATAGGGAGGGCCTCCCATAGATATCAGCCAGCCATGGTATCTCAAGTTGCAGTGAGACTAGGCACCTCCTCTTGTATTAAGACTGGAGGAGACAATCTGGTAGGAGGAAAGGGTCCCAAAAGCAGGCAACAGAGTCAGAGACAGCTCCTACTCTCACAGTTAGAAGTCTCACAAGACCAAGCTACTCAAATGTAACATATATGCAGAGCACCTAGGTCAGTCCCATGTAGACTCCCTGGTTGTCAGTTCAGTCTCTGTGAGCCCCTGTGAGCCCAGGGTAGTTGGTTCTGTGGGTTTCTTGTGGTGCCCTTGATCCCACTGGCTCCTACAATCCTTCCTCTGTGCCAAGTTTAATGCCTATGTTGGAGGGCATTTCTAACACCAGGCTTCCAGCTACAACAAACTGAAAACAGAGTATTGTTTGTCCCATCCATCCTCCCAGGCTATTAGCTATGTCTGATCTCTGCTAAACTAGCAAAAATTTCCCTTTTAACATCAGGGCTTCTTAGAATCTAAGACCCTGCTGCAGTAAACTTTACCATATCCTCCTGCTAGAAAGACAATAGGAATGATGATGCTTATGAGTCCCACATAGTGAGCCTTTGATATACACCAGACTCATGAATATTATGATATTGGACCTTTTTTATTTCTCTACAACTATTGTGATCCACTTTACAGAATAAGAAACTAAGGCACAGAAAAATGAGAAGATATGGCCAAGTTTATACCAAGTAAATATCCACTTTTCCCCAATACATCTAAAAGAACAAATGACCTGACCCAGGCATCAAAAATTTACATATCCTCAAATTGCTTTTAGGAATTGTGAAATAGTTATTTGTTGACCCTTTATATATCAACATGGCTCACTGAATTCATACAACAGCCATATAAGGTGGCCCATATGCCCAATTTCCCCATAGGAAATAGTCCTCAGAGAGCTGAAACCATTTTTTCCCTAGCTACAGATTACAACTTGGGGGGAAAATTATATTACAAATTGATTACAACTTGGAACCCACATCTGCTTGGGGAAGAAAAAAAAAGATTGTTCAGTTCAGGAGTGAGGATCCTAACTTTGTTAATGTCCCTGTTTGTCCTTCACTCCCTGCTAAAATTCCAGAACAACAACCCCTCCCCCAAAGAGCCTGATCCAAAGACCTCGGAACCCAGAAACCCACATCCTGCTTTCCCCATGGCCCACTTTCTCCATGACGTGTTCTGCCTGCTTGTCCATGTTCTCTCAGAAGGACAGCTCAACTCTCCTTCCTTAGTTTCTCCCCAACAACACAGAGTCCATCGGCCTTTAATGCCCAAATAAAAACCATCTCATAAAAGCACAGGATTCTAGGGATATTGGCAGTACAAAGCAGCAGAGTGGTGATGGACTCTACCCTTTTATTTTACAGGTGGAGAAAACTTGAAGTTTCCTGAAAATCCCAGCCCATGCTGACCCCAACCCTTAGCCTCTCTTTCATGGCTTGAGTTTTTATCAGATAGTCTCACAGCTGAGGACAAAAACTTGAAGTTTCCTGAAAATCCCAGCCCATGCTGACCCCGACCCTTAGCCTCTCTTTCATGGGTTGAGTTTTCATCAGATAGTGTCACAGCTGAGGACAAAGATCTGTCCAAAGATCCATAGATCTGTTTCTCTAGCTGTGTCTTTTGTATCTTTCCCTTCAATTACCATACTAAACTATCAGGCATTTTAACAGGGAGGCCCTTAAGAATTCCTTGGGCAAGGTATCTTTTCCTATAGATATACTAAGCCAAAGGAAGGACAAAGGCTTGTCAAAGTACCCCCACACTAACCAGGCTAGAAGAGCATGGAACCCTGGGTCCTAAGCCCAGTCCACCCTCTACTCCTAAATCTAGCTGACAACTTAGATTTCCCTCTTTTCCTAGAGATGTCTGATAAAGACTAATTGACAGTTTAGAGAGACTGTCACTCATGCTAGGCAACCAAAGTAGCTAGGAAGCTGACAAACCCAGATAGTAAATTCTTGTAGCTAAGACAGGCTGGATACATAGGTGCAAAGTAAACAAGCTAAAAATAACAATTGATTTGTGTTGAGTCCTTGATATTTAGCACGCATCAACTACTTTAATACTCACAGTAAGCTGTATTAGAGATGGTATTACTTACAGGCTGGGCATCCTAATCAAGAAATCCACAGTCCAAAATGTTCCAAAATCCAAAATTTAAGGACTGACATGATGTTCAAAAAGGCTGCTAAGAAGGAAGAATCCATTTCCTTCAGAGAAGAGCCCCCTGATAGTCACCTAATCCCAAGTGGTGATCCCTAACGGCCATTCTTAAACACATATACACAAGGGCAGCACTAAACGGACTCAGCAGGTTGTATTCATATATACTTATACATAGATATGTTATACTCATATAATAATTAATTAAGGAACCTGAAGTCCTGAATTTGAGAGGGGAAGCATGGGAAGAGTTGGGGGGGAGTGGAAATGATGCAAATACTGTATTCATGTATTAAACTCTCAAAATATTTTGGAAAAAATTGGGCATTTTTGTTTTTGCTTTTTTGCTGTTGCTTTGTTTTGTTTTGTTTTGTCGTTGTTTGGGTTTTTTGTTGTTTTTGGGGAGGGCTGTTGGGTGGGGGGGGTTTTTTGGTATTTTGTTTTGAGACAGAGTATCTCTATGTATTCCTGACTGGCCTGGAACTCACAAAAATTTGCCTGCCTCTGCCTCTCGGATACTAAAATTAAAGGTCCATGCCCAGCAAAAAATATTCTTTAGATTGACTTTAGAATATTTTAGATTTTGGATTTAGGAGAGAAGGACACTAAACTAAAGAAATCTGTGTAAATCTTCCAAAATCTAAAGAAAAAAAAAAAAACTTTAAAAACCGAATCACTCTGATCCTAAGCATTTAAAATAAAGGATATCTACGTGGAACTCTATTTTACACACAAAGATAAAATACTTTGCCCAAAGTCACACAGCCAGCCTATGTGAGAGAGATGTGTTAGCATTCTGGCCCACCCCTTGGGGACATTCTGGTCTGCCCCTTGGGGACCCGCCCTGTGTCCTGATGTCATCTTACGTAAAATCCCTTTTAAGAGAAACACCACCCCACCCCCACCCCACTCCCACCTGGCTCCACAAGGTGAGCACCTCCACTCTCTCTCCCCATCTCCTTCCCTCCCTTCCCTTCTCCCTTCCCCCTTCAATAATAAAACTTGTCACATGTGTGTCGCCTACATGATATATCTTTCCCTGCCAGGACTGCTGCGGCCATTGTACAACATTGGTGCTAGGTGACTCAGCAAAGGCCCTCCGGGCACATTTCTCCTGCCTGCTAGTGTTCTGAGAGTGCTAGGACCCCTGGAACCTTCAACACTCATTTATTCTTAAGCCCCCTATTCTGGCCATTTCCCACGACTGAGGATTCCCCTTGTGGTCTCGACTGATCACGGTTTCTCCCCTTTCGGCCCTGTTCATAAGCTCCAGTACCAGACAACCATGTGTTACTCGAGTTTCGCCCTGGCCCCAACTCTGACGAATCATTGAGCAGTTTGTTCCATTTGAACTGATTCTTGCTTAATCTCCGGGAGGCCACTGGGTCTCGTGTTTCTCTACTTCACTCGTGGAAAATGTGCCTACCACCACATTCAGATTTGCTCCCACCTGCCGTGACCCTGCTGTTCCACAAGATGAATGAGCCAACATACCCTGCTCCTAACATGCACAGTGCAACTGTAGCACAGTCTCTTAGCTTCTCCTTCTCTTGGCCATGAACCCCTCGAGGAAGGGTCACCGTCTCATTCATTCACTATACCCACTGCCCAACAAGACAGCAAGAACTAAAAACATGGGCCTGGATTCTCATGAACTGAATGTCTCTTATCACATTATAGGGAGAACATTGCCATTATCCCATTATTAACTGGGTAATTAAAGAACTGTGGCTTAATGTCTCTTATCACGTTATAGGGAGAACACTGCCATTGTCCCATCATTAAGTGGGTAACCAAAGAACTATGGCTTCATCCCACCCCTTCTCAGAACAGGCGGTTGCAGTGGTATCATTCACACCACTGTGTTACCACAGTTGCTACTTAAGATAATGTTTGCAAAGTGCCTGCACACTGCCTGGAGCACAGAAAGTGGCCAACAGTGCCAGTGATATTAGCAGCAACAGAGAAAACAAACCCCACTGGAGCTGCTAGACTGTGTGCATGATCAGAAAAGACCAAATTCAAGTTCTAGAAAGGAAGGGGTTACATCTGCTTAGATCAGAGGGAAAATGAAACGATGTCATATAACCCCTAAATTAAAAAAAAAGTTTTAGGGTCTTCAACTTCATCTGGTTATCACAAGGGAAGACCATCTCTGAGGTCCAAAGCCTGGCTCTGACAAAAACATGCTCTGTGACCTTGGACAAGTCACTCAGCCTCTCTGGGCCCCAGTTTTCTCATGCATAAAATGAGGCATTTGAACTAAATTAGCTCCAGATCTCCTTCCAGGTTTAAATAATAATCACTATGAGCAACTGGGAGCCAAAAGTCTTTCAGCCCATCTGGCTTCTTGGTGGGGGACTGATTGGAGGCTTTCCGTGTCAGAGGCAGGACTAAGCTCTCAGAGAAAATGATGGCTTTGGGAAGATTTAGTTAGCTGGGACAATGACTCACAGTGAGATAATTTTTGCCATTTTGTGCAGATTCTTATTTCCTCTGCTCAACAGCCCCATGAACCTGGTCACCCTCCCTGCAAAAGTCCTGAGCACATCAGGAATTATTCAGTTTCAAGTAACAGTTGGCCCAACCAATGGGGTTAAGGAAAAAGAAGCTCCCAAAAGTCTAGAAGCAGGCAGTTATGGTGACAGTGGCAATAGGGAAAGGGTCTTTGTGCCTCTCATGAGATTTCTCCAGGCCCCACATTCCCATTATCAGTCAATACTCCCCTGGAAAGTTCCAGCTTCCTTTCGTCACAGCTCATGCTAACACAGTGTCACATGACCAGCCATCTTGCAAGACAAGGCAGACTGGAAAAGTTCTATTTCCTGCCTGTGTTGATATGCTAGGGCTGTTGTAACACAGAAGCACTGGCTGGCTGGCTCACACGGTGTCTGTCCCTGGCCAAGGTGTCCCAAGGTGACTTCCTTCTCAGGCTGAGAGTGAAAGCTTTATCTCAGGCCTCCAGCCTCCCTGTTGGTGGCCATCTGCCAAGTTTGTCTTCTCTCCATATATGTCATAGTGGTCTAAGTTCCCCTTTATTTTTATTCTTTACTTGTGCATAAGTATGTGTATATTTATATAAGCATGTGCACAAGTGCATGTGGGTTCATGTGCATATTTGTGTGCGTGCATATGGAGGCCAGAGTTCAATGTCGGTTGTTTCCCTCGGTCACTCTCTACCTTATTTTCTGAGATGGGATCTCACTGAATCTGGAACTTACTAATGGGCTAGATTGCCTGGCCAGCAAGCCCCAGGGATCCTCCTGGCTCTGCCTCCCCAGTGCAGGGATCACAGACACTGCTGTCACACCCAGCTTTTTTTTTTTTTTTTTATCATTATTAAATTGGAGAATAGTTGCAAGAGAGAACTTTTACATTGGATTCCATCCTCCCTGCCCCAATCCTGGAGCCTATGTCCTTACTATTATTGTTTACCTCCTTCCTACCTCCTTATTTTTCAAATGAACATATTTGAATGTGGGTGAATAGGGCTGGATATTAAAATCTATGTTTGTCATGTGATGAAGCTTTCTCTAGAATTTGTTGCATATCACATGTGCCATGACAATATGAATATATTAAAGCAGCATGCTCGCTCTCATCAGTGTATTCTGCATATAGTTAACAACAAAATTTTATTTACATGGGTTCTGAGGCCCTGAGCTCACACCCTTTTGCTTGCATAGCAAGTACTTTGCTCACTGAGCCATCTGCCCAGCCTAAAGATCCCCGTTTTTCAGGACACCAGTCATCCTGGATTGAGTCTCCCCTTAATGACTTCATGTTTACCTGATTACATTTGCAAATATTCCCTCTCCTAATAAAATCACATTCTGAGGAGTTTCAACACATGAATTTTGAAGAAACACAGTACAAGCCCCAATTGTGAAGGCAGCAATGTTGAGAGAGACGGGTTAGTAAACACTGTCTATTGTCAAGAGTTAAAGAATTTGTTCAAACCTGATGTGGAGACCCACAGAGAAACCTAGTGAGATCTGAGCTTGCTTTACACAGCCAGGATGCACAGGGGAATGATTGGACCACCACGGGAATGATTACCAGGTATTTGGAAGGGTCTGCACTTGGCTGGGCAGTATGCTTTGATCTAGCAAGGGGGAGGTCTTTTGCCCCACCCTTTGGCATTATTATAAAAAGTCCTTTTGAAGCGACAGAAGGGGCCAATGGATTTTGATCCAGGTCCTCTCAAAGCTATCCTGTGTTTTTGTCTGTCTCCTCTCTGCTATCTTTCTATCTAAAAGTTTCTTATTCCTCTCTCCTCCTCATAGGAACCCTCTAAAAGGTGGGAGCTGGCCTCCCACAACCTGATAAGTAGCAAGTTAGGATTCAAACCCAGGTCTTTGCCAGAAGGTTACTCTCTCTCTCTCTCTCTCTCTCTCTATATATATATATATATATATATATATATATATATATATATATATATATATGTATATGTATATATACATATATATGTGTGTGTGTGTGTGTGTGTGTGTGTGTGTGTGTGTGTGTGTGTGTGTGTGTGTATGGGGGTGATTCTGTGTATGTGTGCATATGTGCACATGTAGAAGCTAGAAGACAACTTTGGGGAGTCAGTTTTCTCCTATCATGTTGGCTCTGGGGATCAAACTCAGACCTCCAGGCTTGGTAGCAAACAGCTTTAACCACTGAGCCATCTCTCTAGTACATAGCACTTCCACCTAAGACATCTGCCCCAGTAGGGATGTGAGGGGCTCAGATCCACGTGGCTGGGACTGAGTGGTTCTAGGGTGCTAGCGTGGTTGACCTGCAGTGAGCACAGGAGCCTCTAAGCCAATCTGCTGCCACTGCCACAGAGAATGCAGGCAAAAGCTGCAGGGAGTGTGGGGTCTTTGACTCACATGGATGCCATTTATTAGGATCAATCACATGAGTCTATTAAATGGGTAACAGAATTTATTAAGATATAAATTGAGAAAATACACTCATGATTACAGAATGGAGTAGACAGCAGTAGTCGTCCTCTGATCTGACCTGGAGCGAATTCACCTGTGAGGCAGGAGCAGAGAGAGAAGGGGCATGTGACCCTTCTCCCTTTCCTTATAAGAGGTCATGTACAATAGCAGGAAGCACAGCCTCCTTTGGGCCATATAGCCCAAGGTCATGGGCGGAGCAAATACCACTATACTATAGTGGCCTCTGATAACTGGAGACTGAGTCCTCCAGGCTTGGTAGCAAACAGCTTTCCCACTGAGCCATCTCTCTAGTACATAGCACTTCCACCTAAGACATCTGCCTCATTTGTGGCCTCTGATAACTGGAGACTGTTATGTGGAATAGATAAAGGACCCAAATCTAGATTCTGATTCCATTGGTTTAGTCTATACAAGTTGTGTGGCCTTGACCCAGTTGCCTAAGTAGGTTTCTAACTTCAACAAAAGGGAGACTCATTCAAAATTTAGTAAGTATTAACCTGAGTCCCTTGTTTGTCAGGCATTGTTCTCATAATGACAGTGGCCTAAACAGAATTAAATAAGCTTATCAAATAGTATAACTTTGAGAACCTGATTAAATGAGCCATATCAATTAAATACCAGGCCATAGCGAGCACTAAGGAAATGTTATCATCCAAGCAATGGTTATCATCTCCTCATTCCTCCTTATCTTGGGCTCTCTCAGGTTTACTCTAATCTCTATCACTGCACAAATGGGAGTGATTGTGGATCAGCCATGGACACCACTGCTGGCAGCTTACAACTCTACTCTTCACACTCTGATGTGAGAGGTGTCTTCCAGACAGAAGTCAAGACAAGGAAGCCACATGCACCTGGATGCTCAACAGAGAGGCAGTACCTGCAGCCTGCAGCAGTGAGAAACAGGGGAGCTGTGGCTCCGCCCAGGTCATGATGAATGTGGCCAAAGCAAGAGAGAACTTGGAATCCTCAGGGAAGACAGTAATAAAAATAAATGATCTATTTTAAAACACTGAGTCCAGAATATGGTGTTTTAAGAGGGGAGGCTAAGATCTGTATCTAAGGGGGGAAGGGAAGACTGGATGAGAATAACTTGGAAAGAAAACAGGAAAAAAAACTAACATTTCATATTACCCTGCTAGATACTGAATACTGTTGCGGGATATTTGATCACACTGTGTGAAGATGTGTCTATGTTTTACCTCACCTGCTTAAGGCACCTTCTGCCTGGTTTAATAAAGAACCAAACGTCCAACAGCTAGGCAGAAGAGGATAGGCGGGACTTCCAGAGAGAGATAGGAACTCTGGGAAGAATCTGAGAGGCAGGGGATTCACCAGCCTGATGCAGAGAAAATCAGCTGTACTGTACTGAGGAGAGGTAACAAGCCACTTGGCAGAATGTACACTAATATAAATAGGTTTGTTTAAGTTTTAAATTGGGAACAAGCCTAAGCTAAGGCCAGTTTTTATACTTAATAAGAAGTCTCTGTGTCATTATTTAGGAGCTGGCAGTACAAAGAACAGCTTCAGAATACTTTATATCCCATACCTACATGACAACCAAGAGAGGCAAATGGTACAATAGACAAGAAGAAAAATTCAGATCACCCCCAAATGTAAGTCCAAGCTGGACCATTCAACACTAAATCATTGCTGTCTTGGGGAGACTACTGAGCCTCCCTGAGTAGGTTTACTTATTTGTTAAAGAAAAGGGTAATAGGAAGCTGGAGAGATGGCTCAGCAGTTAAGCGCATTCATTGCTCCTGTAGAGGACCTGAGTTTGGTTCCCAGCACATATGTCATGTGGTTTACAACCATCTGTAACTCCAGTTTTCTTCTGGCATCTACAGACACACGTTTGGTTCTTTATTAAACCAGGCAGAAGGTGCCTTAAGCAGGTGAGGTAAAACATAGACACATCTTCACACAGTGTGATCAAATATCCCGCAACAGTATTCACCAACACCCACACTATGCCACTATACACATATGCAAATAAATAAAAATAAAATATTTTAAAGGTTAAGGATAATGATGTCCAACACAGAATAAATAAAAAATAATTAAGGTTTGTGGTCAATAAAGCATGGTTGCTACTGTTGTGGGTTTTATCCTCATTCTTCCTGCATCTGCTACATCAATGATCAAATATATTTTAATGGCAGTGAACAATTGGGTGATTCTAGATCATTCTTCTAAAGGTTTTCTTGGCTATTTACAAGGGTTGCCCTATCCTTCATCTGTTGTAAAATATTATTTTAAGGTGTGTTACTTTTTTTAAATTGCATTTGTTTAACTCTGTAAAGCTGTGTTACTGTGCCTGTCTAAAACACCTGATGGTCTAATAAGTCCTAGAGTCCTCCTTCTCTGGTCACCTCTTTTTTCCCAGATTTCTCCATCTATTTATTCTCTCTGCCTGCCAGTCCTGCCTATCTCTCTCTCCTGCCTTGCTACTGGCCAGCCATCCACCTACACAGTAAGCCACGGAGTAAGAGTAAGATTTACAGAAGTAAGAGAATGATAAAAGCCCATAGGCAAAAGGTAGATGGGATAATTTAAATTAAGTAAAGCTGGCTATCAACAAGCCAAGCTAAGGCCAGACATTTATAATTAAGTATAAGTCTCCATGTGTGCTTTATATGGGAGCTGTGTGGTGGACCCCCCAAAAAAATAAAAACTCCCAACAACATTCATCTCTGAACATATAGGATGGATGCCTGGATACCCAGAGTGCTTCAAGTAGTTAGTTTATATAAGTTGAGACAAATGGTTTGGAGGGAAAACATTAAGAATAAAGAAAGTTCCGCAGCTGAAATGATAAGGCCTTTGTGTAACTGGCTACCAGTACTGTCAACACCTTGAGTAGAAAGGAGAAGGCAGGGTTACTACAATCTACAGTCCCTTCCTTCTCTACTTTCCCATCTCTGCCAACATCCTGCTGTCCTCCAAAGACAAGGAGAGAGGCTCGACTTTCCTTGGGTAAAAAAGATCCTCAACAACAGGTTGCTAATACTACCATTTGACTTATTGATATCCTGAGCAAAAATTATTTATTTTAACTAAAACACTTCCTAATAAATGTCTATCTCTGAGTATCCTAAACTTTTTATTCAATGCCTTATAAAAAGAATATATTCTGTGACTGGCAAGGGGAAAATGGAACCAAAAATATTTTCCATCTAAGGATACTGAAGCTCAGGGAATGGAGGCAACTTGCCATGGGCAGTAAACCTGGATTTTAGGCCACAGGCACATGTTTTATTGTGCCTTACCCATCTCCTTCCTGAACAGAGAATACATGCATTCATCAGCCACCAGGCCTAGGACTGAGCTGGGAGTCTAGGAAGATGAGCCTTCCCAAACATGCAGAAATTATAACAATAACTAACTCACAAATAACTGCCCCCTAGTGCTAGATGCTGTGTTGATTTTTAAGAGATTTATTTAATCCACAGCATGAGCTGAGGACCAGTAAGAGATCCAGTGTATAAAGGAACCTAATACTAAAGCACTAAGGTAGCAAAAGTCACATGTCTATAACTGACTACTAAGAGAGAATTTGAGCCTGAACAGAGGGAGGGGAACCCAGTCTCTCATGCTATGTGGCATTCGTGCACATCTGAGTTGTTGTGTAAGGGTGTATTCAGAGAGAATTGTCGGGATCCACAAGCACCTTCATCATTAACCTATCCTGGAAAGCAATAGTAAAAACAATATTGTTGTCATTCCTGAGCACTCTTGCTACATTAGGAGAGCAAACCCAAAAGCAGGAATAAGGAGGGCAGTGTATATGGAGCAGGGACGAGCCAGGGTGAATGTGCAAATGCAATGGTTTATACTGTCAGTTGCACAGGATCTAGAATCACCCTAGAAACAGATTTATGGGCATGTCCATGAGGGATTTTCTAAATTAGGTTAATTAAAGTGGGAAGACCCACCCTAACCACTAGAATAAAGGAAGGGAAAGCAAGCTAAGAACCAATGTGCATTTGTCCCTGCTTCCTGACAGTGGATGTGATGTGACCAAGTGCCTCAAGCTCCTGCCATAAAGGACTGTACCCTCAAACTGTGAGCTAACACAACCTTTCCTTGCTCTAGCTGCTTTTGTTCAGTATTTTGTTGCAGCAAATAGAAAAACAACTAATACAGAAAGCTTCTAATTGTTCTACCCTACAGGGTCATCCTCTAAGATACTACATCAAATGCAGTTCAGTGTAGCTGAAGTTTTTTCCTGGTCCTGCCTGGCCCACGGTCAGGACAAATCTCTCTCACCTGCCAGTCCCACAACTGCTCAGACCAAAATAAACACACAGATGCTTATATTATTTAAACTATTTGGCCTAATGGCTCAGGCTTCTTGCTATCTAGTTCTTCTATCTTAAATTAACCCATTTCTATAAATCTATACCTTGTCACATGACTTGTGGCTTACTGGTATCCTTACATGTTGCTTCTCATGGTGGCGCCTGGTAGAATCTCCTGACTCAGCCTTCCACTTCTCAGAATTCTCCTCTCTTCTTATCCCACCTACACTATACTTCCTGCCTGTCTACTGGCCAATCAGCACTTTATTTATCAGTCAATCAGAGCAGCACATTCACAGCATCCCCAGAAGCTCAGGATGGTATATCCAGAGGTGAGGAAGAGAAGAAGGAAGGATGACTTGTCCCTTGACTCTTATGTTCCATTGGTCAAGAGTAATAAGGGGGCAAAAATAGAGATGCCAAGTTTCAAGACATCTGGATCTACAGCATCAACAACAGGAGTACGGAACCTAGCGGGGGGGGGGGGGTGGGGGGGGGGGGGGGGGGGGGGGGGGGGGGGGGGGGGGGGGGGGGGGGGCCTCACAAGAGTACATATAATTAATATGGAGTGGGGTGGGGCCCACTGTATGAAGTCCATTAGCATCCATACAGCACAGCCAACAAGGACCTATGAAAAAGGAAATGCAGGGCCTCTTGATCACAACATTCTAAGCATGTTAAAACAGTTATGGGAGAATATAAACGCAGCTCCGAGCTCTTCAAAGAATAAAGTCCTAACTGCTCAGATCACTCAGCCATAAAGTAGACTGTGATCCCTCACCCAGAATTGATCACTTCCACGGCTGGAACAAAAGGCCCCAAGGGTGAGCCTCTGAGGACCTGCAGTGACTTTGAGGATAGATCTAACGCAGGGGACAAGCTAAAAAGGGCAGGTTCAGAATGCATGTGATTAGGGAGAACTGGTTTCTATCTTATAGTTCACAAGTCATTTACAGAGCCTAGTACTATGGATCAGTAATTGTGGGCTTGGATAGATGTGGGAGCCCGTTTTCAGGTTCCTCGTGGCTTTACCCAGCAGGTCTGCATGGAGAGGATGATTAGGACCACAGGCCTAAGTGCAGGTGTCTGAGATGGTCTGCACTTGGCTGTGCTGGGGTGGGGGGAGGTCTTTTGCTCCACCCCCTTGGCGTCTCTATAAATACCCTGGGGCAGAGAAGTCCGGGGCCGTTGGAATAGGTTCCAGGCCCTCTCGAGGCTATCCTTTATTTTCTATCTGTTTATCTCCGCGATATTTTCTGCAATAAATCCTTCTATCTAATATTTCCTGCTGCTCGCACTCAAGAAAACTCTGGGGAACTGTGGGGGTGGTTGGGTAAATGCCCCACAGAATGGCGCCTGAACAGGGACTAAAGAAAAAAAAAAGGGACTAAAGAAAAAAAGGGGGGACTAAAAAAAGGGGGGACTAAAGACAAATGAACAGGGACTAAAGACAAAGTAATAGGGACTAAAGATAAAGGAAAATAATAGTTTTATTACAGAGTTTTTGGCGAAAGTGCTGAGTTCAGCCCTGCCAGTGGATAAGGCATGCCGGTGTTATGGAAATATATATATATTTTTATATATATTGAGAGGCAGGGGTTTTATCCTCGAGAGAAAAGGAAAGCGGACTGGAAGGATGTCCGATGCTGCAGCGAAATTCTCTTCTGTCAAAATTTTCTATCTTGTATCCCTTTCTCAATTTCTGTGAAAAATAAGGCATAGGGTAGTAAAATAGTGTAGGAAAAACTTAGAAGTGTAAGATTGTGTAGGAAAAAATAAGTAAGGCAACTAGACAGAAAAACTCTTCAATTTTCTAACTTTGGGGGCTCTGAATGCAAACTGGGAAAAAATCTATCTTTGGGCTTTACAGGTAGTAAAAAAGCTCTTCTTTGAGCTTATGGGGAAGAAAAAGTTTCCTATGGAAGCTTTTGACCTGGGGACAGCTGAAATACTAAGTCCAAGCGGCAGGAGAAAGTGATTTCTCCCTGAGGCAAAAATGGGGGTGTAAAAAGCCAAAGTTTAAAGTTGGGAAGTTTTGGGGAAAGTTGGTCTTTCTCTTGGGAAAAAAAAATCTTTCTCTTAAACTAAAAGCTTTTTCTTGGAAAATTTGGGGGAAAAAAAACTCTCTAAAAAGCCTTCATTCTCAAAATCTCTTAAACTTAAAAACTAAAGCCTTTCAGAACTCACTCTCTCAGAAGGACAAAAATTAGAATCACCTGAAGATATTAGTATGGGGACCACCTGTGATTAGCTCTAAGGGAAAACAACAAACCTCTTAAGACAGCAAAACTTAAGTTCTCTTTCAAGCTTTAAAAATCCTCCCTGCAAGGCAGGAGGCAGGGACATAGTTCCTAAAAACCTCTTCTAAGCTGTCTCTTCAAGCTAGTAAAAGACAGTGGGTCAGAGTACCCTGAGGGAAACACTCGGGAGAGTGTGGGTAAAGAACTACAGAGAGCCCAGAAGGGCAGGAAACTTTACCTGAGAAAAGAAAAAAATCCAAGCTTATCAATTACAGCTGAGCTGAGGCATCAAGGGTTTTGTTTGAGTGAGCGTTTCAGAATGAAAAGGTGCTCCTAATTGTCCTAATGCAAAGATCCCCTGAAGCATTGTATCCTAGCTTCTGACCAAAAACCCAGAGGCGACTGGCCAGCGTCTCTGAGTTGGAGTGCATTTCGGGGATACTAGGGTTCCTGCAGTTGCAAACTTTCTGGAGCACAGAGCTGAGGCAGGAAGGTGCAGGACCCAGGGGAAGATTGCTAATGAACAACCAAAACTAAAGCCAGTGGGAACGGCATAGTTGTCCACTTTCCTACAAGTCCCGGGTTGATAGGTCCACAGCTGCAAAAAGAAATGAGAAAAAGCTTTCCTATTAAAGGACCTTTCTGGGAAAACAGTAAAGCTGAACTGTGTCTGAAGCAGTTGTGCTGCTGAGTCAGAACGCTGTCTGGGGAAAGAGCCCAGCCAGGGCAGAACAGAACTATCCAGGAGTAAAGCTTTTTCTGTCAGAGAAAGCATCTCTTTGAGAAAAGCTTTGTTTCAACTGACTCCCTGAGATGAGGGAGTGTAGCCCTAAGGGGTGATTGCCTCTGGCATAAGCTCTGTCCTTGAGCACCCAGACAAACACAACCCACTGGGGGACTGGGCCAGGTGAAGGCCTAATGAAACAAAACACCTGTCTTAATGTGAGCTTAGAGATGGCAAAAACCTCCCTTGTTAGTTTTTCAGTCTGTACGCAAACCACACAGACCCCGAAAACAGACTAAAAGCCCTACTTTCAGTAGCAGGGAAAGCTGCCACTGTAGTGTCGGAAACTGTTTCTGGGGTAGAGGGGATAAACTGAGACCAAACTGGATACTGTCTGGGAGACTCTGAACAAAGAGAAGGGACATAATCTTCCCCAGAAAATGCATGACCTGAAAAAGCTGCTAGAATTTGAGGCAGATTCGGGGGGAGAAAAAAAAGCCCCTACCTCCAAAAGCAGCTAGCAGGGGAACAGAGCCACAGACAGATACCTGAAGCTCTGCATCTGGGGAAGGAACAAGCAAAATGAGATAGATCCGTGGGAGAAAATCTCTCTGAAAGAGCTATGGAAAAGCTGTTGTAAATGATCTTGTTTTTTACTGACTGGCTAAAACAAACACAAGCCCCGAGGAAAGTTGCTATCAGAAATGCCAGCCTCAATGCGCGCTAATGAGGCAGGTGCGGTTCTGATTTGGGGCCAGTGTCAAATGAAGAAGAGACACCTGTTGAAGCCAGCTGAGGAGAGTAGAAATCTCCCAATGTGCCATAGCTGAAAATGTAAAATGTTTGTTCAAATCTCCCGTTGCAAAAGCAAAAAACTTTGTTCAAACCTCCCGGGCAAGAATTGGTAAGCAAGTCTGGTAAAAGAGAACCAGTTGACTCTCAGACCCAAAAAGAACTATGGGAAATGACTGATATAAGGGAAATGATATAAAGAACTGATATAAGGGACTGATACTATTATGGACTGATATAAGGGAAATGCATTCTGGGAAAGGTAGTTTTTCTGCTAAAGATGGCGACATTGCCCTGAAACACTTTTGTCAGCTCGAAAATACGTTCATGGTAAACTTTAAAATACAGCTTTTAAAAGAATAAGGAGGAAAATCATCTAAGAGTTTAAGTGTCAGTTCCAATGAAAAATTGAAAGGATATGGAGCTAGGTGCTTCGCGGTTTGGGGCTCCATTGGTAAAATCCCTTATTTACCCTAATAGCTGTGCAAAGTTTTTACAGTAGTTGGATGACAAAAAGCTACCTTTAAGAGCAAACAAGCCACTTTAAAATCCTTAAGGCAAGAGAAAGCAGTTTATACACTGAATGTTGTCTTAGATATGAAGAAACTTATGTTGAAATTAAAGTTCTTTGCCTTTTGAACAAACTGCCTGCAATGAGTAATTCCTTTGCAAATCTAATAAGGAGACAAGGAAACAGGCATTCAAAAAGAATGGGCGAGACAGTTGATTGGCTTGATCTGTTTGGGAGGCATCCAGGCAGTGGGACCAGATCTTGTGCTCATTGCATGAGTTGGCTGTTTGAAACCTGGGGCCTATGCAGTATTATTTGGCTCGGCCTGGGAGGCGGGGACTAGACCTACCTGGACTGAGTCTACCAGGTTGACCTCAGTCTGTGGGGAAGGCTTTGCCCTGGAGTAGATGGCAATGGGGGGGGGGGGGTTGGGGGGAAGGTGAGGGGGACGGGAGGGGGGGGAGAACAAGGGAATCCGTGGCTGATATGTAGAACTGAATTGTATTACAAAATAAATTAAAATAAAAAAATCAGAAAAAAATAAAATAGAATAGAAAAAGAAAAAAAAAAGAAATGACTGCTTTATAGGTGGGAAACAAACTTCAGAAAATCTTACAAAAGAGTTGCTTCACCTGAAAGTTCCTTATAAAAAATCAATGCTAAATATTACAGCTGCTAATAACATCAGGAGTTAAAGCTAATGAAGTGAAAAGACTATTTCACCCTCAGCGTGAAGTGAAGTTTTTCGGTAGAACAAACCAAAAGTACTGCTGTAATAGAAACGTTTGTCTGAATTGAAGCACTTAGGGGAACTATTATGAATTTGGGTGAAGGGACAGCCTCTAGTTAAAAACCGGTTACCGCTGACAGTGCATCTCTGCCGGTCCGGAACGGCTGAGAGAACTGGCAACTTTGGAGTGTGGCATCATCCTGGGAAGGTTACAGTCCCCTAGCAACAACTATCACAATTCTATAACAACACTCACTAAATCCCAGTGTTGTATAACAAAGCTAACTATAAACTTTAAACTTTAGAAATGATGTACGTACATCCTGTCTAGTTAAGAGAATCTTTCTAATAGAGATAGTGATAATAATTAAGAGTAAGAAATAGAAAAAGATGAAAATAAGATATGTGAGTTTGTAAAAATTCTCTTGTTAGATCTCTGTTAAGAAATCTTTAGGTGTTTGCTAAGTTAAATATATGCTAATGGTAGCCCTACATAAGTTTGTAAAATCGATCTATAGAGTTCCTTTAAGAATATAAGCTTGCAAGAAATATCGAAGGTAGTCTTAAGACATGTAGTAATAAGCTTGTAAGAAGTAAAGATGCTAGTTGTAAATGTAAGTTTAAATAAGAAATAAGATGGAATGAATATAAGTATATAAGCAATAAGAAATATATTTGCTAAAATAGTTCTATAGTTTCCTTAAGGAGTATAAATAAGTAGATGTTAATGTTATGAGTTTGTAAAAACAGGTAAATGTTGAATGTGAGTCTAAATGCTTTGCAAAAAATGTTATATGTGAGTTTGTAAAAAAGTATAAATGTTAAGTGTGAGTCTATGCTTAATGTATATGATGAAAAAACCTGAGATCTAGAAGTTAGTGTCCTAGGAGACTGCAAAGCAGGCAGTCTGAGCGGTTTTCAAAAGTTTCAGAAGCCGCTAAGAAGCTAAGAATGGTGAACGCCAGAACCAGCACAAGGCATCCGCAGCTGAGATCCGTGGAAAATTGACGCAACACAGAAAAACCTGAGCTAACATCAAAAACGGTGCGGTTTAGAATACTACTGTACCTAAAAAGGTCTCTGGCTTGAGAATAAGTTCAGAGACGCTTGTTTGAACAAAAATTGTTAACTGCAAAAAGTTTTGGTTGAAAAACGTCTCTTCGTATTTTGAAGTGAAAGCCTAATACCAGAATTTATTTGTTTGAACTTTTTGAACTTAAAATGAGATAAAACTACAAAAAGATTTTGGTTATGGATTTCTTCATATTTGGAAGGCTAGTACCAGAATTTATCATTTGAATTTTGGGACTATTGAAATGAACAATAGAGATTTTATTGCAATGGGACAATTTTGAATTTACTTATAGTAATGACCTAGGAACTGTTTTCTGGAATTGGGTTAAAAATGGAACTGTTTAAATGAAGAAATTTATTTCTACCTAGAATCAAGATTCAGTTTTGTGTATGCATATATGCTTTATTAATTGGTGATTCATGAACTGTTTTGTGGAACTGTTTATGTAAAAATGAAATTACTTACAGAACTGGTTTTGTGTTATAAATGGAACTGTTTAAATGGAAAAGTTTGGGTCTTCTAACTATGTTTGAGATTTTGTTTAAAAAATTATAAAGAAAAGGAGGAGTTATGAGTGAATTAAGGTTGAAATATATTTGCAGAAATTATGTTTAACCTATTGATATTAATGCACCCTGGTTTTGTGGAGTTAAACAAATATTTAAGTTTGATGTGAATACATCGAAGTTTTTCCTATGTTGTGTTAGCAAGAAAATTCAAATGATTAAGAATTAAACTTGTAAGATGGAGAAAATTGTTAACTATATATAGCACCATATATGCTAATTCAAATGGTTCTGTTGAGTTTGCTTTGAGTTGTAAGATTGAGAGAATTGTGACTATGTATAACAATATTTATGTTAACCTGTTAATGGTAATGATGAAGCTAAGGGATTTTTTAAGTTAGTAGTTGCCTTAAGAGTTTTTGGTTTAAAGAGGGCTTGATGCAGCTAAAGACTGCCGTAGTCACCTTGGACCTAATTCAAAAGAGAAATGCCATCCATATCATCCTCTACTCCCATACTGGGAGGTGGAACAGCTATGGAGATTGCTGTATGCTATTAATGAGTTATTTTTTATATATTAAGTAGGGGGGACCTGTGGGAGCCCGTTTTCAGGTTCCTCGTGGCTTTACCCAGCAGGTCTGCATGGAGAGGATGATTAGGACCACAGGCCTAAGTGCAGGTGTCTGAGATGGTCTGCACTTGGCTGTGCTGGGGTGTGGGGAGGTCTTTTGCTCCACCCCCTTGGCGTCTCTATAAATACCCTGGGGCAGAGAAGTCCGGGGCCGTTGGAATAGGTTCCAGGCCCTCTCGAGGCTATCCTTTATTTTCTATCTGTTTATCTCCGCGATATTCTCTGCAATAAATCCTTCTATCTAATATTTCCTGCTGCTCGCACTCAAGAAAACTCTGGGGAACTGTGGGGGTGGTTGGGTAAACGCCCCACAGATAGAGCTCATAGAAACAGTGCAGACCAGGTACTGATGATAGATATTGCCAAGTTAGGGGAAGATGAGCAGATAGGATCAGGCATGAAGACCTTCAGGAAGTCATTACACACTATTTAGAGACACAGGAAGAGGAAGAATGAAAGCTTCAGTCATGCTCTTTGTTCTACCCAAGTACCAAGCAAAACAAGGTATCTACTGGCTACAGTGGGATATATCTGTCCAGAAAACTATGTCTGTATACAACAGACAAGGAAATATAGCCTCTGGATTAGACTGTCCTTAAAGGAAGACTGTTTAGCACAGGAACTCAATTTCTCTGTCATCCAGTTGGCCAAGGTTCTCTTACCCTTCCAATGCTACCTGTAAGTCCACCCACTGTACACCTGCGAGCATCAATCTTTTTATCTTACTATACAAGGATTAGCCACATGGCATCTGTTCTTCCATTTCTTGTAGCCAGGTAGCTTTTTATCCTTGAAGAGTTGGTCTTCATTACCCACTCTCCTCCTGCAATCCATGTGCTTTCTCCCCTTTGAAATGATGTCACCACTTGTGAGATTTCAAAAGTCCCTCTGTACCCTCTGTGGTTCTCCTTTCCACTTCATTTTCCCACATGAATCTAAGTCTTGAAATACTCCATCAACCAGTCCTTACCACAGGTCCAAAAATTTGGCAAGCGCTAGAAACCAAAAGTACCTTGGTAACACATTTAGTGCCCTCCACCTGCCCTCAGCTAAGGTTTTTTGTCCCAGTTGGTGTATTTGATTCCAGGGAGAAGCCCACATTCTGCTGTGGTGTTATGTGATAGGTGGCTCATGTACCACATTACTTCTCTAGAAGCCAACAAACCGAGAATTCTGCAACACACCTGACCATAAGAACTTGGGGCCAAAAGATCACTGACCTTTAAACCTCTCCTTTAAACAGAATTTGTTAAACTAAATTACACTAAACAACAACAACAGTGAAAATCAAGATGTCAAAGGCCTCTCTGGCATTGGAGAACAACAACCCAAGCTAGACTGTAATTCTACTGCCTTTGACAGCCTTTTCCACATTTCAGCTCTGATGAAACTCATCACAGTTTCATGAATGGGGTTCACTGAAACCACACCCTTCAACTTCAGAATAAGATGTTCACTAGTTCCAACAGGAGCAGTCACAGTTCCACCACTCCCTCTGGACAGTTCTCCTGGTCACAGTTCCACCACTCCCTCTGGACAGTTCTCCTGGTCACAGTTCCACCACTCCCTCTGGACATTCTCCCGGTCACAGTTCCACCACTCCCTCTGGACATTCTCCCGGTCACAGTTCCACCACTCCCTCTGGACAGTTCTCCCAGTCACAGTTCCACCACTCCCTCTGGACAGTTCTCCCAGTCACAGTTCCACCACTTGCTCTGTACATTCTCCTGGTCACAGTTCCACCACTCCCTCTGGACATTCTCCCGGTCACAGTTCCACCACTCCCTCTGGACAGTTCTCCCGGTCACAGTTCCACCACTCCCTCTGGACAGTTCTCCCAGTCACAGTTCCACCACTTGCTCTGTACATTCTCCTGGTCACAGTTCCACCACTCACTCTGGACAGTTCTCCCATCCAAGTTCTTACCAGACCCAACTCTGCTTAGCTTTAGAGACCAGAAAGATCAGGACAATTCAGGGCAGTATGACCCCAGACCTTCTATATACTTCTGTAATTTAGACAGAGGTTTTATTCATCAGTCTGAGACTCAATTAAGACCATCTAACTACTGTGACTAACCAGACTTCAGAATCTGAGGCAGGTAACAACAGCCTTGTGGTTCCCAAGCTATAGCCATTCTAGAAACCTGAACCCACATCCCACCTTGTCTGATGGCCTGCCTCATGCCTCAGTGCCTCTCCTAATCTGGGACTCGCAGACCTCAGAACCCTCCTGGATCTTCATATCACTTTTAGAATACATTCACTGTTCTTTCCTCTCCTACTCCAATGGGCTACTCCACACCAATTTCCACCAAAATCCGTGTGGTTTTCATAAGGTCAGCCTCTTCGTTCTCCCACTCTGCTCTTTTCTACCCATCTGTTTGGCTACTGCAAAGGTCTGCTCTGCCAAGAACGGGGCCGGGAAGGACTCAGCCCCTCAGACTTCACCCCTGGTTTTCCCAGCTGTCCCTTCTGCGGCCAGCCTCTGTCATAGGCCAGTTTACTCTGCCAAAACCATCCCTGCCTGGCTCGGCTTCTTCCTTCTGCTGGTGAAGCCTGTGCTGCCAAGACTATCATGCAGATTTCCCAAGGCCACCAGAGCACAAATGAGCACCTTCCTTCCCAGTATTATCCATTAATCACATCCCTCGGCAAGTACAGAACTTCAGGAGAACAAGCTAATGCCAGCAGAACCTTTGCTGACATCACCAGCTGTGGGTGCACTTGACTTCCATGTTCATCTATTTATTCATATTTAACAAATATTTATTGACCAAGTGCCATACAGCAGAAAGCCAGGAAACGGAGGCACAGGTTCTGTCTTCATGGTGGATAGAAGCTAGTAAACGTTGAAACAGTTAACCAGGAAGGGCACAGAGGTCACATGTGTGGAGGCTGCTGGGAGAAAACAAGCCTCAGCTCATGGGCACAGGTAGATTTATCATTAGCCCTCTGTTTTTCTTACATGACATAATAAGGAGATTTAAACCAAACTACTGCTCAACTCACGAATTCCTTGGCACTATTTCTGATACTCCTTAATATAAGTACAAGACAATTTTATGATTCAAATAAAAATAAGCAGCAGAATATGACCTCCTGAATTGCCACCATGAGCTCTGTGAATGGCTGTGAGCCCCCAAAGGGAAGGAGAAAAGGAAAAGAAAATAACATTCTCTGGCTAGATTAGTGCCAAGTACTGTTTGGTGATTATCTGGCACATTACCTAGCCTAAGAGAGGAGCCAGAAGGTGGAAGTAAGGCACTGCCAGAATTTCTCAGACTGCAGACCCCATGTACTTTTCTATTTTAAATAGGGTACCCTGGGAGGTGCCTAACGCAAGATGGTTTTGATGTAGTTCCAAACTTCCTGGGAAAGAATTGTTTCTTTGTCAGCCAGGCTGGGCGTGACCTTGTCCCTACCCTGTCAGATACCTCCTCTCTGGTTTCCAAGGCCAAGTGCCCAAGCCTCACACCAAACTCCTCAGCTAACTGCTTTCTTTAACCAAACAGCACAGACCTCTCCTTCACCCCTAGTACTCCAACTCAGAGCCCTTTGTGAGACTTCTTCCAGGTAGGTAGACAAGAGAAGCAGCCAATATCAAGAAACTAAGTCAGTGACAAAAAAAAAAAAAAGAAGGCCATATTTACTACTTGAGGGGGCAGTTTTCTTATTTTTTTTCATTTTTTTTAATTAGCCAGATGTGGTGACTCATGCTGGTAATCCCAGTGAGTAGGAGGCTAAGACAGGAGAACTGTCAAAAGTTCAAGGCTACCCAGGACCAGAGAGTGGGTTCTAGGCCAGTCTGGGCTAGAAAATGAGGCTTTATCTCAGGAAAATAAAAGAGAAAAGGGAAGGGAGGGAGGGAAGGAAGGAAGGGTAAATAACAAAGAAGCTTCATGAGTTTATCCCTGGGTCCTCTATCTATTTCATTGAGTTGTGTCTGTGTGTGTTTGTTTCTGCTATTATTATATTAGCTATGTAATATAACTCTGTCATATAATCAGGTATGGCGGTATAACCAACACTAGGTTTCTCCCCTCAGGATTGCTCTGGCTATGTGGGATCCTCTGTGCTTCATGTGAATTTGATAATTATCTTTTATATTTTTATAATTGTGTTAGAATTCTAGTGGAGGTTGCATTGAATCTATAGGCTCTTGGTAGCATGGCCATTTTTACGATTTAAGTCTTCTAACTCATGAGCTTGTGAGATCTTTCCACCTTCTAATGACTTATTTACTTTCTTTCTTCAAAGTAGTCATTGTCGAGGCTTTTCAGTTCCTTGGTTAGGTTAGTTCCATGGTGCTTTATTTTACTTGAGGCTGTTATGAAGGGACTGATTATTTCTTTCTTGATGTGTTTGTCATTGGCATATAGTAAGGCTACTAATTTCCATATGCTAATTTTATATAATTTTACTTTGTTGAAAGTGTCAATTCTAAGTTTTTGATATAAGTCTTTTATGTAGAGAACCATATTATCTGAAAATAAAAATTCTTTGACTTCTTCATTTCCTGTTTGTATCTCCTTTATTTCCTTATGCCTCATTGCTCCAGCTAAAACTTCAAGCATCATATTAACTGAGAGTAGGGCAAGTGGATACCCTTCTGATGTTTCTGATTTGAGTTATAATGCCATGTGTTTTTCTTAATTTGCCAGAATATCATCTGTAGTCTGGTCATGCATATCCTTCATTATGTTGAAATGTGGTCTTTCTATTCTGAGTCTCTTCAATGTTTTCATCGTGAAGGGATATTGGATTTTAGCAAGAGTTGTTCCTGCACTTGTTGAGATTATCATGTGATTTCTGTCCTTGAGTTCATTAATTTAATATATTAAACTTATTTGTTTGTGTATGTTGAACCATTCCTGCAACTCTTGGAATGAAGCCAATTCGACCATGATGAATGATCTTTTAGATTTGTTCTTGAATTTAGTTTGTCCATGTTTTATTGAGAATCTTGCATCTATGTTTATCAGGAGGATTGGTCTATAATTTTTGTGTATGTCTTTTTCTGCTTTTAGTATCAAGGTAATATTTGTTTTATAAAAGAAGTTTGATAGCATTACTTCATTTTCTATTTCATGGAAGAGTTTGAGAAGTGTTGGTGTCAGCTCTTCCTTGAAAGTCTGGAAGAACTCAGCAGTGACCCAATCTGGGGATGGATTGTTTGAGATGGGTGATTCCTCTACTGATTTAATCTCATTGCTTCTCACAGATCTGTTTAAATTGTTTGTCTCATCCTGACTTAGTTTTGGACATCATATGTGTCAAACATTTCTAGATCTTCCAGTTTAATGGAATATGAGGTTTTGAGTGCTGACCTATTTTCTCAGTTTCACTGGTATCTGTTGTAGTGTCTCCCTTTTCATCTCTAATCTTGTTAATGTAGGTCTTCTCCCTCATTCTTTTATTTAGTGTGACTAAGACTGTCAATCTTGTTTATCTTTTCAAAGGTCCAATTCTTCATTTTATTTATTCTCTTTACTTTTTATTTCCATTTAATTAATTTGTGGTCTGATCTTTTGTCTATCTACTGATTTGGAGTTTGGCTCATTCATATTTTTCAAAAGCCTCAAAGTGCATCATTAAGTTATTTGAGATCTCTGATTTGTTGATATAGGAACTTATAACCACACACTTCCCTTGAGGACTGCTTTCATTATACCCTATAGGAGTGCCATATTTTATTTTCATTCAATTCTAGGAAGTCTTATTTTCTCCATCTTTATTTCTCCAATGACCCATTCATCATTCAATGGTATATTATTAAATCTCAATGAATTTGGGTATTTTCTGTAGCTTCTCTTGCTATTGATTTCCAATTTTATTCTATTGTAGACAGAAAACTGTGGTAAAGTATTTCATTTTTATTAATTTGTTAAGACTTGTTTTGTGTCCTATTAAATAATGCATTTTTGTATAAGTTCGCTGAGCTGCTGAGAAGAATGTACCTTGTGATCTGCAGTGTTGAGATGAAATGTCCCAAAGACATCTGTTAGGTCCATTTGATTTCTAGTTTCTTTTAATGTAGACATTTTTCTATTTTTGTCAGGATGTAGGACTGGGATATTTAAGTGACTCATTATTTTTATACTGGGGTTAAACTGTGTTTTTTACATCTAATAGTATTTTATAAATTTGAATGCATCATATTTAATGTGCATATGTTCATAATGTAATGTCCTCTTGATGGATTACTCCTTTAATCAGCATGAAGTGACCTTCTATATACCTTATCTATTCTGACTGGGTCTGTCGGAGATATGAAAAGAGCAACAACTGCTTCTTTCCTGGTTCTATTTTCTTCAAATGCCTTTTTTTAAATCTTTATACCCTTTGGATACATCTGACTTTGATGGTGTTGTCCATTTCTTGGAGGTAATAGCCTTAGAGTTCCTACTGCTATGATAAAACACCACAACCAAAAACAACATAGGGAAGAATGTTTACTTTATCTTACAGTTCCACATCATAGTCCATCACTGAGTAAGGTGAAGACAGGAACTCAAGGCAGGAACCTAGAAGCAGGAACTGATGCAGAGACCATGGAGAAGCACTGCTTATTGGCCTGCTCCTCATGGGTTGCTGAATTTACTTATAGTACCAAGGACAACCAACCCAGGGACAGAAGCATCACCCATGGTGAGCTGAATTTTCCTACATCAATCATCAGTCAATGAAATGCACCACAGATTGCCCACAGGCTAATCTGGTGGGAGCATTTTTTTCAACTGAGGTTCCCAATGACTCTAGCTTGTGTCAAGTTGACATAAAACTAGTCAGCACAGCCACAAACAGATGTAACCTGATTTTTTAAATGTAATCTTCTAGTATGTGCCTTTAGATTGACTTGTTGAAACCAATAATATTTTGAGTTACTGTTTAAAAGTGTGTGTTAATTCTTTTCATTTTGTTCATTTTGCAGTCTTTTGTGTTTTCCTATTCTTTTCCTTAACTATCTTCTTAGATCTTAGCATAGCTATGTTTCCTATAGATTGATGTATCTTCCCTTTTCCTACAATCTGAAGATTTCAAGTGTTTTATGTAGACTTAGCTTACTGATCACAAATTCTTTCAGTCTGTTTTTAGTGTGGAGAGGGAAGTTTTTACTTCTCCTTTAATTATTACAGACAGTTTTGCTGGGTATAGTAGTTTTGCACCAAAAGTTCTGTGTTTCATATCTTGAAATATATTATCCTAAGGCTCTTGGCTTTTAAAGTTTCTTTTAAGAATTTTGCTATTATCTTTATGGGCTTGTCTTCATATATGACTTGGAGTTCCCCTCTTGCAGTTTTCAATATACTTTCTTCATCCTGCATGCTTAGTATTTTAACTATGATATGAGAAGCTTTTCTCACCTAGTCTTTTTCTTGTTGTAAGAGTCTCCTGTACCTAAATGGACACCCCTTTCCCAGATTTGGGGATTGTCTGCTAGATTTTATTGAAAATATTTTCTACACCTTTATTGTAAAATTCTTCTCCTTTATGCTAATGATTCATAGAATTATTCTTTTTGTAGTTTCCATAGATTTCATATGTTCTCTTTGTATTTTATTATTAATTTATCTTTATCATTCTTTGAATGTGGTAATTCATCTGTCTTATCTTCAAGCCCTAATACTCTTTCCTCCCCTCTATCTATCCCATTATGATGCTTCTTATGGAGCCTTTTATTTCCAGTATTTCTGTTTGTATGTTTGTCTGTTTCAGGATTTCCATCTCTTTATTGAATTCTACTTTAATATCCTGTATTTACTTCCTTATTTCATTTAGCTCTTATGTCCTCTCAGAATTCATTCAGGAGTTTGTCATTTTTCAGTATCATTAAATATATTTAAAATCATTCTCCTGAATTTTTGACTGAGATTTCATTTAATTCGCTCTCATTTGAGGCTATTACTGAGGGATTAATAATTTTTATAGAAGTCAAATTGTGCTTTTTTTTTATTTCCTGTGTTTTTTAGTTGGAGTTTTTGTATCTAGGGTCATGTCACGTCAGGTCACTGGGCAGATTTTTTTTTTTCTGGTCTTGGAAACTTCAGAAGAGTCAGGTGTAAAACCCAGGCAACAGTCTTAGCAGAAGTTACATAAACCAAGAACTGAGAGTCTTCCCTCCTGAGTTTGAATACTGTCCCTACCTCTTCTAGTTGAGAGATTGTGCCAACTCACCAGAGTTCTTCCTAACTCAGTCTCCTCATCAGGAAGAGGAAGGTAGTAATAATATCCAGGCAGAGTTTCAAGAGGATTAAAAAGCCATTATTTCTCAGGCCAGTGCTGAGTTGACTTAGCCTTTAGCACTCTGTATTGGACTTTCATAAAAATAATTACACTAATAGTAGACATTTATGGGATGACTCATCCCTAACAGGCTTGAGAGCCAGCCAGTCTAAACCAGTAAAAAAGATACTTTCTGAGAGCCAACCTGGGTCTGCCTAAGGGCCTTAGCAACAGGAGCTGAGACATGATCTGGAGATGACCTGGACCAATGAGAGGCAGTCATGTCACACTAGCAGATGCATATTCATCAAACCTTCTCCCAGGGTGGGGTGGAGGGTATATAAGGTTTGCCTCTTCCTGAATAAACTGAGCTTGTTGTTTCCGACATTCTCCCAGAGTCTGTGTGGTTTGACTCTGCTCTTACTTGGCCCCTTCCCCCAAAAGGGAACAACAGCACAGGACCCTGCCACAGACCTTTTGCAAGATCAGTGAGTGCACTAACCAAGCGTGAGAATTGTTAGAACAAAGAACAATGTACCTGGAACTGAAGGGGCTGGGAGTAGACTCAGGACCAAATCTCTAAAGGCTGTAGAGAAGAAACTGCACTAAAACCTAAGATCATGCATGAGTTGGTGTAAGCTGAGGATACACAGACTGTCAATTCTTTCGACTAGAATTATGTCTGTGTATGCCCTGAATATTTATGTACCACAATTCATATGTTGAGATGTTAACTCCCAGTATAATATTAGGAAGCAATCTCTGAAAGGTGATTAGTTCACAGGAGTAGAGTCCCTAAAAATGAGATTAGTGGCCTTGCAAGAGGTCTAACTCCTTCCACTATGTAAGGACACAGCTGAAAGGTACTATCTACAAAACCAGAAGGTAGACCCATGCTAGACACTGAACCTTACAACTAACACCTTGTTCTAGAACTTCTTAACCTCCAGAATTCTCAGAAATACAGTTTGTTGTTTCAGGTCACCCAGCTTATGATATTTTTATAGAAGGTTGAATAGACTGTTATTTTGGTTTGGGTTTTGCTTGTTTTTTCTTTTCTATTTTTTATTATTCTATGTCTAAAGCTTAAGTACAGAGGGTGGCATATAATTAATAGGTAGATTAAAGGAAGCAATAGAAGGAGGGAGGAAGAGAAAGAAGGAGGAATGGAGGACAGATGAATGGGAAACAGGGAGGGAACTTACATAGTTTGGAGATGGAGTGGGTGGTCCATGTGCAGAGAGGTACAGATCACTGAATCTGAGAACTCAGTGAACTATTCCAGGAGGCACTGAGTTCCAGCTTCCTGGACATCAGAGTTATTTAAGACCATAGTAGCAAAGGATTCTTGGTAGGTATTAGTGTCCTCAAGATTGTGTAGGGGAGACCAAGAGTTCAGGAGAAGACACAAATGGTAGTAGATCCAGATGGAGGTAGGGGCCTCAATGAAGAATCTTCCCACAAAGATGGAGGGGTAACATGAGAATGTTCTATGGCTCCTGTTGTATAACACTTCCTAGGATGCCAAAGGAAAAGGCATCCTCAGAGGAAAGAAGAAGGATAAGATGCAAAGTAATCAGATGAGTTGCTGGATGGTGGTGGTGCACGCCTTTAATCCCGACACTCAGGAAGCAGAGCCAGGCGGATCTCTGTAAATTCGAGGCCAGCCTGGGCTACAGAGTGAGTTCTGGGAAAGGCGCAAAGCTACACAGAGAAACTCTGTCTAGAAAAACCAAAAAACAAAACAAAATAAAAACAAAACACAAAGTAATCAGATGAGAAAGTGTGCCCTTGTGTCTACCAGGGAATCAGCCACAACAGGTTGCCCTAACAAGCAGACTCACTTCAGCTTCTCACTGTTCATAATTACTTACAAACCTCTATTGCCAGCTGACAGTAAGAAAATTAAATTTATCTCAATGCAATCCACAGAGCTGTTATCTCAGATGAATGTTTAGTTGAATGTATGAGTTACTATCATGGAGATCAGTCATCAGAACAGAAGCTGTAAGGGGTAGGCAGAAGATAGGCATATTTACCCTGATTTAGATCCAGCATCTCATAAGCCAGGTCCTGCTCATGGTAGGTGCCGGTAAACATTCGTAAGGTGGACTGCCCTATTCAAGTCCCCTTACAAGACACACTCTGTTCCCAGGCATAGAGAGACCTCTGATGTTCTGTTCCACACAAAAGTGAGGGATTCTGCCTGGCACATTCACAAGCAACTCTTGTTATCCCATGAACAGCTTTCTGCATAGCTTCTCTATTGAAGATGCTAGTCTGTCTCAGGGAGTGTAATGGGGATGTCAAGCCAGCACTGTGCCTACAAAATCCCATTATCTCCCTGCAGGTTTTTCAAAATATATCAGTTATCTCTTATCACAACATTACATAACAAACAACCCTCAGACTCAGTGGTTTCTATCAGTAATACACATCTGCTCTCACATTACAGATGTGGGTGATATTTTTCAGGTTACAAGGTTGTGCAGGCTGGTGTGGGTAACTTGACCTTCCTCATAGAAACTACAGAACTGTGAAAGGACTCAAAAATATTGTCCTACTGAAGACCACCTCTTAGAACTGGGGTCTGTGACTCCCTACCCCTCCCATTGGGTAACACGAGTTTTAAGGCCAAGCCCACTTCAATAGTGTAAAGTACATTCTACCTGTAATGAGAAAAAGTCAATCACCAGGCAAAGGGTGAGGGACGAGAGGGATGAAATATTGGGAACAATAAAGCAACTTGTACAACAACCTTACCAATTGCCCTGATAGCAATGTGAACTTCTAAAGGGATAGCGCCCTCTCTCCCTCTGCCTCTGTCTCTCTCTCTCTCTCTCCCTCTCTCTCTGCCTCTGCTCCCCGCCTCCCTGAGTGTCCTTTGTGTCCCTCCCTTCCTTCTTTTCCTCCTTCCTGGATGCTAAGTTCCACTGATGCTTGCCCAGCTCTTTCCAGGTATATGTGTGAGCTACCAGCATTCCTAGGCTCCAGACATGATGCAGGAACCAAGCCCAACAGGGGTGGGAATCTGCTTTCTTCTTAAAGTGGTAGGGGTCAGGGTAGATCTTCTCAAACACCACCCTCTCTACCTTCAGAACAGCTTTACTTATCACCAGTGGGAGGAACAATAGCTTCTGTTTTACACTCTACAAGGGCACCATTGAATGTAGTATATGGAAATCTTGTATTCTTATTTTGAGGATTGGAGTGAAAAAATGCAGTGCATAGCTCAAAAGACTGCTATAGGAAATCCTTGCTAGGCTTTCTAGGCCTCTGCTTTATGCTAGTCACTCAGCATCAGGGTTAAGGACAGCAAGGGAAGGCAGAGAAAATAGAGATTAAGGCAGAGGAGAAAGCTAATAGCCTCACATGGGGCTTAAGGGGTACTTAACAAAGAAAATGTGGGTGTTTAATAAATACTGCCTGATCTTGTTAAACTTGTCATTTGTTCTACATTCACCAAAAAGGCTCTCTGGCCAGATGCACCATGGGAAAACAAGAAAAACAGCAGGAGCCAGGTGGGTGGTCTGAGAATAGGAACTTGAGTGTATGAAGGAATTCAGCCAAAACACACATTCATCTTAAGTGCCTTTAAGCACCAACATGGCACAGGTACAAATTTTTAAATGGCATGTGTGCACAGATACACACACACACACACACACACACACACACACACACACACACACATTCCACATAAACAAGCCTTCTTATTATCCAGAGTAAAAAAAAATGCACTAACTGTAATTCTCATAGAAAGGAAGCAACATGAAACACAGAAAAGGTATAATGTCCAGAAACCCTAAACAAAAAGCACAACTCGGCTAGCTTCTGTTCTTTAACTTGTGTATTAAAATCATTACAGAGTGTGTGCATCAAGTACTTTAATCTACCTAAGATAAAATCTTAACTCATGTGCAACATTTCCTGTCACTAGAACCCAGTCCATCCTCCAGACCAGAGTTCTGGACAAGAGACCACGTGAAGGAACTGAAATATCTCCTGACTTAGGCTCCAGGTGAGGGGTGGGGGGCATCAAGATGTCTGTAGTATTGTAAGACATAGAAGCCTGGGTCTAGGGAGATGGCTCAGTCAGCAACATGCTTGTCATGCAAGCATGAGGACCCAAGTTCGGACCCCCAGAACCCACCTTCAAAGCCAGGTACAGCAGCACCCATCTGTAACCCCAGCACTGGGGAGCAGCAACAGTACATGTGTGGATTCACTGGCCAGAACAGATCAGGGACTTCAGGCTCAATAAAAGGCCATCTCAAAAAATGAAATTGGAAATGACTGCCTGTCCCCCCCACACATCCACACCCGTGTGTCTACACACCACCCCACATACATCCACACACGTGTGCATACATACCACCCCACATACATTCACACACATGTGCATACACACACACACACACACACACACACACACACACACACACACACACCAAAAATAACGAGGAAAAGAAAAAAAGATAGAAAGCAATGGAAGCAGCTTGTGCTAAGGCACTGGGGTTGCCATAGCAGTGTCCTGGAAACCAAACACCAGGAGAGCTGGACCACTGAGCTAAGAGGTGACAGCAGGGGATGTCAGTGGGTGGACCACGTAAGCCTGGTAAGCCAGCACTCACCATTCAGCTGATGCCACTGACCTCTGGCTCATTTGCTGGCAGATGTGATTGATGTACACAAGGCCCAATGCATAATCAAAACTTCCCCAACAGATGTGACTAGCCCTCATGTTCTTTCTGTGCATCCTAAGTGGCCTGTAAAGCAGTGCCTCAGAAAAAAATGAAGACTCCACTCTACCCAATGAGCACGAATCTCTCTGTAGCTTTGTCGGATGGCTGAGGAATTGAGAGCGCTGGCAGAGCACCAGTTGGCAATCCCCAAATCTGCTTTTCTTTCATGCCACAGCCACAAGTGGACTGTGTTTCTCTGTCTCCTTACAGGGAGTTGGGCCCGTAGCACTGGGTGCTGCCAATAAATGGAACAGAAGTGATATCTGCCACATGCAGGCCTGTCCTGGATTCTCTCTAAACCCATCTGCTAGCTGAGCTTCGGTACCTCAAAGACACCTACTGAAAACAGCAATGCAGCTGTCAGCCAGTGGGACTCCGGGAGCCAGAGCCAGGCCCATCCTCGCCACGTCTTTGATCAGATTTCATGTGAGGAAAAAATAAATTCGTAGAGCTTTTGGAGTGTATGTGTCATAGCAACTGATGATGGTTACTCAGTGTCCACTCTGGCATTTGACCTGTTTCTTCAAGGGCAGCTCAGATTCATTTTCCCCTGGAGTTGTGGAAAGTCAAACTCCTGGGGTTACAGGAACTGCTCAGTCAGTACAGTTGTGTGAGCATGAGAACCCTTAGCACTCATGTAAAAAGCCGGGCACAGCAGCATGTGTCTACACCCCAAGACTGGAGGCAGTGGACACAGGCAGATCTCTCTGAAGCTCACTAACTAGTCAGGTTCAGTGAGAGACTCTGTCTCAAAAAATAAAGTGGAGAAAATCAGTAAGAATACCTAACATCAACCTCTGTCCTCCATACATACACACTGCATACACAGGACACACACAGATACACATGTGCACATATATATACTGTGTGACTGTGTACATACACGTATGTCTATGTGATGTGCACATGTATGTGAGACATGTGTATGCATATGTGTGTATGATATTCATGTGTGTGATATACATGGGAGTGGGGCATGGGTGTGCATTGTGTATGTGTGCCATCTGCAGATGTTCACTGAAACAAAACTCCATGACAATGACAATTCTATCACTTTGATCTCACAAGAGCAAAGCCTTAAAGGTTGAGCAAAACCTTCCATGTTATTGGAAAAGCCAGAAGGTCAGTAATAGAGCAAGCTGTTGCTGGTCTTGTGGAAAGCTAGGCTGGGCTGCTGAAGGACCTATTCAAAGGTGGAGTAAGCCACTAGAGCTCCTGGGGAAAGAAGGGTAAATGGCTGAGGTCTTATAAAAGATAGGCAGAGTTTTTGAGGACCCTATGGAAAGACGGAGTGGTTTTGAAAGACAGAGTAAGCTTGAAATCCTATGGAGGGGTGGGGTGACTTTTAAAGTCTTTTGAAAGATGGGGTAAGCTTGAACAGTGGAAAGATGGGTTGAGCCATGGAGAGACCTTTGGAAGGAAGCCTGAGCAATGCAAAGCACAACATAAACCTCAAACTGAGGCAGCTTTGGGTTCAGATCTAGGCTACACTGCAAACCTGTCCAGTAGAGAGAGTGTAGGGAGAATACTGAATATTTCAATCTGCCTGTGGGGACAGCAATTGCAGCTACCTGGCACTGATGTCATGTTGGGTCGTGTGTGAACCTCGAGCACACTGTGACAGCAGACATGCTTCAGCCCCTCCGTTTGCTCATTATTTAGATCATGAGTTCCTAGTCGTGCTAGTGTTTAGGGGTTTTATCCAGCTGGCTGCCTTGGTGATGGCCTTTGGTGGTGACCCAGCGTCTCCAGAGAAGACTGCTCGTGTTGCACCATTCAGTGTGGGAGCCTCCATCCTCAGGTGGCTACTTTATTGTAAATTTGAGTTCATTAAGATGAAATCAAATTATAAAGCAAATTCTTCAGTTTATTAGCCACATGTCAAGTATTGTGTGGGTAGTGTATATAGGGAGCATTCCTGCTCAACGAGTTCTGTGGGGCAGCTCTGGCTAGGAAGCATTGCACGGTACTGTGAACTGTTGCATCCAGCATTTCCCAAGGCCAAAATAGTCTTTCCATTTGCTTCCTGTGAGATGCCAGGTTGAAACACACAGAGGACTGATTTGGGCTGGAGCTGTAACAGCTCAGTTAAGAATTTTGGTTAGTTCCCTATCTTAGGTTTATATTGCTGTGAAGAGACACCATGACCACAGCAACTCTCATAAAGGAAAACATTTAATTGTGGTGGCTTGCTTACAGTTCAAGAGAACAGGTCCTGCCCCTTCTCATCATTACAAAGCTAGCTGGAGCAATGCTGGAGAGCTCATCCTAGTGGTGAGGGTAGGGAAATGCTGGTGGGCTGACCAACCCTGAAACTACCCAGGCCCAAAACCAGGGTTAGGAGTTAGAGATCCACCCCATCCATGACCTGCTAGAGCATTGGAAGGGGCATGTCCTGCAAGTCCAAAGCTGCAGGATCTCCACCACATAGGGCAACAACAGGCTATCCAAGTGAGGGCCCAGTATGGATGGTGTAGCAGAAACCAGAAACCAAACCAGACTGAGGACTCTGTAATGAACACCTGCAAGTAAAGATAGATGGATAAGAGGGTTTACTGAGTGATCGTGTCACACTGCAGCTTCTATGATGAGATTTATGATGAAATTTTCAATTTCTTTCTTTTTTTCTCTTAAAATTTATTTTATTTTGTTGGGGCAGTTGCAAGGACAGAGGATGGATATGAAGGAAAGATGAATAGGATCGAGAGACATGATGTGAAAGACAAAGAAGTAAAAAAAAAAAAAGCACTATTCTAGGAAGGTGTATATTTGACTCATAAAAGCAGGGACTTGTGGAATTTCCCTGCTATACAGGATGGATTTGGCTAGGAGCCCATGAGCTTTAGCATCCCCATTATCCTTGCTTTGAGAATCTGTTTTGTCTGGTTAAAAACATCCATCTCCCCAATTTCTCTGGCACTAGGAGCAGCCATAGGCCTGAGAACAGCCAGTGAAATTTTACATATGGAGCTTCCAAGAATGGCACAGTGTTCCTTGGAGAGTTGAGCCAGCTTAACAGACTCACCTCATTTCCCTTGCTTTCTTCCCAGTGTTCCCTGTGCAAATTTTGTACATGTAGATTGGAGGGTAACAGCTGCCTTGTGGCTCTGAGAATGAGCATCTCTCCTTGACAAAGATTGCTGAAAGGACCCCAGACCCTTGATGACTTGGTCCACACTCTCAACTATATAAACCTGGAATTTCTTAAAAACCCTAAAGCATGAACTGCTTGTTTGAACACTTTGTCCCATCGTCATGCCGTTGGGAAAGCTGTGGAAAACTCTGGACGTGGCCTACCTGGTGGCTGTTGTGCCGTGAGGGCTGGACTTATGAATTATAGCCCCATTCTGGTTTATGCACAAAAGTCATGGTTCTTTCATTCTGTTGTACACAATGAATAAAACATACCAAAATGTATAAATGAAAATGCAGCTGTCCCCCTCTTTGTGAGCTCAAAGAGCGGGCTCTGAAATCAGACTCTAGGGTCATAAACACTAAGTCTGCCAGAGTAAGTCTCCTACACAATGTGATAGCGTAAATCACAAGAGTTTGGTTCTCTGGGAATATGTAGCTCCAGTGGACTCCCAGCTTGGAGGAAAGCTAGCATCTTTTAATTATATAAAGGAATTGTCAAGCAATCAGACTCACACAAGTACCCAGGACTTGGGTGCTGGGTGGGTCTCAGCCTCCTTGGCCAGGTACTATTGAGAAATAAATATGCCCTCTGTACCCTGGCTCTACCACCTGCTTACTGTACTGCCTAGGCCAACTTAATTTACTTATTTTGCCTCTGTGTCTTTATCTAAAAGGTGAAGTTAATAGTGATTTTCCTCATCGGACCATATTTTGGAGTACTGGATTAGTACAAAAGTGTCTAGCCTTCTGATAATATAATGATGTTATATAATTATATAACACAATATAAATGTGTTAGGTACCATTTGTAACTGTCACCAGAATCATGTGATTCACGGGTTGCAGACTGGACACATCTGGTTTAGAGGTCCCTTTGAAGAGGGAGGGTAAGCCTTGTATTAGCTAATTTCCTCATCTCTATGACAGAACACCAGGCAGAAGCAGTATAAGAAGGGTTTATTTTGGCTCACAATTTGAGAGGATATAGCCTTGAACCACAAGGAGACCACTAACGTGGGATAAGCTCACAACTGTGTTAATGGGAGCATGAGATGGCCAGTGACATCATAGCAGTGCTCAGGAAACAGAGAGTCCAGGCCAGAGTCAGGGTAGAGCTATAACCCATAAGCCACACCCATAGGACCATACAATCACCAGCTAGACTCCTTGTCTGAAACTGTCCACAGAACCAAATAGTGCCACCAGCTGCTATCACTCAAACACATGAGCCTGTGAGAAACATTTCAAATCAAAACCAGGAAAGGCCTCAATTTCCCAACTTCGTCCCTTTCAGAGTTTTCTGTGTATTAAATGAGATATCCAGAATTCAATCCACAAATGAGGAAGGCTGATAGATGCTGTCATTAGTGAGCAAACAGCACCATCTACATCGTGGTCATCTTCCTTTCTTTGTAATTTTTTAAAGCCCGAAATGTTAACCAGCAAACTAGGAGTAATTGTTTTTAAATTTATGCTGTGATAAAATAATGGCCTATACTATGCTTCCATTCATCCTAATGAGCTCCTCTTTTCTCTCAACTAAAAACCCAGCATTCCACTTTAAATCTAAGTGTCCTTCTGTCATCTCCACAGCCACATCAATCCAGATGGGAGGACAACTGCCAGAAGATCTGCTGAGCCAGTTGAGAATGACTTGCAGAAGGGCCATCTGGGTTTACTGTCACATCAGTCCAGGGTAGGGAGCAGGGACAGAGCATGGTCTGGACTGTCATATAGAAGGAATAGAAGACTGTGCCAAGGGCTGTGTATTCTTGCTCAGTAACCCACGAGGCAGGACCAGGAAGTTGGTGTCTCCATCTGTGTAGAATGTTGGAACAGCAACTTGAATGTAGAGCTTAGGAAGTGTCAGGTCCAAGGGCAAATGGAACTATGTGACCCCTCCTTTCTTCTCACACTGCCAGCAGTAGCAGGTGTGGTAGGGGGCGGAGGGGATCCTCGACAAGTGTTCCTTAGTGAGATCATCATAGGATGGGAAGAAGCCTAGGAAATGGATGTGGTCTACATGGACTTGTGTCCAGCCACCAGAGGAAGGAAAGGGGTGCTCTCCAGGAAAGGTGGGTAACAGTGGAGAATGAGATATGAAGGCATTAGGAGCCAAGAGCTTGGAGACAGTCTGAGAGCAGTGAAAGGGAAATTACACTCTAAGGTACCAGTTGACCTGAGAAGGTTGTGGTCCCTCCAGAGCCTGTCAATAATGCCTAAATAGCCTACATGAGTCTCCAGTCAGATCTCCATTGCTTGATGATCTTTGTGTAGACCAATCTGCCTGGGAAATGCAAAGAGCAGCTAAGATGCACAGTTGGATCCTCAGTGTGCTGAACAGAGGCATTTCCAGCAACCTGAGCAATCTGGGGACACAGAACCTCCAAGACTCAGCAGAAACCCAGGATAGGCCTTGTATTTCCTTGGGTATCAGCAGGTATTGAGTCATTTATTCCTTAGAAAAACACAGGTCCTAAAAAAGACAAGTGTCTGCATCATAGGCCAGTTGGTCAGAGGTTTGACCATTTCATCTTCCAATGGTCACTTAGAAGGTAGGTGAGGAATGCCAGGTTCCAAAGAAATCTGGGACAAGACTCACTCAGAACCATTGTAAGACAATGGTATAACACAAATTCACTTATAATTTCTTGGCTCACTTTCAATTTCAAAAAATGATACTTACCAATTTTTTTGCCTTAATTGCTTTATTACTAATTGTATCAACTTAACTATGTCTCCAAGTTCCTCCAAATCTGTCAACCTCCCTATAGTGTCCTTTCTGTTAACATTTCTCAACCTTGGTATGATGATCCAGGCATTTACGCTATGGAAATTGTTGCTAATCTGCTTTCTTGTCCTAAAAGCATTATTGCAGCCCTGATTTGGGGTATTACTGCTTTTATTTCTATCATTGGAACTGTAAGTGCCTCTGCCATGGCCCTCATACAAACGCATAGAGATGATCATACTAATACATTGTCTAAAAATGTTTCTGTTGTTCTTCTTACTCAAGAATCTATTGATAAGGGCTTTGTTGATAGGGTTAATGCATTGGAAGAAGCTGTCTGATACATAGGTACACAGATTCAAAATATTATGATTAGACTTACTGCAGCTTGTTGATTGTTCATGCAAACTATTGAAACTGTATAAATAAAAATGGCTCAGGCTTTCTGGGACCACTTGTTTGAAACAGGTGGTCATAGTTTTCTTCATTTCACAGACTTCACACATCCATCCAAGGTTATCAGACCCATTAGGAGTAAGGTTCTCAGCATAGTACCTGTGGCTCCTCTCAGTACTTCTCACCCCACCCCCACCCTAAACTTCTCCAGCCCAGGGGCTGGGCTTTGCTTCCCTTCCTCCAGCTTCTAATTGGTAATAAACTTGCCATTTCAGCCATGTGCTCTCTTGGCTCCTCTCTCACTCACTCTCCCCATCTCTCTCTCCTCCCACAGCCCAGTTCAATCTGGACCCTTCCAGATACCTCTAGCTGTTTTTTCCCTCATATCTACAATAAAAACCTCCTCGACCAGACCTAGGAGTGCTCATGTCTTCATTTTCATTCATCTGATGCTTCACCTAGGAGAGGCACATATGAGCTCCCTTCCAAGGGTTTCAGCCCCTCCCCTAACAGAACCAAGCTACTGATTTGACTCTCCTAATGTATGTACAGATTATTTGTTTCTGCTGGCTTCTGCCACCCATCAAATTTGACTCCAAATTCTAGAGTCTGCAGCTTCTTCCTCCACCTGCTCTAACCATTTGTCTCTTCATCCACTCAGGAACGGCTCTCTGGCTTCTGGAGCCTGCTACTCTCTTCTGGAGCACCTGAGCATCTCTCTACTAAGACATTTTCTCCTCTCCCTATATTGGAACCTTCCCTTCTCCCAAAGGCCTCTCCCAGTCCACCCTGTCAGCTGTTTTCTCCTCTACCTACTTAACAATTCATCTCTCCTCCTCTACTGCATGAGTGTCACCTCAGAGCTGCCTGCTTTGTCTACCATTACTACAAAAGCCACACCAGTGTGCCAGAAAGCTCCTCTCACCCGTATCATGGAGAAAGGGTCACTCTCCTCTGTGATTTGGGACATTTCTCTCTGACAAATTTCTCAGTCTTCTTGGAGATGCCCCAGAATGAAATTCTTGTCACCATGACACTTGGCACCCACCCCATCCCTGCTCCCTTTGCTCTCAGCTCCTTCCTCGAGCTTCCTCTCACCTCCACAGGAGCTGCAGTCCAGCAGTTTCTCTATTACCTTCTGGAACTCCAGAATATTGGAATCCTCCCTCAGTGGAATTCCTATCTGCAACCCTGTCCCTTCTGTCTCTCAGCTCCCTCCTCAGAGTCCCTCTGCTTTGTTATGCCCTCCTTGGCCTCTAGCTTTCTAAAGCCCTCCTGGGCCTTATATGACCATTTCTCTCTTCCTCCTTAGACTCAGACATTTTGTTAAAGCCTCACTGTCTTATTACAAAGGGCTTGGATTTAGTACAGCTCAATCAATGACCAAAAATTGGCACACTAAATTTTCAAATTCTCTCATATGGTAACAACTTCTGCCACTACACAACCAAATAACCCCAAATCTTTTACATCTAAACTTTCTCTGCTCTACACTTCCAAAAGTTTCTTATCTCTAAGGTTTTTCTACTTTCCACTCTACAAAATCTTTTATCTATATGATTTCTCTGCTCTCAAGAAATCTTTTAAGATTATTATGTAAATAGTCTTTATCTCAGGATTTTTAAACTCATTAGATGTGGTTAAAGAATCTATAAAATCCATAAGAAAAATTTAGCTTAAAACTCATACCAAAAAGTTGATAGTTAAAAAAAAATCTATGGATAGGTAATCTTAATTTGCTACATCATGTAGATAGATAGATAGATAGATAGATAGATAGATAGATAGATAGATAGATATTAACATATATAACTTGGATTCAACTCTTGATTAAACAGCAATCATGTGACTCACCTCCATCTTGATTGGTGACCTTATCAGGATGGAAATAACCATGTGGCTGGCAGCTATCTTTACTAAGGTAAAAAAGGGGTACATGCCATATAATTTCACCACCATCTTGGATAAGATGACCACTTGGTATAAACAAACTAAAGCAACAACTAGAAAACTTCTTAGTCCTACTAAGCTCTCTGATTATCATTGTATCTCCTTTTTAGACTAAGAAGGCAACATCAGATCTCCAAAATATTTTAGATTAGTATGAATTTTTGTGTGATAAATTTCTAAGATTATAATGGTCTACTCAGATTAACAAACACTGACTTAGAGATTTACATCTAACTACTTACAGCTTTGCTAACTGTTCAACACCAGGCTAACACTTCAAAAAAGTTTTAGATAAGAAACCTATGCTTGATAAAGTATGTTTGATTAAGGCCTATAAATTCCTAAGATTACAAAGGTCTACTCAGGTTAACAGAAACTGACTTAGAGATGTATGTCCAACCTCTTATGTCTTTGCTAACTGTGTTCAACACTAGGCTTCTAGAAATTTTAAATGAGAAACAACATATGTTCAATAAATAAGGTTTATAAATTGCTAAGGTCTACTTGGTTTAACAGTAACTCACTTGAAGACGTATGTCTAGCCTATTTGTGTTTACTAACTTTATTAAGCTTTAGCTATTTGGATAAACTGAGTCTTACAAGAAGCTGTGGTATTCTGTAATGATGTACTATGAAAGGATCAAAAAAAGGGTCCCAGTCTCTCTGTAGACTGTATTTATGGTTTAAAGTTTTCTTTTTATGCTAAAGGATCTTCATTTAAAATTTGTTTTATTTTGTTTTGTTTTTGTTTTTTGTTTTTTGTTTTTCCAAGACAGCATTTCTCTATGTAGCTTTGGAGCTTATCCTGGAACTCACTCTGTAGAGCAGGCTGGCCTCGAACTCACAGAGATCCACCTGCCTCTGCCTCCCAAGTGCTGGGATTAAAGGCGTGTGCCACAACCACCCAGCCTTCACTTAAAATTTTTAAGGCTCAAACTTAATAGGATAAAACTTTAAAACCTTAATCTTATAAAAGCTACTAACTTGTTTAAACTGTTAAGGATAATTAATACATGCAGGTTAATGGTCAATCACTTTACACATGATCAAATTCTTTAAAGTGCTCAGAACTATGCTCATAGTCATGCTAAGTACAACGTAATTAATTTACAGGGATAAGTTTTATTTAGCCTCCTGTATATATTTTCAAGGTTAAGTCTAAAGCAAGTAACTAAAATCAAGTAAAATTTATTTAAATCAGGTATACTTAATAGATGATGGTCCTCAAACTCTTCAGAGATCTGCTGAATATGGTATTTAAAATGTTTAATGGAAAAGCTTCCTGTGATAGACAGAAATGCCAGATCCTAGTGGTGACCCTAAGGACTCTAAAGATGATGATGGGGTACAGATGACTCTACATGGATTGTGGTAACACTAACCACTGGGCAAAGAACTGCCCTATGCCTCACCACCACCAGGACCCTGCCCAAACTATGGGCATTGTTGGGTTGATTATTCTACTCTGCCTCACCAAAATAAGTCTGTTTCCCAAGTTCCTCCTCCACAGGAAAATCTCTCAGACCTTCTGGGTCTGGCAGCACAGCAGTGGAAGATGGAATGCTGTCCTAGGTGACTGCTGAAGACTTATTCGCCCACCCCCCACCCCAACAAAGCCATTGAGACCAAGGGAACGTAGTGTAACAGTCTAGGTAAACAATAAGCCTCTATCATTTTAACTGATGTAGAATCTATTTGGCTTTTATTTCCTGCTATAATTTATCCTTCTCAGATCTCTGATGATGTTGATGGCTAACTGTAGCTTAATCAGTTTAACAGCTGCAAGTAAACCAGCTCCTCCCTCCAAGGCTACAGCTACCTAGTCAGTTAATTTCATATGTAAAAATCAAGGCTCACTTGTTTCTAGAGCTACTAGGTCTCCTTTTGAGAAAGGCAGACTCAGAAATTTACCTTGCTGATAGGCTTCACACTAAAAGAGATAAACTGACAAAATAGGTTTCAATGTAACATTTTACTATTTATTTATTTATTTATTTATTTTGGTTTTTCGAGACAGGGTTTCTCTGTGTAGCTTTGCGCCTTTCCTGGATCTCGCTCTGTAGACCAGGCTGGCCTCGAACTCACAAAGATCCGCCTGCCTCTGCCTCCCGAGAACTATTCTTTTATTTAAAGGAACTTGCCTTACAATGATTGCTCCCAATAATCAACCACTTTGTCTCATAGTAAATGATTAGATAAAAGAAGAGTGTTAATGCTTTGATTTTAACCCAGAATCATTTGGGGGATGGTCCTCAAGCTTTTACTGTGACTCAAAGGCATGAGCCTACTGCTTTTTCTATAATGAGGGTTTTCAATACAGATTACAAACAGTAGTAATGTTAATATATCTAAAAATTTTATCTCTTTTTATAAACTTAAAATTTTCATATAAGCTTGAGGAAGTCTTGGATCTACCTGTTATAGGTCAAATGGACTCTGGATAAGTATTCCTGTCAATCAGCAGCCTAAGATTTCTCCCCTACTTCCTACTCCTGATGGTGAGCTTCTCCTTCCCCCAGTCTTGGGACTCCTCTCCTCTCCTAACTATCAGAATCGTGGTCACGGGTCTTCCAAGTATACACCCAAGATAAAGATTTACCTTTGAATGCCTTAATTTTACCTTCTGTCCCTAGGCTATATCTGTCCCAGCAGATTTCCAATCAACTGCAGACTAAAACTGCTGCATCATTGCCTGCAATGTGCTAGCACCAGTACAACGTCCCTTTGGAACCTGTAACCCAGACTGGTCCAAAGAAGTTTGCACTTCACTATCCCCAGGTGGTTTCACAGAACCTAGGCAACAAACTAAACAAATGTCCCCTAACCTTCACTCCTCTCTCCCTTCTCAGCTTTAACCAATGTGCCAGCCTTCCTGGATCTCTGACATGACTCCCAAATTTCAGTTAGGAAGCAGTTACAGAAGAGATTATGTTGCCCCTTATCATAAAAAAAGGCTGGAATATCATGTCCCAAAGAAACATGGGACAAATTTCACTCAGTACCTGTGGCTTCTCCCAGCACTTCTCAATCACACTATCTACCCAAAATCTCTCCAGTCCAGGGACTGGGCTTCACTTTTCTTCCCCCAGCTTCTAATTCCTATATAAACTTGCCATTTCAGCCATGCACTCTCTTGGCTCCTCTCTTGGCTTGATCTTGGCCTCTTTGGCCTCTTGGTTCTCTTCTCTTCTTCTCTCACTCGCCCCCTCTCTCTCTTCTCATGGCCCTGTTCAGTCTGGATCCTTCCAGATGCTTCTGGCTGTACTTTCCCTCATATCTGCAATAAAAATCTTCTCCTCGACCATACCCAAGAGGTGTCATAGCCTCATTTTCATTCAGGGAGCACCCAGAATAGAGGTATGAAGCTACTGTGCAAACCCATCTCCACACTCACAGGCTGCCTGACCTTGACCAAGCTCTTCCTAACCTCTCCATCTATTACAATACCTGGTTCCTAACACTCTTCAGCCACTCCTCAGGGGTTGAGTGAGCCTGGTACATGCTTACTCACAACAGTCCTTATGCTGGGCATGATACAGGCACAGACCAAGGGACTTCTGTGTGAGGAAACACGGGATCTCTGTCTCTGCAGAAGATGGGGGAGAAGGACTTTATCAGCTATCTACCCCAGATCTTCCATTGTGATCTGCATCACCCACCCTAATGTGCCATTTAAAAGTGAGGATAATGGACAGAGATAATACTGGAAACAGTTTACAACTGGCACATTCAGATGGACATCTCTGTGCACTGCTCTGTGTGGCTATGAATATAAGCTATGTTTGAGTAAATGAGATTGCCCACAGCTTTGGGCAGCCCATCGTGAACCTCAGAACATCAGCATGTGGACTTAGAGAAGGCCATACTTGGATCTCTGCTGTAACACCTCATGTATAACACTGAAAGCTTCCTTTCCTTCCAGGAGCATCAAATTCCTTATCTGAAAATGTGTGGATCCAGGGACAACAGTGCATGCTTGAAATTCCAACACTCGGAATATAGGAGGATAGTTACAAGTGTGAAGCCAGTCTGCGCTGTTGAATAAGACATCTCCACATGAATAAATAAATAGGGGTTAAGGGCTAGAAAGCAGGGCTGAAGTCATGGTGGAAGAGAGGGGCTAGAGTTGGGAAGAAGCATGTTTGTCCAACCATGGACTGGCCCCTTAGGGAGTTCCATGGCATAAACAACACTTCAGGCTCAGACAACATCAAGTGGAGGCAGAGCCTCTGCTCACAGTGCACTTGGATAGGACAAGGTCTGTGCACTGTGAAAAGGCCATACTTGGACATACTTCTCTGTCACAGAAGGACACATGTGGCTCAGAGTTAAGCTTTAAGGTGAAAATATAGTCCCTCCATCATCATCCATCTTTAATGTTCTCAGGGGCCTCATGAAAGTGCTAGGAGCTCCATCTCAGGTAGCACACAAGCCTTGTTTTTGGCTTCCTTTAAGATGAGGACAGCAATTGCGTCCTCCCCTGTGTTTGTCATGAGAACTTGCTGTTGCTGCTTCCAAACCCTCTGCTTGTTACTTTCAATGTTACTGTTGGTGCTTTAGCATAGAAATTAAAGCCATCACTTTAGAGTTCATGTGACATCACAGGTGGAGACACTGAGACACATAGGAGAAACTCTACATGAAAGTAGCAAAGTCATATCTAGACACTAACTCTTTTGAATCTCTGGAAAGCCATCTTCCCATCAGCCTGTGCTATAAACCATCCTGTGCTATAAAACAATCTTACTTCTTCAACCTCAGAAGTTTTGTCTATGGGGTTCAAATATTCCATTTCTGACCAACCGTGCAACCATGGAAACTGAATGGCAAGTTGAAAAGGCAGCAAACAAATTAACTTGCAAAAACCTAACAGATGATATAATCGCTCTAGTATTTATTCTCACCACTTCAGCCAAGGCCCTTCTCAACTGTTTTTATAAGCCTGCACTCATGGGTTCCATAGCCAGCATCTACCCCAAGACACTCTAGCCAGACTTGACATCAATTTTCAGCCCCAAGGACTCAATTTGAGTTTGCTCAAATGGGTGATGCTTTCCATCAACACACGGTAGGAAAGCCAAGCCACATGAGCAGGTCTCCAATTCCCTCATCTCATTCCTCCTTGGAAAAAACAAGAATAAGTAACTAGTAGTGGTGTCATAGTAGGAAGGAAAGAGAGAAATCATTTAGAGTGGACCAAAGGCTTTGAGGTTTCAAAGGTGAGTCCATGACTATCATGGTGGGAGTGTGACAGCCAGGCAGGCAGGGCACTAGAGCAGGAGCTGAGAGTGCACATCTGATCCTCAGGCACAAAGAAGAGAAAGATTAGGCCTATCATGAATTTTTTTAAATGTCAAGCCCACCCCCAGTGACACAACTCCTCCAACAAGGCCATACCTCCTAATTCTTCTAACAGTCTACCAACTGGGAACCAAATATGAACCTATGGGGGCCATGCTCATTCAAACCACCACACTTGGTGTAGGTAGGTGCCTGGTCATGCACCAAGGCCAACAAAGCAAATGGAGGGACCCCATGTGCCTTGATTGCTTCATTTATTGGAATCGGCTGCACATAAAGACAAGCACATGCAGATTCCAGAGATGTGTGACTCCCATCTCTTTGGGAAACTACCCTTAGTCCATTAAACAGCTCTCACTAGTGTTCCCCATAGCTTGAGATGACATGTTTTTGGAGTGAGTTTATTTGCATATTTCTCACTACTATTCTCTAGGCCCCAACGTCTAAGAAGTGCATGTGGGAGATCTTCTCCATATAACAAATTCCTATTCCACTTACAAAACCCAACTCAGATGATTCCCACCACCATTCAGCCATCTAGCGCCATTTGTGCTGAGGTCCTTGGGGGTGTGCTAAGTCCTGTGGAGGCCTCACCATGATATTCTCAGGCAAAGCATCAGCATGGTGTCTGATACTCACTACTCAGTAATATACTCAGTAAACAGTACTGTGCTCACTGCTGTACTGCTGTCACTACAGTGTTGACAATTTCCCTGGGAACAGGCTACATGGTGCTGTCAACAAGAGTGGGCTTGGAGAGACAAGAGACCTCTACCTGAACCCTGGGCTCACCACTCTCTCGTGTGACTTTGACCCATGCTCATCTTCTCTAAGACTGTCTCTTCATCTGTTGAAATGGAACATCAGCAGTGCTTCCCAATAGAGGTAACATTTTTAAACTATATTATCTGTGATATTTTTGTTATTCTCCTGTCATTGCATCATCAGGGAAGGTCACCATGGGTCTCAGTCAGGAAGGAACTTGACTACAAGACAGAAGACCCTCATAACAATATCAGTGAAAGGCAGCAGTTGATTTGGCTTCCAAATCAAGAGTCCAAAGGTGGCAAATGGAGCAGAGGCTTACAATGCCTTGAGAGCCTCAGGTCTCTCCTTCCTCTTCTCCATCTCTAATGTGATGAGTTCCTGGTGTCCAGATAGTCACTGGGTGATGGAGATGCCTCTAATAGTAAGTAGAGACTGAGAAAGGAAGAAAATCTTGCCCCTCAAGTTCTTCCACATATCAGAAAAGTAAGTGTTTTCCCACAGTGCTTGCTGAAATGTGTGGGTGTTTTGTCCCACAGACTTCAGTGAGAAAATGGCCTGTCTGGCAGCCCCAGAGCACCTGGCCCAAGGACAATTTCACCTGATCAGATGCCAAATAGTTATCTGTACATAGCCAAACAGCAAAAGAAAACCTGGCCCCATCTGACTCTTACATCTTTGTCTGGCTCTGCCATGGATTAAAATGGCTGGTGATAGGTGGCCTATGGACTAACAGGAAAAAGATCTCAAAGCTATGGTAATCCCCCAGCTATGTGAGTTGCTGTGGAGACAACAAGCTTAAGGAAAACTTCCTAAAAATGGGATCAGGGAGAACAGACTCAGGATCCATGGAGAGAATTAGAATAAAAAACACATTTTAATGCAAAGAGATGGATATGACCTGGGGGTTGGCCTGACTTACCAAGTGAACTCCATGCATCATTGGAATGATGCTTCTGCACCAACATACAGGAATCTCAGCACAGTAGGAAAAGTAGAAAAGTGCAGTTGACCCTTGGATTGCAGGCAGAGACTGGAGCCATTGAAGAAGTCCACCACTCCAGCCAGCAATCAGCAAAGCCTGAACTCTGAAACCCAGAGCTCTACAACCAATTCCTCTGTCCTTGACCATGAACATAGCCCAGGCAGTCCAGATGCTGTGCTTGGTGAGCTCAGGAGACCTGCAAGGTTATTCAACCCACCATATTATCAAGATAAAATAGATTAGGCTTCTTATAGTTAAACTTGCTTCCCATAATGTTTCTTGAAAATATCATACATCTGCTGGACTATGTGGTCAAAAGACAAAAAAAGCAAATGAACAAATAGAAATGTGATTTTTTTTAAAACTGGGCGGGGGGGAGCCTGACTTTAAGAGTTAAAAGATTTAAAAGTCTGTATTATTTCACAGGCTTACAGACCAAATTACAAATAATATATTAAACTGACTATATTCCCAGGAATATTTTCCTAGTCTGCTTGACAGAAGAAAATGCATTCATTGCTATAGTGTTCCATGTAGAAGTGCTTCTAGGTCATTCTAACCTCTGAATAAATTACGGAGTTTGGAGAATTCTAGACTCAAATCCATGTGAGGGATGTCAAATGAAGAGCTGATCTGGACTTGAGCTAGAGGAAGCTTTATTTGAAAGGATTAAAACACTAGAGAGAGCACCCAGACTATGGGTCCTAAAGTATCTTCAGTCAAGCAGAAGGCCTTTCTGTTCTGAGGACAAGTAGAGGACATGGGAATGGGAAGGTACATGGATGCTCAATAGGGCAGTTGAATTATTTAAGTTTTAGTGTTTGCTTAAACTTGACGGCAAGACAAAATTTAAAAGCCTATGGGAAGAAGAATCCTGACTGATTTACTATTGGGCCAAGCCACGTAGCTAATCAAAACCATTTGCTCTAGGTAAGTTATTTTCTACTCTGAGATTCTAATCATGATTTTGGAAAATATCGATAAATATCTGGGACACCTGAACCCTATCTTACAGCATAATGGGAAATAAGAGAAACCCAGGCAGGGAGCCATGGATCTCTTTCCTCAGGGCCTATAAGAGCGTTGGATAAGTAGTGAGTCTCTGTCTATATGTCCTTCAACCTCTTTGCCATGCAGTTCTGAGGAAACCACATGTACCTGTCCATAGACTCATTCTCATGCATCTGCGTGGAAGTCACTCTCTTCCCCACAAGTACCTCAGGAGTGGGCTGACTGGTAAGGTTAGAAAATAAATCAGAAAAGTTCAATGAAAAATGAAATTTTCCTTTCTCTTATTTTTAAATCCACCATATAAAAAAATTAAATGCTTTTCATTAGCTGGGACATTCTTCTGTGTTTTTGACTGCATTGAGCAAAATGTTCCAAATCTTGGGTAGTAGGAAGATGGGAGCTGAGGTAGAGAAAAGAGTGCTGTGGATGAAAGCATCAGTATGGCTGCCTACCTCCATGGTCCTTAGCTGGCAGAGGGCACAGCAGGTTGAGAATACAGAATCTTGTACTCAGATGGCTGGGAGGCACTCAGTATCAAGCACTTCACATGTAGCATCTTGGAGAACTGAGTTCTGAGATCTACCCTGAGACTTAAATCTCCACTCCCCGCCCCCGCTCCCAAAGAAAAGCTCCACTCCCATAACTCAGTCCTACCTGCCAGACCTCATCTTCTTCCTCCTCCCTTCACACTTCCAGCCATATGGGCCACTAGAGCAGTACCAGGGCTAGCAAGCACCTCTCTCCACCCACTGCACTAGCTGTTTCCTAGGCCAGAAGTCAACTCCCTCCCTCCCTCGACTCAGGCCTCTTCCAGCAAAGGCTTCAGAACCCACTTTATGAAATAGGAGTCCTACTGTCTGCAATCAGCTCACCATGAATCCTCTTTGCTCATGGAACTTACCTCCATATGAAATGGTTTTCTAAGCGTGATTTCCATTGTGTATCAACATCCCCTGGAACATAGGCTGCATGACATCAGGTAGGGAATCTGATATTTCCCACTACTAGTTCCCATTGTCTGGCACCCACCCACAATAGATGTTTTACACCTATTGCTCTATTCATTCACCTAATGAATTGCTAATCACCTAATGCAGCCTGAAAGACAGGTGTTGTGGTCACTATCTGACAGATGAGGAAATAAAGGTGCAGATAAAAAATGTCCTCAGTTCAGAGTCTCAGCAATTCTGGTTTTGGAACCACATGACTGGCTTCCTCTACTACCTGCTGTCTCTATGGAAGTAAGGCTGTTAAAAGCAACTCTCAGCTTTTTACCCTAACCCCCTAGAGATCAGGAGCTCTAACCTACATTTGCTAAACTTTAAGTCCAGCTCTAAAAAAGACAGAGATGAAGGAAACAAAAGCCCTAAGAGTAAGTCCCTGATGACCATGACTATGCAGGTAATGTTGCATTTTGTCTTCTAAATTAAATCTGTTTCCTTGTGCTTAGTTGGTATTATGTCTTTCCTGTGCTTTGCAATGAGTGCAATGGATGGGTCAGACTGTGGGTAACTATGAAGATAAAAGCACCTTTCAGGTCTAGACTTTAAGCATATTCTTAACTGTTATACTTTTCCTGTGTTCCAAGCATTGTTCTAGGTCCAGGAGTATATGGTAAGCAGAGCAAACCCATTGTCCCGTAGAGGCTAGTCAGGAAATGTTTGAAGATGCAACTGCAGGAGCTTCAGGAGATGCCTCAGTCAATAAAATGCTTGCCACACAGGACAAGATCCTGAGTTGAGTTCTCAGCACCCACACAAAAAGCTAAGTATGATGGCACATGTTTGTAGTCCCAGTCTTGGGAGGTAGAGGCAGGATGGGCCCTGAGGTTCATTGGCCAGCCAGCCAGCCTACGCTAATCAGCAAGTCCCAAGTCTTAGTGAGAGACCCTCAAAACACAAGATAGTTGGTTCCTGAAGAACAACACCTAGGACTGACCTCTGACCTCCACATACATATACACATACGTACACCTGCACACAGGACTATGAATGCACATACGTGCACACATGTACACAAACATGCATGCACACACACAAAGATGCATCTCCAAATTCTTTTAATCCTTTTCTCACCAAGAAGAGGACTCTATACCATCTTTAATTTGAAGTTGGGTTCATATTCATGACCAGTTGTTCAAAAGGGCAAAGGAGAAACTATGTGACTTACAGATAAGCTACAAGATCCATACAAGCTAGAACTTCTGGGTAAGAAATCAGACCACATGAAGTCTCCATGATGCGAGGGAACAAAACTGTTTACATGAAGAAGCCCTGCACCTACAGAAGAGAAGGTAGACATAGAAGGCTTGTCAATACCCTTAAGGAGCCTTGATTCTTTTTTTTTCCTTTTTCTTTATGATTCTTCTTTTATATCTGAGTTCTACCCACGGCCATGTCATTACATTCATTCCAAATCTGTATTCCTTGCTCCTGCTACTGCCACCATCCTTGAGCAGGCCACCAGTCAGTCCTTCATTTGCTGTGAACAACCATGAGGAAGACCTTATGCAGGAACCACCTAGCAGAGCCTTTTCCAAAATCCTACCCCACAGAAACCATGAGAGACAGCAATATGATCGATGTTATGTTAAGACACTATGCATCATCCATAAATAACCAGAGTATGGAGACAACAACAAATAAACATACACATTTATTGAGTTGTGGTAAATAATAAGAAAAGTGAGGTAGGAAAGGAGAACAAATTGACAGGGGAAAACCTCCTTGATATGGTAACTATCAAGGAGCTTCATGACTGACTGTAGGAAGAATATTCTCACAGCAATGCAAAGATCTTGAGGCAAGGCATTCTCAGCATGTCCAAAACCAAGCAAGAAGGAAAGTGTAGCTAGAACACATCGAGGGAAAGAAGGAATAGAGGAGAGTCAGGTCATAAGGGCTTACAGACCTGGTCATGTAGGGCCCTTGCAAGATGGCACCACCATAGTAAAAGCTGATGCTCACAAAGTACCAGCTGGCAAGGTAGCAGGCATTATTCAAATGTTTTATGTTGGGGATACAGCTCAGAAGTAGGGTGAGTACATCCCTGGGAGAGACAACTAGAACTAGGAGCATTTTGAGAGTGAGGTAGAAACCTATGCAATGGAAATTCCCAGGAATCCACAAGGGTGACCTGAACTATCCATCTTCTGTAATCAGGCAAGACTTTCAGTGGAGGGACTGGTACACCAACACAACCACAAAACCTTCAATCTACAAATTATCCTGCCTGCAAGATATGCTGGGGTAAAAGTGACCAGAACTTGTGGGAGTGGCCAACAATGACTGGCCCAACTTGAGACTCATATCAGGGGGAATCTCTGCCTGGCACTGCCTGGAGGGCCAAAAATCAGAGACCTGGTAGCTCTGAGACCTAGGATAGAACCAAATACAACCAGCAAAAGAAAAAGTTGATGAAATGATTCCTAATGATACTCTGCTATACTCATACACAGAAGCCTAGCATAATTATCATCAGAGAGGCTTCATCCAACTGATAGGAGCAGATGCAGTGATCCAGAGACAAACATTAGGAGGATCTTCAGGAATCCTGTGGAAGAGGGTGAGGAAGGATTATAAGAGTCAGAGAGGGCAAGAACACCACAAGAAAATGGCCCACAGATGCTATTAACCAGGGCTCATAGGGGCTTACAGAGACTGAACCAACAATCAGGGAGCCTATATGGTTCTGACCTACATCGTATGCTACGGTTGTGTAGCTTGATGTTCTTGTGGGACTAATAACAGTGGGAGCAGGGGCTGTCTATGACTCTTTTGTCTGTTTTTATGACACTTTTCTTCCCAGTGGGTTGCATCATGCAGCCTTGCTATGAGGGGATGTGACTAGTCTTACTATAACTTGATATGCCATGTTTGGTTGGCATCCCTGGGAGGCCTGCCCTTTTCTGAAGGGAAAGAAGGAAGAGTGATTTAGAGGGAAGGAGAGGTGGTGGGGAGAGACTAGGAGGAGAGGAGGGAGGGAAACCGCAGCTGGGATGTAATAGATGAGAGAACAAAGGAAAAATATAACTTGAAAAAGAGAGAGAAGAAAAATGCTGTTGCCCCTTCCAAATGACCCAATCACATGCACATAAAGCAAATCACTCACTGAATTTCTCACAATTTGGGAATGACAGAGGCAATACCCAGCTAAGATTAATCATCCCACCATGTCACCTTGTGGAAAGGCCTGACAAAGTACAGAGAGCACTAGGAAGGGTCAGTGTGCAAGGCTCACAATGTGCCCCAGCCCTCACCAACTAGAGACCTGTGCTAGCACCTATCTTTCTGTGTGCTTCAGTTTCCTCCTCTATAAAAGGCAGACATTAATATTCATTTTGTACAGATCCGAACCTGGCTATGATAATTGTTATTACCCATTAGTCACTGCGGCCCCTCAAGTTTATGTATTGATAGCCTGATTCCCAATAAGACTTCATCTGGACACAGGACTTTTAAAAAGTGGCCAAGTTTGCATGAGCTGGCTTTTGGGAGACCACTACCTATGGTGGGACACCTTGCACAGCCTTGATGCAGGGGGAGGGGCTTGGACCTGCCTCTGCTGAATGTACCAGGCTCTGCAGACTCCCCATAGGAGACCTTGCCTTGTTGGAGGAGGGAATGGGGGGTGGTTTGGGGGAAGACAGAAGGGGCGGGAGGAGGGAGGAGAAGGGGATCTGTGATTGGTATGTAAAAAGAATTTTAAAAAATTCCTTAATTAAAAAAAAAGAAGTGGCCAAGGTTACATGAAGGTGAGGCCTTGACCAATAGGACTAGTGTCCTTATAAGAAAAGGCATCCATGGGTGTCCCCTCTCTTCTGCCCTCGGTCCCTTTCCCCCTCTCCCTCCTTCTGTCCCTCTCCCTCTGTCCCTCATTCTGCCCCTTTCTCCCTTCCTCTCCCTCTTTTCTTCTCTCCTTCCCCTCTGTCCCTTCCTCCCTCTCTCTGGGTACTAGGAGAAAAAGCTGCTTGCAGCCCAGGTGGCCATCTTCTAGCTAGGGATAAAGCAGGCGCTGGAAGACGAACAGCTAGCACCTTGGTGCTACATTTTCCTATCTTCAGAAAACTTGGAGAAAACACATTTTCACTGCTCAAGCCACCCAGTCTGTGACTCCTCTGTGCTGTGTCTCAGACTGCAGACCAGGAACAAGGTCCCTTCATTCCCTGCCTGCCCCCCAGACATACACACAGCTTACTCTGGTCCCAGCAAATGCAGCCTGCAGACTGCAGCCTCTTCCTTTAATGACTCTAATTTATCTCCAGCCTAATCAATAATAAATCAAACTAAGTGGAATCAGAACAACTCGCCCTGCGGCTGTGTCATGTTCAGTTGGGAAAGATGACCCCCTTCAAAAGGCTGTGCTGATATCCAGCCCTCCTGCCTGCCAGGGTAGGGCATGGAGTGGGTGAGGAGAGCTCTCCAGAAAGATGCTCACTGGCCTTTTCTCCTTGAAGCATTCACCCTGTGTGCCCAAGGGGACATGTGGAGTTTCAGGAGGCACCATACACGTTCCTCAGCCACAGAGATGAGAGACTGCCTAGCACCAGCCCCACATCCCTCCAATCCGATGCCTCATGACCCTGCAAAGCCTAGGTCTTTAGGAGTGGAAGTTGGTAGTCCTTCCTCTGCCTGCAATGTCATGAGGACACTTCCAGAAACACCCCTTCTCTCTGGGTTTCTGAGGCCAACAGAGCCACCCTCTGCCCAAGTAAAAAGAACGAGGATGAAAACAGTATGAAAAAGCACCCCCTGCAGGTGAATATTAGGTCAGCTGTGAATATGTCCCTTGCCAGGTTGTAAGATTCTAAACAATAAAGCACAAAGTGAAGTGTCTGTCAATCAAGGTTCTCGATTAATTATCTATGATGGGTCATCGCAAGTCTTCATGGGCTGAACCTAATTTGGATTAAGAACATCACTGATGATTCTGTCTCTAGCTTAGCTGGGAGAGAAATTGTAAATTATGTCCATGTTGTAAAACCACTGTCCTCCAGGCATGATATGGTCATTGCCTACCTTGAACTCCAAGCAGATATGATTACTCAGAAGAGATACACATGACTGAGCCCATTAACTTTCCCTGGAGGAGGAAGGAATCCATGAGGCTCTGCTCTCCCTAGAGGTTTATATCGTTACTATAGCAGAGAGCCTTACAAGGCTCCACCCCTCCCTAAAGATGTACATATAGTTAACAGGTGCTGAAGAAGAGAGCTTTGTTCTCTTCAGTGACAGTGGGACCCATGCTCCTGTTTCTGTAAATAGCCTAGTTATAGTGGAGTATGGCATCTGCCTCTAAGTGGAGACATGCCTTCATCTCCTCCTATAAGTTAGTCCAGCTGGGCAGGCTAGGGATCTAGGTAAGGAACCATGCCTAGGAAAGTGTGTTACCATTAAGTTAATATACTTTTCCTTCCCGGAATTCCTGCCCCCATTGCAGTCCCTCTGAGCCATCATGAGGTCTACTGGGTCTGCCTAACTTACTGAGCTCTCATTCAAAACATCATAACTTACTTGTTTTGTGGGGTTTTTTCCTGCCTCTTTCTTTCAGATGCTGGCCACTGCCTAAGTGTGCTTTTAAACTCCACAGCTCTGCACTCTCTTCCTTGTTCTCTCTCTAAAGCTCCCTCCCCACCACCTGGCCTGCCACCATGCTCCTCACCTCCTCCCTAGCTTCTCCTCTCTGTTCTGGGGAGACTTACAGTGTGCCCTCCCTGGCTGCCTTTCTTTTAAACTCTAACAAATGGCCTCCAAGTATGTTTGACTCAGTTCTTTGCCCTTGAGCTTCCATTTGAGTTTTTTCTTAAGTTCTTCTATTCATGAGACAAGAACCCCAGGAGAGTTCGCAGTAAGCCTGGTGTCATATGCTGACTCCACAAAGACTCCCTGATTTCTGGAAACACTTCCTGTCTTTCAATTCTTTAGTTGTCAGAGAAAACTAGGCCATTCCTTACTAGACAGCATGGACAACATCAACCCTAATTAACTCTTTGTTTTACCAAACTAGATGAGTGGAAGGTGGGGGCAAAGAGGTCATAGTGCTGTTGGAGGTCACAAGATTATCTTGTACAGAATGGGCATGGGAAGTCTGGCCTCTAGACCCTGCCTGAGACTGATTTGTCCCTGGCTACCTCCCTCCTGGGCATCCTCCCAGCAGAATCATGATTCCAGTCTGCTGCATTGCATTCTGCAGGAGCACTGCTTTCTGGCACCTGCTGTGGGTTAAATATCTCCCCACAAAGGTATGTCAAAACCCTAGCCTCCTGTGAACATGACCAGATTCAGACAAAGGATCTTTGTAGCTGTAATTGAGTTAGGACAGAACCATAAAAAGACACACAGAGGCACACATGGGGCTGGGGGCTGTGACAACAAAGGCAATGGATCGTGATATAATGACCTAGCTACAAACCTGGGGATGTCAATGATTGTCACCAATACCAGAAGCTACCAGAAGGAATCTACAGATTCTGCTCTAGGACTTTCAGTGAGAGCATAGCCATGCTGTCCCTTGGGTTTTTGACTCCAGGCCTTTAGGACTATCAAAGAACTAAGTTCCTCTGTTAGAAACCACCCTAGTTCTTGGCTTTTCTAGTAGAGTGGCACAGTCCCCATAGCAGCCATTGGAAGGAACAACCCCAATACCCTCCCACTGTCATCTGCAGATGGGAGAGAGAGCTCAGCATGGGGAGCAGAAGGATTGGGATGCTACCCCTGTCTCTCCTGTCCAACTGTTCTACACTCACACTGTAGTGTAGAACTCTTCCTCCAACACAATACAACACCAAGACCCTGAAGCTGCTGCGCCCTCCAAGCTTCCATCTAAATATCACTCCTCAGAGAAAGCCCCTGGTACCTGCCCAGGTACTCTGGTACCTGCCCTGACTCTCCATCAATTTAGGAAGCAACGATCTTGCTTACCACTTGGTTATAAGCCTAGCGTCTCTCCCCATGGAAACATGTGCTTCTTAATGGAGCTCAACTCTTCTGGCCTCCTTCCTTGCTGAACTTTAATATGGGAGCATGTCATCAAAGCTCATAAAATATCTATCAATCAATTGGTAAGAACAGGAACTGAGAGTCAACCCTGTGTTTTTAATTTATCACTGACTTGTCACTCTGGTCATTTTAGCCAAGTAAGGAACTTCTCTGGGGCTCAGGGAAGTCTCATATCAAATGAGACAATTACAGGTGACATCTACAGAACTTTTCTTCATGTCAGAGCTGTTCACTTCAGCCTCACAGAAGACCTTTGTGGAGGTCCAATTACCACATCCATTTTACAGTTGAGGGACAGATAAGTCAAGAAACTTTCAATGTCCACATGTCCCAGTGGGATGTGACTGGTTTTCCTGAAGCCGCAGAGCCTACAAATGAACTGATTTACTCTTCCTGCAGTGTCCCCTGGAATGTTCATCTTCTCAGGCCAAAGAAAATGCCATGTATAACAGCATGTGGAAGGTTGGTGATATGAGTGCTGAAAAGAACTGACCCAAGACAAAGAGAAAAAGAGCAAGAACTTACTGGATAATACCACAAGAAGGCAGCAGCAAAGTTCCCAGATGGTGGACACCACAACCAAGAGAGTGGGAGTTCTCTTTGTGCTAGTCAAGGGATGTTCCTTGGGTCACTTGTATGGGGTCCACATCTGGGTAAATAAGCAAGCATCTCATTCTCTTGTTAAATAGTAAATTTTATAGCATAAGTTGTTTTCTTGAGCCATGGGTCACTGGGACCTGGACTCTAAGTGCTTGCAGAAGATGGTATAAGTGGCCAGGCTTCAAGTAGTAATGGCTTGGTTACTTACATGGGGTATTTTGCCTCTACATTCACACACACACACACACACACACACACACACACACACACACACACACTCATGCACACATGCCATATCAACAAGTCAAATATTGACAAGGTGCAAACATCTTCTGGAGATACTTCAAAGCTGAGAAGGGGCATCAGGGGCCCTAGTTGGCAGTGCTGACCTACTATAGGGTTGTAGGACATAAGGCATGAAAGGTTTGAAGTGTGTTTTGGAGAGGGGAGAGAGTGGTCATAACAAGGGGTGGAAGGCCAGACTCTAATCCATTTGAGAATGAGAGGTCCTTGATGGTGAGAGACAAGCATCACTGTTGATAGTAATGGCTCCTGGAAGAAATAACCCTGATTAGCCTTGTAGGAGGAAGGGACTGAACACATGTGCAGAGCAACATAAGAAATTTCAATAGAAGGAAAAGAGGAGCCAACTGCAGCCACATCCACCTAAATGATTGGGAAAACTGGTGATAAGAAGGAAGAATAGAGCATCAAGCCCAGGAGAAAAGAAAAGCTCTAGGCCTCAGACAGAAGCAGCAGGTAAGAATCTGCAGTGGTGAGTGGGGGGGCTTGTGTTTCCTAGAAGTTTCTAAGAGGCGGGAGAAAGTTAAGACAAGAGACCGACTTGAGTATGATCAAGTAGTGTGCACCAGTTTGATACCCAGGCATCCTCGGAGCTCTGAGGCTCCTCAGAGGATTTGAGTCATGTTTTAAGAGTTGAGTAAGATGCAGGAATAGACCACACATGAGGGTAACTAGGACATACCCAGCTGTGATGGGATTTTTTGTACTAATAGAGAAGCTGTTAAAAACAGAGCCAGATTTGTATTTACTAAGAGCCAGAAAAATTAGTTCTGACAGAAAAATTGAATATTTTGAAAAGATTTTTATGGTAGTCAAGAAAGTGTTTGCCTGTGGGGAACAGGCATCTATGGACATAATAATATTATATGAAGCAACTTATTACTTGAATAATTTTTAAATTGGGAGCTACTATATATCATGGTCCATAGATGTACTTCTCTGATATTAAAGTGCCAGTTCCTCAGTTAACTAATGCTCGAATTCAACTCTTTAGTAACTCAGCTTGAGCACCCCTTAGAAAACAGGGTTTTATTTGGACAGGTGAACCAAGACAGTAATTTCCAAGAGGGTGACAGTTGTTGAGTATTTACTAAGACCTGGGATAGGTCCCTCTTTAATTGGCTATCACTTAACTGAATGGCAATCAGTCTTAAGAGTACAGACAGGGTCCTCATGCTGAATCAGGTCAGGATGGGATTCTGGTCAGCAGAGGGTAGAATTTTGTTTTACAGTATTAATGATTATTGTATTCTGGGTTATACTTTCCTGTTGGGTGTTTAAGAGCACATAGGTGACCAATAGTTGTAAGCATTGCAGCTCAGATGGAAAGATATCCTGGCTGCTGGAAGCCAAGGAATACCACAAAATCACACCACACAACAAACCTTACACAAGATTTATTGGAAGGGAAAAAAACAAGGAGGATGGCTGCCTCTGCTCACGCAAGAAACAGCAGCAAACTGAACAGGATAGAGGGCTTATACAGAGCTTCTTGGGAAGGAGGTGGAACTTTTCACAGTGGAGATTTCCAGGATAGAGATTGGTGGGATTTCAAGTCCAGAGATTGGGCTTTTTGCTCTACAGGGTGGGGGCAGAGTCCAGCAGTTAGGGCAGTTGGAGTATTCTGTGCATGGAACCTGGGCCACTTGACTGGTTTGAGGGGCTTACATCCCCCCTTTTTTGTGCATTATTAATAAACAATCAGGTCACAGGAAAGGGGGTGATGTTATCATTAGACTACTTCCTGTAAATCAGAGCATCGAGGTTCATTGGGCAACCTTGATCATCACCATCAGGATGCAACCAGGTGCTGCAGGTCTCTGGCTCTGTAACCAGGGGCTAGTAATCCTGTAATAGCAACTGGTTAAAAGTCTGGTTAGAAATCTTTTGGATTTGTTGTTGAAGAAATCTAGACAAGAAGTTTATAAGTCAGGGTGCAGCTAGCAGGATTAAGAAAGAAGGAGAAGAGGGGTGAGGAGGGTAGTATCCAGTGTCATAGTGGACTATCAGTGACCCACTGGCCAGAGGCATCAAGCTGTTTCTTACGTTTTGAAGGTCTGTCTAAAGTTGTCGGATCTTATCTTTTATAGGGCTGCTAGAGGCCGTCTACATCTGGCCAACGTCGATGGTTTCATTATATGAAAGAAAAAATAGGGGACAGGTGTTTTAGAAGTTGATTTAGGCATCACAGGGATAAGTATCTCCTTTTGGCAACCTTCTGGTGAGCAGTCTCCAGACTCCATCATGCAAGTGGTCTAGATGAACCATTAAGTGTAGATTTAACAATAGCATAGAGGGGAAAGAAATCTGAAACATTTTCCAACATCCTAAGTCACTTACTTATATCTCCAGAACTTTCGTTTACCTGACACTTTAAAACACTTTCTTACACCTTCAGAGCTTTCATTTACAAAACACTTCCTCATACCTTTAAAACTTAAGCTTTCACATCCTCAGACAACACTTTATTAGACCCTCAGAACTTAAGTTATCCTCAGTGCTTACTCAAGCTTTTACATTCTCAGACCTTTATAACATTTGTAGTTTCCTGTATGAGTACATGAAGGTGCAGCTTTAATACCTTATTAAATAAGCATTGTTTTTTAATTCTATCATAAACCCTGTTTTTATGATTTTTGTTTTCAGGACAGGAATTATCATACAAGAATAGAGATAACGTGCATAGATGATAAGTCCCAGTGAAGGAGAGATGGATAGAAGAGTTAGAGGAGACTGAATCAGCCTTTGACAGCCTAATATAGTTTCCTGACCCTATTAGGACAGGCTGTTGATTAGAGGTGAGAGTCTCTTGGACAATAAACATCCATATGTAAGAGCTACTTCAGATAGGTGTAGATAAGAAATAGAGAAGAAAGCAAGTTCAGATATAAGAGAATTTTGGATAATTTGTTTGTACAGTGGCAGAAATTGTCATCATTGAAAATCGAGAATGCCAATTTTGGCCATTTGAACTGTACTATGGCCAGAGAGAGACTTTAATAAAATTAGAGTCCATGGAGGAAGAGAGGAAGGGTCACAAAGTGAACTCTGCTGGAGGGAGTTTCTATAAGCTCCAAGTGGGAGCTGAGAAACAGGAGGGACAAGGTTGCAGAGGCCCAGATGGGCTTAAGGAAGCTGTGGGGGCTTACTTAGCAAGTAGTTCTGAGGAGGTGGCGGCCAGAAAACACAGATGTTCCAATAGTTGCCCACATGGTGGGACCCCAGAGAGTGTGGCAGGCTCCAGGAGCCAGTGAGAGGACATTTACCAAGTAGGTGAGGAGAGATGGATGGTTAGAACAGGTGGAGGAAGCAGCAGCTGAAGAATTTGGAACCAAACATGATGGGCAGCAGAAGCCAGCAGAAAATGGTCTGCATACATCTTAAGGGTCAAATCAGCAACTTGAGTCATTTTGAAATGTTAAGACATGGACACTACAGGCTGAAGGGAAACTCTTGCTGAGTTGCTAAGTTGGAGATCCTGAGCCAAACGGTAGGTTTCATTGGTTTTCATAACTGCAAGGATGGGGGTGTTAAAGGGAGACGTGGGGAGCAGAAGATTCTTTCCTAGGTCAGAGATGAGAGGCTTAAGTCCCTCAAGGCTTTGGAAAGAAAGTGGATATTGAGCCTGGGCTATATATTTGGTGGGGGTTTTGTAGTTGAATGAGAATGGTGTGATGTTTGGCTATAGAGGAGTTTTAGGTGTTCCATACCTAGGGATCTACCTGAAAGGTTGATAAGGGAAGAGATGTGTCAGATCGTGTGATTTGGAGGAGGCGGAGGGAAATGGCTGGTGAGCCTGGGGTCAAGTGGATGGGGGAGCAAAAGAAACAGAGGCTCCCACTTTGACTAGGAGGTCCTTTCCCATCAAGAGGATGGGACAGGTTGGCACCATTAGGAAGGAATGGGTAAGGGAAATACCCCTCAAGATATCGATAAGTGATGTGGTTTGGTGAGCCTGGTAAGGCTGTCTCCTTACTCCAACAATAGAAAGAATGAGAAGGAGAGGTGGGTTCCCAGAACTCCATCAGGATTGAAGAAATGGGCCCAGGGTCCATAAGGAAGGAGATAAATTGCTCTGATACTGTGATAACTACCTGAGGCTCCCTGTCAGAGATGACTGTTGTCAGGCCAAGGGAGCCCAGGCCCCCTCAGTCATTCATGGCCAGACCAAGGAAGTCAGATGAAGGGCAATTGGGGCTTGATGTCCCCATGCTACAGGGACATGGAGACAGTCAACACCACAATGCCCTTCTTGATGGCACCTTGGACATGGTCTGGGTGGTTTATGGGGGTTCAGACAGGCCCGGGTCCAGTGACCCTCCTGACCACATTTGAAATGAGGACACAGATATTCTTGGGCTTTAGGAGACCAGGGAGCCTGGACTTTTGCTTTGGTCAGCTGAGAAGCCTTAGCCATCATCAGGTATTTTTGGTTTTTTTAGGCTTTTTCCTCTCTCCCATGGTTCACCTTGAAGGCCACAGTTAAGACTTCTGGCTATGGAGTCAGGGGTCCTCTCCTTAGATGTTTGAGTTTGGTCCTAATATCAGGGAAATTCTGGGAGAAGTAGGTCATAAGGAATTGTTTGCTGTGGGATGGTCTGTATGTCAAATCTGTTGCTCTGATTGGTCAATAAATAAAACACTGATTGGCCAGTGGCCAGGCAGGAAGTATAGGCGGGACAAGGAGGAGAGAATTCTGGGAAGTGGAAGGCTGAGTCAGGGAGACACTGCCAGCCGCCACCATGACAAGCAGCATGTAAAGATGCTGTAAGCCACGAGCCATGTGGCAAGGTATAGATTTATAGAAACGGGTTAATTTAAGCTATAAGAACAGTTAGCAAGAAGCCTGCCACAGCCATACAGTTTGTAAGCAATATAAGTCTCTGTGTTTACTTGGTTGGGTCTGAGTGGCTGTGGGACTGGCGGGTGACAGAGATTTGTCCTGACTGTGGGCCAGGCAGGAAAACTCTAGCTACAAATGGCGTCCAATGGCTCGAGTTTCCACCTTAAACCTGAGGATATTTAATAACCAATTTAAAACGGACCCAAAAACAGCTTCCTAGTTGTCTCTCTCAAGTTGGCGGGTTTCTGGCATGCGCGTTTGACCGGCAGTATGGCGGGAATGAGGCAGCTGCAAGTGGCACATTATGCTGCGTGATGGATTTAGCCTTTGCTAGTACAAAACAAAAAGAGGTTTCTGAGCTACACGCTGCTTTGATAGAAGCATAGACCCACTATTTCTGAGAGTTGAGGGCTCCCAGAGCTGGTGGAAAACGTACCACTGCCATGTTGGGAAGCTGAAGTGGGCAGAGCCATCAGCCACAGCGCCATTTCAGTCTTAGAATGCTGCAATTTAAAGCAATAGGTTCACAATAGGACTGATTCAGATGGAATAGTTTACAATGTAGGTAAAAATGTAAGTAGGCTTAAAAGAGAGAAAAAGGAATTTATATAGTCATATAAACAAATAGTTTTTAAAAATAAAGTCTTTAAAGAAACAATAAAGGTAATAAGCCACTTAAAGATGACTATCACACAGAGAATCTGGATTATGTTGTCTTTGATATTCGTAACTGAAGAAAAACATTTGATTGTAAAAGCCGTTGAGTTATGCCAAAATGTATACTTTAAAGGTACCTTGACTTCAAATTTTGGATGTAAGGAAATATTGCTTATATCGCCTATGCTCCTCTGGGAGAAGATTGTTGGCAAGAATCATATAAACATCATGGAAGGTGAGGTTGTACTATTGGGTAATATATTGGATATACAGTTGGTTTTCATAGAGCAAGGCCTTACACGTGATAGTGGAGTACTCTGCTTTAATGCCCCATACTCAGTCCTGACGGGGTGGGCAGCCTGTTGCTGAGGAGGGGGAAAAGGAAACTATAGAAAGAGAAGGGGCTACTGGTTGAGGCTGATAAGGGGAAGGTTCACTGGTGTGATAGAAAATAGTGGAGGAATTATTTGGTTTGGGCTTCATAGCTAGGAGTTGTTTCCTCCTTGGTTGGTTTATCCATGGCAGCATACCACATGGTTCCTTTAAGATTACCTCAGTATGGATTTTTAACTATGAACCCCAGTGTTATGGGTTTTTTTTCAGACTTGTAATCTTATCCAATAGGCTTACAGATCTTTGAGGCAAGATTTATACCTTAGCAAAAGTTTTGGAGAACAAAACCAAAGCATATGAGATGAGTAGCAACAGTCCCCATTGGGAAGAGTCTGTCCCTTTATCTTGTTTTGCTCTCCTTTCTGGGCTCGCCTGATATGGGACAGAGATTTTGGAGGAAACTTTTAAATAAGCATGCTTGAGTCTAGAGAAGGGGGAGCCACACCCTAACTCCAGAGCCAGCTTTTAATTGAAGTGGAACAGCATAAAAGTGGTCCAATGCCACTTGTACCTAAAAGACACCTGAGTCCCAGTGAAACTGAATCCAGTAAGGTAACAAAGAAGGCTTAAGGTGGGAATTTTTGAGCCCTGGACACAGACAGAGGACACTACAGGGAGAACCTGAGAGATGCATCAGCCAGGGAGGAGTGTGTGCAGGGTGTGTGCATGCTGCAGCTGGCCTACTCCTGTGCTTCCTTCCCCTCCCGCTAGGTCTCGCTCCTAGCTCCCACTTTGCAACAAACTTACAGATCCATCTATGGTCACCTAAAAGACAGGACATTCACACAGTGTGTGGGGGTGGGGACTAGACAAAAACAAACAGGGCTTAGAGCAGAGAAATGGGGAATCTCTTCCCGTTTCCTTGATCACTCACAGTATTTGTAAAGGTCCCAAGTAATAAAAGGATCTAAGGTGCTATTAAGTGGCCCTTTGGAATGATTATCTAAGGGGTATTGAAGCCAAATTTGATTACAAAAGTGAATAAATTTAGTGCCCTTCAGGTCGGATGTCAGGTGGAGAGGCTGGAGGTTTTCTAAGAGGCATCCCAAGGGGGAATGTGAGTGTATGGAGTGCCGAGTTTCCATGGATTCTCTGGAGAGGTGAGGGGAAAGGTCACTGAAGCCTGTAGTCACTCTGGCATCCCCTGGACTCAGGGAAGACCAAACGAATGAGGACCAAGCCATGCAGAGGGTTGTCACCCAGCTCAACTGGGGTCAAGTGTAGCAAGCTTAGCCTGGCTAAGTGAGTGGAGACTCCGGTGCCTGGTACCAGGCTTCCATAGAGGCGAGAAACTGAGAGAAAACCAAGCTCTAGGGGGAGGGTCTCATCCAGAGAAAAGGACTGGAAAAGGGAGGTTTTGGTAGCTCCTTTTTGTGGGGAAGACGTGGGGAGAGCACAGGAAGGGATGCTATAACCCAACTGTGCCTAAGGAAACTGCCTGGTTGCAGCTGCAAGGGTGGGAGAGTGTGAAGAGTGCCAGCCATAGCCTTGAAGACCCTGGCTTGGGGGTACCTCCACTTCCAAGAGTACTAGAGTGGTGCAGTACACTCAACAGTCACTTCCTCAAACTCAGAGAAATGTTTACACTGACCAAAGAGAAAACTTACCTAATTGATTATGGTGGATAGGGTGCTGAGCGATCAGTGAACCAGAAGGTGAGTCTTTTGCAGGTGGACTGGAGATGAGGAATAGAGTCCCACTGCAGCTTAGACCATGAGAGGAAATGCAGGCACTAGGAGAGCCTATCTGAATCACCAATGTAAGCATTGCAGTTGGGATGGAAAGGTATCCTGGCCGCTGGAAGCCAAGGAATACCACAAAGTCACACCACACAACAAACCTCACACAAGACTTATTGGGAGGGAAAAAAAAATGGGAGGATGGCTGCTGCTGCTTGAGCAAGAAATAGCAGAAAACTGAACAGGATAGAGGGCTTATATAGAGCTTCTTGGGAAGTGGGTGGAACTTTTCACAGTAGAGATTTCCAGGGTAGAAATTGGTGGAATTTCATGTCCAGAGACTGGGCTTTTTGCTCTGCAGGATGGGGGCAGAGTCCAGCAGTTAGGGCAGTTAGAGTATCCTGTGGGTGGAACCTGGTAGCTAGAGGTCCTGGGGGGAGGGGCCTGGCCAATCGAGTGGCTTGAGGGGCTTACAATAGTTAACTTTCTTTTCTGTTCCATTCAGTTGCAGCTCCTCCCTAGGAGTTACTCTTAGAGATGAGGAAAGAGGTTCTTGTTTCTTTTATTTTGATTTTTACAAGTCGCATCACACCCTGACAATGTTGCTCCCTGGAAACATAGAAGACACTTTTCTCTAATGACTCTCCTCTTTGTAGGATGTGTACAAGTTCAAACCCAAACTTCGGGGTCTCTGTGGCTTCAGCAATCAAGAGGACAGATGAGGAGGCTGGAGAGATGACTCAGCAGTTAAGAACATTTGTTGCTCTTTCAGAGGTCTTGAATCCAGTTCCCAAAAACCACATGGTGGTTCACAACCATCCATAACTCCAGTTCCAGGGGGATCTAACGCCCTCTTCTGGCCTCCTTGGGCAGCAGGCACACACATCATACACAGACTTACATGCAGACAAAATATCCATGCACATAAATAAAATAATCTAGGAGCAGGGCCATGGTTCCCTGCAGCTGCCGGGCTCTTGAAAGGAGGCCTGCTGTCTCCTGAGTCATGGCTGACCTACAGTGGACGTCACTGCTTCACCGTCTTGTCTCTTCTGTCTCGCTGGCTTAAGCCTCCAAGCTTTCATTGCTCAGTCTCAAAGAAGAATGGGTTTTAGTTTTAACTTTTGCATAATAATTAGACAAAGCTTAGACAAGAACAAACAGATTTTTAAATAAATCCTGATTTTCTTAAGACTCAACTTTTTGAGTAGTTAAAAGTTTGACAAAGAGTCCAAAACACAATTATCTTAGTAAAACACAGAACCTTTGTTTTTTAAGCCAGTTTTTGTGATTGTTACCAAGAGCAGATCAATATGGAAAGGGATCCTCATTGTTTTAAACAGAAAGCCAGATTTCAGTTTTGTACAAATGTACTGAAATTTGACCCAGGCATTTGACTAGCATTTTTAAAAATTAATTTCTGCCTTTAATGTCATCAACACAATAAAACAAATTGTTCAGCCCATTAAGAGAATTGCATCTAAATTACATTTATGACACAGTGTCACAAAGATTTACTACTTACACGTTGTTCAACTGTATGGTTCCTGTTTGTTACCCACCTAAGGCAGCCTTTATTGCCACCTGGATTTCTAAAGCGCTCCGTGTGTGTGTGTGTGTGTGTGTGTGTGTGTGTGTGGTCTCAAGTCTCAGAGTTATAGAATGCTACATTCCAACAAGAGCTGGTCAAGTTTCTTAGAAAAGCATTTTAATAACATTGGCTATTAAAACAGAGAGAAAATACAAAGCCAATCAAAACTCCTCATATGTTATTCCCATGATTGTAGTTCAGATGCAAATGGTATCTGCTTCCTGAGGAACTAAGGGAGTTAGCTAAAAGTTACTTTTTACAGGAGAGCCAAGTGAAGAGGAGGAGAAAACTGAACAGTACTGCATTCTGTAGGATTCACTGTCGGGTCCAGGAAGGGAAGCCTGGACCCAGAGTACTTAAAAAGGTTGCAACACAGCAGGTCAAGCTGTAGAATGGAGATACAGCTCAGCAAGTTATGAAGGGGCCAGAATCCCCAGACCAGGAGTGTGTACGGAGCCTGGTACTGTAAGAGAAGGAAAGCTGTAAAGAGGGGTATTGTTTGATGGTGGTAGTGGTGGAGGTTATCAACATGCTGGTGCCAGTGTACTACAGCTCAGAGTCAGTAAGCAGGATGAGGAGAAAGGAAGCCCCACTCTGAGCTGTAGTACACTGGCACCAGCATGTTGATAACCACTGCCATGCCCTGACCTCCAAGCAGCCGCCACCTATAGCAGCTGAGGGTGTACTCCCAAGCACATGTGCTAGGTTACTGACTCCATCCCTGCTGCTGGGCATGGAGATGCTGCCTCCTCCATCCCAGCTACCCTATGTGTTCAGACCTACCATTTTCAATTCGAAGAGAGGTGTAGAGGGAAAGAGGCATTCCTTACCATGACCCTAGTCCCTGCAGATGCTGTTAATGGGCTCATGGGATGGAAGCCCACGGAAGAAGCAGGGGAAGTGGGAAAGTACCCTTGCATGCACCTGTGCCCTTATAGACGGGAGCACAGGAAGGAAAGGGGCATCATAGAAGGGACATTATCCTACCGCCTCATACACAGGCATCATAAGCTGAGACCAGACAGGACAGTGGACCTCGTTGTGTTAATAAGCCAGTCAAGTCTCTCAGAAGCCAAGTTGCCAAAAACAGTAGACCCTGCATTGAAAGTCTTAGCCATCCTGTATTACTTTCACTTAAAATTAGGAAAGCGCCCATTGGAACCTCTGGGATCACAAATCTGTCATGCCAACTAGCAACTCACTTGGTCCAAGGCAGGGCTATTTTGGCTAGACGTGTTTGGCAAAAGCCACCATGGCTGCAGAAGTGTTAGGAAAGAGGATCTAGACAGACTCCATTCTGACCCCCAGTGACAGCTCGCACAGTTGCTCAGCAGACTCTGGTCCCTTGGAATGTTTTTTTTTCCAGACCCCCTCAGTCTGAGCTGGGGTCTCTTGCTGGTGTGATGAAAACTGAGAAGGAAGGGAAGGAGAGCTAGTCCTAGTGCTGAGGGAAGGAAGAGGGAACTAGACTGCTTGCTCCATTTCCATCTCCTCCCCAGGAGAACGGAGCAAGAACATGAGAAAGAGAGGGAGGATGGGTATGCATTCCATGTCCACCCTAATCCCCTGAGGCAGAGGCCTGGTAAAAGGAAAAAGAAGAACAAATAGAGACTGAGTGAGCACTTTTTACAGTGGGCAGGGTGGCGTCTGTGGTTCCATCTGTAGAAAGCAGCCAGAAACAGAGGTTAGGGAAAGGCCCAAGTAAGAGAAAGGGAGTGGACCCTGAACCATACAATCTCCTGTTTTGTCCCCCAGAGAACTCCTTTAATCTCCTCATACTGGCACTAAAATGTCATACTGTATGTAGTGCAGAAGGCCAATGATGTAGCAATAAAAAGATTTAACCCAGGGCACAAAGTCAGAAAATTTACTGAAATAAACTACGACAAAGCAGTGTTTAAGTGTCCAAATAAGGGATTGTATCAGTAAGAGGAGTGGGTGTTGTTTTCGTAATAGTGAAGGTTATATTGTTTCATATCCCAGGCCATTTGTGCAGGGTCAATATTTGGATAGAGAGATAGGCATCTCCGTGTCTTATTAAATCATATATTTCACAGTCTGAGTGGTCTTTCTTGAGACCGGCCTCTTGAGTAGTTATCTGCTATGGCCAACAGAATATAGCAGAGATGGTATTGTGTGAATCCTGAGCCTGGATCTCAATTGGTTTTCCAGAAAATCTGACCCAGTATAAAGGAGTTGGTGGTACATTACTGGAGGATGAGGACAGTGGCTCATCACCACCCCAGTGGCCCTGCCAATAACCAGCTAACCTCCAGACAGAGCCACATGGGGTAGGGGGCAACAGATGACCATAGCCCTGTGAATGGGACCAACAAAACCAGGAAAAATTAACACCCAGAGGATCCCAGGCCTGTGCCAGGGATAGAATCATAAACCATGGTTTCAGTTATAAGCTGTGGGCTAGCCTGCCACATAGCAGAGCCTGGCAATAGTACTCCCACTTGCATGGTGTTACTCATGTCTGCTGACTATCAGGAGGGCTTCCCACTGAGGAAAACAAAAGATAAAAACTAGACAGAAAGTTTTACTGCTAAGACCCCAAACCAGCCATTCTAGAATCATCCTTGTGCCTTCATCAGAAGGGTGTTCTGGCTCCTGGTTCCATGTCATCCCATCATTGAGCCCCCTGCCTGAAGCAGAAAGGAGGTACCCAACACCTCACACATGGACAAATGATCTGACACCTCCCCATACCTCACCCCAGTCTCTGCTGTAAGTCCTATAAAAAGCTGCAAGATGTGGAGATCAGTGGTGCCCTACTACCTGGGGCAGGTCACTGCTGTTCAGGAGAGCTGCCTTCTGCCTAAAGGTCCCTAGAATAAAGCTTCTAAAACTCACACTCTATGACCCATGAATTTTTTCCAATTTTCAAGACTAGAACCTGGAATCACTAATGTGACTCAGTAGAGGTTCTGTGTGACCATGAACTTCAACACCCTAACTCCTGAGTTAAAGTCCACCTGAGGGGAGAAAAAAATCCTCTATGGAATTTAAAGGCCCTGTTTCTCCCCAGCTCACCACCACCTGTGGCTGTTGTGTGCTCACAGGTCCCCTAGGCAATAGACAGGAAGAAGAGGTCCCTGAAACTGACCAGATTCACTAGGCTCCTCCTTCCCAAGAGTATATAAGCAATAAAAGCTACTGAGGGTCAATCTCAGACAAGCCAAACTTCAAAGAAGACTCTCAGGCCAACCTAACTGCCTGGAAGGAGCAAAGACTGGCATAGAAACCTGGATAGAAGACGTGAGCCAAACAGCCTAGAAGACACAGACCAGCTGAGCTCTTGGGCTGGAAGAAGCTCAGACCACTTCAGCTGGCTGACAGAGAGCATCTACAACCTGTCAAGCTGCCTAGCTTGCCAGAGTTCCGACTTTCATGAGCTGTCACTCATGCTAGGGTGGGCTTTGGTGATGCAGACCTCTGAGTCATTTATAAATAACTCCTCACTCATATTCCTGTAAGTAATGCCAATAAATTCATTGTTTCACCAAGTTGGACTTTGATGCTATCTGTACTTTGATCAGTTCTCAGTTTCCTATCTGGATGAGTAGACATTTATTTGTGTCTCCCAGGAATAGTGTTGCACAACAGTATAATAAAAGGAAAGGCTTACTTCCAAAGACAAGCTAACTATAGGTTCAGTAGTCAGTAAAGTGGCTTTGCCACAGAGGAGACTATTGGGATTGCTAGATTTCATGGGGTATGATATGGTGGGTCCTCACAGAAGGAGACCCCATCCTCAATCACACACAGAAGGGCTTGCAAGCTAAGATTTTTCTGGGTATTGACTCTGAGCCTCCCCAATGAAAAGAACTGAGATAAAGCCTAGCCACAGAAACTGAATCCTCCTCATTCCATTACCAACAAATCTGGTGGGGAAAAAAGCCTAGGATTCATTCCTTCCAGTTGGGTGATGGAAAAAGCTGTGACATTAAGTGGTAAACTATATAACAGAGCCAAGACAAAGTTAAAAAGCAACACACCAGGAGATGCTACAAAACACGTCACACCAAAAGAGTAGCATCCACAATATATGTCTACAAGCCACTAACGAGACAACATAGAACAATGATGGATAAACACAATCAAGGGACAATTCATAGGTGTTCACTTCAACAGTCTATACATGTGTGATAAGGTATTCAGGCTTACCAAGTGCCAGGGAAAGGTGAATGATGGTCGATAATAAGATTCTGACTCATACTGTCCCCAGAAGCAAAATCACTACAAGAGGGAACACACAGAGACACTTGGACAAGAAGTATACTAACACCTAGTAACTTTGGAGGTGAGGACACCCAAGACTGAGCACCCACAAGAGACACCTAAAAAGTTCTCTTCCATATGTGCATACAATTCATGCTCCACTGTGTTCATACAGCATTGTTTTCAATTGCCAAGAATTGGAAACAGCTTATTATGTACCCATTTAGAAGGGAAAGAATAAATAAATTATGGTATATTTATACAATGGAATTTTCTACCAATCCTAAAATGAATAGATTAAAGTTGCATGTATCATCATGAATTAAATATAATATTGATATGAAAAGCAAATTGTGGAAAGTTGGGTACTCAGTTTATGTGAAACATTAAAATCCCAGGAGAATTCTGTGTGTATATAAAAGTACAAAACCAAGGACTGGAGAACCATTCACCAAAGTCACCTTAGGCCTCTTCTTGGGAGGTGAAAAGGGATGGAGAATGGACGGGCAGTAAACAAAAGGGCCTCCAACACCATTAAAGTCTGTTATTTTTCTTTCTTTTTTGTTGTTTGTTTGTTTGTTTGTTTGTTTGTTTTTGTTTGTTTTTCAAGACAGGATTTCTCTGTGTAACAGTTCTGGCTGTCCTAGAACTCACTATGTAGGCTGGTCTCAAACTCACAGAGCTCTGCCTGCCTGTCTCCTAAGTGCTGGGATTAAAGGCATGCGGCACCACTGCCCTGTGAAGTATGTTATTTGTATGAAAAAGACAACAAGCAAAGAGAAATAAAACAAAATGCTAGTTTTCATTAAATTCGATAGTTGGTAGATTCACTCTTAGTTTGTATTTATTTTTATTGTATGTGTGTGCCTTGTCTGTATGTGCACAATGTGCAAGCAGTATCTACAGAAGCACTGGAGTCCCTGGAATTGGAGTTATAGGTGTTTTTGAGCAGCCATGTGGGTGATGTGAACTGGGGTCCTCTGCAAGAACTACCAGGGCCCGTTACTGTTGAGCCATCTCTCCAGCACCTGGCAGTTTTATCCTTGATGCTTTTGATCCTTCCATCAATTCTAGGAATATTTACTGAGCACTTTCTGTGTAACAAGAAATCACTCTGGGTACCAAAGGAGTACAGAACCCTTCTCATGGTTAGATGGTAATAAGAGCTTTGAATAGAAAATAAAACAAGGAAGATCAACAGATGCAGAGTAAAGAGGCTAACATATGCAGAGGTGTTGGAAAAGGGGGAAGAGGGCTTATACCTGGGAAACCAGGAAAGATTTTGATGAAAAATTGACAAAAATGTTGCACCTGCAAGGAGACAAGAGTGAGCTATAGGGATGAACAGGTATTAACTACAGGCTTCAGTGACTGACTGGGTCACACAGCAGAGGGGGAGGGTCATGGTAGCATCCTAAAGAAGGCAAGGGACAGGGATAGGCCACATGTGGCATTTTGATGCTTCACAGGCTTTAAAAAAAAAAAGAGGGCAAGGATTTTTTTTGCAAAGAAAAGGATTTCCAAATAATGTTTGGTTGAGCTCAAGCAAAATCATGGCTTGGAAATGCAACTTTAAAACCTGCATGAGCACTAATAGGATGCCTCAGAGGTAAAGGAACTCTCCTCCAAGCCTGGTGACCTGCCCTGAGTCCAATACCTGAGACCCACATCATGGAATGACAGAACCAAACTCATCAGTTGTCCTCTGACCTCCATATCCATGCCACAGTGCACGTGCATGCACACACACACACAAATAAAATTTTACAAAATTAATAGGATAAATAAGTGAAAAATGCAGAGAAGTCTAGGAATATGGCTTATTTGGTAAAGTATTTTCCACACAAGCATGAAGACCTAACTTTGATCCCCAACAGTATAAAAGCATTGTGATTCATGTCTGTAATCCCAACACTAGGAAGCAAAGACAAGTGGATCCTTGTGCCCACTAGTCAGTTGTTCCATACCAACTGGCAAACTCCAGGGAAATGAGAGACCCTGTCTCCAAACAAGGCTGGAGAGATGACTCAGTGGTTAAAACACTGACTGCTCTTTTAGAGGGCCTAGGTTAAATTCCCAGCACCCATGAGGTAACTTGTGACTATATGTAACTCCATGCCCACTCTCCATTGCTCTCTTCTGGCCTCAAGGGCACCAAGTACACAATGGTACACAGATATGGATACAGGCAAAATATCCATAAACATTAAATAATAAAACCAAGGTGGACAACTCCTGAAGAAAGACATCCAAGGTTCTTCCCTAGCTACCACATGCACACACACACTAGAAGAAAATAAATCTTCAGGACCACAAATTAGACTGTCCCACTGAGCCCAGTGAAGTTTAGGGATGGAGCACAAGGAATAGTTGGTTCTTTGTCACCCACTGGGCTCCTCCTGGGAACTAAACCTAGGCACGTACCAGGAGGGCCCCCTACTTCCATCAGAACATGGAGAGCTGGACCCAAGCAAAGGTATCTCTCAGGGACCCCATGGCACAGAACGGCTAGTGACTTAAAAGGACAGAGTGGTCCCTAGCCTAGGTGACTAGAGAACCTCTCTCTCTCTCTCTCTCTCTCTCTCTCTCTCTCACATATATATATGTGTGTGTGTGTGTGTGTGTGTGTGTGTGTGTGTATCTGTATATATGTGTGTATATATGAATGTGTTATGTATAGGAATATATATATATATATGAATGTGTTATGTATAGGAATATATATATATATTTATATTCCTTTTTATAGACCAAATCACAAGACTAGGCTTCCTCCACAAAGCATTGTGAAAGATGTTTCAGCTTAGGTTTTAAAAAAAAATGATTTTTAAAGGGCAGCATTTTTCCCAGTCCTTAATTAAGTCACAGGTGTGGAATACTTCAAACAGTGCTTGGCACAAAATGAAAGCTCAATATGGAAGTGTCCTCACCAATGCTGATATTGATATTTTAGCACAAGGAAGGTCACCACTTCCTGAAAACAGCCCTTGATGAGACATCAAAACATTCATGTAAGCTATTTGTTCTAGAAAGGTGTGGCCCATAATCCCAGCACTCGGGAGGTGGAGACAAGAGGATCATGAGTTCAAAGCCAGCCTTGGTTTCATAGTAAGTTTGAGGCCAGCCTGGGCTACATGAAACTTGGGCTCAGTAAAACAAAATAAAATGTCTGTTATAATATTATAATATGCCAAGGATTTATGTGTCTAGGAATCCGGTACTCTTGATTTTGAAAAATCAGAAATAAGAAGCCACCATCCCCAGGGTCACATGGCTAATGGTAACAGAACTAAAGCCATGTGCTGGGCCCACATAATAAAATTCATTCTGACTTTGTAGGATCTTTCTTTTTCCACTCTCTGATATATAAAGGCCATTTTGGATTTTCTTCTCATATAAGAAGATACAGAAAGGAGAGGGGCAGATGGCCTTTTGGCTCCCTAGGAGGAAGTAATCTCGCTTCTCTCTGGGTTTCTACAGGCCCTTGTAAATCTCTGTCGCAGCTCTTAGCATATTGTCTTAAAGCTGGAGCTGGGATTCAGACTAAAGCCAGTGAGTATGACACCCTACCCTCTGCTGGGCCATCTTGCTGTATCTGACCTGAAGGGCCTATGGGACTTGCTGGCTGGTGATGCTCTGGCCTCTCAGACAAAAGTAGAACCACAGAAATCAGAGAAGGCACCTGGAGGCATCATGTCAAGGTTCCAGCCCGGGTCTAGTGTTGATACTGAGATGGTTTCAGGACCTCTCTGGGCCCTCCCTTTCTCAACTATAAAATAGGATTAGCATGATCTTGCTTAGAGTAGAGAGGATGATTCTGAGTTCCCGCCACAGTAAAGAGGCTAAACATACTTATTCTCAGTGTCTTGTTCTGGCTAAAACTGGCCTGTCTAAGCCCACGGAGTCAGAACACAGACTGGTGGGGGCCAGGGTCTTGGAAGAGAGCCTTGTGTGGTGACAATATGATGGGTGTATGGATACCTTTGGGGGTGATAAAAGTATTTGGGGACTATAGAGAGAGGTAGTGGCTATATAACATGGGGTTACATTGATTAATTTTAAAGTGACTGGTCAGGAGGCCTAATTGGCTTAGTCAGTAAGGAATTTGCTGAGCAGGCAGGAGAATATGAGTTCACATCCCCAGTATATACATTTTTTAAAAAATCTGGACTAGCCCTAAAACATACATACAAGTAACATTATATAGACCAAGCAGGCAATATTTATATATTTAGGAATATATATGTATATACATATATGTATGTAACAAAAATTAATTTTAAAAAAGAGGCCATGAATTTTAAAGAGAGCAAGGAGGGGTAAATGAGAGGGTTTGGAGGAAGGAAAAGGAAGTGACTAAAGATGTAATTATATTATAATCTCAAAAAAAAGTAATTATTTTAAAAATCTAGGCAGAGTGCACATATATAATCCCAGCACTGGGAATGCAGAGATAAGTGGATCCCTGGAACATGCTGGCCAGTTGATGAGCTGTGGGTTCAATGAGGGACCCTCTCTCAAAACCTAAGATAGAGATCAACAGAGGAAGATACCTGACATTGACTTCAGTCTCCTCAAACATGTGTTCACATGTGTACATGTCAACCCAAACACACACACACACACACATATATATATGTATATATATATACACCCTACATATGCACAATATAAATTAAAATAAAATTACAAATTTAATATTATATGGATTTCACCTCAATGAAAAATATTCATTAAAACTGGCCAACTTGTGTTCTCATCCCTATTCTCCATGCTTTAACCAAAATTCTGTTTCAGCCTCTGTCCAGAGGTGATGAAATTCATATCCTGACCACAAGTCTTACATGGGACTGAAGCCAGATAGTCACATAACTTCAATTACATGTGTAAAGCACTCAGCACATAGTAAATCCCACTGGTTACTCTGAGTACTCTGAACATAAGGCTTAAGTGGTGAGTACCTTGGAAGTAATCATCTCTACCTCCTCATGGAGGGACATTTGCCACCAACAGGAAAACTATGTTCTCCATCACAGTGATTATGTGTAAAAATTAAGAATGAGCCTGATGTGGTGGCACACACCTGTAACCTCAGCACTCAGAAAGAAAAGGCAGGAAGATCACTGCCAGCCTGATCTATATAGCAAGTTCCTGGCCAGCCCTTTCTCGTGTGTGTGTGTGTGTGTGTGTGTGTGTGTGTGTGTGTGTGTGTGTGTGTGTGACACACCCACACACACACATATATATATATGTAAGTTACAGTTTCTCTCTTTCAGCTCTTTTCAAATGACTAGTCGAGATATGTCTCTTCATAAGGAGATTTCCATCCACCTTCATCCTTGGGCTCCTATGCCAACACTAAAGCCCCTGTCTTGAAAAGGCTTTTGATGGAAAGCAGAGCAGAAAGGAATTTCTTGCAGGGCATTCTGTGAGCCACCTTTGGTTTTGTTTGTGTCACCCAGAGATGTCTACAACATCTGTTCTGACCTGGGCTGGGGGGCAGCTTTAATTAAAGAGACACATGTCTACATGCCACCCTTCTACAATCTGATCAAATTGTAGTAGAAAGAGAGAAGAAAGAAAAAACTCACAGGAAAATATTTTAAGATAAAAACCATCAAACCAACAAAAAAGAACAGACCTGTTATAATAGGAGATCAGGTGCACCCATCCTCAAATTATGCTGAACTGAGCCCAAATACCTAATGATTCATTTTGTATCCGCTCTCCAAGCAGATGTCTTCAGGAAGATGACTGAAAGTGGAAAGCATAGCCTTCCACAGCTGTCACTTTACCCAGACCTCCTCCTAACATATTGATGCTAATGACATTAAAAATCCACAAGCAGCAGAATACAGCAAGGTCTAGTACCAGGATATGTACAGCAGAGACTTCTTGTTTGCCTACTACACATCAGGCCACAGGCTAATAAGTTAGCATGTATTAGCTAAATTCATACTTAAAATAACGGTGTGAAGTAGAACATAATAGATTTCTAGAATATACAAATCTATAAGTTTTCCAGTACTGTACCAAAATGCTTGAGTTTAAACAGCTTATAAGAAGGAAGGATTTATCTGGGTTCATGGCTTTGGAAGCGTCCATCCACAGTCAGTTGGCTCTGTTATTTTAGGACTGTGGTGAGGGTTACATCATGTTGAGAGTAGAGAGAAGGGGGTCTGTTTGCCCTGTGGCAGCCAGCTGGTAAAGAGAGAAAAGAGGGGTCAAATGTCTCCTTTAAGAACACATCGCCAGTGACTTAGCTCACTTCCAATAGACCAAACTCCCAAAAGGTACCATCGCCTCCCAACAGCACTATGGGCTGGAGACCAGTGACTTTAACATACAATCTTTGGGGATATGTTGAATCTCAACTACAGCATAGGAAAACAAACCCAGAAAGCTAGAGCATCTAGCGTGCATGAGGCCCTGGGTTAGAGATTCCAGCACAAAAAGGGGAGGGGGGAGGGAATGAAGGAAGGAAGGAAGGAGGGACGGAGGGAGGGAAAGAAAATAAAGAGAAAAAAAGACACAAACAAGGACCACCCAATGGCTATGCTAATACAGAAGGCAGAAATCTCACAGGGCCCCAACCTTAGACAAAGAACTACAGGCAACTAAGGAATACTGAGAGTAGACGAAATAGTCTTCCCCAGGGAAGAGCACACCAACTGGTTATCCAGTACCAAATGGTCAGCCCTGAAAACAAATATAAGTTACATATGGATTAAGCAAGTTGTATTGTATTTATAAATTTAGGAGTGTGTGTGTGTGTGTGTGTGTGTGTGTGTGTGTGTGTGTGTGTGTGTGTGTATGCACAAAACAAAGAAATAGAGGCTATGAATTTGAAAGAAAGCAAGGGAATTCATGAGATGAGAAAGGGAGGAAAAAGAAGGCAGAAAATACTGTAATTTATATTTTAATTTCAAAAAATAAGAATATTTTTTAAAAAATAAAGGTGGAAAGTAATAGAGAAATAGCCCCTGTGCTTTGTGTACATATATACCCATACATATTCATACACATGTGGGGGTGATGTCTTTCTCCCTGGCAGCCATGGGAAGCAGGTGGATCCATATACACACATGTGATGTTGTTTATGGCTCAGTTGCATGGGTGACCCTTATTTGACTGACCACACTACAATGAATCCCAACACCATTATCAAAGCCCCACAGAACACCATGGACCCAGTCATTCAAGAGTCCAAATAAGGACTCAGAAGTAAATAACTTTCAATCACATTGACTTAGCCAAAGCATCATGGAGACAACTGATCAAACTTCGGTGTAGTCAATATCACTGCCCTCAGGGAACTCATAGTGCACAAGGACCAGCCATAGAGCAGAGGACATTGTCACAAGCTAGGATGCACTGCTGAGCCACATCTGCAGACTCCACACTTCAAGTCTTCCCTAGATTTCCTAGAGCATCCAATACATTGTAAATGCTGCAAACTCTTATTTTCCTCTATTGTTTAAGGAATAGTGAGAAGGGAGGACAAGTCTATCTGTGCTCAGTACAGGTGCGTTTTCTCTCTAAATAATTTCCATATTCCTGTGGTTGATCCCAGGCTATGGAACCTCCTTCTATGTGTAATGAAAATAGCATGTCAGTATATTGTGCAGGTCAGGGAACTGACGCACGTAGAGTTCTAGGGAACTGGCACCAGTAAGTCAGCCATGTTATTTGAACAGCATTTACCACTTAGTGAACGAGTGAGCTCAAGAGGCCATTAGAGTTTGTTTCCTACCTCAATCTACTTCTGCTTCCTTGTCCTTCTACATCTGACTGGAAAGTGCTTCTCTCAACATTGAAATGACTGAAGTAACCTTGTTGTTATGAAAAACTGACATAGTTATAAGTGTGCTGTGACTAGCACATAATAGACTGGGCAAATATTTGTTTAGTGAAGACACAGGCACCTAAGTAGAGGTGTCAAGGACACTGGTTTTTTTTATCTATAAAGTAGATTCTGCTCAGATTTAGCAGCTCCACGCTTGTAATCTCAGCACTTGGGAGGCTGAAGCAGAAGCATTGCAGTGAGTTAGAGGCCAGTCTGGGCTATATATAGTTCCAGGCAGCCTGGACTAAAAAGTGAGACTCCTATTCAAAGTAAAGTAAATAAAATATGTTCATGTCACAGTGATCTGCCACTTCATTAGAATGATGCATTTTGGAGACATATCTAGAAGTAGAAGTGTTCATTTTTTAATTAGGAAATATTTGTTTTATTAGAGAAGAAAGGGAGAGTAGGAGGGAGGAAATGAGGAGGGAGGAAAAGGAAAAGAAAGAAGGAAGGAGAAGAAGGGGAGGGGAGGGGAAGGGAGGTGCTCAAAACCAGTAAGGGGCAGGCCACAAGTACCTTGTGCCATAGAGCACAAGAACCACAATCATTATACCAGTTACTGACAGCTGCTGTTTGGAAGTTCTTCATTTTTGATCACTTTCCACTGGATCTTGAATACTGTATTACTCATCTTGCAAATAGCCACAGCGACAGTTCTACAGACCCACATCCTCCTTATACACCCCGAGGCAGCAGAATAGAGCCTGAGCTTGCTACTCTTCCTGTTCTCACAAGGGACAGTCTTGAGGGGGGCTTAGAGGAGACTGCAGGTGCAGCAAGGCCCCTGATGAGGTGCAGCAGGGACAGAGTGCCAGATACTGTAGCTGTTAAACCAAGCAGTGACCTGAGCACCCAAACTGGCTCATTGACTGAGGTTTTGACCCACAGATTTGTACCATTTAAAATATTTTAAGGGATTCTTAAAAATAACATTTCATTAACATAATGGATATGAAAACAGGACCCATCTTTCTGCTACACACAAGAAACACAACTCAACTTCAAAGACAGAAACTACCCCACAGTATAAGGCTGGGAAAAGTCTTTCCAATCAAATGGTCTTAAGAAGCAAGCTGGTGTAGCTATCCTAATATCTAACAAAATAAACTTCAAAATAAAATCAATCAAAAGAGATCGAGAATGACATTACATACTCATCACAGGAAAGATCCATCAAGACGAAGTTTCAATTCTGAACATTTATGCCCCAAACACAAGGGCACCCACATATGTAAAAGAAATTATTACTAAAGTTTAAATCCCACATCAAACCCCACACATTAATTTTGGAAGACTTCAACACCCCACTCTCACCACTGGACAGATCTGCCAATAGAAACTTAACAGAGAAATAAGGGGCCTAACAGATGTTATGACTCAAATAGACTTAATTGATATCTACAGAACATTCCACCCCACATGAAAATATAGAACTTGTATTTTTTCAGTCCAGTAATCATTCTGTGGTTTTGCTGTCTCTCCTGTTGTTGACTCTCATGACAAATGGTGTTGTCAGAAGTTTTTCCTGTGTTCCACCCAGTCCACAGCCACTCAGACCCAAGTAAACACACACAGGCTTATATTGATTAAAACTGCTCAGCTATTAGCTCAGGCTTCCTACTGACTAGCTCTTACACTTAAACTCAGCACATTTCTGTTAATCTATATGTCGCCACATTTTCCATGGCTTTACCTGTGTACCATTACATGCTGCTCCCTGGACGGCGGGCTGATGTCTCTTCACTCATCCTTCCTCTTCCCAGAATTCTCTTTGTTTGCTTATCCTGCCTATACTTCCTGCCTGGCTACTGGCCAAGCAGCGTTTTATTAAAACAGTGTACAAAAACAGTATCCCACAGCATCGATTCCACTAAAATCAGGAACAAGACAAAGCTGTCTGCTCTCCCCATATTTATTTGATATAGTACTTGAAATTCTAGCTAGAGCAATAAGACAGCAAAAGGAGATCAAGGGGATATAAATTGGAAAGGAAGAAGTCAAGCTTTCACTATTTGCAGATGATAGTATACATAAGTAACCCCAAAAATTCTACCAGGGAACTCCTCCAGCTGATAAACACCTTCAGTAATATGGCAGGATACAAGATTAACTAAAAAAAAATCAGTAGCCCTCCTATATACAAATGATAAACAGGGGGACTGGAGAGATGGCTCAGAGGTTAAGAGCACTGCTTGCTCTTCCAAAGGTCCTGAGTTCAATTCCCAGCAACCACATGGTGGCTCACAACCATCTGTAATGAGATCTGGTGCCCTCTTCTGGCCTGCAGGGATATGTGCAGATGGAAAACTATACATAATAAATAAATAAATCTTTAAAAAAAAAAAAACAAATGATAAACAGGCTGAGAAAGAAATCGGAGAAACATCACCCTTTACAATAGCCACAAATAATATAAACTCTAACTAAGCAAGTGAAAGACCTGTATGACAAGAACTTTAAGTCTCTGAAGAAAGAAATTGAAGAAGATATTAGAAAATGGAAAGATCTCCCATGCTCATGGATATGTAGGATTAACATAGTAAAAATGACAAGCTTACCAAAAGCAATCTACAGATTTAATGCAATCCCCATCAAAATCCCAACACAATTTTTCACAGACCTGGAAAGAACAATACTCAACTTCATTTAGAAAAACAGAAAACCCAGGATAGCTAAAAGAATCCTGTACAACAAAGCCACCTCTGGAGGCATCACCATCCCCGACAATAGAGCTATAGTAATAAAAACCAACATGTGGACCAATGGAATTGAATCAAAAACCCTGACATTAACCCACACACCTATGAACACCTGATTTTTGACAAGCCAAAACTGTACAATGGAAAAAAGAAAGCATCTTCAACAAATGGTTCTGGCGTAACTGGACGTCAACATGTCAAAGATTGCAAATAAATCCATATCTATCGCCATGCACAAAACTCAAGTCCAAGTGGATCGATCAAAGACCTCAATATAAAATCAGTTACACTGAACCTAATAGAAAAGAAAGTAGGAAATAGTCTTGAACGCATTGGCACAGGAGACCACTTCCTAAATATAACACCATTAGCACAGACACTGAGAACAACAATTAATAAATGGGACCTCCTGAAACTGAGAAGCTTCTGTAAGGCAAAGGACATGGTCAATAAGACAAAAGGACAGCCTACAGAATGGGAAAAGATTTTCACCAACTCCACATCTGACAGAGGGCTGATCTCCAAAATATATAAAGAACTCAAGAAACTAGACATCAAAACAACAATCCATTTAAAAAAAATATAGGCTATAGAGATAAACAGAGAATTCTCAAAGGAAGAATTTCAAATGGCTGAAAGACATTTAAGGAATTGCTCAGCATCCTCAGTCATCAGGGAAATGCAAATCAAAATGACTCTGAGACACCATCTTACACCTGTCAGAATGGCTAAGATCAAAAGTACTGCAGACAGTTTATGTTGGAGAGGATGTGGAGCAAGGGGAACACTCCTCCACTGTTGGTGGGAGTGCAAACTGGTACAGCCACGTTGGAAATCAGTATGGTGTTTTCTCAGAAAATTGGGAATCAATCTATCTCAAGACCCAGCTATACCACTCTTGGTCATATACCCAAGGGATGCTCAATCATACCACAAGGACACATGCTCAACTATGTCCATAGCAGTCCATATTATTCATAATAGCCAGAACCTGGAAACAACCTAGATACCCCTCAACTGAAGAATGAATTAAGAAAATGTGGTGCATATACACAATGGAGTAGTACTCAGCAGAGAAAAACAATGACATCATGAAATTTGCAGGCAAACGGATAGAACTAGAAAATATCATCCTGAATGAAGTAATCCAGACTCAGAAGGACAAACATGGTATGTACTCACTCATAAGTAGATACTAGATATAAAGCAAAGGATAATCAGGCAACAACCCAAAACTCCAGAGAAGCTAACTAACAGGGAAGACCCAAAAAAGGGATGCATGACCACCCTGGGAAGGGGAAATATATGAGATCTCCATGAGTAAACTGGGGATGAGGGGTGGGCAATGGAGTGTAGGGGATAAGGGATGAGAACATAAGGGAATGGGATGGTTGAACTGGAACAGGGAGGGAGTGGGAGAGCAATGAAAGAGACACCATGATAGAGAGAGACATCACGGGGATAGAGAGAAACCTGGTGCTAGGGAAGTTACCAGGAATCCCCAAGGATGACCCCAGCTTGTACTACTAGAAATAGTGGAGAGGGTGCCTGAACTGAACTGACTTGCCCCAGTGATCAGATCTGTGAATGCCCTGTCATCACAGAGCTTTTCTCCAGTGACTGACAGAAGCAGATGCAGAGATCCAAGACCTAACTCCAGGAGTCCAGTAGGAGAGAGAGTGAAGAGGGATTCTATGAGCAAGTGCATCAGGATCATGATGGGGAAATCTGCAGAGACAACCAAACCAAATTAGTGGGAACTCATGAAAGTTGGATCAACAGCTGTGGAGCCTGCATGGGACTGGACTAGGCCTTCTGTATGGTGAGACAATTGTGTAGCTTGATCTGCTTGGTGGGGGCCCCTGGTGGTAGGATCCATCTCTGGTGCATGAGCAGGCTTTTTGGAGCCCAATACCTATGATGGGACACCTTGTGCAGCCTTAAGGCAGGGGGAAGGGCTTGGACTTGCCTCTACTGGATGTGTCTCCCCATGGGAGGCCTTGCCTTCTTGTGGCTGGGAGTTGGGGGTGGGTTGTGAGGGGGAGGCTGTGAGGAGGAGGAGGGAAGAGGGAGATCTTTGATTGGTGTATAAAATAAAAAAAAATCTTAATAAAAAAAAGGGAAAAAATAAACTGTCCCAGATCAAAAAATAATAATAATAACATTTCATGGCACACAAACCTTATGAGAAATTCCAATATGTCTATCCACAATAAAGCTTTTTTTTTCTGGAACACAGCCAAGACTCTCATTTGCAAATATCTCAGCTGCTTCCCAGGCAGTGGCAGGACTTAGTGGATGCAGCCAAAATGTGTACCAAACACCTAAAACAACCCCACCCTTACAGAAAAGACTTGCACAAGTCCTGGACATTTGATGAGTGAATAAATGTGGGCATAAGTGAATGAAAGAGTTGACAACTTTAGAATTTAATTTTCAGAATTATCTTTATGCATTGTCATACTAGCTTGATAAGAAAATCTAAAATTAGCAGAACTACTCAAAACCTGTTCTCCCATTTTCACCTCAGTGTCCCCCAAAGGACCTGGAAGGCATAACACATGAACCCCAGACAGCCTTCATTTTCCAATCTATGGTAAATTGGGGCAACATGCAGCTACTTCCTCCCTTCTCTCTGTCTTTACCCTTCAGAGTACAAGAGGACAAGCCTGTGCCCCCAGCAGCTGAACCTGGGCTGGTCTTTGGCTTGCATCAGCCAATGGAAGTGACATAAGAGGGGTTCTGGGGAGATGGCTCAGGGGTATGAGTGCTTGCTCTACAAGCATGGGGAATCCTTGAATCCTCAGTAACCACACAAAAATTAGGGCTATATAACCTCAGAATCAGGACATGGGAAAGGACAGATCCAAAGAGACAGAGACAGAAATGACAGAGGGATGGTTTAGTTTGGTTTGGTTTTTAGCCTAGGCTTCAAGGGACATATGGAGTCCCATATTCTCTAGTGACCATGCTGGAAAGTGTTCCTGAGAGTAAACTGGCCAAACTGGATCACCAGAGGTTGAGAGGCTGTGTGAAGCAGAACCAAGGCCAGCCCATTGAAATACCTGATAGTAAAAGGGTCTAAGGTCCACAAAGACACCTGACTATTCTGCAGCTGATCAGAGACCTAGAAGTGAATCCTACCAACCCAGTTCAGAGCAGCAGCATATCCCAATCAATCCGCTGAACCATCAGCAAAAGTGAATGTGACTGTAGACTACCACTGAGGACTTGTGTGTTACACAGCATGGCTGTAGCAAGAGGTAGCTGATACAGAATCCCTCTTCTGTAACACATTCCTTCTCCTTTGTCACCTGCGGAAGCATGGCTGCAATGGACACCAAACTGTCATAGCAGCAGCAATAAGAGCCATCTCTGAAATGTGTGATTGCCAAGCTATGTGCTGGAACTTTCCTTGTATCTTCTCATTTAGGTCTCACAAAGGTCTCAGGTTTGACACAGTTGCAGTTGCTAAGTTGTCTCACAACACCTCTGCCTCCTAGAACTCAACCCTGATGTGACCTCTTCTCCTGAGTGTGGACTGGACCTGCACTCACTTCTGATGGAGGGAATACTAAAACGATGAGGGGCGTCATGACTGAGACTGGAATTCCTCTTAGTTGTCTTCTCTGGCTCTCACTTGCATACTTGATAGAAGCTGCTGTCATGTGCAATACCTTAGGATGAGGTGCCCATGGGAAAGAAGACAGGATGGCATCCAGCGAAGAGCAAGGGAGCTCTCAGCCCAATGACCCAGGAGCAACTGAATCCTTCCAGCAGCCATATGAAGGAGTCAAAGTGGCTGTCTCTTGCTTTGGTCTTGTCTTGGCTCCTACTTTCACTGACACCTTCACTACAGCTTGAAAAGAGTCCCCAACCTGAAAGGTTTGCTGCTTGAAACTTCTAAGCTTCAGAGAAATTTGGCATACAGATTACTCACACATGCTGATGAGAAAGCTAGTGGAGAGGGAGGCAAGTCTACAATTACAGTTAGCCTTGTCTGTACCAAACACTGGAGGCCTGCTACTCACAGGGGTCTGGCCAGCCCCTCCCCACACCAGTCTCTGAACACTTAACTGCTCTTCTTGTCCACAGCCTGTGGCCTCCTTATAATTTCTGCTCTTGGACTTTCCCTTCCCCTTAATTTCTCCTCCCTCATCCTCCTCTCCCTCCTCCTTCCTTCCCATCTTCCTTTCCTCCTTCCCACCCTACTTTGCTACCCTCCTTCATTTCTCTCTCCCTTCCCTTCTTCCTTCTCTTCTTTTCTTCCTTCTTTACTCTCTCCCTCCCTTCCCTTCTCCTTGGTCTTCAGTAGTGTCCTGTCCTCAGTCTTACCTTTTCTCTTCCCTTCTCTTCTCCAGGTCCTACAGTTAAGATATCTCCCATCAAGCTCCTCAAAATAAATCGCCCTACAATGACAACTCACTGTCACAGATATGGCACCCTGGAGATAAACACCCCTCCCCACAGTTTCCATTGGGGACCAGGTCTTGCTACATGAGGTTCTGGCACATCATAGCTGTGTGCCTGCTTCTTACCATCCATCCCTAATGGCTCTAAGTATCAGAAAGTCAAAAACTGACTTTCCTGATTCTTTCTTATCTAGACCTAAAACAGTTTTCACCCCACGGTCAGAAAATACAGAAAGACAATTTTCTGAATAGAGAAGCATTAAATATAGAAGACAAAGAGTATTAAGGAGACAGAAAAAGTTGTAGTTTTATGAGCATCTTTATACAGCAGGTATCTTGATCCACTGTATTATTTGGGACCACATCACTTCACATAGTTTCCTGTCTTGTCAGGGGTAGCACAATATATCAACCACAGTAGGGGAAGAAAACCAAAGACCACAGGAGGAAGATGATTTTCCCAAAGTGACACAGCCAGTCAGTGACAGGCCATGCACTGCAACCTAGGTGTCCCTCCTGACATGTTCTACTGAAGGCCTGCAGGTTGCTAGCACAATGCTTCAAAACCTCCTGGACTCCACTCCTCCTGTGACTGGTTTCTTGCCCACATACCTAGTTGACCAGAAACCCCGCCAGAGCCCTCATACTGCATAGTTACAAACACAGTCCTCTGCTGACAAGGTAACAAGGCAGTCTTGTGGGACTATAGGCAAGAATTTAAGACTGTAGCCATATACCTTGCAGTTGCTTCCTGCATAACCGGGACCAGGTGCCTAATGTTTTCAACCTCAATTTCCTCGTATCAAAAATGAGGATGGTATTTATGCTTAATCTCATGGGATGGCAGTGCCAATCAAGTGACTCAGTCTGTGAAATACACAGAAGGACAAGGCATATAGTAAGTGCTCAGTTAAGTCAAACCATGCAATTCGTCATTGCTCACCTTTGAACTCCAATCCCACAGACTGGTGAGTCCACTTTTGAACAATAGGCAAACTGCTTCAGAAAAATGGCAGCCTCCTGAACAGATAACTCAATGAAACCAGGAGGAACTAAGATCCATGCAAGCTCTAGCTCCGCTTTGCCTTCTGCCCACCTCACACCAGACCAGCTCTTCTACCATCCCTCCCATCCTCACTGTGGCATCCTTCTGACCAACAGTGCTCTCAAACTTCCAGGCTACACTGAGGCACTATGAAGGTTACAGCCAGGTGTTTTGTGAAGTTTTACTTCAAGATTAATTAATATGATACATCTTTATGGGATTCTGGGTAATGTGCTGGTGCATGCAAAGAATGTGCACTGGGCAGTTAATGGGCCGCTGTCCTTACTTTTCAAAAAGACCCTTTTTAAAGAGAAGAGGAAGCCAGATAAGTTCCCAGATGAAGAGGGAATTGAGCAGGAGAAAAAAGCATCTGAGGCTTCCAGCAGGGGCCCTGTCCATCTCCATCTCCATGAAACCTGGTGCACTCATTTCCCTGCAAAAGACTTATTAGGTCCGGAATGGAATGGGGAGCCCACAATAACGAGTCTTTAATTACAAAACTCTTTTACCTTATTGCTTTTGTGTGGCCCTGGTGAAAATGAGCAGTGGCAGTTTCTATTAGAAATGTTAATTACTTTCCTGGATAATTAGACTCACTGGGTACTGCCAGCACCTGACCTCGCTTCATAACAACAGCAGAGTCGGGAAGAAGGAAGAGAAACAATTGGGGGCTGGAGAAGGTGGGGGGTAAGAGGGCTTCATAGTGCTGAGAAGAGTAAGATTATCCAAACCTGTTCAGTGGAAAACTGTGACTCCAGAGGCCCCCAAGAGAGGCTGAGAGAAGAGGAGGCTACTGGGAAGGGGCTTCAACGTGGGGACTCAGAGGGCAAGAAAGACCCTGACAGACTTCCCGTGGAGAGAGTCTCCATGGACATCTTGCAAATGAGGCTCCTCAGGCCTCAAGCTTCCCAGACCCTGTCAAGGTCACAGAAGAAGGAAGAGGAAACCTGCTTCTCTGTAGGTCCATTCTGCTCCCCTTTATCTGATTTCAGAGGGTATGCCCTGTACTCTACCAGCCATATGCCACAGCTGTTTCAGTACCATAACAGGAGAACACAGTCTGTCTCCAAGGAGTTCACATCTATGGAAACAGATGATGGCCATGCCACACTAAAGGAAACACTGGGGCTATGGCTGAGTAAGGGACTCTCAATGCAGATAGAGCAGTCATTGGGGCTTCTCTAAGGATATAGCTTTTCCTTGAGTCATAAAAGTTAAGAAGAGTTCACTCCTATTTAGACCTGGGGATAGATGAAGAAGCAGATTTCCTGGTTCTGTGGATTGTAAAGAGTCCCCCATCTCAAAAAATCTGAATGCACCCAGAACCTAGAGTGTGACCTTATTTGTAAATAAAGTTCTGAAGACTGGAGGGATAGCTCAGTTTGTAAAGTGCTTGCCTCACAAACTTGGGAACCTGACTTCAATGCCCAGACCCCATGTAGAAGTGCCAGACATAGCAGTATGCAATCCCAGCACCCAGAGGCAGACACAAGAGGAGGATATCTGGCACTCTCTAGCCAGCAAGCCTAACATAGTTGGTAAAGCCCAGGCCAATGAGAGACCCTATCTCAAGGAAGCTGGGTAGCATTCCTGAGGATGACACCTGAGGTTGTTGTCTGGCCTCTATGTACAGGTGTGCATGTGGGCATACACAGCCACATACATGTGCATGAAAGAAGAAAATGCAATCCTTTGCTAGTGTGACTATAGACAATCTCTGCGGACAGTTTTACTCACCATTTTTTAATCTTACCATGGTGCAAAATATACATTTGGTAGAAGCTGATTGTTCAGTTTGCTTCTATGTTTCTGTGATAAAAACATTTGCTAAAAGCAAGTTGAGGAAGTGGGGGGGGTTATTTGGTTTTATGCTTCTAGGTCACAATTCATTATTGAGCAAAGTCAAGGCAGGGACTCAAAGCAGGAGCCTGGGGGCAGGAACTGAAACAGGAACAATGGAGGAACACTGCTTACTGGCTTGCTCTCTGGTTCACATTTAGCTACGTTTCTATTCAGCCCAGGCCCATCTACCCAGGAATGGTTGAACCCACAGTGGGCTAGTCCCTCCAGCATCAATTAGCAATCAAGAAAATGTTCCACAGACATGGCCATAGACCAATCAAGTCAATTCCCCAATTGAAACTCCCTCAGATAACTCTGGACTGTATCAAGTTGATAGCTGAAGCTAACTAGGAGACCATTTCAGTTTTTTAATTTGATCTTTACTAGGGTAGTGATCAGCTGCATGATTCTCACTCTTTTTAAAACGTTCTTATATATTTTAATCTGATTTTCCCCTCCCCCAGATCCCCTAAGATTCTTCCCCCCGCAAACAATCCCCACTTTTGATGGTAGACAACAGCCAGCAGCAGCCATGGCTCCCATTGAACCCCACACTCACAAAGGCAAACAAGCAGGGTTAGTTGACTAGATGTACCAAACACACTGTGCACTTTAAACACTTTTAATTTATAACAGGTTTACTGGGACTTAAACCCACCAGAAGTTAAGGAGCCTCTACAGTTAAAATGAAGCCACAGTGAATTGGCATGTGCCCTGAATCCAATGCCTGGTGTTTTTATATAAGGTGAGAGACCAATACCCAGGGAAGAAGCACCATGATGGAGGCAGAGACTGAGAAACTGTTGTCATGCAGCTGCAAACCAAGATCTCTTGCTACTGCCAGATGCTAGAGATACAAGAACACATTCTGCCCTAGAGGCTGCAAAGGGAGCAGGCCCCACCAGCACCAGTACTACAGAAGCCCAGCCCTGTTCAATCACCTTGATATTGGTGGCTTGTTTCAGCGTTCTTGGAAAACATCCCTCGTTGCCATAATCCCACATCCTGGCCACTGAAGAATCAATTCCCAACTAGGACTGGGGTGTAGTTCAGTTGGTGCTTGCCTAACTTGTGTGAACCTCTGGAGTTAAGATTTGCACTGCACAGATGGGGCATGGCAGTGCAAATCTTAGCACTTGGGAGGTAAAGGCAGGAGGATCTGGAGCTCAAGTTCATTCTCAGCTACACAACAAGTTCAGGGCCAGTAAATTTTGAGACCCTGTCTCAAGACAAAAGAAAAAAAAGAGGGAGGGAGGGAGGGAGGGAGGGAGGGAGGAAGGAAGGAAGGAAGGAAGGAAGGAAGGAAGGAAGGAAGGAAGAGAAAACTCCCAGCAGGAAATAGCCTGGCACTGAGTGGAGATTCCAGCTTTCAAGCTGACCTGCCGCAGAACAAGCTCCTGGATGTCATCTCCTTGGGGACATCTATTTAGTATGCACATTCCCAGACTGACCCAGGATTGGGTTTGAAATAAGCCCCCAGAAGCTCCTAACATGTCACGAAGCTTTTAGAAATACTTGGTTCAAAGACACCCCCAGGGCCCTGTTAGAGTAGCTTGTGCAATCTTAAGGACAATCCAGACTAGACTTGGCCCTGAAGTGCACATGCTTGTCCATGCTGAGCCCAGGCTCTACTGGTTCCAGTCAAGAGCCAGGCATCTGAGATGCTGGAGGACGTGTGTACTGAAGGGGAGAGGCAGCTTGGTCCTCAGAGTCATTAAGGAGGCTGTTTACAGAGCAACACTCCTCTTTTAATTTGTTTGTCTTCTCAATTGTGTAATTAAATCCAAGCTACAGGGCTCAGCTGAGCCCTGCCAGGGAAGGAAGCAGAAATCCGTCAATGCCCAGGAGTGACTGGCAGGTGTTGGCAAGCCAAGAGGATCTAGGGATGGCAGAAGTTCTGAGTCTTTCCATTTCTGCAAAGAGATGGTATGGCACAAGAAAGGGGGACTGGGTTTTACAAATCACACAAACTAGACTTTGAACTCCAGCACTACCATGAACCAGTTGTGTGCTCCATCTCTGCCTCTTTCTAAGGAAAATTTCCTGCGGGCAAATTATCAAAGGCCAATTAGGATGCAAGGAAGGAGTTGTGTTGGTTGGGGACCTTCTTCTGCCCCCTTAGTCTTATTTGCATCTGCTTATAGTCCTGCTACACCATTTAGATTGAAGGGAGGGGTTTTCCCTGCCACTCTGCCCTTCCTAGCCATTGTCCAACCCATCTATGCTAACTTCTCTTCTTCATGATGGCCCGTGGAGGACCAGATAGGCCCTCATCTTAACACAAAAGGCATCTCCCCTATTGGGATTCTAGAACTTTCCATTTCAAGGTTCTATTTCCTAATACTATGAATTCCCAGGCATTAGGAAAAAGAAAGGCTATGTAGCCAGCACCTGTCCTATAGCTAAGAATTGCTAGCTGGATTGAAGAAATATTCCACCCAGCGACCAGGAAAAAAGAAATTAAATCTCAGCCCCCCAAACAGCATAAAATCCATAAAGTGCCTAGAAGTATCCTTCCCTAGAGTTTATAAGAACACACACACACACACACACCACCACCACCACCACCACCACCACCACCACCACCAGATCCATCCTCAGCTGACCCATGCACAGTGATGTGACATAGCCACACCTGCATCTCACACACAGCAGACAGTGACCAGGTCTCCTGTACCACCTGATATAGTAAATGCTGCCAGGAATCCCTACACCAAATCACAGGAACTGGTGCTTCCTTGGATGAATGGAATACTGGTGAAGGTCAAGATGAATTGGGTATCACCACACCTGTTTTTATAGATGAGCAAGTTGGAGTGATAACAAGTGAGGCCACCAGGAGTCCAGGGAAGCTTCAGACCTGTGTCTGCCCAGCCCCAATGCACATGTTACTTCATAAAGTTACTTGCACCCATACCCCCAAAGCTGAACTTTTACAAACTTCCCAGAGTTGGGAGAGCTAGGTTGGATCTAGGTCCCTTGGAAGCAAGGCTGCTCCCTCCAGTCTGTGACTGTCAACATTCAGCAAACAGCAAAGTCACTTGGGAACTCGTTAGCCAGCCAGGCAGCAGCCAAAGTGTGTTTGGGATTATCACTTCTGGAACTGTGTATGGGCAGAGCTACCTAGAGACCTTTTTATCATGTAGATTTGGAATCAGTGAGGCTGGGGCAGAGGCAGGCCTGTATATCTAACTAGTTCCCAGGTGGGACCTGTGCTGTTAGCCCAGAGACGCCCTCATGAGTGGCAAGGGGCTAGATTAGCTGGCTTCGGCTGGTACTGGAACCAGTTCCCCTGCCTCCCACTGTGTCACACCTGTGCACCCTCTCTGTGGCTCTCTTTATACAGTCATGCCTCCACACACATGGGTTTTGCCTGCATAGATTCAACCAACCACAGACAGAAGATTTTTTTTTTTACTGCATCTGGACTGAATATGCAAAGACTTTCCCATGTCATCATTCCCTGAACAATATAATAAAGCAGAGCATCACGGTGTATCAAGCAGTAAGAAATTCAGAAGTGACTTCTGCACATGGGTGGATTTGTACAGGGTCTATGCAAAATTCTGCTATGTTAGAGCAGGGACTTGAGCAACCTCAGAATTCTGTATCCACAGTTCCTGCAATCGAGCCCCTGCGGATAAAAATATATTGCCTGTAGGGTGCTACCTCATGCTGCTGTTTTTAAGATTCTATGAGGTGATTTTGTAAGTCCTTGAGTACAGCAGCTGGGAGTGGGGGAAACCTCAATCAATGGCGCCATTATTATTATCAGAGTCTTGTGGCACATCGTAAACTTCTAGTAAATAAATGAAAACAATGGTCTGTTTTCCCTCCAGCTTATGTCTGTCAGGCTTTCCCAGTGCCTGCAGATCCCTGCAGAATAAATGTGGGCACTAGCCATAGCATACAGCTCACACGGGTAGGACGCAGCTCTTTGGATACTTGTGTTTCAGTCATCAGGCTAACTTAGCACTTAAAGCCACCACCATTTGTAACACCTTCAATTCCAGAGCTGGCTGCTTCTCTTCTGGTCCCAGTGTTGTCCCTGATGTCACTCAAACACCCAGAGTTTGGCCTGATGCATGCTGGGGCTGCCACATGCCAGACGACTTTCTGTCTGTGTGCCCTCTTGTCACTCTGGGGTCTGGTTTGAGCTTTGTGACAGCAGGAGCACTTCCTAGAATGCTCTGGGAAGATGAGCCTCAAGGTGCAAGCATTGTGCCTGCTCAAGAATCCAGGATGGAGGATACCAGAAAATATGTTCCACAAGAGACATAGTTAGCCAGAAATCCTTTGAAGACAGGGGCTTATCCACAAGCATCATTGCAGTTCCCAGCCCTAGGCATAAACTTAATATGTGTGGTGCTTACAACAACCCAGGGCAGCAGAAGTATGAGCCCATGTGCAGTTGTGGCTGTGGGAGTCTGATGCTCTCTAGTTAGGGTCTTGTCCTGGGACAGCAGCTCCATGGCCCTCCCCCTTTCCTCCCCACTGTCCTGCCTAACCTTGTAGCTTCCAACTTTCCTCCCAGGCCTTCCCTCCCCTGCATGTCTTCTCTCCAAACCTCCTGGTGGCATAGTCAATTATTTATAAATGAACATTTAAATGCACCAGAATAAGTGCTATTTAAAGGAACCCTGTGGTGACTCGTTGAGTAATTAACATAATCATTTATTCCATAAGCATTTCTCAGTCATGCCAGGCACTGCATGTTGGAGGGGGACAAAGAGTGAGATACAGCTCCTGCCCTCAGGGAGCTCACTCACTTATTCTTTAGTGCAAGAGACATTTATCCTGAACCTTCTACTAATGTATCAAGCTAAGTGCTGGGGACAAAGCTGAACTCGGCACCATTCCTTCCCTCAACATACTCAATACCGACCTGGATGCCTAGATGCTCAAGAGCCCACCCTGTGATCTTTAGAGGGGATCTCTCCATGGACAGTCCTCTCTGTAGGCAAGAAGGACTTTTAACTCTGACTGGTACTCCACCAGCTGCCTGGGCACGATAAGGAATAAGGCCTTGAAGAAGGAGCCCACAGCAGGAGGGGTCACTGGGGTAGGTCAGAGGACATTTATGTTCCAACACTGCTCCCACCAGAAGTGCCAAAAGGATATTCCCTCCTGCTCCTTCAGGCCCCTGGATGATGTCACCTGCTAACATGGGTGCTCCATGGCCAAAAGGGGTTCCCTTTTTCATTGCCAAGCACATGCCATCTCCCTCACAGCACTCAGTACTTACTTGGCTCACCTCCATGAAGACAGGGACTTTGCCGCTCTCTTCATCCCAATAAGAACAAAAAGGCAAGGACAAGCATCTAAGAGTTCCCAACACCTTCTGGGTACTTAGAGAATAAAAATAAATTTGGGCATGTTGGCTCATGCCTGAAATTCCAGAACTTCGGAGATTGAGGCAGCCAGGGTGCCATGAATTCAAGGCCAGCCTAGGTTACGTAATGACCCTAAGTCAGCATGGGCTACAGAGTGAGACCCTGTCTCAAAACCAAATGAAAAGAATGATCCTTGGACAGAGGGATGGAATATCTGTGAAGTGGGGATGCTGATGTGAACATCAGGAGTTCTTAAGCTTTAGAGGATGTCGAACCTGATTCTTAGTTAGGGTTTCTACTGCTATGACAAAACACCATGACCAAAAAGCAAGTTGAGGAGGAAAGAGATTATTTGGATCACACTTCCACATCACTGCTCATCATTGAAGGAAGTCAGGACAGGAACTCAAACAGCGCAGTAACCTGGAGGCAGGAGCTGATGCAGAAATCATGGAGGGTTGCTGCTTACTGGCTTGTTCATCATGGCTTGCTCAGCCTGCTTTCTTTCTTTCTTTTTTTTCCAGCCTGCTTTCTTATAGAACCCAGGACCACCAGGCCAGGGATGCACCACCCACAAAGGTGGGGCTGGGCTCTCTCCCATTAATCACTAATTAAGAAAATGCCTTGCATCCTGATTGTATGGAGGCATTTTCTCAACTGAGGTTCCCTCCTTTCAGATAACTCTAGCTTGAGTCAAGTTAATAAAACTAGTCAGCACAATTGACCCCTTGTCAATTTGACACATAAACACATCATTGTTAAGCCACAACCTTCCCTTTCTTGTTCATCCACAAGATCACACACTAATAATGCTGCAACATAAAATATTTTACAAACTTAAAAACTCCCAGTCTTTATAAATTCATACACTTAAAAATTCAATCTCTTTAAAAATCCAAAGTCTCTTTTAAAAGCTAAAATCACTTTTAAAATTTAGTCTCTCAATTGTGGGTTCCTGTAAAATAAAAAAAAAAAGTTAAATACTTCTGTGCTTCAAGAGGGAAACACCACAGGGCACAGTCACAATCAGCTCAAAGCCATGTCCATATATGTGATTCACTCACCATCTTCTGGGCTCCTCCAAAGGGTCTGGGTCATTGCTCCTGCTCTGTCCTCTGCAGTACCCACAGACTGTCTTTGAAGCTCAAGCAGGCTCCATTCCCCACTGCTGCTGTTCTTGGTGGTCATCCGACAGTATTGGCATCTCCAAAATGCTGGTGTCTCTGCTGCAGCTGGGCTGCACTTTCACCAATAGCCCCTCATAGGCTCTCTACACGGGGTCAAGCCTCAGCTTCTCCATATGACCCCTTCAATCCTGGGCTTTCAACTGCCACTGAGGCTGCTTCTTCACCAATGGCCTCTCCTGGCCTCTCACAGTGCCAAGCCTCAGCTGCTCTCCATGACCCCTTCAGGCCTTCAAAACCAGTACCATGTGGGTGATGATAGTTCTACCAAGTTCAGCTGCCAGCACAAGGTGCAACCTTGGCCTCCTCTGGAACACACAGAATCTGTGTGCTGACTCTCAAGAAACTCTTACTGATGCTGGTCTCTTGTTAATCACCACTAATTCCCAGCTCCAGCTAACCAGCATTGCTTGTCCTAGTTACACAAAGGTTTCACTTCAGTGGTGCTGCTCTCCTGTTACTCTCAAGTGACTGTTCAGCCCCAGTTGACCAGACACCACAGATTCTTCACATTAAAAATCTTGGTGAAGTCTTTGCATCCCTCTGAAACTTCATAAACCAGGTGTCCATCATCTGTCCTGCTCTCAACATTCTTATCTTCCAAGCTCCTACAGAATAGATCATCAAGCACTGAACACCCAATGGTTTTTCTTTCCCAGAGTTCCAAATATTTCCACAATCCTCCCCAAAACAACATGGTCAGGTGTAGATGTATCCAACCTTCCCATCAAACAATAAACACAGAACCAATGCAAAGAAGAAAGCCAAGAGGTCAGAGCCAAGAGCCAAAACCTTACCCTTCCTCCTGCAGTGGTCCTACCTCTCTGAACCAGAGCTACCCCTCTGTTAAAGTCTTTATATAGAGTTCCTGTCCTGCCTTCTCATTGGTTGTAAACCCAACCACATGACCGCCTCCTCACAGCCTGTCTGTATAGGCCTCCAGGTTTTCCATGATTGGTATTAAGATTAAAGGCATGTGTATCCAATAATGGCTGTATCCCTGAACACACAGAGACTTACCCAGCTCTGCCTACTAAGTGCTGGAATTACAAGCGTACGCTACCACTGCCCTGCTTTCCTATGGCTTGCTAATAGCTCTGACCCCCGGGCAACTTTATTTATTAACATACAAATAACATTTTAATACAAATAAAATATCACCATAGTCAGGTCTATCACAGGAATACCCTACAGCCCTGGTACTAACTCATCTTAGTTAGGGTTTCTATTGCTGTAATGAAACACCATGACCAAAAAGCAAATGGGGCAGGAAAGGGTTTATTTGGCTTACATGTCCATATTACTATATGTAAGTCAGGACAGGAACTCAAACAGGGCAGGAACCTGGAGGCGGGAGCAGATGCAGAGACCAAGGAGGGGTGCTGCTTACTGGTCTGCTCCTCAGGGCTTGCTCAGTCTGCTTTCTTATAGAACAAAGGACCACCAGCCCAGGAATGACCCAACCCACAATGGGCTAGGCCATCCTTCATCAATCACTAATTAGGAAAATACCTTAGAGCCAGATTTTATATTTTCTCAACTGAGATTCCCTCTTTTCAAATAAAACTAGTTAGTATGTCAAGTTGTCATGACTAGCCAGTACACCTGAGCTCTGAGATGTCTCTGTACCTTACTCAGACTACAATGAAATGACTTTCCACAACAGGTCCCAGACCACTCAGCCCAGCATCAGGCATCCTTTTTCAGGTTAAATTGCAGAACAGACAGGCAGGCTCTAACTCTGACAGACCTTAGGATGGTAGACACTGGGTACAGCGCAGGACAGGCGTGTGAGAAGTGCAGCCGAAGGACTGCCTTCAAGCCTGGTGAGGCATGAAATTTAAAACTAAGTAGGTGTGGTTCTGAGGTCATAGCATGTAGGATTCCAGGGAAGCTGGCAGAGTTATGTTTGGACCAACAAGCAATGGGAGCTGGTATCTGGCCCACAGCACACAGTGGTTAGTTTCTGGCAGATCCATCAATGGCCTTGCTTTGGTATTTTCATACACACAATGGAAGACTTCAGGAAAAGATTTCTCTACCCTTCACTGTTAATCATCATTGAAAACCTCACTAGATGCTCCTGTCCTCTGAAGCAGCTTTGCCTCTCCCACACTGTCGGAGACCCGCTCCCACTTTTTTCTCCAGGGTACTCTTGAGGAGTGAGGGATAAGAGATTTAGATAGAAATATAGAGAGGAGAGAAACAGATAGAAACACAGGATAGCCTCAGGAGAGCCTGGATCCTTATCCACCAGCCCAGAACTTTATTCCAAAGGACTATTTATAACAATGCCAAGGGGCGAGGCAAAAGATTTCCTCCTTGCTAGATACAGCCAAGTGTAGACCCTTCCAAACACCTGGTACCCAGGCCCATGGACCAGTTATCCTCTTAGGCTGTCCTGCTGTGTAAAGCAAGCTCAGATCTCACTAGGAAACCTCTGTGGGCTCCCACACCATACAAAGCTAGTCAACTACTCTTCTGCATGTCCATCATAACTAAAACATGCTTCACTAAGAATTTAGCATCCTCCTATCTAATGGAGATCTCCCCTTGAGTAGAGTTGTCCTTCCATTGCCACAGCCCCAGTGCCCCACCCGGTGCCTGCTGTCTACTGAACATAATAATCACTTCCATTGAATAGGCCATGCTCTGTCATCAGGCTTTGTGCTAAAAGCTTTATGCATGTTGATTGTTTACTTTAAATCTTGCAGCAGTCCGGTAAGTTGGTTTAATATAGAATTCCAACTTTATAATCAAAGAAAATCTTATTTTACTAGCATTTACTGCATGCCCAAAGAATGAGTTTCATATAGTCTTAGTCAGGGTTTCTATTGCTGTGAAGAGACACCATGACCATAGCAACTCTTATAAAGGAAAATATTTAATGGGGTGGTTTACAGTTCAGAGGTTCAGTCTATTATGGTGGGACATAGTGGCATGCAGGCAGACATAGTGCTGGAGCTGAGTCCTACATCTCGATTGGCAAGCGACAGGAAATGAACTGACTCACTGGGCATGACTTGAGCATATACAAGACCTCAAAGCCCACCTCCACAGTGACCCACTTTCTCCAACAAGGTCATACCTACTTCAACAAAGCCACATCTCCTAATATTACCACTCCCTTTGGGGGCCATTTTCTTTCAAACTACAGCATGGACAAATGAGGAAGTAATTTAGTGAAATAATTAATCAGGACAGCCATTTGTTTCTAGGACTCAAGTAATACATGCATTAGACTGCACCTACCATGCCCATAACAGGAGAAAGATGGAACAGCTGTATGCAAGAAAACTCCCTTGTTATACAGCTTGATTCTATAGGTCCCTTAGCATAAAAGACTGTGCCTAGAAATGCTGGCTTCTTGGAAGGATGTTCTTCGGGTTTCTTTCCTTCCATTATGCTCTAAAGTTGGTTACCTAGATTGTCTCCCAAGCTCTTGTGATGGGAATTATCTGTACCTGGAGCAGTGGGCTCAACTGTGGCTGCTAATGCACACACGAACCTCTTCTATCAGCTCTGACTTTTGCTGACAATGGGTTTCAGCAGGAATGTTGTGGCTGATGGATTCAGCAGTTGACGTGGGTTCTCCCTCCAGCTGCTTTGTTCTGAAGCCTTAGGCCGGGAAACAGCTGTCTGTCATAATGACAGCAGCTCCATCACCCAAGCTGAGAGTAAGAGCTTCCGGGCTCAGTCCCAAGCCTTCATAACATGCTGTCACACCAGTCACAGGCCAGTGAGCTCAGAGATCTGGATTAGCTCAAATGGCAAAGAGCCAACATCTTCACAGGTCATCCATTTGGATATGGACCAAAGCCTGCCCTATCACCGAAGCTATACATCAACTCCCTTAGAAGGCTCTGCTTCCTCATGGATGCCAGCTGGAGCCATGGAAATCATGTCACCATAAAAAGATCATGAAGCCATGAAGTCCTGCCATAGACTTTTGTCATCACCCCCTCATGAAGACTATACCACACAAATAACAATCCAAACAGGACATCTCAGGAAATCCTGCAAATCAAACCACCTCTACCAACAGCACGGCATAATAATACTCACAGAGCACTCACTGGAACTGAGCCCGACCATGTTCCATGTGCACTATTGATTATAATTTTTTCTATAGTCGTAAGACAGGATGACTATGAGTCTTAATCTCATTTTACTATAAGAAACTTGAAGTCCAAATGAGTTGAATGAACTGTATATAATTTCATAGCCATGGAGTACTGGGGTACAAATCTGGCTTCAAGACCCCATTGGTGATGTGTCTGTGTTATTCCACCAGAATAAGAGTCAAGCCAAGGGCTGGAGAGATGGCTCAGAGGGTAAGAACACTTGCTGCACAAGCATGAGGACCTGAGTTCATATCCCCAGTACCCAAGTAAGAAGCCGTGCACCTGCAATCCCAGTGCTGATGCAGGGCATAGACAAAAGGATTTCTGAGGCTTGCTGGCTGTAAGCCTAGCTCAATTCAGTGAGAGCTCCTCTCTCGGGGGAATAAAGTGGAAAGTGATAGAGCAGGACACCTGACATCCTTCTTTGGCCTCTGTACATGCATATGGGCACACATACCCACACATCCATACACACAGATGCCACATGCTGCATTTTGGTAAGTCAGATCATCCAAATTGACCTGCTTCAAGCTTGGAGACCTTAGGGACACCCTGTGGAAGTGCACCAAGGCTTCTCAGCAAAGCCAAAGGATGTGAGTGCCAGGGTATCGTGTGAAGGTGCCAGTGACAGCCAGTAGCCCGAGTGAACTTCAGGGCCCTCTTCTCCAGGCTGGCATCTACCTCTGCATCCCTGTCCACACCCCATCCTGCTCCACTAAGAGTCCCAGGGGAAGAAACTTCCCAAAGTTCTAGAAGTACCCTGACAGCTAGGATTCACCTCAAGAGAATCAGTGGAGGACACGAGACCCTTGAGCCACTCCCTAGAGACTTTGACCACACTTGGTTCTGAGAAACTGCACTTCTGTAGACATTAGTTCCTTAGAGAAACTGGGCATCAGATTAGATAGACTGGACAACTTGGCCAACTTTGGCATCGTCGGGTCTTCTAGAATAATCAGTCTAACAAAACTTTCTGTCACAAAAGAAACACTTTCTGTCCATGCTGTTTAGTGTGACAACCCCTGGCTACATGTAGCTATTCACGCTTGAAACATGGTCTGCTGTGATTGAGAAATTGGATGTTCAATTCTATTTAAGTTTTGTTGACTTAAATATAAACATAAATGTGACTAATGGGAACCACACTGAACATGCTGGTGGTAGAGCTGATATTAAGACAGCCTCTGAGTCCCACAAGGCATAGAAGGCCAATTTGCATTTGTGTGTGTGAGTATGTTTGCGCTCATGTGTGTATGTGCATGTAAATATGCACACACGCATGTAGATACATGTTCATGCAGGTGCACATGTCACTCTCAGGTGTTGTTCTTTTGGTGCCACCCACTGGTGTTTTAAGACAGGATCTCTAACTGGCCAGGAGCCCACTAGACTGTGCTTGGCTAGCTGGCCGGTGGGCCCTAGAGATCCACCTGTCTGCACCTTCCCAGAGCTGGGATTACAAGCATACACCACCACATGGGTTCTGGGAGGTCATGCTTGTATGGCTGACTGAACCATCTCCCAACCCCATCGGTCTTTATTATCGACAGCATCACTATGCAAACCCACAGGGCTCCAAGAAGTAAATGGAAGAACTAATTTCTCCACAACATCCATCAGCAAAGACACCAGAATCATGTAAATTTTCTTGAAAGAAAGAACAAGAGAGAGAAAGAAAGAAAGAGAGAGAAAGAGAGAAAGAAAGAAAGAAAGAAAGAAAGAAAGAAAGAAAGAAAGAAAGAAAGAAAGAAAGAAAGAAAGAAAGAAAGAAAGAAAGAAAGAAAGCAACTTCCTGGGTAAGCCAACTTCAAATGAGTTGCCCAGAAGCCACATGTAACTGGGTTCCACACCAGTTTCTCTGCAAACCTGCTGCCACTACAGCCTCTCTTGGTAATAAATTGTTTTAAGTTTATGTTCTCTCCACATCCATTGTCTGTTTGATCCTTGAAACAGTTCTCTGAAACTCACTGTGACTCTCACTTCACAGACTAGGAAACTGACCAGATTTAGATGACATCTTCTGAACTCAAGAATATGTCATTCTGGATGACAAGTCTCAGGCAATGGCCCCTCTTTCCACACTTAGAAATGACAGGAAGCTGGACTCTCTCTGACTGGGAGAGCTAGCTGCACATTTCTGGGCTGCAGGCATCATGGACTGCACAAGGTGAGGAGGGGATGCCAGGCTTGCACTAAGGACAGGTGCCTGGTTTAATGGATGGGAGGCAAGGACTCAGAACACTCCATACATAACACTATGGGAAACAGCTGAAAGGCTCTGTGGGTTTGTAATACATACCTCCATCTTTGTGGACCTGATTCTCTTCTCTGGATAAAAAAGGTATGTATGCCAGTTGATCTCCAAGATCCCAGCAACCTCAAATGTCAAGAATTCACTGAGAGAAACCCAGGGAAGAAGGATGCCCTAACTGCCCGCCCTCCAGAAACTTTGCCAGTGAGGCACTGGTTCATTTGAAGAGTCTTTTTGCTGTTGTTGTTGTTGTTGTTTTGTTTCTCGAGGCAGGGTTTCCCCATGTAGTTTTGGTGCCTGTCCTGGATCTTGCTCTGAGGACCAGGCTGACCTTGAACTCACAGAGATCCACCTGACTCTGCCTCCCGAGTGCTGGGATTAAAGGCGTGCGCCACCACCGCTGCCTGGCTTGAAGACTCACTTAATGAGCAAAAGTTTATGTAGATAGGACATTCAAAAAGCCTCTTGAAGCATATAGAACTGTATTTTTCATCTCAATCCTTCCTCTTCAAGCTGTGTGGTCTTGGTTTGGTCACACAATGTCTCTGAACTCTTGTTTGCTGTGCAAAGGAAAATTCTACCACTCCCCTCCAAGACCATGGTAAGGACCTGGTAGATTCCAAGCAGTGCCTATGAATGATGCCCAGCATGTTACTTCCCAATCCTTTCTCAGCCAATGGAGAAAGGAAACCCCATTAGCCACAGTCCTCCTATGGTTTAGTCTGACTCATCTGTCCCATGCTCCAGCCCCAATATGAGCTTCCCAGCCTTGCTGGATGCCCAAATAATGTAGCCCAGATCTACCTGTGCAGTGGACAAGAAAGTGCTGCTCATGGCGGCAAGGAGCAACAGTTCTGATTCAGAACTATTTTTTAGCCAGAGTTTTAAATTAAAATATAATTACTTTCCTGCCCTTCCCTTTCCTCCTTCCAACCCTCCATCTCCCTTCCCCCACCTACCTTACTCCTTAAGGTCATGGCTTCTTTTACTTTGTTATTACACACACACACAAACACGCACACAAACACGCACACATGCACGCACTCTCATGCCTCAAATCCATAGATACAACCTGCTGAGTCTATTTAGTGTTGCTTGTATGTACATGATTTTCAGGGCTGCCCACTTGATCTTAGATAACCAATTATGAGACTCATCCTGGGAAAACGATTTCTCCTGCTCCCAGCATTCCTTAGGAGCCTATAGTTCTTTGTCTAGGAGTGGGAACCCATGAATCTGGCCCCCTCTGTGTTAATGCATCCATTGGTGTTGCCATTGTTCAGGTCTGCTTTAGCAGCTATGTTGTTGAGGTGTCATGGTAAAAGCTTATCTGTCATTTCTAGGAGACACAATCTCACAGCAGACTTCCTGGTGACCTTTGAGCCAGACCTCTCCTGTCTCAGACTGGCAAGTTGCTCTCCTGAAGGTTTTCAGCCAAGGTCCCGCTTACACATCATCCTTCAAGCAGGACTGCCCCCACAGATAACAGGAAGAGGCATCCATCCCTCTCCTCCCCACCTGCACCAGGGAGCCCCTCACTGGATTATGTCTGCTCTCAGCTGCTTCCACAACTGGTTCCCGGAAACAACACACAGGGTTTGAGAGGCTTCTGCTGGCATGGAGAGCCTGAAGTCAAACTGCTATAACCTGAAGAGGGCACAGTGTGATGACATTGGGATGAGAGCTGTTTTTCTGGAAGGAAGTAAACATTTTCTCAAAGTGTGCTCCAAGCCAAGCTAGCTGTTGAAATCTTTTTCTCTGAGTTTGGATCTCTGATGATCTCACATCATTCAGGGATTTAGCAGGAAGCAGAGGTTGACTCAGCTGGCATTTTTGAAGAGAATTTTTAATGAAAGGACTAGAGTAGACATGCAGAGGCCAACAGGGTTCAGGGGGCTCACAGGGGAGGCTAAGACTCTAGAGATGAGCAGCAGCGTGTTCAGTCTCCACCTCCAACTCCTCCTAGCTTCTAGTAGCATCCACCTGCTAAAACCTAGCATTGAGAAGAGCTCAGCAAGTACCAGCTGCAGAGATTAGGTCCCTGGTGCCAGAGGAGGAAAAGGATTGTAGGCAGTGAGAGTGCCTAAGTCAGCTGGGAGAACTCAGGTTTGCAGTAACTGGCCTAGAAACAGATCTTAATGTTCATGTGCACTAGCCATGAGCCTTCACAAGGCCCATATTCTAAATCTCCATATCCTTGCTTATAAATGATCTGTTATCAAATTCAGAAAATTAGTAGTGTTTATAGAGAGATTTTACGGTGACCAGCACAGAAGATAGACAATTAAGGATTGTATAGACAGATGTTTGGAAAGTCACAGATTTGGGGAGCAGACACAGGGGTTGCTGATCCTTGATCCTTCAATACTGGATTGTTGGACTTAGAGCAAGCACATTAAGCTATTTGAACTCAAGCACATCACTGTATTGTTCAGAGAATCTATTTAGTACTCTGCTCCAAGGAGTGATATGGTTAAGTTTTATGCACATATGTACAGGCAGCCGTATTGTTAAGGTACCCTGGTTGAAGCTTTCCTGCCACTTCTAGGAGACACAGTCTCACAGTCAACTTCCTGGTGTTCTTTTAACCAGCTCTTCTGTCTTGGCCAGACCAGAAAGTTGCTCTCCCAACAGCTTCCAGACAAGATCCTACTCACTCTTCATACTACAAAACAGGAATATACCGTGTTTATAAATAAATGAGTATGTGAGTATGGCACAATGTTTAACACGGAGAACATTAATAAATAGTTGTTAATAAAAATTAAGCAGAAAATGGGCTGGAGAAATGCTGGCTTAGTGGTTAAGAGCACTTGCTGCTCCTGCAGGGGACTGAGTTCGGTTCCCAGTACTGTGGCAAAGTGGCTTACAACTGCCTGTAACTCCAGTTCCAGAGGATCCAAAACCCTCTTCTGCCCCCCATGGGCACTTCACACATGTGGTGGATAGAGATATATACAGGCCAGCACTTATACACATAAAGATAAATAAATCATTTTTTTTTTAAAAAAAGTCTCAGCTCTCCCTGGAGCTGTGCACATCTCTAAATCTGCTTCTTCTATCAGGAGCTGGTAAACTTGAATCTTGGTGTCCCCTCTCAGCAGAGTCTCTTCTATGCTTGACTCTTTCCTCAAGGCAGCTTAGACCCACAGACTCAGTTTTCTTGCTTAAACTTGGCTCCCCAACTGTCACCACCCAGAGGGGAGCAGAATGCAGGTCAAGTTTGGCACCTCCATGTTGCACACCAATACTAATGCTTGCTTTAAGCCATGAGGACACTGGAGATACAGCCTTACAGATCTGGACTTTGGCACTCCTCTTCCAGATGAACAAATGGGTGTGTTCTCATCCATCCTAGGAGCTCACTGTGACTAGTTCCAGGTCTGTGATCATCCTTCTCACTTTGCTGTCCCTGTGTAGCTCTGAATATGAGACCTGGGTGAGGTATCTGTGCATGAACAACCTGCCAGTCTCTCAGGTGGGCATGGGCATGATTCTCTGAACAATACAGACCTAGTTTATGTCCCCACAGTGGTCAGAGACTTGTGGGTATCAAGAATTTTATCAGTGATTGCAAATGTCACAACTGTCTTTGGATCTAATATAGAAGATACCCTACCAGTTAGGATACAGAAGGCTACAGTGCACTAGAAAACTAAATGACAAAACACCATACTTAAATCACCAAGGAAGGATTCAAATACACTTAAATAAGCTATATTTCCCAGAAGAGTAAGCCCCTCCTCAGTGAGGCAGGAGCAGCTGCCACTGTTGTCCTCAGGACTGACTGCTGGTCTACCTGTGCGGGAGGAAACAAGATCCACCACAGGCAGGGAACTAAGCTGCAGCAAAGACAAGTCAGTCCAGCTCTTTGTGACGTTGTAGGTTGGTATGACAGATTGGAATCTGGGGGAGTCCAACGTGTAGTAATAAATCTCCTAGGCCAACAACTCCCCCCCCCCCCCCCCCCCGCCCGTAGTGATTGAGCTGAGTAAGCAGCTGGGAGTAGGGATGAGCAGCAGGCAGAGATGAATCCTGCAGTTCTGCACACTGCTGAAGTTAAGCCTAGAGATAAGTCAAATTTTACTACAGCTGCAAACCAAGTCCCTCTAGCTATAGTTCTGAAAATCTAGAAGCCCAATCCCTCAACAGTCTCAGCATAGAAAGTTGGGTACTGGGATGGAAGACAGGATATTGGAAATGGGAAGTAAGTATAAACTTAACACAGTTTTAATTTAGCCCACCTCATCTTGGACATAGTAGGATCTGAACTATCAGCCTCTACCCCTGGCTTTCTAGTAGCAAAATGCAGAGCTCCCCTGTACAGGGCACAATGTCCTTGTGCTCACAGATAACACTGGGGAATCCAGGAATGCTAAACACACAGGGTTATCTTCTCAACCAGGGAGATGCATATCTGTTTTCCACCAAAAAACTGGGAATGGATGTAGTTAACAGCCTGGTGATCAGTGCTTTCTGTAGGGCCAGGCCACACCCAAATTACCTTTGTTTATCCCAGCAGACTCTTCACCCCTAGACCTTTATCGTGAGCATTGTTCTTAGTCAATAAAACCCATCCTTATAGGAGATGTCCTTTGTCCTTTAAAACAGCCTAGGTAATCTTTGTGTATTCTCCCTAGACCCTTATCTTGAGCATTGTTTCAGAGTCAACAGAACCCATCTTTATGGAAGAAGTCACATGTACTTTATAAAGAGTTTTAATGTAAACATGTCTTAAGCTTTGTGGTACACACAGGCTTGAGTCAGTTATCTTCAAGAAACTTTTTTTATAAAGTTGTGCTGTGTTTAAATATGACTGAAATGAACAGCCCAGTGTCAAACTCTAGAAGTTTGAACCAACACCAGCCACTGAGTCATGTTGAACCAGATTTCTTTCTTGTCTCACATGGATTGTTACTCAGTTGGTCATGATGATTGCAGAGACCCACACCCCTCTATGGAGAAAACAAAGAAAAAACATATTGTCTAGGTCATCTCTAACTGTCTACTCAATCAAAATGTCCAGCACTTAATCAAAAATAGTGAGACATTGCAAGAAGCAGAACATATGACCCATGATCAAGAGAAAAGATAATCAACAGAATAGACCCAGAGACACAGATGTGGAGTTGAGCAAACACTAACTTTAAGATAATTATCACAGACATCTTAAATAATCTTGAAAGATGGTTGGAGAAATTTTACTCAACAGCACCCAGGTTGAATTCCCAGAACCCACACAGCAGCACACAAGAGGATCAGACACCCTCGTTTGGCTTTCACAGGAGCCAGGCACATATGCGGTGCACAGACATACATGCAGATACAACACCCATACACATAAATAGAATTAATATTTTTAAATGAATTTTAAAAGAAAATGGAAGCAGAATGAATAGTCAGAAAGCCTTTAAGATAAACATTTATAGAAAGAACTAAAAAAAAAATCTAGAACTTGAAAACACAAGTGAAATGAAAGAGGCAGCAAATGGGCTAACAGAAACGAGGCTCCACTGAAGACAGGATCAGGAATTCAAAGAACACACTGCTTGCTTTCCTCATTACTGCAACAAAAGACCCAAAAGAAGCAACTTAGGGGAGGAAAGACTTACTGTGGCTCACAGTTCAAGGGTACAGTTCACAGAGAGTCAGGCAGGAGTCTGAGGTGGCTAGTTACATTGTGACCACAGTCAGGAAGCAGAGAGAGATGAGTGCTGGTATTCAGCTCATTTTTCTCTTTAGTCTAGGACCTAAGCCCAAGAAACAGTGCTACTAGCATTCAGGGTAAATCTTCCCTACTCTTTTAAACCTCTCTGGAGACACACACACACACACACACACACACACACACACACACACACACGCCCAGAAGTGTGTTTCCATGGTGATTCTAAAGCCAGTCAAACTGACAGTGAAAATTAACCAGCACAAAAAGGAATTCATATGAAATATCAAGAGACTAGAGAGATGGCTCAGCAGTTAAGAGAGCTTGCTACTCTTACAGAGGACCACAGTTCAGTTCCCAGCACCCACCCTGGATGGCTCCCAACCACCTGTAATTCCAGTGCCAGTGGATTTGATACCCTCTTCTGGCCTCTGTGGGAACCAGAGAATACATTCACATATCCACACTCACATGCACAAATAAAAATAATTTTTAAAATATCCAAATTGAAACACAAAGAAAATAAAATGAAAAAGATAGACAGAGACAAGGCAAAGAGTCATAACATCCAATTCCACATGATATACTTAACTGAAAGGTGAAGGAGAATTACTATGGACATGCAGCTGGCCAGCACATGTCCATCTTAAACATCATCTCCCAGGACCCTGGGGATCTTGCTCATGTGTCTCCAATTCAATGGGGCCTTCCCTGAATCTCCTACACTTACCCTCACCCACCCTCTCACTCTGAGCTGGGATTTCTTCTCCCCTGCTGGTTTTATCTCTCCTTTAACCTTTATCACCATTAACAAGCCACATCTTTTATCTATCCTGCTGGTTGTCCCTTTCATCCACTGGAGTCTATGTCCCCTGAGGACAGGGGTTTTATCTGTTTTGTTCAGGGTTGAATACCCAGCACTTAGAGCATAGTGACTCAATAAACACTGCTGATCAGATAAGGTGGGAGTTAAGGCTGCTCCAGGAAAGATAAGCACAGAGAAAGAACCTTATATGCTGACTGTAAAAACCAGCATGTTGGGCAGGTTCCTTCTAGATGCAAATGACAGAGAGCTAACAAAAGTGAGCAAAATAAAATAGACAATGTATCGGTTTAAGGAACTGAAAAGAATAGGGTTCATGTTTTAGGCAATAATTAAATTAGGCCTAGATGCTGAAATGGCACAGCAAAGTCTCTCTTTGTCTCTGGGTTTGATTTTCTTCACTGTGAGTTTTATTCTCAAGCCAACTTTCTCAGAGAAAAAAAGTCCTCCCCAGATTTACCAACCCACCCCCATATCCCACATCCTCTCCCAAACCCCTATTGCTGCCAAATTCCAGTTCTGCATGCTTCTAGCTTGACTCCTGCTCCAGAAGAAGAAAACATCTCTCCTGACAGTTTCACCAAACATGGGACACGCCATGACCAGGACCTGGGATATCAACACACTCCAGCCACACTGTACAGCTAGAAAACATCAGTTCCACAAAGTAAAATCAAACTGGAATTCTCAGAAGAGCAAAGGTGTATTCCAAAGGAAACCTCTGGAATGCAGGGGACATGAAAGAGAAGGTCCAGTCTGAGCTTGAGGCCGGAAGGAGCCAGCAGCATTTTTGGACAAGACAAAATTTCTATTTAAATAGAAAGAGCAAGAATGATGTGAAGAGAAACAGAATAGTAAGTAGAGGCCAACCCTACCCGGCCTTGTAACCTCTGTCTGGAAGAGCTGCTTGGTGAATCCCCAGTAAGGTTCAATCTAGCACATCCAGTCACCATCCTGTTTAGTGGATCAAACTGGAGCCAGCCTTCTGTTGAATGTGACAGGTGACCACATGAGAGAGATGACCAGGTACCATGAAGATAACAGTATGGATAAGGAAAGGAAACCATTCAGGAGACAAGTCAGGACCTGTTAACAGCTCTAGAAGCTGAACCTAGAAGATCTTCAGCTGTCACTGCCCTTCACAGTTGCAAGATGTCCTAAAGAAAGTTAATGTTGGCCCCACCTCCTGCCTTCCACCTGGCTCTGACCTCCTTTCAGAGCCATCAGCTAAGCTTTCCCAGAAGTGGGTCCTGTGATGATATATTGTGTACCCTAATAACATTTGCTTGAAGATCAGAGGACAGAACAAGTCACTAGATTAGACATAGAGGCCAGGCAGTGGTGGCACACACCTTTAATCCTAGCACTAGGGAGGCAGAGAGTCATGTGGATATCTGTGAGTTCAAAGCCATCCTGGACTACATGAGATTGACTCAGTCTAGCAGAGAAACAGGTCCAGGCAGTGGTGGCACACAAGCCTTTAATCCCAGTACTTGAGAATCACATGCCTTTAATCCCAGAACTAAGAAGGAAGTGATGGCTGGACAGAGAAAGGAATATAAGACGTGAGGAGACAGGAACTAAAGGCTTTTCAGGCTGAAGAGTCCTAGAGGTAAGACGTGGCAGTGGCTTGTTCCTTTGTCTCTCTGATCTTTCAGCATTTACCCCAATATCAGGCTCTGGGTTTTTTATTAAAAGACCAATTAGATTTCGAGTTACAGGGTCCCCTGCTGCGAAACACATATGCAGATTAGATTTTCAGAATTGTTTGCATAGAAAAGGTGAGAGAGCTCACTCTGACAGCACCTAGGGCAAGCACATGGCCCTGAAGTCAAACAGAGCCAAGTTTTATTCCTGCCTCTACCACTTATGAGCTGTGTGCCCTTGAGCAACTTACTTAACCTCTCTGAACCTTAGCTTCCTCATTTGAAAAATGAGTATATTACGTGAGCTCACAGAATGCTTATGAGGTTTAAATGACTTTGTGCCCCAGACAAGCGGAGTGAGCTCAGCTGAGATTGATTCCGTTTTATTTCAACCCTTCTCGCTCAGATGCCTGAAGACCTACTCTCACCTATTTGCCTTTTCTCGACAGCAATCCTTCATCATGCTCCGGTTTTGTGATAACTTTAATAAGTTAAAGGCAAACAGGCAAAAGTCACGTAATTCATTACATTGAGCTTCAACAATAATCACTAACTTGTTCCAGGCCCTGGCAGGACACAGCGGCTGTCGGTGGTCTCCAACTGTCAGTTAGGCTATAGTGGACTATGAATTCATAGGTTGGGGCTAACAGGGAGGACCTAACACTTAGAAACTAGAAAGAGAAATTCCATGAACCAGTAAGGCATGTGTTCGACTTCTAAACATTAGGGCACTGTCCTCCCTGCCACACTACATGTGCTCAGTGCTAATCGTCTCCGTGGTCAGTGGTTAGGAGTCCAGAGGAAAACAGCAAAATTAGTCAAACGCTTAGAGACAGGATGAGTGACCTGCTGCTAACCAGCAGAGTCTACTGAAAGTGATAGACACACATGGTCACAAGGTGAAGCTGTGAAGCTGTGACTTTCCTGGTTAGTTTTTTGTTTGTTTGTTTTGTTTTGTTTTTTGTTTTTTTTGTTTTTTTGTCATTTTGATACAGCCTAGGGTCATCCAGGAAGAGGGCACCTTGATTGAGAAAATGCCTCCATAAGACTGGGCTTGGGCCACTCTATGGAGCATTTTCTGGTGTGGGTGGACCCAGCCCACTGTGGGCAGGACCAGCTCCTATACAGGTGGTCCTGGGTGGTATAAGAAAGTAAACTGAGCTAGCCATGGGGAGCAAGCCAGTAAGCAGTGTTCCTCCATGATTCCTCCTCTGCTCCTGCTTGAGTTCTGCCCTGACTTCCCTCAGTGGTGGACTATGATGGGGCATGAAAGCCAAATAAACCCTTTTCTCCCCAGGGTACCTTTGGTTGTGGTGTTTGTAAGAGCACAGGACAGTGACTGTACTACATTTGACTGCAACATGGAATCTCTGTCCTGCTGGTTTTAAGCAGGCAAACAAACATATCAGGAACAACACATAGCAAGGGGTTTCCAGCAACCTCTAGGATCCAAGGGTAGCCACTGTGAATAGCTATCAGGGATCTGAAACCCCCAGTCCTGTAGCTCAGAAAACCAGTTTTGCCAAGAACTCTATGGAAACAGGGCCCCTCCCCCATCACACTTTAGGTGAGAGCCATTCCCTAATGATTACTTGGCTCAGGACCTACCTAAGCCCAGTCTCCACTCCAAACCCCAGGACATTGTGAGATAGCGGATGCCAGTTTTAAACTGAACATCCTACAGGTTCATGTTTTAAATGCTTACTCCTCAGATGATGCTGTTGTGGAAGGCTGTAGGAGCATAAAGAAGTGAGATGCTTCTCTGGCAGCAGTAGGTCACTAGGGGAAGGACTCTCAGTGTTTCTATGAGTTGCTCTTCTTCCTGGTCTACTATGATGTGAACTACTAGAGGTCTGAGATCCTCTGCCATTATGCCTTTCCCTCTATGGTGGACTGAAATCACAGATAAAAATACAAAGTAAGTCATTGTTATCCAATACTGCAGTCACAGCGATGAATAATAAACCAATATTCTGCCTTTTTGTTTGTTTGTTTGTTTGTTTGTTTTGTTTTTTCAAGACAGGGTTTCTCTGTGTTGTTGTGGTGCCTGTCCTGGGTCTTGATCTGTAGACCAGACTGGCCTTGAACTCACAGAGCTCCTCCTGGCTCTGCCTCCCAAGTGTTGGGATTAAAGGCAGGTGGCAGTAGCTCCCAGCTTCAATACACTGTCTTAACTCACAAACTTTTAGTAATATCTATGGCAGCAGATAACTCTGGAATACATGGTAAATGCTGGATGAATAAATAATGACTCAAATAATGAGAAATCTCCAACCAAAAAGGAGGGAGAGTATGAGTTTGCTTTAACACATCTGCACTTAGAGGCTCTATGTATGCAGAGTAACTAGCTGGTGGTACTCAGGGTCAGTGGGATGCTTCATTAATCAAGGAAGGCTGTTGTCATAACAAACAACCCTAGAACCTTAGGAGCCTAACATGATACAGACTTGTTTTACATTCACATTAGAATCCAGAGCAGGTTGTACAAAGCAGGAGGGAACTAGCTGTGGTGTCACAGAAGTTCAGGCCCCTGTGGCTTCTCTATTCCTTATGTCTCAATCTTCTGCTAGATCGTTTTTATTTATTTGTTTGTTTGGAAACAGTGTCTTACTTTGTAGCCCTGGCTGGCCTGTAACTTGCTATGTAGACCAGGCTAGACTTGAACTCACAGAGCTCTCCTTGCCTCTGTCTCTCAAGTACTAGGACTAAAGGAGCACCCCACCATGCCCAGCTTCTACTGGATCTTCTGCATGTAGCTGGTAGGGAAGGGAAGCCAGAACCTGGGTAGCCAGAAGGAATCACTAGTGAGGGGGAAGGCGAGCAAATAAACAAGTCACTTCCACCTTCATTTATTCGCTACAGCTCCTAACATGATTTTACCTGACTGCAGGGAGTGCTAGGAAGTGTACATTAGGGATGCTGAGCAATGTCGCTGCTGCCCAGGCCCATCAGGAGTAGCAAGAAGCTTGCTGAACCTACACTAGTTCCTGCTCCAACAAAGCAAGGGTTAAGACCCTGTAGTCACTAAAACACAGTTTGCATGGTGTCCTAAGAAAAGCAGACAAGCAGTTACTAGTGACAACACAAGGAGAGAAAAGAGAGAGGGAGACAGACAAACAGACAGACAGACAGAAGAGAGAAAGAGTGCACATGATGCAATAAGAACTTGAGTCAAGCCTTCACCTCCCCCGGTTGACAATGATCTAGATTTGCAGCCCAGATTTGCTTTCTCTCTCTGAGCTTGCATTGAAATCTGAGGAAATCATCTCTCCATGCCTATTCTTTACCTATTAAATAGAAATTATATTTCCCTTCAGAACTGACAGTGAAGATAACATAATCCACACAGAAAATGTCCACTGCATTATCTGATACATATTAGTTACTGGTGACATAATTATCATTATCACAAATCGCTGGAGTGCAGAGAGTTTAGAATTTTATTCATAAGGTTTACAATTTTTCAACATACAGCTATGCTATTTTCCCCCAACTGCTTTGAATATTCAAAATAAGGAAGATTGATCCTGGCCCTGGGCTTCCTGGAGAAGGTGGCATTTCTTTGAAGAATCAGAACTACCCTCACTCCATGGGCTGTTCCTAAGCAACTAGGACTATTGTCCCCAACAACCTTGAAAACTACAGGCTAAGAGGAAAGGAGAGGCCAAGAGAGGAAACGCACAGACCTTGGGTAGCCCAGGGTGGCTATGGGCACACACACCAGCTCCTGACAGTGGGCAAACACTACCACACCTGATCCTTACACTGTCTGGGCAGTATAAAAGGAAAGTGAAAGCAAGCCTCAGGTGATACAGCAAGCCATAAAGATGAAGCTACTCCTTGAACTTGAAGGTTGAAGCCCTGAGAAACAGGTGGACTCTAGGTATGTGTCTCTCTGCCCCTTTGCCATAGGCAAAATAATAGGCTACATCTGCCTCCTGCTTGTCACACAGTGACAACTCAGCTAGAGTCACTGCAAAACACACCTGAAATAATGTGTATACCAGGGGATGACTAGTACAGAGCCCTGTGCCATCCCTACCCATGACAGACTCATCACTAATCCATCAAGAGTCCACAGAGCTTCCATGGGCAAAATAGCCATACCATTTATAACTCAAGATGAAAAGGAAATCCCAAAGAGTAGAAGTGATGGGCCTAAGGTTGCTGGTCCAGGGTGATCCAAGGTAGGCCAGCTAATGTGGAACTCCAAAGCCAGAGGCTAGAGAAATGGCTCCAAGATTAAGAGTACTTACTTCTATTCCATGGGATCTGAGTTTAGTTCCCAGCAACCATACTGGGCTACTCATAACTGCCTATAACTCCAGCTTCAGAGGATCCTACACCCTACCCTCTTCTCACCTCTGCAGGCACAGGCGTGCGTGTGTACACACACACACACACACACACAAGCACAAATAAGATAAATCTTGGAAAAATGCTCCCACAATGATTTAAAAAACAGTCTGAACACAACCTAGTGCCATGCCTTTAACCCACATGATCTAGAGACATGGGATCCCACAGTTCTTTCCTTTGTCTTGTGTTCATTTGCTGTTACTCACTTTGTAAAAGGCAAGTCTGGATCTAGTAGAGAATAATACACAAGAGGCAGGAAGAAGGTATGGAAGAAGAGAGTGAACTGGAAGGAATAAATGGAGGAAGAGGAGGGAGAGGGAGAAATGCTCATGCTTGTGCTGGACATTTTGACAGTATCTTTATATTCACTATTATTAGATTCTCACTGAATCTCCAGCTTTATTAAGAGTTGAAAACCAAGCTCAAGGAGGTGCAGTGACATGTCCAAGGTCACACATCTCCTATTGGGCAGTGCTAAGACTCACCCAAGGCCTTCCATGCTACTCCATAAGGTAGGATTTCTTTGGAAGCACATCTCTTTCCTCTATGAATCAGACATGTAAGTCTTCCATGTGGGTTGAGAGGTCATATCAGCAAGGTCATATCCTGGCTGCTTCGCCCTGGGTCTCTGCCCAGGGAAGGCACATCTGTTGATAGTCAACAGAGGCTGTCATTCAGTGGCAGCTGACGCCAGCATGTGGATGCCAGATGTCCACCATCTTTCAGGCCAGATCTCTAACCCTCTCTAATGATGATATCAGTGCCTCTGGAAATAACTTAATTAACTGGTGGCCTGTTATTAATTCACCCAACAAATATTTATTGAGTGTTTACTATGTTCTGGTAAATATTGGGCATTAAGCCAGGCACTCGGGATACAGACAAGACAATTCAGGAGACAGGAATTGTAGGAGAGATAAATAATGAATATGTTTATAAATAAATTGAGAAAATATCTGAAGTGATACATGTAATAAACAAGGTTATCTGAGAAAGTAACTGGGAGATTAAATGGGGCCCATCAACTTCAGACAGTATTCTTTAAGGAAATAACCTTTAAGCCAAATTCTGAATGATTGGGGGGTTATCCATACAAAGAGAATCCAGGAAAGCACCCTGAGTACAGGGAAGATAGCTGACTTAAAAGGTCAGCAGGAAGCTGGGTCAAGGGTTGTGATCCCATAGAAAAGTGGAAAGTTACATAAGGTAGACTTGGAGAGTCTCAGACCCCAGTCACTTCAAAATGGCATCAGTGAAATGACATCCCAAATGGATTGTATCAATTACTAACCTCTCCTTCTATGTCTGGTTCCCTAACATCTCACTTCTCCATCAGAAAAGTGAGACTGGTCCTCATTTCTTCTTAGGCCATTGTAATTTCTCATGGAATAACACACACAGGAAGGGGCTTGGCAAGGCTCCAGCAATGTAAATACCGAACAGCAATAGCTCACCTAATCATTGCAATGTGTGAACAGACATCTCAAGATGCCTTTACTTGGATTGAGCCTCTACCATCCAATAGAAACAACCCCCCGAACTCATGTCTTCTAACTCAAATAAAATCCTTTGGGAAAACAACACAGCATGGGGACATTGGAGGAAAAATGGGTTCACAAGTTATTCAGAGTTTCCAAACTACAGTTTATGGATCTCTAACCTGAACAGGAGAACTCTGGCCTCTACAAGCTGCCCACAGCCAATCAGGAATGTGCTACCTCCATAGGTGCCCACAGCCAATCAAGAGTATGCTGAGTGTCTTTGGTCCTACTCAAAATTGTAGGCTAGAAGTCAAAGAAAACAAAAACAGTTCCGTGAGGACAGAACTGTAATGAGCTTGTCTGCTGCAACGTTCCTTATGCCTCAGCATGGGCACCATGTGGACATAGAAAGACATAGTGAGGACATATAACTCAGGCAGTCAGAAAGCATGAAGAAAATCAGAACATGACACAACAGAGTGCCTGCAGAAGGTCAGGAGTAGGAAGTACGACTGTATCTATGAAGGACATTCATGGTGGACAGGTTCCTGCCAGTCATACTAAGGATCTGAGCTTCCTGGCCAGGCTTCTCGCCCTAAGAGCAGAGTCACATATGTTTGCCACCTTGTTTCTCAGTAGGGGCTGGGGAAGATACTGAATTATGGATGCAAAGCTGGGTATAATCAGTGTCTCTTTGACTTCCTCAGTTTTAAAAGATAAGAACCTAAAATAACCACTTACTCACCTTTTTGGAGAGTGACAGACACAGTTCTGGTCAGTGAAAGACAGCAGAACCCAGGATAGCAGGTATTATTTTCTTTCTAGAAGGTAGGTGAGTGCAGCTATGTGTGCAATGCATGCATGTGTGTGTGTGTGTGTGTGTGTGTGTGTGTGTGTGTGTGTCTCCTTTTGCCATTTCTCCCTTCCCTGATTTCCCTGCTTCTTACCTATTAAGAGGCTCTTGAAGGTGTGGAAGCCATGGGCAACAATTGATGACAAGGCACAACAGGAACTTGTAATAAGGAAAGTGTAAGATTCGGTCTGTTTGAAAATAATCCATTATTTCTTTATGCCACTACACAAGTTTTCTGCTCTTTGTAGTCAAAAGCAATGCACACGGACTTTTTTTTAACTTTCTTTTTATTCTTTGTGACTTTCACACCATTCATCTCAGTCCCATTCATTTCCCATCCCTGTGTATTCACCCTCTGCCCTTGCAGCCTCCCCCCAAAAGGAAACGAGAGAGAGAGAGAGAGAGAGAGAGAGAGAGAGAGACAGAGACAGACACAGAGACAGAGACAGAGACAGAGAGACAGAGACAGAGAGAGAGAGACAGAGACAGAGACAGAGACAGAGAGAGACAGAGAGAGAGAGAGAGAAAGAAAGACAGAGAGAGAGAAAGACAGAGAGAGAGAGAGACAGAAAGAAAGAAAGAAAGAAAGAAAGAAAGAAAGAAAGAAAGAAAGAAAGGAAGGAAGGAAGGAAGGAAGGAAGGAAGGAAGGAAGGAAGGAAGGAAGGAAGGAAGGAAGGAAGGAAGGAGGAAGGAAGGAAGGAAGGAAGAAAGAAAGAAAGAAAGAAAGAAAGAAAGAAAGAAAGAAAGAAAGAAAGAAAGAAAGGACTAAAAGATCTCATTGTGGAAGCTGCAGTGTGTCACACAGTCACTCTTTTGCCCAAACAGCTTTACTTGCAAATGTTCATTGCAATGAGTCACTGGACTAGTTCAAGACCTCTGGCTTCTGATAAACTATCAATACTGCATCCTCACCAGGACTCCTCTCAGATATCCTGCTGTTTCCCTGTGTCATGGAGCTCCTGCAGCTTTGGTTCTGCAGGACCAGCCCCTTCATGTGCTCTAGTAGTTCATGGATGGAGTAGATATTGGGGTAGGCCAACTGAAAGCAGTGGATCTGCACCTGTGTGGTAGCTGAGTGGGTCAGCCCACACACTTTCCTCCACCTGCACCACCAAGGCCAGCTCTCCCACTTTGCCCAGCTGAGTGGTGGGGCCAGTTCTCCTGCCTGTGGCATCTGGCAGATCTTCCACTCTCACACATCCATTTGATTTTTGGTGATAACATGGGCTATAGAAATCAACACAGACCCCAGCTGCAATAGGGTCACAGACCCCAATGGCAGCCTAGGCATGGACTTCTCGTGGCCTCAGGTGGTAGCTCAGATGATGGACGACCATACAGCCTTTAATGGTAACTCACACCACAGACATCAACACAGACCCCAGCTGTGGCCCTGCCACAGAACCAGACATGGCCCTGGGTAGCACTACAACCCCCAGACATCAACATGGCTTCAGATTGTAGCACAGGCTTCTCCTATAGGCCTATTACTCATCACCTTTATATCTCCAGTTCTACCTCTCCGCTTCTCTTTCTCTACCATCTCTCCACCATATATTCTTTCTTTCCATTATGTATTTGTTCATTGTAGTGGCACCTGCTGCCCCAGCCTGAGGGAGACAGAGCAGGCACTTGGGTCCTGTATTATTTTGTAACTTACATGTACCAAAAGTTGCTCTTTCGAAGGAAGGACCCACAGGACGCCAATACAGAGTTTATGCCTTAATGGAGAAAGCCAGATGGTCTATCACCAGGGAGAACAGAAAAATATCCCTGGTGTTAGGGAAAATTGACAAAGATTTGGAAATGAGAAAAGTCAAGTGCCGAGTCTCCCTCCAGTGTAGTTCAAGTGTGACCTCCCAGATATCTAGGGATTATCAGCTTTTACCAAGATGAGCACTTGGCAGGCATCCATCACTAGGCTCCTTGTACTCTGTCAGGGTGAAAGCTGTCAAAGTTCATGAAAATAGAAATGAATAGCTCTCATCTGAGGCAATAAAGATGAATTTATCTGGCAAAAATATAACTGATTTCTAATCTGTAGAAAAATAATAATGATCATAGCCCCAACCATTAAATATCACTGCCCATGGTAGTGATTGTCAAAATGTCATCTGACCCATCTGGTGTTCTCTCCAAGATGCCTTAGGGATTCATTCTGTCAGGATTTGTTTGCCCTTTGTACTCTCATTTTCTCACAAGTGTGTAGTGACACTGTCCTGAAGCTACCTGACTCAGATTGCTGCTATCACTGCTGTGTTCGTTAATGAACTGTGAACTTCTACATTCTGGCACTGAAAGACCTTCTCTGTTTTAATATTTTACATGGCAAGTACTGACAGACCATAGACAGAAGCTCTCTGAGATCTTTGGAGATTTTCAAAACTTAAGGGATCTTGAGAACAAAATCCTGAGAAGCCGCGCCTTGTAGAGTGTCAACTAATTCTCCAGAAGACATCTGTCAGCACGTCCCTGACTTATGCATCTGTGTGCAGATATGTGCATTCTCCTTTGAACTGCCTTAATATATTATTGATTTCTTCACTAATTAATGAACTAAATAAAGCACCTTTGTTCCTTTTATAGTTGCATGAATATCTTGTTTTTAAGTTAACAAGAATGTTTTAAACCTTGGTGTGGAAGAGTGATGGGTAAAATGTGACTGAGAAAGGACTTAAGGTCTGGATCACATGGTGGAGGGTACTGTAGAAGTGCTGGAAGGAGCTCAGAGCCTAACATAGTCATATTTGCCCTTTAAGGAAGATGTTTGCTAACCTTGATCTCCACAATAAGACGAGAGATGAAAGAGAGGAATTAGGTAGGTGAGAGTGTCAGGAACAAAGTGGAAGGATGAGCATGTTAAAGGGGAGATGTGGTGGGACCCACTGCTGTCTCTACAAAGGTCTTAAGAGGAACAGTCATGGAGTGAGAGGAGGGGATGCTTGTGTCTTCAGAATATTCTCATGCCAGCTGTGGTAGCAGCTTGTGATCCCAGCACTTGCCATGAGTTTCAGGCCAGCCTGAGCTGCATTACAGAATGACAAGAAAAAGGATGCCTGGAGAAGGAGGTAAAAAGATGAGGAACAGGCAAAGATTTGAATTTTTTTCATTGAATGTTCATTTCACTTTATTCAAGAAAAAGGTATAAATGCCACAGGAACGTAAGCAGGAGATGAAGTGGAGAAAGCAGGAAAATTTGGAAGACAACATTGATTGTAGCTCCATTGTGTTGCTGAGTATCTTCATTCACTGGTGAAAAGACTACAAGAGCCAGAGGCCCAGGATGCTTGTTGCTAGGTAGTGTGTCCTGGACATGAGAGGGAAAACTAACCCATGAAATCGCAACAATATGGTTGCCTAAACAAGATCAACACAATGACACCACCAGTCGGCATGCCAATGTGGACAAAGGGTCAATGGTTGCTGAGATGGGGAGAAGTAACTCTCTCTAGGGACAAACTTCTGCATAAGATGTCCAATCCCAAGTGGTCAGCTTTAGACACGTATATGAGCAACACTAAATTGATTCAATAGATTATATATACATGTGTGCATATGTATACACATATGCATATACATATAACAAAAATAAAGAAGAAATCATTAATATAGGGGTAACATGGGAGGAGTTTAAAGAGGAGAGGGAGGGATGGGAGTGATGCTCATATACAAAGTTCTCAAAAAAAAAATTTTTTTTTGAGACAGGGTTTCTCTGTGTAGTTTTGGTGCCTATCCTGGATCTCACTCTTATAGACCATGCTGGCTTTGAACTCACAGAGATCCACCTGGCTCTGCCTCCCAAGTGCCGTGATTAAAGGAATGCACCACTGCCGCCTGGCAAAAAATTATCTTCTTAAAAAGCACAATACGCTGGGCGGTGGTGGCGCACGCCTTTAATCCCAGCACTCGGGAGGCAGAGCCAGGCGGATCTCTGTGAGTTCGAGGCCAGCCTGGACTACCAAGTGAGTTCCAGGAAAGGCGCAAAGCTACACAGAGAAACCCTGTCTCGAAAAACCAAAAAAAAAAAAAAAAAAAAAAAAAAAAAAAAAAGCACAATACAAACATTAGAATCAAGATAGAGGTAAACAGATGTGGTTGGCCTATGAGCTCAGAACTTCCCTCAAGTTACAGTGTTAGAGTCAAAACAAAAATATGAACTAAAAAATATTTCTTGGTAAATACCACCAATCTGATGGTCCCACGGGCACTCAAGTCTTGGTCAGAACATTGTCATGAAGCTTCCATGTATGGAGATCATGCTGAATAAGCTGTCAGCAGGTTGCATTTGCATGAATAGCTACTGCAAAAGCAATCACTCCACAGGCACCCTTTGGCTTCTTTCTGTGTGCATCAATGGTTTTTAAAGCTTTACTTTTATTTTGTGTATGATTGTTTACCTGTATGCATGTCTGCATACCATGCATATGCCTGGTGTCTGCAGAGACCTGAGGACACTGTCAGATCCCTTAGAACTAGAGTTACATGGTTGTGAGCTGCCATGTGGATAGTGGAAACTGAACTCTGAAAAGCAGCAGTATGTTCTCTTAAACATTGAGCCAGCTCTCCAGTCATGTGTTTTGTTATTTGTTTGTTTGTTACAGGTGTGTGTGCTTACTCTTGCTATTAAGATAATAAGTTCTTTGTTAAATTTTTTAAACGTCTTGACTGGGGAGATAGCTCAGCAGTTAAGAACACTGTCTGCTCTTATAGAGGACCCCAGTTTGGTTACTAGCGCTCACACGGTAGCTCACAGCCGTCTGTAATTCCAGTTCCAGGGTTTCTTAGTTACTCTTTTTTGCTGTGAATATTCATCATGACCAAGGCAACTTATAGAAGAAAACATTTAATTGGGCTTGCTTATAGTTTCAGAGGGTTAGTCCATGGTCATCATGGTGAAAAGCTGACATATTGCTGCATATTGCTGGAGCAGTAGATGAGAGCCTTACATCTTGATCATAAGTAGCAGGCAGACAGAGAGAGACTGGTCCTAGTGTGGGTTTTTGAAAACCTCAACCCCCACCCCCACTGACACACCTCCTCCTTCAAGGGCACACGCCCTAATCCTTCCAAACAGTTCAGCAACTGGGGGTTAAATATGCAAATCTATGAGCCCACGGGGTTATTTTTGTTCAAATCATCACAGAAGGGACCTGATGACCTCTTCTAACTACCTCCTGTGCATGCAATCATAGACACACTCAGGCAAATCGCCCCTCCACACAAAATAAAAATTTTAAAGCCCAATATTCAACTCATGTCTTGATGCTGAACATAATATTATCTTAGTACTATCCCATTAATAAACTTTCATATGTTCTTTCTGTAAATTCCTAAATAAAGATGGACATTAAACAGACAAAAACCTTAAATGTCTTAACCTGCACACGGACTCTTTTTCAATTATATCCTATATAATTCCTTTTCATAGTATTTTTATCTGTTCTTTGAAATTTTTATACATTTATAGTATGTATTTGGATCATTTGGACATATAAGATTTAAAATTTTATATTCATGGAATAAGTAAGTTGATAAGAAATGAAAGATGAGCCAGGCGATGGTGGTGAAATCCTTTAATCCTAGCACTCGGGAGGCAGAGGCAGGTGAATCCCTGTGAGTTCGAGGCCAGCCTGGTCTACAGAGTGAATTCCAGGACAGCCAGGACTGCTACACAGAGAAATCCTGTCTCAAAAAACCAAAAGAAGAAGAAGGAGGAGGAGGAGGGAGGAGGAGGAGGAGGAGGGAGGAGGAGGAGGAGGAGGAGGAGGAGGAGGAGGAGGAGGAGGAGAGAAGAAGAAGAAGAAGAAGAAGAAGAAGAAGAAGAAGAAGAAGAAGAAGAAGAAGAAGAAGAAGAAAGACAAAAGGAATCATTAGTGATACAGGCAAAACCACAGCAAGGTTTTGTTTTGTTTTGTTTCTTTTTTCTTTCTTTCTTAGAGGGCTAACCAGTAGAGTTGAAGATGGTGCAAGAGAGTTTGTAATGCAAGCATAAGAACCTGAGTTCAAATCCCAGCATTGGAGTATAAAACCAGGCATGGCTTCACATACCTGTAACTCCAGCCCTGAGTGATGGAGACAGGCAGATCCCAGGAACTTGCTGACCTCTCGGTCTAGCCAAAATGGTGAGCTTCAGACTGAGTGAGAGATCATATATCAAGGGGGAAAAGTAGAGAGTGACAAAGCAGGCCACCAGAGCTCCTCTGGCCACCTGTATGGGGTGGGGGTCTCCAAGCAGGAGCTTCCTCTCATCCCTCACTTTCTTCCTTGTGCTACTGTAGCTACATGCGTCTGTTCAAGTTAAATCTAATTTACATCCCACATTTTAGTGGCTCTGAAATAGGGATGCATCTTATGGCTAATAATAGAACATTAGTTTTGTTTGTATGTTTTATTTATTGTTTTGAAAGGGGTCTCATACTGTAGCACAGAATGGTCTGGAGCTCACTGTGTAAACCAGGCTAGCCTCCAAGTCATAGCAGGCCCGCATCAGCTTCCCAACAACTGGCATTACAGATGTGAGCCAAATTAGCAGAACTCTTTATCTCTCTGTCTCTCTGTATCTCTGTCTCTCTCTCTCTCTTTCTCCCCCTCCCTTCTTCCCTGCCCTCTTCTTCCCCATCTCCCTCTCCCCCTCCCTGCTACAAAAAGCATTAATTTCTTTTTATTATCAATGGTGTCTCTGACCCTTTTTCAAAGGGACAAATACAGAATAGATTTTCTCCTTTGACATTCTATCAAGAGACAGAAACAGACAGGACAGGAACAGAGTACCCTCGATTGGTTGAGAGAGGACTTTCTTTGTGTGGGGCACAGAGAATGAGATACACAAAGCCCCAGGGTTTATCCATGTTAAGTTAATCACCTTAGAGAGGAGGAAATGAGAGTACTTGAGTCACACACCTTGCCTATGGGGATCTCTTCCTAGCAAACTTAGAAGATGTGATGAACCAGAAAAAAATTGAGGATGCTCAGCAGAACCTGACCTGGAAGAAAAAAATATTGTCCTAATTCCTATGAATTATTAAACTTTGTCCCCCAAAGTAACTGAGGTACAGAGTCCACAGTAATTAAGCTCTTTCCTCTGAGCCAGTCTTAAAAGTCCAGGCTTTCATAAGAGGCAAGTCCCCAGTCACTGAAAGAACCCTCCAGAGAGAGGAAGCAGAGGGGCTGCCTGCCTAGGAGAAGCAGGGACAGAGGGAGGCTATGAGAGTTTGAGTAATGGCCAGAGACAGTGTTACTGAGAGATAGACAAAATCTGTCCTGTTTCCAATGCTCAGTTCATCCTTCACCCTGCCCTGCAGAAACCTTGAAGAGGAACTTAAAAGGAGGTTCCAGTAAGCCCTTAGTGTGACTGTCAGCAGCCACACCCAGCCATAGAAGGACCCCCGGTGCTGGAGTCACAAATACAAAGACCCTGTGGAAGCTGCAGCAAGCCAGATACAGGTACTGTCTCTTTAAGAGCTGGAAATTGTCAATTCAGCTAGCCCTGCCTGGAGACTTTGGGAGAGGTCCATTCAAAGGAAACTGAGCCAGGCACTATCCAGACTTAAGCACTGCATAAAGGACTTGCCTTGATTCTCCATCAATATTACTAGACGGCAGATGGAATCTGGAACCGCCATATCAAGATTTCAGTCTTCTGACAAAAGTCTAAGTCTAAATTAAAGCAATTTACCTAAAACCACTATGCTCCCTTAGATGTCATCCCAAAACAAGAGAAAAAATCCTGGGTGTGGGGTTATATTAGTCAGGGTTCTCTAGAAGAACAGAACTTATAGAATGAATTTATATATATATAGGGGATTTACTAGAAGGGCTTAGAGGCTGTGGTTCAGCTAATCCAACAATGGCTGCCTATGACTAGAAGGTCTAAGAATCCAGTAGCTGTTCAGTCCATGAGGCTGGATGTCTCAGCTGGTCTTCAGTATACATCAGAATTCCAAAGAAGTAGGCTCACTGCTAGCAGAGCAAAAGCACACAGGCAAAAAGAGAAAGAGAGTTTCCTTCTCCCATGTCCTTTATATTGGCTGCCCGCAGAGGGTAGCCAGATTAAAGGTGGGTCTTCTTCTCTCATCAAAGATCCAAATTAGAAATGGATCTTCTTCCTAATTAAGAAAAAATCTTTCACAAGTGTGCCCAGTCATTTGGATTTTAGTTAATTACAGATGTAGTCAAGTTGACAACCAAAAATAGCCATCACAGTCAATGGTGGTTAGCCTTCCATCCCCTGGTAGCTGTAAAAGTAGAGGCTATTTTGGGCTTGGAAGTATTGCTCTCTGTCAAGGCATCACACTAGCACATAGTAGGTATTTTCTACATATTTATTGGCCAAATGAAAGAGGATATACCTTTTTAGAAGAGTGGCTACTTCTTCTCTTTTCTTTGTTCTAAGAAAACTCCTTAGGAAAATGTATAAACATCGTCTCCTTTCTCGGCCTTTCAAATATCTGGCCAGGAGTTCTGTTGCATCTGGAGACATGCTAAGGAGAGGTGAGGAATAATTAACCCCTGAATGAGATAATGTACTTATCCTTCCCAAAATCTGCTCTTCCATGCAGCTACTCACAGAAACTCAACATGTGGCTATCCACTTTCCCAAGTACCTCAGAGAAGTGCAGCTTTCCTTTTCCTGCTCTCTCTCTCTTTCTTCTCTCCAGTGCTGGCCAAAAGCCAGAACATGCTTTACTGGACACTCTGGGCTTTCTCACTCTTTCTTTGAAGCTATTCCAAATCCTTCTAGCATGTGGCTGCTTGCCGGCCATGCAGCTGCTCACAGGTCTCCACTGCAAAAGGCATGGGTTCATCTCTTCTCACCCCTTCCCCCCTTCCAATTGCTGCAGGAATGTTCAGCTTGACTGTCCTCTCATTTTTCTTTCAAACTCTAAAAACATTGCCCTTGCACTTTCTTTTGAGTCTGTTTCTAAATTCTTTTATTAATGAGACTAAGAACCCAAAAGAGGAAATTCTAATTCCCCCCGCCCCGAAACATGATAGAAAGGAGAGATACAACACAGACAGAGGGAGACCATGGAAGGTCACATGAGAAAGATGACTAGAGTTCGGGAGACACCAACTCCAACCTTAGTGCTGGATGGACCTCCAGCCCCAGAACCTTGAGAAGATTAATGTCCCTGCCTGTGGTGCGTTGTCACAATAGCTCTGGCCAGTACAGCTGCTAGGGTTGTTCCCACTGTTTGCAGTCCTTAAATGACAAGGCTCACAGTATCCTTGCAAATGGGGCTGAGCAGACTACAGTGCTGAAGGGCAGGATGGTTGTGAGGGGCCTGGACCCCAGGATTCACCAGACTTTAGAGTCCCACCCTGTACTTCTGCTGCTAGCCCCTGGGAGAGATAGTCTCCCTCTTTGTGAGTTCCCTGTTGCTCTTGTTTTGTTGTTGTTGTTGTTTTTAATTTTTCAAACAATATATTTTGATCATATTTCTCCTCCCCTAACTCCTCCCAGATGCTTCCCACTTCCCAATTCATCCCATTTCCTGTCCCCCATTCTCTCTCTAAGACAAAAAATATCCAAACAAAACAAAAGGCCCACCAAAAAAATTACATTTTGTGTTGGTCAACTGCTGTGCCTGGGGCCTGCCCTGGAGTGGGGTTGATATACCTGGTGACACTCCATGGAAGAAAACTGAAAATTCCTTTTCCAGCAGATATCCATTGCAAATAGCTTCGTTGCTGGGCGTGGGCCTTTGCCTCTGCTTCCTTTTCTGTGTTGGGATTTCGTCTGGTTTAACTTGTGCAAGTCTGGTGAGTGCTATCACAGTCTCTGTGAGTTCATATGCATATCGGCTCTGTTGTGTCTCAAAGGCATCCACCAACTCTGGCTCTTACAACTTTTCTGCTTCCTCTTCAGCTTCAGCGTAGATCCCCAAGCCTTGAGGGGAGGAATGTGGTAAAGCCTGATGCTTTTGTATAAAGATGACTATAGCCATCATTCCCTAGTAATTTTTCTGTAAATAGAATTAATTTATGACAAGGCAGAAGCAGTTCTAGCTCATCCAGCCTTCCCTTTCCTTCCTCTGGAATTCCCACCCATACCTTACTTACCCTTATATGACACAGCTCCCCTAGACTCCATGCAAGGAGGCCACCCTGTGTGCAGGGTTAAGCCCTCCTCCTCAGCCCCCCCAGAACTACCTACCCAGAGCTTAAGATAGTATTTTGAATTCAGAAATGAATCCCAACCTCAGGTTCTCACCAAAGATGCCTTCCTATCAACGTGGCAATACTCAGAGAGATTTGTGCTCTGGTCTTAAACTCGGGTCTCCAAAGCCAAGGGTTACATCCATTCTCTTGCTAAAGGAAGAATGACCTTGGACTCTGAATGTTAAAACAAATACTGTTCAATGCCCATTTGTGTCTCCTCTACATCTTTGCACTTTTCCCTTGCTGGCAGGTTTCTACCTGTAGCTCCTGCCTACTTTTTCCAAAGCCACCGCAACAAAACCTCTGAACAGAGAGGGAAGGGTAGGTGGGGTGAGGCAGAAGAGGAACTGGGTCCAGGGGGCTATTCTAGACTGTCAGAATAATTGCACAGAGTATTATACCAGCGCAGGAAAAAGTAGAACCCAAGAATGTGGCACTACTGCTCTCTCAGCCCGCAGTTTGTCTCCAGCTTGGAAATGGGCTTTTCACATGGGGAGTATCTTAGTCAAAGCTGAGATAAAATTCCTGATAGACCCCAGCCCAGCCTGTCTTCTAAGCAATGTCTTCCCTGACACAGGTTATATCTGCCCATCAACCCTCAACATACGCACCCAGTCCCACAGCTACTAACATGAGCCAGACTTGGATGCAGCCATGGGATTTGCACAGCTCAGTCACACCTACTATCTTCTGCGTTCCAACAGTACAACTCAACCCCCTCCACATATGCATTCCACCTAGCACTCGTGGGGGGGGGGGGCTGCCCTGTCCCTTGAGGGGCATAATGATGGCTGAATGCTAAGTAATAGAGAGAGCCCACCTTTCTCCTAATAATGACATACCAGGGTCCACATTCAGCATCTCTAAAATCATAGCTCCGAGTGAAACCCAGCTGGCTGGAAGGATAGATGGACAGAGGAAAGAAACTATGCTTTTCCAGTATTCCCTTGGGTTTTAAAACTTATCTTAGGGAAAACTTGATGGAGGGAAGGGGAGGTTCAAACATGAGGTACACATGAACCTCCTCTTGGACTTTCCATTCAACAGAAAAAAGGGTCCTGGGTTCATGTCAACATCTAGAACAAAAACTGTCTTGTCATCTTCCAGAAACATAGTCACAGTGAGAAAACTGGTAAACAAGAGGCAACCCTTGTTGGTTAAGACCAGATTCTTACACCAGTAGTGTCAGCACTCCAGAGGCTGCCACAGAAGGATCACTGCAAGATCAAGACCAGCATGAGTTACATAGTTCCGGGGGAAATAGGATGAGACCCTGCTTCAAAAAACAAAAAACAAAAAACACCCAGAACAAAAGACCCAGGACCTTGAGCAAGCTCACCAGTTAATAACTTAATTGTCTCACCTGAGGACAAAAATAGTATGGCTTTCAGAGGGCATAGGGTAAGGAGGTTAGATGAGTAAATACCATAAATCTCCTGAAGTATCCTAGGCTTCAGGAAGGGCTGGGTGTCACCAGCACACAGCTCAGCTGCATAGAATGAAGGTAAGGAAGGGCATCTGTAGGGGGCTTCAGGGCAGGGTGAAAAGTTCCGGGTTCTGTGACTTTAAATAATAGCAGACCCCATTCAGCAAGAGCTAAAGGATGCATTTGCTTATGAAGCCTGTGTCCTCTAAAGGGGTCAATCTGTAACCCCAGTTATTAAGCAGGGAAAGGCTGTGTCTTCCAGGGTAGGCCTCTTAGGAATTGCCCAAGCAGAACTCACTGTTTGCCAGGGGAAAGGAGAGCAATGATGAGGCCCAGGACAGGACGTGAGGATCAGAAGAAGCCAGACTCCATCGACACTGGCAAGCCATTTAACCTTTCTATGCCTTAGTTTCCTCCTTGAAAAACACATATGCTATCCTTGCTTATTTAAGCTTTGATGAGACAAAAATGGGTTCATCTGCACAGCATACCTAGAACACTGCTTGGTCCACAGGGTCCCCCAAGAGTCTGGATTTCCAGGGAACATCCTCTGTGACACCACTGTTCTTGAGAAGCCCGATGCCCTCCCAAGCCTGCTCAGTTACAGCACATCTCAGTTGCATTCCTCCCCTTGCTCCCATGGTTTCAGAGGTGTAAAACACCAGCCCCTGTAAAGACCAAGTGAGGAATGATGGGATGAAGGAAGTAATCGTGAAAACTGTGGCCCCCACTTTCACAGCCCCTCCCCCAAGGAACATCTTTCCCAACCAACAACAGCAGCAGGACTGCACCAGGACCCAGAGAATAAACAAAACGCAACAAAGTGGTCCATAATTAGAATGGCAATAAAACCTGAGGGGAGGAGGAAAGCAGTGAACTCTATTAATAGTGCTAATAAATGTTCCTGGATAATACCACTGTGTTCTGAACCTGCCTGTGGGAGGTGTTGCTTACACTCATTTGCATATTAATTTGGAAAGAAAATGCTGGGTTCTTTCTGCTGGGATAAATCAATTCCAGTGGAAGTTCTCAGATGGGAAGCTGCTAATTCTTCTTCCCTTTTCTTCCCAGCAGGAAGACACCCATTTGCTGCTAGGAAAATATTTTTTAAGAGCCACCATGATGTGAAAAAAACTAGGCCAGAAAACTACCAGCAAGTGCATACCTCGCAGATGGCAGGAGCCATGCTATGATTTGTAATGTCCAGCTGAGTAGAGACTCAGGAGCCAGGGGAACCAGATAGACCCTGGCTTCTCAGAGCAAGAATGACCGTTATACTTTGAATCCTGGTATTTGTTGATTAGTACTACCTGGTAATGGAAAAAGAGCTGAAATCCAGGACCAGACTCAGTCATGGGAGGCAATACAGTTAGAGGTACGTCTGCCATGTTGCCCTAATGAGATCCATAGCTCATAATCTGGAGCAGGGAGTTACAGACTATATGAAGAAAGTACAGGAACACAACCCAAGGGCAGCCAGCCAGGTTAAGAGGCAAACCAAAGAATGTAGTAAAAGAGTACACTGGCCTAGTAATATTTTTGGAGCATGTACTGTGCTTTGAATGCTATCAAATCTGGAGAACAGAGGTGACTGAGAAAACATGCTCTACTTCAAGAACTCCATCTAGTCACAGAAACAGGAATGTAAATGGTACAAATGATAAAGAGCCATCATTCCTCTGCTTGCAATTCCAGGTCTACCATTCCCCAAACTCCCCTCCTATTTCTCCTGCTGCTTATGAGATCCATCCACCCCACCCAGGTTCCATCTTGGGGCTGTTAGCACCACCCTATGCACACCCAGCAGAATCCCTTCACGTCTGGAATTTCAACTTTCTCCTCTGCACCAGTCCTCACTGTTGGTCTCAAAACATGGTTTTTCTCCCTATGTCATTCTCAGATGCACACCATGGACTTCCTGGTAATACAACCCATAGTCTAGATGGAGAAACTGGGGCTCAGAAAGATTCAGTGACTTCACCAAGGCCACACAGGTAGCAGGTGGTAGAATGACTGTGTTACTCAAGTCTATGCCTTCAGAACTCAGGAAGCATTCTGCTGACTAGTTGGCATTGCCCTTAAAAGCCACGATGGACACCAGGAAGACCCTCACTCAGGCAAGATGCCTGCAGACAGACACAGGACAATCGCTCCTCCCAGACATCTGGATCAGAGCCTAAGCTTGGGTGGGGTGGGAGCTGCCATGGTGGCTGACAGAATAGGATGAAGTGGGATATTCTGGATGCAGGAAGGGAATGGGGGCTATGTGACTCTATACAAAGGTAGGCTCTTCTGAGTGGTGATTTCTACTGATGTGACATCATCTACTCCATATGCCATGAAGTTAGCAAAGTCACTAGGCTTTCCCAGTGGACCCGATAATCAAAGATAGGTCATAGAGGATCCCCTCCTTTCAGAAGAGAAGGCAATGCTAGGAGAAGGCAACACCTATTTTAGCAATTTGTAGCCAATAGCAGAGCTGGGGACAAACGTGGAGCTCTCAGACCCAAAGCCAGGTGTTTGCTTTAAAACCCAACATTCTCTTGCTAGCACAGGTGAAAGGTAATTTTGGGCAAGCTTTAGTACATCCTTGAAGAGAGATATTAACAAAAATAATTTGTATTTTAATAAATTGCCAGATATTGTGACCGATATCTGTAATCTAGCACTTGGAGGGTGAGGCAAGAGGATCACTGCAAGTTTGAGGTAGACTGGGCTATAAAGGCAATTCTAAGGTTGCCTAGGCTACAAAGTTTAAGATGTTATCTGAAAATATATATATAAGTAAATTTAAGGTCTTGTTGCTAAAGCTCAATCCTGATACTCTGAACTCAATGCCCTGGAGAAAAAAGACAATGAACCCTGGGTACCATGTCACACCACTCCAGTCTGCTGAGTACATATCCTACATCACTTCTCCAGAAAAGGAGCCATTCTGTGTAGTACAGCCTACATGAGCCTCGCCTCTGACTGCCGTCCAGGTCCCCAGTACCTTCCCTGTCCACTCAGTGTCCACACGTCCTTACATGTGTCCTTACTCAGTGTCCACATGTCCCTACATGTGTCTTGTACAGTGTCCACACGTCCTTACATGTGTCCTTGCACAGTGTCCACATGTCTTTACATGTGTCTTGCACAGTGTCCATATGTCCTTACATGTGTCCTTACATAGTATCCACATGTCCTTACATGTGTCCTTACACAGTGTCCACATGTCCTTACATGTGTCCTTGCACAGTGTCCACATGTCCTTACATGTGTCCTTGCACAGTGTCCACATGTCCTTACATGTGTCCTTGTACAGTGTCCACATGTCCTTACATGTGTCCTTGCACAGTGTCCACATGTCCTTACACAGTGTCCATATGTCCCTACATGTGTGCTTGCACAGTGTCCACACGTCCTTACATGTGTCCTTGCACAGTGTCCACATGTCCTTACATGTGTCCTTACACAGTGTCCACATGTCCTTACATGTGTCCTTGCACAGTGTCCACATGTCCTTACATGTGTCCTTGCACAGTGTCCACATGTCCTTACATGTATCCTTGCACAGTGTCCACACATCCTTACACAGTGTCCACACGTCCTTACATGTGTCCTTACACAGTGTCCACACGTCCTTACATGTGTCCTTACACAGTGTCCACATGTCCTTACATGTGTCCTTACACAGTGTCCACACTTCCAGTGTGGCAGGTGCAAAGGGAAAGGCTCTGGGACCAAGCAGCTCATAATCCAATTGCAACTGTTTCCTGCAGGAAACTCCCCCCTGGACTTCATATTTCACCGTCACCCCTAACATGGACAGCAGAGTATTCTGTCCCTGACAAAGCAATCCAAAGATCAGGAATCAGATGATGTAAAGACAGAACACTAACCCAGCATGGTGCCTCACACTTTTAATCCCAGCACATGGGAGGCACAGCCAGAGAAGATTTCTGTGAGTTCAAGAGCAGCCTGGTGCATATTGTGAGTTCCAAGATAGCCAGCACTACATACTGAGACCCTGTCTCCAATATAAATAAACAAACTAATAAGTAAATAAAGACATAGAACACTCCTCTAAGTACAGAGAAAAAGTCACCCTATCCCATCCTATGCCTTCTGTCACCCTACAAGCAAGGGAACTGCATTTGTGGCAGGGCTATTCTGTTCAATATATTTAGAACATTTTCCCAGCACAGACTAGAGGTCAAGCCATAGATTATTTGTTCAACATAAGCTCTCCCAAGCACAAGACAAAGTCAAGGTAAAAGAATTTAGAAGTACAGAGTAGAAGGCCCACAAGAAAGAACATGAGCAGATTGTCAAGATACAGAATGCAAAAATCGGTGACCTGAGACATCAGATCTCAGAGCAGACAACATTGGGGCTGGCACTTGGTGGTGTCCTTGTCAGGGAGAGGTTGTGAGCAGGCTGGTCCTTGCAGCTTGGACCCCCACCTGAGAACACAAGGTCTCAGCCAGCAGGTGAGCAATGGGGAAGGAGGACTGAAGTCACAGCTGTCTTCATGACTAGCCTGTGGGGATCAGTGGACCCTGATCCCTGTCTCCATGGCTCAGACTGTCCATAGGTCCTCCCCATCATGGATTTCCTGTGGCCACCTTTACCAGCATGGCCTTGTGCTCAGGCCGGATGTCATCTCACTCCCCGGCTGCAGAGGCATGCTGCATCAGTGGCACTCATGAGGAAGGAGGTGATTAAGCTCCTGGTTTTGTTTTCACAATGCAAAATTTGTTAACTTGGCACAGGTGACAGGCTGTCTCTGTGTCACTGCACAGGTTCCTTTAATTGCTTTCACTGTGTGTAAGCATGTGTGTGTGTGTGTGTGTGTGTTCTGAGAAAGGTTTGATCTGCTGACTTTGACAGAAATGACAGTGATTTTAGATGATGACCAATTCATGCTAGACCCATCCCCTGGAATGGCTGCACATCAATCATCCCAACCTCTGAGAGACACTGTGGATGGGGGAAGGACACCTCTCTGAGAGTGAGGAAAAGGGAATTCTGGTCCACATTTTTCCCCTAACGTAAAAGCAACAAAGTGAATAACAGCAGCACACCAGCTCTTGAAAGGGTTTTTTTCCATTAATTTCAATGTCACTGTTTAAAGTATCAATGCAAGGTGAGTGTCAAGCCCCGCTCCAGAACAAAGGAAGAAGGGACTAAACACTCATCTTGCAAGTGACCATTTTTGTCCGACTGCCTACCCAACTATTAAATGTATGCCAGCCTCAGGAGCATTTGGATATTAGAGGGGTACCCCCAGTCAAAATGATAAAAGGGAGGTTAATGGTACCTCCTTCCTTCTTCACACCCAGAAAGGTGGCCTTCCCTATATGGGCTACATAGTGTGAATGCCATATCATTCAGACCTGGTGAATCCAAAGGCAAGAGGCTGTGGCTAACAGCCTCAAGCAGTGAACAAGAGGAGGGAGGTGCACTGTCAGGACCTAGCTATTCATATGTCCAAGTATATTGAAGCATGGTGACCTCAAAAAAAAAGACAGACTGTGTTAGAATTCCTAGTCACTCCCCCATGACCACACATGCACTAGCAAGATGCTTAGTCATCCCAGGGCCTTATGTCCTACATAATCCGTGTGCTGCGTGATCATGTAATTTGCGTGCAGTGTGATCACGTAATCTATGCACATGTGTGGCATAGCTGTATAAGCCCTTATGCACATGTGCAGGGGCAACCTGTAAAAAGTGGGTTCCACCTGTCCCCCCTCTCTTCCGTCATGATTTTTCCATAGGCCTAAGCACCCCTTTCTGTTCCCTTCCCTTAATAAACTCTTACAGTGGATTTTGTTGTGACTCGTGGCTTTTCTTGCATGGTAAATAGCGCCGCTTAATGAATAACATTGCGCCACTTAATAAATAATAGACTGGCCATCAGACTGATAGTTGTAGATGAGGTCATCTAAGTGGAGAGTTGGTCATATTGGGACCCTGAGGAAAACTAAAATGAGGAGAGAAATGAGAGACTAGAGTCCCAGTGAGCTCACTGAGATGCCTAATGATCTAGTCTTGGCCCTCCAGCCCCAGTACTTCATTGGTAAGGTATCACACTGTGCTCACTGCTCGAGGCATCTTAGTTTTCTGTTTTTTAAGAATAAGCCAAAATGAATAACTTCTCTAATGGTGTACATGAAGTAAGTAGAATCTTTAACCCCAAAGGAGAAAGAGGGCTCTGGGTGGCTCTGAGCTCACTGTTGACCACAGGTCAAAAGGATGTTCACATACTTACACAAAAGATGCTGGAAACATACAAATCAGGCATGTCAGTGAAGGTCACAGCTGAGGCACAGGCAGTGTGGGGATGGAGGACACAGACAACAAGAGGTATTAGGGAGCAAATGTAGAAGCCCAAGCATGTGTCAGGATAAAGCAGGCACTCTCAAAGGACATTGTGAGAAACATTGTAGACCAGAGAAGACTAAATGCAGCATGCTTCTCCCGATGGGTCATACAGCAGAAAGATCATGAGTGGCAAGCTAAGGAACTGTTCATGAAGTCTTAACTGCTCAGGAAGTCTACTAATGCACCAAAGTCACCCTTTTATCATCACCATTTACCACATAGCACAGCAATGCACAGTACAGGCAGGGGGCCGTGGGTGACTCCAACAACCCCACCATCATGTGGAATTAAGATTAGGGTCCTGCTAGGAAAGAAAAAGCCCATTGCTTTCTCTCTGTGACCTCGCTAGGCTTGAACCACTCAATAATATGATGTGGGAAAACATAAAAGCAAGGAACGGTGGCCTCTCTGTGCCCCTGAAATTATCACCATAAATCTCAACTCTAAAGTTGAACAATGTTTTCTTTTGCATGGATGACCCATAATTACAGAACAGTCACCTTGTACCTAGAGTAGCTACAAAAATGATTTTCATTTGATGGATTCTCTCACCCCCTCCTCACCAAGCTATGATTGGTCCTGTCCCTTGGAGCTCCAGAAGGACCACCTGCCTTAATAGCAAAAATTCTGACCGAGGAATCCAAAAGAAATGGGGGAGAAAGCAAAATGAAACTGACCAATTATGTCCCTTCTCCTTGCTCCTTCTCTAGATTTGTCAGTCCCTAAGAACCAGCCTAACATGTGACTATATGGAAGTAACTAGTCCAACCCTAGATGGAAGGACTCATTCATTCAACAAGCTTTTATTGAGGACCTACTCTGAGCTATTTGAAAATGTGAGATGGACCAGAACCAGCAGTAGCCAGGGAACCATGCTTCACCAAACTCCAGTTGCAAGGGCTCCTGGTGAGTCAAACCCCAGATGCTGAAAGTGTGGCCTTAAAGTCTTCTTCCTCACTGATCCCCAAGTCTTATAATACCTCTTGAGAGCATAAACATATGCTTGCTGTTGTGGTTGAATATGAACAGTCTCCTAAAGGCTCATGTGTTGAAGTTATGAGTCCCCAGAAATGTTCAAAGGTGGGCCTTTGGGGAAATGATTGGAATGACTAGGGGTGCTACCCTCAACATTGAATTGACTGATGAGTTCAAAGCTAAGTTGGCTATTAGGAGGTAAAGCTTAGTTGGAGGAAGTCACTGGAGGCATGCCCCTGAAGGATATATCTTGTCCCCCTTCACCTCTCACTGCATACTTCGAGGCTACCATGAGGTAAGCAGCTTTGCCTGCCAAACCTTTCTACCATGATTGGCTTCCTTACCACAGGCCTCTCAACAATGTAGCCAAATGACCATAAAGGGCAACCTGAGATAATGAACTAAAATGAGCCTTTCCTCTTCTTAAATAGCTTCTTTCAGGCCTTTTGTCATAGCAATTAAAAGTTAACATTAACCAAAACCCATCTGTTTGCTTTATTTAAAACCCACCATTGCCGGGCGGTGGTGGCGCACGCCTTTAATCCCAGCACTTGGGAGGCAGAGGCAGGCGGATCTCTGTGAGTTCGAGGCCAGCCTGGGCTACCAAGTGAGTTCCAGGGAAGGTGCAAAGCTACACAGAGAAACCCTGTCTCAAAAACCAAAAAAAAAAAACCACCATCACAGCAAAACAAAAGACCACACTGACCAACAGGAGTGCAAGTAAGCCACCCACCCATTCTCTTGGTGCCACCCCCCATGACATTATCCTCAACCCCTCTCACTTCCTCATCACCATGCCCCAGGCCCCAACACAGGCAGAGACTACCTGCAGGGGCCACACAGGCCACCAGAAATCAAGGTATTTCTCCTGCCTGCAGATCTCCCCAACTCTCTTGGTGCTCTCCCACTCTATCCCCAATTCCCCCTCCCTTCATTGTCAATGTATCCCAGGCCCCAACTCATGTGGGGAGTCCCTGCTCAACCACATGCCACACTGACCCGAAGGCCAGAGAGGAAACAGAAACCGAGGAACAAAACACCCATTAAACAAAGACAAACTCAGAAATCAGCATCTAGACCTACAATCACCCAAACCCAAATGCCTAGACACCAGCATAAGAACACAATCAACAACAGCCAAGGCAATGTGTCACCACCAAAGCTCGGCTATCCTACTACAGCAAGCCCTGAATATTCCAACACAGCAGAAACACAATAAAACAACTTTAAAACCAACTTTATGAAGATTATAGCGGTCCTTAAAGAGGAAACAAATAAATCCCTTAAAGAAATTGAGAAAAAGACAAAAAACTAGAGGAAATGACTAAATCCCATAAAGAAAGCCAAGAAAAAGCGAACAGTTTAAGTAAGTGAATAAAAGTGTTCAAGACCTGAAAATGGAAACAGAAGCAATAAAGAAAACATGAACTGAGGGATTTCTAGAAATGGAAAATCTAGGTAAGCAAACAGGAACTACAGATGCAAGCATCAACAAAAGTATATACAGGATGAGAATCTCAGGCCATAGAAGATACGATAGGAGAAACTGATATGCCCTGAGGGTATGAAAAGGGAGAACAAGTCACACGTGCCATGAAGTGAAGGAAGGATCTCTCCCCTTACCCCTCACTACCTGCAGTAGGTAGGATACCTGACCCAACCCCTCACCAGCTACAGCACTCAGGAGAATGGGCCCTCTGCCTCCTTTGGGCAGCATAACAGAGTTGACCCTGAGGACAGGGACATGGGTAAGCCAGCACTGAGTACATGAGAGGGACATAGCTGGCGCCACCTCCATTGGCCAAGGTGTGGTAGTGGGGATGAGGGAAAGATGCCTTCCCCCTTCCCCTACTGCCTCCAGCTGGAAGGGAGCTGAACCCTTTACCAGTTGCAACACTTGGGATAGTGGACCCTGCACCTCATCGGGGCAGCACAGTGGAGCTGACCCTGTTGACAAGGGCACAGGTCAGCGGCCAGCAAATGTGAGCATGGGAGACCTGGCCACACCCCTCACCTGCCACATGGTGGCATGGATGGGGAGAAATGCCTTACCCCCAGCTGCAACACTAGGGAGAGCAGGCCCTATACCTCACGTGGGCAGCACAATAGAGTCAACCCCATTGGTGGGTGTGTGGGTGAGGGCCTGAAGTCGTCAGTATGGAAAAGCTATCCCCATTACTCATCTGTCATGTGGTGGCATGGGTCGGGGAGAGATGCTCCCTGCCCATCAACTCCTGAGACAGGTAGGAGAGCTGGCCCTGAGGTCAAAAAGGCAGAAGAGCTGCCCCTGCCCACCACAAGCTGCAACACAGGAGAAAGCAGCCTCTGCACCTCTTGTGGACAGCACAATAGAGTCAACCCCATTGGCAGAGGTGTGGGCAAGCCTGCTCTGATATTGTGAGCATGGAAGACCTGTCATGTGGGGTGGCATGTGTGGGAGAGAGATGCCCCCCAACCCTGCCCATCAACACCTGAGGCAGGTAGGAGAGCTGGCCCTGAGGTCATAAGAGAAGGAGAGCGAGCCTTGCCCCTCATCTGCTGCAGCACTCAGGAGAGTGGCCCCTGTGGCATGCCTGAGCAACACAGTAAAGCCGGCCCTGAAGGTGTAGGTGCAAGAGATCCAACCCTGAGGACATGAAAGCAGGAAAACTAGGCCCATCCCTTGCTCATCACTGAAAGGGGTGAACTTACAATGCAGGAGAGCACATCCTGGTGGTGAGGACAAGGGAGAGCTGGCAGGATGACCAACTCTACAACTACCCAGGCCCAGAACCAGGGTTATGTGTTGGTCCACCCAAATATCCACCCCATCTATGATCTGCTGGAGCACATGAAGGGATCGGTCCTGCAGACCCAAAGCTGTAGGATTTCCACAATACAGGGCAACAGCAGGATAACTAAGAGAAGTTCCAGTGAGGGCCCAGCATTGATAGTGCAGCAGAAACCAGAGGCCTTGAACCAGACCAAAGACTCTTTGCAATGAACATTTACAAATAAAGATATATGGATAAAAGGGTTTACTGTGTGACTCACTGTGTCACACTACAACTTCCATGATGAGAATCTGCCCCCCCTTTTATCTCTGTTCTTTTTTTTCTCTTAAATTTTATCAGTTTCTTTTTTCACTTTCTTTTTATTTATTCTTTGTGTCCTTCACATCACGCCTCTCAATCCCATTCATTTCCCACCCCTGAGTACGAGCCCTCTGCCCATGCACAGTCTCCTTCTGCTGCCTTCAGATCAAGATGTAGATATCTCAGCTCCTTCAACAATACCATGTCTGCCTGCATGCCACCATGCTTCTCCCCATGAGGATAATGGACTAAACCTCTGAAACTATAAGCCAGACCCAATTAAATGTTTTCCTTTATAAAACTTACCATGGTCATGGTGTCTTTTCATAGTAATAGAAACCCTAACTAAGATACAGAAGGAACATTGCCAAATTCATTTTATGAGGCCACAGCCATGCTGATACACAAACTACACAAAGATTTAACAAAGAAAGAGAATTACAGACCAATTTCCCTTATAAACATAGATGCAAAAATATTCAATAAAATACTTAAAAACTAAATCCAAGAACATATCAAAAAGATCATCTACCATGACCAAGAAGGCTTCATCCAAGAGATTCAGGGATGGTGCAACATATGAAAATCAGTCAATATAATCCACCATATAGACAAACTGAAAGAAAAAATGCATGATCAGTAGATGCTGAAAAAGCCTTTGACAAAATCCAATACCCCCTTATAATAAAAGTATTGGAGAGATTAGGGAAACAAGGGATATAACTAAATATACTAAAGACAATTTATAGAAAGCCTATAGTCAACATCAAATTAAATGGAGAGAAAATCAAAGCAATTTCATTAAAATCAGGAACAAGATAAGGCTATCCATTCTCTCCATATCTATTAAATATAGTACTTGAAGTACTAGCTAGAGCAATAAGACAACTGAAGGAGATCAACTGGATTCAAATTGGAAAGGAAGAAGTCAAAGTATTATTATTTGCAAGTGATATGAGAGTATACATAAGCAATCCCAAAAATTCTACCACAGAACTCCTACAGCTGATAAACACTTTCAGCAAAGTGGCTGGACACAAGATTAACTTTAAAAAAAAAAAGCAGCCCTCCTATATACAAGTGACAAATGGACAGAGAAAGAAATAAGGGGAACAAATAGCCCTTCACAATAGCCACAGATAATATAACATATCCTTGGGTAACTCTAACCAAGCAAGTGAAAGACTTGTATGGCTAGAACTTCAAGTCTTTGATAAAAGAAATTGAAGAAGATATCAGAAGATGGAAAGATCTCCCATTCTCAAGGATCAGCAAAATCAACATAGTAAAAATAGCCATCCTGCCAAAAGCAATCTACAGGTTCAACACAATCCCCATAAAAATTCCAACACAACTCTTTACAGACCTTAAAAGGACAATACTTAAAATCACATGAAAAAAAAAACCCCAGGCTAGTTAAACAATCCTGTACAATAAAAGAACTTCTGGAGGTATCACCATCCCTGATCTTAAACTCTACTGTAGAGCTATAGTAATAAAAACCACATGTTATTGGCATAAAAACAGACAAGTGGATCAATGAAATGAAATTGAAGACCCAGATATAAATCCACACACCTATAGACACCTGATTTTTTTTAATAAAGAAGCTAGAAATACACAGTGAAAAAAAGAAAGCATCTTCAACAAATGGTACTGTTCTAACTGGATATCAGTATGTAGAAAAATACAAATAGACCCATATATATCACCCTGCAAAAAAGTCTAGTCCAAGTGCATCAAAGACCTCAACATAAAATCAGATACACTAACCCTAATAGAAGAGAAAGTGGGGGATAGCCTAGAATGCATTGGCACAGAAGATAACTTCCTGAACAGAACACTAATAGCACAGGCACTAAGGTCGACAATTAATAAATGAGACCTCATAAAATTGAAAAGCTTCTATAAGCCGAAGGATACCATCAATAGGACAAAACAGCAGTCTACAGAACAGGAAAAGATTTTTCACCAACTCCACATGTGACAGAGGGCTAATATCCAAAATATATAAAGAACTCAAGAAACTAGACATCAACAAACCAAATAATCCAATTTTAAAATGTGGTACAGCACAGGCAGGGGGAAGACACCCACAGCTTGATCAGCCTGGGCAGGTACCATTACAGTGAGCAAGTATATGGTGGAGAAGTGGGAGAAAAAGAGAAGCAAAGCAGTTTGTGTGCTTTGGAGAGTAGCAGAACTGAAGAAGCAAAAGTGGTGAGGAAGAAATTGATGTAGGTGGCCTGTGCTGCCACCCAGGGCCACAGTGATGTCTAGGCCCAGGGCTGCTGCCAAGGGCCATGTCTGGGTCCATGGCCTTACCACAGGTAGGGTCTATGTGGATATCCATGGCTACTGTTACCACCAAAGGCCATGCAGATGCCCAGAGTCGGGGGCACCACCTAAGGACAAGTTGGTGTCCGGGAGCAATGCTGCCATCATGTCAAGCTAATCTGAGTGGTCTTCGCTGCCACCCAGAGCAATGGTGACACCCAAGTCTAGGCTGCTGTGGGTCTGTGTTGATGTCCATGGCCCATGTTACCACCAAGGGCCATTTGAATCATGTGTGTTGAAAACCAAGGACCGTGCTGAGCTAGCCCTGCCCTCTGCTGGCCCTGGGAGATTTGACCCTGCCCCTCAAGTTGGCTGCTACAGCAGGAAAGCTAGCCCAACCCTACACAGGAGAGCTGGCCCTGATGACCCTGGCACTGGGAGAACTGGCCCCACCCCTCACCATGGGTGCAGGAGAGCTGCCCCTGATGTTGTGAACACAGAAAAGCTGGCTCTGCCCCTCGCCTGAAGGGGCAATCTGATCAAAGGCCTGAACTGACCAACTCAGCTACCACTCAGGTCTGCATCCAGTGCTTTGAGTTGCCCACTCAAACGTCTACCCCCTCTATGACTACTGGACCTGTGAAAGGACTGGTCCTGTGGAACCAGAGCTGTAGGATCTCCATGACTCAAGGCAACAGCAAGATATCTGAGAGGAGTTTCTCTGAGGGTCCAGTGTTGATGGTGTACCAAAAGCCAGAGTCCCTGAACCAGACCAAGAACTCATTACAATGAACAATTGCAAGCAAAGCTGTTTGGGCAAAAGGGTAAACTGTGTGATATACTGCAGCTCCAGAGGCCACCAGGAAGAATAAAGAGGTGATGGAGAGGTGGGAAAGACAGGAGCGAAGTGGTGTCTTCTTCTTCTTGCTATTTTGTTTTTGTTTTTAATTAATATTTTTCTTCTTTATTCTTTTTTGTGGGTGGATACTATATGGGTGAAGGACAGATATGGAGAGACTGGAAAAACTGTAGGATTAGGGTATATGATATGAAATTCCAAGAAAATCAAGAAAAAACTATGTTTAAAAAAAATGGGATACAGATCTAAACAGACAACACTCAATTGAGGAATCTCAATGGCTGAGAAACACTTAAAGAAATGTTTAACATCCTTAGCCATCAGGGAAATACAAATCAAAACTACATTGAGATTCCATCTTAAACCGACCAGAAGAGCTAAGATCAATAACACAAGTGACAGCTCATGCTGATGAGGATGTGGAGTAAAGGGAACAGTCTTCCATTGCTGGTGGGAGTGCAAACTTGTACAGCCACTATAGAAATCAATATAACAGTTACTCAGAAAACTGGGATTCAATCTACCTCAAGACCCAGCTGCACTACTCTTGGGCATACACCCAAAGGATGCTCCATCCTACCACAAGGACATTTGCTCAACTATGTTCATAGTGGCTTAATTCATAATAGCTAGAAACTGGACACTGGGAGGTGGTGACGCACACCTTTAATCCCGGCTCTCAGGAGGCAGAGCCAGGCGAATCTCTGTGAATTTGAGTCCAGCCTGGTCTACAAAGTGAGATCCAGGACAAGCTCCAAAGCTACACAGAGAAACCCTGTCTCGAAAAAAGAAAGAAACTGGAAAAAAAATCTAGTTTGTTTCTGGAATTGACTCTCAACTGACGAATGGATAAAGAAAATATGGTACATTTACAGAATGGAGTATAACTCAACTGTTTAAAAAAAATGACATCATGAAATCTGCAGGCAAAATGGATGAAACCAGAAAAAGAAAATCATCCTGAGTGAAGTAACCCTGACCCAGAAAGACAAACATGGTACATATTCACTTATAAGTAGATATTAGCTGTTAAATAAAGGATAACCATGCTACAATCCATAAACCCAGAGAGGCTAAGTAACAAGGAGAGCTCTAAGGGGGATGCATGGATCTCCCTGGGAAGAGGAACTAGAATAGATTTTGAAGATGGACTGGGGGTGGGTGGGGATGGGAATAGGAGGGATCAGGCAGAGGGGAGGTAGAAGGAGAGCATACAGGGAGAGATAACTGGAATTGGGGAGCATTTGGGGGTCATGTGGAAACCTAGTACAGTGAAGACTCCCAGGAATCTATGAGGGTGACCCTAGTGAGGGTTCTTGTAATGGGGGATATGGAACCTGAACTGTCCTTCTTCTTAAACCAGGCAAGGCTCCCAGTGGGGGGACTGGGACACCAACCCAGCCACAAAACCTTCAACCTACAATCTGTCCTGCCTGCAAGATGTGTTGGGGCAATGGTGGCACAGAACTTGTGGGAGAGGCCAACCAATGACTGGACTAATCTGAGGTCCATGCCATGAGTGGAAGCCCATGCCCAACTTTTCCTGGATGACAGGAACCGAAGGATGGATAGCTCAGAGACCTAGGGTAGGTGCCTAGCTCATTCATCATCAGAGAGGCTTCCTTAGGCAACTGATGGAAGCAGATGCAGAGACCCATAGCCAAACATAGGTGGAGAGAGAACCAAAATTGGAGATCTCCAATGGGTCCCTTGCCTTAAAGCTTGGAGAACTGTTAAGATCAATCCACATGAGTCTATCTAATAAGTAGGGATTTATTAAGATATAAATTGAGAAAATACACTCACAAATACAGAACCTAGTAAACAGCTGAAGTCATCCTCTGTTCTGATGGGGAGCAATCCACCTGGCCATCCAATAACACCAGGAAGCAGGAAGCAGGAACTTGTGACCTCTCTCCCTTTTCTTTTAAGAGGCTACATTCAGGCTGTATAGCCCAAGGTCAAGGGTGGAGCAAATACCACTACAGGTAACCCAAAGAAAGAGAGAGGGGAAGAATTGTAGGAGCTAGAGGGGTTGAGAACACCAGGAGAACATAGCCCACAGAATCAACTAAGAAGAGCTCATAAGAGTTCACAAGGCTGAAGCAGAAATCACAAAGGCTGCAAGGGCCTGTGCTAGGTCCTCTGCATATATTTTATGGTTGTTAGCTGGGTGTTTTTGTGGGACTCCTAACAGTGGGATTGGGGTGTCTCTGACTCTTTTGCCCACTCATGGGACCCTTTTCCTCCTATGGGCTGTCTACTCCAGCCTTGATATGAGGGTTTGTGCCTAGTCTTATTGTAACTTGTTTTGCCATGTTAGGTTGATATCCCTGGGGTCTGTTCTTTTCTGAAGGGAAACAAAGAAAAAGTGGAAATGAGGGAGAAGTGGGGTGAGAATGGAAGGAGTAGAAAGAGAGGAAACTTCTGTTGGGATGTATTGTTTGAAGGAAGAACTAAAAATAATAATAATAAAAACCTCCATTGCTCCCCAAAATCCATATCACAGTCAACAAACCTCAGTCTATGGGCTAAGTCCAACAATCACCTGTTTTCCTATGTAAACTTGCACTGGTACACCACCACACTCACCACACCATCAAGGATGGCCAAGGATACTTCTTTGCTACCATGACAACAGTGACATGTAGTGAACAGTAATTCAGACAGACTGAAAAATCCAGAGAGCCAAAAACACTTACTCTATGTCGCTTCACAAAATCAGACTGCTGTCTTCAGGAGAAAGCCCACACCACCAAGAGTGGCATCAGCATATCAGCAGACAAAACAGAGCCTCCGTTCCATTCTGGGTTCCCTGAGTCCTGCATGGATGCAGCCTGCCAGTCCTGCAGGATCTCCTCTCTGCTCTGTTCTCTGCTTGGCTAACTTCAAGATTGCACACAGAATCAGCCCACCCTTCCCTTCTTCTATCTCCTCTTCTCCTTATTCCACTCCCACGAACTCAGATAGTCCCCACCTCCCTTCCTTCCTGATTACCCTCTCTGGCTGCTATCACCCTAAAGGTGTCTCTCCCTTCATCTTTCTTCCCACTGACTTGACCTGTGGGCAGATCTGGTCTCCAATGGAGGGTGCGCTGGTGCTGTCTTGATTGTCATTGGCTCCAGGCAACTAGCAGAGGATTGGACTCCAAGAAAGTTCTTGATTATGTAACTGGAGAAGACAGTGTGCCTCTCTATTGCTTTTCTCAGTTCTGTGCTCCCCGTGATAAACCAGCCTGCCTCTATCTCAGACTTGAAAGCCATCTTATAGTAAAGATAAACTAGGTTCACTCTGTTTACAATTAAATCTGTTTCTCAAGGATTGGGCTATGCTCCACCTATAACCTTAACTACAAATGGTTCTATACTGCCTGTTCCAGGAAGCAGCAACCATGCCTTTGTTTCAAAAGGTTACTATAAGCACTTGTTGTTATGACCACCTTGCAACCATAGTTTTGTTTCAGGAGGTCATTATGACTAACTTGTTATGCTATGTTCTGCTTCTGTCAGCCCACCTATTTGCCTGCCAATGTCCCATTTGGAAACCCCCTACTCCAGAGCTATTAAAACCTTTATCTCACCCATGTCCAATGCTGATCTCTTGAACCCCACCTTTAGGAGAGACAGCTCATGAATGTGAATTTAAAAAAACTTGCTCTAGCCAGGCGGTGGTGGCGCACGCCTTTAATCCCAGCACTCGGGAGGCAGAGGCAGGTGGATCTCTGTGAGTTCGAGGCCAGCCTGGTCTCCAAAGTGAGTACCAGGAAAGGCGCAAAGCTACACAGAGAAACCCTGTCTTGAAAAAAACAAAAAAAAAAGAAAAAAACTTGCTCTAATTAATTTCTTGCTTCAGTTAATTTGGCCATGACTTTGGTCAGTGGTCTTTTTCCACATCTGTGGGATTAACATCCAGTCCCTCCTCCTATGTAATTTCCTGCTGGCTCAGAAAGAACAGATACAAAGAAACAGCCCAAAGAGAACATTCCAGTTACATAAACCATACCTGGGGTGGGGTTGGGGGAGCAGTGCAAGGCATTTGGGGACTGACTTGTTGCTAGAACACAGCTGAGGCCAGAATCAGGGAAGTCCTAGAGTGGCCTCTAAACCAGACTCCAATCAGACAGCCCACTGGAAGGCCACCTGCGGACACCTTCCAAAGGTGACTCAGAGTCAGCACCACTGCTCAGGTTTGACTAACAGCAGAAGGGAGGAAGGTATTCAGGACTCACAAGCATAATCTCCATAGCTTCAATGAGCAAGGCTAAGCACTGCCCCCACCCCCCAGGGAAATGGTGAGTGAGGGACAGTGACAGGTCTTAAATTCTCAAGAGAGCTGGGGAGATGGCTCAGTCAGTAGAGAGCTTGCCTTGCATGAGGATCTGAGTCAGGATACCCAGAACCCATACAAAAAGCTGGGCATGGTGGTCAGACACCTATAATTCCAGTGACAGCAAGATAAGAGGCTAAGACTGGAGGTTTCCTGGAAGCTTGCTGGCCAGCTAGCCTAGCCTACCTGTGGAAGCTCTGGGTCAATGAGAGGCATTGTCTTTAAAAACAGGTGGGAAGCTCCTGAGGACCTTCACCCAAGATTTTACTCTGACCTCCAAATGTGTGCACCCATACACACATGAGTACCTGCATACACACACACACACACACACACACACACACACACACACACACACACACACACACACACACTTAAAAAAATAAATCCTCAAGAGTGCAGAAAATATTTATGTAATAAACTATCTGAGCAGCCTAGGATTCTTTCCCTTCTGTTGTTCAAGTCCCACTCACTCTCCGAAAGAGCTAGGCTGTCCTGAACTGGACCTTAGACTCATATTTTAGGTCTAATGGACCCTGATTGGTGCTGACTTCATGAATTTGAGATGGTCACTTCTACTCCTAGTATTCAAATTGCTTCTGGTACCAGGGTAGCAGTAGACTTTGGGAGTCTTTAAACACATGGGAATGAAAAGGAGGTCCTGGTCTGTAGGGTCCCATAGGGGTTTCTAAAGCCTTAACTCCTCTTGGCAAGAGAGACACATGCTTTTTGCTCATCAAAGCAAGTGAATGGGAGTTCTAGATGCCACATTGAAAATAAAATGCTTCAAAATTCCTTTCTAGTTCCAGTGCTTCAGTCTTCATGCAATTTCAGCCTTTTCCCACCTCCACCCCAGTAACAGGGTAAGTGATTTGGTTTTACTATGTTCCCTCAAAAATTCAAATGTTGAAACCTTCTGACCAAGGTAGGAAGAGGTGAGCCTTTCAGAGCTGGTCAGGTCAGGCCTTGGGGGCTCCTCTTTTATGGATGGCATTAAGGCCCCTAGAAAAGAAGCTCCACCCAATTTTAATTCACCCTGACAATGACTCTACTGTCACATGAAAGTCCTCCCTTCAGAGGACTCAGCCTTCACCACCAGACAACTTAAACTGCTAGCATCTTGATGTCCCAGACACATCTGTGTGGACAGAGCAGACTGGCCACCAAGACCCTGCCAGGGCACATCTAGAGATAGCATTGTCCTACTTTGTTAAACCCAGTGTCCAGAGAGCGTCAGATTCCAGAAGGTTCTGACTCATCTAGGGCCTAAGCTCACCTCTCCTTCTAAGTTTCTGTGGCTTTCATTGCCACAACAATACCTGCCCACCAAGGACTGTCCTTGTCTCCATCTTCTCTTCAACACAACCTCGGTGTGGACATCAAGCCCTCAGCCCACATTCATGGTCTCAGCATGAAGGCTGGGGCTCAGCATCTTGCAGTCCATGTCCAGCTGGGCCTGGCTCCTCACAAAAAAATGCTTCCAAAGGAGGGGACAATCTGGCCGTGTCTTCTGTACACACACTCTGACCTTCCACACGACACTGCCAGGTTCCTGTTTGGTCAGGCAAGGCAGGCTGTAGTTTACTTCCAGGGTGCCCTAAAGGAAACCCAGGCATGTGACCTTTCCAGGTCTCATAATGCACAGTGTTTACATGGGCACAGAAGAAAGTGCTGCCCAGCTGAGCTTCTGTCCAGCCATTAGGCAGCCTGGGTCTAGGGCTTGTGTGGAACCATCCAGCCTGGCTCTGACACCATGGCTCCACAGGGTTATCCTGAGTGCACTCATATGCCCCACTCCAAGTTTGTCCCAAAGTGCCAGCCCGTTATCTATAGCATCTTCACCCACACATGTCCCCAGGCAGGATAGGAACAGAATAGTAATTGTCAGTATCTGCAGATTGTCAGATAATAGGAGACAGAGAGAAAGCAGGTTCCATGGGCAAGTATGATTGAGGAACCCTCAGTGGGACAGAGCCATGCTGGTTTCTTTGCCACTAAACTTCTGGAAGCCTTGAGTGTGTTCACACATTCTAGACATCCACTGAGAGAGCACTGTTGGAACTGATGAACACATGAGACCTTGAGTGTGCCCACACAGTCTAGACACCCACTGAGAGAGCACTGTTGGAACTGATGAACACATGAGACCTTGAGTGTGCCCACACAGTCTAGACACCCACATATCAAGCACAGGCAGTACATTTGGCACAAGGAATACATCAGTCAATAAAAGAAGCCAAAGGAAAGGATTGTTTGTTAATGACAGACACAAAACAGAAACATAAAATAAAAGTAATAAGGGGCTGGAGAGATGGCTCAGCTCTTAAAAGTACTGGTTGCTCTTCCAGAGGACTGCAGTTCGACTCCCAGCACACACATGGTGGCTCACAACCATCCATAAGTCTACTCCCTGGGAATCTAATGCCTTCTTCTAGCCCCCATGGGCACCAGGCATGCATGTGATACACAGATATACATATAAAAAACTTACATAAATAAACAACTATTTTTAAAGAAATAAGTCATACAGGACTAGAGAGATGACTTAGATATTAAGAACCCATATTGCTCTTATAGAGGACCCAAGTTGGTTCCCAAGGGCCCACAGGGGGCAGCTCATAAACACCTGTAACTCTAGCCCCAGGGGGTCTGATTTCCTTTTCTGGCTTCCATGGCCACCTGCTCTCATGTGCACATACCCATACAGACACATACACAATTTAAAACCAATTAAATCTTTTAATGATAGAGAGGAAGAATATATGTGAGATGTTAGAAGGTAGCGCATTCTACTGATTTTTATTTTTAAAAGATTTTTGGCCAGACACGGTATCAGCACATCTATATTCCCATGAGAGAAGCTGGGGTAGATGGATCAGGTTGTAAGACCTTATCTCAAAAAAATTTCTAAAAGCAAAGTAAGAAGAGGGATTGGGGTAAGCACAGAAAAGGCATGTGATTGCGATTTCGAACAAGGTGGTTATAAGAAGCTTTGTGGGGAGGCATGAGATGAAGGCATGGCAGACTGGAATGACTCTGCCAGATCCTGGGCATCAGCCTCTGAAAGAACTCTACGTCTCAGAAGCCACAAGGGCCAGAGGAGGAAAGCGGTTAATGGGAGAGTAACGGGATGAGGAGGAGAGGAGACTGGATATGTCCAAGTGTCTCCCCACTGGAAGAAGAAGTCACTCACCCAAGATCACTTCGATGCACATGGTTTCATACCATGCTAACTCAAAGGCAGACAGCTGCCACAAATACGGGGTCTTGAAGTTCTGTGTGTAAGCCTGGGCTGTACCCAAGTGTGCTCCTATCCAGAAAGTAAGTATCCTCAGACCCTGCCTGCTCCCACCAACCAAACCTGCCCATCTTTGTCTCATCCCTAGTCAAGAAAATATCTCAGGACTACAGGACAGTAGACATTAGTCAGACATTCTGAGCAGTAAATGCTAAACTTAGCCCCACCTTTCCCTAAACATAGGCACTAATTTAGCATCCTTCTCCTGGCTATTGTGAGGCTTCCATAAGGAAACATTAGTGACTGCATCTAACGAAGGCCTGTCATAGTCAGCCTGTCTGTATGCAGGTTTCTTTCCTAGCTTAGCCTTACCTCTGCTTCCTGTAACAAGTGGGGTGGCTTGAAGCCACAGGCCTGAGCTCATCCGGCCTGCTGGCTCTGTAGAATGGGGAGAGAGGGTCTGCTGTCCAAGGCTTCAGTCCCTGTCTTGTCCTCTCTTGGTCTTTTCTATACATGTTCCCTTCTGTGTCCTCACCTCTTACAAGGTTGTCAGTCATGGGATTTAGGAATCTCCCTTCCCCTTCCAATGAAGCCTATTAGGCAGGTTCTCATCCCACAGAGTCTGTGCCTTTGGTTCTCTTCTGCTAGCAAACCCTTCAGTCCCTGGGCCCAAGCAGTCCAAATAATGCACTCCAGCATGACTTAGAATAAAGGAAAGATGTTTGTTTCCCAGACATTTCCTATTCTGGATTATCCCAGGGCATCTCTGGAGGCTAAGAATGTGTAGACTGGCTATGTGGACAAAAGCAAAAGGTGTGTTCCTAGCACCCACCTGGGCGACCCATCCAAGAGCACAGTCCATCAAAGCTGAGGCCACAGTGCCCCCTGGCTGCCTGCTGGAGCCCATGCCGCAGCTCCCTTGTGTTCCCGCAGCTGAGCACAGCGGCGGTGGCTGTAAGTGAATTTAGCATCAGCACAGTTATTTAAATTGTTTTAATTAATCACAGATTGAGCAGTAAATGAACCACTAAGTGGAGAGAGAGCACTTGGGAGCACACAAGAGAGGTTAGGGGAGGAAGGCAGAGCCTAGGTGGTAGCCAGAAATAGAGAGTGCTTCAAGGACAGGGGAGAAGGCTGCAGGTAGGTGGCTGAGCTCTCCTAGCTCCCAGCTGGGCTCCTGGCACCAGCCCCGGGCAAGACTTGTGGAAGCAGCAGGTGTTGGGGAGTGCAGAGCTTGAGGGCTGAGGGATACCTTCTCCCTGGCATGGAAGGACAGAGCTTGGAGCCTTGGGCATGAGGAAAATAGAAAGCATGGAGGGAGGACAAACTTGGAATGAACTCCTGTTTAGCATGTTTACACTCATCACCCATCATCTCTTTCTCTTTTTTCTTTTCTTTCTGACAGTCTCATATATCCCAGGTTGGTCTCAAATTCCCTGTGCCGCTTAGGATGATCTTGAGTTTCTGATTCTCCTACCTCTACCTGCAGAGTACTGAAATAACAGACCAGACATGATGTCATCACCTTGTTTTTATTCTGTGCTGGAGACTAAACTCAGCACACACTACCAAATGAACTACTTTCCCAGACTCATCGTTTCATGTCTGGCCCCTGGTAGATGGCACTCCAGTGGACAGCCACACACCCAAGAGCATATGGGCAGCATGGATTCTACTTTTGTTTGTTTGTTTGTTTGATGAAGGCACAAAGTTGGGCAGGTAAGGGAGGAGGGATGGATATTAGAGGAGTAGGGGAGGGGTGAATATGATCGAAATACATTGTATGAAATTCTCAAATAACTAATAAAATTACAATCAAAAGTCAATTTGAAGCACCAAGCATCCTCTAGCCAAGGTCAAGAGCTCATGGCAATACCTCAGCCCTGTAGGGCCACCTGTGCCCGCTTCCTGTCTGCAGTACCTGAGGGCCCCTGAAATGGATGAAGGCTGCTGTTTCTTGGAGCCCCTCATTTGTAGGATTCTGTTTTCTCTGTAGAAGACATTTCCATGACTCTCTAGACATGCCTTTGTAATCTGTAAAATAGGTTTCTCACGTTGTATTGAATTTCACACAGGACGGAGCAAACTGCAGCCCAAGGCCTGTTTTCACACACAGCCTACAAGCTAAGAATATTCTTCCACATTTCTAAACTGTCAAAAAATACAAAGAAGAAGAATATTTCATGGCACATGAAAATTCCGCAAATAAAACTTGATGGGAATGCAGCCAGACTCCTTTAAGCATTGCCAGTGGCTCTTTGAGGTTTGGAGCAGAACTAAATGGCTGCGGCAGACTTTGGGCAGCTAGGAGCCCTGAAACACTTGCTTTCTGGCCACGTGGAAGGTCTGCTGACTCTGCTCTGCATATCACCTGTGAGGCACTAAGAATGAAAACTGACTCAACCACCATGCTCTCGTGTTACATAGTACTTAGTTTCTAATTTATTAGAGGTTATTTTAGGAGCTGAGAACATGGCTCAATAGGTAACAGTGCTTGCTCTGCAAGCATTAGGATCTGAGTTCAAATCCCCAGCACACATGTAAAAAGCCAGGTGTGCCTGTCACCCCAGCACTAGGGGGCAGAGACAGGCAGATACTAAAAGGCTATTGACCAGCCAAAGTAGACAAAAGGGTGAACTTCTGGTTCAAGGAAAGACTCTGTGTAAGGAAATATGATAGAGAGCAATGGGGAAGAAGCCAACGTCTCTGATCTCTGCACGCACATGTACAGGCTCATACACCTGTACACTTGCATACATGCACCATACACATACTACACATGACACACACATATTTCTTAAGGTAGCTAGGGCAGGCCTAATGGCATACACCTTTAATACCAGTACTGGCAGATAGAGGCCCGACCTGGTCTACATAGAGAGTTCCAGGCCAGCTATGGAAACACAGTGAGACTGTGTCTCAAAATTTTAAAAAAGTAGTCTTTGGTTGTCAGCCTCATTTTTCAGCTCTTTCCAGATAATACAGCCCCTTTTGTGCCTGAATCTACTGCCTGGGTGTTTACTGCAGGGGACTTGGGAAATGAGTGAGGCTGAGTCAGATAGGGGGCCTTCTGGTACTGTCCTCAATTTGGCATATGGCACCTCATCAGATCTCCACCACCACCTTCTGAGCTGAGCTCTGTACTAGCCATATATTGAAGAAGAGGAAACTGAGGCACAGAGAGACAAATGCAGTGCTCTAAAGTCCACAGAACACAAGTGGCATGGGCAAGTCCCACCCAGCAGCTCTGGTCCCCTATGCAGCCACCTCAGGCTGGGATCCTGCACTGTGACTGGCATGGCTACAGTTTGTTCGGATGGTCTGTTGAGCTGTGGGGCTGAGGAAAGGGCCATTGCTAGGTTCCTGACTCTCTGAGTCCCTTCATCAGTCCCCCTCTGAGAGTAGACTGAGGCAATGGGATGTCAAGCCTTTGGGCCCAAGGACTTCACAAACACCTGACAGCTCCTTTTTGTCTCCAGAGGACTGAAAGATGGTTCCTGAGATGTGCAGGCGACTCTTGGGGACAGGAAAGCTTCAAGACTCCACACCTATTTACGGGGAGGATGAAGCTCCTTGCTGAAGGTAGTTGAGCTGAGGTTTTCTTGGCTTTCAGACAAAATGATTCCAAGTAGAATCTGCAGACCTGCAGTACAGAGAAGAACCATGGGGACCTAGGGAAGTCACAGTTATAAAACTCACGTTCCAAAGAGTCCTGGAGCCAACTGAAGGTAGTTATAATCCAGGATGGACTCAAACTGCATCCCCCTGTCTCAGCCTCCAGAGTTCTGGGATTATAGGTATGCCACACCCAGCTGGTAGGCTTTGACAATGCCGAACTCGGGTCCTCACGGAAGCAGGGCAGGACATGCGTGCCGGATGAGCTTAGCATCTCCACTCAGGACCTACTGCACAGGATAGAGAAAGGAATAGCACTCCTGGAGCTGCCCCCTACTGATTCTCTGCATCCTTACACAAAGCTGTGTCTTCTCCAAATCCATTCCCTATTCAGCTGAGAAGAGTAACCAGTGTCTTATTGGGGCTCCAGGCAGGCAGGTACACTCTTCCTCAACAGTGCCAGCCATGCTATATGGCAGAGGATGGTGAGAGCTGGAGAGCCTTCTCAAGTCCACAATGCAGCCCAGAGCCTCACCCTCTCTATGTGACTTTGGGAAGAAACTGAGGCATCCCCTCCAGCATTGGCGTCTCAGAACAAATCACAGCTAAATACACAGCATAGGCATTTCACAAACTGTGGAAGTGGACACTGAGTTTTGAGAACAAGACAGTTGTTTATTTATCAAGACTGGGACAAGGCGGGAGTGGAGATGAAGATGTGGTAGTGAGTCTTTAGGTACCCAACCCAGCATGTGTCCTCACAGCTGCTTCCACTCTTGCAGCTAACCCCTCAGCAGCCTCCCATATTCCATATATCCAGCAGCAGGATAGTCTAATGCTTGGTCCTTTAGACCTAGCTGGGTTTGCTCTAGAAGCAGAGGGGACACACAGCAACACGTAGAGAAATAGAATACAGGACGACATCAGTTCAAGGTAAGGACTTCTGAGAAAACCAGTGAGTGTGGCTGCACACAGGGCAGGGTGATCTAAGGAAGTGTGATTAATCTTTATTGTCAACCTGATTGGATTTAAAAACATCATGGAAACAAACACCTTTGGGTGTGTCTACATGGGTTTTCCAGAAAGATTTAACTGAAGAGGAAGACACACCCAGAATGTGTATAGCCAGCACACTCCTTAGTCTCTAGTCCCAGGCTCAATAACAAGGAAAAGGTGAACTGACTAGTGGCATTTGTCTCTCTCTCCTTTGGGGCTCTGGACACAATGTGATCAGCCCTCACCCTCCTGTCACCATGATCTCCCACAATGATGGACTGTAAGCATAACAAACCCTTGCCCCTAAAGTTGCTTCCTGCCAGGTATTTGGTCACACAATGAGAGAAAGTAACAGCAAGGACATCTAAACAGCAGTCGTGAAGACGGAGGAGGGACTTCCCATGTAGAGGGGCCCAACAATCCTGAAAAAGACCAAGCTTAGTGGGTTGTAAGAAGTGAACTGAAAAAAACCGGGGAGGGCGATGCTGCTTGGAAAGCTAAAAAATAAAAATTAAAAAAAAAAGCAAAAACAAAAATAAAAAACAGATGTAAGTGGTGGTGGTGAGATCAGAGGACAGAATACAAGACAAGAAAAAGCCTCCACCATGCTGCTGCTGGGGGCCATGCTGTTTCATGTGGCCTGGGAAGCCACCTAAGGCCATGTTGAATTCTGTGGTCTGTGTTGCTCCTGACGGCTATGTTTGGGTCCGTGGTCCTGCTGTGGTCAAGGACTGTGTTTATATCTGTGGCCCATGTTACCACCAAAAGTCCTTGGCCTGTGATGCTGCCAAGAATTATGATGGCATCCACAGCCTGTGATGTTGCAGAGGGCCATGTAGATGTCAGTGGTCTGTACTGCCACCTGAGACCATGCTGTCAGGGTCAGTGGCATGTGCTGATGCTGGAGACCATGTGGATGTCTGTGGTCTGTGCTCCCACTGACTGTAAAAGGCAAGAAAGCTACTTCTGCAGTGATATCAATGACTGCAGTGTCACAACTGAGAAGGAGGACATAGAAGACTTCTGTGACAATCCCTATCTCCACCCCACCCCATCCCCCAAAAAAGGAACAGCCTAGTCATGAAACAATGGAAGAGAACTCTTTAAAATTGTGATAAAGATGCTAAAGTGTAGCTCCCCACAACTGATGGCTTCTGGTGGGGTGGATGGGGAAGGACTCAGTGTTCTTTAAGGGGCTGGCCACTGGAAGTTGACCATGTTCCAGTGAGTATATAGGCAACACAAATTGGACTTGTTTTCTTCTTCTTTTCTTTTCTTCCTCTTCTTCCTCTTCTTCCTCTTCTTCTTCTTCTTCTTCTTCTTCTTCTTCTTCTTCTTCTTCTTCTTCTTCTTCTTCTTCTTCTTCTTCCCCCTCCTTCTCCTCCTCTTCCTCCTCCTCCTTTTCCTCCTTTTTTAGGGGGGAGGTCAAAGGGTGGGGGTGGGCCTAGGAGGACTGGGAAGTGAGTGTGATGGGATGCAAGTGAAATTCTCAAATAATCAATAAAAATATTATTTTGGAAAAAACATATCAAAGGGAGAAAAAAGAAGAAGAGGAAGAAGAAGAAATAGGCTCCTCTAGCTCTAGGGTCACCAGGATTCAAGAAGGCTCTAGATATTGGAAGCAGGTTTTAATACTGATTCTCATTTAAATGGCCCAATCTGGAATTGACTGTAGGAGGAAGTGTGGCTGTCCCCACAAGAGGGAGTAGTGGCTTGTAGTGGTGACAGCAGAGTTGTAAGAGACTACTGACTTGGAGTATATTTTAGAAGCAGAGCTAACAGACTCCTATGAGCTGACATGGGCAACCAGATGGGTCCAGATTGGTGGCCCCAGAGGCAGTAGTTTACCTCCCTGCTCTGGCCTAGGTGGACCCTGTCTATACCACCCATGCTGAAAGCCTAGTTCCCAAATTGTCACTAACCATGGATACCCTGGCACCATTCTGCCTCCCCTCGATGCCTTCTGTAGCTGACACCTAAATGCACAATAGTTTCCTTCTTATCACACTGGCTGGAAAATCTGTCACTTAATTATGCAGATGAGGAAGATGCCCAGGGTCCATGCAAAGGATCTGTGTCTGTTTTGCCTCTTCTCTGAGCCTCAGAAGTGATGATAATTGTGATTTTCTGTTTTTGAAGCATGGTCTCATGTATCTGAGGCTGACCTCATCGTAGTCAAGGAAAACCTTGAACTTCTGATACTCCTGCCTCTACCTCCAGAGTAATGGGGTTACAAGCATGAATTCACACCCTGTTTACACAGTACTAAAGAACTGAGCTACATGCTCTGGCCTCATTGTGATTGTTACATAACAACAAGGTCATTTCTCCAAGCCAAAGGTCTTACTTAATGTGAGAGGTCAGAGCTTTTTCACTTTCCAACCCCCAAGACCTTCCTTGGAAACAGGATTCCGGCAGGTGTGACGAAGGTCATATGAGGTCATTCATGTGGGTGTACTGGCATGACCTTGTATGACCTTCGTCACACCTGCCGGAATCCTGAGACAGACACACAAAGAGGTCATGTGACAGCAGAGGCTGATAAGGGACTGATGCACTCACAAGCCAAAGAGAACCAAGACTTGTGCTGGCAACATCAGAGCCTCTGAGAAGGGACAGTAACAGGTGCCTCCTAGGGACCTGCTGTGCTTTGAAGATCTGTGCCCCAAATGCACTGAAATTTAGTTCCCCAGGTATCAGCATTAGGACCCTTGCCAGTAGATTAGCACAACTCTAGAAAGGACTTCGGGGAGTGAATTTACTCTCTTCTGCTACTCCAGCAGGTAAGGATTGTGAGGGCTAAAGTTATGTTTTAAGTTTTAATTGCTGCACTTAAGAGAGCTATAAAACAAAAAAGCCTCGAACCTGTAAGCCCCACTTGCCCAAGGACAGGTAACTTCCTGGAAGGCTGGGGGCTGTTCATGTAAGATAACAAGCTGTGTTCTCACTGCTAGGTTGGTTGCCCAAACTGCACAGGATGTGCTTAATCACACATAGGTAGGAGGTATATAGACAGGAAGTACATCAAGTTGTATGTTTGCCCCCAATTGCATGAAGGCAGGAAGTATGTATCCTTGTGGGTTTTTTTTTTTATAAGCCTTTGACTAATAAAATTCAGCACCATTCTCTGGGAATCCCAGGTATGGACCTGGCCAGTGCCTATCTTCCTGACCAGTATTTAATAAAGTTTGATTCAAATTTGGCTCAAATATTGTGGTCATGGTCTTTTTCTAGCCCAGTGGGATTAACAGGACCCCTGTTAATTAACAGACATAAGAATCTCATCACTTATGCCCTCCACCATATTATAAGCATGGAAAGGCCCTCACTAGATGCTACCACCTTGATCTGGGATTCTAGCCTCCAGGACTGTGAGAAATGACTATCTGTCCTATGTTGATTACCCAGGCTGTGGTGTTCTATGCCAGCACCATGAAGAGATCAAGGTGGGCCTCTGAGACAGCACAGCACTGGGGACACCTAGATTTTGAACTGCAGCTGCCAGAACTAAGAGAATTCATTGCTAGGGTTTTAAGAGACAACTCTTCATGGCCATCTGGCGCAACATCCCCCAGAAGTTAACAGCCAACAAAGCAGAGAATCATCTGCCACCCTGGGCATGGGGTAATGTATGGCCTCTGACTGACCAGTGGATGGAACTGAGTCGTGAAGTTTAGGCTGGAATTTGAACCAAAGTGTGCTAATGCATACACGCTGTCACATCAGTGGGTCTCTCACAGGACTCATGGTTGGATTTGCCTACTTTACAGAGCCATCAAGGTGTGGCAAGACTGTTTCTCCACTTTACACAGGGACACAGAAGCCCCGAGTAAGGACCAGGCCAGCTCTGCCTCAAAAGCCGGGAATCTGAGGTCTGAGGACATCCACAACCTACAGACTCAAGTTACAAAGCTCCTGAGTGGCAGCACCCTGGACAGTGCCTCCCTGGCCCCAGCAATCCTAGCTTGGTCCCCCTCCACTCCACAAGATGCAGATCCACATTCTTCATGTAGACTCTAACTCTGAGTAGTCTTTGGTCTACAGAGGCTGATCTGCCATCTCCTGAGGAAAGCATGGAGACCCCACACAATCGAGGAAACTGAGTCTCCAAGTTCCATCAACTGGCACCTCAGAGGCAGAGCCACACTAAGACTTAGGCCCTGTGACTTCAGACTAGTACACTTGCCTGGTGCCTTTGCCCCCCACCAAGGCTGCCCTCCACCAAGGCTGCCCCCCACCAAGGCTGCCCCACACACTGAGGCTGCCCCCAACTGAGGCTGCCCCACATACTGAGGCTGCCCCCCACCAAGGCTGCCCCCACACTGAGGCTGCCCCCCCCAAAAAAATGCCCCCTCGGATCACAGAGATGGACATAAGAGCACTTCACAATAACAGCATCTGAGCAAAGCTGGAGGGAGCATCTAGAGTCAGCCAGTCTGGACCATTCAGATAAGGAAATCTGATGCGGAGAGGGAGAGTGCCTTGAGCAATGTCACACAGCCTGGGAAGCCTGAGTCTCATCTCAGAGGATCTGATGCTCTTCCCTCAAAACCACAGCTACCTTATGGGTGTCTGGGTCCAGTCAGAAGATGAAACTTGCAGGAATTTAACACTGGGAATTATCAACTAGCTAGCAGCAAGAAGAGGACTAACAATGAAGAATAAAAACAGAAATAGCTGATGTGGATGAAGTGCAGGCTCCATCAGAAAAGCTGAGGCTGAGAAAGGCAGGTATGCATTTCCCGCCACCGCAAAGCAGGCTCAGACCTCCCTGGAAAGGGTGTGCTCAACACACCAGCCTGGTGGTGGCTACATGAGGATTTCACTTGCTGTTGCCGCTGCCACAACCAAGCAGTACAGGCTGGGTGACTTACACTTGGTACACATAGTACAGGCTGGGTGATTTGTGCTTGGTACACACAGTACATAGGCTGGGTGATTTGTGCTTGGTACACACAGTACAGGCTGCTGACACGAGTGACACACATCTAGAGCCACAGTTCTGGAATCTGGAAAGTCCAAGGTAAAGATGGCATACAGGCTTCAGTGTCTGGTGAGCGCCACCCTCTGTTTCTAAGAAGGCACCTTAACTTCTGGCCCTGTAAGCTCTTAAAAATGCTCCATAAAGTCTGGTAGAGGGGCTGGAGAGATGGCTCAGCAGTTAAGGGCAATGACCGCACTTTCAGAGGACCCACATTTGGTTCCCAGAAATCACACAGAGGTGTACAACTTTCTGTGGCCTCTGCAGGCACCAGTCATACATGTAGTGCAGACATACATACATGCAAAACACTTGTATAAAATAAATTTAAATTTTGAGCCAGGTGTTGGTGGCATACACCTTTAATCCCAGCACTCAGGAGGCAGAGGCAGGTGGATCTCAGTGTGTTCGAGGCCAGCCTGGTCTACAGAGTGAGTTCCAGGACAGCCAGGACTGTTACACAGAGAAACCGTGTCTCAAAAAACCAGATAGATGGATGGATAGATAGATAGATAGATAGATAGATAGATAGATAGATGAATTTAAATTTTAAAAAATTTTAAAGATGTGATGAGAGAGCAAAGGGGCCTACCTAGCTCCCTCCAGCCCCATCACAAGCTTGCTCAGGATTTAATCTGACCTTATAACTTAATTTCCTCCATATTATTACATTGTCAATTAAATTTCAACATGAATATGGGGGGACACATTCAGATCTCAGTAGGCAGGACAACTCTCACTGGTTGCTTCTCCCTGGAACATGAGCTGAGTCTCCCCCATATCTCTAGCAGGGAGGTTTACAGGAGCAGAAGCAAGAAACCACAGCAGGATCCTGGGAGAAATTCCTTTCCTACAGTGCCCCCTGTGGGTCAGATTTAGCATTGCATCCGCTGGTAAATATTTACTACCCTGAGCAGGAAAAGGATGGGTTGATTCCACTGATAATGTGCACAGGCCCCCACCCCGGATCAGAGAAAACAGAAGGCTCCTGGCATGATAGTCAGAGCCATCCACTGCTCAGGCCCCTTACCTCATCAGGTCCTATTTCCCATGAACACTGTACAAGTCCCCAATGGGACAAACTACTCTGAACTGCTTCTCACTGATGTACACACAGCATTGTGTTCTCTCCTCATCTAAAGGCACAGTTTTGACTCCTGATCTGTTCTTATCTCTGTTCTTAGACCTCATGGCATGTTTAACTCAACTAATCGTGGGTGATGAGCCATCAGAGGAAGGCACAAATATACCCATTTCACAGGCATGGGGGCCGAGGTTCCCAGGGCTGAGGCAATCCATGATGTTTCCCCTCATTCTCCCAGAGCCTCTGCCCTTACCCTTTTAGAGCTGCCATTCTGTGGCAAAGCTCAGTGCCCACAAGGTTCTTGCCATGGTCACAGTTGGGGAGGGTCATGCCATGCATGCCAGCCTATAAGACACTGCTCATGGTCACTTTGCTCCAGAGTCTTTGGTTTCCATATACAACCATGACCCCAGCTGGAATCTGCCCACTTCTAGTGCCGGCGCAATGTGGCTCCAAGCAGGCGCCTGGGGACCACTGTCTCTGAAGCCCCATCTGAGTATTAGAGTGTTTCAGGGGGGTTAAAAGACAAAATTTGAATCATTTACATTTAAGATATCCCAAATGACATCCCCATAGAGTTGCATGATGAATAAAAACTCAAAGTGAGCGGAGATGCCTGCTGCCTGACTGCACCCTCCCTTCTATAAAACTGTCTGGGCATCTTCAATTGGTTGGTTTGCAGCTCCTGGGTTCTGAAGGACACAGTGCTTCTTTTAAAGCTGATAAGCATTGTCATGTCCTCCAGAGTCCATTTGGACCCCAAGACCACTTCACACAGCCCTAATGGAGTAAGCTGGGGAGTTGGGGATCACGGGGAATAGGGAGGGTGAAGGGAAAGCAGGCAGATCAGGGGACTGAGGAGTGAGGACAGAAGTGAAACAAGGTAGGCTCGATGCCAAGGCCTGTCCCCTGAGGCCTGGCCATGTACTCTCCTCCAGGTGGATTCCCTCTGCTCTGCACCTCACTCAGTCCTTTTCTCTCCTAGATTGCCTGGTACCTCAGAGATCATACGTGAACCAGCTAAAAGCCACTTCCACAGCTTGCAAAACTGTGCACCTTCAGAGCTTCAGTGACCCCAGGAGAGCCTCTTGTGGCTGGCCACAGGCCCCAAACATACAGCCACAGCTCTGAAGCCCCATAGCAGTAATGAAGCAGAAAACATCACTCATGGCTTTAGGCAAGACCTCACAAAGGATGGTGTGTACCCCAACCCTCTAGACTGACAGACTGACAGGCAGACTGACAGGAGGCACACATGTCCCCTTCCTAGTGCACTCTGGGTGAACCAACACTCTGACCCACATCTCAGCCTTCTGGGCCCACCCAGGAGGTAGCTGGCTAGGTCTGAGCAATCCTGAGCATGTGTAGGCCAGGGGGCAGAAGCACCTCTAGTTTATTCCCTATTAGCCCTATAATGGGACACACTGTGTGTAATTGGCACACCAGTGAGGAAACACTCCCTTTCTGTCCCAGAGGCTTTGCTGGAAATCTTACTCCACACCTCTGCCTCGCCCAGCCCTGCTCTGTCCGGTCAGTTTAGTCAGTCTGACATTTCTGAGCCTGGCAGAAAAGAGACTTTGCTGCAACTCAACTGGAGGGTGACATATTCTCCGGGTTTTATGAGTGACATGGATGAAATCATCTGAAGGCCTAACCTCCTTTAATCCTGAAAAAAATCTGTTTCCAAAAATAAGGGCTTGAAGGATACACACAGCGGCTCATGAGAAGTCAGCTGGGAATGTCCTGGACACTTCATCACCACAGGACCCACCTCTCACACCCTGCCACCTGGCTACCTTCCCCAACAACCCTCCCTACACCCACACGCTCCCGTGCATCTTTCTACCCCAGAGAGGAGGATCTGCAGGATAGCACAACAAGACCCACACACCAAATTCCATCTAGATCTGGCTGCCAAGGCCACCAGACTACACACCATGCCTCAGCTTCCTTGTCTGAAAAGGGAACTTGCCAATGTCTTTCCCCCTGGTGTATGGTAGAAACTCCTTAATTCTCCCCCTTGAAACATGGCCCAGAGTGGGTGTGGACTGGGAGCTAAACTGATGTCTTAATATCTCCTTCTTTCTACTTCTGGACCCCAACCCTGGCCCTGCCATGCCCAGTCCTCAAGACCAGCTTCCCATTCTGTCAATGAAAGAATTCAGGCTACAGCCTGGGTACTTAGCTCCACAACCAGCTGTGAATCTACCTGTCCCTGGAGGAGCTGTCAGGTAATGTTTTCCCTTACTAAACAAAAGTTTCAAGTGGAGGGAACCCAGGGACCACTCATTTGGTAAAGCACTTGCCTTGAAAGCGCAACAACCTAGGTTCAAACCCTGGAACCCATGCTTTTAAAAAGCATCAGGCTTAGTGACATGTGCCTTTAATGCCAATGCTGGGGAAACAGAAACAGATGGACTTCTTGGGCTCAGTGGCTGGCCAGCCTAGCCTATTTGGTGAGCACCAGGCCAGTGACTTTGTCTCCAGGGGGAAAAAAGTAGATGCCACCTGAGGATGACACCCACCATTGTCCTCTGGCCTTCACATGTACCTAAACACACACACCAAATTGAGTGGCCAGATCACTCAGATGTCCCACTCCCTATGTAGCTCCACCTTTTCTGCATGGCTTTCAAGACCACTGGGTCACTTACAAGTCAGGTGCATTCATGGAGAACACAAAGCTCCCAGGATGCACACGAAACGTAGAATCTTTGCACCTGAGGATGCCGATCCCCAGAGGTGGCAGGTGCTCAGGGGATAATGGAAGTGGCATTAGAGTGTGTCTCGGTGCACACAGACCTTTGCCACAGTAGTGACTAAGCAAGCAGCCTTCCGTTCAAGTCCTGAACTGCCCTTTTGAGATGTGACATCGTGAACAAGTTACTTGCCTTCGCTGTGCCTTCTGACACACACAATAACACAACCTACCATGTACAGTGTTATGGAAAGAAATCTTGAACACTCACAGACAGCCTGGGCCATGGTGAGCACTCAGAAAATGCTACTCGCCAGTGGCTGTGTAGAAGAGTCTGGCCCTGGATGATTGACCGAGGAGGAATCAATGAAGATAATGAGGAAGCACCTCAGAAGAGAGTAATTTAAATTGCAAAGTTCTAAGAGAGGCCCTTGGGGAAACTTATGAAGTCCTTGAGCATTCTGCAAAAGTGACCTTCTTTCTGCTTGGTCTAGTGGGTGTCCTAATACAGCATCAAACCATCTGTCAGAAAAATTCCACCAGAAACAGAAAAAAAAAATGTGATTCTCTTTGTTTACTCTAAAAAAAAAGTGCAGTTAACTGTAATGAAATACTGTTAAACAGAAGATATGATTAATGTAATTTAGCTACAGAATTTAGTTTTTATTTGAAGGATAAATTGGTCTGGTCTAATATAAGGAAAGCCATAAGGGGCTGACACTAACCAAACATAACTCCCACTCAACACAGGCGATTCAAAGCTTATGATACGAATACATAAATATTTCTATGCTCAGAGAGACTGTCCATACCAGGGAAAACTCAAGCAACCTCTTCAGGTTTCTGTGTATATGTGTGCACATGCATTGCATGTGTGTGTGTGTGTGTGTGTGTGTGTGTGTGTGTAGGCCACAGGTTGGTATTAGATGTCCTCCTCAATCACTCTTCACTTTTCTTTTTAAGACAGGGTCTCTCACTAAACCTAGGCTGGCTGGCCAGCAAGACTCCAGATCCTGCTGTCTCTGCCCCCCAGAGCTGGGACTGCAGGTCCAGCCCACCATGCCTGGCTTTTAACATAGGTTCTGGGAACAGAGCTCGCTTCTCATTCTTGCACAGAAAGCACCTTACTCATGGAGCCGTCTCCCCAGCCCACATTCCTTTGTTTGGTGAATAAGTGTTTATTGTGAAGAACAATGGACTGGAGACACAAGAACAAGTAAACAGACAGAAAAAACCCTGGCCCTTGTAGGCTCACAGTCCAATCTGGGGAGGGAAGGCAGGGGATGAGTGTTAAGCCACAGACATGCTCAGTAAGTAGGTGAGCAGTTCAATGGGGAAAGAAAAGGAGACATCTGGGTGCCAGAGCAGGGGTGAGGCTGGATGTCTGTCTGAGAAGGTGGCAGCTGGAAAAACTGGAAGGAATGAGTCTTGAGACTATGTCAGGACAAGCACTCCAGGCAGAAGGAAGAGCACAAGAGGAAAAGAATGTCCGAGAGGATATCACAGCAGGATCACAAAGCTGCTTGAGGGAGGAAGGTTGTTCCCATACCTGGCAGGCTATTAGTCATCATCTGGGCTCATGGGAGCATGGTGGCTCTGGACCAGAAGCACCAGATATTGCCTGCTGAAAAGGAAGGGTGGGGAACCCAAGGCAGCTGTCTGTGACACAGCTGTACAGGGCCCACTGTGGTGGTGGTAGAAGGTGGGTGGAACCCGACAGCCTGACTGGCAGGATTTGTGTGATGTGTGCATGTGACTGAGTTGTGAGATGCAATTAGAGAAAAAAATTCAGAACCAGCAAGTGACAGGATCAAGAGAGAAAGTTGGGACTGTCCCACCTGCATCCTCCACAACTGACAAACAGGTGTTTTCCCTCTGTGTGTCTGTTCCATGGGGAGAGGGCTGCAGGGCCCCCAACTCCAGCAGTCTGTGTCACAGAAGAGGAGTGAGACCCCACTGCCCTGGATCATGGCTTTCCACGGTTGATCCTAGGTCTTGGGAAACTTCCAAGGTCTGCCATTCCTATACGTGCTAGGAGAGCCCTCCAGATCTTCTTACTCAAAAACTTCTGTGAATACTAACATTTCAAGAACTATTACAGGAGATTTGTTCGCTCTGTCCCCCGAAACTATCAATAAACTGAACCTTGATTCAGAGGATGGAATTCATGCTCAGCTGACCAGAATAAACCATAGAGTATTTTGGCCAACTCAGATGGGGAGAGAGGGCCACAAGGAGGAAGAGGAGGGGCTTAGGAGTGTTGTGGGCCCTTTGGGATCTTGGAAAAGCAGAGAGGAGGGTCAGCTGGGCTCTTCTCCATCGCTTTTTGGATCTCCCAGGTTCATACCCTACTATCTGACGTTGATTTTTTTATTAATAATAGAGTAATTTAGATAGTCATTACAGAGAACAGTCCAGCAGGACCAGTGGGCCCTTCCAGAGTCCATCCAAGGAAAGGTTGCACCATCATCTATGAGAAGCCCTGCCAAGTCCAGCCTGTGTCACGCAGGCTTCATCAACAGCTCATGTTATAAAAGAAGAAACTGAGATAGACCATGTTTCCATGACTCTTCTCTTTGCTGTGTGGCTTTGGGCAAGGCACTTACCCTCTCTGATCTTACAAAGTTATTTTACCACTAGCACTAAAAAGTGGAGTTCCTGGCACCTATAAATACACAAAAACAGCCAAGATTTTTGTTTTGTTTTGTTTTTAATTATCATCACCTTCATCCTCACTGTGTCTACTACTATGGCACCTGCCCAAAGAACTATAGGATCTCATCACACACTTAAAAAGGATGGGCTAGAAGAAGAGAATTTAGAAAGGAATGAATAAATGAATGAATGAATGAACACATCATTCACCCAGGGAAAGGGCTGGAATGCAGAAGAGGACGAAGGGGTATGAAAATGCTCAAATCACAGTTTGGGAAAAAAGAGAGCTGGTGGGCATATAAGAAATGAGGTTAAGTCATCATAGCCACATAACCTGCCACTCAGCTGGCATTTCTCTTTACTTCCAGAGCGTGAAGCAGAGAGTCGTTTGCATGTCACTGCCTGGTGATGCCAGTGGAAATGTCAATAGATCATAATTGGTCCATAAATGGACCCCACAGCACAAGTTATCCCTCTCAAACCCCAGGGATGTTTTATAATCTTTTTAATTTGTGGCTCATTTGAGAACTCATCACAGAAAACAAACCTAATAAACTGTAGGTTAAAAGGGCTCCAGACAGAAGTTATGGGGCTTCCCATGTGATGGGTGGCAGCCGCTAGACCTTTGAGACAATCATAGCAACTGTCACCAGGGAGACAGCTGCAAGAAGGTCTGGAGTCATTGTGGTGACAGCTGAACACAAATGGCCTTTCCTGGCTCAGCTGGAGCTGGAGGAGAAGCACATCCCGGGGTCATGCTCCAGCTCTGCCACTCATGGGCTCTGTTGGCACTACGCTTCGTCTTGGTTTACATGAGACACATTTTGGGCAGTCACTGCCTTGAGTGCCATTCCATAGGTGAGGTAACAAAGGCTCACAGAGAATCTACCTCTTGCCTCACAGATAACCTGGGATTCAAACTTAGAATCACCTTTGTGTGGGCCTAGGTTCAACAAGATCATTCCACCGAGCTGAAAACTGAGATTCAGTGATGTACCCAGATGAGCAAGTGAGCAGTACACACACACACACACACACACACACACACACACACACACACACACATTCACATGCACCACAGTGTCTCCTTGCCTGACTGCAGTCCCTCAAGCTCATCAGTTTGCATCTGGAAACCACATATAGAAAAACTCTGTGGTCACACTTTAGTCAGAAATTCTCTCTGTTGAGGCAGGAACATATTACTTCCCCACCGCTAATTAGAATTATATGTCTACTTCATGCTAACATGAAGACTCCAGCCAGGCAGTCAGGAGGCCTGGCCCCAGCACCCCACACTCACATTTGGCAAATGGATCGTTGGCTTATTTACATAGCAGCTACTTACACCCCTGCCTCGTCATGGAAAAGGCTGGAGTATTTTGAATACATTCAACCTTTGAAAGGAAAGAACGGATAAATATCATGGTGAAGAGAAAAAAGGAGTCAATATAACAGAGCTCAGTTTACCAGAAGTTAACTTCAGGTACCTTCTTCTGCCCACAGCCATACCACTCTGAACATACCTGGTCTCTTCATATACCTTCTATTACTCTCCACTTTGTTTTTGAGACAGAGTCTCTCATTGAACCTGGACCTTTCCATTTTGTCAAGACTAGCTGGCCAGCAAACCCCAGGAATCCTCCTGTCCCTGTCAACCCTGTGGTTATAGGCACATACAGGCACACCCACCCTACTATGAGCATAGCTTGAGGGATACCTGTGAAAATGTTCAAGAAATCTTTGGAAACACATCTAGCAATCCATATGGAAAGACCTGTGTGTGGTGCCTGTGAGAATACCATGAGAATCCTGTGAGAATGCCTGCAGGGGGTCTGTAGAAACTCCTATGGGAAAGCCTGCGAAATATCTGTGAGAATAGTTATTGGGAGTAGAGCTGGGGAGCTGACTCAGTTGGTAAAATGTTTTAAGCACAAGTATGAGTTCAGATCTCCAACACCCATGTAGAGAGTCAGATATGGTGGTACATACCTGTGATCCTAGCACTGAGGAGGAAAGACAAAAAGATCACTGGGGCTTGCTGGTCACCTAGTCTGGTCAAACTGGTTACCCCCAGGTTCAAGATAGGCCCTATCTCAAAATATAAGATCGAGAGTGATTGAAAAAGACACTTAACATCAACCTCTGGCCTCTGTGTCAAATACACAAAAAAAAAAAGAAAAAAAGAAAAAAAAGAAAAACACTCAAAAAACAATATACATATATACATATATAAAAATACTATATATATAATACTATAAAAATTTCTGTGATAATACTTGTGGGAAACCTGTGGAAATACATGTGACAACACCTGTGAGAATCTGTGTGGATGTCTGCGAAATCTGAGGGATAGCTGTAAGAATGAATGTGAAATGTCTTTACGAACACTCCATTGTACTGCCTGTAGGAATGCTTACTGGAATACCCCGAGAATGCATGTGTGGGAACCTGTGGAAAGCTGATTTCCCTGAGATGATCACTATGGATCTGATCATGAAGGAACAATGTGGTGGTCCATCAAGCTAAGTCAAAATAACTTCAGCATAAATGTTTTTCAAAGTACATTTTACTAATCTCCCAAGAAGGACTTAGAAAAATCCAAGTACTGCACCCGTAAGATGCCTAATGTTAAGCAAACATAGCCTCCTGGTGAGTCCCCTGACCCAGTTTAGCAGGAAAAATGTAGCCTAAATGGCTAAATGAGTGAAGACAATTCACAGGTTGTTGAATAAAAGCCAGTTCAATGTTGGAGGACATCTGCCAAAATGAGGATCGGAAGGCTTAGAGCAACTCATTGTGAGCCACATTTCCTTTCAGACTAATGAGGCTATTCCTGGTCTGTGACAATAAAACCATGTCATCTGCATAGAAAAGACCTCTAGTTTCCTGTTCCCCACAGAAAAGAGTAATTCATTCAGCTCGTCCAAAAAACTTTCAAGCTATAAAACACCCATTAAAGGGGGCAGGGACCAGAATTCTGGTGCTGAAGTTGAAATTGTCAGCTGGTTCATGGAGACTCTGCCCCTACCCACTCTGGCCTCGCACTGTGCTAAGGTGCAAATTCTACATAAGCACCTGTGGCCAGGTGGGGACCACCCCAGATTTTGCAGCTTAGCCCATGATTAGTTTCTGTCCACATGATTAGTTTCTCTCCATTGAGTCAAAGACCAAAATCAGTCATGGCTGTTGCAATTCTTATATTGTTCCTGACAAATTTCTGTACAAGTGGTATGAATAAAAAGGTCAATCATGTGGAATAAATGTTCCTGAAATCCAGGGGCTCCTCATACAAAATATCAGTCTGCAAACTCCAGACTTACAATTTTAAGCAGGGGAAAATTGACAGGTGACTTAGTTGGAATGTAGCTCAATAAGTCTATCATTTGTAGAGCAACAGAGAGTGGAGGTGGAAAAAGAGTCCTTTATAAATAGGATTATCTTCATTCAGGGTCCATTCCACACAAGATCATGCTGTAGAGTTAAAGAGAATGAGCCATACTCAACCCTGGAAATTTGGAAGGTGCAAGTCAAGACATGATCTAAGTGAAAACTACTCATAAGACTGCAAATTTATCACTAAAACAGAAGGTAAATCTTCCATCAAAATTTCATATGGAAGGCTGAGGGCAAAGCATTTCCTGCCAGAAGATGCAAGTCTCATCCTCTGAGTTTGAGTCCCTAGGGCCCCCATGAAGGTAGAAGGAGAGAACCAGCTCCACAAAATTGTCCTCTGCCCTCCATCCATGTGTGTAGTGCATACACAGGTGCACACACACGCACACATTCAATAATTATAAATAATTCAATGTAAAATGATTACACACTAAAACAGTAATATTTGGGTATTTTATGTGAAAAGAATATAGTAGTCAACGTCTTCTTACTTGATGTCTATATTGCTATAACAGGATTTCTGAGACTGAGTGTTTATAAAGAGGCTTTGGCAAAACTCCATGTTTGAGAAGCCCCCATCTTGTTGGCCTCAGCAGAGAGCCATCAGGTTGTATCACAACCGAGTGTACGGTATCAGGTGATGAGAAAGAGAGAGAGAATATTACAAGACAAGAGAGAAAACAGGAATGCAAAACAAGAGAACTAAGCTAATTCTATAGCCATCTTCCCTCATGGTTCCTAACCCAGTCCTGATAAGCAAGCATTAGTCCTTTCTAAGGCGGGTGACTTCAGTAACCTAATCCCACTAAACCACACCTCTTACAGGTTCCATTATATTAGGGACCAAGTCTCCAGCACATAAACCTTTCTTTGGGAGACAAACCAGGTCCAAACTACAAAATCCAAACTGATGCCATCTTTTTTGTTTTTTTTACTTTTGTTTAAAAAGGAATAAAGAATTGGAAATTGCTTGTGTGCACACTGTGGCAACCATAGCCTCAAAAGAATAAAATAAAATAAGAATAGACTTAACCAAGAAAGTAAAAGACTTCTACAATAAAAACCAAGAAAGAAAACACTATATTATAGAAAGACTTCCCAAGCATATGGCTGAGTAGAATATTATTGTGATGTGGCTATGTTTCTAAGAATAATCTACAGACTCAGATGCAGTTACCATCAAAATTCCAATGGCAATCTTCACAGAACTAGATCAAACAATCCCAAATTCATATGGAACCACAAAAGACCCCAAAGAGTCAAGGCTATCCTAAGCAGAAGGAGCAAGGCTGAAATACCACAATACTTGCTTTCAAATTATACTGCAGAGTCAGAGGAACAAAAGCATCAGGGCAATAGAGCAAAACAGACATGTAGACCGGAAAAAAAAAAAAAGAGGAGCCAGAAATAAGCCCAGACAGCTATAGCCATATGCTTCCTAACAAAGATGCCAAAAACATATGTTAGGGAAAAGATGGCCCCTTTAACAGTGCTGCTAGTGAAAGCAGATATCCACAAGTAGATGAAGCCAGATCCATGTCTCTGGCCATTCTAGTTTTCCTTCTGCTATGATAAAACACTGAGCAAAAGCAACTTAGGGGAGGGAAGGCTTCATCTGGCTTGTGCTTTGAGGTCACTGTCCATCACTGAGGGAAGTCAGAGCAGGATCTCAACAGAACAAAGCAGAAACCATGAAGCAATGCTGCTTGCTGGCTCCTTCACAGGCTCCTGCTCAGGAAACTTTCTTATGCAGCACAGGACTACTTTCCCAGAGAATGGCGCCATCACAGGTTCATCTAATAAAGGTAATCCCTTCCACTGAGACTCCCTTACCAGATGACCCTAGGCTAGGTCAAGTTGACAGGTAAAGCTAACTAGGATACTCACCCAGTACAAAAATCAATGCCAAAGTGATCAAAGACTTCAGTGTTGGATCTGAAGCTTTAAAATTCCTAAGGGAAAATACTTCAAGATATAGGCATAGGCAAGGAATTTCTGAAAAAGACTTCAATAGCTCAGGAAATGATTCTAATAACCGACAACTGAGATTACATGAAATTGAAAAGACAACATAGAATAGAAAACAGCTGACAGAGTGAAGAAACAGCCTACATAATGGAAGAAAACCTTTTTACAGGTGTTTAACAGGAGACTAATATCCAGAATATATAAAGAACTCAAAAAATTAAACATCAACAATATAAATTCTCCATCTAGTAAGTGGACACATTAAGTGAACAAACAGATCTAAAAAATAGAAATAGCCAGTGAGTACATGAAAGAATGCTCAACTATCTTAGCCCCAAATGAAACACAAATCAAACTATGCTTCATTCAGGTCAGACCCATCTCACCTGAACTGAAATGGCTATCATCAAGAAAACAGGGATGAGAAGGAAGAAGGAACCTCTCTACACTTTGATAGGTGTGCAAAGTAGTGAAGCCATTGTGAAAACCAGTGTGGAGGTTACTCGGGCACCTAAAGATAAATATAGGCAACCTATCATATACCACTGCACAATATGAATACTTGTGTATCCATGATTACCACAGCTCCATTCACAACAGCCAAGACACCTAATCAGTATAGATGTCCATCAGTGGATGAATGAATGAAGAAAATGTGATGTGCTACAGAATGGAGTATAATGCCGTCATGTAAAGGAATGAAATTGTGCCACTCTAGGAAATGAATGTACCTGGAGATCACCATGTTAAACAAAATGAGCCAGACTCAGATAAATATAACATGTCTTCTCTCATCCATAGTCTAGATTTCAAGTAAAAAGGGAACTGTCTCAGTAAAGGTAGATAGCAGGAGGAGGGAAGGATGAGAGGGGTGAATATGATCAAAATACATTGTATACATGTATGAAAATATACTGAAAAACTGCTTTGTATGAAAATATATACCAATTAAAAGTATACCTTGGCTTGCAAGAATGTATTGTAGTCTTTAAAATCTCTAGGAATAAATTCTAAATGTTCTTATCATAGAAATGCTAAGTGTGTGAGCTGTTTCTATTAGTTCAGTTCAGTCATTCCATGCCATATATATTTCAAAGCATTCTGTTATATGCCATAAATATATGATATTTGATCTTTTAATTAAATAAATGTTTTAATCATTTAGACACAATAGACTAGCCAGCTGGGGATGGCAAGAGAGAGAGTAAAAGCCCTGGCCTTCACATGTTCCTGTGTCTGGATGAGCCCAGCCTGCACCGCCAACCTGCGCACGTAGTTCAATAAGTTAGTAAGCCCCCTTTGTTTTGCCTCTAGAGAGTGGGAGTTTGATCATTTGCAGAGCTCAGGCTGAGGCACCTTGCCTCCCAAACACACACACCGCAAGCAGATTGCCCCCCTCTTACTGCCAGGCCCATGTGCCTCTCTTTACCGGAAGTCCATTCGGTGGGAGAGCATTGTCCACACTACCCACAGCAGTATGCTGCCTGGGGTGAAACTCAAAGGGCTAAGGCCCTGCCCTTTCCCTTTCCAGGCCACTGAGTTGTGCCTCTCCCTGCTGTGCTCTGCAGCATTACCACGGAGCAGGCCTGAGGAGCCAACCAGGTGAGGCTCAGGAGTGACCTTAACCTCCCTTGACTGGCACACAGCAGACACAACTTGAACTATTTCTTGTAAATGCTCAGGATACAGAAAGACAAAATCAAAGGAAGAAACCAACAAATACAATCATATAAGTAAGGGCTCCCCATGAAACAAACAAAAGAAGGCAGCTTTATAGCTGGAACCAATCAAGCATGGTATGTACTTTCCTAGACTTCCACATCTAGGAAAGCTCACCTCTTACATTGCTTGGAGGAGCACCTCAGACCACTTCTAGTTTGGAGCCGCCCAATTCATGAGTAACTATTGGCTCAAATAAACTCTTTATAGGCCTACTGTGCCTCCATGTATCTTTCAACATCATGGAGATTATGTTGGGCATCTATTTATTACCTGTTTGCTGTCCCTCTATCCTCAAAGCCAACTCCCTGAGAGCAGGGACCTTGTCTTTTTTTTTTTTTTTTTTTTTTTTTTTCTGTGATTATCTCTTTCTCTGCTTGCTCACTTTCCTGTCTGGCACATCACCATGGGTATTTCAAAAACGTTTGATAAGTATATGAACGAACAGAAGGAACAGCTTCTGTGAGACTCTGTCCTTGTATTGTATTGTATCATACTGTACTGTACTGTATTGTGTTGTGTTGTATTGAGAAGGAAAAACTATTGGACTATTGACTGAGAGTAAATTTAGAGACTGTTAAAATAAGCCTGTGTTTTCTTTCTGGGCATTTTTTTGTTGTTCTGGATCACTGGATAACAGGTACTGCACCTCTACCAGTGGAAATAGACTCTTCCCCATTTGTTTGGGTTTTTGGGTGTGTGTGTGCATGTGTGCACATCTTCTGCATGTGTGGAGGCACACTGTGTGGGGGTGTACATAGATGTGTATGTGGAAGCCCAAGGCTGATGGATTATCCTCGGTGGCTCGTCCACCTTGTTAATTGAGGGGGAAATCTCATAATCAAACCCGAAGCTCACTGGCATGTTTGGTCTCACTAGGCAGTTTGCTCTGAGGCTGGTATAGCAAGTGGACAGCTGCCCCCTCCCCACGCAGCATTTCCATGAGTTCTGGGATCTGGACACTGATCCTTACACTTGGGCAGCAAGGGCTTTCACCACTGACTCACCTCCCAAGTCCTCTTAGCTCTTTTTTAAAAAACAAATTTTTTTTCAAAAAGTTTTATTTGAAGTCTCAAGTATTTGAAACAGTCTACTTCACTTGAATGGAGCTTGTCTGCCTTTATTAGTCTTCAAAGAACACTGTCCACTTCCAAAGTAAATCAGTATTCTGAACTTGCTCCTCTCAGTCTTTGTTCGCAGCTCCTGTAAGCATTCCCATCAGAACTTGAGGCAATTGTAAGGAAGCTGTTTCTTTTTAAAACGCAAACACCATCAAATTTCTAAACATACACACTGCTTGACATATTTGGTTTGTTTCCACGTTTTTCAAGTTTTAAATACCAAAAACAAAAAAGGTGTAACTTTAGACAAAGTGAAAAAATTAGAAGACAGACTTCCTTTGCTGAAGTATTTAAGTGACTAATTTGTTAGATCCAGTTTAAAATGAACACTACAAAATTTCTTATTAGTACAAATCCATGGATTGTTCTGCATACACATGTACTGACCAGTGGCTTCAAAGGCATGTTTTAATTATGAAATAGAAGGAAAGAAAATGCATCTTCAGACCCATCATGAACTACCCCACCACAAATACTGTTTCATTTGTGTATTGTAGGGTGTCTATTTTATAATTGTGTATTATAATTGTGAACTTCCTTAAGACTTGTTTTTTTACAGAGTGTGTGAGTGCTGGCATGGTCACCAGTGGGTGCAGTACTGATAGAGACTAGAAGAGGGCATCTGACCCTGGGGTGGGGTTGGAGTTACAGACATGGTTAGCCACCATGTGGGTGCTAGGAAGAAACTCAGATCCTCTGCAAAGGCAGCAAGGGCGCTTAATGCTGAGCCTTCTCCACCTCTCCTGAATTATGTATTTATTTTTATTTATTTATTTTTTATGTGACAGTTAAGTAGCTCTCTAAAAGCATACTCTCAAAGAAATGGTATCATTTCCTTGAAACCAAAAGTGTTGAATTTGGAGGCAGCTTCCGGGTTTTACTGGTGGCAATTACTCACTGAGCTCTGTAATAGGCAATAACCTGGAGATGCAGCCTGTGGGTGTTCCCAACACTCACCTATATAGCTCAGAATAAAACAACGGAAGTATACATTGCACTGTGCTTCTGTGGCTTATTTAAATCAAGATGCGTAAATTTAACTTTCATGTAAGCAAATTGTCCATTTGTCTGATTACAGTCAATTAACACACGGCTCTTACATATCCTTTACTTGACCCGTGTGAAATATCAATCTAAAGTCAAGATGAGGAGAGAGAAGGAAATGCCAACCACCTTTTCAAGCTCCGGAAAATGAACACGTAAAAGAGCACTAGCTTGTTTGCTGTCTGCGTGAATTTTCTAGCGGCTCTGAGGAAAGCACCACGATCCATTAGGAGGAGCAGTCCCATGACTCAGCTGGCCACAGAGCAGGAGCAGACATCCCATAAACCACTTATGCTCTGACTCACTAACACTCTCCTCTCTGCGCTCGCCCCTCCCTTGGAGCCCACAGTCGAAGATGGTGGCTCCGCCGTCACTGTCGGGAAATCCCTGCTTCATCAGGCTTCCAAGGGCGACCTACCCCTACCACTGCAGAACCTCATCTCTCCCAGATAAACCAGAGGTTCTGGCACACAGGATCTCAGAGAAGTCCTCCCTCTTCTAACTCCTCTTCAGGGAATGGGGACCAGCACTGCCCACCCCCCTCCCTCTATAAAGATGTCTCCATTCTAACTCTGAAATTCACATTCACAGTCAGCTAGGGTACCAGTCACTCTTTGTGTTGCAGCAGCCTGGGGCTTCCAGGGAAGTCCTTAAGTCCTTCCTGCCATCCCCTGTACCCCTTTGTTCTGAGCCTCAGTTTCTCCACATGCCCCACACTGGTTTTAAATGCCTACCATGCTCTAACATTTACAAGGCAAGGAACACACATCTGTAAGGGACTGCTCATAGCGGACCCTCGCCCACCACATCCTGGCTCAGCCTCTAAGCCTCTGAAAACCCCATAAACTCTACTAACTCTAACTGTTTGCACACATTTTACTGGCCTCCCCCACTTTTTGCTCTTCTGTTCCACCTGGCCATTTCTCCGGTACCACGCCTCTGCACGGCATCCTGTATCTATCCTCCAATCCTGGCTGCCTCCCTCAGCTCTCTGCTCCAACACCTGAATCCCATCCCATCTCCTGGGGTGGGTGGGGACTTGTTTTCCTTATCAGCCCGCCCTCCTCCTTGGTTACACAGAGTCCTTTGAGCTGAATTCTTGGCAAGATAGAGCAGTGAGTGTCAGCTCCAAGCCTGGGGTTTATTGGTCAGAAAAAGTCTTTGGAGCTGTCTCAGAGATAGGTGAAGGGTGACCAAGCAGGAAAGAAGTAGAAAGGACCCCAAAAGAAGGAGAGGTAGGTGGCTAGAGAGTCTAGTATGTGACTGGAGATCAGAGAGAGAGTGGAATAAGGCCAACAGCAGCCAAGAGACACAGGGGAAGAGTCAGACCATAGGCCTGAGATCTGTGAAAGAAAACACGGGCCTGGCAGTGACCCAGCGTCACCCTTCCTGAAGATCTACAGAGACAGAGGTGCCCAGGAAGTCTCATTCTGGAGACTGGAAGCTGAACTGAGCAAGTCCAGAGGGCATCTGAGAAGACCCGTCAAGCCACAGGGGGGCTCAGGGCTCACTTGGCCACCAAGGGTGGCTCCCCAGCCTCTCAGGGACTGCCTGGGGCCAGCAGAACAAGGCACAAGTTAGAGAGAAGACAAAGGCGGACACTGCTCCAAAGCAGTTCTGCTTGCTTTCTCTTTGTTACCCTTGATCTCCAGGAGCCTTGCCTACGCTGGTGACTAGGAAAGCCATCACCTCCAAGAAGACCCTCTCTGGAAAACTGAGCCTCTGTCTGGTGACAACTATAAACCTGTGGACACAGGACAAGCACCTGCCAGCTCTTCCGCTGGAAGCCACCTCCTGATCTTGGAGGTGTACGAGGTCCATGGAAGTCCCTGTGTCCAAGGGATTGTGCTTGAATCACCCCGCATCAGGATCCCTGATCACCACCTCTGTGTGCCCTCTGGGTCCCCAGAAACTCCAGGAAGAAAGTACACCACCCTCTGCTGGCATCACCCTGGGCACACACAGGGTGTTCCTCCCAGCAGGCTTCAGGGCAGGCCACGGCAGGCCCTACGATCCACAGAGACATGGAGAAGGAGAGTTCAGGGTACAGTGAGACCCCAGAGAAGCTGGGCCTGTCCTTCTCCATTGACGCTATCCTGAAGAGGCCCACAGAGAGAAGAAATATGCCAAGACCACAAAGCATAGGTGGAGAGGACGCTAGGCACACAGCAATCCCAGGTTCCAAGCTAGAGAGGCTCCCACAGGATCAGCCCCAAGGTAAGTGATTTCTGGTCATTTTCTTTTGTTCTGTGAGCTCTGAATGGTCCTTGTCAATCAAACAGGGGGCTGTGACATCCAAATGGATAGTAGGTTCTAGGCCCAATGCTTTTTAAGCCTTGCAGTCTAAATCAGAACGTTGGTATTCAGAGTGCAGAAGCCCATTGGCTCGGTCCATTGTAAAATGCAGGGGCACAGAGCTTATTCTTGTAATTAGGCTATGGCTAGGAATTGTCAGTCACATTCACTCCGCATTAATGTTATGGCAGTCACTGCTCTTTCATTTGGGCAGAAATTATGGTAACTGAACTGATAGGGAAAGAGGTGGACAATGTCACCAAGTTACAACACTAGAAGTCACAGGCTGAACTCAGGGTTGGGCGCACCCAAACCCTTGCTTCCAGCACATTCTCCCCACGAGCTGAGCTCAGCTTGCATGATTTCTAGTAGCTGAACTTTACTAGGGTTTGTCCTCATAGATTTCCCATACCCACGTCTGTCGCCACACCAGTGCATGCACCTACATAAGTGAACAGAGAGTTTTCCGGCTCTCCTTCAAGCCAGCATCCACTCAGGGCAGTGGCTACCCCTTGCTGTGGGAGCTGGGACAGCCAGGGTCAGGGGAAGGGTGTCTCCATCCTGCCTTCGTCTGCTGTGTGACTTTAGGGAAGTCCCTAACATCTCTGGTCTCAGCTTCACTCTGTGACACAGTTCGGGGGATGAAAGTAGGTGCTTATGAAGGTCTCAAAGGCCATTTGGTCATGAGTCTGTAAGCCTGGAGTCTCTCACAACAGATCTGGTCTTTCCCATTTTCACCCCGTTCATCTAAGAAAATGCTAGGCAGGAAACTCAGGAAAGTTCTTGATGGCATTGCCTCCCCACAAAGAACCCTGCCTCCAGCCAGTCTCCCACAGAGGTTCATTAAGGGGCTGTGCTCGGCTGCAGGCAAAAGGACAATCCAGGAGGGATGCTGCCAGCAGCAGCAGGCTGGCTGGTTCCCTAAGGGAAAAGGGCCTTGGGCTCAGCTTTCAGAAGTTCACTGGTATCTTCCAGTCAATTGAGGATTCACAGAAGCCAGTTCACTGGGGGCTTTAACCTGTATCATTCCCACTGCTGCTGTATAGATGAATACCACCTTCCCCATCACAGTAGGGGGAGGGAGTGCTACTGATACTGATAGCTAAAGAGACTGCTCTTTTTAGGCTGCCATTGAAGATTCTAGCATGTTCTATGTGTATGTTCCCGCTAAGCCCAGTGCAGACACCAGAAAGTGCTGGCCAAAATAACAGCCACAGCATTGAAGGGCGCCCCGAGGCCTCATAGCACTTTCTCCCTTGTTCTAGCTAATGGTCGCATGTGTGAGCCCCACTTTGGAGAAGGCAACACAAAAAAGGAGAGGAACTCCCCATAAAAACTGCACAAGCAGTTAACACTGAGCCCGGGAGACCTAAGGCCGTGAATGGGAAGTTATTTCTGGTCACGATTTAAATCCATATAGCCCTCAGGCTAGAACTCAGTTTTCCCAACCCTTGGAGCAGGTCCATCTGGCAGTTTATGACTGTGGGGTCTCTCAGGTGAAAAGCCGCAATGTCAGTAGTTCTGGAGTTACTACCACCCTAGCTGCCTGTGGTGTCAAAGGTGCTGGTTAACCAGTAGTAGTCAGGACAGACGGATCTCTCTTCAAATGTGTACCTTTGAGCAAAATAAAAAGCACAGATGAAGAAAGCTGAAGCAGACACAGTACAAACAAGTCGGCAATGTGGCAGCGAGTACAAAGGTGGCCTGTCCGTGGGCCGTGCTGGGTGCACAGGGCCGGGACTCAAGAACACTGACTGTTAAGCCCAGACATGGTGCCAGTGCACAGGAGGACTTTAAGCAAATCACTACCCCATCTGGGCCTCAGTTTCACGTTAACATGAAAGAGCAGAGCTAGATCTCCATAAGCTTCTTCCCAGCTCTGGTATGCCTTGACTGATTCAACAATAAATCAGTTGTTGGAAAACCCTAGAGAAGTCCATGGCAGCCATTTTTCCCTAGCAGAGACTTCCTCCATGCAGAATGTCCAGTCACAATGCCAGGCGGGAAGCGAGCAAGACAGATAGGAGGTAGCCCCCGTCAACCACCCTATCCCCTCCCTACCATTCGAGGAGCCCCAAGTGAAACGCAGGATGCGTTGACTGGCCTTAAGTTCCTTGCATTCTGTCCCTCCTATTGGACAGAACCCCCCAAGAATGGAAGCACCCAAGATTAGCAGCAAAGCTTCAGGTTCTTCACTGTGCTATTTTACATGTACAAGACTCGATGGAGTGGCTGGTAGACACAACCTCCAGTGATGGTTTGAATCTGAAACCTCCCCCACAGGGTCATGTTTTGAATTCCTGTTCCCCAGCTGGTGACACTATTTTGAGAAACACTGGGCCCTTAGAAGATGAGGCCTGACTGGAAGAAGTATGCCACTAGAGTGGGTCTCTGAAGGGTGTACCTTGGCCCCAAGTTCCTCTCTCTCTGCACCTAGCCTATAATGAAGTGATCAGTCCCTGATGTCACATACCCTGGGCTGCTCCACCATGCCTCCCCTGCCACAGTGTACTACAGACCTCTGAAACTATGAACCAGATGGATTTTTCCTTTCCTAAATTTTCTTGTCAGGCTTTATAGTCACGGCACCACAAAAGTAACCAAGCCCACCACCACCACCACCACCATGGAAGGAGCTTGGATTAGCTGTGGCATTTCAGGTCCCATATCCAAGTAGGTGACTCTAGCTCAAGGCAAGGCCACAAATCTGTACTCTAGGAAGCTCCAAATGAATCTCGTGGTCCAGGGCATTCTTTGAGGAGGCTGGGGCCCAGAGAGGTAAAGTGGTTGTTCAAATTTAAAGTTCATGAAGAGCCAGAACCAGGCCTGTCATTCACGCTCCCAGGCCAATCTCAGGTCTCAATGCCAATCTCAAGATCCTACACATACCTGCCTGCTTGTCTCTGCATCCATTTCCCATCACTCTCTCAGACCCCTTCTTCCTACCCATAAGGTGTGTGCTTCTCAACCTTCCCTCCCTTCAGATGCCCCACTTCAGCCTTTGAAAACCATACCTCCTCCCATGTTCTCTTCCCCTCCCTCAGGTTAGCTTCCTAACCTCTCTCCTGTCTGACAGTGCCCTGCCTCCATAATCACGGGAGTCCTCCATCCCTTCTGTGTGTGTGTGTGTGTGTGTGTTTTGTGTGTTTTGTGTGTGTGATGTGTGTGTTGCATGTGCATGTTTGTGTGTATGTGCATTTTGTGTGTGTGTGTGTGTGTTGTGTGTGAGATGTGTGTGTTGCATGTGCATGTTTGTGTGTATTGTGTATGTGTGTTGTGTGTGTGATGTGTGTGTTGCATTGCAGGTTTGTGTGTGTGTTTTGTGTGTGTGTGTGTGTGTGTGTGTGTGTGTGTGTGTGTGTGTGTGTGCATATGTCCTTCTCTTCTGAAGGACACTAGTCACTGGATTCATGCCCACCCTAACTCCAGGGTAATCACATCTTAAGAACTTTAATTATATCTACAGGGACTATTTTCAAATAAAATCTCATCCACTGTTAGGAAAAGTTTGAACTTGGACATATCTTTTGGGGCAGTATCCCACCTCTCACAGGTCTCTCACTTCTGGCCCCTTTATTTTACTCTCCTTCTTCTTTCTTTTCTCTTCCCTCCCTTTCTTCTCTCCTCCCTTCTCTGTCCCTTTCATGTTAGCCTTCTCCTTCTCCCCTGCATCTCCTGGAATCAGAGACAGCTGTTCTTCCCTGGACATCTGGAGATGGACCCTGTGACCAAGGACCACCGTGTCTTTCATCACTTTATGACTGTTGGCTTTGGCTGATTGACAAGTGAACCCAGGGACTCCCATCAAAGCAGACAGAAGGCAGGAAGACTCTATGTTTGTGACTTTTGCACATCTGTGACAGAATGCCTGACATGAACAGCTTATTGGAAGCTTGTTTGGGCTCACAGTCTCAAAGGATTTCATCCATGGTCACCTGGCCCCATGCACTTGGGCATAACACCATAATGGGAGTGTGGAATGAAGAGGTTGTTCCCTTCATGGCAGGAAGTAGAGGAAGAGGAGGGACTTAGAACTCTGTATACTCTTCAAAGGCAACAAATCCAGTGACCTACTTCCTCTGGCTAGGCCCCATCCCCCAAAGTTACAACAACTTCTCAAAGTAACATGGAGCTGGCATATTCAAACCAAAGTAGATACAGTGTTGGATGCTAGTACTTCCTCCAAGGGGCACATGGTTTTGTCTCCCTCCATTGGATCCCATGGTTCCCACCTCTATATCCCCACTACCAGAGCCACAGACTAACTTTAAAAAGGAAAGGTTTTAATTTTGGTTCAGTTTCCTGGGCTTCAGGCTACAATGTATTGGCCCTCGTAACCAGGAAGCAAAAGTGAGAGAGAGGAAGAGCTGAGGTCTCCCCCTACCATTCAAGAGCACAGCTCCAGTGAGCTGAATACCTACTGGTCACTGCTTCCTAGAGTTTCAGAACTTCACACGACCATGGGCTGAGGATCCGAGCAAATGAGCCTGTGAGTCTGGATGCAAACAGTAGCAGAAGCCACCTCCCTCCTGAAGAAGGCTCCCAGGGGAGGCAATGGTTGAAATCTCTAAACTAAGAAGGGGAGAAAGCATCCCAGGAGGCCGGATGAGGCCTGAGAGCTGGAAGTAGGCCAGCCCACAATAGGTCTGCTAAGCCAGCAGGGGTAGGATATTGTTACTTTGTATTCCAACAGGAATGAGCAATCATTTTGGAGTTTAATGCTGGAAAATGTACATGGCCAATATCAATGAGAACTCTTTGATTATAATTGAAAAAAAAAATGTCTCCAGAGAACTAAAATGGAGAGAGAGGTATGTGCAGCCTTGAAGAAATCTAAACATTCTTCCACACTGGCCATGGAAAGGCCAAGACCCAAAGCCTTCATGACCCAAAGAGTTCATGATGGGAGCCCAACCCTAACACTACCTAGGCTCTCTAGGTACTTCTATGCCTTTTGGCTCTTTCTCACTGCAAACTAGCACCCTCCAAACGACTTCCAACAGCTTCCAGAATGGCATCCTCCTACAGTGACTGACCCAAAGCCCTCTCAAATCCCAATTCTAAAAGCCCCAGCCTCGATATAATAGCCACCTCAAACCAATCAGGTGAGGCCAGAGGCTGTGGCTGGAGGAAGTGCACGTGTTTAGACATAGAGTGGAGTCCTTTCCTTATGGATTGTCCTTCATCACACTGCTCCACGCTAGGGTAATGATTTCTTGTCTTAAAGCTCTTGTGAGTCTTCACAGGTCACTTACAGTCTCCAGTATAGAAGTTTCAAATTTCTTTGAAAGAGTATATTCCTATAGTGATTTTATCCAAATATTCCTGGAAAAGGGAAAGTTGTTAGTCATTTATTGGTCAAGAACAGCTCATCCCTCTGTTTGCAGAGCCATGTGACTCCAGATCTGTCTAACCTGCTCACTGAGCAATCAGGCTGGATTTTAGTAGAAAGGACCATTAGATTTTTCCTCTGATATTGGCAGGAAGGATAACAAAATATGGATTCCCTCTTGGAATAAAAACAAGTTCTAAGGCACTTTCTGTGTCACGTACTCTGGCTACACAGCTTGGGTTGTTCCCTGTCACAAGCACAGGTTGGGGAAGGCCCACCGTGTGTGGGGGTGGCATCTGAAGTGTACATTCACACACACGTGCCTTCTCAGCAAGGAAAAGGGTCATTGCTATTGAGCTATGACAACACATAAAACTTACCTGTCACTCTGTCCCTGAAACTGGTGTCTTGGGTTTCATCTCACTAAACCTAAGAATGTCATGACAGTTAGTCACTGTGATAGAGCAGAAATGAGAGCTTGACGAAGGACATCAGACCTCACAGCAGGGAACGGTGAGCTCTGCACAAGGAGGGCTGCAGAGAGGAGATGACCGTGAGACGGTGCAGCAGGGAGAAGAAGACAGCAGCCTACACAGCAGTCACAGCAATAGAAGTAAGTGTGTTTGCTGCAAGGAACAGCAGAATCCAGTGTGACTCCCATCTAAATATCACCACATGGGAGACAAGAGCCTCTGGCCTTTAAGGATGGACATCAGCATTTTTAAAAGCCATATTTGGAGAACGTAGCTTCCACTGAGGTAGAAGAACACAGCTGCCTTGGGTAGGGCACCCAGTGAGTCCCACACACTTCAGTAGGGGACAACTGCCTTAACAGAGAAGAAAGATGGAGATGAAAACCATGGGGAGCATGTGTGTATCTAGATTCAGGTATGCATATGCATATACTGTTGTATGTGTGGTGTGGTGTGTGTGTCGGTATATGTATGTTGTATGTGTGGTATGTTTGCATATGTATGTATGGTGAGGTGTAGTGGTATGGTGTATGTGATATATGTGTGTGATGTATATGATATGTGTTTGTCTGGTGTGTGTGTGTAAGAGGTATGTGTATACATGTGTATGTTTAAAGTGTGTGTGTGGTATATATATGGTACATATGTAGAGTGTATATATGTGTGCAAGGTATGTGTAATATATATGTGTGTATGGTGTATATGTAGGTATGTTACATTGTATATATGTGTATGTGGTATGTGTGTGGTGCGTATCTGTGTGTGAACACATCTGCTGAATTCCTACATATAAAGTGTCATGAAAGGGAAGATGAGCAGCTACACACTGCCCAGAAGGTCTCACTACAGTTGTCAGCACACCCAGCCCTGGGGCTTCTCCAGGGCTTCTTCCCCTTGTCTTTTGCTGTAATCTTTCTTCTCGTCCCTTTCCACTCTGCTCTTTTCTTTCGATTGTCCACTTAACCAAAAAATTGTGTTATTGCAAAAAATAGAAATATAGATTAAAACCTACAAGAAAATGTAACTAGAGTGCCTCCATCTAGCCGTCCAGCTGTGCTGTCGTTACTTTGATAGGTGACAGACACTGAGACAGAATTTTGAATATGACAGCTGCTTGCTGCAAAGTGAAACTTAGCACTCACTTCTTTTCAATTCTGTTGTGTGTTTCTGGGAGATTCACAGCAGACCTGGAAGGGAAGGAAACATTTGCTGGACTTGTGCTTTGAGGCATGGGTAGGAGCTTGCTAGGCAAAGGAGGACAAAGTATTACAGACATGGGGAGCACTAAGAAAAGCACTTGGAGGGTGGAAGGTTGTGGACAACTTGGGGGAATCCCAAGGTGGTCAGGAATGGCTGTAATCCTGGGACTGAGGAGGGGGAGAGGAGCTATTGGTAGAAAAATATGATGGTAAGAGCCTGTTTCCAGACTGAAGAGCTAATCAATCCTCTGGGTACAAACAGAGCTATAGAAAGTCCTTGACTGATTGGAGAGAAGAGGCCAGTGCAGAACAGCACTAGAGAATCTCCTGGCTGTATCCCTCCTTCATGTACCAGGGATTTCTAGCCCACAGCAGGCTACAAATGTTACCAAGATCTCCTTGATAAACCTGTTTCCCTCAGTGACAAAGACAGACCTATTCCCAGAGGCTTCCCCCAGTGGAAATGTCCCCCTGGGCTTTTAGCTGCACAGCCAGGGACAATTAGCAGACCACAGAATAGGAGCAATCAGGGGAGGGAGTTGAGTGCAGAGAAACATCGGTTTATAATTAGGTGACCTAATCACCTGCATAAATTGTGTATTTCTTATGATCGATGTGCTAAACGGCTCAGTTTTAATTAAGTTCTGCTGACTCGTTCTCTTTGAAGACTCACTGATGTGTTATTCACAGCTCCCAGAATTAACAATGGCCAGAAGAGTCACTTGAAAGAGGTAGCAGTCCAGGCTGCCTTCATCCGCCTCTCCTGCCCCAGGTGCTCTTGTCCATCTCAAAAGATGGAATTGCTGGGCTGAGCTTGCTGACTTCTTTGACAAGAACCTGGCCTGGACCAGGAAACTAAGGAATGTTTCACTCTCTACCTAGTGACCCTTCCTGGTTGAAAATATGGGCCTGATGATCCCTAATCCTCTCTGAGCAGGAATACAAAACACTCTGGCCTTTTCTTCTATGAAGGACCCCATCCTGGGCCTGGAACAGCTTCCCCAGTGGGCTCAGATTTTCAATACCTTGTGAAGAAATCCCTGAGGTCCCAAAGGTATATAGGCTGCATCATGTTCCAGCTTCTCCTCCATCCACAATCTGTTCTTCCTCTGGCACCTGCTTCTGGCTCTTGTAACCATTATGATCTATCACCTTACCTTCCTGGCCTCTAGCAACCTCTAATAGCACATGATGGGAAAGTTAAAGCATTGATCTCCATCCTTCCTGAACTGTCCCCTTGGACGCTGCACTTCCCTCTCCCTCCCTGCCCTGTAGTTGACTCCCAGGAACCCCCAGAGAATTTCAACACAATCCCCACTGATGACATCTCCCTCCTTCCCAGGCACAGGCAGAGAGGCAAGTATAGCAAAGTTTATACTTCAGATTCTGCTGAGGCCATCAAAGTTGGCACCACGCCTATCTCATACTTCCTTTCCTGGAGATTAGTGACAATTAAATGATATTGTAATGGAGAAAAACACAAAGTTTGGCCCAGAACGTGATTCTTCCAAGAATCCAGCAGACAGCCCAACGAGAAAGGGCTGTCTAACAGAACATTCCACAGTAGTGTTGGTTCTACAGCTACACAGTCCAACATGGCAGCCCCTCACCACCAGTGGCTGCCCTGCTATGGCTAATGTGGCTGAGGAGCTGAATTTTCTATTTTACTTCATTTCAATAGCCACTTAGATCTGGCAGCTGCTCTTTTGGACAACACATGTTTTACCTCCCTGCATGATATCCAGCCTCAGGTCCTAAATTATTTCCCTGACTCTAGGGTTCAAGTCTGTCTGTCTGTCCCCAAAATGGACTTGGCCTTGGTTGGGAGCCCAAGCCACTGGGAGTGACCTCAGCTTTGGAGTTCTCTCACTACCTCTTACATCTCTCTGGTTTGTTCCCAAGAAGGGAATATAATAAGAATCAGCATTAGAAGGAGAAAGAATATGATCAAAACATGCTATTTGTAAAAAAAAAAAAAAAAAAAAAAAAAAAAAATTCTCTATAAGAAAAAGTCACAATAAATTTACGGGCAAAAAATAACATAAAGTCATTTTCAAAAGAAAATAATCAGCATTGACTACTGATTACCAAGAACCCACAGTCAGTCCTGGGGAAGGGCCTTGGCATCTTGAGCCAAGCAGGCTGGTCCATTTGGAGCTCTCTAGGCATTGGCTGCTTGGTTAGTCTAAGATCCACTCCTGCCTTCCAGGGGTACACTATCCAGAAAGAAGGCTGCAGACAAATATGAGCTGCCTTCCCAGAGTGCTTGTGTCCTCCAAGCATGAGTGTGAGTCTTCCCTGGACAGGGAAACTCATCTGAAAGTAAAGGCAATTTGGGCTGAGAGTTTGTGCTTTCAGACTACTGCAACTTTATCTCCAGAAGCCTTGGTCAGAAAACAAACCACAGTCTGGTCATCCCATCAGCATCCACTGTTGCTTGGCTCCATGAGGGGCTAAAGTACAATGCTGGCTGAGTCTCCCATTCTGAAATAGTTCCCTGGGAGCCACAAGTACACAGAATACTTTTCTTTTTGTATGATTGGTGTGTGTGTGTGTGTGTGTGTGTGTGTGTGTGTGTGTGTGTGTGTGTAGTCAGATTTTTTTTTGGGGGGGGGGCACCAGCACACAAACAATAACATGGAGGCTTAAGCCTTAACTTATGCTTGTTTTTAACTAGCTCATACTTTAAATTAACCCAACTATTAATCTACATTCTGTCACATACTGCCCATCCTGCTTCCTCCATGTCTCCTCATGTCTCTCGCATGTGACTAGATTACTCCTCCTCTTTTTTCCTGAAAGTCCTGCCTATACCTCCTGCCTAGCTATTGACCATTCAGCTATTTATTATACCAATCACAGCAATACACCTTCACATAGTGTACAAATATCCCACAACGTGTGTGTGTGTGTGTGTGTGTGTGTGTGTGTGTGTGTGTGTGTGTGTAAATGTCCATGTGGGTGCCCTTGGAGGCCAGAAGGTGAGTCAGATCCCTTGGAGCTGGAGCTACAGGCATTTGTGAGCTGTCCAATGTGAGTTCTGGAATCTGAACTCTGGTCCTCCAATAGAACAGCAGTCGGTATTAACCATTAAGCCACCCCTCCACCCTCAACAACTACTTTTCTATCTACCACACATAGACGTGTCTGTTCCTTTGGTACATGTCCATCATCATGAGAATAGTGAATCATAGATGCTAATAGTACCACTTCATTCTCTATGTACAAACGCTTTCTAATTGCTCATCTTTTCAAACATTTGCTTAGATATTATCACTGGTTTGCTCTATCATCTTATATTTTTGGTTGTGAGCCTAGCCTTTAATGGCTGAGCTATCCCTCCAGCCCTGCTCTATCATCTAAAAGCACAGTTTGTACATAGAATATAGACAGTAGGTATTAACTATCATGAAATTGTTAGGAATGTCTAACTTTTCAATTGTCACTACAAGATATTATTTCTATCATATTTTGTACACAAAAATAATTACTTTGAGCCTTTTCTATGTTGAGGCCCATCAGTTGATGTCTATCCTTGGACCCTATGTACCTAAAGACAAGTAGAGGTCAAAGAATAAAATATTTAAATCTTTTAAGACTTAATTTATGTCCCAAAGAGTCTGTAGAAATTAGAATTATGACAAAGGAAGTGATCAGTCCATCATAGACCTATAAGCTTGTTGCAGCAAAACACCTATGGGATATGCAACAAACCAGGTGGTTGAGCAGTGTGAATGAGGCTGGGTACATAGGTTGGCAGTGATGTGGTAGAGCTGTGCCAGTGTGAGTGCCCACCATAGCTACACAGAGGGCTGTGCCTGGAGGGAAGTCTCTCAAGTAGAGCTGAATACATAGGGCCACTCTCCTGAACTCCTTAGCAAGTTCAGGTTAGAATTTGTTTTAGAAGGAGTCCAGTGAGGAATTAAGCAAATGCGAGGATATCACCATAATGATGGGGAGCCTCCTCTCACCATCAATGCCTTCTTCCCACTCCTGCTGCCCTAGGATGAGCTATTGTCCCCCATACCATGCCATGCCCCTACCTCCTTCCACCTTGGAAAGGGGTTGGCTGAAGTATGACTTCCAGGATGCTCCAAGTCAGGTGCCAAGTTGCAGGATGGGTTCAAGTCTCTCCACTGAATATACATGTCTCAAAGACTTGGGGTAACTCCCAGGACCATGGGAACGCTAGCATAGCCCTTGAGTGTTCTCAGTCAATCTGTCTCCCTCAAAATTAAATAGCAAATTAAAAGGTCACCATGAGGGCTGAGGAGATGGCTCAAGGGGTAAGAGCATTATCTACACAAGTATGAGGACCTGAGTTCAAATCCCCAGGACACACGTAGAAAAACAGGATGTACCTACATACACAGCTGTAACCCCCTGAGGACAGAGACAGGAGAATCACTGGAGCCTTCTGGCTGCTGACCTAGCTCCAAGTTCAGTGGGAGACCCTGTCTCAGGGGAATATGACAGAACAGTGCACCCTCTGTCTTCCTGTGACTTCTGTGTTCAAGTATGCATGTGCATACACACATGCACATAAACATAAATAAATAAATAAATCCCATGACAGAGTGATAATCTAGGTAATAAAGGAAAAGACTCTTGGATCTTTTCTAAACAAGGGGCCTCACATTTTCATTTTGTGCTGTGCCCCACAAATGGCAGAGCCAGACCTGAATAGAACTGAGGCTAGACAGGTGGGTTGGAGACAGATTGGCAGGGCTCTGCTGCCGCCATGCTCAGCCAGTACTTTGTAAGCCAAGGCTGGCATACTTTTTCTGTGAAGGGCCAGATGGTAATTATTTCAGTCTATATGGCCATATGCTCTCAGATGCAATGACTCAACACCACCATTATAATGCAAAATCAGGAAGAGACAATACAAAATGCAACACATAGAGCTATGTTTAAATAAAACTTTACTTAAAAATACAGAGGGCTGGGTTTGGTCTTCAGGCCATGTTTGCCATCTCCCATTATAGACAAAGGGGTGTGCCTTAACAGAAGAAAGGCACAGAATCTGAGAATTTTCTAGAAGGTTAACTTGACTTTACTGGGGAGAAGAGGATTAGCCTAATGGGTGTTCTAGAAGACAATGTTACTAAACTCCAATTCCAAGAAGCCAGGGACCAAGATTCAGCAGTGGCCATGGATTTGGAGAAGGAGAACAAAGCAACATGAACATCCCCAGGGGCTGACATCCAGGTCACTGGCCCAACTTGCATGCTTTCTTCCACAGAAGAAAAAAAGAACAAGCGGAGAGTTCGCACTACCTTCACCACGGAGCAGCTACAGGAACTGGAGAAACTCTTCCACTTCACCCACTACCCCGACATCCATGTCCGGACCCAGCTGGCTTCCAGGATCAACCTGCCCGAAGCTCGAGTACAGGTATAGTGCCCAACTTCCACCAAATCTCATGCTGGTCCTCAGACCTCCAGGACTGCCCCAACTGAAACTGCCACTGGCTATCTCCTGGGTAGCCATCATAGCCAAATATGTCTTTCCAGGCAATGAGATCACCCTCATTTAATAAAGGATCTCTCCTTTGGGGTGGCAATGTAATGGATAGACATCAGTGTTCTCCATCCATCTCTGTCCCCATGCCCTCCCTCTCAGCGTATTCATGCTTCTAAAGGTTACGCACACTATCAGCCATAGCAGTTGAGGATTGGGGTCAACCAACATTTTTACTAAGAGTAATCACTTTGGGTTTTGCTAGACATACAATCACTGTCAGAGAGGGCCATTTTCCCTGGCATAGCAGCCTGAGAGCAACCACAGCCAAGGCAGAAACAGGTGAGCATGGTGGCATTCCAACAAAACTTTATTTACAAGTGTTGAAATTTTGTTTTTTGTACAAGTTGCAGGTGTTATAAAATAATATAAAATACTATTCTTTTTGTTTCTTTTCTCAATGATTTAAAGCTATGCAAGTCACTCTCAGCTTGAGGACTACTCAAACACTTGGAATGGCAGGTGTAGCTTACCAGGGTACTGTTGGCCAGCCTAGTAAAGAACACCTCCATGTCTCCTTGGCAGAAGCAGAGAAGTAGACAGACCAAGGATCCATGGTCAGAGACAGGGATTCCGCACTAACAGCCCAATCTAACATCTGTCATCTCTTTACCCCAGAGTATCCACTCCTCTGTCCATGCTTGGATATACCATAGCCCTTTGTCACCACCAGGGTAGACCTGGTGCCCTCTTTTAGATACATTCTGTTTCATAAGTCCCAGGCTGGCATGAGAGGGTCTGCTATATCCAACAGTAACACTGTCAGCACTCTCTCTGAACACAGAGGCTTCTACATCATTCTTTAAAAAAAAAAAATGCAGTGCATTTGTCCTCACTCAAAATCAAAATCCAGCCTGACGTACCACTTTTTATCCAACCTCCTTTCCTGCTGGCTAGAGCCCAGCCTAGCCTCAGCCGACTCCCCTCTTCCTCCTACTTGGAACTGTGCTCCAGCTGAGTGTTTAGCACCTGTGTCTGCCATCAAATCTAGAATCCAACACCTGCCTCCCCAGAATCACTAAGTACAAATGGCCGCATGTCAGAGACCATCAGGGCGCCCAGGAATGCAGAGATCTGCCAATGTTCAACCTATAGACGCCAAGTGGCCCACAGGGGTTGCAAACTGGTGGCCTGCTGGTGGAAAACAGCCCACAGATGGGTTTTGTTTGGCCTGCACTGCATCTGAAAACTCAAAAGCGTTCACATAAAAAAATAAAAATCAAGATTCTTCACACTGGAGACTGTATGAGTCTGACATGCTAGCTGTTTCCAGGTGGCAGCTGTTTGCAGGACCTAAGATCCTCTTTAGGCTTTGTTCACCACAGACCCTACCCAACCCTTCTCAGTTATCACTCATGCATGTCCCCACCCCATTCCCACCCAGAAGACTGTGACCCTGGTCTCTTCCCTCAAGTCTCTAGACTCCACATGCAAACAACTTCCCCTCCCATCGTATGATTTTATAAACTATGAAGTGCTTATTCTTTAGGGGATGCCAGTGTTCTGCATTTACACACATCCATTTTCTTTCCCTGACCACAGATCTGGTTCCAGAATCAGAGAGCCAAGTGGAGGAAGCAGGAAAAGACTGGCAGCCTCAGTGTATCGCAGCAGCCTGGTGAAGCCAGCTTGACCCTGTCCTCAAACATGGACATGGCTGTGAGTGGCCCAGTCCTCAATTGGGGTTGGAGGGACAGTCATCTGGGTGCATCTCACCCAGGCCCTGATGTGAGGAGGCCCTGGGCGAGGTGCCTACAGTACCAAACACAATGGAAATCCTTCCAGAAATAGAAAGACCAAGGAGATGCCTGGAAGAGGGGATCAGGGGCAAGTGGCTGGCTAGTTGGCTCTCCCTTTGAATGACAGGAAGGAGTGGTTTTGAAACTTGTACAAAATTTCACAGTTCACAAAACAGAGTCACAGGGTAAAGGATAGAACATGGGGGGTTGGGCAGCCAGCTCTAAAGTAGACTGCCCAGTTTCAAATCTCAGTTCAAATCCCACATCACAGTGTAGCATAGAAGTCATCTTGCTCCTTAGAGTTCAGTACTAAAGTTTTGACCAAGATGAAATGACTAAGATCTGGAACACTCTATTCATGGTCTGCTACTGAAGAAGTGGATCTCTGAGGAGTGAGGTGACATCCCAGACACATGGTTGCTATTCATGCTGTGAGGATTAGGTCCAGGTCGGTATGCCTGGGCCATACCGGATGATGAAAGTCCTAGGCAGGCAGGACAAGCTAGTCACACTACCCACCACCCACTACCTGAGTCATGGAGGCACCTGGAAGGCAACAGGAACAGTCCTTGGTAAAGGTGGAGACTCATTGGTCCCCTCTGGTCTCTCCTAACAGGGTCCTGTGCTGACACCCAAGGCTCTGCCCATGTTGGTGCCTCCCACAGGGTGCTATCCACTCTCTCAGACTCAGCTCACTTCAGGCTGGTTCCCTGCCCAGATCACCCTTGTCCCATGGCACCCATGGGATCCGCAGCCCTTGCCTGGCTCTCTCACCCAGCAGCCTTGTGTCCCTTCCCTTGCTCTGCCACCTCCATACCCCAAGTGGGGCAGCATCTGTGCCACTTCAACATAGGGACTGGTTGCTCTCTTCCCAAGCAAGCTACTCTCCTCTCCCAGTAATGGCAGGCAGCCTTGGCTCTCAGAGAAAATCACTCCATAATCCATCAATGGCGCACAGCCCAGGAAGCTACCCAGAACTTTGCCACGGAAGACGGCACTGTCATGACAGGAAAAGACAACACACATCTCACCAGCCAAAGTCCTTCTCCCAGCGCAGAAGCCTGGCTGCCTGAGGGCTGGGGAGGAACTCCAGAATAAGCTGCTTTCCATTCGCCCTGTGCTTCCTCTAACAGCTGTGCCACCTCCAGCTGGTCACTCACACCCTCTGGACCTCATCTGTAACACAGCAGCCAGACAGATTATTTCTGAGGACCCTCTTCTCCATTACTTTGGGGAGATGAGCCCTGGGAAACACACGTCATGGGGAGGCCCAGGAGGGGCTGCACATCCATGCATTCATTCATGACCTCTGTACTGACCACTGAACATTGTGGGCCACTTGGAAATAGATGTGGAGCTGAACAGATAGGCTTCTTCCCAGGTCAGTTGAAAGGTGATGCTGACCTCTGCCTGCAAACAGATGTCGGTGACCTTGGCTCGTGTCTAGCACATCACTAATGACTTTGGTATGAAAAATCTCAGAATGGAAGAAAAATAGAAGAAACGTTTTTAATTTAAAACAGAGTTTAGTGTCTTTGTCATTTGCTGGTCTGGGAAGGGCTGTCCCATCCTCATTGGCATTACTGGCAGGGAAGACAGCAAAGTTCTTTGTGCACACAGGACCCTGCTAGCTTGTTTGGCTCTGTGCTGAAAAGCCCTGTGTTCAGGTCTGTTTCTTTCCAGAGTGGTTCTCAACCTGTGGGTAACAACCACTTTGGCAAACTTCTATCTCCAAAAATATTTAAATTATGACTTCTAACAGTGGCAAAATTACAGTTATGAAGTAGCAACAAAGTAATTTTATGGTTGGGGGTCACCACAACATGAAGAACTATATTAAAGGGTTGCAGCATTACAAAGGCTGGGAACCACTGTTCTAGACAGACCACATGTCCTGCCTGAGTCTGGTTCTTGTCTCTAGGATGGAGGCAGCAGCTCCCTGCTGACCTGTAGTACACAGCAACCCAGAGACACTGGGAGGAGGGGAGTACACCTTACAAGTGTGAAGGCAAGCAGACACTGGAATGGTGTCGGCATCTCATGCTTTACTGGGCAGGTGATGGCTTGGGTCCCCACCCCAACAGTTCCTACTCCCAGGGAGGCCTCCTGCTCAGCTATTTTTCTGCCTGGAAGTCTCAGAGGCTTGTCATTATTGCTCCCCTCAGCTGGGCAGCTGAGGATGACCTCTGTGTATAGCTCCAGACTAAGTTCTAAAAAATGTGTCCTGAATCCAAAAACACCTGAAATGTGCAGGAGCCCTGACCTACCCCGGAGTTGGGCCAAGAGTTGCGAAGACTAGGTCTTAGCTCTGTTTTACCCTCTAATTTGTATCTGGGCCTCAGTTTCCCATCTGTAAGTTAGGGATAGCAGTGCCAGCTCTGCCCTGGGGTACCCAGTATGACAGAACTACAGACCACAGCTCCTCTCACTGAGAAGTGCCAACTTGAGCCCTTGAGATTGGAACCTGACCTACCGATAACTCTGGGTGGCAGGAGAAGGCAGGGGTGGACGGAGAAACACAAAAGGAAGTTAACTCAAAAGGCTCATAATTGGGCAGCCTGTTGTATTGTGTCACTGTGACAAAATGCCTGAGATAAACTATTTATAAGGAGGAAAGGTTTAGGGGTTGAAGATCAAAGTCCTCTGACAATGTTGCTTTGGGCCAATGGTAGCACAGTACCTCACAGTGGAGGGTGTGATAGAGACCTGTCACTTCATAGCCACCAGGAAGCAAAGAAAGCAGGAAGGGGCCAGGGTACCAGCATCCCCTTTAAAAAGCACACCTTCAGCAATCCAGCTTCCCCAACTCCTAAAGGTTCTGTCACTTCCCAGGAGCACCTCAGACTAGAAACAAGCCTTTAGCACATGGGCCCTTGGAGACATTTAGGCTCAAAACCATGACACAGGAGTCCATTTTGTGGCCAGAAGTCCACTATACAGATGCAACTTAGCAAGAAATGTATTCTAGTAGTTTCTAGGTTGTTTATCAGTAACTCAGATACTCCCAGTTTAGTAGCCAAATCCCCCAGGGGTTGAACTCAGGTCATAAGGTTTTGCCCTTACCTTTTGAGCCATCTTGTCAGCCTTGGAAATGAATTGCTCCTCTACAAGAAACTCAGCTTCAGCACTTGTAGGAGTCGGAGGCACATCTTCTCCCCCAAGCACTTCCTATTTTCTTACCCATACCCCTGGGACAAAGGAGTCACTTCCAAATCCTTATCAGCCATGTAACCTCAGACAGCAAATGGCATGTCCTTCCATCTACTTCTCCCCTGAATAACAAGTTTATTGCCTCTGTGAGAGACTGTGACAAGTACATCAGAGTCTCTGGCACATGGCAATAACTCAACATGTATGGGGAGGGTCATTTTCCCGAACACCCTTTTAACCCCTCTGCTGCTTGGAGCAGCTACTCTGACCCGAGGTGCTATCCCAGGAGCTCTTGACTCCATTTCTGGAATGACAAAGAACTCTCAAAGGAGTGATCAAAATCATGAGTGTGTTTCTTCTTCCCTGGGAAAGGCACACCTCCTTTGCTAGCTTCTCTGAGGCTCAGAGTAAGTTCTTATCAGGAATCCTGACAGACAGGCTGAGTTGAATTCTGACAAGCTCTAACTTTAGCATAAAGATCAGTGAGAGAATGCAAGGGTCACTAATTTATCTTTTTTTATTTTTAATCATTGTATATGCATCATATGTATGTTTGTGCATGTTTATGTGTATGAACACAGGTATGCATGCGTTGCCGTTTACATGTGGAGGCTAGAGGACAACCTCACACTTGACACAGAGTCTCTTGTTCACACAGCTATTGCCCCAGGAATCACTTAGGTGAAGGAAAGAAGGGAGGGAGGGAAGAAGGGCAAAGCTGGTGTGGAAAAGACAGTTCTTAAAACCAGACTCCGGGGGGGGGGGGGGTCACACAAAAAAGCCAGGGATGCTGGGAAGACAACAGCCCAAGCGCCAATGTCTGCAGGTCCATCTTGACCAGTGGTTCTCAACCTTCCTAACGCTGTGACCCTTTAATACAGCTCCTTATGTTGCGACCTCAAACTGTAATTTTGCTATTATGAATTGTAATGTAAACATCTGATATGCAGGATAACCCCTGTAAAAGGGTCATTTCAGAACCAAGGGGTCGTGACCCACAGGTTGAGAAACACTGTTATAGACTAAGAAAAGCCTTGTTCTGTGTGGCCCCCAGGACAACGCCAGGGCCAATATGAAAAGGAAAACATAATAGACATAAGTCCAACCCCAAGAACTAAGAGAGAAGCTTCCCAAAGGCCTTTTGTGCTCCCCACCTCTCCAGTTCCTCTCCCAGATATGCCCCTCAGAACCCTGCATTGGGAACATGTCATCACTGAGGCCCCTGGACTGCATTGGGAACATTCCTATCTCTGCCCTTTGCCCTGCTCATCCCTCAGCCAGGAATGCCGACCCCACTTTGTGGGTACGTCTTTCCACTTCTGTGTCATGTCCCCATTCAAAGGATATCCCCTCTGTCTTCCTAAATAAGTCTCCTCTGAAATTAGAAAATCTTTTACATAATCCAATCAAAGAATGTCTAATATCTCTTACATGCATGTGATTTTGTAGCTTGGAAAAAGTTATCTTTATAGATAGAAATCATAGATAAGTCCTTCCTTATCTTTTATGATGGCTCTTCTTTCTCACTCCCACAGCACTGTGAACCTTCTTTGTGATGATATGGCCCTGATTCTGAAGTCCTACCCTGTGCCTGTCCAATGACACAGGCTCACTACATCAGAGAGGCAATGTGACTTGCACAACATCACACAGCAGATGTCTATATTTAGAATTCATTTCTGCCTGATACCAAAGTTTGGAACCACTATACATACAGAACTATAATGATACAGTTAATGTGTGTGTGTGTGTGTGTGTGTGTGTATATATATATATATATATATATATATATATATATATATATATGGCTTATAAATAATGCAAACATGTAAATTGTGTACAAAATCTGTAACCATATAAATTCATTATGTGGTAGGCTATGTATCTACTGTATATGTGTAGCCTCCCATGTTTACTATATCTGTTCTCCTTTCTAGTGCCATGTGAGGTGAATGACTAAATTCTGTTCTGTGATTAGACATCTTTCTATTCCACATCCAATTGTCTCTCTGACTCCCACTGTTATGATTTTCTACACAGTTAGAAGAAACAAATCGAACCAGACCCCAGTACTCTATAAGAGAGATCGGAACTTGGAGACAGACTGGCAGGGGCTTACCATGACTCCAAGAAGCTAATGGAATGGTAGAGGGAAGTTGGGACACCACACAGGTACCACTGTAGTTACCTCTGCCAGATGAGGCTGTTCTAAGGACTCACCAGGAGGGCCCTGACCGCTGGGTGACCCCTGGGTGGGGAGGAAGGTTACAACCCTCTTATCACCAGAAGGTAATAAAGTCATTTCATGGCAATTAGAAACCTAACCAATTTAAGTCATTTACAGCTCCAAACAATTACACAGGGATCCTTATCCCCAAGAACACCAAGATGTTTGAAGTGGAACATAATGGCCTCAGGTAGGAGTAGACAGGAGGGAAAAGATGGTGACCAGACCTGAGAAGGAGATTTATTTATGTTTAATTAGCATGCACAGTAACTGGTTCTCTTGTGGCATTTTCATGCTTAGTTTTGGTCGATTCCTCCACTCTCAACTCTCCCAGGCTCCTTGTCCCCATCTGCATTTGTACCTTTCTGATTCCAGTATTCCTCACTTCCACATTCATACCACGTGAGCTCTATTATCACCCCCCTCCCTTGGAACCCCCCACTCCCCAGCCTCACAGGTCTCTTTCTAGTTTTCCATCCTCTACACACACTCCCACATAAATGCACATATATGAAACTTAGAAACTAGGATCTGCATATGAGACAGAATATGTGATATTTGCCTTTCTGAACCTGAGTCAACCCACTTAATACCATATTTTCAATTTCCATCCTCCTTAAGCATCTGGCTCACTCCATCAGATGCAGGCTACTTGCGTGTGACTGTAGGTATTTCGGGAAGGGTACCCAAGTGAATACAGGTTCTGACCAGGGCCTCCTTCCTAGAAAAAGGGACCTGTCATGTGTCCCAGGTGCTATGAAGGTCCACAGGACAGAAAGCAGGCTCCTCAGGAGATCTTAACTCAATGACACCCAGGTGCCTCTGACTGTGACCACTGAACCTCTTCTCCCACCAGGAGTCCATGAACATACAACGAAGCTGGAGAAGTGCGTATCTGATCATCACGCTGTCCCCTTGAGCTAAGGCTAGACTGAATGGGATCCTGATCCAAAGCCCTCCATGATCTTAGTGTGGGGACTTTCCCTAGCAAAGATCAGTCAGCTACCTGGGGGTCACCTTTGAAAAACAATGGGGAAGACCCCACTTGAGGGGACCTGGAGAAATAGGCAATAAAGGATAAAAAGAATCTGTAACAAGTCAAAACACAGGTCACCAACTAAAGGACTTTACTTTCAAAGGTGAGAAGAAGAGACTTTTCTGAGGATATCAAAGGGGGAGAATTGGTGTGTAGGAAGAGGTTCAGCAGACAACCCAGGAAGCAAAGAGCCTGATGACTCACTTCCTCTCCTGGGTCTCTACCTCCTAAAGGTTCCACAACCTTCTCAAACAGCATCACCAGTTGGGGACCAAGTGTTCAAATATGGGAGCCTGTGGGAGACACTTCACATTCAGACACAACAGCTAGTGGTAGAGATGGTCCAAGGAGGCCAGGAGGACCAGGAAGAGCCTCTACAGAGTCAAGGCCCCAGGTGGAGGCCTAAGGGAAAGATAGAAGCCAGCCCTGAGGAGATTGAGGGCAAGGTCTCAGGATGACACCTCAACAGGGCAAAGGCTCTGACATGAGGATATACAATAACATGTTCAAAGAGTACCCATTTGTTATTACTTTAACGGCTTCCTGCTGTGGGATGTTCTGTATGATAAATGTGTTGCTCTGATTGGCTAATAAATAAAACACTGATTGGCCAGTAGTCAGGCAAGAAGTATAGGAGGGACAAGCAGAGAAGAGAATTCTGGGAACAGGAAGGCTAAGTTAGAGAGCCACTGCCAGCCGCTGCCATGAAAAGCGAGATGTAAGGTACTGGTAAGCCACGAGCCACATGGCAACTTATAGACTAATAGATATGGGTTAATGTAAGATATAAGAACTAGATAACAAGAAGCCTGCTGCGGCCATACAGTTTGTAAGCAATGTAAGTCTCTGTGTGTTTACTCCGTTGGGTCTAAGTGGCTGTGGGACTGGCGGGTAAGAGAGATTTGTCATGACCGTGGGCCAGGCAGAATCAGAAAAACTCTAGCTACAGCTCCCTGATTGAGCTGAATAAGCTATCACCGTCCTTGTCAATGTCATACACAGCTTGGCTCAGCCTCAGTTTCCCCACCTAACAACTTCAAGCCAGGGCTACTTTCAAAGATGTTGTCTGGATTAGTGAGCACTTCATAAAAAGCAATGGAATCCACCCTTGCTATAGGAGGGAATCGTGTTCTCAGAGTGCTGGCGGGAAGCTACGGACAAAGCCACCTGCATTTCTGATACCTGGTAAGTGCCAATTATTGCCATAGCTACTGTGCTTAGATGAATGTGTTCTAGGAAAGTGTCTGTTGTGATCTCTGCTCATTGTCCCCTGAACTTTAGAGTTCCCTATACAAAATGTGTCTTTAGTTGCTGATCCTCAGTGTGGAACTGCCAAGTGCATTATGGGCCTAAATGAGGAGCTGTTTGGGGGTTCTGTTGTTGTTGTTGTTGTAACAGTCTGACATGTAGCACACAGGTTGAGTATCTCCCCCAGTAGCTGTGAACACAGGCCCACACATTCACACATTAACATCACATCAAAATGTCAAAAGGTTGGACATCCCAGCTCAGCCACTCAGAGCAGAGCTTCATACTCTTTCTTCTTGCTCCTACAACACTACCACTCTCTGTGAAGTGGGAGAGTGGAGAGGGGACAGGCTGATAATCTGCAAAGCATCATACTCTTGTACTGATGTTTCTTAGAACTGAATTACAACCATTGAAAAAAATAAGTCATCTTTAATCCAAAACAAGGGTATTATTCAGTACCTTTTCCTTATTTTAAAAATGAATTCCATCCTCAAGGCTTATTTATTTCATGTGTGCTTCTTCATCTGTGTAATTGCGAATGTGAGCATGCCCACAGCACACCTGTGGAGGTCAAAGGACAACCTTGGGTCTAAGTACTCACCTTCCATCTTGTTTGAAGCAGGGTCTCTTCACTGCTTCCCACATGGTGGCCCACATCTGATCCCCTGAGCACTGGCAGTGTGATGTTTTGAATCTGAAATGTCTTCCGCAAGTGTGATTTTGAACCCCTCATCCCCAGCTACTGATGTTGTTTTGGAAGGTTATGAAAGCTTTAGAAGGTGCAGCCATGCTGGCAGAAGTAGGTCACTGGGAGCAGGCCTTTGAAGGTATCTGTTACTCTCTGATTTGTGGTCCTTAGCAATGTGAACAGCCTCTGCATCCACACCCACTGCCATGAGTCAAGCTGCTCTGGAGGCCTTGCCTACAGCACTGACTGATATTGTGAGTCAAGATAAATCCTCTCGCTTTAAGCTAATTTTGGGTATTTATTCACAGTATTTCAAAATTAGTGCAAGTACCTAACCCTGATGTAGAGACAGATGGAGTTCAAAGACATTAAGCAACATGTCTGTAGTCACAGAGCTTGGAACTATACAGACTAAGTCTAGAAAATAGTTCTTTGGCCTCAGGAGGCCAAAACTCCTGTCTTACCCATCACATGCTAGACTAATTCCAAGGCTCCTTCAGATCCACTCATGGAGACCCTGTAAGAGAGGATGAGGATGAGAAAGGGAAGCCACTAAGCTGCTTTATTTTCCCATGCCAGACAAAGAGTTCAATTCCAGAAGTGTTATCTGCTCCATGGGTGAGGACAAGAACTTAGAGAGTCAGAGGGACTCACACAAGGTCAGACAGCCAGTGAGGATTAGGACCAAAACCTAGGCCTATGGGATCTACGGGACAGAGAGCTCAGGTGAGTCTTCTTTTTTTTAATCATTGTGCATGCATGAAGTGTGTGAGAGAGCAGGTATATGCGTGTGAGAGGGTGGTATGCACATGGTGGTCAGAGGACAACCTTCAGTAACTAATTCTCCCCATTCACAGTGGTATCCAATGATCAAACACAGATTGTCAAGTTTGCATGTCAAGTACTTTAACCCACAAAGCCATCTCATTAACCCTCAGATGATTCTTTAATCATGTCCTACTTTTCTCTTCATGTACCCAAAACAGACAAGGCCAGACACCTTCCTGTCCTCGTGGCATTGAGTTAAGGCCTTTTATCAGGTGCATTCAAACCCAGGGCCCTGTTTAGGGGTACCAATTGAGCCCACAGAGGTTCATAAGGCCCCAGTGAATGTATCAATGGCTGCCATCTGCAGTCTTAGAGAGCCTACAGAGCTGGGTACCTGCACATCTCAGCACTGAGAGGGTTGTCAGCCACTTAGGAAATGCCTGGAGGTCTTGAACTTCTGAACTTCTGGCTCACCTCTGCCTGAACCCAATAATATAGCCTTTGCTGATATTACTTTATAGTCAAGATTGTAAATTCTTCCCTGATCCCACTTTATGGCTGCCAGATAAAAACATCTGCCTGGAATGAGGCTCTGGAGGAAGTTTCCCTGTATAAGGTGGCATTGTTACTACATGGAGGAGACAAGCTGCCCAGACCTTGTAAGCCCACAAGCAAGATGTCACACAAAGAGCCTTGAGTACAGCAGCCTCCAAACCCTCACAGCGCCCCCCTGCACCATCCCAGCCACCTGTCATCCCACCACCACCTACCCAAACCTAGGCTTGACACAGCATTCATTTGTGTCCTATGATCCCTATGATCATCTTTGTTCCACAGGCTATGAATGAGACACAGAGGGGCAGGTGTCCACAGCCAGGCACATCACCCAGCCGAGGCTAGACTATAGATCCTGAGCACGACCCACTCCATCCCAATAAACGCTCGTAGAAATCAAAGCAGCCAGTCATGGCCTAGTAGAATCCTGGGCCATGACTGTCCCTAGGAAAGACAGGCTCCATTTACACACACACACACACACACACACACACACACACACACACACACACTTAGCAGGCCCTCTGCTGCACAGGTTAGGAATGGTCCCATCCTCACCCTCAGGACCTTGCTAGGCCCTGAGCCCCAGTGGAGAGGTAGAAGAAGAAAAGCACACGTCTACAGGCCCACTTCTCTTTCAGAAGCTATACTCTCTGGGACATAGTCCCATTCCTCCATGAATGCAGGGAAGGACAGAGGGCTAAGAATGCCCAGGCCAGCACTCCAGAAGACTCTCAGACACTTGCATGCAAGCCTAAGCCCCATTCTCACTGCTCAGCTCTATCTATGCGAGTTACTGGTGTTGTTTGAACCTGTGTGCCCTCGGTCATGGTCTTCCACAATGTACAAGCAAAGGCCAACACATGACAAATGCTGGTCCAGGGTCCAATAGGAATGAGCACCTCCCTGCCTTCCCATGATGACCCATAACTGTCCCTTTACACGCCTCCTCTGTGTTAACTTGAACAAGTCCTCAGTCAGTACAGTTGGCTTCATGTCACCTTCTTCCCTCTAGCCTCTGATCCAGGAGGACAAGAATTCCAGGGCCCCCCAAGACACCCCACTACCACCATCGCCATTGCCCCCAATACCTGGGAATAGCGCCATTGTAAAACCAAGGACTACAGTCTGACTCATGGTTCAGCAAGGCTGAACAGAAGTGCCTCTACGTGGAGCTGTTTTAATCTTTCCTTGCAAATCAATAACTGCTTACTTTGGGGTGGTTTTAATTAGTGAAGCCCTGCTGAGTGTTCCACTGATAAAGTGGCCTGCTATTCACATTAAGTGTGTCAGGCGCCTGCCAACTTTATCGCTGCTGCTGTTGGGATGAAATCTTCCTTCCCAGGCCACACAGCTGGGTTTTCTGAGAGATCTGCTCAGCCGCTGTCACCAGAAAGTAACTGGGATTGCTCTCCTGGTGGCAAAATCCTTAACTCAGCCTATGGACAAAGGGGCTTTCTTCAAGGGCAGAAAGCAACCCTCCAAATCAGTGAAGTTCCCCTGCCCTAGGCTTTCCAGGCTCCTAAATGAGCTACCAGTGTGGAGAGCGTGAGATTTATTAAGGCCCTACTGTGTACTGCAGCAGTACACTGTTCTTATAGTAGGATTCTCTTGTCTCCAGAGACGTCCACACCAACCCTGTTTCCTCAGTGAAGTCTCTGCAGAGGCCAGGGCACACCCCAGGGACGGAGGGTCAGGAAATCGACCGAACACCCATCTCAATGCTCTGTCAGCATCATGCTTTGGCGAAATCTGGGGCTTTCTCCAGCCTAGGCCAGCTTCTCTCCTTAGGTTTCCTGGCTTGGTCATGGGCTCACACTCCACTCAGCACCACCTCCACCACCATCCACCCATCCACCCCACCCCTGCCTGCCTATCTCATTCTCTTTCAAGCCACCACTGTTATCTTTAGGTTCTGGCTGGCTAGTGCTGGAGAACTGGAGCATGAGGCATGACCACTCCCAGGCAAAGGCTACTCTATGGACCTCAGCAGTCGATGGACATGAAGAGAAACAAAAATAACTCCCTATTGGAGGAAAATACAGTATCTGGAGGCATCAAAGGTATCAAAACGCTTCAGGAGCTAGAGGAGCGAAGATTTGAGTTCAAATCTCATACGTGCCTGTTGTTAATAATGTAGCTTTGAATAACCAGCTACGCTCAGCTTCTGTTCTGTAAACAGCCCTTCTAAAAGTATCCCAGGACTATGGGGTCAAGTGAGAAAACTATGTTGTGGGTTGAAAGTGCCTCCCACAAGAAGTGGATGAGCCCTTCTTAGTGCTAGTAGCAAGAGTAACATACAGAAAACAATTACCTTTCTATTACTATGATAAACACATCCAAAGTCAACTTTCAGGGGAGCACAGGCTGTTTGAGCTTGCAATTCCAGCTAACAGTCCATCACTGAGAGAAGTCTGGGCAGGAATCGTGGAGGACAGCTTCTTACTGAAGAGCTTTCCAGCTCACTCATGCTCAGCCACTTTTCTTATTATAGCACAGGCCTACCTGCGTAGGGATGGTGGTGGTCGCAGTGGCACAGGTCAACCTGGTCAAGGCACTTCTTCAGTTGAGTTGTGTAGACAAATTGCTAAACAGTCTTATTAATGAAATATATGGAGCCAGGTATCGGGGTAAATTCTGAAAGATCAATCAGAGGAGACAAGATCAACCTCACCTCGCCAACTCCTCAGCTGATCTTGTCTCCTCAGACTGAAAGCATCTGAGTCCTTACCCAAATAGATCTCAGCTGAACTGCTGCTCAAAAGCCTAAAAGCTTAAAAAGCCTAAAAAGCCTCTAGTTCCTAGTCCTCGCACCTTTTATACCTTTCTGCTTCCTGACACCATTTCCTGGGATTAAAGAAATGTGTCTTTCCCAAGCAAGACATGAGATCTCAAGTCCTGGGATTAAAGGTGTGTGTCACCATGCCTGGCTGTTCCCAGTGTGGCCTTGAACTCACAGAGACCCAGATGGATCTCTGCCTCTGGAATGCTAGGATTAAAGGCGTGTGCTACCACTGCCTAACCTCTATGTTTAATATAGTGCTGTTCTGTTCTCTGACCCCGAGATAAGTTTATTGGGGTGCACGATATATCAACCACAGAGGTGCCTCTTCCTAGTTGACTCTAGGCTGCTTCAAGTTGACAATAAAAACTAACTAGCTCACCACTTATCACATGTCACTCTGTGATGATCTTGTCTTTTTTTTCTTCCCTTACCTGGACACTTATTTGCTTTGGGTGATCCTTGTGCTGCCCCCACTTCACAGATAGCAAACCTGAGGCCAAGAGATAAGCCTTGACTAACTTGTTTGAGATCTTTTGGTACTCACATTATTCTGAGATAAATAAAATGCCACTTTAATGTCAGTGGAGGTTGAGGATGTTACTCAGTTGGTGGAGTACTTGCCTAGCATGCATGAAGCCCTAGGTTCTATCTCCAGGACTACATAACACCAGACATAGTGGTATCCACCTATAATCTGAGAACTTGAAGAGCTTGAAGTAAGACCAACCTGGGATACAAGAGACATTGTCTGAGAGAGAGGACAGAGAGAGACTGAGCTCCCAGAAATTGTCTATATCCTGTATTCCCCAGTAGTAACATGTCACAAAACCACAACACAATGTTGCAGTGGGTGAGCGTGCTTGAGACAAAGCATGAGGACTGGAGTTTGAATCCCAGGTACCTACATGGAAGCCAGGCATGGCCACATGTCCCTGTAACTGCAGTATTGGGGTCTGAGACAGGGGAATTCCCAGCATATACTGACCAGCACACCAAGTCAAATTTTGAGCTTCAGTGTTAGTGAGAAAACCTCTTTCAAGGCAGAGAGAGACAGAGTAACATGCCCAATGTCCTCATCTAACCTCAACATGTGCTAGCATAGACACACACCCTCACATATGTGCACACACAAATTCACACATACACAGTCACATATAAAATAACAATAATAATTTTTTAAAAAAAAAAAACTACCTGGAGAACTTCCTTTGTCCACCCCTGTAAGCATGTCCTTGATGAGGGATCATCCTTGTCCTTTACATGAGAAGAGTGAACTATCCCCTTCATTCCAGAAGCATACTGCACTAGACATGGGAATCTAGGTGGCATTTCCCAGGGAACTCAAGACTACATCACTCCTCCGATCCCAGAGCCCCTTCCCAGTCTGCCTTCTCCCTACTTCTCATAGTCACATGTTTATTTCATCTTTATAATTCAGTGTGTTCAATTATAATTATCAGGAAACAGGGGAAGGCATGTCTATTCCATCCTCCTGGAAGCAAATGTCCTGTACACATTTTCATAAGGAGAGTCTGTACTCCACCTGGGCAGTGGAGGCCCCAGAGCACATGGCCATAGCCACCAAAGCAAAAGGGCAGTCTCCAGAGAAGTACACTGGAATGTACTTTGATGTCCCCATTACTGGGAAGCCTTCAAAGGCTATAGACTAAAATCTCTTCTTATGAAAGACAGTTAAGAGTCCTGTCAGTCCAGCTCAAACCTTTGTAGAATGTGGCAAGAGACCGTACAGAGGCCCCACACTCCCATCCCATTAGCATGTGAGCTAAACCATATAAATATGCATGAGACCCACTTCTGAAAGGCCAGTTCTTGTTCTTTCCTTTCATTCATTCATTATTTATTGAATGAAACTAACTGGGGATAACAAACTTGTAACTGGCTTTTAAATTGTGTTCTTATTTTGTACCAGGCCAAGTATGTCAGACACCATTTCAGATCTTATAAGCCTTGAATCTGTTCTAGCCACTGCTGTGAAAGTCAAGCTTGAATTAACAAAAACCCACAACTGGACAATGTTCAGAAAGTGAGAGACTTTGGAGAATCAGTCCTAAATGGGATGTGTTCATCAAACCCCTCTGAACCCCTATGGTTCAAAGATCTATGTGGAAGAGGAGGTGGAAAGATTGTAAGAGGCAGAGGAGATGGACGACTCCAAGGAGACAGTGTCTTTCTTCCAGGTGCAACAGGAGTGATGTACATGTGACCTCACAGAGACTGAGACAGCATGCATAAGGACTGCACAGGTTCAAGCCAAACAGGGTCCCAGGACTGAAAGGGGAAGTGGATACAGGGTTGTAGCTAGAGTTTTTCTGCCTGGCCCACGGTCAGGACAAATCTCTCTTACCTGCCAGTCCCACAGCCGCTCAGACCCAACCAAGTAAACACACAGAGACTTACATTGCTTACAAACTGCATGGCCATGGTAGGCTTCTTGCTAACTGTTCTAATATCTTAAATTAATCCATTTCTAATAATCTATGAGTTGCCATGTGGTTCATGGCTTACCGGTATCTTAACATGTTGCTTCTCATCACAGCGGCTGGCAGCGTCTCTCTGCCTCAGCCTTCCACTTCCCAGAATTCTCCTCTCTCCTTGTCCTGCCTATACTTCCTGCCTGGCTACTGGCCAATCAGTGTTTTATTTATTAACCAATCAGAGCAACACATTTAGCATACAGAACATCCCACAGCACTTCCCTTTTCTTTTTTTTTTCAAAAAGGGTTTTAACTTTCACATAGTAAAATTACAGATAACAAAACAATTATCAAGCAAGAATTACAGTTGCACTGTCTAGTCTATTTATAATATCTAGTCTATTTGTATTTGGCAAAATTAAAGAAGATATCCTATCTATCTTATATTTGTGAGTCTAAGGTTTCATATCTAACTTATCTTTTATTATACCTAAGGAAAATTATAACTAGTCTTCAACTACATCAAAGACCCCAGAAGGATATAATACTACCTGAGAAATGGGAGAAGGACGCAAGCAACTTTCAGGAGTCTTGCAAGGTAGACAGAGACAGCTGGCAGCCTGGACAGTTATCCAAGGTTCTCTTGTAAAGTTGGGGCATCTGTCTTCATCCCACAGGCCTAGAGTTTCTCAGTCACTTTTCTCTGTGTCCTGTAGAATGTCTGACAGTTTCCTCTGCAAAGCAGGAACCTGAAGGACCATTTTGCCAAGCAAAGTTCAGTGGTCACCTTCCTATGGTTCCTGCATGTCCAGTTGATCAAGCAGTCCAGGAAAGAATGGTTTCTTCCCCAAATGGCTATTTTTGCCAAGAAGAAGATAAACTCCATATAGAGTGTCTTTGATGCCCATCCTCCTCTCTGAAATAAATCGGTGCTGCCAGGAGCAGACATGTCTCACTGTCCAGAAAGTCTAAATTTTTAAAAATATTTTAATGCCATATTCTGTAGGTCTTTGAAGTATTTGAAGATTACCTACCTAATTGAATTATATCTTTGTATACCTAGAAAACTTAGTATGACTATAAGTTTGACTATCATAGAAGACTAATTGTTCCATTACAATTTAAATGAGTTACATAAACATAATACCTCAAAGGAGAGTAGAAATATATATACAGTATAACAAAATTAAATTTGTATCAATAAACTAAAATCCATAGGAATGTAAAACATTTCTAAACAAGTTGTTACTCTTTAAAAATAGGCTCATTAATCTACCCTTTCATCCTATCATTATCTATACTATCCTCCTTTCTTCTTTAGAAAGAGATTGCATTAATAATCAACTTGTTTTAAATAAAAATATTGGTTTTTCTCTGTCCCACACCAGAGAGCTCTTCTGATTTGGGACACAAGAATCTCTTAGTCTTTTCTTTTAGCAGTATGCCTAGGTTTAGAGAAGGAGTGAGCCAATTCCATCTCCAAAGCCAGCTTGGTATATTTGGGAATTTGGGTGTAGCTTCTCTACTACTTCCTGCTGGAGGGGGCGCTGTATCTTATGGAGACACAAAGAAAATTTTAGGCTTATAGGGTAGTCCGTGAGGCTGTATTGTCTGAGCTAGTTACCTTGAAACTGTTCTGGATGTTGGATCATCTGGGCCATGGTGTCATTGGAGACCTTTCAGAGGGGTCTTGGCTGGTCAAACTTGATGTATCTTAATCTGTAACAAATCCATAGCCTCTTGCTTTCTGTGGAAACAAAAGCAAAGCCTCCTTTCCAAAGCAACATATCATTACATCTAAATTTTGAAGTTAAGGTACCTTTAAAATATACAAATTGGCTTAACTCAACAGCTTTTATGATCAATTTTTTTTTTTTGCAGTTAAGAATCCCAAAAACAACACAATCCAGATTCTCTGTGTGATATCCATCTTTACGTGGCTTATTTTTTATATTACCTTTACTGTCTCTTGAAAGACTTTATTTTTTAAAACTATTTGTTTATATAACTGTATATATTTTTTCAAGCCTACATACATTTTTACACACATTGTAAACTATTTCAATTGAATCTGTCTTATTGTGAACCTATTGCTTTAAACTGCAGCATTCTAAGACTGAAACAGCTCTGTGGCTGCTGGCTCCACCCACCTCAGCTTCCCAACATGGCAGTGGTACAGTTTACCACCAGCTCTGGGTCTGGAGCCGGGTATACCATCAACTCAACTATCAGAAGTAGTTCTATCAAAGCAGTGCATAGCCCAGAAACCTCTTTTTTTTTTTTTTTTTTTTTTTTTTTTTTTTTTTTTTTTTTTTTTTTTTTTTTACTAGCAAAGGCTAAATCCACCACACAGCAGTGTAATGTGCTGCTTGTAGATGCCTCATTCCTGCCATACTGCTGGTCAAATGCACACGCCACAAACCTCCCATAGTAGCTCAAACCCACAGGCTGCTGCTAACTTGAGAGAGACAACTAGGAAGCTGTTTTTAGTTCCATTTTAGAATCTTTTTTGTCAGGTTTTAAGTGGAAATTCTTGCCAACCTGTTGGGTGCCACTGGTAGAGCATGAGACTCTTAATCTCAGGGTCGTGGGTTTGAGCCCCACATTGGGCATCACAGGGTCCCATTCTTCACCAAGAAGCAATCTTCAACTGACACCCTCTGGCAAAAGAAAAATCAGTTTTCTCCAATGGAGTCTCACTTGGTCTATTGACCACACTTCAGGGCAGGCCCCATGCTCAGGAGTAGTTAGCCAACATAGAATGAACTTGATAGTATTTTTTGTGGACTTTTTGTCCCATTTTGTTTTATTTTGGCTTTTTTTGTCTTATTGGTCTTAGGGTTTCTATTGCTGTGAAGAGACACCATGACCACGGCAACTCTTATAAAGGAAAACATTTAATTATGGTGGCTTACAGTTTCAGAGGTTTAGTTCATTATTATCATGGTGCCTACATAGTGGTATGCAGGCAGACATGATGCTGGAGAATGAGCTGAGAGTTCTATATCTTGATCCACAGGCAACAGGAAGTGAACTGAGACACTGGGCATAGCTTAAGTATAGTAAACCTCACAGTGACACACTTCCTCCAGTAAGGTCATACCTACTCCAACAAAGCCACACCACCTAATAGTGCCACTCCTTTTGGGGGCCATTTTATTTCTAACCACTATATAGTCTTTGGTTGTTTGTTTTGATTTTTGTCTTTGTCAGGGGATGTGTTTCCTGTTTTTTGTTTTAGTTTCTTCTTTATTTGTTGAAAGAAAAGAAAGAAAAAGAGAGAAAACAGAGTTGGGTTGGTAGGGAGGTTGGGAGAATTGAAGAAGTTGGAGTGGATAAACAGGATCAAAATATATTATAAAGATGATTTTTTTCAACGATTAAAACAAGACAAAAATTTAAACTTTTTTTAAAAATTGAAAAGAAAAAAGTTACTCCAGTTTTAGCTGGTTTTGCAAATGAGCAACCCAGGGCCCTGGGGACAGGAAGTGAGAGGTTCATAGTGGGGTCTTAAATAAAGCTCCATCAGGGAGCCCATTCAGTACCCATTAACATGCAAACTGGAAGCTAGCAGATAGCCACTTACTCTTTCTGTCTTTAGGAAGATGATTCTGAAATATAATCCAGAAGACTTCTAGAAGGTTCCTGAGGATTGAATAACCAGTCTTCTTAGAGACAGTCAAGCACCCAGGGGAAGGATAACACATCATTGTGCTGGCTTCCCATCTTCCCTGTGTTGATTCTCATCAATCCTCACTCTACCTTTCTGGAATAACATCAAGTAAACAAGCCTTTGGGAAGACCCAAACCAGATACCACAAGTGGCCCCACAAAGCAATCCTGAAGGATGACATTTCAGAACTACAATTCCTGCGATTCAGTAGCAATCTCATGGCTGACCAGAATAAGATATAGACAGTGATATTTAAAATGTGAGTGGTGGTGACATTGGACTAGTCTAGGGTAATAATTATAGAGACTATGGGGTAAACTGACTTTTCTTAACCACTTGAGAAACCTTGAAAGCAACAAATTGGTATGCCCAGAGCCAACTACCAGCCCACAGCAGAGGTATGCTCCACCTGTGTTTACTTAAGGATACCCTCACTGTTTGCAGCAGAACATCCTGAAAATCAGGCCTAGGATCTAATTGTAGTCACTAAAATACTACAGAGGAAGCCAGATGTGGTGATGCATACCTTTAATCGCAGCACTCTGGAGGCAGGCAAATCACTGTGAGTTCAAGACTAGCCTGGTCTACAGAGTGAGTTCCAGGACAGACTCCAAAGCTACACAGAGAAATCCTGTCTTGAAAAACCTGTGTGTGTGTGTGTGTGTGTGTGTGTGTGTGTGTGTGTGTGTGTGTGTATACAGAGGATACTGAACACATAGCCTGCCTTTTCTGATTATTAGGAACCTCAGAGAAAACCAGTGAGACCATAAGACCCACAAAAGGGACACTTAAATAAAGTAGTCTGAGAATATTGAACACCATATTCCTCTGAGTGCATCAGGTTGAGGATATTCCCTTCCCCTTTATAGAGGAGAGGGGTATCCCTTCACTTAGAGACCCTGCAAAGAGTTTTCCTAAGGCTGGTATCTGCTAAGTGTCTGCTCTGAACTGCTGCATTGTCTTCAGGGTAATAAACACACAGCAAGACAGTTATTCTTGGCAGAAGTAGTACCCAAGGAAGGAGTTGCAAAAACCTAACAATCACTCTTGTGGGATCTGATCAGTGAAAAATAACGATTCAAAGGGAAGAATGTATCAATAAAGACATTCATTTGTAATATGTCCCTGAGAGAACACTTTGTAATCATGCTAATTCTGTGGAGACGGTTCCTTGACACTCAGATAGAAAGATGTTCTACAATGAAAGGGAGGGAGGCAGCTCAGTCAGTAAAGTTCTTGCAAGCATAAAGACCTAAGTGGCATCCCAAGAATCCAAGCAAAAAGTTGGGTGAGATAGCACACATGCAAACTAGGAGACAGACAGGCAGATCCCCTGCTGACCAAAAAGACTAGCCTACTTGATGAGCTCCAGGCCAGAAGGAAACCCTGCCTCAAAAAGAAGGTAGATGGCATCTTAGAAATGACACCAGAGGTCCTTCTCTAGCCTCTACACAGACAACTGCACACAGAGCATACACACATATGAAAGATGAAAGGAAAGAAGAAAAAGATATTCCACAATGGGTGATTGTGGAACTGGCTGGCATGGTACTTGGGGGGTGGGGCAAAGCCTGAGAGAGGAAGGTTAGCTGACCTCATTGTGTAAAATGAGCAAGTCTTACCATTCCTGGAGTGGTACACTGTGGAAGCAGAGTAGGTGCAAAGTGAGCCTGCTTCTTCAAGAACATAAGGCAAATGTCCTTAGCAAGCCATCATGCCATCCTAAGGATTGCTCTCTAAGGCCACTGTCAACCTCCAGTGTCTCAGCCTGGATTCTCCCAAGGGTCTGTGCTTGGGCACTTTATGTGGGAATGTGGCCCCCACATGAGAAAAGTGAAGGTAAGGGGTTTGAACAGGAAAGAAGAGAGACCAATAGAAAAAGAACCATTATCCTTTTGCTAAAAGCAGGAGATGCTGCTGGGGGCCTGGGATGCCCGGTGTTGGTGAGGCAGGGAACTCATTGCCAAAGCCAAGGTAGATGAATTCTGTGGAAGACAGCAGACTTTGATTCAGGATTTACTTTAAGGGGACCCAGACTCAGTACTGATGAAATCCACTAAAGCCAGATGGTCCACTCCCTCTTACAGATACCTGAAGTCTCCTGGGAAAGGGCTGAGGACACGCCCTCTGGCCCCACTCTGGCCTTTCTCACTACAGGACTGAAAGGCCAGAGACATTCCAAGATCCTCTGTCCTGTGTGTCCTTTGTGGTTTTCAATTCTACAGTTTCCGGACAGACTTGTCACCTGTCCTAAGTTTAGAATCCATTGTTATTATCATGGTGGTGATGGGTAATTAAGCAACAAATGTACTAATCTCATTAAGCCAGTTTTTAAATTAATTTATTTTAATGCATAAAATTAGCTAATATGATAATGCTCTTTCATCCAAAGACAGCCTGCAGGCTCTCCAAGCTCTGTGTGTTATGATTAATAAATTTTCACACATTTTAAAAGGGAGGAGTGTAGATAGTTGCTCAAAGTCACACAGCCCTCTGCTGTGGGTCACTTAGCCCATGGGAATGCTCTGCCCCTCACCTATTGCTCTCTTATCCCATCCTTGGGCACAAACTCTACCTCACTTTATTCTCTTTCTTTGTCCTTGCTTGTCTCCAACCTGGAAGCCCTTCCCCCTGTCTAGCTGGCTGTTCTCCTTCGCCTTTTATTGCTGTGATAAGCCACCATGACCAAATACAACAGAGAGAGGGAGGAGAGGGTTTATTACATATTACCGGTTAGAGTCCATCATCAGGAGAAACCTAAACAGGAACCCAGAGGTGGAAACTGAAACAGAAACCATGGTGACTGTTGCTTATTGGCTTCCTCTCTGTCTTAGCCACTGTTCTATAGCTGTGAGGAGACCTCTAGGCAAGGCAACTTAATAAATGAAGCATTTAATTGGGTGATTCTTTACAGTTTCACAGGGTTAGTTATGACCTTTATGGTGAGGAGCATGGCAACATGGAGCAGTAGCTGAGAGCTTACATCTTATCTACAAGCTAGAGGCAGAGAGAGAGAAGACTAGGCCTGGCATGAGCTTTTGAAACCTTAAAGCCCACCCCAGTGACACATCTCCTCCAACAAAGCCACACCTCCTCCAACAAGGTCACACCTCCCCCACCAAGGTCACACCTCCCCCAACAAGGCCACACCTCCTCCAACAAGGCCACACCTCCTAATCTAACAGTCCACCACTGGAAACCAAACATTCAGATAAATGAGGCAATGGGGTCCATCCTCATTCAAACCAACCACACTCTCCATGGCTTTCTAACTTACTTTCTTATACAACATAGGACTACCTGCCCAGGACACTGCCCACAGTGAGCTGGGTCCTCTCACATCAAAAATTAATCAAGAAAATGCCCCCATAGTCATGCCCACAAGCCAATCTGATGGAGGAGATTCCTCAGTTGAGGTTTTCTCTTCCTAGGAGACTCATGTTTGTGTCAAGTTAACAAAAACTAACCAGTACAACTGACCCCTTGTCAACTTGACATACAAACACATCACTATTAAGTCATAGTCTTTCCTTTCTTGTTTATCTCCACAATCTCATGTTAATATTGCAGTATAAAACATAGTATAACTCTGAAAGTCCCAGTCTTTTAAAACTTCAAACCCTTTAAAATCTCAAAATCTCTTTAAACTATCCAAATTCTCTTATCTATAGGTTCCTGTAAAATCAAAAACAAGTTAAACACTTTCTTATGCCAAAATGGAAGAAGCAGGGCATTAAAAGAATAACACTTAAGCAAAACCAAACTCCAAGAGAGTAAATACCTAAGTTTCCACTGTCTGGAATTCATTCATGGCTTTCTGGTCTCCAGAGGGCTTGGGCAGGTCCACCTCTCCAGCTCTGTTATTCATAGGACACACAGCTTGTCTTATATGCTTGTCAGCTCTACTCCAAACCTGCTGCTATCCTTGGAGGTCATCCCAGGTCCTGGCATTTCAGATATGTTGGGGTTTCCACTGCAACTGAGGTAAGACCTTCACCAATGGCCTTTCCTGGGCTCTTTGGGGACTCTGACCTTGTCAGATGGTGCCATGCCTCAGCTTCTATGTTCCCTTTAATCCTGGAGTCTCTACTACTACAACTGAAACTTCAAATCCACCAGTGGTTTCTCCTGGTCTCTCACAGTGCCAAACCTCAACTGCTCTCCATGACCACTTCAGTCCTGCCAAGTCCACCAAAACCAAGAGCACACAGAAGACTCAGAGTACTATGTCCGGCTGCCAGTTTGAGATATGGGCTTGGCTTTCTCTGATCCACAGCTTATGTGTGCTGAGGAAACAGTTTCTAGAAGATTTCACTCAATGGTGCTGGTCTTTTATTAATCACAGCTGATTTTTCAGCCCTAGCTGAAGCTAACCAGCATGCACTGTCCCAGCAAAGCAAAGATTTCACTCCCAAAGATTCTTAGTCAATAACATCATGTAAATGACCCTGATAGAGTCTTTGCTTAACTCTTAAACTTCACAAGCCAGACCCTCATTATCTGTATTTTCTCAGCATTATCTTCCAAGATCCCACAGAACAGCTCACTAAACTCCATGTACTCAATGGCTTTTCCAGTTGCAGGTTCCAAACACTTCCACAGTCGTGGCTAAAATAACATGGTTAGGTGTTGTGGAATATTAGTTTAACTATGTAAAGATGTGTTGCATTTGCTTGTGTTGCAGAATAATTGTTTAACTAGGTAAAGATACATTACTTTTGTTTACGATGCATTTTTTTAACTAAGTAAAGATGTGTTGCTGTTCTACCTTGCCTGCCTAGGGTACCTGATTGGTCTAATAAAAAGATGAATGGCCAGTAGCTAGGTAGAGGAGGTATAGGCAGGACTGGCAGGTAAAGAGAATAAATACGAGGAGGAATCTATGCTCAAGAGAGAATGAAGGAGAGAGAGAGGGAGACACCCGGGACCAGCCAGTCAGGCAGCTGCCAGACAGACAGACATGGAGGAAAAAAAAAGTAGAACATACAGAATGGAAGAAAGGCAAAAAGCCCTGAGGCAAAACGTAGATGAAGAGAAACAGGTTAAATGAAGTTATAAGAGCTAGTGGGACAAGCATAAAGCTGAGCATTCATAATTAATAATGTCTCCGTGTCATGATTTGGGAGCTGGCAGTCCAAGAAAGCCTGCTACAGTTAGGTCTCTGACAGAAATATTCATGTTTCTGATACCAGTTTCTGTTGTAGTTTTCTTTTGTTGATGTACTAAAATATTGCAACCAAAAGCAACTGTGAGGGGTGGTATTACATCTTCCAGGTTAGAGTCCAACATCCAAAGAAGCCAGAAGAGCTCATGTCAGGAAGCAAAACAGAGGCCATATAGGAACATCGTTTACTGACTTGCTCAGCCTTTCTTATAAAACATAGGACCACCTGCCCACAGTGGCACTGCCCACAGGGGCTTGGGCCCCTCATATCAATCGTTAATCAAGAAAATATCCCTGCAGACTTGACTACAGGCCAGTCTGATGAAGTCAATCCCTCAGCTGGAGGTCCTTCTTCCCAGGAGACTTCGTGTTAAGTTGACAGAAACTAACCAGCACAGCAGCCATGTCACTGACACTTCTAGATTCAGCTTCTGGGCCACCTCCTGCAGGAAGCCTTCCGAAACACACCTCTCCCAGTCAGGTTAAGTGGCTTTCCTGAGGTACTCTACATGGCTAGAAGTGAAGTATCTCTGTACTTGGGAGATATTCAGTGGGTAAAGTGGCTGCCACTCAGGTCATGAGGATCTGAATTAAGATCCCCAGGATCCGCACAAGGCTGGATATGGCAGTGAGCCACATCTACAATCCCAGTTCCTACATGGAGATGGCAGGCACAGACAGGAAAATCACAATAAACTCATGGGTCAGCTAGCTTGACACACTCCATAACAAAATAACAAAAGAGGCGTTAACAACTCAAACAAGGTGGAAGAAGAGGAAAGGGTTTATTACAGCTGACAGGTTAGAATCCACTACTGAAACCAAAGTAGAAACTCAAGGCAGGAACCTAGAGGATGGAACTGAAACAGAGACCATGGAGGAAGCTGTTTGCTGGCTTGTTCTCCAAGACTTGCTCAGCCTGCTTGCTTGTAACTCAGGACCATCTCTCTGCCCAGGAGTGGCACTACCCACGGGTTGTCCTCTGAGCTCCACCAATATACCATGGCACACCTGTGCCTGTACTCACATGCATGAACACACACACAATTTCTGTGAGAGAAAAATAAGTCATGACAACAGCATCAATAAACACAGCAACAACCATCAATGCACTGAGCACTCTGCACAAGACATTTGCACACAGGTTGTAAACACCCTCATTTTGAGTCCTCACCCCAGCATGCAACAATAGAAGTGTTTCCCATTAGTTTTGAAGGAAGTAAAAAGAAATTTAGAGCAGTCAGGGAGTTTCCTCTGAGCACCTAGGAAAACCAGGATTCCGATTTGCAAAGCCTGAGGAGCCACCCAAATGCTTTCCTTAATCCTCCAGCTCCAGTGTCTCTGTAACAAGTACATTCCTCCACAGACCCCTTCAACAAATTCAGATCTTGGAGTAAGAGACAAAAAGACCCAATAGTTTAAGGACATTAAAAATTACTGTTGATGGGGCAACATTGCATTCTAAGGTTTAAAAGCAAAAACAATGATTCCATTAGGTGCTAAAACGGTAATCAACTGGTTGAATATGAATTTTATTGCTATGGTAACCATAAAGCCCCAAGGTAATAAAGAGGCCCTGCCTGTGGTGGGGAGCACATTCTGTTGCCAATCCTCCATCAAACACCATCATTCTATTAGTCATTAAAAATTGGAATAACACCCTTGACAATAATTTTTATTGCTTTACCTGTAAAACATAAGGGTAAGAAATAATTTTGTCAACCGGAAAGTGTTGGTAATAACTCAGGCACATTGGTGAGATGCCTGAGGTCTGGATCCCTGTGAACAGCTGAAATGGGGCTGTGAAAGCTGCTTCCATAGAATTTGTTTTTCTCCTCCACTTCTAGTATTCTGCGAGCAAGGAAAACTGTGCTCAGAAACAAGTTGACAGCAGATCTGTCTGGAGCTTGTGGCCTACACATGAGGTTGGCTTTGTGTGTGTGTGTGTGTGGTATGTTTGTTTGAGAATTTCATGTGGTGAGTGGTGTGTGTGTGTATGTGTGTCTGTGTGTGCGTGTGTGTGTGTGTGTGTGTGTGTGTGTGTGTGTGTGTGTGTGTGTTATGTTTGAGAATTTCATACATGTATATAATGTGTTTTGGTTAAATCCATCCTCCATTCCCCCCTCACCTCTCTCCAAGATCACTTTTCCTCCCAATTTCATGCACTCTTTTTTTAACTCACTGAATCCTCTTAGTACTGCATGTATGTACGTGATCACAATGTCTCTTCTAGAACCCCCAACTCATCCTCTGGTTAAACTGGCTGCCTATAAAACTCTGCATATCCACCTGTACCTCTCCCTGCAACCCTCACCTTCTGCCTCCTGGTACCAGGCACATGCCACCATACCCAGCCGCCACATTCAGGTCCTCATGCGTGGATAGCAGGCACTTTGCTGGGTGAGCCATCTCCCCTGGCAAGACTCAGTCTCCCAATCTGTTAAAATAAGACAGTGTGGATTCTACTTCATTTATGCCTCATATCCAGGGATTACAGCCACACAGAGATTATGGCCCTGGCCTCCTGGGGTTTATGCTTTGGGTAGAGACAGATATTAATGCTCCTAATGCACAATGTGTATGTGTTTGTGAGGTATCTCTCAGGAAAACGGAAGCTACTTGATGCAGGATAGAGACTGTCCCCAAAGATTCATGTGTCAAAGGCTTGGTCCCCGTCTTGGCTCTGCTTGGAAGTTGTAGAACTTTTAAGGCTTGGTGCTTAGGGGGAGATCTCATCTTCATTGGGGAGTGTACCCTTGAAGGGAATGCTGGGTGTGTAGTCTTTTCTGATCTTTCACTTCCCAGCTGTGAGATCTGGCTCCAACCATGTACTTCTGCCATGATGGATCAACTCACCACAGGCCAAAAGCCACAGGGCTGGAACTTCTGAAGCCCTGAGCCATACAAACCTTTCTCTTTAAAAACTGCTCTTCTGTTACAGTAACTGAAAGCTAACACACCACTCTGTATGTTTTAATTATGATGGGATTTGATATGAGAGATTTGCACATCTGTTGAAAAGCAAAGGCTGTAAAGGCCGAGAAGCTGCCCTGGGTAAACTAAGGCTGCAGCATCAAAGGAGGCTTTCAAGAACTCACCCAAAGGGCACTGAAATTCCCAAGAGCCACCTCAGCCTGCAAACCTGAGAGAAGAGATTTGTAAGAAGTGCTTGGAAAAGGGATGAATAAATAACTCAGTTGGTAAAGAGCTTGCCAAATTCCCAGCACACACATAAATAGCACAGCATGGTGGCATGTGTTTGTAATCCCAGAGTTGAGGAGGCAAAGACAGGCAACCTTGCCTACTTGGCAAGTTCCAGGGCAGTTAATAGACCCTGTCTCAAACAAGGTGTGTAGCCCCTGAGGATAACACCTGAACACACACACACACACACACACACACACACACACACACACACACACACCTCGAGCTCCTACTCTGATTTACCTGGATGAGGGACAAACAGTGTGGAGCAGAGTTGGGGTTTATTAAAATTTGTTTGTTTGTTTTTAAAATAGATTTAAGCACTGAGGCTCATAAAGAGACATGTGGATATGGGTGTCTCAAAAAAGTCATGTTTCGTTGTATTACAATAGCCATGTAGAGGATTTTGCTAGAGTTTGAAGTTATCTTTAAAGGGTTGGTAAGGAATTTAAATGAGATCACAGGGTGACTCCTGTGGTGCACAGACAGGATGACAGCTGATAAAGTGACACTCTGATGACAAGAGTTTAAGGGAAGCTAGGACGTTTCCACTGTCAACAAAGTTAACAGTCTTGTTTGTGAGATTCTTAGAAAATATCTGAGGAGGGAACAAAGCCATACTCAAGGTCATACTCAGGCCTGAAGCCTGGTTTATTGCTATTTTAACATTCTCACTGATGATATCTCTACAAAAAAGGACAGTCTTTATGTCAGCAGCCTTCAGATGAAATGTTAACTGTGCTGGAATTCTGGATTCTCACCTGGCAAAAGGCTTCAACCAGACTGGAGTAAGGGGTTCCTTCTCACTCTCATGTCCCCTTAATTTTTCCTGTCTTTTTTCATCTTACTTTATTCTGCCTGTGAATGGACTATGGACAGATGTCCAGAGAGTGAACAGGAGAGTCAGGACACTTATATCCAATAAAGAGAAGGCTGTTTATAAAAGAAAAGTCTGGAAAGTATCTGTGGGTTTAACAATCCAGAGAACAGTATGACCACAGTGAGAGATGTTTGCTGGACAAAGAGACTAGAACCCTAGAGGTGAGGGAGGCCAGACAGGACGAGAAATGGGAGCACAGCAGGGATTCATTTTATGCCAAATTCAGTCTTCTGATGGCTAGCCCAGTCTCTAACGAGTACTTTATTCTTATAATGGCTATTCCATTCTCACAGTGGCTAGCCCATGCTGTTGATGACTACTCCACTCCCATGATGGCCATCCCACCTCTTGATTACTAGCTGATGAGGTAATACAAGTCACTTCTAAAAGGCATGTGCTTAGGGAGGAGAGAGACAAGGGGCAGTGGCTGATGATATTTTAAACATGGGTTGGATCTAAGTTCATTTTAAAGATTCAAGAGAGAAAAATGCAGGGCTCTCGGGGGTGGGGGGGTGCGTACTAAAGTAGGAACCAAACACAAGCTGATGTAAACAGAGTTCCAGGAAGCAAAAGTTGAATGTGCCCCCCCACACACACCAAAATTGCTATGTTGTAAACCCAAGTCTCAACACAAAAGTGTAAGCAGAGATGACTAGGTAATGAGGGCTCTGCCTTCCTTAATGGAGTGGTGGGTCAATCATCAAAAGAATAGGATAGCCATTATGAGAGTATGCTAGTCATTAAGAAAGTAGGTTAACTATCAAGACAGTAAGCTAGCTATAACAAGAGTGGGCTTGTTATCAAGAGAGTGGGCTAGCCACAGTGAGAGTGAGCTAACCATCATGAGAATGGGATTCCCATCATGAGAGTGGAGTAGTCATCAAGAGCATGGGCTAGCCATTATAAGACTGAGTTTGGTATAATATGTGTCCCCGCCATTCTCTTGCTCCCACCCACTATCTTACCCTTCTGGACATTTTCAATAGATGTGGGCCCTAGACCTCAGGCCAAGGCTTCAAAACTGTACCAAATAAATGCCCTTATCAATTACCCTGTTCTGTCATAGCAACACAAAAGAGGAGCCAGGATTCAGGGACAAACTCACTCCCTTCATGTCTCTGGCCCATGTTATACCTCCTTTCTTTGCACCCTAGGAGCTCTGCTGCCTTTAACATGACTGACGCCCAAAACTGAAGGGTCTTGGGGTCCTTAAAAAGTCAGATCCAGAGCACAGAAGTGTGTCTGAGCCCTTCCCCTTCCCACAGGAAAGCTCAACCAGGACAGATGTAGTCCACAGGTCTGAGAGAGCTCCCAAGAAGACCTTTCATGTGGTTCTCCAGACCCCTTGGCTGGGAAACTCCCAAATACAAATAGAAGATGCTCTCAGGGGATCAAGAAGCCTAGAGGTCACTCTAGGTCACTACAATACCTTCATCCACAGAGGTCTTAAGTTCAAAGCTCAGGTCCAGTTCAGGATTCATACATACTTGTAAATTCAACTGTCAGTCAGCCTCTGAAGCACCTGTGGGTCCCCTCTATGGCATGGCACGACTTTGCTCTCAATCAACCTCACACATTTAAATTAAATGTAATCGATGTCATGCCTTGTTCCACAAAGAACTGGAAGTAATGTACCAAGATATATGTGAGACACTAGGATTAAACACCTATAGAACCAAGCAAATAGATAATAAAATTGACTGGTGGTGTAGCTGGGGATAGAATGACTGCTAGCACAGACAAGGTCCTGGGTTCAATCCTTAGCACCCTAAGATAACAAATTTAACAAAGAGAAATTAAAGAAATAGAGTCTAGATCTAGCTTGTAAAGGTAGACTCAAGTCTCCGCCACTGGTCACAAAGATGTTATACATTTGAATCTGAGCTTTGTAATAACTAAAGAGGGAAAAAATGTGTCTAGCACATGAAGGCCAAACCATCAGGGTCCAGTGGCCCAACTGCATTGTCACCTTCAAGATTTAATGAAGGCTGGAGAGATGGCTCAGTGGGTAAGGCGTTTGCCTCACAAGCATGAGGACCTGAGTTCCATCCCCAGAACCCATGTAAAGCATCTGGCAGCTGTGCACTTGCAATCCCAGCACCAGCGAGGCAAAGACAAGTGGATCCTGGGAAATCTCAGGTCAGTGAAAAACCCCATGTCAAAACCAGGATGAATTATGCTCAAGTATTGACACCTGAGATTGTCCTCTGGGTTCCATATGCATGCACACACATGTGCACACACACACAAATGCACACACAGAGGTTGAAGTCACACCTGCTAAAGGAGAATATGGTACACCTAACCCTGACATTCTAATCCAGCAGAGATAAAAGCAGGTCTACATATCACAAGGGACAACAGGAACTGCCAACTTCTCTCTTCCAAAATGTTCTAAGTTACAAGACACAAGTGTAGAGGCCATTGCAAGAGCTTATAGCACAACTCAGCTCAGTGTTTCCTGGTGTGGTAAGAGGTTTGGCTCTGGTGGGGCCAGAGCACCTAGCTGAGGCTTAGAGATATTAAACAGTTGCTCAGAGCTGCACATTAGGCAGGGGCAGAGTGATATCCCTACATGCCTGGAACTCAATCTGGAAATCTGCTGAGCTGAAGAGCAAGGCTGAGGATCCCACTGCAATCAGCCCCTCCCTCCTCTAGCCTGGGAGCCCAGCCCAGGTACCAAGATACTATGTGAGCTGAAAGAGCATCATGGAAGTGGAATCTTATGGTGATATTTTAATTGTACTGAAATGTAATTTTATTTGTATGTTAATAAATAAATTTGCCTGGGGGTCAGAGCTAATAGCAAGCCAGAGCAGAAGCTGGACGGTGGTGGTGCACACCTTTAATCCCAGCTCTTGGGAGGCAGAGCTAGGTAGATCTCTGTGTGTTCAAGGGTACAGCCAGCATGGAGACACACGCCTTTAATCTCAATACCAACCATAGAAGACCTGGAGGTCTGTACAGACAGGCAGTGACGAGGAGGTCATGTGGTTGGGTTTACAACCAATGAGAAGGCAGAATAGAAAGTCTATAAAAAAGACAAACAGACAGGAAGTAGCTCTCCTGCTGAAGAGGACAACAGCAGCAGTGAAGGATAGATTTTTAGCTCTGACCTCTTGGGCTTTCATCTCTGCATTGGTTCTGTGTTTCTTATTTAACAAGACCATTCATCTACAGAATCTGTACCCTCATACAAAACTCAAGTAACCTTCTGGGCTAAACAGGCACCACCCTAAATAGGCAGGGTGGACACCACTGCTCAGTGACTGGGAAATCCTTTCTTCTCTGTCTACCTGGCAGGTCTGATGTTGTTCCTACAGGCTAGACATCAAGGACTCGAAAAGGGTGATGATTCCTTCTGGAGCTGAGGAAGCAAACAGCTCACTTCTGGATGATTCCCACAGAGCCCATGGGGCCTGGCCTCTGCCGATGTTCCACTTACCCCTGTCTTCTGGGCAGACAGGGAGTTCCTTAGAAGCCAGGTTTCTGAGCAGGTATTGGCAGAGTATGAAGGGGCTATAAAACCATCAGAGCCAAAGTGTCCTGCCTGTTACAGGGCGGGTTGGTGTAATTTCAGTGATAAGGGCGGCCTGCAGTTGTGAAAGAGATAGGTGGTCCCATAAACCCAGGTCACCAGCAGGGCATGGGGTGAAAAGGTAAAGGGAAGAGGAGGATCACCTTCCCCTAAAGAGTTTGTGACTGGACTTAGGGTCTGGTTGGGGTCGGGGAGTAAGCACCTAGGGTCCTAGGACCTGCTCTTGTTCCAACCTTGGGGCTCCAGCCAGACCCAGGGAAGGTAGGTGGGTGTAGGCACCAGGTATGCTGGCATAGGCAGAAAACTGGAGAGCCACTTGACAACTGTGGAGAAATCTGTATCTATGACTCTGTACCCCAACCCATCCTCAGGACCCACAATCCCTGTTCTCCCCCACCATCTAAGCACAGGTCTCTGCAGCCTGTGCCAGCTCTGGCTGAACAGTCCAGTGGTCAGACATTCTGAGCATGTCACTCAACAACAGCTCTGGTGACCCAAGACTGAGTGCCTAAAGAATGGCTTGTCTGTGTTGGAACACAGAGTACCAGGTAGGGTACAGAGAGTGGAAATACCTCAGTCAGTAAGCCCTGGGAAATGACACTTTCCTCCAATCCCTGCAGGTGGCTGTGCCCCTGGGGAGGAACCAGCTAAAAAGAAGCCATTTGTTAAACTTCCTACAAGGTGTCTGGAGAAAACACTTGGGTGGCTGCTAAGGATGAGGAGACACAGCCCAAACTCTCAGCCATCACAGAAAGAAAGAACTCCATATCTGGTTACAGGGCCTGCATACAACCTGGATGTTGGTACCACCAGGTAAGGCCCCAGGGTATGGACAGATAGCCTGAGACCTTGACCAGGACCAGATACGCCCCTGAGCTGACAGTTCTTTGTGACTCAGAATATGTTCTTGGCTGTCACTGCTGCCTCCTGGTTGTCAGGTTCCATCTCTGCAGAATAAAGGGTGATTCAATTGCCCTCTGATTCTATGGTCCTCATCCTCTCACCCAAATGGAAGGATTGTCTGCAAGGAACAGCAGAGGGACTAAATCAGGCTGTCTACTGCTCCTACCCTACAGAAAGTGGCACAGGATCCTTCAAGAGCACAGGATTAGTATACAGGCCTGGGCAGGGCCACAGTATACATTTGCTCAAGTTCTGCACTACACAGAAGTATTCAGCTAGGGACAGGCTGAAGTCTTCCTGAAACAGGCTAATGCTCCTTCTAATGTGCACTCATGTGCCCCATGAGCAAGTGACAACTCTGAACTCATAGTCAAAACCAAGTTCTCACTCTGTGACTTCAAGCAACAGGGAGAACCTGCCCTTCAATATCCTCATATCAGAAATGGGGCTCACCACTGCTTCCCAGCTGTAATGACCTGTAGCGGACTGAGACAGTCCATCTCCAGGACAGAGCAGAGAGGCTAACTCACAGCAAGTTCCCAGTAAGAATTTCCAGAGTTTCCTCCCACCTCCCCCAGCACAAGTCACCAGGCAGCCATGAAACCATCTGCGGGTAGGAGCCTCCTCTCACCATGTACCACAACCCCTAATGAGATTGTCACAGTATCCCATTTTCACCCTAAAACGCTCACTATGGGCAGTACTTTTGACATTCACTAGATTGAGCAGTGAGGACCAGGTGAGAGTCGAGGTGAACAGTCACAGGATAGCTGCATGTGTGGATTTTCATTTTTTTAAATGTGAACTTAGGTCAACAGACTCCTGTCTACTGATTCACATCATCTCTCTCTTCTGGGTTCTTCCATATTCTACCTGAGAAACAACATGACTAAAGAGTAAACATGGGTCCCAAATGCTCCTCTGACCCCACTTACTTACCATCAGGGACCCATTAAGGGTTCTTCACATCCTATCCAATCACAAGCTCTCCTGAACTCTCTTGCTGCAGGCTTCTTCTGGGGCTGAGAATAGAGGATAACACCCTTCTCAGTGGGCAGAACCATCTGGTGTTAGGACTGGAGGCACTAGACGGCGATGGGGTCAGAGACACACATTTAGCAGGACTTTATTTGACTACACTCTTATGGAAGGCTCTGAGCTGGTCTTTTAGCTGGTGGGTGCCTTAATGGTTCATTGAAACAGGATCTCATTCTTTGGCTCAAGCTATACTGAAACTTACCATATGGCTTAAAACTTGTAGCAACCCTCCTGCCTCAGCCTCCCAAGTATGATTACAGGTGAAAGCCACTACACTCAGCTCAGTGAGTCTTTTTTTTATTATTATTAGTCATTCCTATATTGCTTTCAAATCTTCACTATCACAAGCTTTTGTCGCTGAGAATTTAGAAAACAGGAGTCATTCTAGAAACATCTGTGGCTGTTTTGTCTGCAAATTCCAGGCCTCTCCATCATATAGAAAACTAATCCATGTTTTAACTGGCTGTTTCCTATGTGTTGTAGGACAGGGAGCTTAAGGACACTGATCACTCTTTGAGGAGCTCAGGTTCTGCTTGGTTTACTCTTTAGTCATGTTGTTTCTCAGGTAGAATATGGAAGAACCCAGAAGAGAGAGATGATGCGAATCAGTAGACAGGAGTCTGTTGACCTAAGTTCACATTAAAAAAATGAAAATGAGTATGGTGGAGGTTGATAGTAAGTCAGAAATAAATATAACAACATCCCCAGACTGGGCAGCAAGGGGCATGAACATGGGGCTTTGAGCTGGGGAAAAATTCTGGCTGTCAGTTTATAGTTCAAATATTAAACTAGGAGGCTGGGGAGATGGCTCAGTACTTATAGTGTTTGGCTTACCTGAAGAGCAAGAAAACCTGAGTTTGAACCCCAGAACCCATGTACAAAAGCCAAGAGTGCATGTACTCTTATGCAGTGCCCTGGGGAAGTAGAGAGAGGCGGATCCTTGGGCTTGTTGAATTGGTGAACTCCAAATACAGTGAAAGGCCTGCCTCAAAAACAGGGTGAAAACTGGAGGAAGAAGGCTCCCATTGTTGACCTATGGTGCACACGCACTCACACGCACACACACACACACACACACACGAATGAAACCTATTTTGCTGAGATGTAAAGTGAGGAGCCCTAGCTGAACACTCACTCATAGCACAGTGGACCCACCTGCCACCATACCTTACCTTTCCTTCACCTAAGTCTCACAATCTCCCAAAACAGAGCTACCAACGTGGGACTGGGACTTAACACATGAGCCGAGGAGGAACACTGCCCATTCAAACCACTACTTGCTCTGTTCAATTTAATTAACACTTGGTAAATCCTGATAAACACCTTAGAAAAGGTGAAAGCAAGGGCAGTGGAAGGCGGTGCAGGCCTTTAATCCCTATACTTGGGAGAAGGGGGCAGATGGATTCCATATGGTGAGACTTTGCCAAGAAGAAGAAGGAGAAAGAGAAGGAGGGGAAGGGGAGGGAGATGGGGAGGAGGAGGGGGAGAGGAGAAGAAGAAAACGAAGAAGGAGGAGAAAAAGTGACTTGGCTGTTGAGCCAGCCAGATGCTGCAGTAGATCAGAAGGGAAAGGGTCTTTCAATCAACCCCTGGGTCTTACTGGGGATGTCTCCCTGTACACATTGCAGCCCCCATGTAAGGCTCAGTTTTTTCATCTGCAAATAAAATAGACCTGACTCAAACGCTATGGTAGGGACCCAGTGGGGTGAGGGATGGCCAAGCTGGTGTGAAGTGGATGGTATCACTCTGGGAACATTTCAGTGACCAAAATATCTGGGCCCACAACCCACAAATCCATTTATGAACTGTCCAGACCAGCAAAGGGAACTTGTCACAAACTGCAATGGGGGCTGTCTGAGGCATGTTAGAGCTGCAGCAGTAATTGGGCTTTTCCAAGCCATGGACCTCATGGTCTCCCTTTCTCAAACCAAACTCTGTCCCACCACCATCCCCAGCCCTGCACATTCAGAGTGCACACAAATTGGAGTTGTATTTATTGTTAAAGCACATCACACCCATGGAGGAGAGGAGGGAGGGGAAACTGTGACCAGATGCAAAATAGATAAATAAATTTAAAAAAAAAAGCATATCACATCAGGACATGGATGTGTCTCTCCTTGGAGGTCCCTGTGATTCTGAGTAATCAACACTCACCCTCAACAATGTACCTTGAGCACTGGGGACATGGGGAAGTCAGCCAGACTTTTGCCTTCTAAGAGCCCTGTAAGAATCTGAATCTAGGGCTGGAGAGATGGTTCAGAGGTTAAGAGCACTGGCTGCTCTTCCAGAGGTCCTGAGTTCAATTCCCGGCAACCACATGGTTGCACACAACCATCTATAATGAGATCTGGTGCCCTCTTCTGGCATGTAGGCATACATGCAGGCAGAACACTGTATACATAATAAACAGATAAATAAATCTTTAAAAAAAAAAAAAGTATCTGAATCTAGCAGGGAAGAAGGCAGATAAGTCGGGTGGTGGTGGTACACGCCTTTAATCCCAGCACTTGGGAGGCAGAGCCAGGAGGACCTCTGTGGGTTCGAGGCCAGCCTGGTCTACAAAGTGAGCTGCGAAGTGAGTTCCAGGAAAGGCACAAAGCTACACAGAGAAACCCTGTCTCAAAAATAAATAAATAGGGCTGGAGAGATGGCTCAATGGTTAAGAGCACCGTCTACTCTTCCAGAGGTCCTGAGTTCAATTCCCAGCAACCACATGGTGGCTCACAACCACTTGTAATGAGATCTGGTGTCCTCTTGTGGCCTACAGGAACACATGCAGGCAGAATACTGTATACATAATAAATAAATAAATCTTTAAAAAAAAAAAATAAATAAATAAATAAATAAATAAATAAATAAATAAATAAATAAATAAAATAGAAGGCAGATAAAGAGAAAACAGCCTGCAGCATGATCAACCCCAGAGCAGGATCTACAGGGCTCACAAACCACACTGAGACACAGAAAGGGTGACAGGACTCCTGAGTCAAGCTCAAGAAGCAGTGGCATCAGAGAGGAAAAGTACATCTCAAGGAGGGCCAGAGGCTGTCGCTACCCATAACATCATAGCCAGATAGACCTCAACATCAACTTGAGTTCCTTGAGTGGATAATAAATAGTCCAATTTCTCCCAACCCACTCACACCTGCCAATCAACCTGCCCTTCCTAGCAGGTGAGTTCAAGGGTCATCTCCCATGGAAAGCCCTTTGTGGTCTGCAAGCAGAGCTCTGTGAGGTCCTGGGGTACATCAGTGTACCTGTGAACTTTCCAAGGCAAGCACTGCACAAAGAAGGTACATGACTCATAACAGTCACATGATTAGAGTAACAGTTATGAAGCATGTCCAAGTGCCATACATCATGCTTAGGGACAGTCTGTAAGTATCTCCATCACACTTGTTAGGGCTTAGAAGATCTGAAGAGCCAGGCGGGCAGATGGCTTTGCAAGAAGAGGACTAAGAAAGTGTCAGAGGCTCTGAGAAAACATTCCCCTGGAGGAGGAGATTTCAGGCTTCTTGGTCTGCTCACAGGGATGGGAATTTTACTTCCATGGAGTGGGGTTTGGGAAGAAGATGGCCCCATGGGTAAGCAAGCTGTTCATCTGAGAAACTCTGAACTGAGCCTTATGGGGCCACATTTCACTGATGGAAGCTCTCTCTGAACATTCCTGGGGCAAGCCCATGTGACAGGCAAGGATTGCCCTGATGTGGTCCCATGATTCCTGGTGTGATATGAAGAGCCTACTTCATTCATTCTCAGTCCCCCTCCAGGCCAGTCAACACCCACAGTGTCAGTCTGGAGACCCACAATTGTCCCCTTCTTCCATTTCAGGACACTCTAATCTCCTCTTTCCTCCTGACACCCTTCCTCTGGTCCAGGTGAGACTTGGTTCAGGGCAGGGTCTCACCAGCAGAACAAGGCTCCCATAGGCCCAGGAAGCATTCCTTCCCTGAGGTGACTTGTGATTTGGCTGTCACAGTGCTTCTAGCATTCACTTAGGAACACAAACTGTTCAGATGAGCACAGACTACAAATATCTGCCCCAGCTTCCAAATGCCTTTGAAGCAGCCTGGGCATACATGTAAATATTTTATACTGGGAGGCAGGATAGAGTGGGGAAAGACGGGTTCACATTCATCAAGTGACACTTAGATGGGAGCAGGAAATCCTGACTTGTTGCTGCACAGGTGGTGATAATGGGACCACAGTGTCCTCTGTGTTTCCAAAAAGCTGTAGGAATCTAGAGAGCTTTCAGAGAGAAGAAATTATCAAAAAACAACATCAGGGAGATTTATCCATTGTTCTTTTTCACATCATGTCTCCCAAGCACACCCATCTCCCCCAAAATAAAACAAAATATAATTTAAGAGAAAAAAAAAAGGAAAAAAGGGAAAATCTCGTCATGGAAGCTGCAGTGTGACACAGTGAGTCACGTAGTAAACCCCTTTATCCAAGCATCTTTACATGCAGGCGTTCATTGCAAACAATCGTTGGTCCGGTTTGAGGCCCCTGGTCTCTGCTACACCACTGATGCTGGACCTTCACTGGGACTCTTCCTGGACATCCTGTTGCTGCCCTCTGTCATGGAGATCCTGCAGCCCTGGGTCCACAGGACTGACTGTAGGGAAAAGAAACCCACCAGAGCTTGTAGTGGATAGCTGTTCCAGCTTTGACCTGGAAATACTACCCCTAGTGAGGCTTCTGGCAATTGCCATGCCTACCTATGACCTGCCCCTGGGAGCCCTTAAGACCCTTTTGGTTCCTGGTGATCCTGGATGCTGGAAGACAGACCAAGTCAGAGTTCTCCAGAGAACCCCACTGGACTGCACATCAACTCTCCCGGATTCTGTAACCAACCCCTTTACTGGCTGTAAGTTACCCCAAATTAAACCTCCTTTTTAACTACGTGGAATTGCCTTGATAAATCCCCACATTAAGAGCTAGTGAAAGAACACACCACGGATCTGAGACCCGAGCCAGTAAAAGAAACACTTTAGCCCTGAACCCAGAACCAAAGAAACACACCCTGACCCTGAAACTAGAGCCAACAAAACACACTCTATCCTAGAATCAGAGCCCGTGAAAGAAATATGCCCTGATCCTGAAATTAGAGCCAAAGGACTAAAAAGGACCAGTGATAGAAACATAGTTTGGCCCTGAAACCAGAGACAACTCTGCCCCTGAGCACGAAAACTAACCAATTCCTGAGCAGAAAATCTTCTCCCTGGAGAAACTCTGCCCCTCTGTCCATTCAGTTGTGGGCTGTGCTTTCCCACCCTGGCAGAGGCAGCCACTCTCCTGGACTCTTCCTTACCAAATAAATCTCTTTCTCAAAAGAGTCTTGGGTGAAGATTTTCATTCACGCAGACTAAAAGAGCCTTGCTGAGACATCCCTTAGCAGGGGGCTGAGCAAGGCAGAGCAGAAAAAAGTAACAACTTTTCTTTGCTGGAGCCAGAGGAGAGTGCTACATTTCTGCAAGGGTTTCTCCTTTAGCAGAGTGAAACAGAAGAAGCAACATCTTGGGCCAGAGAGAAGAAGCCGAGTTCTGCTGGACAGCGCCCTTCCGGGGAGCAGAGCAAAGCTCAGCTGTAATGGCTCTCTAAGGAGAAGAGCAGGATTGCTGTTTCCTGCAGGGAGACCATCCCCCAGCACACCCCTGCTTCAGGTATAGCCTGACTTCCCGAATAGTTAGGATACCTCTCCCTCCACAGCTGCCCTATTGCGGCTCTAGGTATAGTCTGGCTTCCCGATAAGTCAGGATGCCTTTCCCTCCAGATCTCACTGATCCCTACCCCCACACCTCATGAACACTCCCACTGATCCCTACCCCCACCCCCTCATGCTCTAGCAGACCACAGATGGGATGGATGTTGGGGTGGGCTAACACATAACCCTGGTTCTGGGCCTGGTAGTTGTAGAGTTGGTCAGCCTGCCAGCTCACCCCCACCCCCCACCCCCGTCTTCACCACCAGAGTGAGCTCTCCAGCATTGCCCTGGCTAGTTCACTCTTGCAGTGATGAGCAAGGGGGCGGGGCCAGTTCTCTGGTTTTCACATCCACAGGGTCAGTTCTCCCATACCTACACCTGCAGGGCCAGCTCTACTGAGTTGCCCAGGCAAGGTGTAGGGACCACTCTCCCGAGTGCTGCAGTTCATAAGGGGCAGGACAGCTCTCCCACCTGCATCAGGCATTGATGGGATGGGCATCTCTCCACCGCCCATGCCACCACATGACAGATGAGTAATGGAGACAGCTCTCCCATGCTCGCAACATCAGGGCTGGCTTTAACCCCTCTGGCTCCTACAATCCCTCCTCCCCCTCTTCTGCAGGATTCCCCAAGTTCTGTCTAATGTTTGGCTGTGGATCTCTACATCTGATTCCATCAGTTGCTGGGTGAAGCCTCTCTGATGACTACTGACTGGCTAGGCACCAATCTATAAGTATAGAAGAATATCATTAGGAATCATTTCACTGAATCCCTCCCCCCCTTTTTTTTTTTTTTTTTTTGCCAGTTGTGTTTGGTTCTATCCTAGGTCTCTGGGCTATCCAGCCTCTGAGTCCTGGCCCTCAAGGTAGTGTCAGGTGGGCTTCCTCTCATGGTATGGACCTCAAGCTGGACCAGACATTGGTTGGCCACTCCCACTGACTCTGTTACCTGCTTCTGGGACCCATTCCTCCTACCAGGTCACCTTATCTAGCTTTAATAGAAGAGGAGGTGCCAAGTCTCCTGCAACTTGACATGCCGTGGCTGGTCGATATCCATGGGAGGCGTGCCCTTTTCTGAGGAGAAATGAAGGAGAAGTGAATGTGGGGAGGGGGACTGCAGTCTGGATGTAAAAGCAAAAAGAAAGAAAGAAATAAAAAAAAAATTGTTCTCTTAAAAAAATACATCCAGGTGATATGACACATGCTTAGATTCCCAGTGCAGGGAGATTCCAGGGCTCTCTGCCCAATGCAGGGACAGGGGATCCCCAGACTCTCTGGCCAGCCAGCCTAACTGAATCAGCAAGCCCCCAAACCAGTGAGACACTGTCTCCAAAAACAAGGTGGGCAGCTCCTGACCATCAACACCCATGTGTGCATTTGCACACACCACACACACACACACACACACACACACACAGATGAGCAAACATGTATACACAGTGTACTGGTCAGTGTTCTCTAGAGTAATGGAACTTATAGAGTGTATATATATATAATATATATATATTATATATCTATGCACACACACACACACACACACACACACACACACATATATATATATATATATATTATATATATATATATATATATATATGGGATTTATTAGACTGACTTACAAGACTGTGGTCCACCCAATCCAACATTGACTGCCTATGAATAGAAGGTCCAAGAATCCCGAAAATTGTTCAGTCCACAAGCCTGAATGTCTGCTGGTCTTCAGTATATGCCAGAATCCCAAAGAAGTAGGCTCTAATGCCAGTGAAGGGATGGACTCCCTAGTGAGGTGAAAGCAAGCAGGCAAAGAGCAAAACCTTCCTTGTTTTCATGTCCATATGTAGCAGTGGTTCTCTCAATCTTTCTAATCCCACAACCCTTTAATACAGTTCTTCATGCTGTGGTGACCCCCAACCATAAAGTTATTTCATTGCTCCTTCACAACTGTAATTTTGCTACTTTTGTGAATCATGATTAGATATCTGATATGCAAGATATCTGATATACAACCACCAAAGGGGTCTCAACCCATAGGTTGAGAACCACTGACTTCCAGCAGAAGGCATGGCTCAGATTAAAGGTGTGGTACAGATTAAAGGCGGGTCTTACAACTTTAAAAGATCTGGTTAAAGGTGTGTCTTCCCATCTCAATAATCCAGAGTAGAAGTGGAGCTTCCCACTTCTAATTAAGCAACAAATCCTTCACATGTGTGCCCCATTTGGGGTTTTAATTCATTTCAGATGTGATGAAGTTGACAACCAAGAATAGCCATTACACAGATAGATAGACAATAAATTTCAATAAAAATAAACAAAATAAAAGTTATCACTCAAACTAACCTATCATTACATAGAACATGTTCGTCTGCCTCCCTTAACAGAACTACTGCCTTGAAGTCTAGATTTGGAGTCCTCAGTGCTCCATACTGGAACACAGCAGCGGGTGTGAGCCCAAGGCAGCAGCACCTCCACCTCCACCTCCACCATGTCTCTCTCCTGTATCCTGCATCCTATAGCCCCACATGCACATACATGGGGACCCCTGATCACACACAGGCAAGCCTGATATAGACCCTGACAGCTTCTACTGGCACCTCTCTGAGCTATAGAGTGCCACAGTATGATCCACCCCTGATGGTAATGACAAGGGAGGGGATGCTTGCTCTAGAAGTAGCCTCAAACCACTTGACCAGGGAGTTCCAAGGTGCTGATAGCCAGAGCCTGACTAGAAGGGGAAGGACAGTAGTCTAGTTGTTCAGACCCCTAGGAGAAGGGATGCAACTGAAGGAGAACCAGCAAGACCTCTGAACCACGGGGCCTCTCTCCCCAGGTTCCAGGTGCCCCGAGAACCAGGCGCCTGGCACTGACAGCCCCTGCGAGGGTCTCTGTTCCACCTGCCTTCCCCCCAGGAGAGTTTGTACCTCTCACCTGCACCAAGGCAGGCGTGAGTTCCAGCACCTCCTGCCCATGGCTGGTGGGTGAAAGGTGCAGAGTCTGCTCATCCAGCATCATAGGACAGAGGCGGGACACAGGACAGGCCATTGCTCAGTGGTGACATGTTTGTCCAGTCATCCAACATTCTGTGCATTTTTTTTTATCTAGGGGTCTATTGAGAGTGTCACGAGTTTTAAATATGTCCACCGGAGTACCAGAACCCTGCCCTTGGTGATCCCGTTTGGAATACAGGTAGGAAAACAAGACAGAAGCATCTAGAGAACCTCTACATTTGACATGGAAATTTCTGTTTGTCCTTTCATCCCCCTTGCTGGCCTGCGATTGATTCGGGCACTGAATGGGGTGGAAAACACAAATGTCACCAAACCAAGACAGGAAAATATCTGGCATTCATCACCACTGGAAGAGGACTCCAAGACAGCCCAGTGGACAGAAGGCAGGGGTTGAGAGAGGGGAGGAGGATTTCATCTTGGTTTTGAGATAAGTGCTTGGACAATAACATTACGATGTTTGATAGCAATAGTGCAAACAGGGGTCAGGAGGGCCGCCCTGACTCTTGAACAGAAACTCAGCTGTTGGGGTATGGGGTTGGGAGCAGGGGGTACCTGCTGAAGGAGAAGAACACTTGAGACAGCACCTTCGAGGTCCCTTCCTGCCCTCCACCTTCTCAGTTTCTGTTTCATCTTCTCCCACCGCAGGAACTTTCCACACAAGAAGACCCCAGACACAAACACACACCCACATGTACACATACCACACTCACACCACACAGACCACACCCACATGTACACACACGCATACAGATACACACATGCAAACAGGCTATACAAGTACACACGTTTATACACATACACACACACCGTGCACAAACATGGAAGCTTGAACACACATGTACATAAATGCACTCACACATCACACACACACACACACACACACACACACACACACACACACACACACATACCAGATGCTCATGCATGTGGCCTTGTGACAAAGCGCTATATTCCCTAACACGCCTATCTAAAGAAGAAGGAAGAACTCCCCCTCTGAGGAGGTTGTCACAAAGGAAACAGTAGAACGGGTGTAAGCTGAGGGGTCTCGTCAGATGCCGCCCTGACAGAACCACTGCCTCCCACCACCACCACCCCCATGTCTGCCTGAGCCACAGGAGAACTGAGCCGCTGAGCCTGAAGGTTCCTGGGAAGGAAGCTTTGCCTGCTCTTCCCGGGCCTGCGGGGAATTGCTTTCTTATCAGTTCTCAGATGAAGCTGTCTGGCCCCAGGAGGTTAAATAACTCTGCTGTGAGAGGTCACTGGGGAAATGGAGGGCAGTGGGCTCCGAGCCGCAGCTCTGCCAGGGCTTGTTGAGGGCTTAGCCAATCACAGCGGCTCAGTGGCCCTCTCGGGGTCTCCTAGGGAGATGATGTCCCCGAAGATGGCACTCGGCCTAAGGGTGACAGCAGCTCAGGGGGTTGGACACCCCACCCTCAGTTCCCACTCTGAGCCGCGTTGTCACCCTGCTGTGTTTAACGTGAAATGTCCCCTGTTACGGTCTGGATCCAGACTATCCTTCACACTCGGATCCTCAGCTGGTGGTGCTGGGTTTAGGAGGCTGGGGAACCTTCGGATACTCGGGCAGGACTGTGAGCGCTATAACCTCTGATTCCACCTACGCTCGCTCTGCTTCCTGGTCCTCCTCTCCCCTAGGCTGGTCTGTCAGACAGTCTAACCACCCCAAGACAAGCTTTGGGGCTTTGTCTCCAGCAGCTGATGCCGTTTGGGGAGGTTCTAGAAACAGGAGGCGGGACCTAGCTGGAAGAAGTAGGTCACTGGGGTGGTCCTGGGGGACGTCTGGTTCCTGGGTCCTTAGTCCATCACTCTGCTTCCTCCTCCCCCACACGTCCCTCTCCCCCACACATCCCCCCATCCTCCACACGTCTCCTCCCCTCGCGCGCCCCCTCCCCCACACGTCCCCCTCCCCCGCGCGTCCTCCTCCCCCACACGTCCCCTCCCCCACGTCCCTCCCCACAGCGTCCTCCTCCCCCACAACGTCCCCCTCCCCCCACGCGTCCCCTCTCCCCGCACTCCCCCCTCCCCTACACGTCCCCCTCCCCCGCGCGTCCTCCTCCCCCGCGCGTCCCCCTCCCCCACGCGTCCCCTCCCCCGCGCGTCCTCCTCCCTCACACGTCCCCCCATCCTCCACACGTCTCCTCCCCTCTGTTCCCCCTCCTCCGCTCGTCCCCCTTCCCCACACATCCTCCCCACCACAGTGTGCTGCCTCAGCACAGGCCCAGAACATGCAGCCAAACGACCACAGCTGAGCCCTCAAACTGAGACAAAACATATCTTCACTTACTTAAGTTGCTCCTATCAAGTGCTGTGTCCCAGCAATGAGAAGGGTGAGTACCACCCCACCCATCGTCTCAGAATGCGTTCAAACTGTTAAACAACAACACATTAATGCGCAGACATCAATGAGGCTAGTACCTTTGAATGCTGCAACAGGCCCTGATCTTAGTCCCCGGGAACCATTGTGACCGCGTAGCCAGTGTCCCCCTGCGTCTTTAATGCATTTACCTTTACTCAATGTGTTAAGTTTTCTGGGCTTTAAACACAAATGGTTATCAACTGCACCGACTGCACCAAGTCCACGGTGCAGACGAGTTTCTACAAACAGTACCGTGAACTTCAGCAATGTCTTGTAACCTCACCTGCACATTGGCAGAACACCAAGCAACCTTCCGCCTGTGGTAGCGCATGCCAGGTAGGCAGGGGTGCTGCCTGGACACAGGCCTGAAAAAGCTGCGTAAGTGCCCACCACTTAAGTGATTTTCTTGGCAATCATACTATGCAAATAGCTTTGTCCATATAACTGTCTGCCTTGGAGATCTTTCCAAGTTAATATTATTGATCAATCTTTTTTCAAAATTATTTGTATGTGAGTGTGTTCATGTATGTATACATGCAAGTGTGTATGATGTGTATCTGTGGGTGTGTGGACCAGAGTACCAGAGAACAATTTTGTGAGATTGACTCTCTCCTTGAACCTCTATTTGGGTTCTGAGAATTGAATTCAAGTCATTGATTGGGTTTGCGTCATTGGGCAGGAAGTGCCGTTACCTGCTGAGCCAGCTCACTGGCCCTCCATCAGTTTTCTTACCTTTGTATAGTACTCTGTACCATGGATTTCTATCCTTAATTTAACTATTCAGCTTTTGGTAGGCATTTAGGTTGCTTCCACATTTTATTGGTGTAAATAATACTACATTGAACAGATGCTCATGGTAACTCATAAGATAGACAACTATTTGCGGCTCTTATTAAACTAGGGAACTGAGACCAGTACAGTCGAGAAGTTGGCCAGGGGCGATGGAAATGGCTCCGAATTAAAACACCAGCTGTGTGAGTTCAGATCTCTGGTACCCATGTAGATGCCATGTGGGTGTGGTATCCCGCCTGCACTTCCAGGGCAGACAAGGGGATCTCTAAAGCAAGCTGGCTAGCAAGATTAACCATATGGGAAAGCTCTGAGTTTGTCTGAGAGACCGTGCTTCAAAGAATAAGGTGGAAGGGTGACTGAGGAGACTCTTGACATCAGCCTCCAGCCTCTACATGCACACACATACATGTTCACATGCACCTACACAACACTCATGTGCCCACATATATGCATAACACACACACACACACACATACACACACACACAAAAGGAGAAGGAAAGGTATGGATAACACCTAAAAAACTGAAAAGGAGACTTAACGAGGGTGATGAAGAAGGGTGAAGAGTGGGCAAAGGGACACATGACAAACGGAAGAGCCTGCAGAGAGATGAAGGTCACAAGGGGAGTCAATGTAGCAGTGGTGGGAGGGAAGGAGAGTCATGGATCACAGTTTGCCCAACAACACCACAGTGACATCTAACTCCTGGTATGCTGATGAAAGGGGGCAGGGAGGAAGGAAATTTTTCTAAACATTCAGGCTAGCGTGCGATCAGGTTGGCCAGCCTTCAGGGCTTGTGTTCTCCCACGACAATTGGATTTCTAATCTCTTCATCTCCAGCAGAGTCCGCTTCTTCCTCATCATTTAGGCATGAACACAGCCTTTGATTTTCTCACCCCGGCCTGGCCCCTGGACCCCTTCCAAGGGGGGCAGCCATGGATATCTATACCCTTGAACCCTTGCTCTCCCTTGCAGAGTCTCTTCTGGATTCCAGCCTGCCACTGAAAGGGAAGCAGCAGGCCATGGTCATTCTCCAGGAAAGGCAGCTCCAGGAAAGCATGGGCAAGGCAGCTGGGCAAAGCCTCTGGAGACCCTGGGACACTACAGCAGCTTCCTGAGAGCTCTCCAGATACCTGTCTCCACTCCTCAAAGCGGGGGCCCAGGAAAGGTCAACATCCTGGGTTGTCACAGCAGCCCTCCAACCTCTGACCTCCCAGTCAGGTGTCACAGAAAACCCTGCTTTTGTATGAAACCTGGAGGTCACACACAGCTTTCTGTGTCCCAGCAAACTGTGACCTACATAAAGTTTATGCCAAAAGAGAACATTGGCTTTTACCTGGGCTATTTATGAAAACATTATGATTTATGAAAAATGTTGAAATGTCAGAAAGATTTCTTTATGTTCCAGTAATTTCCCAAAGGGCTATGATCTAGAAATTGGGTGGGTTCACTATGCACAGGAAAAAGGGAGCTGGGCTTTGGGGACAGATTCGAAAGTGGTCTTGACTTTATACTCATGGTGACCTTCAGACTACTCTGTCTACAGCATTCACTTTGGTGACAGGAGGGAGGCACAGCCTGGCTCTTCTTAGAGCAGGAAAGTAAGATGGATTCTCCCAGGGCAGACAGAGAGGCTCCACCAGGGCTGTACCCTGAGCGTAGCCACAACAGCAAGCCCTCCTCGGTCGGCCAATGCAGGGAAGCCCCCTCCCCATACACACCAACGGGGGGGGGGGGGGGGGGTGAGGGGGCGGGAGGCGGGTGCTGATCTTTATCATCCCCCTCAGCGGGTTAGCAAGGGCTTAAGGTAAGCTGCGCAGGCACCAGGAGACCCTTCATTAAGCTTTACCAGATAATCCCGATCCTATCAAGGACTCATTTCCCAACTTGGAGGAAAAATAAAGCCACTTGCACAGAAAGCAAGGAGGGCACACAGGTAGCCATGGCCACTGCTTCATTCCTAACAGCTGCAGCTTAGGGACAGATGCAGGGCTCAGCACACAGCCCTGCACCCAACAGCCGAGATGGACCGCAGCTGAAGAATGGAACTTGGGGCCCTGAGTTCCACAGAATGAAGAGGCTCAGAGCACCCACCTCTGTAAAGTCCATGCTGAACTTTAATTACTATTGCGACAGCAGTAAGAGGTGGGACCTCTGCTGGGTGCATGCCTTTACTCTCAGCACTTGAGGCAGAGGTAGGTGGATCTTTGAGTTTGAGGCCAGCCTAATCTACAGAGTGAGTTCCAGGCAGCCAGGGCTGCACAGAAAAACGCTGTCTCGGGGGGAAAAAAAAGAGGTACAACCTCTAAGAGGTGATTAATACCATTATTTTGGTGATAATCACAGGAATGAGTTACTGAGGCTGGATTGCTAGAAGAGCAAGCCCTCCTTTGACTGCCTGCCTCCTGTCTCATTGTGACAAAGCACAGAGGCTTCGTCAGATGAGCACCATGCCTTCAGAATTCCCAGCGCCCAGAGCTGTGAGCCAAACAAACTTGTTCATAAAATTCCTAGACTGTGGCATTCTGTTACAACAGAGAAAAGAATTAGACCCTACCTCCTCCAGGACTTGCAATGCACAGACCAGTTCTTTTTATACCACTCTGTTGGCTCCCAGGCTGGGGTCCCCACTTGAGGCTGGTGGCAGACAGGACTGGACAGGACAGAACCGGACAGGACTGGTCAGGACAGGGCAGCTTCCTGCAATAGAGCTGGTGGAGCTCCAGCTGGGCGCTCTGTCTCCCCCTAGTGGCAAGATCAGAGATGTGCCCAGGATGATTGCCCAGTGTCAAAGGACTAAAGAGACGAGGATCGTCCGGACTCAGTTGTGTCCCCATTAAAAAAAAAATTGTTGAAACCCCTAACATACTATGTGAAAGCCCTGACCCCTGTTTGGACATAGTTATTACAGAGAAAATGGAGATTAAACAAAGTCATTAGATAAACGCTAATCCAGGGGGAGTGGTATCCTTACCAGAGGCAAGAATACATACAAGCACAGGGAGATCTGGTGAGGCATAGGGAAGAGATGGCCCCCTGCGATCCCAGGAGTCAGGAGACACTCCCTTGAACCTCAGTCATGGACATCCAGCCTCCAGAACAATGTGACAATGCGTTTTTGTTATGAGCATGCTCCAACCCAAGGTAGTCCTTACACAGCCTTACACAGGCCCCCAGCCCTCCCCTCTCCTGCCTCCATCCCTGCTCCTCTCCTCCCCTGCCTCCATCCCTGCTCCTCTTCTCCCCCTCCCCTGCCTCCATCCCTGCTCCTCTCCTCTACCTCCATCCCTGCTCCTCTCCTCCCTCTCCCCTCCTCTGCCTCCATCCCTGCTCCTCTCCTCCCTCTCCTCTACCTCCATCCCTGCTCCTCTCCTCCCTCTCCCCTGCCTCCATCCCTGCTCCTCTCCTCCTCTCCCCTGCTCATTCTCTCTCCATCCCTAAAGATGGCTTCTTACTCATTCTACAAAAAAGCACAGCGTTGGCCTTGCTCTTGGAGACACATGAATGAGTCAGAGCACTTGTCCATCCAATGTTTGTTGAACAACTCCAGACTCTATGCTCAGGCCAGGTTCTGATGAGGCACGAGATGGGCATGGCCCTCGAGGCACACAGTCCCGTGACTAAACAGCCTGTGGGAAGAGCAGAATGGCTCAGCCGCTGCAGGTGCTGCTCACCATCGAGTCCCGTGCCCTGAGTTTGATCCTGGAAACCCACGTGGTGGAAGCAGAGAGCTGACTCCACACAGATATGTAAATAAATAAATACATTTTTGTTTTGTTTTTTGTTTTTTTCTTTTGTTTTGTTTTTCAAGACAGGGTTTCTCTGTGTAGCTTTAGAGCCTGAAACTCACTCTGTAGTCCAGGCTGACCTCAAACTCACAGATCCGCCTGCCTCTGCCTCCCGAGTGCTGGGATTAAAGGCATGTGCCACCACCACCACCCGGCTAATAAATACGTTTTTAAAATCTTTTAAAAACTGCTTTTACTAAAAAAGCATTGACTCTTCCCTTGGGCCCACACTAAAACTAAAACAAGATGATAGTCCACACCTTATTGTCTCCACTTTGACTGGTGGTAGAGATGCAAGTCAGTGTCCTTCACCGTCCCTTGTGTCACCTTGGATTCTGAGATTAGCAGATCCTCACAGGACATCCTGCCCTCTCAGACAAGGGTAGGCATCCATGATGGTGAGGCTGGTCCCTGGAGCAGAAGCAATTGCCTCATAGGAGCCAGATGGACCTCTTCAAACAATAACAGTGAGAAGGATTTTTCTGGACCACCTCATGGACCCAGATCAATAATGATGATGAACCAGACTTAAAGATGGAGACCTCTTGTTTGCCCTTTGCCCCAGTTCTCCCTGTATTTAAAACTAAAGCTCATATCAGGACCCAAAGACAGACTTGGGGTCACTAGACTCATTTCTCTGTCCCTCTCCCAGTGTGGCCTCACTGACTAATTCTTTCTCCCCTCTTCAATATAGCTGGTCTTTTTCATTGACATATTGAGAAATGATAGCTTACAGGGGGCACCAAAGCCCAGATTTTACCCTAAAAATGTCAGTTACAGGGCTTGGGAGGAGAGAGAGAAGCACCCCATGTCCATGAGTGCATGGCCGCCAGTGAGTGTGGGGTGAACCAGGTGTGCCCAGTTCCCCAGGACAGGAGGGAAGCATCCCTCATCCCGGAGGTGGAAATGATACCGCACTGCATTTGGAAGGATGCCCAGGGGTTCTCGCTCCCTCTCCTCCACTAGAAATCTCCATCAGTAAGCAGTACTCAATGAACATATGTGAGCCATCCCTAGAGGCTGCTCATTTAGATAGCCAGAGTGTGCAGGCAGAGCAGGTATCAGCTCAGAGGAGAGAAAGAAACTTGCCCCAGAGGTGTTGGACCTCCCAAGGCGACATCAGTTCTGATGTGGAAGTTAATTACAGCACCGGGAGGCTTTATTTTCATCCTGTTCAACAATTACAACAGACCCCTGAGTGTGCAACAACACCACATCATATAAAATGGGATTTAATTATTCTCCCAAGTCAGAGGAGTTAACCAGTTTTGGAGGAAATGCATGCTTTAATGTGGTCATTTGGCAGGTGCCTCCTTCCTAACTCCTCCAATTCCTCCCAGGTGGGGTGTGAAGAGCGAAATCGAAAGCACATGATGCTGTGATGTGCACATGTGGCATCGTGTCCCTGAAAATGTTCTCAGGGCTCCAGCAGCCAGGACTACAGAGTTCTTCATTCACTCATTTGCCCAGTGGAAACATATGGCTCGCCTACAGCAAGGCTGGCATGGATCCTTCTAAATCTTGGGGAGACAAGGTGAACTTGGAGGCAAGTGTCCCCTCCAGATGCTGCTTTTACTCTAGCCAGGGAGATGCCTGGCACTGAGGCAGCAGTCTGCAAAACAGTGATGGTCAGGAGAATTCACCCACTGTGAAAATACAAGAGGGTTTATTGAGATACATGGCCAGAACATACATCAGGTGAGATCCCAGAGAGCAGTTTTTCAGCCAGTTGTGGGGAAGTCACTTTATCTTATCCCACAGCATCTTTGTGGGCTGCATAGGATGGATAGACAGGCCAGGCAACTTGCTATTCTGTCTTTCCTGAGACTGGCCATTTGCACAGCTCTGCTGTTATATGTGTGGGATTTTTGCTCTTGTGTTGCTCTTCTGTCTCTACACAGACAAGTGAGAGGTCGGATAGTGTGAGGTGCTGTGCAGGGAATTTAATATATGGAGTTGTGCTACCATGGGGCTTGATGGCCCCTTGACCATCTGGGTCCTCTCCGCACAGCTCTCTGAAAAGGTGGCATTGATACTGAGGCCTGAATCAAAGAAAAGCCGACTCAGGGACAAGCATAAAGAGTGGAGGCAGGAATGAGGGAAAGACAGAGGGCTGGGGGCAGGGGGGGGGGAGTGCAGGACACTGTGGAGAGTCTGAGCGATCAAGATGAGAAATTGGATTTTAAGGGCAGAGGGAAACCATTACTGAGTATTCAGAGGTCAGGAGGGCCATAAGCAAGTTTTTCATTTCTGAGTTTTTCTCCACCTGCTGTGTAGGGAATGGTTTGTGATGCAGGAATGGGTGTTGAGGAACAGAGAGGAGCTGCCACAGCTTTGATGACATTTCTGTCAATGACTGTCCACCTTCCTCCAAAACATGACCCTGCCTGACCCCTGACTGCCCTAGGTCCAGTCATGTCTCATTCTCTGCATACAGGACTCTGCAGCTCACAAGGCACCTTCATACTCAATGGCATTTGATTTGAGTTTCTTAGCAAACCTGAGACATACAACACCCCCCACTTCCAGGGGCTCAGAGAGGTTGAGTGCCTGCCTGAGGACACACAGCCTGTTAGTGGCAAAGCTGAAGACGGAAGGCTATGGCTTCTGATTCAGAGAGACAGTCAAAGCCAAAACGCAGAACTTTGAGAGAGTAATGTCTAGAACCATGCTGCCAAACGGCAAGTTTGGGGGGCAAAAGGTCAGAGTCTTTACAACCCAGTGACCTTCAAAAAAAAAGTCTGGATCCAGGGTGAGGAGCAGATAGAGCACAACTTTGGAACCAAAGGTCTTTGATGAACTTTCAGGGGCCCCCTGGGCTACACTGGCCCTCCGCCTTCTCGGCTAGAAGGTGGAGTCAGCCTGGCTTTGAGAACACTACAGAGACCGAGGCACGGTCCTTGAATCTTCTCCCTGGGGACATCCTTTCCTGAGGCTTAGTCTGATTTTTAATATATGTATCCCCGACCCTCTGCTGGGAGCTGGGGAGTGTCTAGGCAGTGGGATGGCAGGGGCATTGCAGTTCGAAAGGCTCCCGCCCGCCTGGGGGAACCCTAGGCTCCTGAGACAACAGTGCCACCTAATGGTCGCTTCTCTCTCTAGCTTCTCTCCCAGGATCACTTACTGGTCCAGGAGGTTTCTGCATTTCCAAGAAGTCTCCAAGATGTGCTGGAAGTGCAGGTCTTGGGAGCTTCCTTTTAGATCTTAACCCTCAGTGGCCCAAGGGTCCTCCAATTTCACCTCCGAGCCGTGAGGTGAAATTAAAAACAGAGAAAACTGGGGGGACTCTAAGGGAAGGAAGCTTTAGCTCACCTTTCATGGCTGAAGATAAAGCCACGGTTGCCTGTAGTCATTATTCCCTCTCCCAAGAGACACCTCAAGTGAAACAACAGGCGAGCTGTGCCCACTTAGTGCGGAACGCTTGTGACCTTGAATTTACTGCACTCCTGTCTCTCATTCTTAAATCTAAACAGGGCGTCTCATAAAAACACCTTATAATTTCATTTACAAAAGAAAATCTAAGTTTAAAAAATTGAAGTAGGGCAGGCAAGGTGGCTCTGTGTATAACGCACTTGTGGTTAAGCATGGCAGAGTTCAGTCCCTGGAACTCACATGGGGGAGGAGAGGACCAACTCTCACAAGGTGTCCTCTGATTTCTACACGCACAGCATGCCACATTTGTGCACATACACACTCATACACACAAACACACAGACAACTACAAGAAAAATAATGTTTTTAAAGTATGTCAACTCATGTTTTCACTTAAAAAAATTTAAGAAATGGAGGGTCTCTTGTACTACAGGCTGGTCTCAATCTCATTATGAGCTAATCCTCCTGAATGCACTTCCAAAGTGCTGCGATTACAGACATGTGCACCACACCCAGAGTGTCATGCATGTTAGGCAAACACTCGGCTGGGCTACATCCCCAGCCCCAATTTTTACATAGTTTTAAAACTTCACTTAAGATTTGCTTAATGTTTAAGGGTTGTTGTGAATTTTGCCTTTTGAGCAATGAAAAGCCACAAAATCAGATGCACAACCATTCCAAAGACACACAAATACAGCTCATTTGAAGAAGACTGGAACACAGATCTCGGGTGTTACTCTGGTCTTTCTATGTGGTCTCTTTGTCTAACTCCAATTCAGTCTGGCTCACTGCGTCTGTGGTACAGTTACCAATCCAACTTGTCTTCAGAGGGGAAGTAAAGCCTCGGACTGCCAGTGGCAGTGATGGGCTGGGTCTTCCTGCCACCTCCAATACCTTCTCAGTCTGAATGGAAGAAATGCAGGCTGACTGAGATGAGATGAGTGTCTGGTCTGTTCACTGTACACATGAATCCATGGGCCTTCCAGAACCTCCATGTATACCCTTCATCCTCTGGAACTAATTATTTATTGGAAACACTGATGCCCAGTAATGAACGATGTTCCTGAAAGGGTCGCTGCTGTGGGATGGTCTGTATGTCAAGTGTGTTGCTGATTGGTCAATAAATAAATCACTGATTGGCCAGTGGCCAGGCAGGAAGTATAGGCAGGACAAGAAGGAGAATAAAGCTGGGAAGTGGAAGGCTGAGGCAGAGAGACACTGCCAGCTGCCACAATGACAAACAGCATGTGAAGATGCCGGTAAGCCACAAGCTACATGGCAAGGTATAGATTAATGGAAATGAATTAATTTAAGCTGTAAGAACAGTTAGCAAGAAGCCTGCCACGGGCATACAGTTTGTAAGCAATTTAAGTCTCTGTGTTTACTTGGTTGGGTTTGAGCGGCTGTGGGACTGGCAGGTGAGAGAGATTTGTCCTGACTGTGGGCCAGGCAGGAAACTCAAGCTACAGGTTGCTCTCAGATCAACCTGAGTAGGTGTGAGAAATGTAAATCCTGGTCTTCCCAGCACATTCATTAGGAATGTGGAGACAAAACACTCAGTTTCCCCTCAGCTTCCATTCTCTGATCTTGGCCTGGCCCTGGGCAAAAGCTAAGAAGTGCTGGATGAGTGAAGTGCAAAGAGAGTTAAAGGCATTTTGGAGGACAGCAGGAACTCAAAATCAAAGCCTTGAAGAGTCCTAAATCTAACCCAGTGAAATCTGGGCAGCGATGGCAGCAGCCTCTCCTGGGAACTTGGTAGCAATGTGTGGACTCAGGACCCACGGGACTTACTGAGTAAGATTATGCCTCTCCATGCTCACAGCACTGCCATCTTTTCTAACATTTGGGAAGTTCAGAGAGGGCAGCCTTGCCTCTCTGCTTCTTGAATTCAAGGACCAGTACCTGGGGTTCGGTTCATGCATGTAAATCACATATGCAGCACACTCCAACGGAGCCCTTTTTACTGTGAGAAAAACGTTCTCATTCCCACCTGCTAGAAGCTGAGGGAGTCCTTGCTCCCATATTTGAGCACAGAACTGAACCATCACTCCCTCCCTGGATGGAGGCATCAGTACCACACAGACCTCCAAGGAAGATACATGGAGCTTAGTTCAGACAGAAAGGTCCCCACTCACTAGAGTGGGATCAGCAATGATGAAAGCGTGAGCACCAGAGATAAATCCACAGAACCCTGTGGAAGCCACGACTCAGTGGCCTACCTGTAACTGCAGTGTTCAGAAGGCTGGACAGGGGCTTCCTGGGGCAAGTTGGCAGACTAAACCAGCCAAATTTACCTGCTCTGGGTTCAACTGAGAGACCTTACCTCAATGAGAATGATAGAAAAAACACCCAACATCTACCTCAGACCTCTACACACATGAGAATATTCATAAGAACACACACATACATGTGCACATGCATTTACACCACACATGTATGTGCAAGCAAAAAAGAAAGAGAAACTAATGCTGAGGAAATCAATGGCCTGGGAAAGGCTCCATGCTTATGCAAGGCAGACTTAAATGGCTCCCACTTCAGCAGGCAGATCAAGGCTGTGCCTGCCCCTAGAGATTGTTTCCCTCCTACAAGCCATGAGCTGTCCTTTGCCCTGTCTGCTCAGTAACACCCTGGAGTTATGGAGCCACTGAAACAAACCTTTCCCTTCCCCTTTCTCATGGTGATGGGTCACCCAGGCTGGGGTCTGGCTTCAATGCCCCTTCTTCTCTAACCAGCAGGTCCTAAAGCTCTCATTCCATGTTAAAAATCCATGGGAAGCCGGGCGGTGGTGGCACACGCCTTTAATCCCAGCACTCGGGAGGCAGAGCCAGGCGGATCTCTGTGAGTTTGAGGCCAGCCTGGGCTACCAAGTGAGTTCCAGGAAAAGGCGCAAAGCTACACAGAGAAACCTTGTCTCGAAAAACCAAAAAAAAAAAAAAAAAAAAAAAATCCATGGGAAAAGAACCACTGAAGACTTGGGGAATGGAGACATTTTATTTTATTTAAGCATTTCCCTAACATCCTTTAAAAATACAGTTTCTTCCCTTTTCTTAAAAACTTCTAATATTCCCCACCTCTAAACATGCCAGAGCTAATGATGTCATAAGCAAACAGAGTGACAAAACAGAGTTAATTTCCCCCCAAAATTAGCAAAACCTTCTCCTAAAATTAAACTGGGTTCTGAAGGAGGATTGAGCAAGTCTCCCCAACATCTCTGGACCTCCAGAGGGTTGACAATGCCAAGGTAAGATCACCTGAAGAAAGTACTTTAGGTAGACCTAGGAGGCACTCACAGTCACTATATCACATTTACCTACCAAACTGCAATGTTAAGAATGTAACTGTGGGCTGGAGAGACAGCTCAGTGTTAAGAGCACTGGTTACTTCTCCAGAGGAGCCAGGTTCAATTCCCAGCATCCACATGGCAGTTCACAACCATCTGTAACTTCAGTTCCAGGGGATCTGACACCCTCATACAGTCACACATGCAAATGAGACATCAATGCACATAAATAAAAAGGAACAAATCTTAAATAAAATAAGTAAAATTTTTAAAAGCCGGGCATGGTGGTACACGCCTTTAATCCCAGCACTTGGGAGGCAGAAGCAAGAGGATCTGTGAGTTCAAGGCCAACCTTGTCTACAAAGAAGTTCCAAGACAGCCAGGGCTACACAGAGTAACCCTGTCTTGAAAAATAAAAAATAAGCAATATTAACTATCCACTATAGAAATCAATATGGCAGTTCCTCAGAAAATTGAGAATCAATCTACCTCAAGACTCAGTTATACCACTCTTGGGCATGTAACCAAAGGATGCCACATCCTACCACAAATACACTTGCTCAACTATGTTCAGTGCAGCTCTATTCATAATAGCCAGAATCTGGAAACAATCCAGATGTCCCTCAACTGAAGAATGGATAAAGAAAACGTGGTACATTTGCAGAATGGAGTATTACTCAGCTGTTAAAAACAATGACATCATGGAATTTACAGGCAGATGGATGGAGCCAGAAAAGATCATCCTGAGTGAGGTAACCCAGACCCAGAAAGACAAACATGGTATGTACTCACTTATAAGTAGATGTTAGGTGATAAGTAAAGGATAACCATGCTACATTCCTCAGACCCAGAGACGCTAAGTTACAAGGAGGACTCAAGGGGAGGTGTGATGATCTCCCTGGGAAGGGGAAATCAAATAGATTTCAAGGGTGGGTAGGAATGTGAATGAGAGGGATCAGGTGGGGATTCGGGGAGAGAGTACTGGGAGAGACAATAGGAATGGGGGGGCATTTGAGGGTGAGGTAGAAACCTAGTGCGATGGAAACTGCTTGGAATTTATGAGGGTGACCCTAGCAAAGACTCCTAGTAATGGGGGACACAGAGCCTGAACCGGTCATCTTCTGTACCCAGGCAAGGCTTCCAGTGGGGGGACTGGGACACCAACCCAGCCACAAAACCTTCAACCTACAATTTGTCCTGCCAGCAAGATGTGCTGGGGTAAAAGTGGCCCAGAACTTGTAGGAGTGGCCAACCAATGACTGGCACTGCCTGGATGTCCAGGATCCAGAGACTGGACAGCCCAGAGACCTAGGATAGAACTAAACAGGACTGGAAAAAAAAAGTTCCTAATGATATTCTGCTATACCCATAGACTGGATCCTAGCATAATCTTCATCAGAGAGGCTTCATCCAGCAACTGATAGGAACAGATGCAGAGACCCACAGCAAAACACTAGGCAGAGCCAGGAGAACCCCACAGAAGAGGGGGAGTGCTGTGGATGTCTTTCTGTATGCTATGAATATGTGTTGCTCTGATTGGTTCATAAATAAATGTTGATTGGCCAATAGCCAGGCAGGAAGTATAGGTAGGATAAGCAGACAAGGAGAATTCTGGGAAGAGGAAGGCTGAGTCAGGAGACACCAGCCCACCGTACAGGGAGCAGCATCTAACAGCACACAGGTAAAGCCATGGAACACATGGCAACATATAGATTAATGAAAATGGGCTGAGTTTAAGTAAGAGCTAGTCAGTAGTTAGCCTGAGCTAATGGCCAAGCAGTTTTAATTAATATAAGCCTCTGTGTGTTTACTTGGACCTGAGCAGCTGTGGACTGGGCAGGACACAGAGAAACTTTAGCTACAGGGGAGAAAGGATTACAGGACCCAGATGGATCAAGGACACTATAAGAACATGGCCCATAGAATCAACTCAGCAGACCTCATAGGGGCTCACAGAGACTGAAGTGACAATCATGGAGCCTGTATGGGTCTGACTTAGGTCCTCTGCATATGTTATGGCTACATAGCTTGGTGTTCTTGTGGGACTCCAAACAGTGGGAGACAGGGTGTCTCTGACACTTTTGCTGCTCTTAGGACCCTTTTCCTCCTACTGGTTTACCTCATCCAGCTTTGATATGAGGGTTTGTGCCTAGTGTTATTGTATCTTGTTAGGCCATGTTCAGTGGATATTCCTGGGAGACCTGCTCTTTTTTTTTTTTTTTTTTTAAGGAAAACAAGGGAGGAATGGATCTGGGGAGAGGGGGAGGAGGGGAAACTTGGATAGGATGTAACTTATGAGAGAAGAATAAAAGTTTAAAAAATAGAAAATAAATAATCAGGAACAAATATGAACTGTCAGTTCCACAGCCCTTTCAGTGTAAGCTGTGTGACTTCAGTGGAGTATGTCCTAGACCGTGGTGAAAGCTTTGACCCTGTCACTCGTGAGCTGGGGACAGGCTTGGGGCAAATCTAACTTCTTTGAGCTTCTGCCCTGTGAAATAAGGATGGTCATAGACCATCACACAGGGACATGGGACAGTCAAGTCAGTTACACATTATAAAGTCACTAGGAACATGGCCGAAACAGAACTGCTGCAGTTTGACTGTGTCTCTCATGTGTTGGAAATCAAGCCCCCAAAACCACCTGTTGATAACATTTGGAAGTGAGGCCTTAGGACTAGATGAGGCCATGAGGTGGGGCCTCCATTTTGGCCCTTGACTTTAGAAGAAGAGAAAGAGGGGGCTGGGAAGGTGGCTTAGTTGGTAAAGTGCCTGCTGTGCAAGCATTTGGATCTGAGTTCAATCCCCAGCACCCACATGAAAGCCCAGCACCATAGTACCCTCTATGACCCCAGTGCTTAGCAGATGGGGATAGTGGGGCAGTTTTCCTGTGTCCCGCCTGGTCCTGAAGCTGCTCAGTCCCAAGTAAACACACAGAGGTTATATTAATTACAAACTGTTTGGCCTAATGACTCAGGCTTTTTGCTAGCTAGCTCTTTCATCTTAAGTTAACCCATTTCTATTAATCTATATGTTGCCACGTGGCCATGGCATTACCAGTCTGCTGGCATCTTGTTGCTCCTTGGGTGGTGCGCTGGCATCTCTCCTGACTCTACCCTTCTTCCTCTCTGTCTTCAGTTTGAATGTATCGCCTAACATTATTCTGCCTTGCCATTGGCCAAACAGCTTTATTTATCAACCAATGAGAGCAACACATACAGAAACAGACAGAACACATACAGAAACAACAACATACAGAAAGACAACTCACTGCAGAAGGGAGTGAAGATAGATGGATCTCTGCAGCTCATTGTCCAACCAATCTAGCCAAATAGATGAATTCCAGGTTCAGTGAGAGACCCTGCTTCAAAAAATAAGTTGGAGAGTCATCAGGAAAGATGCCTGATATTAATCTCTACCTGCATCACACATACACACAGCCACATGCATATACACCACACACAGCAGCAGCAGCAAAAAGTAATCCTACCAAGTTCCTCTGCTTATTTTTATTAGAGGTTTTCTATGTGTTCAGGGTATTTTCTGAAGAAATGGGTTCCTCAAGAATTGCTTGACGTTTTTGTTTTCTGTCCACCCTCCTGCTTACAGGCCATTTTATTTTCCTTTCTTCTTCTTGTGTAAGGAGAGTAAGATGGCTCATCCCAAAGGTCAGTGATGAGGTTTGGGAGTGAAGAAGGCAGATCTGCCTGGGGGTGTTGGGTGAAGGGGTCCTGGAAGGCATCATCTCAGTGACACGGGATTCTGCTTTTGCTGAGGCAGCTGAGCACCTATAATCCTAGGACTTGCAAGGTGAAAGCAGGAGAATTAGAAGCGCAAAGCCCAGCTGAGATGACATAAAGAGTTCAAGACCAACCTCAGCTACATGAGCTCTTGTCCTCCCACCCAAAGAAAGAAAGAAAGTAACATTAAACTCAAAGTCAAGGCCAGAACAAGCTAGGCAGAAATAAGGAAGAAGTGAGCATACTTGGGCACTCCAGAAACTAAGCCTAGGATGGTGTGTTATTTGTCTTATTGTTGTGACAAAATACCTTGGGGGAAAGTCAATTTAAGGAATCAAGGGTTTACTTTGGCACAAAGTTCAAAGACACAGTCTACTATGGCAGGGAAACCATGGAGACAGGAGCTTGAGGCAGCTGACCACAATGCATCTGTAGTCAGGAAGCAGAGAGTGATGGATGTTTATGTGAAGCTCGCTTTCTCCCTTTTATTATCCAAAATCCCATCCCAGGGAATAGTGTTGCCCATATTTAGCATGGGTCTTCCTATCTCAGTTAACTTAATCTAGACAATCTCTCACAGATAAGCCCAGAGCTTTGTCTCCTCAGTGATTCTAGATCCTATCAAGTTGACAATATTGACCATCACAGATGGTTGGACCAGTCTGCAGGTGTCCCTCTCAATCTTAATTGCCAAGTTGGGCTCATAAAACTAGTAATTGACAGGACAGGAATTCGAACCAAAGATAGACAGAAATCCAAAACCAATAACAATGAAATGAGGACACACACTTCAGCACCACAGGGACAGCCCAGAACAGGAAGCCCAGAAGGAAGCTCGAAAACCTTCATAGTCCATCAGCTTATAGCAGAGTTCCTGAGCCAGGGCTGGGACTACAGCATGGCATGATGTTACCAGCATGCTTCCCAAAGTTTTTGCGTAGAGCCACATCTCCACAGCAACCCTCCACTGCTAAGACTTGAATATGAAATATTCCCCCAGGCCTAGTCCCCTCCCTGCCAGTGCTACTGTTGTGAGAAGTGTTGAAAACTCTAGTGTAGCTAGAGAGTTTCCCTCTAGCTCCCACCAAGCCCCGGTAGTCCCGTAGCCCACTTACAAAATAAACATACAGACTCTTATGTTATTTAAACTGTTTGGCCTAATGGCTTTTAGCTGTCTAGTTTTTACATCTTAAATTAATTCATTTTTATACCTTGTTACATGGCTCTTGGTTTACCAGTATCTTTCATGTTGGTACTCATGGTGGCGCCTGGCAGCATCTCCTGACTCAGTCTTTTTGTTCCCAGAATTTGTTTGTTTGTTTGTTTGTTTCACCTATACTTTCTGTCTGACTACTGGCCAATTGGCATTTTATTTATACAGAGTGATATCCACAACAGTCTAGGAGTTTCCTCACTGGAGCAAGTAGGTCCCACGTTGGGAGTCCTTGGGGTTACAGCTTGCCCTAACTCTCTCAGTATCTCTCTCTGCTTCCCATCTATGGTGTCTTTTCACTTTCATGATATTCTGCTTCATATGGGCCCAGGGTCAAAGAGCCAAAAACTGTAGATGGAAACTATAAGTCAAAATACGTGTTTCCAAAATTTTTATGTCAGAGTTTTTTCATTTATGTGTATGTATACTTGTCTGTATTAGTTTATGTGCACCATGTGTGTGCAGGACCCTGTGGAAGCCAGAAGACATCAGATCCTATGGAACTGAAGTTGCAATTAGTTGCAGACTGCCATGGGGGTGCTGGAATCTGAACCTCCAGATCCTCTGCAGGAGTAGTAAAGCACTCTCAAGTACTGAGCCTTCTCTCCAACCCCTGTGTCAGGTATTTTTATTACAACAGTGAAGTCTAACATACTACCATGATGACTAAAATGACAGACCACAAACACCTTGCCCATGAAGTAAACAAAATTGTTTTCTGTTTAATAAATACCTGTTGGGCTGGAGGGATGGCTCAGTGGTTAAGAGCACTTGTTGCTCTCAAACAGAACTCAAGTTTGGCTTTATAACCACCCACAACTCAGGTTCAGAGTACCCAATGCGATGCCTTTTTCTGATCTCTGTGGTACCAGGCACATGCCCATACATGTTTAAAAAAAAAAATCTAAAGTTTTATCCAATAATTTTTAGAGCATTTCAACATGTCAAAAGTTGAGAAGATGCTATGTTGATCAGTTTGGAATGCTGTAACAAAATAACATAAACTAGTTGACTTATAAACAACAGAAATTTATTTCTCACGCTTCTGGAAAGTAGCACATCCAATCGGGATCTAGGCACTAGCAGATAGTGTATGTAGTCAGGAACCACTTCCTCCTAGATGGTGTCTTCTCATTCTGCTCATGTGGTGGAAGAGACAAGACGTCATCCCGTGAATCAACTTTTAGAGGGCACTGTCTCAGTCACTTGTCTTGTTACTGCAAACAAATACCTCTCAGAACAACTTAAGGAAGGGTTTGTGTTAGCTCACAGTTCCAACGGGGTAGATCCATCAAGCAAGGAGGAAATGGCAGTGGGAGCAGAAGGCCTCTGGTCACAATGCCTAAGTCGTCAGGAATCAGACTGTGAGCAAGAATTGGGGGCCAGTGTAAAACGTCAAGACCTGACCCAGCAATCCACTTCCCTCAGCAAGGCTCCATCACCTAAAGATTCTACAGCCTTTCAAAATAGGACCACTAATTGATGGTTAAGTGTTCAAACACATGTGCATTTGAGAAGACATTTCACATTAAAACTATAGACACCAATGTCATGAATAAGGACTCTACCTTCATGTAAGTACTGTCTGTCACATTGGGGATTAGGATTTCAGTGTAGAATTTTGAGGAGATACAAAGAACCTGACAGGAGTGTGACTTTGTCTAATCTTCTTTAAATAAATAACAACTGTGTTCACATTGTTTGGTCCTGTAATTTTATCCCTAGAGACTTAAGCCAAGGAAATAGAGACATAGACAAGGATGAATACACATAGTCACCAAAGGATTCATTATAAAGAGCACTGTTGGAAATCACCTGCTTGTCAAACAAGAAGGGGATGATTAAATACACTACAGTACATTCACATAATAAAATGCAAGAAAGCACTTGTCCTATTTTTAAAAAACACATTTAGTGGCATGAAGAACTGCTTATAATATTGGATGAAAATGCAAGCCACAGAGTTGAGGGCATGGCTGAGTTGGTAGAGTGCTTGCTAGCAGAGACGAGGTTCTGAGTTCAATCCGCAGCATTTCATAAAACCAGACATGATTGGAGGCTAGAGAGATTGCTCAGTAGTAAGACTCTGTTTTCCCCCTTTTCTGATCTCCGAGGGCACCAAGCACACACACACATATGGTACATACACATGCAGGCAAAACATTCATACACAGAATGGGGACAACAGAGTCTTTGAAACAAGAGTTATATTTGTTTATGCATCACCATGTGGGTCCTGGGAACCGACCCCAAGTCCTCTGCAAGAACATCAAATGCTCTACTATTGAGCAATCTCTCTAGCCTCCAAATAAAATATAAATAAATCTAAAAAATGAAAAGCTTTTTTTTGCAATAGCAGGCATAGTGGCACACACCTGTAACCTCAGCACTTGGAGGTACAGGCAGGAGGATATGACATTCTAGGTCATCTTTGGCTACATAAGGAGTTCAAAATCAAGATCACCTTGGGCTACATAAAACCCTGTTGGGAAAAAATACAAGATACAAAACTAATATATAATAATATTCATAAGTAAAATATGCAATTTTAGAATATAGAGGCATGCATGTAGAAGAGAACACAGAAAAAGAAAAAACTGCTAATGCTGAAAGTTGTGATCTTAAAAACTTAATTGGGCATGATGGCACATGCCTGTAATCCGAAAACTTGAAGAGGTAAGATCTTGAATTCAAGGACAGCCTAGGCTGCATAGTAACACTCAGTCTGAAAAAAAAATTAAGATACAAAACGGCTCAGCAGGTGAAAGAGCCTGTCACAAGCCTGGTGGCTCGAGGTAGAGCTCTAGGCTTTCTGTGGTGGAAGGGTGCCAACTCCTGCAAGTTGTCCTCTGTCCTCTACACACACACACATCTTTTGTATAAAACTTGGAATAATTTGACAGGGGTCAGATTTCCTTTTCAGGTACATAAGCTTTAAATTCCATTCTTGATAAATGTTTTAGTTAGGGTTTATATTGCTGTGAAGAGACACCGTGACTGCAGCAACTCTTATAAAGGAAAACATTTCATTGTGGCTGGCTTACAGTTCAGAGGTTTAATCCACTATCATCATGGCAGGAAGCATGACTGCACTCAGACAGACATGGTGCTGGAGAAGGAGATGAGAGTTCTACATCTAAATCAACAGGCAGCAGGAAGAGAGTCGCTGGGCCCAGCTCAGACATTTGAAACTCCAAAGTCCACCCCCAGCAACACATTTCTTCCAACAAGGCCACATGTCCTAATTCTTTCAAATAATGCCACTCCCTATGAGCCTATGAAGGCCATTTTCATTCAAACCACCACAATAAATAAAACATTTTAAAATTTAAAAAAAAAAACTTATTAACTATTCATCCCACAAGCACAGAGAATGTCTATAACCAAAATTACCGTAGATTTTAAGAATGCACAAACAAGTAAGGGACTCGACCCCAAAAGCTTGTAAGCTGGGAGACAAGTACGTGCACAGGTAATTGTGGTAGAATGTAGATGCCCCACTTAAAAGAGAGACAACTGCCCCAGGATTTGCAGGAATATTTCTTGGTAAGTATGGAGAAAGCAGGGTCTCACATCACTGAGTCCCTGATGGCACTACCAGTATTCTTGTCCTAGGATGAGGCTTCTCAACAACACTGCTGTGGACACAGTAGGTAATTCGTCATTGGGATGGGGAATTGGCTTCCCCAACCATTTCTCATAGCCAGAGAAACCTCCAGAAGTTACCAACATCTTTCAGGCAGTAAATTACCCTGACTTAGAACCACTGTCCTAGAGGGTTGGGCCTTCTGCAGTTTAGCCCCTGCTTGGCCAAGGTCAAGTTCCTGCTCTCAGAGCTGGTGTGAGAACATGAGCTTTATGAGGTCACATGTTCAACACAGCACATGCCCAGAGGAAGCAGGTGACAGGTGGCATCCACTGGCATCACTACTCTGAGGCACAGAGTCCATCTGCCCACCTAGAGAGGAAATGGAGGCTCAGGTCATGAAATAAAGTGCCTAGAGTTACACAACAGGGGTACCCACTTAGATCTATGTGATCCAAAACCTCTGATCCTAGTCACACTGGATCTTATCATCCATCAAGCAATGTGCAGAGGGCATTCAGTCCCACACCTACAGGCTGGACCACCTCCTGCCCACTGGGATGGTCCCAGACACAAAAAGTACAGCCCATCCATCCACCATGGCCAAGTCCTAAAGTCAGGGTGGAGTGGCAGGGAAGGGCTCCCATGACCAGGAGGAAAACCAAGGCCTTATCGTCTCTGATTCTTCCCCGGGATGCACATCCTTGGGGTGCACATCCCCTTCTACAGTAAGCCTGGAAAGACAAGGACTGTGTCTACACTGATTTTTTTTTCAGGGCCAGGCACAGATAGGACCTTGTGTATGAGAAGTGCTGTGAAATAGAGACTACAAAGACAGGCTGATAGAGGACAGTGAACAGCTCAGGCTTACAGGAAAAGCAGTCTAGGAGAGAAGACAGAATCCCATGACTGAGACTTAAAATGAGCACACCCTCAGTAGAGGCAGAATGGGGATGTGACTTTGGGATTCTGAATTTGTGCAGTCCTGGAGAAAGCTGGTCCCCATCAGAGAGTCTTCCAGTCAAGTGCTACAAATGTGGCCAGCAGGTACAGAGCAGCAAGAGTCACTGCCAGTGAAGTCTACTGACTGCTGGGCCAGGCTCTGGTGTCTTTGAGGTCTCATAAGTGCAGCCAATGTCAGCAGCTTTATTGAGTGGCATTTTTTCTCTGGACCCACAAAGAGCTGAGTACTGCAGCCAAAGGTGACTCCTTTTTCCTTCCCTCATGGCCCATGAGGCTAATCATAAAACACTCTCTGTTTCAAGTCTATAGGAGAGAATGCTTCTAAATCCATTAAGTTGCTAATGCATGCGTTCCAAGACCAGAAAGAAAGGTGCAGGATTGATGGATGGACCTGTCATATTTATGGTTGATAGCTGAGTGACTAATGGGCTTTGCAGTTTATAACACAATGCTCACTTCACTCTCCTCTTCAAGCTTGGGATGATTTATAGGAGCGGGTACTGGCATTGCATTGCAATGGTGTGACAGTGGTGACACTCTATCACCCTAGATTACCAATGAGTCTCCTCTGAAAAAAGGATGTCCCAGGTTCAGTGTAGAAACAGGGTGGAGAGAGAATGTTTGTGCCCAGTCACCTGAAATTCACAACCTTCTTCCCTGAGGGCCACCCTCCTGTTCCTGTTAGGAGTGCAGGTGCTTAGAGACAAAACAAAGCTGGGTCTCCTCCACCTGATTCTGGTTGCATCCTTCCCCGAACTGTGCAATGGCTCCTCTTGGCTGTATTTACTCTGCCCCATCTCTCTGATCCAGCTTCAACCAGCAGCCTCCCAAGGGAAGAGGGAGAATCGTAAGACTTGGGAAGTACATGAAGCATACAAAGCCTAGAAAGTAAACTTTACAAGTCCACAGAAGCTTCTGAAAACCAGCTCGCTCTTTCCAAGGTAACAGAAGCAGTAAGCGAGTACTGTAGGGAAGAGACCCTCAAACAGACAAGCTCAGCTGCCTGCAAGTCATGCAGAGAACTCTACGATGCTGCTTCCCTGAGTCAGGGCTATGCTGGGGGTGAGATTTGAGTCACCCACGACCTATGTTCCGGACATAACCCTAGTAAACTCCCTAGTTCTTGAAGCCACACTTAAGTAAACTAGTTTCTTTGGTCTGTCATTGGTGCCCTGCCCAGGGTGAATATACATTTGTTCATATCTCTCCAGGAAATTCACACAACATCATCATATCCGTCATGGACTGAATGTGAAATGTCACCATAGGCTTAAGTGTTTGAACAACAGATGATGCTATTATAGAAGATTGTGGAAAACTGAACTTTTGGAAGAAGTGGGGGGAAAAAGGCCTGAGTGGAGTAGATTCCCATCAGTTGGAGGAAGAGGACATATAAGCAAACATGTAAATATAGCAACCTCTAAAAATAGATTGCAATAAAGAGGATTGGAGGAATAGAGGGGATCAAGGAAAAGACAGATCCAGGGCTATTAGTGAAAAATTGGCATGAGATTAAAGCAAGTAGATGGGAGCAGGTCTCAAAGGTGGAGTGCATAGTGATGGCTCATCCATTGGCCAGGAAGGAAATGAAATAAGTTGACAGAGGTCCTAATGGGATAAATCCATGGAGTCTATTTGATGATCAAAGGAATTCATTTGAGGGTTAACTCACAACCAGAATAAAGTAGTTGGTTGTAGAATCCTAGAGGGGTAGGGCACAGTCCAACATGGTTCTCAGGAGAGCTCTGCCTTGATTACACCAGCATCCAAGACCATGAGTGAAGAGAGGGGAGCACATGTATGTACATCCCAGGTCTTAAGGGTCCCTGGCAGCCATGCCCAAGGGACAGGTACCTAGAAGCTACCTGCTGCCTCACTGGAGGCAGTGCTTCAGGGCATGGCTCAAACAACCACCCACTACATCTCCCCCTTTTGTCTAAGGAAGAAAATTCTAACCTAACACAAAACTATATACAATAGGAATAATTATCAACGATAAATAAAGGATAATGACATAAACAAATGGAACAAAAACAAATGGAACTACAACCAACAAGAGCAACATCAAACAAGAGACACATACTATAATCCAGAGCATAGGTAAATGTCATGTTACAGAGATCATTCCAAAAGGTGTCCTATCCTGAAGAATCTGAATCTAATACTTAATATGTTCTAGCTAAGATACGAGAAGATTGTAATTATAACTGTTAGTCTTCAATCCCATCAAAGACCTGAGAAGGAATATAATAATACCTGAGAAACAGGAGATGCACACAAGCAATTTTTGAAAATCTTTCAAGAATAGACAGAGACAGCTGGCAGCCTGGACAATCACCTAAAGTTTCTCAGCACGGTTGGTGCATCCAATTTGGCTATGGGCCTAGAATATCTGACAGACCATTTTCAGAAGCAGGAATTTTGAAAGACCATCTTACCCTGTCTTGGCAGAGTTTAGTAGTCACTTTTTATTGTGTCCCACTTGTCCAGAAAAGACAGCATTCATACTGTCAGCAGTCAAGGCAAGGGCAGTTCTTTGCCCAGTAGGCCATTTTGTGCCAAGAAGAAGACAAACTTCCAAATGGAAATGTCTTAGAAGCCCAACATTCTCTTGGGATCAAATCAGTGCTACCAGGAGCAATCACGTCTCACATGAACAGAATTCTAAGTTATTTAAATGCCATATTCTCTAGGTCTATGAAGTGTTTGAAGATTACCTGTCTATCTGACCTATGATGCATCTGTAAATCTGGACAACCTAACTAATAACTATAGAGATGACAAGCATGGGTGATTATAAATCTATAAGTCTTATCTACCTAAATAACTTAAAGATTAAGGCTTCATATAAACAAGGTAAACAGTCTATAAGCAAATGTACAGTAAAAGGACAATGATCTCAAAATTGTGACAATACACAAAATATCCTAAACAGGGGTAGAAATGTATATAGTGCCATATACAATATGGCAACAATCCTAAATATATATATCATATATAAAATAACCTCAACAGAGGTAGAACATCCATACAGTATGACAAATACAATTTTACATTTGTATCAACATACAAAATATTTCAAATAAGAGTAGAAATATATGTACATTAAACATACAATTCTATATTTGTATCAATATACAAATTATCTTAAATAGGAATATAAAAATATTTACATTTGTATCCATATACAAGAATCCATAACAGTGCAAATTATCTAAGGCTGATATAGAATATTCAGTATTCATGGCACCATCAATGTGACCCCAAAGTGGCTTTTATCTATCCTTTGGCCCAAGCTCCCCAATCTGTGGGTCCCTGGCCTGGTGCCTCTGCCTGCCTTTTTTCACTGCCTATTTAAGGAAAGAAAGGAGAGGAGATGTGTTCAAGAGAGAGGCACTGAGACAAACTGTCCTTCAGGCTTTATAAAAAGGTTTACTAATGCAGCAGGCAGGCAGCACCATTTGGCAAGGCTCCAAAGCAAGACAGTGTGTATATGTGCATGTGCGTGTGCATGTGCGTGTACACACAAAAAAATAATTACTTTAAAGAAATGTATTGAAGGCCAGAAAAATGGCTCAACAGATAACAGTGCTTGCCATACAAGCCTGGAAACCTGAGTTTTGTCCCCAAAACCTATGTACAGGTGAAGGAGAGAACATGCTCCACAAAATTGTCCTCCGACCACCACATAGGCTCTGTGGCATGTGTTCTCCCCCACACATTCATCACATATTTAATAGTAATAAGTAAGTTTTTAAAAAGAAATATAATAAACCCATAATTGTACACAATAAATTTGTAGTAATGAAATTTTAAAATATGAAAAAAAAATCTGGCCCTGTTATAATTTGGGACCCAGAAGATGTGGACACTCAGCACTTCTCCTGCTGCTTGTTGTGTTCTCTGTAACACATTAAGATGCCCTAGAAAAGCATCTTCTCCTTGTGGATCCTAGACCATTACATGAGTTAGAAAGGCCCTCCCTTGCATACCCAAATTTCTTCTCTGCAGAGGGCACAGCCGATGGAGAACACTTCCGACTGAAACTGCAGGACAGCTGCCATTCTTTGCACCTGGAGATTCCCACTGGTGAAACACTTAACCAACATATTTTGATTATCCGCCAGGAGTCTGAAGTGAAGGGTTCTTCAGTTCTCCAAAAATTCACAGTCTGGAAGGAGAGATAAAGCTAAGTTATTAACTCTCAGTGAAGGCAAGAATGTGCTGGAAGTTTAGGATTGGTACAGATGAGCAGGGCAATAGAAGCAACAAGATCCTGGGAGCCTACACAGGAGATGCACAGTAGGGGGTATCTGAGCACTCAGAGAGTCCAAAGTCGCCTGCCCTCCCACACAGCAGCAGCACCTGAAGCCCAAGTAGCCTTAAGAACAGGCCTCACCTGCTGCTCTGAGAGTCTTCCACTACTGTTCGTATCTGTGTGATCGCTCAATCCATATAGAGTAATTAGCTTCACCTGACAAAAGAAGAATTTCTTAATGTAGATTTTTAAGTATTTTTATTTTGTTATTTTTCAAGACAGGGTCTCCCTATGTAGCCCTATCAGGCTGGCCTCAAACTTACAGAGATCTGCCTCCCTCTACCTCTGAGTGCTAGGATTAAAAGTATACATGAGTATGCCTGGCAAAATAGATTTTTTTTACTTGTTTATTTATTTTGTTTGTTTGTAGATTCCTAGTTGCCCAGAAGACCAATCTGTCTTCAAACACGGTTTATGAAGCTTCCCCTAGGTTTAAGACCCTCCATGTCCTCCCACTGGGTGAGCCTGCAGGGGCCTGTTCAACCCCTGCACTTGGCATTGAGGTCTTCCAACTCCGCTCTGGATCACTAGTCTAGCCCATGTCTTTGTTTCTTCCGAGATATGCATGTCCATAGGAATAACACCCAGGATTGGCCTGTGTGTGTACTCACACAAACATACACACTCACACACCAACAGTGTACTAAGTAACGGATACATATATAACATCATGCAGTAGCTAAAGAGACTTATGAGAACTTAGTTAGAAATGGAAAGGAGAGAGAGCTGGGAAGGCCCACAGTCAAGGCCATGATGCCCCCAACAACAAATAATAATAGTAGTCACATGACAAATGGAATCTTAATCCATAAACCCAAGGAAGAAATAAAACTTAATTTACTGTCACAGAATCTAATCTTTCTTTTAATTTTCTAAAAATTTTATGTGTATGGGTGGGTTTTGTATGTCTGTGTACCACATGATGCCCAGAAGAGGGTATCAGATCCCCCAGAACTGGGGTTACAGGCAGTTGTGAGCCATCTCGTGTAGATGGTGAGAATAAAATTCAGGTCCTCTGGAAGAGCAGCCAGTGCTCTCAAGCAATGAGCCGTTTCTCCAGCCCCCCTCTCTTAATTTTTTTTTTTTTTCTGCAGGGTCTCTCGTAGCTCAGACTGGCCCCCAAGCTTACTACGGAGCCAAAGATGATATTAAACTCCCTGATCCTGCTGTCTTCATCTCCTGAGTTCGAGTATTAGAGGCTACCATGTGTGGTGTTTGAGTAAAAATGGCCCCCATAGGCCCATAGTGAGTGGCACTATTAGAAGGTGTGGCCTTGCCAGGTGGTGGTGGTGGTGGCGGCGGCGCGGTGGTGGTGGTGGTGGTGGCGGCGGCGGCGGCGGTGGTGGTGGTGATGGTGGTGGTGGTGGTGGTGGTGGTGGCGGTGGCGGCGGCAGCGACGGCATACGCCTTTAATCCCAGCACTCGGGAGGCAGAGCCAGGAGGATCTCTGTGAGTTCGAGGTCAGCCTGGTCTACAGAGCAAGATCCAGGACAGTCACCAAAACTACACAGAAAAACTCTGTCTCAAAAAACAAAAAGCAACAACAACAAAAAAGTGTGTCTCACTGAGGGTGGACATTGAGGCCTCTGATGCCCAAGACACACCCAGTGTGGTATTCACTTCCTGCTGCTTGCAAATCCAGATGTGGAACTCCCAACTCCTTCTCCAGCACCAAGTCTGCCTGCACACCACCATTATTCCTGCCACGACAATAATGGACTAAACCTCTGAATTGTAAGCCCACCCCAGTTAAATGTTTCCTTTATAAGAGTTGCTGTCATCATGGTGTCTCTTCACATCAATAGAATCTTTTTTTTTTTTTGGACAGGGTCTTATTATATAATCCTGTCTGGCCTATATTAATTAGGCTGGCCTCCAATTCACAGAGATCTGCCTCTGCCTCCTCCGCCTCCTCCGCCTCCTCTGCCTCCTCTGCCTCTGCCTCTGCCTCCTCCACCTCCTCCTCCTCCTCTGCCTCCTCTGCCTCTGCCTCTTGAGTGCTAGGATTAAAGTCACCATGCCCATTTTTCCATGTGGTGCTTAGGATCAAATCTAGGGGTTCATGCACACTAAGCAAGCAATCTACCAACTGAACTATGTCACCAGCCCATGAATTTCTTTCTTGAGCTTCATCTTGTTTGGCAGCTGTAACTAACAGTCACTTAATTTTTCATCCAACTTTGCTATACGTGAGTCTTATTCTCCAGAATTTAAATAATGCCAAGGCATAAAACCCAGTCCTAGGATTGTTGTGTATCAATTTGACATCTTCAGAGAGCCCACACACTTATGTGTTCTTTTCCTAACAGCAAATCTACCAGTTCTCCCATAGGCAGATTCCACTGAGGTCCTTGAAGAAAACTCTAGTGACCACTAGGTATGATGGTGCACATCTATAATTCCAACACTCAGAAAGTGCAGACAGGAGGATCAGAAATTCAAGCTCATCCTTGGCCACATAGTGAGCTCCAGGATGACCTGAACTATGTGAGACACTGTCTCAGAATGATAATAATAATAATAATAATAATAATAATAATAATAATAATATATGATAGCCATGGCTGTCCTTGACCTCCATGATATCATTGAGTTCTACAAGTCTTCCACTATGCCTTCTCAACCATGATGAACTGAAACTTCAAATCAAGAGCCAAAATAAATACATCTTCCTAAGTTGTTTTTCTCATGTGTCTCTTACTAGTCTCTTCATTATAACAAAATACTTAAAAGAAGCATCTTTAAGGAGGAAGGATTTCTCTCACCTCATGGTTTCAGAGGGTTCAGTGAGTAAAGCAAGGCAGTGCTATAGCTCCATCTGTCATGGTGGAAGTTTGTTCACATGACATCAATCAGGAAGCAAAGAAGACAGGCCAGATCTAGAAACCAGCATAACCTCAAAGGCCTGCTGCTAGGCCCCATGTACTAAAGTTCCACAAGCTCTCAAAAACATCACTACCAGCTAGGATACAAGTATTCACTCACACGAGCCTAGGATACCTTGTAGACTCAACCTTAACAGCATCTGCCATCATCATTATGAAGGTTGAGGTACCTGAATTCCCTGAGTTAGCTAGCTTTTCATAATCATTGCCAAAATTCTTGAGAGAGTGACTTAAAGGAGAGGAATTATTTATTTCATGTCCTGGTTTCATTTCTGTTGTTTTATAATAAACTACTCTAACAAAAGCAATTTTAAGGAAAAAAGGGTTTATTTGGTTTACAATTCCAGGTTACAGTTCATCATTTCGAGGAAGTCAAGGCCAGAACTTGAAGCAGCTAGTCACAGACACAGTCAAGAGCAGAGGAAGAATGAGTATATGCAAGTTTACTGATGTTCAACACCCTCCCGATATTCATACTGTCTAAGATCCTCTGCCTAGGGAATGCTGTTACCTACAATGGAATTGGTCTTTCTATATCAGTTAATGTTAGTAACAAAGACAATCCCCCCACAGACATGCATATTGGACAACCTGATCTAGAAAATCCCTCACTGAGGTTCTCTTCCCTGATGATTCAAGATTGCTCCATGATTATAGTTGAAACCAACCTTCGAAGCTTAGCACATGGGTTCAGAGATTTAGTCTATCATGGCAGGGGGGATATAGTGAACAGAGAGCTATTGAATTCATGGCATCCAGGAAACAGAGCACATTAGTAGCAGGAAGGTGTGCCTCTATAGACCCAGTTCTTCCACTCAGATCCCACCTTCCACAGTTCCACCACCTCTCAACAGTCTATTCAAACTTCAAATCCATTCATTAGGCCAGAGCCCTTGTGATCTGATCATCTTTGGAAATGTTCTTCCATAATCTCCCAGGTGTTTTCAGCCTATTCATGGTGACAATGAAACATCATAATACCCAAAGCAAGGCTTCCTCAGTGCCTTAGGCATAGCATGGTGCGGGGGAACACGATTCTACCATCTCCCCAAGTCTGCTGCTTTGCTCTGCTATACAGACCAAAAGTGATAGGAAAAATTTATTATCAGTCCCTTTATTATCTTCAAAAGCAACACACAGGAGCTCATGCTGCAGACCAGACATCCAAACCCAGGTTCCTTCCTCCCTTCAGGGTCTTTCTGCACCAGGCAAGTGCTCTCCCCTGACCCCTGATCCACACCCTCCTCTCCAAAGCCCCATTCCTCACTGACTGTTCTTCCTTCTACAATTCTAGAAGACACATCTCTGCTGCAGGATTTTTTTGAGACAAAGTCTCAGTTTTGTCTGGAACTCACCAGTTCAGATAGGATAGTTAGCCAAAAAGCCCCAGGAATCCACCAGTCTCTGCCACCTCAGTGCTTGGATCACAGGTACACACCACCATGCCTGACTCTTTTTGTGGGTGCTGGCAATTGAACTCAGGTCCTCATGTTTGTGTCACAAGTGCCTTACTGATTGAGCCACCTCCCTAGCCCAATTCAATGATGTGCTTTTAAATGAATAACTGCACTCACATATGGGGCCAGCATGGGTTATGTCGAGTTATGGCAGCCTTCACCTTCACAGAGGCATCAAAACTCTCCAGGGCCACTGATCACAGATAAGTCTCAAAGTGCTGTTTATCTCAGAAACCTACTAAGGACCTTGGAAACACATTGGATATAGTGCCCTATAAATGTGTTGAGTGACTAAACATGGCATTGAGAGCAGATCGAAGAAAATATTCCACCCAAGTCTACCTTGGCAAACTAAGAGTTTATTAGAATTGCTCATAAAAGTGAAGGGTCACTCACAAGAGCATGTGTGACTCAAAGGCAGATGCATCTGAGAAGAGCCCATGTCCCAGCATGAGTGATTACTCACAAAAGCAACATCACATCCCAGTCACTCCCTGTACAGCTTGTGGGCAGCACCACCAAATAGAGTCTCTTTGCACCAACAACTGTTAACTGCTTCCTTAACCTGGAGGAGGACTCTCTGAATCATGTGACTTTCTGGGTCCCCTGAGCCTGAGAGTATATAATCTGGGGAGGGCCTCCTAAATTCAAGAACTTTTCTGTAAGTCTCCTGAGCCTCCACCCTCTCTACAGGAGAGAATCAATTCTAGAGGAAGTTGCCACACAACAAATGTGGCTTATGTTCAGCACTTGCTTTCTTTGGGTGTCTAGAGTTTTCCTGCTAAACAGGGGGGGAGGTGTTGTGTAATCCGATAGCCAAAGAAACCCCTGGGAACCAAACTTGTAACAAGCATCCCTGGTAGACAGCATCCCATATGTTTTCTCACGAGTCAGTGCTGTAGGAATTAAGCATGACTGTCAACAGGATCCAGAACCACCTTGGTGACAAACCTGTGGGTGTGTTTGTAGGGAAATTTCTAGACTGGGTCAACTGAGGTGGGTGTGGGTGGCACCATTTACAGGCTCAGGTCCCAGACAGTTGAAAAGAGAAACCAAGCTGAGCACCAGCATCCATCTCTCTCTGCTTCTTGACTGTGGGTGCCTCATGACCATCTATCTCCTGCTCTTGCCACCATGCCTTTCCCACCATGAGGGACTGTACCCTAAAACTGTGAGCCAAAATAAACCCTGCTTTCCTGAAAGCAATTATACAGGACTTTTGGAAGCCTGTACCTCTTTCTGGACTACACCCCCATGTCTAACTCTGAAAATTCCCTGTGTGTTTTCTCTTCAGAACAGACTATGAATATAACTACTGTACTGAATTCTGTTCTTTGCAATATGTCTATGAACCTGGGAGTGGTCTTGGGAATACCCAGCATATTCCACCTATTAGGGAATCTCTGACATAGTCAGAGAGGTAGTCTGCTTTGCACACCATGATATCCCCATAAGACCACTTATGCAACTGGCTCTGCCCCAGCCACTGATGTCCCTCCCACATAGCCGCATCTGCATGATGACTGACTATGGACCTGCCTGCTACTCACACTGCCCAGAAGTGCAGGGAGTTAACACTTGTGCAAGCCTTTAACTGATGGACTCTTCCTCTGTGCTCTCCTGGGCTAGACTGTCCTCATCATATCATTTGGTTTCAACAGTTACAGCCCCTCAAGAAGGAACAAACATCTCATCCTTGAAAGCCAGTAGTGATCATCCCTGTGACCTTGGGAGGTGCTCCCTAAAAACAAACCAGCACAGGGACTTTCCCTATGCCTGTTTTCCTGGGAAACCATGGTGCTCAAGAACAGTTATTGGGAGGATGGGTGAAGTCTTAGACTCCCATTCTGGAGAGAAGATCCTGTCCTGCATATTCTGGTGTCACCACTAGGAACAGGACAAGATGGGACCAGGAGATGAATGAATTTGTTAATGGATATCTTATTTCATACTCGACCAAGAAACCACGATGGTTTACAAGGATGCATAAGGACAATTTTTCCATGAAGATATCAAAGCAGAATGAAAATATAAGATGAACTCAGATGAGACCCTATAAAGCATTGCTAGAGGCGATACTGACTCTGAGACTCCTGACAGCAAAAGCAAAGAGCAAAATATGAGTATTTTATTATTATCATATTACCAGTGTCCAGAGCACTAAGTGCAACCCAGCCAGGAAACATGGCATAAATGACTCCCCAGTGAAGGTGAGGCTGTTGGGAGGTGGGCAGCACTTTCAGTACACCCTACAGCAGGCACATACCTGGGTTCTCTGGCTTCCTATAATGATCTGCAGAGAAGTAAGAAAAAAGTCCAAAAAGGAGGCAAGACCTACAAGAATGGATACAAAACTCACCAAAGTCTGTCTTAACTCAAGGTCATGACCTATAGACAAATTTCTAAACAATCTTATTAAATAAGAAACACAGAGCCAAATACAGAGGTATAAGCCATAGAGGTCAAAGCAATAGCCGCCAACTAACCTTAGCTCACCACATCGCTGTAGCTTCCCAAGAGAACTTCTTCCTGTCTAACCTGTGCCTTTATTGCCTTCCTCTTCTGCCTTCTCATTGGCTCTAACCCCAGCCACATCACTTCCTCGTCACTGCCTGTCTATACAGACCTCCAGGTCTCTATGGTTGGTACTGGGATTAAAGGTTTGTGTTACCACGCTTGGCTGTGTCCTTGAACATACAGACACTCTGCCTGCCATGTGATCAGATAAAGGGTGTGTGCCGCCACGACCTGACTTCTATTTATTTTAGGCTCGCTATGACCTCTGATCTCCAGGCAAACTTTATTTATTAACATACAAATAAAATATCACATTTCAGAACAAGTAAAATATCACCACAGTGACCAGTGGTGTGAAAACTCTTGATTGTTAGGATCCAACCGAATCATGGAGGCAAGGTTTGATGAAGTAGCACTTAGGCTGAGTCTCAATTCCAAGTGCACAGGCTGTCATCTCTGTGTGTTGTCTTGGTTTCTAGTCAAGCTAAATGATAACAACAAGAATGGCAATAGCCATAACAAGCAGCAGCAGCATCATCAACAACAACAAACCCACTGGACAGCTTCCTGTGCCTGGAAATCCTAAATAGCAGACTTTGTAAAGCATGATCTCTCTCTCTCTCTCTCTCTCTCTCTCTCTCTCTCTCTCTCTCTCTCTCTCTCTCTCTCTCTCTCTCGCTCTCTCTCTCTCTCTCTCTCGCTCTCTCTCTCTCTCTCTCTCTCTCTCTCTCTCTCTCACACACACACACACACACACACACTCACACTCACACTCACACATACTCACACACTTTTCCTCAGCTATCACTTGTAGATTTTCTTCCCCAAAGACAAGGAGTCTGAATTTAAAAGCCACAGTAGGTTCTTTAAGAAATATTCTATATCAGCCAGGCGGTGGTGGCGCACGCCTTTAATCCCAGCACTCGGGAGGCAGAGCCAGGCGGATCTCTGTGAGTTCGAGGCCAGCCTGGACTACCAAGTGAGTTCCAGGAAAGGCGCAAAGCTACACAGAGAAACCCTGTCTCGAAAAACCAAAAAAAAAAAAAAAAAAGAAATATTCTATATCATTTGCAGAAAGATGTGTGGGACTGGAAATCATCCTGTAATGTGAAATAAGCCAAACTCAGAGTGACATGTGGCACAAACTTTCTCTCATATGCAGAAACCAGGGATAGAAAAAGGCCATGAAAGTAAAGGAGAGACCAGGGATGTGAAAGGGGGAAATGCAGAGGAGGTAGAAAAGGTAAGAATGGGGGTAGATATGACAGTTTGTCCAACTAGAGAATCAAGTTAAGACTGTGGAAATGGCTTAGTAAATTGCCTACTACAGAAGCATAAAGACTTGATTCCCAGCACCCATGGGAGAAAAAAAAACCAAAAAGACAATGTTTATCTGCAACCCTGACATAGAAAGAGGGACATGCCTAGAGCTCATTGGCCAGCCAGTCTAGCAGAATTAGTAAGCTCCAGGTTCAACGAAAGACTGCCTCAAAACAAAGGGGGAAGGCCAGCCAGATGGCTCAGAAGGTGAAGATGTCACCAAGCCTGGTAACCTTGTGAGCCCCAAGATGCACATGGTAGGAGGAAAAAATGTGTGCTGTGGCAAGCTCATATACAGAGAGAGAGAGAATAAAAAAATCAAAATTTAAAAATGGAGAAAGAAGACAACAAACATCCTGTGGCCTCCACACACATGCACACCTACATAGACGTGTGCACACAGCCATATGAACACACACACACACACACACACACACACACACACACACACACACACACACACACGCTGGCTGTGGCAGCATACACCTGTTATCCTAGCACTCAGGAGGCTGAGGTAGGAGAATTGTGGTTTGGTGGACCCACTGAAGCTACATTTATAGCAAGTTCCCCATCAAGCAAGGCAAAGCCCTGTCTCAGGAGACTGTCTCTCTGAGCAGCCATACAGCATGAGGTAGAAGAGAGCAGAAGTAGGAAGGCCTGTGGGAGGGGACTGCTGTAGCTTTGGCATAAAGTAGTAAGAAAAGGTTTCAAAATCATAAACAGAAGAGCCAAAGGTGCCAGGAGGGAAAAGCTGAATAGGTGTCCTTGTTCCTGTCTGGGCCTCAGTTTCCCCACTGTAACATGGGAAGTGGCCCACTTGCCATGTCTCTGGTGACAAAGCTGTCCCTTGGGAAGAGGTGCAGTACTGCAGCAAGTGCTGCTATTGTGTTGATTGATTGAAATCGCTGCCCTTGAGGGGCAGCAGACTCCTGAACACAGAGAAAGATTGCACTGCAATCACTACAGCTCTGTTGAGGGTCTTTTCTTCATTCATTCAGCAAATTGCAGTAGGGTTATCAGGATCCTACACTGAGCCTGGGACTCTGAGATAATGCTGCAGTTCCTGGCCTGGGGGTATTGAAGCTTCATCTTAGAGACAAATGCTTATGTAAAGAACACTGGGCCAGGCAGCGGCAGCGGCGGCGGCGGCGGCAGCGGCGGCGGCGGCGGCGGCGGCGGCGCACGCCTTTAATCCCAGCACTCGGGAGGCAGAGGCAGGTGGATCTCTGTGAGTTCGAGGACAGCCTGGGCTAGAGAGTAAGTTCCAGGAAAGGCACAAACCTACACAGAGAACCCTGTCTTGAAAAACCAAAAAAAAAAAAAACCACTGGACAGAGCCCTATGGGTAAGCTGCCCAAGCACACAGGCTGGCCAAACTCACACACAGTTCAGCACTCGGTAGGCGTGTGTGTGTGTATAGAGCAGAGTTTGATCTCAGGTGTCATTCTTAAGACACTGTCCACCTGGTTATTTGAGACAGGATCTCCTGTTGAAACCTGGAACTCATGATTAGGGTAGGCTAGCTGCACAGTGAACACTAAGGGACCTCCTATCTCTACTCCCCAGATCTGTAATTACAACACACACACCCACATCCGGTCTTCCACATGGATGCTATGGATCCACTTGGGTATTCACAACTGCACAGCCGGCACCTTCCAGCTGAGCCATCTCACCAGTCCCAAGTCTCTGTGGGTTCTGAAGCTGCTTCAAAGCTGGTATTGGTCACAGGAAACCCCACAAAGATAATCTCCTCTCAAAAACAAGTTAAATCTTCAAACCTTGTTACATGGGAAGAAATGTAGATCATTAAAAAATGAAGATCATTAAAAAATAATCAGAGTTCTTAAGTGTATTTGTCTGTTCATTGCCTATATTCCAGCAAATACATAATTTGCCAAAACAGCAAAGAGGCAAACAAGATAGTTCTGTGAATAAAGGCACCTGCTCCAAGCCTGACAATCTGAGTTCAATGCCTGGGATGCACGTGGTGGAAGAAGAACCAACTCCTCCTGCAAGTTGTCCTCTGACCCCTGTAATGCACAGATTAATTTGTAGCTAGAGTTTTTTTTGGTCCTGCCTGGCCCATGGTCAGGACAAATCTCCCTCACCCGCCAGTCCCGCAGCTGCTCAGACCCAACCAAGTAAACACACAGAGACTTACATTACTTATAAACTGTATGGCCATAGCAGGCTTCTAGCTAGCTGTTCTTATATCTTAAATTAACCCATTTCTATTAATCTATAAGTTGCCACGTGACTCGTGGCTTACCGGTATCTTAACATCTTCTCAAGGCGGCAGCTGTCAGCGTCTCTCTGCCTCAGCGTTCCACTTCCCAGAATTCTCTTCTCTCCTTGTCCCACCTATACTTCCTGCCTGGCTACTGGCCAATCAGTGTTTTATTTATTAACCAATCAGAGCAACACATTTAACATACAGAACATCCCACAGCATAAATTAATTAAAATAAAATAAAAAATATTTTCAAGAAATGAATAGCAAAATGCCAACACCAACTTTGAGAAATGGCCTGTGGGTGGGGACTTTGGTCTGTCCTGGGCAAGTTATGATAACCCCTCGAATGCTAATTCCTTGTGCATAAAATAGCTAAAGGCATTTCTCTGGAAAGCATCACAGCTGTGGTTGACTAAACACCCATGACGAGTCAGACACATTTATCAGCTCAGTTCTCCTTTAGAGTAACAGAGCAGCTGTGGTCACATCTGGTCACAGAGAGCTGACGAGATCTTTTGAAGTTCAGAGAGATGTATTGGGAAGAGAAATACTTCAGTAAACAGCATTGTCTTGCCCCAAAATCTTCAAAGCTGGAGCCATTTTTTGGAATCTAGAAGCCCTGAAACAATGAACTTGGCAGATCAACTGTGAAACACCTTTAACAGTGAGTAAAGAGTAACCTACCACCACCTACTTCTTTGAACCATGTCCTCTCATGACCCAGGCAACTGTGCAACCTTGTTAAGGCTCCAGGGGTCTGAAGAAGTACAGGGGCTCTCAGCACTTGGAGCTCAGTTGGCAGATGCCTGTGGCGAGGCAGACACAGGAGATGAAGCTAGGTAAAAACCTATTCTCTCTCTCCATTGCCTGACTACCCTCACCCTGACTAAAGATAGGGGACCTTGCCACCTGGATCCTCATCTACACCTAGCCAAGCATGCATGTAGAACCACACAGGAATCCCAAATTAGCTCAACCTGCCTCCTAACTGCTGGATGAGCCTAATTAGACCAAATTAATAATTTATTCAAGCAAAATGAGACATGCCAAGAATCTCCAGGGAGGCTGTGAAATGATAATGCCTTCTTATTAGAAAATGTGTCAACACCCCACAAAAACTCTTTGAATCTGGGCTAGAAGTGGGAGGCCAGCAAATGTGACATAATTCACCTTCTGAGACCAGTTCCTGGGTCCTCCCACCTCTCTCCTGGTGCATGAGACATCTCCTCCAGCCCACCACATACACCTCCTTCTCCTCTCTGTCTCCCTTCCATGGATTCCCCCTCCCCAAATCATTAACCTAACTTTTGAAATTGTTCTCCCCCAGAAGAAAGGAAAGCCGATGACAAGCTAATATTTCCATGTCACACACTGAGTGACTCTAACATAAAAATTAACTGGTGCCTGACAAAGTCATAATTACTAACTAATGATGCATTATGAAATTTCCATAATTAGTCATGTTACTGATATTTTTGTCCAAGCACAGAGCTGGTGGAGGGGCACCTTTATTTATAGGGACAGAAATATCTGGGTGGAAGTTGTCCAGAGAGACTCTGGGGAGACAATTTCCTTCTAACACATTCCCAGAGCCACTCCTGTCCTGCTCACCAGACCCCCTGGGGGCTGATTTGTGTCTTCAGAGGAACAGGAACAAACCAATGGGTTATGCAGAAGGATCCACTGAGGACATAGCAACTGAGCTCCATGACGAATTTCTCTCTCAACCCAGACTCCTGAGGCACACCACAGAAGCAAGGATGGAAGCTGGCAACATCGGTAGCTTTATAGTCCTCTCCCATCATCTTACAGCAGGCTTCCTGAGGCCATAGTTATGTGTCCACTAGAAAGGCATGGAGACTGAGGTTTAAGAGGTAAAACAACATATCCAAGTGTACAGTAAGCTGGTATGTAAATACATGTTTTCCAGTTAACAGTCCCACAGGCTGCACACAGTGATGCAGATGGCAAGTTCTACTCCTCAGTAGCCACTGACTCAGGCAAATTACCTTAGTCAAGTTGCTAACTCAACCCAGGTGTCCTCATTTTTACTGTGAAAACATCATAAAGGGGGCTAGGGGTGTAGTTCAGTGAGTAGAGCATTTGCCTATCATGTACAAACACTAAATAAATTCAATCCCAGCCACTGCATTAACCAAGTGTGGTGGCACAAGCCTGTAGTTTCATCAGTCAGGAGTTGGAGGCAAGAAGTTCAAAAGTTCAAGGTCATCCTTAGCTAACTGGCCAATTCTAAGGCCAGGCTGTTATACATGAGGCCCTATCTAAATACATACATATGTGGTGATATTTTAATTGTGCTGAAATGTGATTTTATTTGTATGTTAATAAATAAAGTTTGTCTGGAGATCAGAGGTCATTAGCGAGCCAGGAATAGAAGTCAGGTAGTGGTAGCCCACACCCTTAATCCAATCACATGGCAGGTAGAGTCTCTGTGTGGTCAAGGACACAGACAAGCATGGTGACACAAGCCTTTAATCCCAATCCCAACCATAGAGACCTAGAGGTCTGTATAGACAGGCAGTGACGAGAAAGTCATGTGGCTGGGCTTAGAGTCAATGAGAAGGCGGAACAGGAAAGCAATAAAACTCAAGACACACAGGAAGAAGGTCTCTCTCTCAGGGGAAGGACGGCAGCAAGTGGTAAGACAAGGTGGTGTTGGCTCTTCACTGGTGCTCAGATCTCTTGGGCTTTTAACTCTGCATTTGGCTCTGTGTTTCTTATTTAATAAGGCCGTTTAGAATTTCATCTACATACATACATACATCATGCATACATCCATATATACACAAATAAGTGCCATAATAAGCCCTACCTATGATGTTATAAACTACATTGCCATGTGCTGTATTATTGTTACTTTCTGTGCATTATATCACATTACAATATTATTTCTTTTTTTTCTCTTCTTGTTCATTGTTTGTCTTCTTGGCTAGAGAGCAACCCCGCTGTGGGCAAGGACAACGTGGGTTGTACATCTATGTTCACCAAACCGACAATCATAAATATTCAGAGGAAAAAAACATGCCTACATGTGATACAGAAATAGGGGAAAGGAATACCTAGGCTTAAAGGCTGAATTGGGAATGGGAACAGGAAGACGAAAAAGAGGAGGGCGTGCAGCAGGTTAACCAAAACCAAGGGCTATGAAGACTGCATAGGCAGGCAATGGTTTTCACCTCAGGTGTAGGCTACCTCCATATGCATGGTCAGTGAGATCCCAGAGGACCCCAAACAACAGTCTATTGCTGTTGCCCTCGGTTGTCCATCATAACTTAGTAGTAAGACCCCTTTACTGAAGATATAGCACTTTGATTGTAGAACATAAAAAATTCAAGCTAGAACTGACATGCCATGCTATGCAAGCCCTGGGGGAGGAAAGTCATCAAGAAACTTCCCCAGCTGTGAACCATTCATGCTGCAATTCTAACCTACCAGGAAGATGTGCCCACTTGTGCAATAGTGGCATGACTGTTCTGGGGTCAACAACTGCTTTCTGGTTGCATGAATTCTAAATGATCTTGTAATAAAAACCTGGAGCCAGATATTGGGGTAAGTGCTGAAAGATCAGAAGAAACAAGCCACAGCCACTTCTCACCTCGCCAGCTCCTCAGCCAAAAAGAGAAGATCCTGTCTCCATGAATCTTCAGACTGAATGCCTCTGAGTCCTCAGCCAAAAAGGCTCTAGTTCCTGTCTTCTCGTGTCTTATAGGCCTTTCTCTGCCTAGTCATTTCATTTCCTTCCTAGTGCTGGGATAAATGGCATGTGTACTTCCCAAATACCAATAGCAAAGGCATGAGATCTCAAGGGCTGGGATTAAAGGTGTGTGCTACCACTGCCTGGCCTCTATGTTTAATCTAGTGGCTGGCTCTGGACTCTGATCCTCAGGCAGCTTTATTTGATATGCAATATATCACTACACTTTCTGACTGGATCTGAGGCAGGCTCCACAAGAAGGAATTCATGGTTGTTACTGTAAACCTGGGACAGTAGAGCTCGTGGCTGGGGATTATGACCCTGGGTGTGGGAGAACTATCCCTGTCATTTTGCTAAATGGACATGTTGTCAAAATACCTTCTAAATGTGTGTGTGTATACCCATGTGTAGCTGGAGAATTTCTCTCCAGCTCCCGCCAAGTCCCGCCAGTCCTGGAGCCCACTTATAAAATAAACACACAGACTCTTATATTATTTAAACTGCTTGGCCATTAGATCAGGCCTACCATTGTCTAGCTCTTACTCTTATACTAAGCCCACTTCTGTTAATCTATATGTTGCCACATGTTCTGTGGCTTTACCTGTTGCCTCTACATGATGCTCCCTGAACGGCAGCTGGTGTCTCCTCCCCTCTGCCTTCCTCTCCTTTTCCTCTCTCCTCTCTGCTAGTCCTGCCTATACTTCCTGCCTGGCTACTGGCCAATCAGTGTTTTATTTATACAGAGCGACATCCACAGCACTTCCCCTTTTCTTCTTTTTCAAAAAGGAAGGTTTTAACTTTAACACAGTAAAATTATATATAACAAAACAATTATCAAGCAAGATACAATTACAGTTACAATATTAAAGAAGATATCCTATCTATCTTATATTTGTGAGTCTAAGGTTTTATATCTAACCCATCTTTTATCGTAACTGAGGAAATTACAACTATCTAGTCTTCAACCACATCAAAGACTTCAGAAGGATATAATATTACCTGAGAAACGGGAGAAGGATGCAAGCAACTTTTGGGAGTCTTGCAGGGTAGACAGTTCAATCTCAGTCTCACCCCATCGCCCAGAGCTAAGAATTGCAGGGCAGGTGCAGGAAGACTGACTCTGAGGCCCACAGAACCCTCTGAGACTCAGTTTCTATGTGAGCTTCTGCTCTCTCCTGGGAAGTGAGATGGTAGCCACGAGTGACCTGAGGAATTCTGGCCCCAGGGCCTACATTACACTGTTGTAAGATGTTTGATTATACTGTGTAAAGATATGTCACTGTGATTGGTTTAATAACAAGCTGAACAGCCAATAGGTAGGCTGGATTTCCAGGCACAGAGAGGATGCTGGAAGAAGAAGGGAGGAGACACCAAGAGACAGAGAACAAGCAAGACATGCTATGGTGATATTTTATTTGTGCTGAAATGTGGTTTTATTTGTATGTTAATAAATAAAGTTGCCTGGGGATCAGAGCTAAGAGCAAGCCATTAGGCAGAAGTCTGGTAGTGGTAGCACACGCCCTTAAACCAATCACATGGCAAAGTCTCTGTGTGTTCAAGGACACAGCCAGCATGGTGACACACACCTTTAATCTCAGTATAAACCATAGAGACCTGGAGGTCTATATAGACAGGCAGTGATGAGGAAATCATGTGGTTGGGTTTAAAGCCAATGAGAAGGTAGAACAGAAAGGCAATAAAAAGACAGATCACACAGGAGAAGGTCTCTCCCAGGGGAAGGACAGCAGCGACTGGTAAGCTAAAGGCTATTCACTAGTGCTCTGACCTCTTGGGCTTTTAACTCTGTATTTGGCTTTGTGTTTCTTATTTAATAGGACCATTTAGAATTTTATCTACATTTGGCACCCAACATGTGGCTCAAATGCAGGACCCTGAGATTAAGAGTCTCATGCTCTACCAACTGAGCTAGCTGGGAGAGTTAGTGTGGCAGCAAATAGATTAATAGTAATGGGTTGATTTAAGTTATAAGAGCTAGTTAGAAACAAGCCTAAGCTATCGACCGAGCTTTCACAATTAATAAGTCTCCATGACATGATTTGGCAGCTGGCTGGTATGACAGCGAAACACTTGCCACATTGCACAGGTGTGTAACACATAGACTCCCCAGCTGAATATGGTGGCTTTCATGAAGTCCCTCTGCAGGCCTCTCAGTGGTGGCAGCCCAGCACTGCCCTCAGGAGCACAAAGAGTACCCTGGCCTTCTCCATGGACTTTGTAATGCATACTGCATTGGTAAATTGTCAGGTGCTGTTTGAGCTGACTGAGAAGCTGGCTCTAGAAGCAGAGTGACCCAACCCCCTATTTCAGGCCCAAACATGTTTATCTCAAAGTGTCCTTGTCTAGGGATGGGCTTCCCTCCCTAACTCTGTGACAGGGAGGGAAGAAAACATCAAAACTGTCCAAGAGTAAAAACATCATGCCCTTGAGAACAGCTAGAATTCCAACCATTTCCAGCAGATGTTGCCATTCTCTATCCCATGATATAAAAGTACATACAATGTGAAAAAAAGTCTGGAAGCCCATCCATGGGAAGCCCACCCGTGAGAAACCCACCCACAGGAAGCCCACCCACGGGAAGAAAGCTCTATGGGCTGCTGTTTGTTCTTTTGGAAGCCCCACCTGAGGATGCACTCACTGCTCGGCCTGAGTCTCTCCACGGGGAGCTACAGCTGGTTGTCTTAATGACTGCCTCTGTCAGTTTCTGCAGGATGTCTGAGGCCTTCAATTGGATGGCGCTACCTTCCTGTTGTCACTTGTTCTGTTACTTGGAAGCCCCACCCCAGGGACTCTCTATTCTGCCTAGGGGTCTCTCTATTGGAAACTCCTGCTAGCTGCCTAAACAGGGCTTCCCCAGTCAATAACTGCAGGATGTTTTGAGCACGTGGCATCATCATCATCATCATCATCATCATCATCATGTTAATAATAATAGTAATAATAATAATGTTTTGAGCAATCACACATAAATAAATCTCTTCTTCAAATGTCTCACGCCACTTTGGTGTGACTCTTTTCTTTCCCTTTACCACTTTCAGATGTGTTCCTTCTGGTCAAATTCCTTCCGTGAGCTCTCCCCACCCACCAAACCCCACCCACTGCTTCCTTCTCTTTCTAGCTTAAATGACTCTTTTCGTATCCCCAGTACTTCATCTCAGCTCTGCTCAAGGGTTCAAGGATGTACCTGAAGAAAACACAAACCAGACAAGAGCCCTGGCCATCAGGAGAGTGAGGGAAGGAAGCACGCTGAAGGCCATGGGATTCTTTTTTCTACCACAATCCCAAGTCAGTAGGTCAAGAAGCTCTCTCACCAGCACTGATTCTTGGAAAATCAGGGAATAGCGGTTGACTTGGAAGGGGGATAGGGATGTAGGGTTTGAAAGGGAAAGAAGTGAGGATTGGGGAGAGATGTGCACTGTCTTCCTCACGAGCATGATGCCTTCTTAAGACCTCAAAAGTACTTCCCTTGATATCTCATCCAGTCTTAGGGGTCCATTAAGGAAGCCATTTGAATGAAGAATGAGGATATGACCACTCCTTGGCATGGCTGAGGAGAAGGACTTTATTGTAGATTTGAGGGGGAGAAAAGCCAGAGGACACCTGGAAGAGTCCAGACTGAACCCTGCATGAGAGGAGAGACAGAAGGAGAGAGCAAGAGAGGAAGGGGGTGGGGCAAGAGGACCAAGGGAGTAAGTGGGATCCAAGGGAGGGCCAAGAACCAAGAAGGCGGCTGGCCAAAATGACCGAGGTTGTATAGGAACCAGAAGCTGGGGGAAGGGAAGGGAAGCCCAGAGCCTGGGTTGGAGAGGTTCGGGATAGGGTGTGGGTGAGAAGCACTGGGAGGAACCATAGGTACTGAGTGAGACCTGTCCTGTGTTTCTTTGGGACCTGACACCACTGTGCAGCTATTTCGTCTCATTTGACGCTTTCTGTCTTGAGGGGAAGACAAGATCACAATTCTAGGGGAAGTAAGGAAACAACTCACAAGGCTAAGAAACCGAACATTCTTGAGTGGAGCTGAATTGCTGACCAATGAGCTGCAAGGAGCTATCTGTCTCTGCCTCCCCACTCCTGGGATGGGGAATGCTGGGGATCTGAATTCGGGTCCTCAAACTTACACAGCAACCATGACTCTATCTTCCTACCCTTTATTTTCACATCTGTGCCTTCTTTGCCTAATACAATGTCTGGCACAAATTGAACATAATTAGGCTTGAGGAATAATTGAATTAATCAATTATAATTAATTAATGGCTCAACACTATACTAGTAGCCACCTGTCACAGTAACCCCAAAACACATGGTGGTCTTAACTACGAATATTAATGAAGAATCCCAAGGTGGGATAGTGAAAGTTATAAGCATGAACCCTGTAGGTCCACACAGCACTGCAGTCTTGATGCCTGCCCATCCAAGCGAGCAGATAACTCACACTGAGACTTACTTAAAAGGCATTTAACTCAGCTCACACAACTTCTGACCAAGTCTATTACCCACAGAAATCTATTCCATGTATTACCATTTTGATTGCCAGCACTGAGGAACAGTGGTGGGTTAGCAGAATCTTTTCTCTCTCCTCCTCTCACCAGTTGACTTACTGTCTGCTTTTGTGGAATAAATTGCTATAAATTGAGTTACCAGCACTCTAATGCAGGGAAATATATTCTCGATGCTTTATGGGCAGCTGACAACATTATGGAAATACACAATGTGTATGTTGACGTTTATGTGGACGGCAAAGGGTTGTGATGGATAGTGGAAGGATGGGGGAGGGGGTAGCCTCAGGCAAAGACACTCTGTGCATACCCGTCCAGAAACTGTAACAGGCCTCCATCCCTCAGAAGAGAGTACTGGAAATGAAACACTGGGATCAGGACAAACAGGAGGGGCTTTTGGAGGTACCAACTGCCAGAAAAGCCAGTTTGGACAATACAACCACCCCAGGAGCCAGTAAGCATCTGCATCGGGATGCGGGATGCCTGTGTGCCCATCCTAAGGCTTCTAGGTGCTCTGCTTCTAAAGGCTGCTCAGGAGCCTCCCTGCACATCCCAGCATTCTCCTCAGCTTCACAACCCCCAGAGCAGCCCTTGGCCAATGAGTGTGAGGTGTGGGAATATGAAAGAGATTTTGACACAGATCCAAAAATGAACATTGTCTGGGGGCAGGGAGGCGGGGGAGTTAGGTAAAGAGTAGTACACACCCAAATGTGGGTGTCAGCTTAAGGGAGAGTCGTATTTAAATGTCTTAACAGCAGCCATGTATGTGATTCTGATGGCTTCTAAAATGACACTGCTCAGAGGTTCTCTAAGGAACTTTTCCCCATTTTTAGGTAAATGAGATGGCAAGGTGATTCTAAGGATGCTTTGGCTAGGAATCAAAAGTGAAATCATAGTTCAGATAGGTCACACAAGGGGAGACACGTATTTTACCATAAGTGGAATTTAATCTAGCTCATTAGATTCTCAGAAAATGAAAGGTTTCTATCTGAGAAAGAAAAGGCCATATTTGGTCATGTATGCTTAGACCTTAAGCTTGGTTCATTGCTATTTTTAACATTCTTATCCAGATTAGAAGCAGATATTCACACTTCAAATTATTTAATTAAGCAAAAATTCCTCACAGGTATGCCCAGCCATTTTTAGGTTTTAGTTAATTGCAGATTAACTTGACAACCAAGAATAGCCATCACACCATGCCTTTCCCAGTTAGTTCTCTCTGCCTTATGGTTATTTCTCATGATATGAGGCCTGTTCCAGCAGTATCCATGCCTGCCTGCTGCCATGCTTCCCAACATGATGGTCATAGACTCTCTGAACTGTAATCAAGCTCCCAAATGAACTCTTTCCTTCATAAGTTGTCTTGGTTGTGGTGTCTCTTCACAGCAATAGAATTCTGACCATAAACTCATAACATATCTTTTTCCCATGACCATAAAAATAACTGTAAAATTCCACTTTTAAGCACTTGCTTGCTTGGTATAAGAAGGCTACTCCACCTTTAATCTGGGCTGTTTTCATTTTCCTACTATGGAAGACTGAAAATATGGCCCAGACATTAAGAAATTTTTACCCTGCAACATCTCTGTTAGCTCCTGCTTTTCAACACTGTAACAGCGAGGCAGGAATATCTGGAAGAGTCCAGAGTGGACATGACCAGACTGAGCTGGACCATGTGGGGAGAAGGGGAGGGAAAAGGAAAGGAAAAAGGAAGGGAGGAGAGCCAAGTTTCAGCCATCAGGAGGCCAAAGGTCTTAAAAGGGGCAGGCAACCAAAATGTTTGGATTATATAGAGGAGAGCTTCTGGGGCAGCCCAGCCCCTGGGCTGGAGAGTTCGGGGTAGAGGGTGGGGTGTGCCAGGTATACTCTGTAACAGGTAGGAACTGAGGGATGCTGGGAGAATCTGGAGGCCAAGTCTGAATATGTTAAATAGGCACCTCAGCCATTTGTCCTGTGTTTGAAACACTAGCAGGCTAGACTCAGTCACCCATCCTCAGGCCAACTAAGTAGACAAATAATATAGAAAAACAGAGAAAGGACATTTATTCAATGTGGCCCCAGTGAGAAGAGGTCCTCTTCCCAGTCCATCTTCAGGGTCCTGACATGCTGTCTAGGTTTAAAAAGAAGGAGGGAAATATGCATAGCTGAGCAGTTATGGTCAAGATGTGGTCCCATCCATCGTCATTGTTGTAGTTCCAGACTCAACTGCAAGGTGGTCTGCTAAGTCATGCGAATTGCGTGACACACCTTCCCCAGAAACAGGATCCTCCTCTGGCTGGCACTAGGCTTTCTTTCTCCCAGTTTGAGACTTCTGAGGAAATGCCAATTCTTTAGTGTCCATTGTTTCAGAGGCCTGATAGCCTAAGGGGAGGGGCACAAGTGTCTCTAGAGTATTTTCATTCCTGCCATGACACTTCCAGCTTTCTGTTACTGTGACAAACTACCCGAGTTAACCTTCTCATGGAGAGACTCTTATTTTGGTTCACGATCTTGGAAGTTTCATTCCGTGGCTACTCATTCCCACTGTCTTGGAACCTACAGTGAGGCAGCATAGCTTCCCTGTGTTTTAAAGAGAATTAGGTGGGTAAAGAGATGGCACAGTGGTTCAGAGCACTTGCTGCTCTTTCAGGGGACCTGGGTTTTGTTCCCAGCATCCACGTGACTTACAACCTTCCTTAACTCTGGTATCAGGGGACCTAATGCCCTCTTCTGACTTTTGTAGACATTGAATGCACATGGTGCCCTGACATACAGGCAGGTAAAAAATACATGAAATAAAAATAAACAACTTTTTTAAAGGAAAATTAGGAAACAACAATTGTTAAAAAACAAAATGGTGGGGCTGGAGAGATGGCTCAGTGGTTAAGAGCACTGGCTGCTCTTCCTGAGGTCCTGAGTTCAATTCCCAGCAACCACATGGTGGCTCACAACCATCTGTAATGGGATATGGTGCCCTCTTCTGGCATGCAGGCAGAACACTGTATACATAATAAATAAATCTTAAAAAAAATGGTGAGGGGAGAGAGAGGGGGATCTGTGGTTGGTATGAATAAAAAAATTTCTTGGGAAAAAAATCAACAATTCACAATAAAAATCCTGAACACGTTAAAAAAAAAAAAAACCAAAATGGAAAAAAAAAAGGATTTGTTCCAGTTTTACCAAATTGGAATAAAGTGTAGCATGAATCTTAGAGAGTCTTATTAATAAAATCAAACCTGAAGCAAGTTATTGGGGTGAAATGCTGGATGGTCAGAGAGACAGAACAAGCCACAGCTATCTCACCTCGCCAGATCCTCAGCTGGTCTTGTTTCCTCAGACTGGAAGCTTCTGTGTCCTCATCCCAATGGCTCTCAGCTGAACTGCTGCTTGAAAGCCTGAATGCTTAACCAGCCAAATGCTTCTAGTTTCTGGTCCTCACGCCTTATAAACCTTTCTGCTTTCTACCACCACTCCCTGGGATTAAAGGTTCGCTTTCTGAGATTAAAGGCATGTGTCACCATGCCTGGCTATTTCCAATGTGGCCTTGAACTCACAGAGATCCAGAGAGATTTCTGTCTCTGGAATGCTAGGATTAAAGGCGTGTGCCACCATTTTCTAGCCTCTGTATCTAGTGGCTGTCTGTTCTCTGACCCCAGATAAGTTTATTAAGGTGTGCAATATTTTGGGGAAAACAATACCGCCACATTTCCTCTCTTTTTGTCTAAAATTAAAAAAGGCTTATAACTAATACAAGAAAAACTATCCAATAAGTATATACAATATATACACAGTCAACATTACATTAACGATGTCTAGTCCATTAACATTTGACAGATTCAGATAAAAAACTTCATTATATATATTAACAATGTCCAGTCCAGTAACATTTGATACACTCAGACAAAAAATTTTCATTACTTATCCTATTTAAAATGAGTAGTTCCTTTTTAAAAGTAGATTCAAAAATTGACCTTTTTATCTTACCATATTTATATTTTCCTAAAAGTTTTAAAAATCTACCTTTTGTCATTTTTATATCTTCCTCTTTTTCTTTTTGGTGTAGATTCAGTGATCTACCCATTTATCCTATTATTCTTTATCTTTTTTCTCAGAGTAGATTCAGTGATCTATCTCATATCTATATTCTTTTCTCTTTTTTCTTTCTTTTTTAAACAAAACCTCTGAATCTAATCTCCATGTTCAGCTTTTTTCCTTACGATTAACAATTAACAACTTGTAACCAACCATCATAAACAATGACAACATCCATAACTCATTAAACGACCAAAAACCTCCCATCCCACCTCTTGGGAATGTGGGCGTCGTTTTCTTAAAATTACTTCCATCATTAGGGGATCCTGAAAAGAAAATTTTGGGGTTAATTGTCAAGTCCTATATCATTTGTCCAGCCACTGCATAATGAAAAAGTGCAGGGCTTGTTTCAAGTCCTTGTTCAAGTAGTCTGTTAGGCTCGATCATCTCAGCTAGTCGTCTCAAAATTGTCCTGACCAGTTTGTAGTCTAAAGTCGATTTTTCCATGGTGTTAATCGGTTTAATGGCTTTATCATAGTCCATGTGGAATCATCTTTGTGGGGTCTCTTCATCCTTTTGAAGATTTCAAAGTCGCTGTTAGGCGTGGTCATGGTTCCCTGAAGACTTTTTTTTTTTTTGGTGCCTCCTCTATGGTTTGGAGTAATCACAGTCTGACAATATCTGTCTCTCAGAACCATGAACGTTCTTCCCTAGAAGAGAATATCTTCACAGCAATTTCTCCCCACAAAAAAACATCGACAAAGGTCAGTCTGGCCAAACTTTTCCAAACTGACCTTTGCTGATTTTTTTTGTAACATGATGGTCCTGGCAATTCTTCTCTGAACAAGCAGCGGTAAACTCTTTGTCCCAGGTAGCAGCATCACCACAGTCACCAACATGATGAGAAGGAGCCAGCAACTCGGAGCAGCAGTCTCTGCCTCCATGGTCCCACTGCCACCGTTTGTGCCTGGGTCTTGGCCGAAGCTTCTCCTTAGCAAGCCTCCTAGGCCAGCCTCAAACTCAGGATCCTCCTGCCTCTTCCTAGGATTTCAGTAAATCCTACCGGCGTGCGCCACCACAACCGGCTGAGGGTAGCTCAGATCTGATCTGGGGCCCTTAAGACCACAGGCAAGTAGCTTTTTCATGAATTCGTACCCGACAAGTTGGGCGCCAGATGTAGATATGCTTTACATTGGATTGGATTGTTTTATATTGTATACAAATTATATATATTGAAATTGATATTGTTAGAAAATGCTATATGTATATTTCTAATTGTACTTATACTGTGCATTTAACAATGCAATTTTCTGATCCTTGAATGTTATTATTACCAACTATTAGGATATAAAGAAATGAAAGTTAGTAGTTAGACATTACAATAGAACTTGTAGTCATATTAGATATGTTTTAAAAATTGAGCAGATATATTTTAGACAGGTCATCTTCAAACCCTTCAGAGATCTACAGAATATGGCATTTAAAATGTTTTAATAACTTAGAAAATTTTTCTTTTTTGAGACATGTCGGCACCTGGCAGTACCAATCTACTTCAGAGAAAATATGGGCATTGAAGAAACTGCATATGGAGTTAACTTTCATTGTGGCAAAAGTTAGCCACTGGACAACAAAGTATCCTCGAATCAACAGGACAGAATGGACAGACAGGACATGAAACAGAGGATTACTGATTCTTGCCAAAACAAGTGTGGTTATGGCTTTATCAAAAGGCATCTTCTGAGGCCAGGACAATACGGCACCATCCCTGAAGTGATCTTCACAATTCGGAAAAGGTACAGTGCCCTTTTCTTCAAAGGCAGCTGAACAGGCAGTGGGCCGATGGCTTCTCATGTGCAATGGAACAGCAGCTGAAACAGTTATTCTTGAAGAGTAACTAAGCTCACACCTCTCAATAGTAGACTGGCATTTAATAGAGGGATGTGGAGAAGAATGGGATGCTAAGATGAAGCCATATATACACAGCCAAGAAGAATGGACAGCTGAATTAAAAAACCATCAACAATTTCCAGAATTTAAAATCCTGAATCATGACATGACACTAATGGAATTCAGGTGTTTCTGGTACATGGACTGCTCTCACCCAATGTGAGGTTGAACTATTGACCTTGTGTACATCCTACTTCACAAATGAGTCTGTCAGATACGCTAAGCCTATAGGCTGAAGATGATGCCCCAGCACTGCGGAGAAACCTCAGGTGATTGTCCAGGCAGCTGGCTGTTTCTGTCAACTCACAAATTTTTTGGAAATTGCTTGCATGCACTTCCTGTTTTTATTTTTGTTAGCTAATATTATTTCCTTCTTGGGTCTCTGAGGGAGTTGAAGATTAGTTAGTTATAGTTGAAGGTTAGTTAGTTATAGTTGAAGATTAATTAGGATAGAAAGTGAATTAGATACATTTTGGACTTACCAAAATAGGATAGATAATGAAATTATTTTCTCTGAATTTGTCAAGTACAAATGGACTAGACATTGTTTAGGTATTTATTACTTGTATATATGGTATATACTTATTGTACTTTTGTATATAGTTTTTCTTTTATTAGTTATAACCTTTTTCTTTTTTTTCTTTTTATTAAAATAGAAAAGGGGAAATATGGTGGTATTTTATTTGTACTGAAATGTGATTTTAATTGTATGTTAATAAATAAAGTTGCCCAGGGGTCAGAGCTATTAGAGCCATAGCAAGAGCGTGGCGGTGGTGGCGCACGCCTTTAATCCCAGCACTTGGTAGACAGAGCTAGGTAGATCTCTGTGTGTTCAAGGATATAGCCAGCATTGGAGACACACGCCTTTAATCTCAATACCAACCATAGAAGACCTGGAAGTCTCTACAGACAGGCAGTGACGAGGCGGTCATGTGTTTGGGTTTACAACCAATGAGAAGGCAGAACAGAAAGACTATATAAGACAAACACACAGGAAGTAGGTCCCTTTCGGAGAGCTCTCTTGGCTGAAGCAGGCAGGGTAAGGCTCTCAGTTCTGACCTCTTGGCTTTCTTCTCTGAATCGGCTCTGTGTTTCTTGTTTAATAAGACAATTGGTTACATCTACAATAAACAGCATGCTGTGGGATATCCACCTGAGAAGACTGCTCGGACATGCATTTAAGAATTACGAAAGTCTTTATTAGCTGGTCAGTGACTATACTAGGTGTTCAGGATTCCAGTGTAGCACTGAATCTTTCTCAGGGTGAGTTTATAAGTACAAAAACTATGTCCTGGGTTGACAATACTTCAGTTAACAGAAACAGTTAGCCAGAAGCAGAACTACAGAAGCCAAAAAGCAAGATTAGAGACTTTCCCAGAACTGTGGACTTAGATGGATTAGATCTTTTAGTTTTAGCAGGTGATACAACCAACATGTTGAATTTTACAGCCTGAATGGTACTTCCATCATGGAGTTAGCTGTGCTAAGGACTGGGGGCCTACTAAAGTTTGGGGCCCCATTACAGTTAGAGCTACAGAATTGGGGAGTTGTTCGTTTGTTAACGTATGTGTGCATGTATATGCAGTCCAGATGATAGCCTAGGGTGTTGTCCTTCAGGAATGCCATCTACCTCCTTTGAGATGGAATCTCTCATTGGCCTGGAGCTCGCTAATCAGGGTGGACTGGCTGGCATGAGCCTCAGAAGTCACTAGGGTTGTGAGTGTATGTCACTGTGTCTGGCATTTTTGCATGGGTTCAGGAGATGGAACTCAGGTCCTTGTACTTGCAGGGCAAGCATTTTTATCAACTGAGCCATCCCCTGAGCCAGAAAGTGGGGTCTTAAAGCTCCCCTGTTCTTTTTTTTCTTTATTAAGAAATTTTCTACTCCACATACCACCCACAGATCCCCCCTCCTCCCTCCTCCCACCCCTCAGCCCTCTCTCCCAAGCCACCCCGCATCCCCATATCTCCCAAATCAAGGTCGCCCATGAGGAGTCAGCAGAGCCCAGCACACTGAGCCTAGGCAAGTCCAAGCCCCTTCCCACTGCACCAAGGCTGCGCAAGGCATCATACCACAGGCACCGGATTCCCAAAAGTCTGCCCATGCACCGGGGATGGATCCTGATCCCCCTGCATGGGTGTTCCCCAAACAGTTCAAGCCAAACAACTGTCTTCCGCATCCAGAGGGCCTAGTCCAGTCTCCACTAATGTGGCTGGTTATCTCTACACATCTTCCCATCATGAACTCCACATCCACCACCTGCAGAATCTCTCCTCTCTCTCATCAACTGGATTTCCAGAGCTCAGCCTGGTACCTGGCCATGGATCTCTGTCTCTGCCTCCATCAGTCACTGGACAAAGGCTCTATGATGACAGGTTATTTGCTAGACCGGTCACAAGAGTAGACCAGTCCAGTCACCCTCTGGACCAGTGCCAACAGTCCAAGGTGGGGTCATCCTTGTAGATTCCTGAGAGCCTCCCCAGCATCCTGCCTCTTCTTATTCCCATGATGTTCTCATCTATCATGGTATCTTCCTCCCTGCCCTCCCACTCTGTCCCTGTTCCAGCTTGACCCTCCCATTTCCCTATGTTCTCATCCCCCACTCCTCGCCCTCTGCCACCCCCAACACCCAGTCCACTCATGTAGATCTCATCCTCTTCTCCTTTGCTGGATCATCCATGTGTCCCTCCTAGGGTCTTTCCCTGTTAGTTAGCCTCTCTGGAAGCTCACCCTATTCTGATCAGCTGTTATAGAACAGAAGCTTGTAATCCCAGTACCCTGGATGCAGAAGCAGCAAGATGGCTGCCCCTTTGAGCCCATTTCATCTACATATCTCAGAAACAAGGACAAAAGAAACAAACAAGGAGCATGTTTGAAGAGAAAAGAATCAGGTTTTGTGTTGGGCAGGAATCTGTGAAGAATTTCCAGAAAGGAACTCCACTTTTCACTGACCCTTCTGCAAGCCAAATTAACCAAATGTTAATGACTGCGTGAAAGTTGGAATGGTGCAGGTCAAGAGCCTAATTATAACTTATCACCTTAAGCTATCTGTGCCCACTGAAGCAGCCATTCCTTGCCCTCTGTGCCTAACCTCATATCCTGTGACTAACAGATAAGCCTTTGGAATGTATTAACTTAAAACTCAGTTTCCAACAACAAAAAAGCTGAGTGTTACCTAATAGTGTCTGAGCTTGACAGGCTGCTCTGCCTTTATTTACTGCACCTGAGGTTTCCACTGATGAATCTGAAAAGCATCTTGACTTATAACTGCTTTTATTCCATTACCATAAAAATTTAGTGATACTGAGTCTGCATTAGACCATAGAATTTAGGGTAACCAGAATCTGTGTTCCAGGCCATGATCACTCACGTTCGCCTCCAAAAAAAACCTGTCCTTTATCCCCTTTGAGATGAGATTTTGTTTTCAAGAACAATCCCCACCAACCTTAGGTATGGCAGCATTCCTGGTCCACAACTCTGTTTCTGTGATGGGTGGCTAATAGAACCTTTTGAACCTTTTCTTTGGAAGTCAGCTTCAAGATGCAGATTCCTGCATTCCTGATTATTGAATTATTTTCTTAATTTATTCTTCTCTCATTTATTACATCCTGATTGTAGTTTCCCCTTCCTCCTCCCTTCCCAGCCACCCCCATCCACTCCTCCTCTCCCTTCAGAAAAGGGCAGGCCTCCAAGGGATAGCAACCAAACATGACATATCTAATTGCAATAAGACTAGTCACCTCCCCTCATATTAAGGCTGGATGAGACAACTCAGTAAAAGGAAAAGGGTTCCCAAGTAGGAAAAAGAGTCAGAAGCAGCCCCCACTCCCACTGTTAGGAGTCCCACAAGAAGACCGAGCTACACAACTGTAACATGTATGCAGAGGACCCCATGCAGGCTCCCTGATTGTCAGTTCAGTCTCTGTGAACCCCGACGAGCCCAGGTTAGTTGATTCTGTGGGCCATTTTCTTGTGTCCTTGACCCCTCTGTCTCCTTACTCCTCTCCCACAGGATTCCCTGAGCTCTGCCTAATGTATGGCTATGGGTCTGTGCATCTGCTTCTGTCAGCTGCTGAATGAAGCCTCTCTGATGAAGATTATGCTAAGCTCCTGTCTACAAGTATAGCAGAATATCATTAGGAATCATTTCATTGACTTGTTTGTATTTGGTTTTGCTGGTCATGTTTGGTTCTATCCTAGGTCTCTGGGCTATCCCACATCTGGCTTCTGGCCCTTCAGGCAGTGTCAGGGATGGGCTCGCTCTTGTAGCATGGATTTCAAGCTGGACCAGTCATTGATTAGCCACTCCCACAATTTCTGTGCCACTTTCACCCCAGCACACCTTGTAAGGAGGACAAATTGTAGGTTAAAGGTTTTGTGGCTGGGTTGGTGTCACAGTTCCTCCACTGGAAGTCTTGCATGATTACAAGAGATTGCTCATTTGGGCTCCATATCCCCCTTGCTAGGAGTCACCTTCATAGATTCCTGAGAGTTTCTATTGCACTAGGTTTCTAGCTCATCCCTGAGATGCCCCCCCAATTCCAGTTATCTCTACCAGTATCTCTCCCTCCATCCTCCCCCCATCTGGTCCCTCCTCTTCCTGCTGCCACCGGCCTGAGTATGCCCATGGTAACTACTCTATTTCCTCTTCCCAAGGAGATCCATGCAACCCCCCCCCTTTTAGCCCTCCTTGATACTTAGTATCTCTGGGTCTGGGGATTGCACCACAATTATCCTTTACTTTACTTTACAGCTAATATCCACTTATAAGTGAGTACAAACCATGTTTGTCTTTCTGGGTCTGGGTTACCTCACTCAGGATGACCTTTTCTAGTTCTATCCATTTGCCTGCAAATTTCATGATGTTATCTTTCTTTAACAGGTAAGCAATATTCCATTGTGTGAATGTACATTTTCTTTATCCATTCTTTAGTTGAGGGATATCTAGATTGTTTCCAGTTTCTGGCTATTATGAATAAAATTGCAGTGAACATGGTTGAGCAAGTGTCCTTGTGGTAGCATGGAGCATCCTTTGGACATATGCACAGGAATGGTATACCTAGGTCTTGAGGTAGATTGATTCCCAATTTTCTGAGAAACCACCAAACTGACTTTAAAGTGGCTGTACAAGTTTGCACTCTCATCAGCAATGGAGGAGTGTTCCCCTTGCTCCACATCCATGCCAGTATGAGCTGTCACTTCTGTTTTTTATCTCAGCCATTCTGACAGGTACAAGGTGGAATCTCAGAGTCATTTTTATTTGTATTTCCCTGATGGCTAAAGGTACTGAACATTTTTTTGAGTGCTTCTCAGTCATTTGAGATTCCTTGTTGAGAATTCTGTTTAGATCTGTACCCCATTTTGTAGTTGGATTACTTGGTTTGTTGATGTCTAGTTTCTTGAGATCTTTATATACTTTGGAAATGAGCCCTCTGTCATATGTAGAGTTGGGGAAAATCTTTTCCCATTCTGTAGGCTGCCATTTGGTCTGATTGACAGTGTCCTTTGCCTTATAGAAACTTTTTAGTTTCATGAGGTCCCATTTATTAATTGTTGATCTTAGTGTCTGTGCTGTTGGTGTTCTGTTCAGGAAGTGGTCTCCTGTGCCAATGCATCCAAGGCTATTTCCCACTTTCTCTTCTGTCAGGTTCAGTGTATATGGTTGTATGCTGAGGTCTTTGATCCACTTGGACTTGAGTTTTGTGCAGGGTGATAGATATAGATCTACTTGCTTTCTTCTGTATGTCGATATCCAGTTATAAGAGCACCATTTGTTAAAGATGCTTTCTTTTTTCCTTTGTATAATCCTGGCTTCTTTGTTAAATATCAGGTGTCTATAGGTGTCTGGATTTATATCTGGACCTTCAATTCAATTCCATTAATCCACCAGTCTGTTTTTTATGTCAATATAGTGCACTTTTTGTCACTATAGCTCTGTAGTAGAGCTTGAGATCAGGGATGGTGATACCTCCAGAAGTTCTTTTATTGTATAGGATTGTTTTAGCTATCCTGGTTTATTTGTTTGTTTTCATATAAAGTTGAGTATTGTTCCTTCAAAGTCTGTAAAGAATTGTGTTGGAATTTTGATGGAGACTGTGTTGAATCTATAGATTGCTTTTGATAAGATGACCATTTTTACTGTTAATCCTACTGATCCATGAGCATGGGAGATCTTTCCATCTTCTAATATCTTCTGCAATTTCTATCCTCAAAGATGTGACTTTTTTATCATACAAGTCTTTTACTTGCTTGGTTACAGTTATCCCAAGATATTGTATGTTATTTGTGGCTATTGTGAAGGATGTTGTTTCCTTGACTTCTTTCTCAGCTCATTTATTGTTTGTATATAGAAGGGCTACTAATTTTTTTTTAGTTAATCTTATATCCAGCCACATCACTGAAGGTGTTTATCAGCTGTAGGAGTTCCCTGGTAGAATTTTAAGGGTCGATTATATATATTATCACATCATCTGCAAATGAAGATACTTTGACTTCTTCTTTTCAAATTTATATCCCCTTGATCTCCTTTAGTTGTCTTATTGCTCTAGCTAGAACTTCAAATACTATATTGAATAGATATGAAGAGAGTGAACAGCCTTGATTTATTCCTGAATTTAGTGGAATTGCTTTGAGTTTCTCTCCATTTCAGTTAATGTTGGCTTTGAGTTTTCTGTAAATTGCCTTTATTGTCTTTAGGTGTGTCCCTTGTATCCTTGATCTACCCAAGAATTTTATCATGAGGGGGTGTTGGACTTTAGCCAAGGCCTTTTCAGAATCTAATGAAATGATTGTGTGGTGTTTTTTTTCAGTTGGTTTATATGGTAGATTACATTGACACATTTTTGTATGTTGAACCATCCCTGAATCTCTGGGATGAAGACTACTTGATCATGGTAGATGATCTTTTTTATGTGTTCTTGAATTGGGTTTGCAAGTATTTTATTGTGCGTTTTTGCATCAATGTTCATGAGAGAAATTGGTTTGTAATTCTCTTTCTTTGTTGATTCTCTGTGTAGTTTTGGTATCAGTATGACAGTGACTTCATAGAATGAATTTGGCAATGTTCCTTCTGTTTCTATTTTGTGGAATAATTTGAGGAGTATTGGTATTAGCTCTTCTTTGAAAGTCTGGTAGAATTCTGCACTAAAACCATCTGGTCCTGGGCTTTTTTTGGTTGGAAGACTTTTAATGATTGCTTCTATTTCCTTAGGAGTTATAGGTCTATTTAAATTGTTTACCTGATCTTGATGTAACTTTGGTAAGTAGTATTTATCAAGAAATTTGTCCATTTCTTTTAGATTTTCCATTTGTGGAGTACAGGTTTTTAAAGTATGATCTAATGAGTCTTTGGATTTCTTTAGTGTCTGTTGTAATGTCTCCCTTTTCATTTCTGACTTTGTTGATTTGGATATTCTCTCTGCCTTTTAGTTAGTTTGGATAAGGGTTTGTCAATCTTGCTGATTTTCTCAAAGAATCAACTCTTTATTTCATTGATTCTTTGTATTGTTCTTTGTTTCTATTGTATTGATTTCATCCCTCAGTTTGATTTTCTCCTGCTGTCTACTCCTCTTGGGTATGTTTGCTTCTTTTTGTTCTAGAGATTTCAGCTGTGTTGCTCAGTTGCTAGAATGAGATCTCTCTAATCTCCTTATGAAGGCACTTATCACTATGAACTTTCCTCTTAGCGCCACTTTCATTGTGTTCCATAAGCTGGAGTATGCTGTGCATGCATTTTCATTGAATTCTAGGACATTGTTCAGTTTCCATGAGTTTGTAAGATTTCTGTTGTTTCTGTTGTTGTTGAAATCCAGATTTAATCTGTAGTGATTTGATAGGATACAGGGGGTTATTTCAATTTTTTATTTGTTGAGACTTGCTTTGTGATCAAGTATGTGGTCAATTTTGGAGAAAGTTCTATGAGGTGCTGAGAAGAAGGTATACTCTTTTGTGTTTGTGTGAAATGTTTTGTAGATATCTGTTAGGTCCATTTGGTGCAAAATGTCTGTTAGTTCCATTATTTCTCTGGTTAGTTTTGTCTAGATGACCTGTCCACTGGCAAGAATTGGGTACTTAAGCTTCCCACTAAAAATGTGTGGAGTTTGATTTGTGATTTAAACTTTAGAAATGTTTGTTTTACAAATGAGGGTGCCCTTGCATTTGGGGCATCAATGTTCAGAATTGAGATTTCATCTTGGTGGATTTTTCCTTTGATGAATATGAAGTGTCCTTCCCTATCTCTTTTGATTAATTTTGGTTGGAAGTCTACTTTGTTAGATATTAGAATGGCTACACCAGCTTACTTCTTGGATCCATTTGCTTGAAAAATCTTTTTCCAGCCTTTTACTCTGTAGCAATGTCTATCTTTTTTGTTGTTGTTGTTTGTTTGTTTATTTTTTGAGACAGGGTTTCTCTGTGTAGCTTTGCTCCTTTCCTGGAACTCACTCTATAGTCCAGGCTGGCCTTGAACTCACAGAGATCTGCCGGCTCTGCCTCCCGAGTGCTGGGATTAAAGGTGTGCGCCACCACTGCCCCGGTAATATCTATCTTTGACGTTGTGGGGTTTTGTGTGATATTTTGTTTGTGTTCTGACAAATAAAGCTTCCTTGGAATCAGAGAGTAGAGCTAGCCACTAGTTAGCTATAGAGGTCTGGAAGTCTGTACAAAGAGGAAACAGGGAGTGATAAGGCTGGGTGGAAACAGGATCTCAGACTCTTTTTGGCCAGAGGAACTGGAGAGGTAGGAAGTGACTGTGGCTGTGCCCCTGCTCTGATCTTTTAGGTTTTTAACCTGATATCTGACTCCTGGTTTTTATTGATAAGATTAATTAGGATTATGATTCATCTGGCATCCAACTTTTGTAGCATGAATTCATGAAGTAGCTGCCTGTCTGTAGCTTTACAGCCACTGGCACCCACCAGAGGTACATGCAGGAACAGTACCCAACAGAGTCACCATGCCAATGGCTGCCTTTTCCTTTACTTCCCAAACCCTCTGAGTGAGTCTGGTATTTTCCTTTTGCAGCCTCTCTACAGCAATCTCCACAAGCCCCAAACTCCACAGGTACCTGGGCTGCAAATGTCAGCAGAATTAGGCCCTCACCATCAGCCAGCTCTGCCTTCAGGCAGCTCTGTGCTTTCACTTCCCACCCATCATACTTACTGTTTTCACATGTTCCTGCTGTGGGATGTCTTTCTGTATGATGTAAATATGTGTTGTTCCCACTGGTTAATAAATAAAGCTGCATTGGCCTATGGCAGAGCAGAATGGAGCTAGGCAGGAAATCTGAGAGAGAGAGAGAGAGAGAGAGAGAGAGAGAGAGAGAGAGAGAGAGGCAGAGTCAGGGGGAGATGCTCTGAGCTGTCACCAGCAGAAGCAAGATGTGAGAGAGAGAACAGGTAATGCCACAAAGCCACGTGACAAAACATAGATTAATAGGAATGGGTTGAGTTAAGTTGTAAGAAGTAGCTAGCAAGAAGCCTGAGCCATAGGCCATACAGTTTGTAATTATTATAAGCCTCTGTGTGTTTACTTGGGATCAAGTGGCTGCAGGAACAGGTGGGACACAGGAAAACTTCTGGCAACATGTTCCCTGTGTCCACCTTTCAGATGGCTGCCTCTCTACTCTTTTTCCCTGGACCCCCTCCTAAAGCTGCTGACATGCAGTCAGCAGTAGCTGTCCTTAGCCAGGCTGTGCCCTGCCTGTGTTCTCTGTTCAGAGTTGCTACGCAGTAGCAGCCAGCCTCACATTTCACCATCATTATCAGCATATTTGGTAGGACAATTGGGAATTCTTACTAGGGAGAATTAGTTTAAAAAAGAGAAAGAGAGTTTTTTCCTACATTAAAAAGTGGGAAACATGCTGGGTGGTGGTGGCGCATGCCTTTAATCTCAGCACTTGGGAGGCAGAGCCAGGCGGATCTCTGTGAGTTCAAGGCCAGCCTGGTCCACAGGCACCAAAGCTACATAAAGAAACATTGTCTCAAAAAACAACAACAAAAAATGGGAAACACTATTACAATGGAAGGAGTTAGGTCTCTGTGATTACACAATGTATGGTTTTAAAATGGAACAATTAAATGAGGGGATAGAATAATTAACTTAGATAAAATTTACACAATGTCAATTATAAACATTATCAGTTTGATAATTTTTGTTTTATCCTGAAAAAAGTTGGTTGATATGAGTGCCAAGATACAGGCCTTAGAAAAGGTTACTACAGATAATATGCAAGCCCTACAACTAATTACTAAATAAAATAAATCAATTTTGACTAATAAGTTACAAGTCTTAGAAAAACTTATTGAAACAAATAATAGAGATATTCAGACACAGACAGAGGAATTTAAAGGAGAACCAACCTCACCATTATGTTATAAAATTAGAGAGAAACAGCCCAAAGTTATCAAACAACCAACTTTAATTTATCCATCTTACAGGAACAACTACCAAATGACAAATATCCCAAAGGCTATGTAAGAGCTGACTGGATTCCTGTTGAAATGTTAGATTTTAGGAGACTTAAGGAAGCAATAGTCTCATATGGCATGCATTTACCTTTTGTGAAGCAGATGTTAAATTCATGGTCAACTAGTAACAGAATTGTCCCATAAGACTGGAGAGATTTGGTTACAGCAGTATTGGAACCTGGTCCTCAACTACAGTGGAGGACCTGATGGAAAGATGAGACTAGGACCATTGAACAATGAAGTAGGGCTAAAGGTATTGAAATCTCCCAAGACCAACTTCTTGGAGAGGGTGATTATGCTGAAGTACAAAGATAGTCTCTAGATGATGATGACATCCTGACTGTATGCCATGCAACAGCTTTAAATGCTTAGGACAAAATTGAAGAAGTTGGAAAGAAAACTGAATCATTTACTAAAGTTATACAAGGCCCCAAAGAAACGTTCACTGAGGTTTTTTGTAAAGATTTAATTCAGCTGTAAATAGAATGATACCAAATTCAAAAGCTAGACAAATAATAATTGAATCTTTGGCTTTTGAAAATGCTAATTCACAATACAAAAGGGTAATTAGGCCTTTAAAGGCAATATCAGCACCAATAGGGGAATGGATCTGAGATACAGTCAATATTGAATCTCATAACCATGATAATGCTTGGATAGGAAAGGTGATTTCCAGAGGTTTGAAGAAAAATCAAAACATCAGTTGTTTTAATTTTGGCAAACAAGGTCACCAAAAAGGGACTGTAAACAGGACATTCCTAGAAACAATGTTTTTTTCTAGGAATAATCCAAATAGAAGGCCCCTGCCTTCTGGAGTATGGAGAAGGTACAGCAAAGGCTGACATTGAACCAATGAATGCAGATCAATAAGGAACAGAAAGGGTAACCCTTTGCCATTGGTAAATGCCTTGGGAGGCCTCTCACAGGGCCCTATGTCAAATTTGGTTCAGTTATTCCCTGTCACTGTGAGGGTAACTCCTCCCCAGAGCAATTAAAAGACCTAATGCCTATTATAAAAAACCATACTGCTCTGGATGATAGAACAGCTTTAGAAGATAAAACAAAAATTTCAGAAGAAACCATAAAGCCAATATTTTGGCAAACTTCTATAAATGATCAAAGAGCAAAGCTAAAAACATGAATAAGTGATGTTGTATTTGAAGATTTTGTAGACACAGGAGCAGATGTAACAATACTTGCACCAGAATCTTGGCATCCAAATTGGCCTCTTCAGGAGGTAAATGTTCAGCTTTTAGGAATTGGAAATTTATCTCAGGTAAAGCAAAGCATGAGATGGGTCAAATGTATAGGTCCAAAAGAACAGAGAGGAAAATTAAAGCTACATGTGGCTAATAAAGCAATGAATTTATGGGGATGTGATTTGTTACAGCAATGGAATACCCAGATTAACATTCCTCCAATCTCAGAAACAAACCATAAACTAACATATGTTTCTGGGGAAAATATTAAAAGGTATTATAAAGAACAGTCACTGAACATTCAGGTTGTATGAAAACAGGGTACAACAGCTGTGGATCTTTCAAAGGTACAAAAAGCCTTACATTTAAAATGGTTAACTGATAAACCTGCCTGGGTGGAAAAATGGCCTTTGACATCAGAAACATTACAGGCTTTAGAACAGCTGGTACAAAAGCAGATAAACCCTCAACATATTGAAGAATTGACCAGTCCTTGGAATTCTCCTGTATTTGTTATTAAAAAGAAATCTGGAAAATGGATAATAGTAACAGATCTAAGAGCCATTAATAAGGTAATTCAGCCAATGTGTTCTTTACAGCCTGGAATTCCCCTGTCTTCTCTATTACTTAAAGGATGGTCTATTATAGTTATTGATTTAAAAGACTGTTTCTTCAATAAATCTTTACAAGAAAAAGATAAAGAAAAACTTGCCTTCATGGTGCCTACTTATAATTCTCAGCCTGTTAAGAGATTTCAATGGGAGATTCTCCCATAAGGGATGTTAAACAGCCCCACCCAATATTTTGTATGACAGCTACTGGAAATGATTCATGTACAGTTTCCTCAGTCTATAATTTACATTATATAGGCAATATCTTACTAGTTGATTCAAATGTAGATAGTTTAGAAAAAATATTTAAAGAAGTAAAGAAAATTTTGCCTTGTTGAGGATTACAAATTGCTCCTGAAAAAATACAAAGAGGAGATTTTATTAATTATTTGGGATATAAAATAGGTTTACAAAAACTTCAACCCCAAAAGGTACAAATCAGGAGAGAAGAATTGCAGACTCTTGATGACTTTTAAAAATTGCTGGGAAACATTAACTGGCTACAGCCCACAATTAGATTAACAACTCAAGAACTGAGTAATTTGTTTCAAATCTTACAAGGAGACAAGGATTTAAATAGTCCAAGAAAAGTATCAGTAAGCTGAGAGAGAATTAGCTTTGGGAGAAAAGAAACTACAAGATGCACATGTGGATCATTTGGATCCAGAGCTTGATTGAATTCTGGCTGTTTTACCTTCTACACATTCCCCTATAGAGATTTTAATGCGGAAAAAAGACAATATATCAGAATGGATATGTTTACCACACAAACAGAGTAAAAAATTAAAGACCTATGTAGAAAAGGTTTCTGAGTTGATTCTAAAGAGAAAATTGAGACTTTGTCAATTAGCAGGAATAGATCCAGCAGAAATTGTAGTACCTTTTACTAATGATAAAATTTCCTCCTTATGGGCAGAAAATGAACATTGGCAAGAGCTTGTAGCAATTTTTTGGAGAGATTAACAACAAATATCCCAAAAGCAGGATAATTCAGTTTATAAAGAAAACTTACTGGATCTTTGCTCACATTGTGCAGGGAACCCCAATTTCTGGAGCCCCTACATTCTATATTGATGCAAAAAAATCAGGAAGGGCAAGTTATAAATCAGGAAATTTGAATAATGTGGCTCAAAGCTCTTATGATTTTGTTCAAAAGTCAGAATTATGTGCTATTCTCATGGTATTATCTAGAACCTCTTAATATAGTTACTCTCAATATGCAGTTGAAAAAAAAGAGTTGTTTTACATATTGAAACTGCTGAAATTATTCCAGATGATACAGAATTGACTTTGTTATTTATTCAGTTGCAAAAAATAATCAGAAATAGAAATAATCCCTTATATATAACATATATTGGATCCCATATAGGTCTACCAGGCCCTCTAGCACAAGGTAATGATGAAATTGTTCAACTAATGGTAGGAAATGTGCTAGAAGCCTCAGAATTTCATATAAAAAACACCATGTCAATATAAAGGGTTTGAAAAAAGATTTTTCCATCCCTTGGCAACAAGTCAAGAAAATTATAAGAAAATATCCTACATATTTGGCTTGGTTCCTTGCATAACCAAACTCCACTATGTGCAGGAAATAACCCAAAGAGTACTCAAAGAAATAAAATTTGATAAGTAGATGTGTTAAGTAGATGTGTTTCATTTTACAGAGTATGGAAAATTAAAATATGTATACCACACCATAGATACATATTCAGGATTTCAATGGGCAACTGCTTTGAACTCTGTAAAGGCTGTTTGTGTTATAACACATTTGTTAAAAGTTATGGCTATCATGAGGATTCCTGTACAAATTAAGACTTACAATGTTCTAGCATATGTCTCCAGTAAAATAAAACAGTTTTTTGCATATTACAACATAAAATGTATTATAGGTATACCACACAATTCTATAGGGCAAACAGCTAACAAAGATCTAATTGAACTCTAAAGGATATGCTTAATAAACAGAAAAAGGTAATAGAGATCCCCAGAGATAGATTCCACAATGCTTTATTAACTTTAAATTTTCTCAGTGCTAATGAGAAAGGAACAACAGCTGTGGAGAGACATTGAATAATAGAAAAAATTGCTGAATTAAATCAGCCTGTATACTTTAAAGATGTGTTGACCTCAGAATGGAAACCAGGATATGTATCACATTGGGGAAGAGGTTTTTCTTTCATTTCCACAGGAGAAGAAAAGCTATGGATACCATCAAAATTGATAAAGATTAAATTTGAACAAGAAAAACTTCTTGATTAGAAGAGATGATAGTTCAGCAACCAGCATAACCATTCAATCTAAACTAACTTATAAGACTAATAAATGCTTTTCATTTGATCAGATATAACTTGCCAAAAGTGAAATTCCCCAAAGTTAGGGTTGGGACAAGGTTTTGTTTTTGCCTTTCTGGGAGAATTAAGGCATCCAGCGAAGGAATCTGAAGACAATTGGGAAAAAAAAGAGACATCTGAAGAAAAAGGACAAGTCATCCAGAGAAAATGTCCCAAGGAAAAGAGTAAGTTGGTATACTGGTATATCACATTTCCAACAGGATAAAATTTTATATATCTTCCCAAATGTTTGTTTCTGCTGTTTCCTACAGACATATAATGTAAATGGTTCTTTTGTAGTCCTAGTTCAATTAAAAAAATAAAGCTGGTTTTGGAGTTGGGATTTGGGTCTCTCCTTCTCTAAACCCAAGCACGCTTGTTAAAAGGAAACCCCTTTAATCCCAGCACTCAGGAGGCAGAGTCAGGCACATCTCTGTAAGTTCAAGGCCAGCCTGGACTACAGAGTGAGTTCCAGGAAAGGCACAAAGCTACACAGAGAAACCCTGTCTCGGGGAGAAAAAAAGATATTTTTGTATATTGTTATAAATTTAAGGTTTTTTTGTTAGAACATACTGTACATATATTTCTACTCTTGGTCAAGGTATTGTACCTATACAACTCATCTAACAGTGTATTGTAAATTTCTAGTCCTTGAAAGTTATTATTACAAACTATTTAGGATAATAAAGAAATGCAGGTTAGTAGTTAGCCACCTACTACAATCAAACTTGTAGTTATGATAGGTATGTTTTCAAGGTCAAACAGAGATATATTTTTAGATAGGCAAGTGGTCTTCAAACACTTCAGAGATCTACAGAATATGGCATTTAAGATGTTTTAATAACATAAGGTTTTTTTAATGGTAATGGGACATGTCTGCTCCTGGAAGTACCAATCTACTTCTGAGAAGATGATGGGCATTGAAGAAACTCCATATGAAGTTTACTTTCTTTGTGGCAAAAGTTAGCCACTGGGCAAGAAACTGCCCTTGCCTCAATTGATGACAGGATCCTGTCCAAACTGGACAAGCAGGACAGAAAAGAAAGTGACTGTAGAACTTTGCCAAGACAAAGTGAGACAGTACTTCATAAATCCTGCTTCACAGTAAAGTCTGTTAGATATTTTAGGCCTGTAGGCCAAAGATGGATGCCCCAATGTTGCGGAGGAACCTTGGGTGACTGTCCAGGAAGCCAGCTGTTTCTGTCATTTCTTAATTTTGGAAGTTGTTTGCTCTGCTCTTCCTATTTACTCAGATAATATTATATCCTATTTACTCAGATAATATTATATCCTTCTCAGGTCTCTAATGCATTTGAAGACTAGATAGTTATAGTTATACTTTTCTTTGTTAACAGATTCAGAAAAGACACAAAAGAGGTGTAAAGTGTATAAGGTTGAGAGACATAAAAATATAGTTTTAGGTTGGTAATTTTTCTCAGAATTTGTCATATGCTAATGGTTAAACATTGTTAATATAATTATTGCCTATATATTTGCATATAGTTATTGTATTTATTATATATAGTTTTTCTATGTTAGTTAAAACTTTTACTTTTTATTTTGACACAAAGGGGGAAATGTTGTGTGATATTTTGTTTGTGTTCTGACAAATAAAGCTTGCTTGGAATCAGAGGATGGAGCTAGCCACTAGTTAACCACAGAGGTCTGGAAGTCTGTACAGAGAGGAAACAGGAAGTGATAAGGTGGGGGAGAGACAGGATCTTGGCCCCTGTTGGTTGGAGGAACTGGAGAGGTAGGAAGTGACTATGGCTGCTCCCCTACTTCTCTGATCTTTCAGGTTTTTACCCTGACATCTGACTCCTAGTTTTTATTGATAAGATTAATTAGGATTACACTTCAGAGGTGTGTTTCTGTATGCAGCAGAAGGATGGATCCTATTTTTGCATCCATTCTGTTAGCCTGTGTTTTTTAATTGGGAAATTCAGTTCATTGATATTGAGAGATATTAATGACCAATGATTGTTTATTTCTATTCTTTCATTGTTGGTGGTGGCAAGTGTGTGTGTGTGTGTGTGTGTGTGTGTGTGTGTGCACGTGCGTGCGCGTGTGTCCCTTCTTTTGATTTTGCTGGTGTTATATTATTTATTTCTTGTGTTTTCATGGGTGTAGTTAACCTCCTTAGGTTGGAGTTTTCCTTCTAGCACCTTCTGTAGGGTTGGATTTGTGGATAGATACTGTTAAATTTGACTTTATCATGGAATATCTTGTTTTCTCCATGTATGGTGATTGAAAGTTTTGCTGGGTATATTAATCTGGGATAGCATCTGTGGTCTCTTAGAGTGTGTAGCACATCTGACCAGGCCCTTCTGACTTTTAGAGTCTCCACTGAGAAGTCAGGTGTAATTCTAATAGGTCTGCCTTTATATATTACTTGCCATTTTTCCATTGGAGATTTTAATATTCTTTCTTTGTTCTGTATGTTTAGTGTTTTGGTTATTGTGTTAGGAGGACTTTCTTTTCTGGTTTAATATTTTTGGTGTTCTGTAAGCTTCTTGTACCTTTATAGGCATATTCTTCTTAAGGTTAGCAAAATAATCTTCTATGATTTTGTTAAAAATATTTTCTGGGTCTTTGAGCTGGGATTCTTCTCCTTCTATTCCTATTATTCTTAGATTTGGTCTTTTCGTAGTGTTCTAGATTTCCTGGATGTCTTGCGTTAGGAATTTTTTAGATTTAACATTTTCTTTGACCAATTTTTAGTTTCTTCTATGCCTGAGATTCTCTCTTCCATCTCTTGTATTTTGTTGATGATGTTTGCATCTGTAGTTCCTGTTCACTTACCTAGCTTTTCCATCTCTGGGATTCCCCTCGGTATGTGTTTCCTTTATTGCTTCCATGTCAATTTTCAGATCTTAAACAGTTTTATTCATTTCCTTCACCTATTTGGATTTTGTTTGCTTGTTTGTTGTTTCACTTGGCTTTCTTTAAGGATTTTATTCATTTCCTCCCATTGTTTGCTTGTATTTTCCTGGATTTCTTTAAAGGATTTATTCATTTCCTCCAATTTTTTGTTTGTGTTTTCCTGGATTTCTTTAAGGGGTTTATTCGTTTCCTCTTTAAGGGCCTCTATCGTCTTCATAAAATTGGTTTTAAGGTCATTCTCTTGTGCTTCTGGATATGTTGGAATATCGAGGGCTTACTGTAGTAGGAAAGCTGGGCTCACTTGGTGGTACCATATTACCCTGGTTGTTCTTGATTGTTGTGTTAGGGCTTCTATTGCTGTGAAAAGACACTATGACCATGTCAATTTTTATTTATTTATTTATTTATGTATTTATTTATTTATTTATTTATTTTACCTGCCTCTGCCTCCTAAGTGCTGGGATTAAAGGCGTGCCCCACCACTACCCTGCACTGGTGGGAATTTTTTTTTTGTTTATTTTTTTTAACCAGTTTTAACCAAAACTTATTCTAAGCCACAGTCATCCTAGGGTCCCCCCTGCCATATAGCCTCCCTGGTTCTGGGGTTGCAGTCTGATTGTTCTTTGCTTTATATCTAGAATCCACTTATGAGTGAGTACATACCATATTTGTCCTTCTGGGTTTGGGTTACCTCACTCAGGATGATATTTTCTAGTTCCATTCATTTGCCTGCAAATTTCATGCTATCATTGTTTTTCTCTGCTGAGTAGTACTCCATTGTGTATATGTACCACATTTTCTTAATCCATTCTTCAGTTGACAGGCATCTAGGTTGTTTCCAGATTCTGGCTATTACAAATAGTGCTGCTATGAATATAGTTGAGCATGTTTCTTTGTGGTATGATTGAGCATTCCTTGGTTATATGCCCAAGAGTGGTATGGCTGGGTTCTGAGGTAGATCAATTACCAATTTTTCTGAGAAACTGCCATACAGATTTCCACAGTAGTTGTACAAGTTTGCATTCCCACCAGCAGTGGAGGAGTGTTCTCTTTGCTCCACATCCTCTCCAACATAGACTGTCATTAGTGTTTTGGTTTTTTTGTTTGTTTGTTTGTTTTTTTTTTTTTTTTTTTTTTTGGTTTTTCGAGACAGGGTTTCTCTGTGTAGATTTGCGCCTTCCCTGGAACTCACTTGGTAGTCCAGGCTGGCCTCGAACTCACAGAGATCCGCCTGGCTCTGCCTCCCGAGTGCTGGGATTAAAGGCGTGCACCACCACCGACCAGCGTCATTAGTGTTTTTAATCATTGCCATTCTGACAGGTGTAAGGTGGTATCTCAGAGTCGTTTTGATTTGCATTTCTCTGATGATTAAGGATGTTGAGCATTTCTTTAAATGTCTTTCAGCCATTTGTGATTCTTCTTTTGAGAATTCTCTGTTTAGCTCTTTAGCCCATTGGCTTGTATTTTGTATTTCAGTATTTTGATGTCTAGTTTCTTGAGTTCTTATATACTTTGGAGATCAGTCTGTAGTGATAACACCCATGCTACCACCACCCGTTCACCATGTCCGAGTGAGGGGCTATGGATCGAAAAACAGAGACAAAAGACAGCTGGTCATTCACCTCAGCAGAATGCCCAATGCTGTTTATTGAAAGAGGGAGGAAACCTTAAATACAGGCTTACAGCACAATGGGAGAACCCCAGAAGGCAGAAGTTCGCTACTGATGTTTACAATCTTGCATCTAAGCTGTTAATGCCCAATATGCAGGATACACAAACAAGGAATTTCCCTTAAGCATTCAGGAGGGTAGAAACCTGCAGGGAATTAGCATAGGGAGAACATCACGATCAAAGTCAGCAAGCAAGGTGGCAGCTACCCAAAATGGGGGGCCAGGGCCCTACATCAGTCCTCTGTCATATGTGGGATTGGTAAAGGTCTTTTCCCATTCTGTAGGCTGTCTTTTGGTCTTATTGACCATGTCTTTTGCCCTACAAAAGCTTCTTAGTTTCAAGAGGTCCCATTTATTAATTGTTGTGCTCAGTGTTTGTGTTGCTGGTGTTATATTTAGGAAGTGATCTCCTGTGCCAATGCGTTCAAGGATACTTCCTACTCTCTCTTCTATTAAGTTTAGTGTAACTGGATTTATGTTGAGGTCTTTGATGCACTTGGACTTGAGTTTTGTGCATGGTGACAGATATGGATCTATTTGTAATCTTTTACATATTAACATCCAGTTATGACAGCACCATTTGTTGAAGATACTTTCTTTTTTCCATTGTATAATTTTGGCTTCTTTGTCAAATATCAGGTGTTCATATGTGTGTGGATTAATGTCAGGGTCTTCAGTTCGATTCCATTGGTCTGTATTTAAGCTTTTATACCAGTACCAAGCTGTTTTTATTACTATAGCTTTATAGTAGAGCTTTAGGTCAGGGATGGTGATGCCTCCAGAGGTTGCTTTATTATACCAGATTCTTTTAGCTATCCTGGGTCTTTTGTTTTTCCATATGAAGTTGAGTATTTTTCTTTCCAAGTCTGTGAAGAATTGTGTTGGGATTTTGATGGGGATTGCATTGAATCTGTAGATTGCTTTTGGTAAGATTGCCATTTTTACTGTTAATCCTACCTATCCATGAGCATGGGAGATCCTTCCATTTTCTGATATCTTCTTCAATTTCTTTCTTTAGAGATTTAAAGTTCTTATCAAAAAGGTCCTTCACTTGTTTAGTTGGTGTTATCCCAAGGTATTTTATATTATTTGTGACTATTGTAAAGGGTGATATTTTTCTGACTTCTTTCTCAGCCCTTTTATCATTTGTGTATAAGAGGGCTACTGATTTTTTTGAGTTGATCTTGTATCCTGCCACTTTACTGAAGGAGTTTATCAGCTGTAGGAGTTCCCTGGTAGAATTTTTGGGGTCAGTTATGTATACTATCTTATCATCTGCAAACAGTGAAAGTTTGACATCTTCTTTTCCATTTTGTATCCATTTGATCTCCTTTTGTTGTCTTATTGTTCTAGCTAGAACTTCAAGTACTATATTGAATAAATATGGGGAGAGTGGACAGCCTTGTCTTGTTCCTGGTTTTAGTGGGATTGCTTTGAGTTTCTCTCTGTTTAATTTGATGTTGGCTGTTGGCTTGCTGTAAATTGCCTTTATTATGTTTAGGTATGTTCCTTGTCTTCCTGATCTCTCTAAGACCTTTATCATGAAGGGGTGTTGTATTTTGTCAAAGGCTTTTTCAGCATCTAATGAGATGATCATGTGTTTTTCTTTTCTTTCAGTTTGTTTATATGGTGTATTACATTGACAGATTTTCATATGTTGAACCATCCTTGCATCCCTGGGATGAAACCTACTTGGTCATGGTGGATATTTTTTTTTTTTTTTTTTTTTTTTTTTTTTTTTTTTTTTTTTTTTGGTTTTTCGAGACAGGGTTTCTCTGTGTAGCTTTGCGCCTTTCCTGGGACTCACTTGGTAGCCCAGGCTGGCCTCGAACTCACAGAGATCCGCCTGGCTCTGCCTCCCGAGTGCTGGGATTAAAGGCGTGCGCCACCACCGCCCGGCGGATATTTTTTTTGATGTGTTCTTGGATTCGGTTTGCCAATATTTTGTTGAGTATTTTTGCATCAATGTTCATGAGAGAAATTGGTCTGTAATTCTCTTTCTTTGTTGCATCTTTGTGTGGTTTGGGTATCAGGGTAATTGTAGCCTCATAAAAAGAGGTTAGTAATGTTCCTTCTGTTTCTATTGTGTGTAACAATTTGGAGAGTATTGGAAATATTTTCTTTGAAAGTCTGGTAGAATTCTGCACTGAAACCATCTGGTCCTGGGCTTTTTTTTTTTTTTTTTTTTGGTTGGGAGACTTTTGATGACTGTTTCTATTTCTTTAGGGGTTATTGGTCCATTTAAATGGTTTATCTGATCTTGATTTAACTTTGGTTTGTGGTATCTATCCAGAAAATTGTCCATTTCTTCCAGACTTTCCAATTTTGTGGAGTACAGGTTTTTGAAGTATGACCTGATGATTCTCTGGATTTCCTCATTGTCTGTTGTTATGTCTCCCTTTTCATTTCTGATTTTGTTAATTTGGGTGCTCTCTCTTTGCCTTTTGGTTAATTTGGCTAGGGGTTTGTCTATCTTGTTGATTTTTTTCAAAGAACCAACTCTTTGTTTCATTGATTTTTTTGTATTGTTCTCTTGGTTCCTATTTCATTGATTTCAGCCAGTTTGATTATTTCCTGGCGTCTATTCCTCCTGGGTGAGTTTATTTCTTTTTGTTCCAGAGCTTTCAGTTGTGCTGTGGTATGAGATTTCTCCATCTTGTTTATGTGTGCATTTAGTGCTATGTATTTTCCTCTTCGCACTACTTTCATAGTGTCCCATAAGTTTGGGTATGTTGTACTTTCATTTTCATTGAATTCTAGGAAATCTTTAATTTCTTTCTTTGTTTCTTCCTTGACCCATTAGTGCTTCAGATGGGCATTATTCAGTTTCCATGAGATTGTATGCTTTCTATAGTTTTTGTTGTTGTTGAAATCTAACTTTAAGGCATGGTGGTCCGATAAGATACAGGAGGCTATTCCAATGTTTTTGTATCTGTTGAGATTTGCTTTGTGACCAAGCATGTGGTCAATTTTTCAGAAGGTTCCATGGGGTGCTGAGAAGAAGGTATATTCTTTAGTGTTAGGGTGGAATGTTCTGTAGATATCTATTAAGTCCATTTGAGTCATAACATCTGTTAGGTCCTTTATTTCTTTGTTAAGTTTCAGTCTGGTAGATCTGTCTTTTGGTGAGAGTGGTGTGTTGAAATCTCCCACTACTAATGTGTGGGGTTTGATGTGCATTTTAAGCTTTAGTAATGTTTCTTTTATGAATGTGGGTGCCTTTGTATTTGGGGCATAAATGTTCAGAATTAGGACTTCATCTTGGTGGATTTTTCCTGTGATAAATATGTAATGTCCATCATGATGTCTTTCGATTGATTTTAGCTTGAAGTCTATTTTATTAGATATTAGGATAGCTACACCAGCTTGCTTCTTAGGTCCATTTGCTTGGAAAGCCTTTTCCGAGCCCTTTACTCTGAGGTAGTGTCTGTCTTTGAAGTTAAGGTGTGTTTCTTGTATGCAGCAGAAGGATGGATCCTGTTTTCTTATCCATTCTGTTAGTCTGTGTCTTTTTATAGGTGAGTTGAGATCATTGATATTGATGGATATTAATGACCAGTGATTGTTAATTCCTGTTATTTTTTGTGGTCGTGTTGTGTTTTCCTTCTTTGGTGTTTGTTTGTGTGGGATTATCTATTGCCTGAGTTTTCATGGGTGTGTTTAACTTCTTTAGGTTGGATTTTTCCTTCTAGTGCTTTCTGTAGGGCTGAATTTGTGGATCGGTATTGTTTAAATCTGGTTTTATCATGGAATATTTTGTTTACTCCGTCTATGGTGATTGAGAGTTTTGCTGGGTATAATAGTCTGGGTTGGCATCCGTGGTCTCTTACTGTCTGCATAACATTTGTCCAGGACCTTCTAGCTTTCATAGTCTCTATTGAGAAGTCTGGTGTTATTCTGATGGGTCTGCCTTTATATGTTATTTGGTCTTTTTCCTTTGCAGCTCTTAATATTTTTTCTTTGTTCTGTATGTTTAGTGTTTTGATTATTATGTGGTGAGGGAACTTTTTTTTTTTGATCCAGCCTATTCGGTGTTCTGAAAGCTTCTTGTATCTTCATAGGTATTTCTTTCTTTAGGTTAGGAAAGTTTTCTTCTATGATTTTGTTGAATATGTTTTCTATGCCTTTGAGTTGGTATTCTTCTCCTTCTTCTATCCCTATTATTCTTAGGTTTGGTCTTTTCATGGTGTCCCAAATTTCTTGGACACTTTGTGTTACAACTTTTTTGTCTTTAGTGTTTTCTTTGACTGACGAATCTGTTTTCTCTATTGTGTCTTCAGTGTCAGAGATTCTCTGTTCCATCTCTTGCATTTGGTTGGTTATACTTGCTTCTATAGTTCCTGTTCATTTAGTCAGGATTTCTTTTTCCAGTATTCCCTCAGTTTGTGTTTTCTTTATTGTCTCAATTTCAATTTTCAAATCTTGAATTGTTTCCTTCATCTGTTTAATTACTTTTTCTTGGCTTTCTTTGATTTCTTCCAATTTTTTGTTTTTTTTTTTTTCTTCCATTTCTTTAAGGGAATTTTTTATTTCCTCTTTAATGGAGTTTTTCATTTCCTCTTTAAGGATCTCTATCATCTTCTTAAAGTCAGTTTTAGGATTTATTTCTTCTGTTTCTTCTGCCTTGGTATGTTCAGGTCTTGCAGGTGTAGAATCACCAGGTTCTGATGTTGTCATATAGGTCTTTATGTTGTTGCCTATATTTTTGCACTGGCATCTACTCATCTCTTCTTCTGCTTGGTATAGGCAGTGTCTGTGTCTCAAGGTGCCTCTCTTGTTCTAATTGTTTGTCTTGGTCCACTAGGAGTTCTTGGTTAAATCGGTGCTGTTGGGCTCTGTTTCTTCGGGAGCAGCTGTTCCCAGTCGGTGTAGTATAGACTTATGATTCTAGTAATCTGGTTCAGTTGCTGTTCTGCTCCCTCTTTTGTGTTCTCAGGTCATGTTTTGCTCATTTGTCAACTCCTCTGCTGATTTTGTTTCCTCAGACTGCAGAGTGTAGGATTCTGAATCCTCTCCCGAATGGATCTCAGCTGAGTAGATTATTTAGTAGGGTAATCTCACCAACACTTCCAAGTTGTTGGGTTTTTCAGGATCAGCAGCTGGACCCTCAGTTGGCCTCAGACTGAGTGCTCGTATCTGTTCTGGTCACGTCTCATGGAGATGGCCCCTTCCCCGGTTGCTGGGTTTAAAGGCGTTCCTGTTTCAGATTCTTATTCTCCTTGTTTTCACTAACTCCTCAGCATGTAATAGCTCAGTTTCTGGTCTTTATTACGACTGTTTCTCTGCCACCGCTCAGCCTGCCTCTGTCACCACCTGCCTCTGTTGCTGCTCCATCTGCCTCTACCCCCATGTGAACTTTTATAAAGGAAAACATTTAATAGAGTGACTTACAGTTTCAGAGGTTTAGTCTATTGGCATCATGGTAGGACATGGTGGTGTGCAGGTGGACATGGTGTCAGAGAAGGAGCTGAGAGTCCTACATCTTGATCTGAAAGCAGCAGGAAATGAATTGTTTCACTGGGCATGGATTAAGCATATATAAGACCTCAAAGCCCACCCCCACCATGACATACTTCAACAAGACCACACTTCCTAATAATGCCACTTCCTTGGGGAGCATTTTCTTTCAAACCACCACAACTGTGTTCTAGGCATCTGGGTTTGGGATAATTACAGGTTTAATTGCTGATTTCTGAGTTTATCTTTGTGGGATAGATGTTTTTACCTTGGTTTCCTTTTCCTCTTTGGTCTTCTGGCCTGAATGGCCTGTGGTTCTAGTGACCAGTGTCTTCAGATCCAGTAGGTTGTCTCCACAGCCTGCATGACCTCTGGGGTTTTGGGTACTGGCATTCCTTCTGGGATTCTGGGAATTACCACAGCCTCTGGGGTTCTGGGTACCAACTCTGGTAGAAAAGGGGGTTTCTAGTGTTCTGGGTACCAGTGTGCTCTCTGGGGTTCCAGGTATAGGTGTGGCCTCCAGTAGAGCAGTAGGCTTCTGCAGATGTTGTGGGCCAGATGAAGGGAGGAGGTTAACTGGATTAATCTTATTTATTTATTTATTTGTTTGTTTATTTATTTATTTATTTATTTATTATTTGCAGAGTCTCACTATGTAGCTATGACTAACCTGGAACTTACAGAGATCTGCCTGATCTGCCTCCCAAGTTCTGGAATTAAAGGCATGTACCACCAATTCTGCCCATAACATGCTACCCACCTTTGCCAGGGCTGCACCCCTTCCACTAATTTCTGCCTCCTGATTTCTTCTGATAGCAGTACTGGGTAGTTAGACCTCCAGAGTCAATCAGAAGAGCCAACTCACCCCAGCTTTTTTTTTTTTTTTTTAATTATGTATAGAGCATTCTGTTTGCATGCACACCTGCAGGCCAGAAGAGGGCACCAGATCTCATTATAGATGGTTGGGAGCCACCATGTGGTTGCTGGGAATTGAACTCAGGACCCCTGGAAGAACAGCTAGTGCGCTTAACCTCTGAGCCATCTCTCCAGCCCGACCCCAGCTTTTAAGTTAGAAATTATCCTCAAAGGGGAGATAAAAGTAGCCTCAGTGCCCTCGTGGGCCATTCACCCCTCACTTCATGCCTGAGTTTCATGGGAAAGACTCAAGGCCAGAGATGAGTTCAGGCTGTCTAGAAGGTAGCTCAAGAAGACACAGGCAGATCCCAGGAAATCTCACCACACTGCTCATACATAGGTTCAAATGCCCAACCTTAAGCAAGCAATTTTTTTGCATATAGATTTAAGAAACTGATATTTGGGATGATGGCTCAGTGGTTAAGAGCTCTAACTGCTTTTCCAGAGGACCTGGATTCAATTTCCAGCTCACAGATGTCTGTAACTCCTGTTCCAGGGCATCCAATGGCCTCATACAGATACCTGCAAGCAAAACACCAATGTACATTTAAAAAAAAAAATTAATAAAAATTTAAAGAGAGAGAGAGAGAGAGAGAGAGAGAGAGAGAGAGAGAGAGAGAGAGAGAGAGAGAGAGAGAGAGAGAGAGAGAGAGAGAGAGAGAGAGAGGCTGATGTTTGTTCCTGAAGATTTCTTTGTCAAAAAATAATGCAAAATGATAAAGGTAAATTGAATGTAAAAATAGAAGGGGTCTGTGTAGGGGAGAGTCCAGGAAATTGAAGGGTTGTGTGTGTGTGTGTGTGTGTGTGTGTGTGTGTGTGTGTGTGTGTGTGCGTGCGTGCGTGCGTGTGTGCGTGTATGTGTGTGTGTGTTTTCCGCTTTGTAGCAAGCAATTCAAGATCAGAAAGCTTGCTGAACTGGGTCAGCTGCGCCCTCTAGTGGCTTCATGGAGGAAAGACTCGGGGAACTGGAATCACGCGGAACTCGCTTCCTTGGCAGTCCAAAGGGTCACTGAGGAAGGGCTTTCTAGGAATGGTCTCATTAGCTATGGTCCCGCCCCCTGGCTCTAGCTGTGTGATGTTACAGGCACAGACATCAGCATCCAGATAGTTACTTATAGCTGGATTTCTGTACCCTTCATAGCTTCCGTTCCCTGTCTGTGAGTAAACTGTATCTTGATAAGATTAAATGCATGTCCACTCCAGAAGGTAGATGCAAGGATTGACATGGTGCTTCCAGGGGTGTATGGAAATGTATTTGTGTTGACATCTTTTTCTGTTTTTGAATCAATACTTCCTAAAGAAGAAAGCCTTACTACTGTGAACTGAAGTCCCTAAGTAGAAAAAAAGTTAATGGTGTGGTAGCACACACTTTTAATCCCAGCACTCCCGACAGGCAAGCAGATCTGTGAGTTCCAGGCCAGTTCAGTCTACACACAGAGACCCTGTCTCAAAACAAAACACACAAGAAAAGACACACTTATGTTAAAGATGCTGCAAAACTGACTAGCTGGTTAGAACTCCCTGACTTCGGGGGTCCTAATGTGAAATCTAGAGCCAAATAACCTCGACTACTTTTAGTCCCTGTAAGATGCATCTATTGTCAGCCTCTGCAGCTAACCTAACATCCTTCTGTCAGGGAAAAGTCTCTGTGTAGCCCTGGCTATCTGGACCTAGCTCTGTAGACCAGGCTTGCCTCAAACTCACAAAGATCCACCTGCCTCTGCCTAGGATTAAAAGCATGTGCCACCACCACCTGGCTAGGTAAAATCTTTTGGGATGCATTATGAGACTTAAGAGACCACTAGCTCAATCAATCTGAAGGCTAAGAATTTCATCAGATAGTATAATAATCCACTCAAGATAGTTGGTGACTGGATCATTCCAGCCTTTACTGATGTGCAAACTCCCTTCAGTTTTACGTAAATGTATGTGCACACTTCAAGACATTGACACTTTTTAAGAATACAGGCCAGATACGTTGTAAATCATACTTAATTTGTGAGGACTTGGATTATCCAGTTATGGTAAGATGCGACGGCAGTGGCTCTTCTCAGTGCATCATATCAAGAAAAGTATATGCTGTCACTTTATCCTGTCACTGAGAGTGTTAATATCAATTTTTTGTGATAAAGGAACATCTTTTGGGGAGACAGAAGAGATGGCCCAGTGGTTAAGAGCACTTGCTACTCCTTCAGAAAGAGGACTTGAGTTCAGTTCTCAGCACTCACATGGTAGTTCACAATAATCTGTAACTCCAGTTTCTGGGGATTCAAAGCCCTCTCCTGGCTTCCATTGGGTATCTGCATGCACATGATGCATATAAACTCACACAGGTACACATATACATAAATAAAAATAAATAAATCTTCTTGTTGATCTTCCAGCTAATTGCTGCCTTTACCACCAGCATTCTGTGAGTTCAAGGCCAGTCTGGTCCTCATATGGAGTTCTAGGCCAGCTAGGGCTACATAGTGAAAACTTGTCTCAAAAAAATAAAAAATAAAAGATCTTCCAATTGATTCTCTGTTACACTATTTTTTTTTGTAGTTAACACATGTCTTATAGAGAACCAAGGTGAGATTATGTGGTTATCTGCTACTTCTCAAATGTCTATTCAGTAACATTAGTGTCTTTGACCATTCCTACCTGAATGGATTATTATGATTGACAAAGGGTGCTTGTCAAATCCCATCACCTTTTTCTCCATTTATTAGTTGGATTTCTTCAGTAAGGAAGCAGTGACACAAGAATATTGGGGTGTCTTTAAGTTTCAAGAAGGCCCTTCCTCTCTCCCAGAAGGGCTTTAACTCAGGAGTTAGGATGGTAGGTTCTGGTCTCCTGAATTTGTAGAATGAAATTCTTGGGCCATGGAGGGTGTTTTAGTCATTGTTCTATTGCTGTGATGAGACACCTTAACCAAGACAACTCTTAAAAAAGAAAGCCATTAACTGGGGTCTTGCTTACAGTTTCAGAAGTTAGTCTGTTATCATCATGGTGGGGAGCATGGTGGCAGACACAGTGCTGGAAAAGTAGTTGAGAGCTGTAGGGAGACTTTTCTGTCTATTCTGCTGGTCAGCTCTGTCCCATCAGCCACTCCCAAATAACCACACAGAGACTTAATATTAATTATAAATACTCAGCTGATAGCATAGGCTTGGTTTTGGCTAGCTCTTATAACTTAACTCATTTCTATTACTCTGTGTGCTGCCCCAAGGCTCATTTAACTCACGTTCGTACTTCCTATCCTGGTGGCTCTGTGTCACATGGCGTCTCCTGACTCCACCCTTCGTCCCAGCAACCTCTCAGTTTGCTCTCCCACCTAACCTTATCCTGCCTAGCTATAGCCAGTCAGCTTCTTTATTAAACAAATCATAGTGACATCTATTCACATAACGTAAAGGAATATTGCACAGAGAGCTCATCCTGATCTGCAGGTGGAGAGAGAAATAGTGGGCCTAGTGTGGGCTTTGAAACCTCAAAGTCCACCCCCAGTGACACACTTCTTCGATCAAGACCACATCTCCTAATCCTTCTGAACCTTTCAAAAAGTGCTGCTCTCTGGTAACTAAGCATTCGAATATATGAGCCTATGAGGCCATTCTTATTCAAACCTCCACAGAGAAGTTTATTATAGATTCACAGATGGGCACCTAGGAGGAGAGAAGGGAGCACTAAGTACAGTAGGAGTGAGCCTGAGGAAATGGGATACCATCAGACTCTAGTGTAGGGTCTTTCTTAAGGAGTTATGGCAGAAAGTGGGTGGGGCACAAGGAGGGGGTGAGCTGGTTGTTCCAGTCAGCCCAAGCCAAGGTTTTCAGGTGCCTCCTCTCAGTTTCATTCATGTACTCAGCTTCAGATTCCATGCAGAGGTGATCATTTAGGAGAAGCGATAACAAGGAAGCAGGAAGCAGAACTCTCTCTTGACCTCCTGCAAGGACATTCCTCCTGAAACAGCTTTGGGGTCCCAGCCCACAGTCGCTATCTCCTGTCCTCATCAGCATCTTCCTTTCTCACCATTCATTCACTTACTTGTGTTAGTGGGCTCAGGTGCTCTGACTTCATTCAGTGTTTGTAGAATAAATCCTCCTTAACCAAGACTTCCCCTTCTGTGGTGTCGGTTACCCTGAGACAACCTTAATCTGATAATACTAGATGAAAGTGTGTGTGTGTGTGTGTGTGTGTGTGTGTGTGTGTGTGTGTGTGTGTGTGTGTGTGTTTTAAAATCTGCACCACTGTAGTATTCTGAACTCTTATGCATCTTATGCAGAAAATAAGTCATCTCTTTGGCCAGTGTATTCACATATGTATGCTACCCTCCATCAGTCATTCAGTTGTTGTGGAATATTAGTTTAAGATGTTTTATGTTCATTTATACTGTGGAATATTTGTTTAATGATGCATTCTTTTATGTTGTATTTGTTTAACTCTGTAAAGCTGTGTTACTTTGTCTGCCTAAAACATCTGATGGTCTGTAAAGAGCTGAACAGCCAATAGCTAGGCAGGAGAGGGATAGGCAGGGCTACCAGGTATGGAGAAGAAATAGGAGAAGAAATCTAGAGAGAAGAGGGGTGAGGAGTAAGAAAAGGAGGGGAGGAGGGTGCCAGGGATCAGTCACACAGCTACACAATCAGCCATGGAGTAAGAAGGAAAGAAAGATATATAGAACAAAAAAAAGGTAAAAGCCTTGAGGAAAATGTAGCTAAAGAGAAACGGGATAATTTAAGTTAGAAAAGCTGGCTAGAAACAAGCCAAGCTAATGCTGGGCAACCATAAGTAAGAATAAGTCACTGTATTTATTTGGGAGCTGGGTGGTGGATCCCCGAAGTGTAAAAAAAAAACAAACTACATTTAGTAGCCATGTCAGTTACCAAACTGTGATGAGAAAGTTTGTGAATTCAAGTCACCCTCGTTTTAGTGAATGATGGTCCTACAAAAGTATCCATGCAGCTGGGCATTTTAGCACATGCTTTAATTCTAGCACTTGGGAGGCAGAGGCAGGCAAATCTCTGAGTTTGAGGCCAGCCTGGTCTATATAACTAGTTCCAGGACAGCAAGGGCTACACAGGGAATCCTGTCTTGGAAAAAAAAAAATGAGTAGCAGTGCTGGCAGTTAGGGTATGCCCAAGGTGCTTTCTTTAAGGTAATTGAACAAAGAGATAGAGACTGGAGAGACCACACTCACGTGGCTTTTATTACAGTAGATTAGCATAACTCCTCTTTTTATTATTGGTTATTATTGTTTCATCTCATTTGCCTACTTTATAAATTGAATTTCACTATATAAATATATCCCATGTGTATGCTATAAGGAGAAAGCACAATATATGTAGGATTTGGTAGTATCCATTGTTTTAGTCATCTCTAGGGTCCTACAACACATCCCTGTGGGTAAGGGGGAGAAGGATTATAGTCTGACACTACCATTATTTATTTTCATTGTCAATTTGTCATAGATTTGAGTAGCAAGACTGAGAGAAAATGATTTGGGGATAGACAAGGACCTAAGCTGTTTCTTAGGCTTTTTTTATTTGTTGTTAGTTGTTTGTTTTATAGTCTTGGTGATGGACCCAAGGTCTCTTAATCATAAAGCTAGTGTTCTACCACTGAGCTATATCCTTGGTCCACTAAATGCTTTCATTTTTAAGACTTACTTTTATTATTTTTAATTGTGTGTATCTCTATCTGAAGAAGCAGGAGGAATCAGATCCTCCTGGAGCTGATGTTCCCAGGAGGTTATGGGCCACCCATGGTGGATGCTGGAAGTGAACTCAGGTCCTCTGGAAGAGCAGTACATGTCTAACCCCTAAGCAATCTTTCCAGCCCAAACTAAACTCTTTCTTAATGTCACAGAATGTGCTCCTACAGGCCAACAGGAAATTAGTGTGATGGCAGCCCTCTGTACCATACCACTGACTTGCTAGTTGTTTGTAGGTACATTTTACATAGAAGTGCTCCTGAGAGAGATGGGAAGGGAACTCTGTTATCTTCCCTCTGATGCTTAATGAAAACACATCCTGTGGACTGGAGTAATCTCAACTACAGCCTGATTCATGGATAAGGCAGGTACAGGGAGGCAGTTTGCTCTGAGATCTGATACTGGAAATGAAAGGGTACTTAATGGATCTCTGGACCAGTGATCTAGACTCAGCCCTGAGACTTGTGTCTTTAGGAATCAATGATAGTCCAGTCACCCAGCCCTGAAGTCATCCCTTGAGGACAAAACATGGCTGTTCATCCTCCTGCACATTTTAGAACCAGACCCTTTTCCACGTGGCTCCTGAATGCAAGCATAAAAAGGAAAGGTGAGGAAGTAGAGCTAGGCCCAGGGAGCCAAGTCACTGCATATTCTGAAGGTCGTGAGGTTTCTGGGGAAGGTGCTAGAGCAAAGAGAGGTGTAATAGAAGCTAAATGATAAATAAAATCACCTGGAACAATCTGGAAATGTCTCAGGGAGGCTGGATCCTCTAAGCAGAGAGCTCTGAGCTATTGCTCTTTGAGCAATGTATATACAGGCTGTGTGTGCAGAGAGCTTTAGGATTATGTTCTCTGAATGACTGACTGGCCACAATTGTCAGCCTTCAGTCAGAGGGCAGGAGAACTAAAGCTGTCTCCCAAAATTCAGGTTCCCAGAGCCTATGGCCAACATCCAAATCTGCAAGAAGACTTTACAAGGACAGCAGTCAGCACACCATGTTCAATGCTTTCTGCACATATGTCCTTTTCTTCTAGCTGCTTTTTAACACTGTCTCATGATTACTGTTTGTGCAACTAGCTTGTGATGGTCCTTGGTGGAAGTTTTGGGTATGGGAAGTTTCTATCACTTTTTTTTATTTCTCTTTAATTTAAATTGATGATGATGATGATGGTGATGATGATGATGATGATGATGATGATGATGATAGGGGCACTCATGTGTGCCTGGGTGTACATGTGGAAGTCAGGGGACAACTTTCAGGAGTCCATTCTTTCCCTACAAGTGGGTTCCAGGACTGAACTCAGGTCATCAGACTTGCCTAATGAGTGTTTCTACTCACTGAGTCATCTTGCTGGTGCTTCTCTGATACTGTTGTTGTTTGAGTTTTTGGTAAAAGGTAGGCTATCTGTAGGTTGCCACAGGCTGACCTCAATGACCAGAGCTCAAGAGATCCTCCTACCTCAGCATCCCAAGTAGCTACAGATGTGTACCACTATACCTAGCTCTCTAAACATATTTTGTATATTGAATTTGTTTTTATTTCATGTGTATGTATGTTTTGCCTGCATATAGATCTAATGTCCCACCAGAGTAGAGTGTCCTCAGAGGCCAGAAGAGGGCATTGGATCCTCCCCTGGAACCGAAGTTACAGCTACTGTGAGCTGCCATGCAGGTGCTGGGAACCAAACTCAGACCCTCTGGAAGCAGCCCATGCTCTTAACCACTATAGCTCTCTAAATTTAAAAATAATAATAAAATAAAGTAAAATAAAAACTCACTCTCTTTCCTTTTTCAGCTCCTCAGATTGCATTTATCTTAAGCTCAAAGTTGTCTCATAGTCACTGAAACTTCATTTGGAGGCTTTTTCTCATATATTTCATTTAGGTGATATCTTTGCTGGGTCTTAAAGAATCTCTTTGGCTGTTCACTTTATCTAGGTATCCCAGACATTATAGCTTTCATTTCTAGAAACTGAATTTGTATCTCTTCTATGACATTTTGATACCTTTATTGATGAATAACTGAGATATTTCAAAATGTCATATACTAAAGTGTAAGATTTGGTAGAGTATTATGTTGACACCAACTAACAACCACAATCAATGTAATGAATGTATTCTTTATGCTCCAAAGTTATTTTTCTTAACACTTTTCCATGTTCACTCTGCTATTCTCTTCTTCTTTCCTTATGGATAGTCACTTTCTGAGCCACTTGATAGTAAAATATACCTATTATGTCCCTTGGTCCCAAATGCTTCAGTGTGGCTTTTCTGGGAGCAAAGACACCCACTTCTCTCCTGACCTAACCCTGTCTTTAATTATCAACTGCTTCTGCCAGATGTGTACAACCTACAGCCCATGGGCAGCATGTGCCCCAGAGTAACCCAGATATAGCCCAAGGCAAAATTATAAACCTTTTGATACTTGATCACACAATTCTCAAGTGTGAATTTCATCGATGACAACAACAATATCATGTTCTAATCAAAAGATTAGATGTGCCACCTAACAGTTCCTTTTCATAATCTTATCATTTCCAGAATGTTGTTTAAATAGAATTGAACAGTATGCCATTTGGGGAACTGGCTTTTCTCACTCAGTTCATTCAGTGGAATTTCTCTTTTTTATTTGTTAACAGTATTCTATGGTATGGACATACCAAAGTCTGCGTAAGCACTTGGTGATTTCAGTATATCTAAACTGTCTTCACTTGAGCTTTATCCTGGCTAGTTTTATGTCAACTTGACACAAGCTAGAGTTTTCTGAAAGGAATGAACCTCAACTAAGAAAACACCTCTATAAGATCCGGCTGTAGGCATGCCTGTAGGACATTTTCTTAATTTGTGATTGATGGGGTTTTGGCCCAACCCACTGTGGGTGGTGCCACCCTGAGCTGGCAGTCCTGGGTTCTATAAGAAAGCAGGCTGAGCAAGCCATGAGGAGCAAGCTAGTAAGCAGCACTCTTCCGTGGCCTCTGTATCAGCTCCTGCCTCCAAGTTCCTTCCCTGTTTGAGTTCCTGCCTTGACTTCCCTCAGCGATGGACTGCTACCTGAAAGTATAAGCTGAAATAAACACTTTCCTTCACAAGTTGCTTTGGTCACAGTGTTTCATCACAGCAATAGAAATCCTAACTAAGACAAGTTCTTAGGCTATATGATTGCTTCTGTATAGGTTTGGGGGTGAACATAAATCTTCATTTTCATAAGAGAAATGCTTAGAAGTAGGAGTGCTGTGTGGTTCAGTGTGTAATACTGGCTGGCCTGTAACTCACAGAGATCCACCTACCTCTGCTTTATATGTGCTGAGATTAAAAGGTACACCACCATGCCCATGTGAAATTCTTTCATGTGTTGTAAGTACTAGTCTTTTTCCAGTGTGTACTCTTTTACTCAGTTTCTCACACTATGTTGTCAACTTTGATCAACCTGTGCAGATCTGTGTCTGTGAGACATGAGATCTGAGGACCTGAAATGGGTCAGGACTACAGACTAATGCTGTAGATAACTTTATTTCAGTTTCAGTGTATGGATGTAACAAAGAAAGCAATAATACAAGGAAGGTTGTTTGAGTTCAGAAAAACGTGATCAGAACATGTAAATAAACATCAGTAAGCACATAGTAAATATTAACAGAGCAGCCCTTTCCCAAAACTTTCTCAGAACAGACTAATTTTAACACAATTGCCTGGTACCTACTACAGATTATATCTGGGAAAGAACAAAAGCAGGGCCAAGGCCATTTCCAGATTCAGGGCACACTGAGGACAACACTCCACACATTCTCTCATCAGACTGGGTCCTATAGCTGTGTTCTGACATCCAATAAGAATAAAATGTCTTATAAATTGAGTGTAAATGTTTGTTGAATGAAGCACAAATCACATCCAAGAACAATCCAGGGAACAAAATACACCTGAGGTAAAAGGCCCTCTGCCTTTTTCCCTGGAGCCTCCCTCATAGTTCCCCAAGGCATTGCTCACCATGCATCATTCTTTCGACCGTGATCCAACACTATGTTGTTGTTTATTTTTTCTACTCTTTTCTCTTTACTCTTTTGGGGGGTCCCACCACCCAGCTCCCAAATAAATGCACACATGGAGGCTTATTCTTAATTACAAAAGCCCAGCCTTAGCTTGGATTGTTTTTTGCCAGCTTTTCTTGACTTAATTTATCCCATCTACCTTTTGCCTCTGGGCTTTTTCTTATTTTTTCTTCTATGTATCTTACTTTCACTCTTACTCTGCAGCTGGCTGTGTGGCTGGGAGGCTGGCTGGTTCCTAGCGTCCTCCTCTCCTTGTTCTCTTGCTCTTCCTTCTCCTCCCAGATTTCTCCTTCTATTTATTCTCTCTGCCTGCCAGCCCATTCTATCCTTTTTCCTGCCTTGCTATTGGCCATTCAGCTCTTTATTAGACTATCAGGTGTTTTAGACAGGCACAGTAACACAGCTTCACAAAGTTAAACACATGCAACATAAACAAATGCAACACATCTTTGCATCATTAAACAAATGTTCCATAGTACAAACAAATATAACACACCTTAAAATAATATTCCACAACACTGTGTAGATTTATTCATTTTTATTTTGTGTGTATGGGGTTTTCTTGCTTGTACATCTGTGCACCATGCACATGCAGTATCTGTAGAAGCCAGAGAGGGTGTCAGATCTTAAGGAACTGGAATTATAGCACGCTACCATGTGGGTACTGGGAACCCAACCCTGGTCCTCTGTGTGAACAAGTGCTCTTACCTCTGAGCCTTCTCTCTAGCCCCACCCTAATTGCTTCTTTTTTTTTTTTTTGGTTTTTCGAGACAGGGTTTCTCTGTGTAGTTTTGCGCCTTTCCTGGAACTCACTTTGTAGACCAGGCTGGCCTCGAACTCACAGAGATCCACCTGCCTCTGCCTCCCAAGTGCTGGGATTAAAGGCGTGCGCCATCACCGCCCGGCCCTAATTGCTTCTTAACAGTTTACATTTCATGTTTGTTTTTTTTATGAATGATTATAATGGTATTGCATTCATTTTTATTTATTATTATTATTAGTGTTTTTATTTATTTATTATAGTGTGTATGTGAGTGTATGTGTGTGGGGTGTTGTATGTGTGTGTGTGCTCACAAATGCTCGTGAATTCAGAGGAGAACTCTAAAGAGTCAGCTCTCTTCTTCAACCTTCTCTCACCAAGTACCAGAAAGCCATCCTAGGATGCTCATAAAAGCAGTGAAAAGTCTGAAAGAAGCAGTGAAGATTCTGAGGAGGAGCTTGCATTTGTTCAAAGAGCCTTGACCTCCTGGACTGATAGAGAGGGAACTATTCACATGGAAGCCTATTATATACTAACCCTATGCTAGAAAAACAAGGTCTTTGTATTAAGCCAGGTCTGAAAATAAAGCCAACAAGAATAGAAGCTTGAAAAAGAAACACAGAGGGACCAATGTGAGTCCCCCATATCCAACCATGACTGAAACTACTGAGCATTTCAATAATGTAAGCCAATAAATCCCCCTTTTCTGGTTATCTTCTCCTTCTCCTCCTCCTCCTCCTCCTCCTCCTCCTCCTCTTCTCCTTCTTTTTTTTTTTTTTTGAGTCAGGGTTTCTCTGTGTAACCCTGGCTGTCCTGGAACTCACTCTGTAGACCAGGCTGGCCTCGAACTCACAGAGATCCTCCTGCCCTTGAACTCACAGAGATCCATCTGCCTCCCACTTCTGGATCAAAGGTGTGTGCCACCACTGCCCAGCATTCTGGTTAACTATTTTAAATTGGGTTTTTATCACTTAAGCCAGAAAACATGATGGCTAGTGCATCCAGGAATTAAACAACAAAAATGAAATATATTTATAAGGTTCTTAAATGCTTCCAATAGAAACCTAAATCAGAGAAGGCATTCCAGAAAAACAAATTATTGTCTTTTGGTAAAACTCACTGCCTATCTTTTTGTGCGGTGGGTGAGGACTGAGGAGAATGAGGCTGTACTACATCATTTTCATTGTTATTTGCATTTCTACTTTGGGAATCAATTCAGCAAATTTGTGTCAGGTGTTTTTGCACCTCAGCATCTTGACACCTGTAAGAGCAATAATTAAACGCCAATCTTCTACTCGGTGCAGAGGGGAAGAGAGCAGAAACGGGGAAAAAACTACACCGAGCAAAGACACTGTCAGTCTGGCCTCTAACCATTTGATCACTGAGAAGTCTGAGTATGAGATAAGCTGCCTGTCTCTTCCTGGTCTCTCACCACTGCAGCATTTTAAAGCACTCACTCTGTTCTGGAATGGAAAGTTAGTCAGTTAGGATAAGGTCCTAAGTCCTAGCAAAACACACATGGGCACAGTAATGTGGTTTGACAGTTTCGTGGGATTCACAGCCCTAGTCACAAGTCTGTCTCTAATCACTCGCCGTCTACAGTGATTAGGGTACCAGCTTTTGCTCCGACAAATGGACAGCTCACTGTTCACATGGAAGCCAACTATACTAGTGCTATGCTAGAAAAACAGGGTCCTGGTATTAAACCATGTTCTGGACATTGTAAATTTACTTACTGGTCTAAGTTCTCCACAACAAATCAGAAGAAACTGGGTCCCCTCCTGTTTAGGAATAGTATCTACTTTTTCTTTGAGAACCGTTTGTAACTTTTATTTATTTTCATTTTATGTGTTTTTAAGAGCTCTCCTGTGGCAGTCAAAGAACAACATGCATGAATAAGTTTTCTGTTTCCACCATGTGGGCTCCTGGTGTCAAACACATACACACTGCCTTGGTGTAAAGTGCCTTAATCTACTGACCCAATTCTCCGGTTTTGTAAACATTTAAAGGAAAATTTGTGTGTGGGGGGGGGGGAGGAGTGGGCAAGATGTAATGATTTGGTGAGAAAACAAATTTACAGCTCGTCTTACAAATGTATGTTCTTGTACTTCACCTCACAGGGCTAATATCCAGACATAGATGTTAAATTATAAATAAATACTACTATTAATCTTAACGGCTCTGAGTTGGGCAAAGAGGGGAATGTCTTGAAAATAACAGAAAATAAATAATTCTGAGAAAAAAACACTGCCTTAAAAATCAGAAGACTTGGGGGTAAAAAGAGAGCAGGGGTACTATTAGATGACCAGGAAGGCTGGAGAAAGCAGATAGGACCCATGAGTTTGTGAAAGAGAATACAAAACTAATTGTTTTTCTAATGTCTGACATGGAATTTTTAGGGGGTTTTGGTTTTTGTTTTGTTTTGTTTTTTGCATGTGGTAGATAAGTGCATAAAAATGTAACTCATAGAGAACCTGTAAAATCCAAAGTGAAGCTCCACAGATTCAAAACGGCTGTCCTATTTTCATAAAAGTTCAGGGAGCTGAAAACACTTTGGGTCAGGGAAGGTGTTTGAATGACTACGTCAATCTAGTTGCCTAGCATTTTTTACTTGCAATTGCTTTGCAGAAACGTAATTTTTTATTGAAAAATGATCAGAAGACTTGGGAAATGATATGTTAAGAGAGATTTCTAGACAAAAATCGGTACCAAGACCGCGCTCAGCAAGTTTTATTCGATGCGCTCGACGCTCTTTCGCCGGCGCGACAGCCCCGCTGCAGTAGGAGTCTGCGCTCTGGGCTCGACTGAGGCTCCCTGGTCGCTCGCGCTTTTCTCTCCTTCTCCAAGATGGCGGCGGTCGGCGGCGCTGAGGCGGGATCCGAGAGAGCCGAGTGAAGGTAGCGGCGAGCGGAGCCCCCACCAGACCGGGCCGGACCCCCACCCCGGGGCGGCAACGGCCCCGCCCGGCCTCCACCCACTGCTCTGGCCCCGCGACACCGTCCCGGAGGCACCTCAGGCCCGCTACGGCCTAGCTCGGGGGCCAAGCCGGGGACTGGAGTAGCGGCCGCAGCCGCCCCGGCGTAGGGGCTGGAGCGGGCCGCAGGAGGAAGGCGGCGGGAGCTGTTCAAACGGGGAAGGCGGGAAAGCTGCGGGGCCGGGAGGGGGCGTGCGGCCGCCCCAGGGACCCGCGGCCCGCGCCGCCCCTCCCCCTGCGCCGCCGTCTGGGCGCTCCGGGGCGCCCGAGGCCGTCGGGACGCGGGAACCCGGGTCGGGCGGAGCGCGGCTGGGGACCCGGGGCGCGGGCTGTCTGGGGCTGTCAGGAGGAGAGGTCCCGGGGCGGACGGGAGGGCTGGGCGCGCGGCGAGCCGGAGAGGATGCGGGCAGCTCCCTGCGCTGCGCACAGCTTTGTTGAACTAGCTGTTGCAGCAGACCTGCCCGGGGGTATCACAGAGTGGACCCCGGGAACGGTGGTCTTGGGGGCTGTGCGGATAAACAATCTCGTACTGTGTGTGTTCTTTGCGTGCAACCCAATTTGAACATGCCTTCTTAGTTGGAGTCTCCTCCACACAGGCCCATTTCTCCCTCCAGAACCACTACTTGTAGATTCACTTTATTTTATATCATAAAGAAGAGATGTCTATCACGCACCCTGTCCCTATTTCTAAGCTGCTGGCCGATTCTATTCCCTCGTAGCAAAGTGAATTTTAAAAACTGCATCCGAAGTAAAGCCTGTTGATCGTACATGGCTTGTCGAAATTTGGATCACTGGTCTCGTGGAACTGTGTTGTCAGCCAATCTGTGCAGTGGTCGTAGTTCTGCTTAATTGCATTGCAATGAGAAGATTCAGTGCGCATTCCTGGCTGTGGAGATCTCTGCGGGTTCCAAAGCTGGCAGGGACTGGGAGTGCTGCATAGGTAGGTCCTTGTAAAAGGGTGTGGCAAGAACTCCGAGAGATTCGAGATGGAAGGAAACCCACTGAAATAAGAAGAATTCACCTGCACTATACTAGAAGTAGCAACAAAATTTCAGAAACTGCAAAACAGCTGGATGTGTTTCTTCCTTTTGCCTGCACGGACTGGCAATCTTGAGTTCATGAAAACAACCTTGGAGGAAACTCCCTCCTGGAGGAGACCTTCCTTGCCCAGTTTACTGGGTGGATTTTCTTTATTAATTTTCAATTCTGTATTTTCTGGGATGATGATAATCGTTAGTGATTGCTGGAACTGAGATTACCTCCAGAAAATCATTTTCTGAAACTTTTTTTTAAATAGTTACTTTGAGTTTCCAAAATAACAAAATATGACCTCTGAAGATTTTAAGTTTTTTCATAATTACTTGGTTATCCGAAAAGCTTGTGCCTGAAGGTTGACTTGCAGTTTTACTTCCAAGTGGAGCAACAGCCTGCTTCTTTTTCATATCCTGAAGAAAAGCCTCAGAAGAGCCAATTCACAATTTTCAAATTTCCTAAGCATTCACTTTTTATAATGGCATAAACAGTATTAAATAACGAACTTTTATTTCTACTCTGTTGTCATTTCTCTGCACACTAGGACAAACACTGGATTGAAAATCATCCTGCCTCGTGAAGTTGACAACATCGAATTTTGTAAACTCCAAAATTATGGAATTCAGGAGAATGGGTTTTAGCACCTGTTTTATGTTTGCCAACATTTAATGTAGCTGTTTTCTGATGTGAAAAATCAAACCTAAACTTTTTTCATCTTCATTAACCCTCCCAATTTGCTTTCTACCCCTGAACCTCAAGTTTATCTTGGCTCATATTTGAGACTTGGAAGGAATATTGGGTTCATCTAATCTTGTATAAATGTTGCCTGAACTCTGCTTCCTTTCATACTGCTTGAGACATTTTCCCTCTGGCACTGTCTTTCTCTTATGAGTCAGCCACCGCTGAACCCTTAGCCACGATTCAGCGCCCATCAGTCTACACAGCCTGTGTTCATGGTATTTCTCAAGTTCTAGACTACCTCACATATTGGTGAATTGGACTATAAGCATTTGGTATTGTAACCTGTAAAACGTTCTTCACTATTTTTGAGAAAATTCCAGTAGTAGCAGGCCTAATCCTAATACATAAAGCCAGCACGTCTGTGTTGACCTGCCTTTGGGAGCATTTCCTAGTTTTATGTTCCTTTTCACACCTTTTTAAAATCTAGTTTTTCACAGCAGTCAAAAAATAACTTTCATGTATAGTAAAAAGTTCAGCCCTTACCCCCATAAACCATTCCTTAATTCTATTTCATATTAGTTTTAATGTTCTCAAGGGGAAAGCCTGCTTATGAGTCTCGGGGCCTGCCTTTTTACATTTGAAAGTATGTTGATGATGACCAGGGACTGATGGCTGAATTATAAGACTAAATAAGAGTGTAGTTGGAATTTGCGGGCAGAGAGCATTATTTCTCATGAATTTTATGCCAAAATTTATCTGGCGTGAAAAGCCTGAAACTGCAATTAAAGCTATTCTATTTGGTATCAACCTGTGAAAGCCAAAGTGACCTGTATGACTTCCTAGTAAACTCATCGTTTTGTGCTAGTTGGAAGACTGCCTTTGTTTTGTTTGAGACAGGGTGTCTCTAAATAGTCCTGGCTGCCCTGGAACTCACTCTGTAGACCAGGCTGGCTTCAAATGCACAGATCCACTTGCCTCCCTTCTGAGTGCTGGAATTAAAGGCATGTGCCACCTGGTGAAAATTGCCGTTTTAAAATGAATGAGTATCATTCCCAGTGACCCACCTTCACTCCCTTTTACATCAGCACCAATGAGTGGGAAGTGAAGAACAGTTTCTAATTAAAAAACTTTAGTAATTAAGTGCTGGAACAGGAAAAACTGATTACATGATATATGTATATATGTCTCCTCACATTCTTATATGAGGCCTGACCCTGTATTCTCACCCTTTATTTCATGAAAAGGCCCTTTGAGCAAGCAGTGTGCCAGCTCTCTTTAAATAATCCGGTTCGGGCTGGAGAGAGATGGCTTAGAGGTTAAGAGCACCGACTGCTCTTCCAGAGGTCCTGAGTTCAATTCCCAGCACCCACATGGTGGCTCACAACCATCTGTAATGAGATCTGGTACCCTGTTCTGTATACATAATAAATAAATAAATCTTTAAAAAAAATTAAATAATCCAGTTCATGTGGTTTATTTACTTCACTCTAGCTTCCCTTACCTGGAGCAATTCATTCTTCCTTTGACATTTTGTATTTCTTAGACTTAGAAAACCTTGGCAATGCTTTTCTTCTTTGTGTTTTCTACTTTGGCCTACCTGTGCATTGTATTTATGTGGCTTTAAAAAAAAATTCTTGTTGTTTTGTTTTTGAGACAGGGTGGTCTCACTTTGGAGCCCTGGTTGGCCTGGAACTCATGTAGACCAGACTGGCCTTGAACTTACAGAGAACCGCCTGACTTTGCCTCCCAAGTGCTGGGTTTAAAGGCATTTACCACCATGCCTCACTAAATAAAAATTCTGAACTGTTAAATTTTGAAACCTTCCTCTGTTAATCCAGTGAATGTTTTCTTCCCCAAAAAATATATGCTGTTTTCTCCATACCTATCTGAGAGGATTGATAATGTATAATCCCAAATAATGAGTAATCCTAAGTCCATTTATAATAATGAATGTAAAAAAATTAAATTACCAATTAGATTAATTTCTAAGCATTTGACTAACTGAATGAAAACATTTTCAAAATAGTTATTTTAAATATTCTGCAAAAAAGTGAGTTCTGGGCCAACCAGAGCTACATAGTGAGACCCTGTCTCAAACAAAGAAAAAAGAAAAGTTCTGCAAGGATTTTCTGTCCTTAAGATAATTTAAGGATTTCACTTTATAGTGCAAGATGTAACTCTGTCACCTTCAAAGTCAATATGGACATCTGAACTTGAATGCCCCAAAATGCTTTATGGCAGTGGTTCTCAACCTTCCTAATGCTTCGACCCTTTAATACAGTTCCTCATGTTTTGATGAAATAATTTTATAGCCATAAAATTATTTTCATTGCTACTTCATAACTAATTTTGCTACTGTTATGAATCGTAATGTAAACATCTGTGTTTTCCGATGGTCTTGGGTGACCCCTGTGAAAGAGTCGTTTAACCCTACAAAGAGGTCATGACCCACAGGTTAAGAACCACTGCTTTGCCGGGCAGTGGTGGTGCACGCCTTTCATCCTAGCACTCGGGAGGCAGAGCCAGGCGGATCGCTGTGAGTTCAAGGCCAGCCTGGTCTACAGAGCGAGTTCCAGGAAAGGCGCAAAGCTACACAGAGAAACCCTGTCTTGAAAAACCAAAAAAAAAAAAAAAAAAAAAAAAAAAAAAGAACCACTGCTTTACCAGGCATGATAGCACATGCCTTTCATCCCAGCACTCAGGAGACAGAGGCAGGAGGATCTCTTAAGTTCAAGGCCAGCCTGGTCTACAAAGAGAGTTCCAGAACAGCCAGGACTGTTACACAGAGAAACCCTGTCTCCAAAAGCCTAAAAAAAACAAAACAAAAACAAAGAACTATTGTGTTAAATGCTACAATACTTATAACTATGTAAGGTGATGCATGCTTTTAATGCCAGTGCTCAAGAGGCAGAGGCCAGTGAATCTCTGTAAATTCCAAACCAGTCTGGTTTACATAGTTCTAGGGCTAGCCAGGGTTACATAAGGACACACTGTCTCAAAAAACAAAACCCAGTACTTAGAACTTTTAAATTATAGAACTTATAAATTAGTGAAAATCATAATTTCATCATCAATGGATAAATGGCAATTTTCCATACTTCTTTCTAGCCTTTTAAAAAAAAACTTGTTAGTGTTGGAAGTTTCCATATAGCCGACAAATTTGAGAAGTATGTCCATTTTCGTACTTCAGTGAATTTGAACAAGTTCATAAAGCCCAGCAGAATGCAAAGCTTTAGAATTATTAGTATCTGAATACATTCTGTTTAAATTATGGCACAGCAAATTCTATGCCTCACCAGTCTCATCAGTAGGATTTTGTGGTCTTCCGGTATTTGGTGTACTCTGTCCTCTGCATCTGGCTTTATCTGTGCATTCTGTGACCGTGATTGAACCCATGCCTCTGACTTAATGTCAGTTTCTACCCTGTCTCGGTGTCATTAGTCCTGTTGGCATTCCAGAAATTCTCACTAATTTTGGAAGTTTTTTTTAGTCTAAGAAGTATTTTATATATTTCTTCAAATGTCAACTTTAATACATGAATTAAATCCAGTTAAGCTTAGCATCCTCCCTGCAAGTTCAACTCCAATATATGTACAGAGTGAGGAGGTGACAAGATACTCCTGTGTTCCTTCCAATCAGCCCTTGGATTACTTGGAATTTCTACCTGGAAGGTTGCTTCTCCACAGTGATTTCACATTACAGGAAGGTTTTCCTTCTTTGTTTCTCAGACCTGGTCCTGTAGACGGGAAGGAGCCTGGACACAGTGACACAACACATTCTCAAAGGCCCTGCAGGACCACCATGGCTTATGATGACTCCATGAAGAAAGAAGGTATGACCCCTTACTCAGAAGCATTCCAAAGGGCATAACCTCTTCATTCCCTGCAGTCCATGGATGTAGAGACCAAGACTGGGCACCACAGCCTAGACCAAGTGATGCTCCAGAATACTGTATGAGACACAGCCTCCATCATTCCCAGACTGGGCCTATGGAAATGAAAACCAGGACAGGGGTTCCTACACCAGAGTCTGAAATAAGAGCCTTTTAGTTTATTGGGGTGATCCCCACAGCACTCTTAGTCCTTTGCCAGCTCCAGTGTGCATGAGTGTGGGACTAGGAATCTCACATTGGACTCCCACAGAGCAGCACAGCACATGAATCCTTACCCTTTTCAGCCTTCCCTCGCAAGTCTGTGTCTACCTGCCAAATCACTACTAAGAAACCATATCTGAGGACGCACATTGGGCATTTGCATAGCATGGAAGCATTGTGTTTTCAGGTTTGATTCTTATGTTTGAAGCCAGGTCATCAGAAGTCGTCTTGGCCCTCTGGGTTTAGCCCTGCATTTCAGTGGACACAGTGCGATGTAACTTTAACTTGGAAATGGGACTGTTTCGTTTAGTTGTTGCTTATGTACTTTAGTCATTTCCATTCCTAAATGAACCTGTGCTTCCCAGATTGCTTTGATGGTGATCACAGCTTTGAGGACATAGGACTTGCAGCCGGCCGAAGCCAAAGAGAAAAGAAGCGGTCTTACAAAGACTTCTTAAGGGAAGAGGAAGAAGTTGCTGCGCAGGTCAGGAGTTCCTCCAAGAAGAAGTCAAAGGTCAGTTCCAGATGTCTTTCAAAGCCAGGATCCCAGGAGAGCAGCTCCAAGCCATTACCTCGCCATCTTATTGCTCGCCAATTCTTCTCCCTCTTTAACCACAGGACAGTGAATTGTTCTTCTTGGGGACGGACACACACAAGAAGAAGAGGAAGCACTCCCCCGATGATTACTACTATGGAGGTGAGAATGGGAATGGGCTGCAGGTGGGATATGCACATCTCTGGTTCTTGGAGTCGGGGTAGGGGAAGGGATCCCAGATATTGCTGACTCAGTGGCCTATTTAACAGGACAGTGGTTCTTGTTCTGAGTGCCGATAAACCAGTGTGAAGGAGGAAAGAGGTGGAGGGCTGGTATTTTGGAGGATTCAGCATAGAAGAACAGTCTTCATTTGTGATACACAAGGTACCAGGTTCCTACTCCCCTGAATCATCCACTTACCTATGCCATTGTTACTTAGCATCCCTTTGCCAAATGCAGTCCTTGGGCCCTCTGCATATCTGTGGAGCATTTCTCAGCCAGCATATATCCACTCACAAAACCCGTTTTCTTAGCTATGCTCTACATGTAGCTGATGAGACTAACCTCTCACTAGAATAAGTTTGTCCTCAGCACAAGAACCAATGACACTCCATCTGCAATCTAATCTAGATTGTAACTACCCTTAATCCCACAGCTCTATTCCAAGTATGCTCTCTCTGTCTCTTGTGAAGACTCAAGGAAGAGAATCAGCTTTAGTGGCAAGAATGGTCTCGAGAGCCAAAGGCTGAATCTACTAAGCCAAGAAGTACACGGGGGTTCTGAATGTTAGGAACCAAAGTGTCTCCCTTTAAAATCACTCCTGTTAGCCTTTTCCTCATGCCAGTTGGGTGTTTTTTGTTGAGAGAGGACACTTGCTAGAAGTTACTTCCGGTCCTGTTGACAGTACTTCTCTTGATTATTTCTAGACATTTCGTCTTTGGAATCATCACAGAAGAAAAAGAAGAAATCCAGCCCGCAATCTGCCGACACAGCAATGGACCTGTTAAAAGCTATCACTTCCCCACTGGCAGCAGGTGCCAAGTCCTCCAAGAAGGCAGGGGAGAAGTCCTCCAGTTCTTCAAGCCATTTGGAGAGCAGAAAGGACCACCACAAGAAGAAAGGCAACGGAAGCAGCGGAGAGCTCTCCTTGGAGGACAGCAGTGCCCACAAACCCAAAAAAATGAAGCCACTCTATGTGAACACGGAGACACTGACGCTTCGTGAGCCTGATGGCTTAAAGATGAAACTTATTCTTTCACCAAAGGAGAAGGGAAGCAGCTCAGTGGGTGAGGAGGCTTTTCAGTACCCTGCCCAACAAGCTTCTCTGAAAAAGTCCTCCAAGAAATTGGCTCGGGATGAGCAAGGTGCTTTACTCCTAGGACATGAGCTACAGAGCCTTCTGAAAACAGCCAGGAAGAAGCACAAGTCATCCTCAGACTCACATTCATCTACTGGCCCAGAAGGCTGTGGGTCTGATGCCTCCCAGCTTCCAGAACCCCACAGTGCTAACCTCGATATTACAGGGCTTGACCCCATTCTAGTAGAATCAGAGTCATCCTCTGGTGGAGAACTGGAAGCCGGTGAGCTGGTGATAGATGATTCTTATCGGGAAATCAAGAAGAAGAAGAAGTCAAAAAAGAGCAAGAAGAAGAAGGACAAGGACAGACACAAGGAGAAGCGGCACTCTCGGACCAAGAGAAGCTCAGGGCTGGCCGCAAGCGCTGCCCGAGAGCATGGTACTGCTCGGGAGCATTTGGTGACACCCAGCCCTGCCCCCGGTATCCCCACCCTGCCACTTCCTGCTCTCCATACAGATGGACATGGAGAGAAAAAAAAGAAAAAAGAAGAGAAGGACAGAGAGAGAGAGAGGGGAGAAAAGGTAAGGAGAAAGTATCTTCATTAAACAGGTTCTTCCTGAGTAGGAAGCAGCCTTGAGCCAACCCACCATTGAGCTCATGGGATGGCGCAAAGAATAAAATGTTACCAGTGGCCAAATTTGTCGGGGGCAAAAGTGGCATCAGTGTAATTATTCCTGGCTTTTTGTTTTCTGTTTTTGTTCTTTTGGGGAGGCTGCCACCCAGCTCCCAAGTAAATCACACATGGGGGCTTATTCCTACTTATAAATGCCCGGCCTTAGCTTGGCTTGTTTCTTGCCAGCTTTCCTTAACCTTAAATTAGCCCCATCTATCTTTTGCCTCTGGGCTTTTACCATTCTCTTACTTCTGTAAATCTTACTCTTACTCCATGGCTTGCTTTGTAATTAGATGGCAGAACCCTTGGAGTCCTCCTCCTTCTCTGGGTACTTTTCTTCCTCCTAGATTTTCCTTCTATATATTCTCTCTGCCTGCCAGCCCTGCCTACCTTTTCTCCTGCCTTGCTATTGGCCATTCAACTCTTTATTAGACCATCAGTTGTTTAGGCAGGCATAGTAACATAGCTTCACATAGTTAAACAAGTGCAACATAAACAGAAGTAGGACACCTTAAAATAATATTCTCCAACACTGGCTTGTCTTAATAGAGCTATTCTCCCAGCCTGTTGATCAAACATCATCATTCTTAAAAGTCCTAGAAGCAGCCGGGCAGTGGTGGCACACGCCTTTAATCCCAGCACTCGGGAGGCAGAGCCAGGCAGATCTCTGTGAGTTCAAGGCCAGCCTGGTCTACAGAGCGAAATCCAGGACAGGCACCAAAACTACGCAGAGAAACCCTGTCTCGAAAAACCAAAAAAAAAAAAAAAAAAAAAGTCCTAGAAGCACCTATACCCCATTTCTTTTCCTTAGCACCCACTCTCTGCCAGGGCAGCTGAGAAATGTGAGAAGGTTTGGGTCATCTTGGAGGGGATGGTCTAAACTAGTAGTGGGTGACTGGTGAAGTTAGTAAAAGGAGCTCACAGCTTTGTAGTAACTGGTGTGGGCTAGTGGGAAGAACATTTCTTCATGTTTGTTTTTTATGTCCATCCAATGTGTCCTCCCTGTTTGAGTGCTTACTGTGTTGGGGTGCAGAGATCAATAGGGTATAGTCTTTCTATTTCATGTATATGTGTATGTGCCTGAATGTGTATATGTGCACTATGTGCATGCAGGAGCCCTCAGAGGTCAGAAAAGGGCCTCAGTCCTCTGGAACTGAAATGATCCATGGTTGTGAACTGCCATGTGGGTACAGGGAACTGAACCTGTGTTCTCTTTTAAGAGCAGCCTGTGTTCTTAGTGGCTGAGTATCACTCTAGCTTGTTCTTGACCTTGGGGAGCTCCCTGTCCACTGGAGAGATAGGAGTGAGAAATCAGTCACCTCACCACCTCAGAAGGTTTCCAACAGATGTATTTTGGGAACTGGTAAAGACAGTCTGACCCTGTTATCAAATTAATACCTATTTTTATTAGGAACTTATAAACTCAGGTAGGTGTGGTGGCCCATTCAGGTAACTCCAACACTCAGGAGGTTGAGGCAGAAGTGCAGAAGACCAGCTTTGGCCACGGGGGGGGGGGGGGGGGGGGGGGGGGGGGGGTGTTGGGGGGGGGGTCCCAAAGATGATATGTAGAGGGTGGAGGGAAAGGATGAGGGGAGGAGATGGTCTGAGGGTGACTTGAGATGGCTGCCAGCACTTTTATTGAAAAAGGAATACACCTTTTAAACTTTAGTTGCACACAGAATTAAATGGGAGAAAGGAGGCATGTGAGCTGGGGTGGCTTGAGATCGGGGGTTGAGGAATCTAGCATTGACCTTGACAATATGTACCAGTCATATGTTAATGGAGGGCCACAAGTTCCCCTTGCCAGATACAAGAATTTGTTTCCCTTTTTAGAAAGCAGGAACCTTCTTCAAGCCCCTGAGGAAATGGGGAATTGTCTAAATTCCTGACCTTGGGAAAGGGACTTTCTAGGGGGATCAGACATTTCATTATAGAATATTGTTTTTTTTTTTTTTTAATGACTTAGTTTATCCAAATAACTAAAGCTTAAAAGTGAGCAAAGACGAAGCTAGATAAACACTATTGTGAACCTGAGTAGACCTTAGGAATTTACAAATCTTAATTATCAAGTATACCTTACTTATCAAGCATATGTTACTCATCTAAATTTTCTATCAGTTTGGTGTTAACTTGTGTGGGTTTAGGCAGAGTTGCCATGCTATATGGTTCCACAGCAGTGGGGATTTTTTCCAAAGATGTATTTTGTTTAGAGAGGATACCATTGTATACATTTTTATCCTTCACTGAAGCCTACACAAAATTTCCCAAAGGGAAAGGCATAAGAGAACTCCCATAACACATAGTGAGAATCATTAAAAATGAAAGTAAAATGTTGCTAGAGAATTATGATCCAAAAAGTTGAAATGATGCAACTTTGTCAAGCAGCAATGATCATTCGGTCCATGCCTCAGGAGGAGGAAAAGTTCAAAGCCAATGTGGGCAAGACCAAAAAGGGAAAAAAAAATTAAAAGCTCAGAAATAAAACATGAAAGTCTTATTATGAAAATATTTCATGAATGAATTACTAGAGCCCTAAAGGGAAAGATTATCAATTTTTCTCTCAATAATAGAAAGTACAAATGATTATGTCATCTAGAAACAGCTATTCTATTCTCTTTGTTTATATTTCTACAAAGTGAAATATATAAAATATGAAAGAAAAGCTACTAAGAAAAGGATAACCAACTATATTTAGAACTTGGGTATCATGTGATGGCATAAAACTATAACCCTAAAATCTGGGAGGCTGAGACAGGGGAATTACAATTTCATGCCCAGACTGGGCTACACAATAAGACTTTTTTTTTTTTTTTTTTTTTTTTTTTTTTTAAAGAAGAAGAAGAAAAAAGAAAGCAAAGAAAACCAGCTGGGCATGGTGGCGCACATCTCTAATCCCAGCATTTGGGAGGCAGAAGCAGGTGTATCTCTGAGTTCCAGGCCAGCCTGGTCTATAGAACCAGTTCCAGGACAGCCAGGGCTACATAGAAAAACCCTGTCTCAAACAAACAAGAGAGAGACAGCGACAGAGAGAGAAGAAACAAAAGGCAGATGTGGTAGCAGGCATTTGAGAAGAAGTCAGGAGAATCAAGTTCAAGGCCAGCATATATTGCATAGCAAGACTCTGTCTCAAAATTTAATATAAAATGAACTGAAAATAATTTGGGGATGGAAGGGCAAGTTGCAAGTTATTTTTGTTGTAAAACGGCACACGGCAGCCTTGGCGGGTTTGAACCAAGGTGTCCCAAGGTGCATGAGGGAAATGGCACAGGCCAGGGGGCGAGGGGGAAGAATTACTCACACATTGCAGACAAGTTTTATTATGAAAGGGGGATGGGAGAGAGGGAAAGAGAAAGCAGAGGTGGTGCAGCCTCGTGGAAGGAGAGAAGGAAAGAGGAAGGAAGAAGAGAGAAAAGGGGGAGGGGTTTTCTCTTAAAGGGGACACTTGTTGGGTGCTGGGATTAAAGGCGTGCGCCACCACCGCCCGGCTTTACTGTGCTTTTAAAAGTGTGTGTGTAAAAGCCATACCTTGAATCCAAGAATCATTGTGGATTCTTGGCAGGATTTTTGTTTGGATATGGCAGGTTTTTGTTTGTTCATTTGCAAATTGTTTCATGAAATCAAGGTTGATATTTGTGTGATTCTATTATCATCAGCCCTGCTGTTCTTGCACTTGAGATGACTCTTCTATCCACTTTAGGAGTGCTGGGATTATAGGTGTGTACCACTGTGGCCAGATTCAGCTTGTATGTCATTAACTTGAGTTGAACATTCATTTTCAAGGTTTTTTCATTCTTTCTTTCTTTTGCTCTAATAATTTATTGAGTGTACTGCAAGGTAGTAGGTCACGCTTTACTGGGATATCACCTACTGACCTTTTTTTTTTTTTTTTTTTTTTTGTCTTTTTCAGATAAAACTTACATAGGGCAAAATGGTCGTTGGGAAAGTAAACCATTTGGTGATTTTTGACAAATGCACTTGACTACACCTTTAAGCTAGACATTACCCTTGTTCCTAAGAGTTCCCTCACCCAGTGCCAAACTCCTTTCCTTGGGGTTGGCGTTTACATTTCCCTGTTCCCTTTCCTGAGTCTGACACCCTCCTTGGTGACTGTCTTGTCAGTGTGTCAGATGAGTGGGTAGATAGATAGAATAGTACTAAAAAGGTAGAATAGGGTCAGAACGTGGAGAGTCTCTTAAACGGTTTCTGAGGCACACATTGGTGTATTTATTCTCTGTGGCAGTTTGACAATGAAATGGCCAAGCTGTACAAGGACAGGTAAATTAGGACCGAGCAGCTAGCAGGTAGAGATTGCAGGGGCAGAGGACACTGACAGAACCCTGGGAGAGAGAAGGGAAGACATTCAGGAGACCAAAGGAAAGGTGATAAGATCTTACAATGGGAAGTTGCAAAGAGCTGAAGTATAAAGGGGGAAATAGTTTTATTTTTTAATCGAATCATTTATTCAACAGATATTTATAGTGTATATATAATGTTTTTTAAACCTGACCTAGACATAAAATTCCCTGTGAGGAATAAAATGTATCTTTTCCTGAACTTTTGTATAAAAAATAACTGTCGCCAGGGGAAATGGCTGGAAGAGTAAAGAAAGGCACTTGCCTCCAAGCCTAATAACCTCAGTTTGATCTCTGGGGCCCACATGGTAGGAGAGAACTGACTCCTGCAAGTTTTCCTGTGACCTCTCCACTGTGATACTCTCATGCACATACACATACATATTTGCTCAATAAATACATGTTTAAAAAGGAAAAAGAAAATCTAAAACAGGGAGGAGGCTGGAGAGATGGCTCACCTGTTTAGCACACTTGAATCTCTTGAAGAGAATGTGAGTTTGGTTCCCAGCATCCATATCTAGTTGGCTCACAACTGCACCAAGGGATCTGACATCTTCTTCTGGTGACTTTGTGTACCTGCACGTGCACACATGCACATGCTCATAAAAAAGATAAGTTGAGGGAAATATTCGTCTGGAGATAGGAAGAGTGCTTTGGGTATGCTCCCTCAGTCTGAAACGGGTGGGCACTGGATGGCCACCTGGTAAGAGGGCTAAACTTGGCCCTTAGATTCTGTGATGGACTATAGCAAGAGCAGCGATGAGAGGAATAGCTGGATTGACAGACAGTGCTATGCCTAGATTTCGGGGACCCCCAAAAGACCACCATGGAGTCCGAATCCCGCATGTAAAAGCAAAGAGCCTTTATTTCAAGCTCTGGAGCTTGGTCCCTCTGCCTGTCCGACACAGCGGTGAGAGCAGAGAGCCCCGAGCTCACGTGGGGTGGGGTTTTTATCAAAGCAGAGGTTGGGGTGAGGGGATTTCCAGGGTTCATGACCCTGATTGGCTGACAGTTGTCTAGGGGTGATCTGTAAAACAAAAAATAGGTGTGTGCTAGACTCAAGGACATCTGGCCACCTTATCTAATGGTTAGAATGTTTGGGATGTCAGGTACTTCCTCATCCCTGGGTGGTATCAGCTTAAGGCTTTTCGTGGATTTGGGTGTTGCCTGCCAGTAAGCCTGTCACAGAAGCTGTGACTAGGTCCCTAAGCCTGTCATGGCTGCTGTGTGGTCAAGCTGTTTTGTGACCCCTTCACATTAGTAGTTATCATTGGGATTTTGAGAAACAAGCATCAGGATGTTTCATAGGTAAGTGGGTTGAGGAGCCAAGACCACCGAGTCTAAATCCTGATGCTTTCCCTTAGAAGTGGGATGGGACCAGAGATGGCCCAGCTGATACAGGTGCTTATGGAAGAACCTGACAACCTGAGTCTGACCCAAGGGCAGGGGTTTCTACACAGTGGAAGAAGAGAACTGACACACACAGGTTGTCTTCTGACTTCCACATGCACAGCAGGACATGCACTCTCCCCCAAATAAATAAATAAATGTAACTTAAAATTTTATTTAACAACAGAAGCTCTATAATGTTAGACAAGTTCTGTAACTTGCGAAGGGTATCAAGAGTACTTAACCTAGTGAGATTTAAATAAGATGATGCATGCAACTCACTTGGGGCCTGCCTCAAGCAATGCTGCATGTTCTGGATGTTTTAAAGGGGAGTTGCTTCCCAGACAGCTCTTGGGTGTCTTAGGAGCTACTATCTCAGGGTCATTTCCAGACTCAGCAGCTCTTGCATTCCTTTCAGTCATGCTGGTACCTGTAAAAAGATGGGTTTTCTGGGATTACTGTGATAAAAATCAAAACAAGTACCACATGTAAACCCTCAAGGAAAGGGCTCAGGACATAGCTCAGTGGTACAGCCATTTTCATTCCCAATAACTTCCCAAGCCCCTATCACTGTGAAAACAGCTTGAACAGTGAGAACCAGGAACCTTTGGGAACTTTGTCTTTGCTATAGCTTGCCTTATGGCTGGCTAGCTTTCAGTCAATGCTAGTTGTTAAAATCATCATCTAGTCGAGGAGCAATGGAATATATAACCCAGAATTTGGGAAAGTAGTTGAAACCAGAATAAAAACCAGATGGTTGTGTGCAATAAGTAAATGTATGAATGGGGAAGAGGAGATGCCATGAACCTGGTTGGTACTTGTTGATAAATTTTTTCACATCCTGATAGGCCTCTCCACCAACGCAGCAATCCAAATCGGACTGAATTAGAAAAAGCCCAGGTTTAATGGGTAAAGCGTTCCTGGTGATTCTCCAGCCCCCCAGAGAGGAGATAAGGATGAGAGACCATAAAACCATGTGTCTGTTGTTTTCTGGGATGCAGCTTATATGTACCTCTGGTGGAGGAGCTGTGTTTGGCAGGCTTTGAAGGGGATGGTTTGGGGAAAGAGATAGGGGAGGGAAGTTGAGGTAGATATTCTACCAGAACACTTGTATACAAGAAGGAAGAGGGGGAGCTGTGACTTACTTTGAGTCCTTCTTTTTATGAAATAGTAGAGAAATTATATAATAATATCTTGATTTCCAACTAAAGCTAATCACATTGGGATAGAAGTTTTCTTTTAAAAAGCTTTTATTATCGTCATTTATTTATTTGGGGAGGGGGGTACAGCATGCTCAGACATTGACTTTTTCAGGGGGACAAGAGGGGGGCAGTTTCAAGACAGGGTTTCTCTGTATAACAGCCCTGGCTGTCCTGGAACTCACTCTGTAGACCAGGCTGGCCTCAAACTCACAGAGATCTGCCTGCTTTTGCCTCCTGAGTACTGAGATTAATGACGTGCACCACCACCAACTAGCTTCGGACATTGCTTACTGATAAACTAAATTTTAAGATACAGTTAGACCTAGGACAATGCTGTGTAAGTTGTCCCTCTGGCTAACCAAGGCTAAATAACAAGAATAAATGGTCAGAATCAGTATGTGTTCAGTTCCTGCATGTGTCAGGCTTTCTTGGCATTTTATCTATCAGCCATCAATCATGATTGATAAGTATCATTACCTCATTTGACAAAAGTAGGAAGCTATAAAATGGTGTGGATCCCAGATTTCAACACAGATCCCTTAAGTCTGTGCCTATAATCTTTCCACTATACATAGAGCTTTTATACATGGCTACTGAGCACCGTATTAGTTAACCTTAAAGCCATGTAGGAATTATAGGTGGAAAAGAGGAGCAAGCACTTTAGATAGGGAAGGAAAAATATAGGTGAAGATGCTAAGACATGAGTGTCTTGGTATTGAGAGGATCCCAAAGTCTGTATACATGAAGTGAAACCAACAGAAGTTTTGGTTTGGGTTTTGGCTTTTGAGACATGATCTCTCTGTGAAGTCCTGGCTGTCCTGGAACTAACTATGTAGACCAGGCTGGCCTCAGACTCCCAGAGATCCACCAGTCCCTGCCTCCCGAGTGCTTGGGATTAAAGGTGTGCACCACCACGCCCAGCCTGAAACTAGTAGACATTTAAAGTGTACTTATAGAAGGCAAGAATTGGTGCAGTGTGTGGTCTGCCTTCTACGAAAGGGGAAGGAGAGCTGAGTGAGTATTAGTAAATCACAGTCCCTTGAGTTCTTAATGTGTTGTAGGCACAGTGCATGGAGTACTTAATGTGTTGTATGCATTGAAGGTTGTAATGCTAATTTTATCTGTGCTAGGCCCTTGAACTTCCACTAGGAAGTTTGGATATTATCTCCCCCCCCCCTCCGCGTGCCCCCACCCATCTCACAACATAAAGGACATGAAATAAACTGCCACAGAATGCCCCCTTGTTAATTGCAGTGCAGGAATTTAGATTCAGGTTTTTTAGAATTTGGGTCTCTGTTCTTTCCAATGACTTTCAGGGGTTTATTGTGAGAGCAGTGGAGGATAGTGTCCATTTAAAATCATTGCCACTCAATCAAAGGCTTAGTGTGAAGACCTAACTAACCTTCTTGTAGTCTTTCTTTCCTTTCAGTCAGATTTGGGGTCTCAGTCAAGTGGATCAGACAAGTGTTAGATTCCAGTGTGTCCCCAAAGCCAGATCCCATGTTCACAGACTGGCCTTCTGGCCACTAGTCTAGTAATCCTGGCTCTCAGTCTCTGTCTTTTCAGTATAAATTTACCTCAATTCAGCAAAGCTTACATGGGTCTAGTTGTTTTAAGTGTCTCCTTCCTAGCCAGTGCCAACAGCTTTCATATTAGAGGTGTTGTTCACATCAGTCACGTTAGGGAAACAAAAAGATTTAACTCCTGTCTTTCCTTCTTAACAGAAGAAAACCAACTCTGCATTGTGCATGCTGTTTCTGTGTGCATGTGTGCACACGTGCATGTGAGTGTATGCTAGAAGTTGAGCCCATGCATCTCACTGGCCTGACACGTACTTTACCACTGAACTACTCTTCAAACCCCCCAATTTTAAGATTAATAACCTATGTTGTGTCTTAAACTCCATGATATTTCATTGTTGAAACTGCCTCTTAAATTACCATCATGAAGAGGGATTTTCATCAGTTTCTGTGTTCTGTGTTCCAAAAAAGTTCAACAGGATTATTTAACAAGATCATCAAGATGTTGATTTTTGAAACATCCTACTATGATTTACCTCATCAAATACCAAAACCACTTCTGCCTGTAACATTGTATCCATGGACATTAGTGAGTTTGCTTGTTACATGTACTTTGTTTCTGGTAATTTAGTATCCGAGTTTTGACATTGTTACCATTTTATGGACCCAGTCCCTGTATCCAGCTCTGATTTGCTGGCCATCTCTTAAGCTTGCTTTGTTAGCAGCCCCTGGGAGGATTGACTGGCTTTGCATTTGAATCTCATACAACCATTTTGTGTGAGATATCATCCACCTTTCCGGCATTTCTAACTGCCTGTGCTGTAGAAAATGTTCAGTCCTTCATTTTGAAATCTGAGCTTTAGAACCACAGACTGGATGTGCATCTTACACAATGGCTAGGTTCCAAGTCAGGATGTCAAGTTCATCATGTAGTAGGTAGCACTTCCTATTAAAATCCCTGAGAAGGCTTCACTTTGAAGACAAGCAGATCCTCTGCCTACAGAGTATCTCTTAGTGTAACCTAGTTTTTCTCATTGGTGCCATATGATGTCATTGGCATAGGCTCAGGAGCCATTTTCGTTTATGTATATGGGTATTTTCCTGCCATGTATGTCTGTGCACCATTTGCATCCCTACTGCCCACAGAAGCCGGAGCTCAGCAGTTAAGAACACACACTGTTCTGCAGAGGACTTGAATTGAGCTCCCAAAACTGCCTGTAACTCCAGTTCCAGGGGAGCTGACACCTCTGTCCTCCAGGAGTACTGCACATACCCCATATATGCGTGTGCATGTGTGCACTCACACACGCTGACACACATGCACATGCACATAATTTAAAATAAATATTTTCCTAATTTAGGTCTATAAAGCTGCTACTGAGTAAATGAAGCTGCCGCAGCTCCCATGTAGCATCTTGGTCTGGGTCACTAGAAGAATGCTGGAAATGGGACCTTTACTCCTTCCTTGTTACTTAGAATGTGTGTTGGTGTATATGCTACTAATGTGTGTGTGGAGGTCAGGACTACTGCATGGGTTGGTTCTCGCCTATCACAGTGTGGTCCCCAGGAATTGAACTAGGTTATCAAGCTTGATAGCAAGTACCTTTAACTGCTAAGCCATCTTGCTGGCCCAGATCTCTATTACTCATTTTTATTTATTTATTTTTGTATGTTTGTTTTTCTTTCTATTGAAAATAATTGATTTCCACATAATATATCCTGATTATGTGTTCCTTTCCATCTACTTCTCCCAGCCTTTCTCCACCTCCCCTCCCATCTGGATCCACTCCCTTTCTGTCTCTCATTAGAAAACAAACAGGCTTCTAAGAGATAATAATAAGATATAATAAGGTTAAAAAAAATGCTGGGCAGTGGTGGCGCATGCCTTTAATCCCAGCACTTGGGAGGCAGAGGCAGGAGCATCTCTGTGAGTTCGAGGCCAGCCTGGGTTACAGAGTGAGTTCCAGGAAAGGCACCAAAGCTACACACAGAAACCCTGTCTTGAAAAACCAAAAAAAAAAAAAAAAAAAAAAAAAAAAAAAAAAAAAAAAAAAAAATTAAAAATTAAAAAAAAAAAGGTTTAAAAAAAACTATCACATTGCAGTTGGACAAAACAGAAGGAAAACAGCTTAAGAGAAGGAACAAGAACCAGAGACCCGCTCATTTGCACAATCAGAAATCACATAATAACACAGAGGACCTGGTACAGACCTGTGCAGGCCCTGTACCTGCTACTTCTGCCTCTGTGAGTTCATATGAGCTTTGATCATGTTGATTTAAAGGGCCTTGTTTTCATGGTGTCCTCCATCCCCTCTTGCTCTTAAACTTTTTCTGCCTCCTTTTCCTTGGGCTTCCCTGAGCCCTAAGGGGAGGGATTTGATAGGGAAATCCCACTTAGGGCTATGTGTTCCAAGATCTCTCATTCTTTGCATAGTGTCTGGCTGTGAGTTTCTATATTTGTTCCCATCTACTGCAAGAGGAAGCTTCTCTGATGATGACTGAACAATCTATGAATATAGCAGAATGTCATTAGGAGTCATTTTGTCACTATGGTTTTTTGAGACCAGTAGTATTTTGTTTCTGGGCTATCTAGTTTCTGATTCTTGATCTCCCAAGCAGTCTGAGGTATGGATTCCATCTCATGAATTGGGCCTTAAGTTAAATCAGATATTGGTTGATTGCTCCCACAAGCTTTATGCCACTATTGCCCTAGTATATCTTGCAGGACACCATTGTAGATCAAAAGGTTTGTGACTGGGTTGGTGTTCACATTTCTCTTTTTGTACTGTGCAGAGTACCTTTCTGTACCAAAGAAGGCTCTATGTATACACCACCTCAACTTCTCCATGTTCAATGAGTTGTGTAGGTATTGTCTTCGGCAATGGGGTCTTGCTGTGAGATTGTGCAGAGCAACCTATAGTCTTCTTGGCAATAGCCTGGGTTGTTTGGGGACTCCCATGGAACCCCTTTGGCCAAGAACTCAATTAGATGTAATCCAGTCCCAATACTGGAAGCTTCATTTGGTAACAAGAGATGGTCAATTGGGACTTTGTTTCCCCCGTTATTTGACAATTTCATTTAGATCACTATAATATATGTATACATTTTGGGAAGCTTCCTATACACACACACACACACACACACACACACACACACACACACACACATACATAATATATACATAGATTAGGTTTCCATACCACCACCCAAATTGCCCTTAATTTTAGCTGTCTCTCCCCGTATTCCTTCCCTGATCCCATTCTTCCTTTATCCTTCCCACTTGAACCTCCCATTCCAGTCCCCCCCCATTCATATATCCACAATTATTTATTCTATTTCCCTTTCCTAATGAGATCTATCAGTACCTCAGATCTCATACTCTGTCCCTAACCTCTGTGGTTCTATGGGTTGTAGCTTGGTTATCATTGACTTAACACTTTGCTGATACCTACATATAAGCAAACACATACTATATTTGTTTTTCTGGGTCTGGAATACCTTGCTTATGATGATTTTTTTCCCTAGTTCCATCGATTTACCTGTTAATTTCATGATGTCATTTTTTTAATAACTGATAATACTCCGTTGTGTAAATGTACCACATTTTCTTTATCCATTCTTCTGTTAAGGGACATCTGTATTGTTTCCAGTTTCTGGCTATTATGAATAAAGCTGCTATGAGCATAGTTGAGCAAGTGTCTCTGGTAGGATGAAATGTCCTTTGGGTAGATAGCTAAAACTTGAGGTAGCTTCCTAAAGAACTACTACATTAGGTCAGGTGGTGGTGGCGGCGGTGGTGCATGCCTTTAATCCCAGCACTCAGGAAGCAGAGCCAGGCAAATCTCTGTGAGTTCAAGGCCAGCCTGGTCTACAGAGTGAGATCCAGGACAGGCACCAAATCTACACAGAGAAACCCTGTCTCGAAAAACAAACAAACAAAAAAAATGAACCACCACATTGATTTCCATAGTGACTGTACTGGTTTGCACTCCCATATGATGATTGTTCCCCTTACTTCACATCTTCACCAGCATAAGCTGTCACTTCTTTTATTGATTTTAGCCATTCTGACAGGTTGAGATGAAGTGTAATAATGATTTGCATTTTCCTGATGGCTAAGGATGTTGAACATTTCTTTAAGTATTTCTCAGCCGTTTACATTTCCTCTATTGAGATCTCTGTTTAGATATGTACTCTACTCTTTTTTTTTGTTTGTGGGTTTTTGGGTTTTTGTTTTTGTTTTTTTGTTGTTGTTGTTGTTGTGTGTGTGTGTGTGTGTGTGTGTGTGTGTGGTTTTGGTGCCTGTCCTGGATCTTGTTCTGTAGCTCAGGCTGGCCTCGAACTCACAGAGATTTACCTGACTCTGTCTCCCGAGTGCTGGGATTAAAGGCGTGTGCCACCACTGCCTGGCAAGATATGTACTCTTTTTTTTTTTTTTTTTTTTTTTTTGGTTTTTTTCGAGACAGGGTTTCTCTGTGTAGCTTTGCGCCTTTCCTGGAACTCACTTGGTAGCCCAGGCTGGCCTCGAACTCACAGAGATCCGCCTGGCTCTGCCTCCCGAGTGCTGGGGTTAAAGGCGTGCGCCACCACCGCCCGGCGTACTCTATTTTTTAATTGGGTTATTTGTTTTCTTGATATCTGGTTTTTGAGTTCTTCATATATTTTGGATATTAGCCCCCAATCGGTCTCAGTTTCATTAGGTCCCACTTACTAATTGTTGCTCTTAGTGCCTGCACTATCAATGTTCTATCCAAAAAGTGTTCTCCTGTGCCAATGCATTCAAGGCTATTCCCCACTTTCTCTTCTATCATGTTTAGTATACCTGGTTTTATATGTCTTTGGTGCATTTGGAGTTGCGTTTTGTACGGGGTGATAAGTATGGATCTATTTGGATTCTTCTACATGCAGCTGTCCAGTTGACCAGCACCATATGTTGAAGATGCTTCCTTTTTTTTCCAGTGTGTGTTTCTGGCATCTTATCAAAAATCAGGTGTCTGTGGTCTTCATTTTGATTTCATTGGTTAATGTGTCTGTTTTTGTGCCAGTACCATACTGTTTTTATTATTATAGCTTTGTAGCACAACTTGAAATTGAGAATTGTGATATCTCCCACAGTTCTTTTATTACTTAGAATTGTTGTAGCTATTATGATTTGCGTGTGTGTGTTTCCATATGAAACTGAAAATTGGCCTTTCAAGATCTGTATAGAATTGTGTTGGAATTTTGATGGGGATTACATTAAATCTGTAGATTGCTTTTGGTAGGATGACCATTTCTACTATGTTAATCTTAGAATCCATTGAGGATGGGAGATCTTTCTATCTTCTGATATCTCTTCTTCCATTCCCTTCTTCAAAGACTTGAAGTTTTATCATATAAGTCTTTCACTTGCTTGGTTAGAGTTACCACGAGATATTTTATATTATTGGAGGGTATTGTGAAAGATGGTGTATCCTTGATTTCTTTCTCAGTCCATTTGTCATTGTATATAGGACTACTGATTTGTTTTAGTTAATCATGTATCCAGCCACATCACTGAATGTGTTTATCAGCTATAGGAGTTCCCTGGTAAAATTTTTAGGATCACTTATGTTTACTATCATGTCGTCTACCTGTGCAGAAACTTTGACTTCTTCCTTTCCAATTTGTATCCCTTTGATCTCCTTCAGTTATCTTATGGCCCTAGCTAAGACTTCAAGTATTATATTGACTAGGTATAGAAAGTGTGGACAGCCTTGTCTTGTTCCTGATTTTAGTGGAATTGCCTTGATTTTCTCTCCATTTCGACGAATGTTGGCTATGAGTTTACTGCAAACTGCCTTTATTATGTTTAGATATGTCCCTTGTATTCCTAATCTCTCCAGGAAGTTTTTCATGAAAGGTGATTTTTGTCAAAGGCCTTTTCTGCATCTACATCTAATGAAATAATCATGTGGTTTTTGTCTTTCAGTTTGTTTATATGGTGGATAACATTTATTGAATTTTGGGTATTGAGCCATCCTTGCATCTCTGGGATGAAGCCTACTTGATGATCATTGTGGATGATCTTTTTGATGTGTTCTTGGATTCAGTTTGCAAGTATTTTATTGAGTATTTTTGCATCAATGTTCATAAGGAAAATTGATCTGTAATTCTCTTTCTTTGTTGCGTCTTTATGAGGTTTAGGTATCAGGATAACTGGCCTCATAAAATGACAATGTTCCCTTTCCCTCTCTTTCTATTTTGTGGAATAATTTGAGTATTGGCATTAACTCTTTAAAAGTCTAGTAGAATTCTGTGCTAAAACCATCTGGCTGTGGGGAGGGTTGTTTTTTTTTTCTTTTGTTTTGTTTGTTTGTTTTTTCCTTTCAGAGCATATTTATTCTTTATTTCTCTAAGGGGTGTGTGTGTGTGTGTGTGTGTGTGTGTGTGTGTGTGTGTGTGTGTGTGTATAAATGGGAGCATCCAGATTCCAGAGGTATCAGATCCCCTGGAGCTGGAGTTGTGGGTCGTTGAGGGTGCTGGGAACCGAACTCAGGTCCTCTGCAAGAGCCGTGTATGCTCTCAACTGCTGAGCCCTCTAGCCTCTCCCCTTGTTTCTTACAGGAAGAATCCAAATTTTCTCTGAGCCCTTCCTATGTAGTCCTTGGGCAACCAAGACCTGGCCAGGTGGATGGCTACAGGTGTTGTTATTGGGCCTTGGGCAGTTCTCTTTTTTTTTATTTCATATAGTGTTCTGTCTGCATGTATACCTGCAGGCCAGAAGAGGGCACCAGATCTCATTATAGATGATTGTGAGCCAACATGTGGTTGCTGGGAATTGAACTCAGGACCTCTGGAAGAGCAGCCAGTGCTCTTAACCTCTGAGCCATCTCTCCAGCCTGGGAAGTTTTCCTAAAAGGAGCTTGAGCTAAATCTTGAGGTCATCCATTCCAGCCTGATTGACAATAGTTGACAACAGCTTCAGATGTCTGAGGTGCTTTCTCTCAGGTAAGAACCAGCCTGCCCTCTGACCCTTTGTGATCATGGTTCATTCTCAGGGTGAGGGTGGCTGCAGGATGGTCTAGGAGATATTGTGTGATGCGGGTCTGCAGTCATAGAGCTTCTGGGTTGAGCCTTGACTGGAGAGATGGCTCAGTGGTTAAGAGCGCTTACAGCTCTTCCAGAGGACCCGGGTTCAGTTCCCAGTGCCCACATAGAGCTCACAGCAGAGAATCCGACACTCTTTTCTGAACAGTTGACTCCTCTAGGAAGGCACATATGAAAGCTGTTGGGGTGCTGGGCCGTGTCCACATCCATCCTTGGGCAATGGTCTCCCATGTGCATAGGAGAAAGCACAGCAAACTGAAAAGGGCAGCTTTGCATTCTTGACATGTGACACGTTAGCCACAAATGAGCCCATCAGAGGTTATTCTTTTTTTTTTTTAACATAAAAACAGGTTGTAATTCAAAAGTCCAGGGTTTTTTGAAACTGGAAAATATTTTCTCTGTAGAAAATAGTAAAAATGATAACATTTCCCAGTAAGCCCTTTAAAGCCAAATAATAGCTGAATTATACATATAAATATTGATTAGGTTCTATGATACAGAAGAAACCTATCTTCATCTGTTCAGAGAGCTATGTTTTACTTAAGTTGTGTAAGTGAGATTCCTAGTCATCTTCCCCTTCACTGGCTGGGGGCGGGGGTTGTTTTGTTTTGTGTTTTGTTTGTTTGTTTTTTGGTTGGGAAAATTTTAATGACTGCTTCTGTTTCAGTAAGGACCATACATCTATTTAAATTAATTTTCTGATCTTGATTTAACTTTGGTAAGTGGTATGTATCAACAAAGTTATCTATTTCTGTTAGATTTTCCAGTTTGGTGGAGTACAAGTTTTTAAAATATGTCCTTATGATTCTCTGGATTTCCTCGGTGTCTGTTGTTATATCCCCTTTTCATTTTTTATTTTGTTAGTTTGAATATTCTCTTTCTGCTTTCTAGTTAATTTGGATAATGGTTTGTCAATTTTATTTTATCTTTTTCAAAAAAACAGCTTTTTGTTTGTTTCTATTTTCTTGATTTCAGCCCTGAGTTTGATTATTTCTTGCTACCTACTCCTTTTGGGCATGCTTTCTTCTTTTTGTTCTAAAGCTTTTAGGTATGTTGTTAAGTTGCTAGTATGAGGTCTCTCCAATTTTTTTTTTTTTAATGTAGGTACAGTGCTATGATCTTGCCTCTTAGAACCACTTTCATTGTGTCCCATAAATGTAGGTATGTTATGTATTCATTTTCATTCAATTCTAGACAGTCTTTCATTTGTTTCTTTCTCCTTTTTTGCTGTTTTTGAGACAGGGTTTCTCTGTGTAACTGTTCTCGCTGTAGACCAGGTTGGCCTTGAACTCACAGAGATCTACCTGGCTCTGCCTCCCAAATGCTGGGATTAAAGGCATGTACCACCACCACCTGCTTTTTTCATTTCTTTCTTAATTTCTGTCTTGACCCGTTTTTCATTCAACAGTGAGTTGTTCAGTTTCCATGAGTTTGTAACCTTTCTGTTGTTTCTGTTGTTGATGTAGCTTTAATCCATGGAGGTCAGACAAGATGCAAGGTATTATTTCAATTTTCTTGCATCTGTTGAGTCTTGTTTTGTGTTCAAGTATATGATCAGTTTTGAAGAAGGTTTCATGAGGTGCTGAAGAAGTTATAGTCTTTTGTGTTTTCGTGAAATGTTCTATAAATATGTTAGGTTCATTTGATTTATAACATTAGTTAGCTCCAGCATTTCTTTGTTCAGTTTTTGACCAGATGATCTGTCTGTTGGTGAGAGTCAAATATTAAAGTGTTCCACCATCAATGTGTAAAGGTCAATATGTGGTTTAAACTGCAATTGTGTTTCTTTTATGATCTTGAGTGCCTTTCTTATTTAGGGTTTCTATTGCTGTGAAGAAACACCATGACCACGGCAACTCTTATAAAAGAAAACATTTAATTGAGGTGGTGGCTTACAGGTTTAGACGTTTAGTCCATTATTATCATGGCAGAGAGTATGGCAGCATGCAGGCAGAAATGGTACTAGAACAAGAAGAGCTGCTGCATGTTGATATGCAAGCAGCAGGAAGTAGACTGTCTCACTGGGAGTAGCTTGAGCATAGGAGACCTCAAAGCCCACCCCATAGTGACACACTTCCTCCAACAATGCCACACTTACTAATACAACAAAGCCACACCTCCTCTAATAGCACCACTCCCTATGGGGGCCATTTTCTTTTAAACTGCCACAGTGCCCTTGTATTTGGTGCATACATGTTAAGAACTGCAATGTCCTCTTGGTGGATTTTTCCTTTGAGTACGTAGTGTCCTTCCCTATCCTGATTAGTTTTGGTTTGAAGTCTATTTTGTCAGATATTAAAATGGCTACACCAGCTTCTTAGGTCTATTTGCTTGGAATATCTTTTCCCTCCTTTTACCCTGGGGTGATGTCTATCCTTGATGTTAAGACATGTTTCTTGGATGCAGCAGAAGGATGGATCCTGTTTTCATATCCATTCTGTTAATCTGTGTCTTCTTATTGGGGAATTGAGACCATTGATGTTGAGAGATATCAATTAACAATATTGTTGATTGTTGTTACTTTGGTGGCGGTGGCAGTTGCACTTCCTCTCTTTTAATTTGCTGGTCTGGGATTTTTTATTCTCTGTGTTTTTTTGGGTGTGGTTAACCTCTTTAAATTGGAGTTTTCATTCTAGCGCCACCTATAGGGCTGAATTTTTAAATAGTTAACTGCTTAAATTTGGTTTTATTGTGGAATATCTTATTTCCTCCATTTATCGTGATTGGAAGTTTTGCTGGCATCTGCAGTCTCTTAGGGTCTATAGCACATCTGTCCAGGCCCTTCTGGCATTTAGTCTTCATTGAGAAGTCAGGTGTAATTCTCATAGGTCTCTGTGTGTCACTTGTTTTTTTTTTTTTTTTCCCTTGCAGCTTTTAATATTCTTTCTTTGTTTTGTACAGTTTGTGTTTTGATTATTATATGCCGAGGGGACTTTCTTTTTTGGTCCAGTGTATTTGGTGTTCTGTATGCTTCTTGTAGGCATCTTCTTTTTTATGTTAGGGAAATATTCTATAATTTTGTTGAAAATATTTTCTATGCCTTTGACCTGGGTTTCTTCTCCTTCCTCTCTTCCTATTATTCTTAGATTTGTTTTCATAGTGTCCCAGATTTAGGATTTAACATTTCCTTTGATGTATCCTTTTCTTCTCTTGTTTCTTCAGTGCCTGAGATTCTTCCATTGTATTGTGTTGATGAGGCTTGCCTCTGTAGTTCCTGCTCAAGTCCTAAATTTTTTATTTCCAGAATTTCCACAGTTTGGATTTTCTTTATTGATTGTGTTTCCACTTTCAGGTCTTGAACTGTTTTATTAATTTCTTTCCACTATTTGTTCTTTTATAGATTTCTTTAAGTAATTTATTCATTTCCTATTTAAGGACCTCTGTCACATTCATAAAGGTTGTTTTAAGGTCTTTTTCTTGTGCTTCAGCTATATTCAGGGCCTGCTGTGGTAGCATTCCTGGGCTCTAGTGGAGATGTAACATCCAGGCTATTGGTTGTGTTTTTACGAAGGCCTCTAGGCATCTGGGTTTGGGAAGATTGTAATTCTAGGTGCTGATAGCTGGTCTTGTACTTTTTGGGTGGGTGTTTCATTCCTTGGTTTCTGTTTTCTCTCTGGTTCTTAGGAGAGTGTGTTGGCTGTGTTGCCTAATAGAAAATTCTTCTAGGGTCCTAAAAGGTGTGGCCACTAGGGGTTCCGTGTAAAATATGTTTCTGGGTATTGGGAGCTGACAGTTAAGAATGGAGAAGGGCTGGGAGATTTCCTCAGGAAGGAGGAAAGCAGGGAATGGGGCAGAGAGTGAGCCTCAGCATTAGGTCTACTACAAAGCTGGGGATGAGACTGTAAAGGGGCCCCAAAACAGCTTGACCACACAGCAGCCATGACAGGCTTAGGGACCTAGTCACAGTTTCTGTGACAGGCTTACTGGCAGGCAACACCCAAATCCACGAAAAGCCTTAAGCTTAAGATCTACCCAGGGATGAGGAAGTACCTGACATCCCAAACATTCCAACCATTAGATAAGGTGACCAGATGTCCTTGAGTCTAGCACACATCTGTTTTTTGTTTTACAGATCACCCCTAGACAATTGTCAGCTAATCAGGGTCCTGGACCCTGGAAATCCCCTCACCCCAACCTCTGCATTGATAAAAACTTTGCCCCACCTGACTTCAGGGTTCTCTGCTCTCACCGCTGTGTCGGAGGGACCAAGCTCCAGAGCTTGAAATAAAGGCTCTTTGCTTTTACATGCGGCATTCGGTCCCTATGGTGGTCTTTGGGGGTTCCCCGCGATCTGGGCATAACAGAGACTAGAGGACTGGACTTGGAGGAATGGATGAAAAGGTAAAGATGTGCAGTTAGCCTATTTGTTTCCCTGGTCAGAGTGGTGTGTGGGTTCCCAGGAGTGTCCACTGGAGTTGGGGGCTAGAATAAAAGGAGTGGGGGAGGGGTTAGGAGGAGAAGATCTGTGTGATCCAGTAGAGATGGGGGCTCCAGTGGTGGTCTGCTGCAGAGCTGGAGACTGGACCTGGAAGGGCTGAGGAGGAAGAAGTCATGCAGTTAGCCTACCTGTTTTCCTGTTAGAGTGGGCTGAGGGTTCCCAGGGAGTATTTATATATTTATTTTTGAGACAGTCCCATTATGTATTCCTGGCTGGCCTGGAACTCAGTACTAGATCAGGCTGGCTTGCCTGTCTTTGTCTCCCAAATGTTGAGAATAAAGGTCTGTAATGCCTCCCCAAGTGACCTTTACTATTTAAATGAAAAATTTGTAAGTCCTGGGCTTCCCTTGTTTTGTGTCTTGTAGGTCAAATATTTTTCACTCAGTCCTCCCCACCACAGTTTCTACTTTTAAAAAAGTTTGTATTCACTTCCTGGATGCCACTGCTTCTATTTTTAACTGTACAGAGGGAATGAGAAGAACTATTTGATTATAGACTATCACAAATTTATAGTTTTAAATAGTGTCCATGTGTTTCCACCCAGTTCTGTAGAGTGGAAGCCTGGGTGACTCATTCAGGTCCTGTGCTTAGGATCTCATAAGACTGAAGTGAATGGTCTGCTGAGTTGCATTCCCATCTGAGGCTTATTCAAGTTGGACATTCTATTTTAATGTTATTTTTTTTTACATCTAATATTTTGCTTTTTTTTTTTTTTACTCTTAAGTTCCTTGAGATAGTTTTCTCATGTAGCCCAGGATTGCCTTGTACTAGGACTACTCGTGCTTAAGCCTTGTAAGTGAGCAGTCACACCTGGGAAGAAACGTTTCAGACTACTTTTGTAGAGCAAAATTTTTGAAGTTTTAGGCAAAGCATGGTGGCACACTAGCCCTCTGGAGGCAGAAGCAGGTGGATTGCTGTGAGTTTGAGGCCAGCCAGGTCTATATAGTGAGTTCCAGGCTAGCCAAGGTTAGTGAGACCCTGTCTCAAAAAAAAAAAAAAAAAAAAAAAAAAAAAAGTAAAGTATTTTAGAATCACAGTAAGATTGAGAAGAAAATGTGGGCATATGCGATATATTCCCTGCCTCACACATGCATGGCCTCTTCCACTACCAACATCCCCCACCAGTGTACTTGTTATAGATGAATCCAAACTCAGATTGACATCTTCATCTCTCCAAGTCCATAGTGTACAGAGGTTTGTGCTGTCAGTGTTGTCCATTTTACAGTGTGGAAAATGTTCTCTGTCCTGGAGTGACATCACCAAGTACTTTTAACTACTCTAAAAATCTCAGTTCTTCACCTGTTCATCTCACCTTTTTTTTTGGTTTTTTGAGACAGAGTTTCTCTGTGTAGCTTTGAAGCCTTTCCTGGAACTCACTTGGTAGCCCAGGCTGGCCTCGAACTCACAGAGATCCGCCTGTCTCTGCCTCCCAAGTGCTGGGATTAAAGGTGTGTGCCACCACCCCCGGCCTTTTTTTTTTTTTTCTCTCCATATTTTGCCTTTTTCAAAATGGCAGATAGTTAGAATCATTTGTAGGTGGCCTTTTTGGATTGTAATGTTAACTTGTCTCTTGAATTGTATTTTGTTGTCTGGTTGGACCACACTTCATTTGTTCACCAAGTGCAGGCTGCCTGGGTTGCTCTCAAGCTTCTACAGACATCCATATGTCTGTTTTATGTAGAGAGAGACATTCTCAGCTCCAGTGAGTAAATACCAAGGAACAGGAAGGACTGTGTGATGAGTTATATTTAGTTTGTGAGAAACCACTTTAACTATCTTCAGAGTGTCTACATCCCCCTACATACACTGATGCCCTTGTAGAAGATCAGCCACACTATCTAGTACCCTCCCTTAACCAGCTGAAGTCCTAGCATGCAGCAGCCACAAGGCAGGGCGGGACTGTAGAGTAACTTTCTGAATTAAAGCCTTATGGCCTATTCTGTAACTTTACTATTATGCTAACCTAGACTCCTCCCTCTAAGCTCAGAAGCCTCTTGCCCTCTGAAATCTACAAGAAAAGGCATTTCCTTTGTTCTTTGGTTATCTGTGGGCCCTTCTGCCTTAGCTTCCTCCTTTGTAGGTGGCCATCAGTTAAAGTACTGACCCCTGAGATTGTCTCAACACTTCTCCCAAACCCGAAAAGAAGATTATTTCAAACATCCACCAATTGAGAACTACCGCCACCGCACATCCTTGAAGGAGCATCGAGTATGGTCAGTTGTCTGATGGTGTCTCAATGTGTAATATGTGCTTCTCTGATGATGTGATGTGGAGCCTTTTTTCATCTATGTTCATCTATTGTCAGTTTATCTTTCCTGGTGAGGTGTCTTTTAGCTTCTTTGGTCCAGTTTATATTATTTACTTGTTGATTTCAGGGTTCTTTGTGCACTTTGGGTAACAGTACCTGATCAGATAAGTCTTACACAAGTGCTTTCTCCCAGTCTGTGGACTCATTCTTCTAACAGTGCCTTTGGCAGAGCAAAAGGTTAAAGTTTTTTGCTTTTTGACAATGGGAATGCGCCACACCCAGATAATTTTTATTTTAAAGAAGTCCTACTTATCAATTCTTTCTTTTAAGCCTTTGGTATCTTATCTAAAATATCCCAGGTCATGGAGATTTTCAGGAGTTCTATAGGGTTTTTTTTTAAGGGGGGGGGGTTACATATTACATTTGTTTGTAGGGTGTGTATGTGTGAGGACTACTTGCAGGAATTGGTTCTTTTCTCCCACCACGTGGGCCCCAAGATCAAGCTCAGGTCCTCAGGTCTGGCAGCAAGCAAACACCTCCCTCCAACCCCACCCCCAGCCATCTTGCTGGCCCCTTGACTTTGTATTTTATCTTTAAGCCTGTTTTGAATTAATTCTCTTGAAGGATATAAAGTCTGTGTGTAGGTTTTTTGTTTTTGTTGTAGTGGTGACTCCCCGCTGCCTCCAGCTTGTGATTATCTAGTTGTTCGTTTAAAATACTGTCTCGAAAAACCAAAAAAAAAAAAAAAAAAAAAATACTGTCTTTTCTCCATTGTGTTGCCTTATTCCTTTGTCAAAGATCAGTTGAGCACATTGCTGCAAGTATTTCTGGCCCCTCTGCTGTGTCCTACCAGTGTGCGTGTGTGTTCCTGTGCCAGTCAGTACTCGATGTCACAGCACTGTGGTGAGCGGTGCCCTTAGGCACCCCTTTCTTTACTACCATGCTAGTTCTTTTTCGGTCTTATACCTCTGTATACAAACTTTGATTCAGTTTTTGTTTTGTTCTTTGGAGACCAGGTCTCACTATGTAGCTCTGACTGGCCTGGAGCTCACAGAGATCCACCAGCCTCTGCCTCCAGAGTGTTGAGATTGAAGGCGTGCACTAGCTTGGCTCTTTTAATTAAGGGCTCATTCAGGAAAACCTCCCTTTTGATTGACTGAGATTGAACTCATTAGATACCTTAATTATGACTGCAAAATCTCCTCTGCTGTGTAATAGAATATATACAGGAGCCAGTGCCCTTCTTGTTCAGCACCTTGTTCACAAAAAGATAGCTACAAGACATGCAAGCCAGGGAGCAGAGTCTTGGAGGACATCTTGGATTCTTCCTACCACAAAAACAATATTGAGCACTTGCTGAAGCATGGAACATTTTACTAACCCCACCTTTGAGTTATGGTGTAGTATAAGATAGAGTCTTTGCATGCTAGGCCAGTGCTCTGCCACTGTGAGAATAAGACTACTACCACAGTTTAAAGCCAAATTTGAAGCAAGCTTTAATTAAATACTGGCCTGGTAGGTGGGCTCTGGCCAGGTCCATACCCAGGTTCCTGGGAAATGGCCCGGAGTCATGGTTTACAGAGGCTTAAGAAGGGAAACCCGTAATTCATTGCATTTTCCATCGGGTCCAATCAGGAGCAAGCATACATCCTGATGTATTTCTGCCTGTGAACCTCCACCTACAGGTGATGAAGCACACCCAGTGCAGATGGGTCACACAGACTTGTTTAAGGGAGTGGAAACACATGCCTTGTGTCTCCCATGAACATCAGCCTCCAGCCTTTCAGGAGTATCTGTCCTTAAGCAAGGGGCTTGCAAATCAGAGACATTTTTGTTTCATGGATCTCCTAGGCCTAGTAATTAACTTAAAATGTAACTTTAGCTCTCACACTACTTCCTCAACCATCTACATTTTATTTATAAAAGTTAACACTAAGGAAAATGAAACCATTTGTGTAGCTGGTGTTTGAATTGATCAGGATCTCTCGGTTGGTCTCCAAATTCTGTGGGGTTTTTGTTGGTTTGTTTTTTTGTGACAGGGTTTCTTGGTGTAGCCCTGGTTGTCCTGGAACTCTTTCTGTAGACCAGGCTAGCGTCAACTCAGAACTCTGCCTACCTCTGCCTCCGTGCTGGGATTAAAGTGTGTGCTGCCGCCACCCTTCAAATTCTTCATTTTAGTGACTTTTTTTTTTTTTTTTTTACTCTGTAGACCAGACAGGCCTTGAACTCAGAGATTCACTTACCTCCCAAGGCGTGCGCCACCACTGCCTCGCCAACAAATGTATGTCTTATCTGTTAGATTATGTATCTCAATCCTGGCTATATTCACAGCATCTGACACATGATCAATATTCAGTAAATATAAATGAATGGGTCTCTGACTATAGCCTGGGACTTGCCCAGAACTCTCAGTAATCCTCCTGCCTGCTGAGTCCTGGGATTATAAATGTGAGCCACACATCCTAGTTTAAATACTTTATTGCCACATATCAGAAAAGCTACCCATTTCTTGTGTGCTTACTCAAGATCAACCATGTAGTATATAGCATAGCTAAGATGAGATGTTGGACCTTTAAAGGTAAAGTTCATGTGTGTCCTGTGTCCTGTCCTGCCCCCCATCCTCTCCCTCTCCTGTCACCCACTCCACCCAGTTGCTGGTCTTAATTTCCTGCTAGTAAGATCTGGGATTCAAGTTCATTCTATTACATCCAGTATGATTATTTGATAAATACTAGTTTGTTTGCTTTATAGTGGATAGAGTCCTCTATAATAGGGAAACCCCTTTCCTTCAGTCTGTGAATTTGGGTGTTGAACAAGAATTACAATTAATTTAATGAAGGTACTTTATGTTAAACTCCAAGTGACTTTGGGGCTAGGGGAAAAGTAACAATATTGAACCATGTTTGAGACAACATTGTTAAAATGCCTATTGTAAGACCTGTAATACAGTTAAATGAGATAAAGTTTTTATATACATATTCTCCCTAATATCTCATTACTTAGCAGTGAGATAGATTCTACAGGAGGGAAAGATTTAGAAATGTACAGACTTTTTTCTTCTCTACTCTAGTACGTTTCAGGCATGCAAATAGGTCAGCATAGACTAAAGACAAACACACCATTATAGTTCAGGTAAGTGTTGGTGACCAAGGCAGTAAAGAAAACAGTCAGGCTTTCCCTGATCAAATAAGCAGCTCTGTGAAATGACATAAGGGACTTGGGTTTTAGTCACAAATCAGACTCTTAAGGCAAATAAGTTGCCGGTAGCTTTTTAAATTGTTGATCTGTGTGTGTCTTTATACTAATTATAAGACCAGAAGGGCCTCTTAGGAGATCATCAGATTTTGAAGTGTCTAGATGAAGGAAGTAGAGAGGGTTTTGTATGTTTGTTTGTTTGTTTCCATGACCACTCAGTCATGGCCCTCAGCAAATCTGTTTCTCTGTTTGCTTTCTTCTTCCACAAATGGAGGTTTGGGTAGATATTTTAAACTTATGTCCTTTTCTAGGTAGAGACACTCAGCATCATTCCCTCAGTGGAGAGTTATAACATGTGATAAAGAATCTTGTACTTCCTTTGCAGAACTGGCTTGAATATAGATTTTGTTTCTGAAAATCCCTTTGTTGCTTTGGGCATTGTCACAGTCCAGTGCTTTAATGGTACCACACCACATGCCGAAGTGAAGAGCCAGGAGCCCTGAGCCCCTCTTGGCATTACCTAATAAGAACTGTCTGCAGTGCCTGCCTGCCCTCCCTCCCTCCCTCCCTCCTTCCTTCCTTCCTTCCTTCCTTCTTTCCGTCTCTATGTAGCCCTGGCTATCCTGGAACTTGCTATGTGTACCAGAGATCTCTTGCCTCTCTCTCCTCAGTGCTGGGATCAAAGGTGTGTACCACCATGTCCAACTTGTTTACAGGTTTAACTGTCGCACCTTTCCACCACTGGAATCTGAATAAAATATGATAAACTACAAAGGTTAGGAAACTGGCTACAAGATGAGACATCAAACCCAGAGAAAGAAAAAGAAACATTGATTTAGGGTGTGCATTTCTGGCTCCAGAGTTGAGCTGACTCAACTAGGGAACCCCTAGTCTGACAGTGCTGGTGCATTCCTCAATTCCAGAGCTTGGGAGGCAGAGGCAGAGACCAACCTGGTCCACAGAAACCCTGTCTCAAAAAAACCTAAGAAAAAAAAGAAAGAAAAGGAAAGTGGTTCTGATTCTCAAGGATGAGAAAATTAGTCTCTTCAAGGGAAGGTAGAGATCTTATAAGAATTAGTACTTGGCCGGGTGATGGTGGTACGTGCCTTTAATCCCAGCACTCGGGAGGCAGAGGCAGGCGGATCTCTGTGAGTTCGAGGCCAGCCTGGGCTACAGAGTGAGTTCCAGGAAAGGCTTCAAAGCTACATAGAGAAACCCTGTCTTGAAAAACAACAACAACAACAATAAAAGAATTAGTACTTGATGCTCAAAGAATTACGCAACATGGGGTTTTTATATAAGAATGAAGGTGTTCACAGATGTTTGGCATGTGACTTTTACCTCCAAAGTTAGATCTGATGTTAACACCTGGGTAATAAGTAACATGGATTAAAAATTAAGTTATCTTCTTCAGGGAAGCTGATTGATAGGATGGCACTTTTTTGTGGCTGAAGAATATAGAAAATATACTACTTGGATCCTAATCAACTTTTGCCCTGTTATGGTTTTTTTTTGTGTGTGTGACACTAGCCAAAAAAGAAGAACATGTCTGCCTACCAGGTGTTCTGTAAAGAGTATCGAGTAACCATTGTGGCTGACCATCCAGGTATAGGTAAGAACCTTTCTGAGCTTTGGGTTTTGTTTTGTTTATTTTTTTACTTTCTACTCTCTGAAGCTATGCATTTAATTATTTGGATTACCAGGCTTCTTCCCCCTATAGCATTAGAATACAAATTGAAACCAGTTTGGGTGGTTCATGCCTGCAATCCCAGGGAGGCTAAGGGAGTCTGTGCTGCAGAGTAAGTCCCTGTCTCAAACAGAAGACAAATTGTAATTCCTCAGTTCTGCAAAGCCTTTATTTCACCCAGCCTATAAAAGAGTTTTCCAGAGAATGATGATGTCAGGTATCTTCATCAGTTGCTTCCACCTGGTTTTTAATTATTAGTAGTATTTTGTTTGTTTGTTTTTGTTTTCTGTTATGTAGCTCTAGCTGTCCTGGAACTCCAGAATGTCCTCGAAACTCACAGAGCCACCTGCCTTTCCCTCTCTAGGATTAAAGGTGTGTGCCACCATGTTGGCTCCACCTTACTTATTTTTATTTTTAATGTATGAGGGCTCTGTCTACATGTATGCCTGCACACCAGAAGAGGGCATCAGATTCCATGATGATTGAGCGTCACCATGTGGTTGCTGGGAATTGAACCCAGGACCTCTGGAAGAGCAGGCAGTGCTCTTAACCACTGAGACATCTCTCCAGCCCCTTTTTATTGAATTTTATGTATTATTTTGTGTGTGTACATGTGTGCATGTATGCCAGTGGAGATCAGAGGACAACTTGTAGGAGTCAGTTCTCTCTACCATGTATGTCCCAGTGATTAGTGGTGAATGCCTTTATCCTCAGAGCCATTTTGCTGGTCTCATCTTACTTTTTGAGGCAGGGTCTCTTACTTAACCTAGAACTCATCCATATGGCTAGTAAGCTTCAAGGTTCCTTGTGTTTCTGCATTTCTGAGAATCATCCCAGTATGTATTTCTTAACCAATAAAAGAGGAAAGTATGCTGGGCGGTGGTGATGCACGCCTTTAATCTCAGTGCTCTGGAGGCAGAAACAGGCAGATCTTTGAGTTTGAGGCCAGCCTGGTCTACAAAGTGAGTTCCAAAACAGCCAGGTCTGTACAATGAAACCCTGTGTAAAATAAAATAAAATAAAAGACAAGAAGAAAGAAAGTATAAATTAAACAGATATAGGAGCCAGGTCTGTACCTGTAATCCCTGGGTTGGGGAGGCTAACCTAGAAAGATCACAAGTTTCAGACCAACCTGGGCAGTATAGCAAGATCTTGTCTCAAAAGAAACAAACAAACAACAACAAAAAAAAACCCAGTGCATCAATGCACATTAATATGCAAAATATGCATTTTATTTCCAGCAGTGTAGGCCTTGAGCTCCATTGCATGTATTTTGTAGTGTTGTTGCTTGTCTCTGTGTTAGCACTTAGTAAGATGAGCAGACACTACCCTGACCTTACACGGGTCACATTATGTCTCTGTCTCATTGAATTTACGTATAAAGTGGTTGTCCATGCCACAAAGATGCTGTGGAAAAAGTAGACATTGCCAGACATGGCGGCACATGTGTACCTTTAATCCCAGCTCTTGTGAGGCAGAGGCAGGTGGATCTCTGAGTTCGAGGCCAGCCTGGTCTACAGAGTGAGTTCCAGGACAGCCAGGGCTACACAGAGAAGCCCTGTCTCGGGAAAAAGAAAAAGAACTCTGTCCCGACAAACCCTCTTCCAGTTTCTGCTTCCCCAGTCTTCTGTTTCTTACAGTGCTATTTTGTTTTGTTTTGTTTTTAACTCTTTTATACCAGATTTTGGGGAACTTAGTAAAAAATTGGCTGAAGTATGGAAGCAGTTGCCAGAAAAAGACAAACTGGTAAGTATATTTTCTTGCACAGTTTCCATTGCTGTTTGCCTGCCAGCCACACAACACCGAGAAATTGAGAAAGGAGCAGTAGAAGTGACCAGCAGGGACACGGCCACTGTTGGGCCAGGCTATTCTTGCTGTAAGAAAACGGCCTTGTTCTACTGCTGTCTACTTTTCCCCCAAAACCATATTTAAGTAAAACAAGAAGAGCCAAGTTGATTAAAATATTTTAAAAAGAAAATTTAAAGTCACAGCACTCTACATGCCAGTCAGCCATGGTTTTGGGACTGAGGACCATCATCCTCTAGATAAGAGAAGCATGGGATTCCCTTAGCCAAACTCTAGGACTCCATCCTCATCAACCATTAGCAATGTATTCTCCTATCAAGAAGCTCATAAGACTTCTGGGTATGGTGGCTCATGCCTGTAATCTCAGCGCTTAGCAGACTTGGGCATGAATGTCATGTATTCAAGGCCAGCTTGGGCTGTATAACAAATCTGTCTCAAAAAAACAAAAAGGAAAGTAGAAGAGCCAATAAAACAGTGATAGTCACGTCTGAATTATGTGCTGTCGCATCCCAGTCATTTGGTACAAAGGTAGTGTGGGAACAAAAACTGCCATTCTTACTTTAAAGAATGGCTTTTTTAGACAATACAGCTCTTTTCCACTCAGATTATTCTTGATAGCTTGCTGTTTTCCACTGCCAGACAGGTTAGAGGAAGTGGTTAGCCACATGGACATTATACTGAGCCAGGTGTTTGCTGTGTGACCTGTGTTTAACCTTGGAGTATTCTAACAGTACTGCGACTTGACCCTTAGCACTGAAGAGTAGGTGTTTGTAGTCCTGCATTTAAGATCAGCTTATCAGCTCAAAGCCACTTGAGTGACCTAAGATCCGGAATTCCTATTTGTCCTCTCTCCACCTTCTTCCAGCTCCCTGCTCCCTTTCTGCTTCCCCTTTTGCCTTTCTTTTTAAATTATGTGTGGCTGATCTGTTGCAGATCTGGAAGCAAAAGGCTCAGTATCTGCAGCACAAACAGAACAAAGCTGAAGCCACGACTGTGAAAAGAAAAGCATCCAGTGCAGAAGGTTCCGGGAAAGTCAGAGGTAGCAGCCACTTCTCTCTTGTGCTTTGAACAGATTTTCTCCAACACCCTGTGAATTCTGCTTCTTTGCTAGGAAGTAGGGAGAGCAAACAGCTTATAATAAAAGTAGGCCTTGACACCTAAGTATTACTGAGTATTACAGGCTGCATAGAAGTAGTTCAAATTTAGACACTGTAAGGAGTCACAGACTTTGCTGTAAAGATCCAGAAAGTCAGCGAGGGAAGGGTCCTTCAGCCTACCTATAACCTAGCAAGCAGGAGAGTGGCAAATTCAAAGCTAGCATGAGCTCTACATAGCAAATTATAGACTAGTCTGGACAACACTGAGACCCTGTCTTTAAAAAATAAAAGGATCCAGAAAGTGGATGTTACAACCTTTGTATGGTATGTGCATTTCCAGTCACATACACATTTTTTATTTGTTTTTCTTTCTTACAACCCTTTAAATGTATACAGCTAGGGACTAGAGAGATGGCTCAGCAGTTAAGAGCACTAGCTGTTCTTTCAAATGATTAGGGTTCAAATCCTAGCTTCAACCTTGCTCACAACTGACTATAACTTCAGTTCCAGAGAATCCAGTACCCTCTCTTGGCTTCTGGGCACTTTTCACATGTAGGTACACAGGCATGCATGTTAGGCAAACGCTCATGTACATAAATATAAATTTAAAAAAATTTTAAGTAAAACTATTTTTATCTCATGGGTCACAAAAAAAGAAGTCAAACTAATTTTAGCTCACAAACATAAATTAGCTAATGCCTGGTATAGTTTTTTAAGAGGGAAATTGACATTTTTGTGACATTGAAGGCCATGGGAAAATTTTCATCCCTCTGTTCTCAGCTTCTTCTGTGGGAATACTGTCACCCCAAAAGAAGTCCCCACCAACCACAATGCTTTTGCCAGCCTCACCAGCCAAAGCTCCTGAGACAGAGCCCATTGATGTCGCTGCTCATCTCCAGTTGTTAGGAGAGTCCCTCAGCCTCATTGGACACCGCCTGCAGGAGACAGAGGTAAGCACAGCACTCATTAGCAGGATTCCTGTTTCTTATACCATTTAGATCCATTTAGAGCCATTTGTTCATTTAATGAGCAACTACTTAATGCAAAATAATGCCAGGTACCCATGGTATAGTGAAAAGATGTCTAGAGATTCAGAGTCTGCCTACTGGCTCTTAGAGTTTATACCATTATACCATCCTGTAGAAACAGTGGTGCTAGGAGAAGTTAAGATACCCTGTAGCTGGGTTTTAGTCTCTAAAAGTTTAGTGGAAGAACTAGAGATGTCTCTGCAGTTAAGAGCACTGGCTGCTCTTCCCAAAGACCAGGACTCAAATCCCGGCATGCACAAGGTAGCTCACAACCACTTGCAACTCTAGTTCTGGGAAATCTGATGCCTTCTTCTGGCCTCCTTAAGCACAGACATACTTGGGGGTAAAACACCCACCCATACATATAACAATTTTTTAAAAAATTAAGTAGAAGCCACTCATGGCAGCTCAGCTTAATAATCCCAGAACTTGGAAGGCTGAAGCGGGAGAATTGCTGCAAGTTCAAGATCAGCCTAGGCTCCAGACTGAAATCCTGTCTCAAAAAAAATAAGCCCAAGTAAATTAAAATGCAGTGAAAAAAATAGTGGACACCCCTGGAGCCTTCTGAGAGCTGGGATTGTTTAGTACAATTTCTGCAGTTTTGAATGGTCAGACAAGATTATACAAGGATAAGAATTCCCATCATTCTCTGAAAATCCCAGCGTTCAAGAGCCAGAAGCAGGAGGATAATCACAAGATTGAGGCCAACCAGGGCTAGAGAGTGAGACTCTACCTTTAAAGAAAGGGTCCTAGGGAAAAAGCTCACAGGGCTCAACCTTAGACAAAGAACTACAGGCAACTAAGGAATACTGAGAGTAGAAGAAATAGTCTTCCCCAGGGAAGAGCACACCAACTAGTTATCCAGTACCAAATGGTCAGCCCTGAAAACAAATACAAGTAACATTATACAGACTGAGCACGTTGTATTTGTGTGCTTAGGAGAAAAATACACACATGCACCTCCAGGAGTGTCAAAACAGTTAATGATAAAAAGAGACCATGAATTTGAAAGAGAGCAAGGAGGGGAATGTGGGAGGGTTTGGTGAGAGAAAGGAAAGAGGGAAATGATGTAATTATATTACAGTATCAAAAGAATGAAAGGAGATGTAGCATTCACCTTAATCCCAACACTTGGGAAGCAGAGGCAGATGGATCTCTGTGAGTTCCAGGACAGCCAGGGCTACACAGAGAAACCCTGTCTCGAAAAGAAAAAAAGAAAAGGGGCTGAAATAAGAGCATAGCTGCTCTTCCAGCAGACCTAGATTCCATTCCCAGCACCCATGTGGCCGCTGACAACTGTCTGTAACTGCAGTTCCAGGGGACCCAAACACCCTCTCTAACCATGCACACACATGGTGCACAGAATACAGGCAGGCAACACACTTTTACACATAAAAGTACGATCTTTTATTGTGGTTTTCTTTGTCCTTCTGAAAGTTCATTTCTAACCGATCTTCCCCTTAGCTAACTTAGTGTGGCAGTTCAGTTCTCAGCTGTGAGACATTTCAGCAAAGGAATTATTGTATGCTATTAAAGCTATTTTTTTTAAGATTTATTTATTTATTTATTATATATGCGTGTTCTGCCTACATGTATGCCTGCACTCCACACCAGAAGAGAGCACCAGATCTCATTATAGTTAGTTGTGAGCCACCACGTGGTTGCTGGGAATTGAACTCAGGACCTCTGGAAGAGCAGCAGTGCTCTTAACCTCTGAGCCATCTCTCCAGCCCTATTAAAGCCATTTTTAAGTTAGAAAATCAGTGCAAGAATATAAAAACTAGTGACTTGTTTTACGTAAATGTTAAATTATTATTCAACAGACAAAAGCTACAGAAAATGAATCTACATCTGAGTTCTTTGGCTAGTTTCTAAAAATTCAGCAGGTGTTGAAAGAACATGGGCATTCTCATACAATACTCAAATACCTGAATAAGTAAAAGTATTTCCAGAATAAAATATTCTGTGATCTTTATTGAATTTTCACATTTAACCATTATTACATTTTCAAAAAAGTTGAAAGTAAAATGGTTTTGGGGTTTGTTTGTTTTTTTTTTCGAGACAGGGTTTCTCTGTGTAGCTTTGCGCCTTTCCTGGATCTCGATCTGTAGACCAGGCTGGCCTTGAACTCACAAAGATCCGCCTGGCTCTGCCTCCCAAGTGCTGGAATTAAAGGCATGTGTCACCACTACCCTCTGTAAAATGGTTTTATGCACTATTTATTGTCCAGATTTTCCAAGATAGTTCCTTTTTGTTTGGAAAATTTTTTTTTTTTTTTTTTTTTTTGTTTTTAGAGACAGAGTTTCTCTGTGTAACAGCCCTGGCTCCCCTGGGACTCCCTCTGTAGACCAGGCCGACCTCGAACTCACAGAGATCCACCTGCCTCTGCCACCACCCAGCTGGCAAATATTTTTGAGTTCTTATGAGATTATTCCAAGAACTTACAGAGTAGAAAAACCTAACTGTCTATTGGCTGTCTTAGGATGCTTACAGTCTAACTGGAAAGATAATTTTATGTGACTAACAGTCAGAACCATGCACACATGTGTGAAGAGATGCTTTGAGAATTTGTATATACACCGCAGGCAACAGACACCCAGCAGCATGCCCAAACCCACAGGTAGCACTTACACCTATATATAGATAGTGATACCACGATGCTTGACCTGGTACTAGAGATGGCTACTAGCAACCAAGAAGCAAGTAGGCCATGCAGCACTGAGATGCTGAATAGAATTAATTCACAGTCCACAGAGGACAGAGATTACATCGTGCCATTCCAACAGCATGTATGCAGTTTAGAATTGGGAATTGAGGCTGAGTGGTGGGTACACCTGTGACCCCAGAAATTGAGAGGCTAAGGCAGGAGGATGATGGATTTAAAGCCAGCCTGCAGTATATAACATAACACTGTCTGCAAAAGAAACAATAACAAACCCCTTCCACCCAACCAAAAAACCTGAGTAACTATAGCCATGAAAAGGGAAACTGCAGATAAGGGGTTGTTACCATACCAGAAAGAGAAAAGAGTTGATAGCTTCTGTTATCCACTTACCTTTGGTAACAGCCTTAGTAAAATATGATTCACATGCCAAAAGTTCACTCTTTATAGTGCAAGACTTAATGGCAATACTCTTCAGAGTTTTGGACCCATCACCGTCTCTAAAACCTTTTCATTACCCCAGAAAGAAACTCAATGCCCATTAGCAGTCATTTCTCGTTCCCTGTCTAGGCTGTGGTTTCCCAAAAATGTGTGCATGTATGTGTGAGTGTGAGCAAGGTGAAAGTGTGGCTTCCACTGCCCTGAGTTGGAGTTACAGGTGGTTGTGAGCTACCATGTGGGTGCTGAGAATCAACCCAGGTCTTCTGGAAGAGCAGCCTATGCTCTTAATTCCTGAACCATGTCTCCAGTCCCATGATTTTTATTTAATGAACAGCATAGTGGATTTGTAACTATTAAAATAGTTAAAGTTCATATATATGCCACCAGAAATTGCATACCACACTTTCAGGAACATTGATTTACATAGTTCACTAGTGTAGATATTGAATATCTGAGCTTCATCGCAAATTTATACAACTATTAGTACCAAAAATAGAGCCCAACTGGCCTTGCCCTCCTCATGTTGCACTGCTGTGCTGTTGTGAGCAGTTACAAGACCGTCACAGAACAGTGTCACTCAGGCATTGGTGGTGCACAGAACTGTAGCTCTACTGCTAGGATCCTGAGTCAGGAAGACTGCTGTGAATTTCAAAAAAGTGAGTTCTAGGGACCTACAGAGATGGCTCAGTGGTTAAGAACACTGACTGCTCTTCCAGAGGACCTGGGTTCAGTTCCCAGCACACACATGGCAGCTCACAACTGTCTGTAACTCCAAGATCTGACACTCTCACACAGACATACATGCAGGCAAAACACCAATACACATAAAATAAAAATTAATAATAATAATAATAATAATAATAATAATAATAATAATAATAATAATAATAAAATCAGTTCTAGGCCAGCCTGCACTAAAAAGTGAGACCCTGTCTCCAAAGGAGAGACAGAGGAAGCAGTGTTATAGGAGTAAAAGGGGTGGGTGGATAGCTGGAAAGATGTTGTAAACAGAAGATGGCAGGTACCTGATTCTCCTTCTTGGGGCCTTTTGCAGAGGAAGGTGGAAGGAGGGCCATTGAGGCTTTAGGCTCCAGCCCTACTTTAAACAGATCTTTGGAAGAGTCTTCCTGCTTAACTGTTGAGGTAGGGGTGTATATACACAGAAAGTAGAAAGATAAGGCAGGCATTCAAACCAGATAGATGTTTTGGTAGACACTGAAGTATTTGTAGTTTCCTGTTCTGGGACTGCAGAGGATTTTTGAGTAGGGTTTTGTGGGGGGCTGGGGGTATGTGATTAGAGTTCCTACTTGGCCTTCTGAGAAAATCTATAGATTGTGAGTGAAGACATCAGCACTGAGGAGAGAAGGTTCAGTAGCAATGTAGTATAGAAATGACAGAAACTTAGTAAATAGTTATTAAGATTTTGCTTGATTGCATGGGAGTGAATTCTAGTAGCCTCTCACAGATCTTCTGCTGACTACACACAGTGCCTTTTGTTACTGTGTTTTATCAAGAAGATGTAAAAGAGGAGTGAGACCTTACAAGCAGGAGAACGTTGAGCAGCAAGAGCAAGTGAGAGATTTAGTTGCCGTCTGCCTTCCTTGCAGGGCATGGTAGCAGTGTCCGGCAGCTTGTCCGTGCTCCTGGATTCAATTATCTGTGCTCTTGGCCCTTTGGCATGCCTGACCACACAACTACCTGAATTGAACGGCTGTCCCAAACAGGTCTTGGTGAGTTTTTGTTGTTGTTGTTGTTTTCCTTAACTTTTTAGAGCTGGGGCCTTTGGGAGCCAGAAAGCCTCCTTAATGAGCATACCCAGCACTGCTCCTGAGGCTTGATAGCACGTGGCACTTCTATCACATATTGTCCTACAGAGCATGACACTGTATTATCAACTGTATGCTATGGTTTCAGTGAAACTAGAAAACGTGCCACCTCCACAACAGTACTTTGGAGAGAATCGGTGTGGTCTAGCCCTTGAGGGGCCGCAGCTCAAAGGCAGTCAAGGGACTCCTCCCTACTGCCGGGTCTAATGTGAGGCGTGAGTAAAGAAGCTGGCATAGCTGACAGCAGCATGCCTGTGTCTCTAGCCACTCTCCCCCGAACGGGACCTGTCTCTGGGACCACAGTGAGGCACGCCACAGCTGAGCCCTTTCTCCTTGTTTGCAGTCAGACACGCTGGACAACATTGCATACATCATGCCTGGACTGTGACCTCCGAGAAGCCTGGGGGAACCTGTCTACCCTTCACTAGTTCATGTATATATGACTGTTCCAGATCCTCCACTGACCTCTGGGTGTAGGTTTTAAATTTTTATATCTATATATACATATATATAATGTACAGTATATACATAGGATTATAACTACTTCGCTTTTAATAATTTTATGAAATGGCAAGGGTTTAGATAAAAAGGAAACTTTGGCATGAATGTGGGCTTGGAATTATTTTTTGTGTAAAAAAAATCTGCCTTAAAAATCAGTGTGATTTGGGGACTAGGGGCTTATTCTGGGTACCATGTGTATCTCCTTATAGACAGCTAAAATGTGATTTTTTTTTTTTCTCTAAGCTTGGTTGTACCTCCAGACCCATCACTGACCATTTGCCTTACCTGTCTTATAATTGGAAATATAGTAAAGATTATGGGAGGAGGCCAGATGACTACAAACTATTTGACTCAAAGAGACCTGGGGGGAGGTGGAGGGGACTCATTCCAATTCCTACTAAAGAGGATCTGTGTCTCCAATTTTGTTGTAACCGTTGGTACCACAGTCATTGACACTACTGATAGCCTCAGTTATGTGATTCTTGGCAGCGGAGAAATACCTTGGAGAGGCCAGAGCTGTTGGTGCCGCCTGTTGAACCTGCACTGGCTGGCCAAGAAGGCTGGGTCTGTAAAAACCAAAGCTGTGTCTTCTGTTGGCAGCATTGGTTGACCACTAAATCCTGAGAGATTCTGCAGCTTCTTGGTTCTGCTCTGGTTCCCCTGGTGGGCAGATTGTGCTCTGCATTCCACACACAATCACAAAGGAGTCCTCTGTTCTCAGTGGGGTTATCTCTATGTGCGTGTGAGCGTATATTTTAATTATGTGTATTTAACTCTCTAGAATTTTTAGATTTTAATTTATCCTGTAAATTTCTGTATATATAATTTAATAACAAGCCTCCACCAGCAGTGGCATGTGGAGCTACAGACTTGTCATGTCTTCATGTCTGTCTAAAAGCTCCAAGTCATCCATATGTTAAGGTGTTATGATTCAGAAAGGAGCTTCATGGCCTTCAATAATGTTAGGAAAGTGAAATAGAAAGGAATGTCACAATTCCCAACTGCTCTTATTCCCAAAGAACCAGACCTGCTTCCCTGTTAGAAGACAGTCGAGCACTTCAGGGTTGTTTGGAAACTTGGTGTGAGATCCCTTTCCATGCTTTCTTCCTCTAGCCTAGATGGAACAGGGCAGCATCACAGCAAACTTTGCGGACCATGTAACCAGCTGCCATCCTGTTTAATTCCTTCCCCATAGCCTTACTGTGAGCTTCTCACAGGTGTTCTGGACTCTCAGTCCCTTTTTCAGATCAGAGCAGTTTTGAGATTTAATCTAGGAAATGGAGAAGGAAACAGGAATATGTGGAATCTGAAATCAAGAAGAGCAGAAATTAGCCGGGCGGTGATGGCGCATGCCTTTAATCCCAGCACTTGGGAGGCAGAGGCAGGCGGATCTCTGTGAGTTCGAGACCAGCCTGGGCTAGAGTGAGTTCTAGGAAAGGTGCAAAGCTACACAAAGAAACCCTGTCTCAAAAAAAAAAAAAAAAGAAAAGAAAAAAGAAAGAGCAGAAATTTAAATTTGAGTTAACAGGTCAGAACCTCATTTGAACCTACAGAAGTTTCCTTTGAGAAACAGGGTATGAAGGAGAGGCCAAGAAGACACACATGGTACAGGAAGCAGTCAGTCCTCCATTGTCATTGCTCCAGACAGCAGGGAACTCCTGATGAGAACTGACTTTTCGTGTTTGTTTTCCTCTGAAGCCTAGCCCTGTTGTGTTTGTATTAAAGATTTGTACACATTTGTATAATAATCTGTAACTTGTGTATTTGGTACTATTAGAGGAAAAACTTTGGATTCAGGCCTTCTTGCTGTTTTTATATCATTGTTTTATTTTGTTTTTTTTTTTTTTAAATAAATCCTAGTGGTTTGATCCAAACCCTATTACAGTTGTATAAAGAAACAAAATTTTGTACTTATATTAAAGATCTCATTTTTAATATTTGTAGTCCGGTCTTAGCTGTCTTTTCCCTAATTGGGTTAATCATAGTTGCTGTAAAATTATAAAAAACCTGTCATTCACTCTATTCTACCCTAATTTTTCTCTAAAAGGGGATGGGGGCTGGAGAGATGGGTCAGTGATTAAGAATACTTCCTGCTCTTGCAAAGGACCCAAGTTAGATCCCAGCTCCAGAGGATCAGGCACCCTTTCTAGCCTCCTTAGGCACTAGCACACAAGTGCATATACCCACACAAAGATACACATACATATACATAATTAAAATTAAAAAATTTTAAACCAAATGCTGAAATAAAGGTCAAGTTTTCATATTCCTACCTATCCTGGGTCTAAGGCTCCCAAATATCATTTGTATATTGTAAAACTAGAGAATCTGATAATTGTGGCTGTAATGCCTGGCTAATGAAACCATGTACATTATTGTATTGGCCTAAATCAAGTATCCATTAATTTTGTCAGGGTTGCATGAAATACTGTGCTGAAAAATATACAGTTCATGTCCCATGAGCTTCCGGAGTCTTGTCTGTAAAAAAAAAAAAGTGATGTCACCTCCCTGTCTCTGAGTCTACAGCCAGCTGGCCTAAAGTTTGGTAATATTATGAACATTGAATATATGGAAATTTGACCTTTCATGGTTAAAAAAAGTTAATGGAAATACAAGATGTTAAAAATTGTAAGTAGCAAAATAAAACTTATTAAAGGCTGAGTTTTATGGTGCACAACTATAATTCCAACACTCAGGAGATCTGAATTTGAGACCAGCCTAGGAAGATTATATCAAAAATAGGTACAGAGCACTGGCTTGGTTTGAAAAGTTGTGGTCTGTCCTCTGTACTCACCATGACACACACAGTAAAAAAAATTTTAAAATTTAAAACATGTCTTATAAAGATATATCAAGGAAGAAATCACTGAATGCCTACTATTGAGTGATTCACATGTCATCTTAATACTCTCAAAGCATTATGGGTATTGTCCCCCTTTACAACTGAGGGGAACAGATGCAGAAAAAGTACTTTTCCCATTTGCCAAGTAAAAACAGAGGCCGGTGAGGTGGCTTGCCAGAGTCCTGGGTGTAGACTTGAGTTCATTCTCTGTCTCAAGGGAGCACAAACCCAGGCCCTTGCCTCTTGGCTACACACAAGGTGGTTCTTGGAGCAGGGAGACATCAAAAAGAAATTTCGAGTCTGACAGAGTCAAGGAGCCTGTCACTCAGGGCTACGTCTCCAGGATTGAAGGCTAAGACACTGATACAAGCCCCAGCTGTATAACTAGACCCAAGTCGTTCCCTGGCCAGAGACCCAGTTTCCGGATGTGAAGACTTCTAGGCTCCGCCGCAGAGCAAGCGGAAGCCTTTCAGGGGCGTGGCTTAGAGGGCGGGGCCTCGTGGCTGTGCGCCAGAGCCCCCGCCCCGCGTGCCGACCAGCGGGTCACGTGACGGGTCGGCGGCGCCGGCGGTTGCTGTCACCTGATTCTGGGAGCTGGTGGCAGCGGCAGCGGTGGCAATGGACTTTCTCCTGGGAAACCCGTTCAGCTCTCCGGTGGGACAGCGCATCGGTGAGTCCCCGAAGCCGCGCGCAGCCCCTCCCCTGTGTGCCGCTCTGGCCTGGGCCCTGGGACCTGTCGGAGTCCCCAGTCTGGGGTGGGAAGAGGTAGGCGAGGCTGGCGCGGCGCTCTTGGCTCCGCCTCCCTATGATTCACCCTGATTGACAAGATCAAGGGCCAACCAGAAGCCTCATATGGGGATTGATGCTGAGGGTGACCAGTAGGCAGGGGGAGAGGGCGGGTCCAGGCGTAAGTGGCTCAACCAATGCGTGCGTACTGGGGTCCAGAGTAGAGGGAGAAAGTTTGGGTTAAAGGGACTGCTGTGATGAGCGGGCGTTGGGCCCCGCAGACGCCGGGCGCGCGCAAGCTGAGGGCCCCTCCCGGGTTGGCCGCGCTCAGGTCATTCTCCGCTTCTCCGGACCCTCACGTTCCCGGACACCGGAGTGTCTGGGCTCGGCCGCGCCTCTGTCCCCGCGGTCGGGAGACTCGGGTTTGTGTGACGTCGCCCCGGTGGTGTTCCTCGCCCGTAGTTAAGGGACGGTGGCCTGGCCTTCCTGGGCTTGCTTGATCATTAAATGCATTAATAAGCGCAAAGCACTGAGGATGCTGCCTGACACATAACTAACGCTTGTCGTTGTCACTGCGATACCACCTAGTGGGGCTGGAGCCCGTGGGAAGATGCCGGCTCCCAGAACCTACTCTCGGGCGGAGGGCAGGCGACATTTCCCCAGGAATGGGTGGTCTGGGTATGACAGACACACACACACACACACACACACACACACACACACACACACACACACACACACACACTTCTTGCCCGAAGGGTCCCAACAGCATTGTGAAATTCTTTTTGATGGCTTTTCGCCTTGGGTTCAGACTGGGAAGCCTGGATCTTTTAGTTAAGGCATTCTTTGCATTCTTCCTGCCTTGGAAGCCAAGGCTTCCCCAAAGTCGTTAGCCCAGCTCTGTGTTGTAACCGCCACTGCGGCTGTTAGTAGCTCTTCTGAGGTTCTCATCAGTTCCCTGCAAGGGACTGCTAGTGCCTGAAATCCAGGTGCTTCACAAAGCCCCACCCTGAATCCTTATTTGGGACCTGGAAAAAGAAGGCAGCCCTCTTTACATACTTGCTACATAAAAACAAGGAAATTAGTCTGGCTGTAAAAACCAGCCACAAAGTCCTGAGACTTTCTGGATAAGCTTATTTGGGCTCAGTGTGCTTACCAGCTGTTCAAAACTCAACATCTCTTCGTGCCCTGAAAGGTTGCCTTCCTTGGGCAAGAAATACTTCTGGACAGACAGAATGCTGCTACATCAGTGCACTGGCTAAATCTCACTGCTGGACCCTCTCTGCCTTGGGGTTCATGTCAGATTAGGCTAGACCCATCTGAGATTCAAGCTGGCAGCTGTGGGGTTCTCAGTAGTGCTCTTTGCAATTGGCTGGGAGACCACAAATTTCAAAACCTCCCACCATAAGCAGTAGCTCACACCTTTAATCCTAGCACTTGGGAGACTAAGACAAGAGGATTGCCACCAAGTCCCAGGCTAGCTGGACTACAAAATGAGTTTCAGGGCAGCATGAGCTGCAGAGTAAGACCCTGTTTCAAAACAAAAATACCAGTCTGCACAGTCCTGTTACTGGGGGGGGGGGGGGGGGGGGGTTGAGTTCTACAAAGGGAAGGTGGTGAAGACTGAGACTCACCCAAGAAGCCAGTGAATTGATAGCACAACTGAAATGAGCCTTCCAGGGCTACTGAAGAGGCTGTAAAAGAGCCTGGTGTGGTGGAGCATGTCTATAATCCCAGCACTCAGGAGGCTGAAGCAGGAATGTTTTGAGTTCAAGTCCATCCTGGTCCACATAGAGAGCCCTACCTTGAACAACAATATCAGTGTTCCTTATGTACTCTTCTATGTGTAGAGACAGAAGTACTGGAAGTGTGTGTGTGTGTGTGTGTGTGTGTGTGTGTGTCTGCCTGCCTGCCTGCCTGTCTGTCTGTCTGTCTGCCTGTCTGTCTGAGACAGAGTCTCAGTGTTGCCCAGCTTGGCCTGGAACTTAGGGACTCAAGCAGTCCTCCCCATCAGCTTCCAAGTATCAAAGACCGTGCACCTGTACCAAAGGGCCTAGCTGGCTGTGATGATCGATGGCCAGGTTTTAGCTGTTTGAATTCCTGAATCTAGGCCTCTCTTTGCTACAGCAGTTAAATGGTGTCTTCTCAGGTCTGACCTCATGCCCTGAGAGTAGAGTCTTGTATGGTTGGCATACTAGAGGACAGCAGTCACTAAATGGTGCTAGTCAGGGCCCAGTGTCACTGGCCTCGCAATTCACATGCAACCTGATGCTTGCTGGTTTCACTGTCTGGAGTGTCTGCTTCTGTGAGGAGCTAGGCTCATCCCTTAGAGCACTAGGCACCATCACCTCCTCCACTGAGGTCTTTCCTAACTCCTGCTTCAATCTCTGTTCTTTTATTCTCTTGTCACTCTGCTTCCTGTAGGCACAAAACTGCTCTCACCTCAAGGGAAATCACAGATAGTTTATCCCTGAGCCAAATATGAATTGCTGTGACCCAGGAACACAGATTCACATCACCCCAAATAACATGTTCCAATGTGGGAAATAGTTTCATGACATTTTTGTAGCTACAGAACAAAAGCAAACCAGAAATCAGGCAATTGGGTTACAGCAAAGCATCAAAATCTATGCTGCATGTCTCAAGTGCCAGCTGATGACATTCCTAGCTCTTGGGTTGGTGGACGCTAGTTTTCTATTAACTTTTTCCAAAAGGTGTTACCTGATAGTCACAGATTTTCTGGGAACTTCAGTTTGTAAACTTAAACTCTGTTGCTTGAGAGTAGTTATAAGAAAGCTGGTTCCCAGAGAGTGCCTACACAGTGAGAGGGTGTGGGGAACATCAGCTCCTGCTATCTCACCATCATTTACTGTTTCTACCTCCATCATACTGATACACCACCATCCCTGCTAGGCTTGACTTGAGACCAGGAGTTATCCCTTCTTTTCCTGGTGCCTCAGGTGAAAAAAGAAAAAAAGAAGGACATGACTACTCCTAGGTATGGTGGAGGAAAAAGTTTATTGTAGATTAAAGGGAGAGCATAGCCAGTGAGGCGGGCCATGTGGGGGTGGTAAGGGAGAGAACACACACACACACACACACACACACACACACACACACACACACACACGCGCACTCGAGTTGGAGCTGTCCTTGGATACCCAAAGCCTACCCATGAGCCCATAGACAGGAATCAGAAATGAATGACCAGCATCAGGGCTCTGAGGTTTTTTTGGGGCAGATGGGCTAGAAACCCACAAGCTAGGCCATGTTGTAGACACTGGGCTGGGTTAGGAGTGATGGTATTGGTCCCTGTCTACTGCTGACTATTGCAGTTCTGTCTCACATCCCCATCTGTAATGAAACACAGGGGCATCCCAGTCCCTCGCCTTCCCAAAGGGCTGGTGAACAGCAGTTGAAAGGTAGAGGGAATGGGGAAGGGTTAGTACTACAAGGCACAAAGGGGCAGTGTGGTGTTACAAGAGGCAGCCTACCCTGGACCTGTCAGAGATGGACCAAATACCTTGTTCATAATGAGCTCCTCTGCCCACTCTTGGTGAAAGGTAGAGGTCAAAGGAGAGGGGGCCTCAGAGGACTCTTACATCGGCTGGCAGGGTGGACTAGACCAGGCTTACTCTACAAAGGGCCACACAATCAATCCTAAAGGCTTAGGAAGGCCATATGGTCTCTGTTAAACACTTCAACAAGGCTATTATTGCATAAGAGCAGCCAGAGACAATAGGTAAATGAATGGGCGTGGTGATGCTCCAGTAAAACTTTATGGGCCATGGAATTTGAGTTCATGTCATTTCCATGTGCCATTAAGTATTATTCTTGTCGGGTGTGGTGTTGCATGCCTTAAATGCCGCACTCAGAAGGCAGAGGCAGGCAAATCTCTGTGAGTTCCAGGCCAGCCTGGTCGACATAGTAAGACCCTATCTCAAAACAATGTCTACATAGGGCTTCGCCTTGGCTGGACAAATACTAGTAAGGCCCAAGGTGACCTTGAGTCAGAACTCTCGCTCTGTGACCTGGAGTAGGTTATTAACCTCACTATCTTCTGGTTCTTCATCTGTAAAAGGAGGCTAATAATAGCACCTGTCAGGTGGGATTGCTGTGTAATGTGTGGCATTTGAAGCACCTGGACCGATGGCTGCCAGACAGGAGGAGTTCACAGCTGTTAGCCATGGGGACTGTCATTGGTGGTGTTCCTAGGGCACACTTAATGACAGAGTTAAGGTAACAATGCAGGGCCCAGACTCCAGTGCAGCTTTTCTGTTGGTCTTTGTGTCCCTGGGATATGAGCAGTCACTGGCTGGGTGGCAGCACATTCACAGGCAGGTCAGGTTTCAGGTTCTAGGGTGAAGCTGGTTCTCCTGGGGATAGGGCTCAGCCTGACTGTGGACTGAACTGCTGAATAGGTTTTGTTCCCACATGGAGCACTGAGAAATAGGAGTAAAGTCCTGGATTTCTGCTCTCAGAGGGTGGTGTTTGGGCAGCTGAACTAAAGCCCTCAGTGTGGAACTCTCTTGGGGCTGCCACTCCATAAGGAGCCTGGGGATTCAGGACACTTTAACTCTTAACCCTCTGATGAAGGAGGTCCTGATCTAGGCCAATACTCTCACATTGCCACATTCATCTGCCACCTTTTAACCTTTGTATCTTCATGCCTCCTTTGTTATTATTTTCATGGTGTTTTCCTTTAATTGGCTCACCCACTCATTTATCCCCATCTTTCACAATTAGGCCCACAAAGTCATGACAGCAAGCCCTTTACCCACTGAGCCATCTCATCATCCTGGTGAAGGTAAATTTTAGATAAGATTAGTAATGAAATAGTAGACCCTGACAGGCATAGATTGCCCTCTATAATGTGGACGATCCCTACCCAATCAGTTGAAGACATTCCTGGAAAGACTGACATCCCCAGAGCAAGGGAAACCCTGCCAGCAGACACATCTGTCGCTGATTCTCACTTGACTCAAGATTTTGGACCTGCCAAGCCTTTACAATCATATGAGTGCATGCCTTAAAATCAATGAGCCCACTGGTATTGCATGCTTGCTCACTCTCTCTTTCTCACACTCTTCCAGTCTTCCATTTCTCACTTATTTTTATTTTATATGGGTGTGTTGCGTGGTATATGCATGTACATGTGTGTGCACAGGTTCATGTGCATTTGTGTGAATGTGTGTGTGGAAGTCAGAGGTCAGACTGGTTGAATGTCTTCACCTTTTTTGATAGTGGCTCTCTCAGTGAACCTGAAGCACACCAACTCAGCAGACTACCTGTCCAGCAGCTCCTGGTACTCTCCTGTCTCTGCCTCCCCAGAGTTGCCATCACAGGTACACACCACCACACCCAGCTTCTTACAGCTTCTTACATGGTGCTGGGGATCGGAAACCAGGTCTAAATAAACACAGCAAGCACATAACCAACCAAACTATCTCCCTAGCTTTTCTTCCATTTCTCCGAACCCTGACTAATCCCAGCACCCTCTCCACCTCCTATACAAGGCTGTCCACACGTCTTACACAATCTCAAGTGGAGTAGAGAATGACACCCACACTCCCTCCTGCCTGAACAGCTTAGGAAACTCTCCTTTGTCTAGCCAAAGGTTTCTCAGCAAAGAATTGTAGTTAGTTACATCAACTTGGAAAATGTGGAGTGAGGAAGCAATACCCTCTGTAAGGTATTTTAAGGTTTCTCTTGTGGCCTGTGGTTAGAAAAAAAAAAAAATGACAGGGAGAAACAACCAGGGTTTTAAGAAAGGGTGTTTCAGCAACTTAGGAAATGGATAGAACATTCCAGGCTGGGTCTGGAAAGAGTTGTTCATTTGAAAATAGGCTTCAAGACAACTTGCTGGCTAGAGAAAAAGTTGGCTACTCTATATGATTTTAGAATGGTTTTTAATGGGAAGTCTTGAAATTTTGGACTATAGTTTTGTGGCTGATACTTTTGTAGTGGATAACATTTGTTTGGTGCTTATGCTGTAGTCAGTGGACTTAAGATACTTACCATGCGTACTTTCATCCCCTTCTCACAGGACCCTGGAAGGTGGGCACGTTAGTTACCCTATTCTGCGGAGGAAGAATGAGGCCCAGAGGAGCTCAGGTGTTCACTCAGGGTCACACAGCTACTGGGTGCTAAAGTCAGGGCCTACCCTGGGAATTTTCTGTTCACATCATGTGTTTCTAGTTTTTCCCCCTCACTGCTGACCCACAGGACTGAAAGGGACTCACTGGGCTTCTCCTTGCATCATAGGGTGTCCATCTAGAATGATTGTATCCACTAATGGCTCCGATATTCCTACCTCTTCCATAACAATTTCCTCCCCAGGGCAGGGAGCTCAGCTGAGGACACCAGCAGCTTGGGTCTCTTTACTAGGAAAACAAAGCCTACAGGAACCACCCCAGGAAGGGACTTCCACCTGTGTTCAAGTGGCTAGAAGTGAGTGGAGGGGGACTAGGGAAGAGAAACACTGTGAGCCAGGGGAAGGAGTCTGTCACAGCAGCAGGTCAGCAGTGGTGTTCATGAATGTCATATATCAGGTGTCCAGTAGTATCTATTGTGAGCAGATGAGTTACAACCATGTGCTGTACTTCCAGGTGGCTGGCACAAACAGCCTGTATCCCAGGGGCCACTTGAGATGGTGCTGACTGGGGGGATTATGTCCAGAATCACATCAGAGAAGAGGATGTTAGGTTAAAGGGCAGATTAAGAAAAGATCTGAAGCCGGGCGGTGGTGGCGCACACCTTTAATCCCAGCACTTGGGAGGCAGAGCCAGGTGGATCTCTGTGAGTTTGAGGCCAGCCTGAGCTACCAAGTGAGTCCCAGGAAAGGCGCAAAGCTACACAGAGAAACCCTGTCTCGAAAAACCAAAAAAAAAAAAAAAAAGAAAGAAAGAAAGAAAAAAGAAAAGATCTGGACCAGGTATGGTGGCACAGATCTTTAATCCCACCTTTTGGGAGGCAGAGGCAGGTGGATCTCTATGAGTTCGAGGCCATCCTGGTCTATAGAGTGAGTTCCAGGACAGCCAGGGCTACACAGAGAAACCCTGTCTTGAAAAAGCAAAAAGAGAGGAACAAAGAGAGAGCAAGAGAGGAGCAGGACAAGAAAAGAAAGGAAAAAAAGGACCTTTTTTTGAATTTTCTGAAAGATTGGGATTTTATCTAATAGCTACTAGGGATCAAGGAATGTCAAGTGGAGGTGGTGCTTCTCCTAACTAAAGTACTGTAAAGGTGCTGAAAATGTAGCCTTATCATCATCCAGTCACTTAGCAAACAGGCTCTGTAAGCTTCATCCAGTGTAGAGAACTGGGAGACTTAACCTACCTCCAGATGCATCGCACTCTAATGGAAGGGACAGACAGACCAAGAACCCACCTGAGAGTTACATTCTATGTGGAATGCTGGTGGCCCACTGAGTGCAGGAGCAAACAGGGAAGACTCAAGGTACCCAGAAAATGACCTGACCTTATTGATGGGACTAGGAACTGAGTTAAGGAACAAGGGCACAGTCCCAGAAGAATTGAGCATATTCAGAAGTACAGAAGCCTGAGTGAGGGCCATCAGACCAGTGCACAGCAAGCAGGTCAGAAGCTAAGCTATGGGAAGGTTATACTATCCCACTTGGCTCCTGACCACCAAATTCCAGGAAGGCCAGGGCACTCAAATTCGTTCTATAGGTACCACAGCATGGCCAAACTCTAGGAAAGCCACACAGTAGAGTCTGATAGAGGAATCCTGATCAGCTTGCCCTGTTCGAGCTTCTGGCAATAGGAAACCACATGTTTATCTATAAGGAAATCTGGAGAGAGACAACTTCCCATGGGCTGACATCGAAATACTGTCCTTACCAAAGCTCTTCTCTGTCATTAGCTTGGAGGCTGAGGTGTGAAATGCAACAAACAGTACTGGGGAGAACAGGTGTCCAGGCCATAGCATTGAACCAAATGCCTGGTAGCCTGGAGACTCAGTGCATTATTATACAAACACACTAGGACCCTCACCTGTCTGCCACCTAGAGTGTGGGGGTGGGAGAATTATGAGCTGGGCAAGTAGTGGTAGCCTTCAGGGGACAGAGCAAAGTGGCCAGCACTCTGGGATAGTGCAAGCAAGCAGACTTTGCCTATCTTCATCAGCATTGGCTGATACATCAGCCAAGGTGACAGGAAAGGAGGGTCATGGAGCTCATACACAGATACTTGCTCTGTGAGTGCTGCGTCATTTAATCCTTGTTTTCTGGTGATCACATGGTACTGGAGGAGGCTGGCTGAGGAGATGGTTAAGGGTGGGTGTGGGTGGAGTAAGGGTGGGGTGTGCATTAGCAGACTCATTTCCTCTTCTGCATCCTAGCCCCACAGCCTATGTGCTGACTCATCCTCACTTTCTGCATTACCCACCATAACCTCCATTGGATGCACATTGGCTGATGGCAGGACCTTGTTAGCCTTGCTCACCAATGTCTCCCCAGAGCCTGGACATGTTTCAAGGTATTTGGGAGGCATGTAACAGTGGTTACAGGTCTGTTTGAGCCTGTAATCTAGGTGGGAAGCAAAGACAGGAGGATCAATACAAGTCCCAGACTAGCCCTGCCTACAGAGTGAGCATCAGGCAGCCTGTCTACACAGTAGGTCCCAAGCCAGTCCTCTCTACGCAGTAAGTCCTAAGCCATTCCTGTCTACAGAGTAAGCTCCAGGCCATCCTTGTCTGCAGAGGAAGTCCCAGGTCACCCAGGGTAATAAAAAAGCAAGATTCTTTCTCTAAACAAAAAAGAGTGAGTGTGTTTGAGAACCAGACCTTTTGGAGTGTGAATCTCTGCTTTGCAGCTTACCAACCATGTGGCTGTGGACAAGTTATAGCCCTCTCTGTTCTTGCCGTTGTTCTAGACTGTTTTGAGGGTAGTGAGTGTCACTATGTGCAAGACATTCTCAGTCTTATGTTTGGTGCATACTGTGCCCAGTGAGTGTGTGTGTATGAGCTGGCTGTCTGACTGCATGAAGGACGACCTTCCAGGCAGCACCCAGGAATGTGAAAGAAAAAGAGTTCCAAAAGTGGGGACTCGGTATTGATTGTTCCTCTCACTCTTGAAGAGTTCAGATTATGACCCTTGGTAGCAGGGTTATAGATAACTTTTCAACAGAAAAGAATGCTGGTTAGAATTGCATTAAAGGAGAAGGGTGTAGGAGTGACAGTCTAGGCCTAGGCATGTGATGGCACCTGGTCCAGAGCTGGCCCTGTCGTGAGAGACTTGGTAGCTTCTGGCCTGTGCAGGTGAGGAGACAGCTGATGTGGCAACAGGAAGGCAATGCACCGTAGCTGCAATGCTGTCTGTAGCTCTACTGAGCACCTACAGAATGGTTCCAAGGGACAGGAGAGCAGGGCCCCTCTGGGACCATGAAGGCAGCCGTCCTGCCAGGGATTGTAGGTCACCACTGAAGATGAAAAGGTGGTGGGCAGGGGCAGGCACCTAGCAACTGCCTGGAGCACAACCTTTGTGCCTGCCCCTGCCCACCACCTTTTCATTTCCTTTGGCCCAAGTTGCAGTCAGACCCCAATGATCATCACAGCCTTCACCTGGCATGAGACAATTGACTGGTTGAGAAGTCACACTGCTGTGAAACAGGCAGGCTCAACCTGATCTGATACATGTAGACATGAACTTGCTCATTTTGACCCATAGGTGAATATGTTTAAGTTAGGAGATATGGCCAGCAGGCCCAGGCCGTTGCCCAGATCAAGTCACTATAAATGGAGGAGTGTTGCATTTGTGCCAGACAAGAGACCAAGGGCCCTCTGGGCAGAACATACCTGCCTTGGCCCAACACAGGACAAGCTGCTGACCACAGGACTGCTATCCCTAAGCAAAATTAGCAAGTCCTTAATGACAGCAGAGACCTGCAGGAACTGGGAGACAAGAGCCATTGCCCAGCAGCCCTTGAAAGTCACTGCCAGCACCTAGGAGGTGGAGGAGTCAATTATTGTGCTCTAGGAAGCTAGTAACCTTGTTAGGGTTACTAACTTAAAATACCTTCTTAAAATACCAAGTTATGCTGGGCACAGCCAGTGCTTGAAAGGCAGAGGCAGGTGGATTTCTGTGTGAGTTCGAGGCCAGCCTGGTCTACACAGCTAGTTCTAGGACAGCCAAGGCTACACAGAGAAACCCTATCTTGAAAAAAAAAATTTTTTTTTAAATAGCAAGTTGCTTTCATGGTCAAAAGCAAAACATAATGCCACTGTTCTCAGATTCTGCACTTACAGGACACTTCTCCTCAGGGCACGTCAGAAGGAAGTCCAGGATTCTGTAGCTGCTCAGTCCCCAAGGGACCTGAATTGAGGAGCAGTGGTCTGCACACATCCACCAGGCCAGCATCATCCCCACCTGTGATTCCCAGCTTTCCATCCCCAGCCACTGGCCTTCCCACATGGCTATGTCTCTTCTGAAACTTCATCTCTCTCCCCAGGAGAAGATGCTCAGTTACCAGGGTGTGCCAGTGGCCAGCAGCAGCAACAGCAAGAGGACTGCTGAGAGGCCTTGGAAGGGTTGGGGTTGGGGAAGGCAGAGTGCACAACCCTAAGCAGGTCAGGAGGATGCTTTGCCATGTCCTGACCCCAGGAAGAGCCAGGCCCCAAAGCAGGCCTGACAAGTTTGTTGCAAAAGACCAGCCACCCTTCATCATAGGATGGCTAGCGTTTTGTTTTGTTCTGAGGTTTTTGGGGTTTGGGTTTTGGTTTTGTTGTATTGAGATAGGATCTGACTATGTAGCTCTGGATGGCCTTGCTCTGTTGACCAAGCTTCCCTCCAACTCACAGAGATCAGCTGCCTCTGATCTCCGAGGTTAAAGGTGAGCACCACTGTGGCCAGCCTGAGTGGCTGTTTTAAGGGGCTGACTCCTCTGTCTTGGTTTCCTCACTAGTGAGATGAGGTAGTAGTATACGACTCATGGGGTGACAATTAAATCTTGTGTTTTATATAACTAGCTAATTACACTGGTGATTGTGTAACATAAAGCTCAAGAGGTTAAAGTGTTACAGAAGTGTTTTGTAGTCAAAGACTAGGGAACCCTGGAAGGCTGTGAGACGCAGGAAGGACATGGTCATTTTCATGGGAGGGGTAGACATGGGGAGGGAGAGAGAAGAGAATGGGCACAATGCAGACTTGGGAAGTATGATTGGCAGGACACTGTGACTATTAGACATAGGTCTGAGGTCAAGGATGACTCAATGCCTGCTGGTCATCTGGCTGAGTATAGTCTGTGGAAGAGGAGCAAGTTTTCATGTTTAAGCAGCTCCTGCTCCCAGGCCCTCTGTAGCAAGTCATAACCTGCTCAAGGGGACACTTGGCCTCAAGATGAGAAGTGGAGCACAAAAGCCACACTCAGTAGATATTTATGGAAAGAATAGGCCTTGTCTTCCAGCCCTCTAAAGGGAAATCTTCCTGGCCTCCTCCCCTGGCCATAAGCCAGTGGCAAAGCAACTGCCCTTCTATCTCAGCCTCCTGTCATATGTTTGGGCCACACAAGCATCTGTCTGTCTGCAGGAACCAAGGATAGAACTGAAGGCTGCCTGCCCAGCCCAGCAGGGGCATTGCTGATGGTTGGAAAAGGCAAGAGTCCCATTCAGTCACGTGGAGATCATGCTCTTCCTCTCCTAGTCCTGTTGAGACTGGAGCCTGTTCTGGATACCATGGGTCGAGAACTGTACTTTTTTGTCCACCAGGCATCTCAGTGCCTGGAATGAGTCTGGCTTACAAATGACTACACAATGGTAAGCTGTCAGCACCACCCAGCAATAAAGACTGTGTTCCTTGTGAGACAAATTACACCACCAGCCAAACTGGCTGATCAGCAGGTGTGTGAGTGCACCACATCTACAGCCAGAGTCTGAAAGCCAGAGGAGATAGCATGACAGCTAAGGAGGAGGGGAATTTGGACAAACACCAAGGTCCCACCCTCTGAATATTGAATGTTAGCCTGTCACACAGATTACATGTGGAAAAATACATCTGCTATGACAGGAGATGGAACAAAGTGTGTGTATTCTGTGTGAATAATAGACATGGTAGTGTGTGTGCATGGAGGGTTCGTGAAGGTCCTCACATTTTATCTATTCCTGGATTGTCATTCACTTAACACCCACCAATGCCTAGTTGGGTTTGGACTTGCTGTGTAGCACCAGGCTGACCTTGAACACTCAGTCCCTCTGCCTTCCTCCTAAGTCCTGGGATTATACATGCATGCCACCATGTTCACCTACCTATTACAAGCCTTGAGAACTTTGTAGCTGGTTCCTAGCTAAGAGATCTTACCCTAAGGATCACCCTAGCATGAAAATACCATGAGAGGTGGAAGTGGTTACACAGCATTGTGACTGTACCACTGATTACACAATTGAAGATATTATTTTATATGGTATGACTTCGTATCAATTTAAAAGGAAGAATTGGATTAGGAATGTAACTCAGTGATAGAGCACTTGCCTGCCATCCATGAGGGGTGTTGTTTGTTTTTAGTCTTTTCTGGGTTGTTTTTTTTTTTTTTTTTTTTTTACTCTTTTACTCTTAGTGTGTGTGGGGGCTACCCAACTCCCAAATAAATCACTCACGGAGGCATATTATTACTTAGAATGCCCAGCCTTAGCTTGGCTTAGTTGCTAGCCAGCTTTTCTTAACGTATCCCGACTACCTTTTGCCTCTGGGCTTTTCCCCTTCCATTCCTGAATACCTTTCTTTGTTTGGTTGTGTGTGCAGCTGGGTGGCTGGCCCCTGGAGTCCTCCTCCTTCTCTGGCTACTTCTTTCTCTCCCGGATTTCTCCTTCTGTTTATCCTCTCTCCTGTCTTGCTATTGGCTAGTTCTTTATTAGTCCATCAGGTGTTTTACACAGGCACAGTAACACAGCTTCACAGAGTTAAACAAATGCAACATAAACAAAAGTAACATACCTTAAAATAATATTCTGCTGCACATGAGACCCTGCATTCAGACTCCAGAAGGAAAAGAATAATCCTCAGCCAGCAGTCACTGCACAGCCATTCTGAGAAAGTGCCATTTGGACATTGCCTGCCCTTGAATCTGTTCTTTCATTGACCCAATCTACAGAGAGAAACTGCCTCAAGGTGGCATGGAAAGAATGCCCCAGGAGAGAGCAGAAGAAACTGTCACATAGCTTTCATGTGGTAAAAATACATACATTTGCTATGCCAGCTCAGGCATGACAGGAGGTAAAACAGAATGTGAGTGTCATGTGGGGGCCTGTAAGAAATGAGACCTAGGGCAAGGACAGAGGTAGTTGCTCCCCATTGAATACTTCTTTGGAACATTTTACATTTTAAACCACATGACTACTTCCAACTCAAAGGATAATATGAAGTGAAGAAGAGCATATTACCTATACAAATAAAGCAATACATGATCTCTGCTAGCCTGTTACAAACAAGCCCTCTGAGGCCAGGCCTGCCTCAGTTCTTGGCCCCTTTATCCACTTATGACTCCCTGAGCCACAGTTTTCTGATCCATGAACAAGGAAAGACACTTCTGGCCTCACATGGCTGGTACAATCCAATGACAAGTAGGACAGCATATAAACCTGGGTGCCCAGAAAGCAGACATGATCTTCTGTCTTATCTGTTCCCTTCTCCACTATTTTGGGTCTGCCCATATAGGACTCCCCATACCTTTGTGACTCACAGTTTCTTCACAGAGAAAGCTACAGATGGCTCCCTGCAGAGCGAGGACTGGGCCCTCAACATGGAGATCTGTGACATCATCAACGAGACCGAGGAAGGGTAAGGGCCCTGAGGGGGAGGGGTACGGGAGGTGGTACAGGCTGTGACAGCCAACTATAACAGTACACACCAGCACTGATTCATACCTATGTCCCACCAGATGATCTTCCCTAGCCCTCCACTGTTGTGGTCACAAAGTCTAACCCTGCTGTGCAGTATCCTGCTCCCATGCTAAACAACAGCATGGCATTTTCAACATCTTTAGACCATAATCCAGTCCACTGCCTCCATCAGGTGGATGAAAAGCTCAGAAATGTGAAGTTCAAAGACACAGTGTGAGCCAGGTAGTGGTGACCCACGATTTTAATCCCAGCACTTGGAAGGCAGAGGCAGACAAATCTCTTGAGTTCAAGGCCAGCCAGGTCAACAGAACGAATTCCAGGATGACCAGGGCCACATAGAGAAACCTTGTCTCGAAAAAACAAAAAAAACAAAGGTACAGTGTGTGGCTAACTGGCCCCTAGGTGCTGTGATACACACAGTGTCTTTGAACAGCAGCCCAGATGGCACACAGATCTTGAGCTCCTGCCTTGGTGCATCACCTCCCTGGAAAAAACAAAGCCAGCTGAAGATTCACAGTGCCTTTCTGCATGCTGAGAGCTGGAGTCCTAGGACAGCCAGATTTTCTCAAAGAGCAAGAACATACTTTCTCTTCCCTAAGATTAGCAACCAGCAGGGCCACCAGGGAGTTCACAGAGGGCAGTCAGTGAAGCAGGGCAGAGCTGTAGATCAGAGTGGGTGCCTTCAGGCAACCAGGTATGGGGCCCTGGCGTTTGCTCAGAATGCTGAGCCCAGTTAAAGCACATGGTATGAGAGAGGTATTGGAGTCCTGTCTTCCTCTGCCTAATGCATGCAGGCCAACTGTGTGATGGGACCATGGACAAGTTGCATTACCTCGCCAGGACTTTTTCCTCAAAGGCAGAGCTCTGTTAAACCCTGCCAAAACTCTAGCCTAAGTCCTTGAGTGGAGCAGAAAGTAGGGTGAGGTGCAGGGTGGCTAGTCATGGCAGGCAGGGAGTGCAGCCAGATGAGGACATCCTCCCAGTCAAGTGCAGACTGAAGCAAAGGGGCAGGAGGCAGGGAGTGCAGGGAGAACTGCGGGGAGACCTCAGTTGTGCTGTGTGACTTACTCACACATCTGCATCTAGATTCGTAGAGAGGGTGGGATGCAACTGGACAGATGTCAGCACCACCAGGAAAGAAGACAGGCATACATGCTTACTGAGCCTCTGGAAAGGCCTGGCAGCTTTATGGATGGTGTGCCGTAAGTCACTGCAATATTTTTGCAGACAATGTTCCTGTCTCCATGGTGAACTTGGGAAGCACTGTGTTCAGAGTTTATTGGCTGTGTAGCTGTTCATTTGAGCACTTCAAATGTTCCAGACACTGCACAAGCATCGAGGAGCCAGCAGTTGGCAATGACAGGCATGACTCTTAGCCTCACCAATCTTACCTAAACTTTTATGTCTTTGGTGGATTCATACCATTGCCATATACTTTATCTGTGTCATTGTGCACTGGTCCACTACCAGTGCTGTTCCCTTTTCTCCAGGCCACTCCATAAGTAGGAATAAGTAACTTTCAAGCCCTGAAATGGTCCACAGGTCAGCAATTGTGTCAGTCAGCTTTTCATAACTATAACAATGTTCTTGAGATGATTCGCTTATAAAGAGAAAATGTTTATCTCAGTCTTGATTTGGTTTGGTTTTTGTTTGTTTGTTTTTGAGACAGAATCTCACTGGCCTCAAATTCACTGTGGAGCTGAAGCAGAAGTTTTTATTTTGCCTCACAGTCTTGATGTTGCACATGAGAAGTGTGTGATGAACTACAACCACACACCTCAGGGCCAAGGAACAAAAGAAGAGTGACAGGGACCAGGGTTCCATGGTGTCCTTTAAAGTCACATCTCTGATGACAAAAAGACCACTCAGCAGGTTCTAGCTCCCCCACCCCCCATTTATCTACCACACTTGGGATGGAACCCAGGGCCTTGCACATGACTTGCACATACTAGACAAGCACTGCCCCCAGCCTAGGCCCCACCTCAAAGTTTCTGTAGTGTCTCAGCAGTGCTGCTGTGAGGATGAAAGCATTTTTTAAACATGTGGGTCTTTGGGGGACACTCAGGATCCAAACAATATAGCAGTGCTGACATCAAGGACAGAAGCCAGCTGCCCCTGGAACTGGCCTGGGAAAGTTAGGGAGCTGTCCGAGGTTCTGAGTACAGGTTGTTCTCACCCTTCTGGACAGGCTCCTATACCTGCCCTGACCTCTCCACTGTAGCACTGACCACCTGCACAGCTTTGCCTCCATGTGGGATCCCATCCTGGAGGCCTCTGCCTTTACTTCTGCTAGGGATCTTACCCAGGATTCCAAACTGCCCCAATGTGGCCCTTAAAGGTCAACACTGACAGACAAGCAGAGTCAGAATAAACTTCAAAGCCTCTCTGCCTGGGCACCTGCAGTGGGCTCACTCTGCTGAAAGTCAGTGTTTAAAGGATACTGTCGGCTTGCTCTCTAGGAGCTGTCTTCTCTGCGTGGATAGGTTAGTGTTTCCAGACAGGACGCACTGGAGGGGAAAGCCCCTTGGAAGGTTCACGGATCACTAGGCCTTCCCTTGGGTTTGGAGCACAGGCAGGGTCCAACAAAAGCCTTCAGGGCAGAGCAGCTCTGGCAGTGCTAGGAAAAGGGTAGTCAGCAGGTGGGACAGGGAGGATAGGTGACCCCAGGCTCTCTGTGGCCACCTGCTGTATGTAGGCACAGCCAGGCTCCTGGCCCTCCATCTCCTCTACACTGTTGTCTCCTCTCTGTCCTTCCAAAGCAGCTTCTCCCCACCAAGCTCTCCCTGCACCTGAACCCACTCTCTCTGGCTGTCCTCCAACTTGTCCTCCCCATCCTTTATGGTTGGCTACCTCCTTGAGTATCTTTTAGACCTACTCCATTCTCCCTCAAGACTACTTCTTCCTTCAGTTATCCCAGAATCCTTAGAAGTAGTATATGTGTACACATGTACACATACACACATATACACGTACACACAGGTGCTTGGTTAGACTTGACTGGAAGATGGATAGTGGAACTGTCTAAAATGTGGCATTAGAACACTCTGCCTGTAGTCCACTTGTTCTTAGCATCAATACCTAGAAGGCCCTGGGAGCTGTGGGGTACATGAGAAATAGCAAATTCTGGGACTGCCCTACTTGTTGGATTCTGATACTGTCAACTAAGGAAGGCCTGGGATTCTGTATTTTTGACAAGCACTCACACCTTGCCCAACATGAGTCTGTGATGGGAGGCCCAGGGTCTACCTAGTGCTTGGACTGAGAAGGCCGTGGTGGCAGCAGTATCCTGGTGTGATCAGAACCTGGCACAGGGAGGAGGGAAGATCCTACCCAGCCTTCCAGCTTTGCAGAGCCTCCTGAGGTTGGGCCCTTAGCCTTCTGTGTTAGGGAAGAGGGTTCTATGCCTGAGCCCATCATTCTTTTTGTCCTTTTTACCAGCCCCAAAGATGCGTTCCGAGCAGTAAAGAAGCGAATTGTGGGGAATAAGAATTTCCATGAGGTCATGTTGGCCCTCACGGTGAGTCTGTCTATCCATCCCTCCATGATCGCTCCCATGGCTAGACCATGGTCTGCTGAAAGTTGCTTCTCCTTAGTTAGGTCCAGTGGGACTCCCATCCATGCTTGAATTTCTCCTCTGAGGACTAGGAAGAAAAAAGCACCATGGGGAAATTGTTTTCCCATCCATGCTGCTGGTGGAGGTAGATGACAAAGCAAGGGAGCTGGAAAGGAGTTCCTAACCTTAGTTAGGGGAGTAGACATACTGGGGCCACTTCCCTCTAAAACTGCACTCTGAAAAATGAACATAAAGCAAATGCCAGTATCTAAGAACAGCATTGGCCACAGCACTGAGCCAGGCCAACATGGGCCAAGCACCAGGCATCCATCCTGTCTTTAGGACAGCCTGGCTGGGTAGTAGGTGGGAGAACACCCTGTCCATGCCTCTACCATGTGGTGCTTAGATCCAGATGGTCCTGCTTCCCTGCAAAGCACAGGCAGCTCCTGCTAGGTCATGGGGAGAGAAGGTTGGTGCTTGGTCCTTGAGTCATAATGTTACCTACCAATAGGAGAAGCTCAAGTTGTCTCCAATTCCTCCTAGAGGACATCTGACACTCTAGGCCAGTGTTTCTCAACCTGTGACTCATGGCTCCTTGGGAGTCTAATGAACCTTTCACAGGGGTCACATATCAGATATCCCGTGTATCAGATATTTACATTACAATTCATAAAACAGCAAAATTACAGTTATGGAGTAGCAACGAAAATAATTTTTATAGTTGAGAGTCACCACAACATGAGGAATTGTATTAAATGTTGTGGCAGCATTAGGAAATTGAAAACCACTGCTCTAGATCATGTGATCTAAAAAGTAGGGTTATGTTATGACAGGCCCTGGTTTAGTAGGAAGGGAGTCCTGTCTGTCACATCATTCTGTATGTCCCAGTCCAAGAAGAGGCAAGCCCCCAGATCTAGCACTGCTCCCATCCCCATGTCCTAGAAGATCCCTTCTGGAAGCCTCCTCTCCTCTGCTCGACTTCCCTCTGGGATAGAAGAGGAGCCTCACTGGAGTGGCAGCCCATTTCCTCTCCTCTGATAGAGTACTCTCTTGGCACCTTGACCTACAGGTCTTGGAAACATGTGTTAAGAACTGCGGGCACCGCTTCCATGTACTGGTGGCCAGCCAGGACTTTGTAGAGAGTGTGCTGGTGAGGACCATCCTGCCAAAGAACAATCCACCCACCATCGTGCATGACAAGGTGTTGAACCTCATCCAGGTGCGCTCTTCTCTTTGACAAGGTGGGGTGGCTTCGTGACCTCAAGGGGTTGGGGAGTGCCAGGGCTGTTGTTCCTCTATCTGCTAGTAGACTGCTTCTGTGTGCAGCAGGACTTATCACTGTCTACTGATCCTGGTGCAGAAGGAAGAGGAGGGAAGCACTTTGGTCCTCTGCCTAGGTGCCAGGGTGGGGAAGGCTCACAGAAAAGGTGAGCAGTGGTTACCGGCCATGTCCCCTTGTCCCCTCTCAGTCCTGGGCTGACGCGTTCCGCAGCTCGCCTGATTTGACAGGTGTCGTTGCTGTCTACGAGGACTTGCGAAGGAAGGGCCTGGAGTTCCCCATGACTGACCTGGACATGCTGTCACCCATCCACACACCCCAGAGGGTGAGGAGAACTTTGAGTGGGGCAGAAGTTATCCTGAGGGGCCTATAGTGTCCTTCCAGACTTACCCTGTCTTTTGTCCCCTAGACTGTGTTTAACTCAGAGACACCATCTGGACAGAACTCTGTGGGCTCTGACACCAGTCAGCGAGGAGACCTGAGCCAGCATACCACCCCTCTGCCCACTCCAGCTGTTCTCCCCGGTGACTCACCCATCATGCCAACTCCTGAGCAGGTACACAGACAAGGTCCAGGGAGGCAGTGGATATCACCATCACGCCAACTCCTGAGCAGGTACACAGACAAGGTCCAGGGAGGCAGTGGATATCACCATCACGCCAACTCCTGAGCAGGTACACAGACAAGGTCCAGGGAGGCAGTGGATATGGCCCTTAGCACCAGAAATTCCTTTGTCCTCCCAGAAGCCTACAGATGTATACTATTCTTCCTGTGTTCAGGATAAGATTTAGATAAATCCATTCACCCAGGGGCTGGAGAAATGGCTCAGAGGTTAAGAGCACCAACTGCTCTTCCAGAGGTCCTGAGTTCAATTCCCAGCACCCACATGGTGGCTCACAACCATCTGTAATGAGATCTGGTGCCCTCTTCTGTGTATATAATAAATAAATAAATCTTTAATAAATAAATAAATAAATAAATAAAATAAAAAATCCCCTCAAAATCACACGGCTCATCGGAATCAGCCGAGATTCCAGTTCCAATCTGTCTATACTGGAATGCAGTCCAGTACCTCTGTCATTTCCCAAACTCTTCCTTCCATGGAGACCTCTGTGCAGCACCACGGAGAGGAAATGGCCAGCAGGCAAGCAGTCCCTTTCACTTGGGCCACTCCACTTGTAATAGGCTCACATAGAATTTCATCTGAATTGAGATTCTGGTTGAGGACACCTTAAAGGATCTATATGCTTGCTGGGGTTGGTGACACACCTTCAATCCCAGCACTTGGGAGATAGAGGTAGATGGATCTGTGTGAGTTCAGAGCTTCATAGTAAAACCCTGTCTCAGAAAGAGAAGGTGGGAGAGTAGAAGGAAGAGAGGAAGGGAGGGAGAGAGGGAAGGAGTAAGAGAGAGAAAGAGAGAGAAGAAGAGAGGAGAGGAGAGAGAGAGATGCACAAAATGAGAAAGTACATGTGTACTACACTGAGGCCTCCCACATGCCTCACAAAGAAGCTTGGAGGCCTAGCATAAGATTCTGGGGAGGTTTCCCTAGCCTGGGTCTAGCTCTAGAGAGTTACCTGCCCCAGACCAGGTGGCTATAATCTAGATCATTGGTCACTTGAGATGTGGTACTGGGCTGACTTGAGGCCTTCACAGACCTTAGACCATCATCAGTGAAGCATACTTCACTTAGCTGCTGAGTGTGCTGGAGGTAAAGATTCACAAACATGAGGCACATGAGAGAAGCTTCATTCCAAAGAAGTATCTCCTGACCACTTGTATGCAGTGCACAGTCTCAGTCCCACAAAGAGAAACGTCCATGAGATCTTATAGCAGTTATGAAACCAAGCACCACAGCAAACATGACTAGAGAAGGTTGGCATGCTACGCAAGTAATTAAAGCCCACAAAACTGTAAAACTACCCTCCTATCCAAAGCAATTATCTGCCTTGCTTCTGGTTTTAACTAGTTTTCCTAATGTCTGTGTATTAAGACTGATTGATTACTTTAGTGCTCTGAGAAGGTTCTTGCTAAACAAAACTGAGTATTTTTGTTTGATTTCATAGCCCCTTTTCCCTCTTGGGGCATGTTAAGATGTTGTAGTGTAGTGATGTAACTCCTAGGCTCCTTTGTGGTTAGGTCCCTTTGGGTTTGGATGTGGCAAATTGGTGATGAATAGCTTGTCCACTCACACCGAGAAAGTTATTAAACAAGTCATCCTGCCTGGCACTGTGGGGTGTGCTGTTGGTCAACTTCAGTGGATATAGTACTTATCTCTGCATGCCTGTTTCTTCATCCTCAAGCTCTTTAAAGGTGGCTGAGCCTACTTGTGATGGTATGTGTTCAGTGCTTGGCACTTATTAACTAGTCAGTAAATGGTAGCTGCTGTCATAATCATGAAGTTAATTGTCACTCAGTCACACAATTTAGAATATACCAGTATTTCCCAAAATGTACTCTTCTAGCCACTAGACTCATGAGCTATCCCATTATCAGGGAGTCTTGATCCAGATACATTTGGGGGAGCCTTCATATGATTCTCAGCATTCAAAGTGGACACAGTGTCATGAACCTATAAAGTCCCTTGGGGTTCACAAAAGATACTACACAGTGCTCCTCACAACTTAATCTGTTTGAGGACACTGACCACCTTTATTGTTATGTGTCCCCAGGCCTGGAACCTTGACTACTGGTACAAGTACTGGATCTGAGTTTCATGTTCAAGTGGATAGCAGGCCTGGAACATTTTTTTTGGATGAGCCTGGGCCCAAACATGGACCAGAGACAAGAAATAACCCCAGTTCTCATAATGGAAGGGAAGACATAGAGCCCACTCTGTCTTCCCAGACATAAGGGGCCTACAACTTTCCCACTCCCTTGGGAGAACTGCCACTCCCTAGAGCCTCATTAATTGCCATCTTGGCCCCAAGAGATGCTGGCGCTCTTCCAACCACACTCACTGGCTTATTCCTCTCCGATTGTCACACTTCTTCCAACCTCCTCCCTGCATCCGGCTCCTGGTTTGGAGATGGCAGCGGTTGGTAGCACCTCTGTGAGGGGGCTGTGTGGTGGGATGCACCCTCTGCAGGCTCTTGAGTACAGACCGTCCCCAGAAGTCAGGAGAGAAACTGCGGAGGAAGTGTTGGTGGGGCAGTTCTTAGGCCACACGTCTGTTGGAGCAGCACGGGCTCCAGATTCTGGCTTCCCTCCCCTTATTATGCTGCATTTCAGATTGGGAAGCTGCGTAGTGAGCTGGAGATGGTGAGTGGCAATGTGCGAGTGATGTCGGAGATGCTGACAGAGTTGGTACCCACCCAGATAGAGCCTGCAGACCTAGAACTACTACAGGTGAGCAAACAGCCTGCCTACAGGTTCAGCCCCCACCCAGGTGCCCCTGTGTGCATCTATACCTGCTTCTTCCCTGCCCACACTGCAATCTTTTAGTTTTGCTGGGAGCCCTGAGGCAACAGAAAATATTACAGAGAGGAACCTTGGATTTGCATCAGATGGGAATTCAGATCTTAATTCTGCTGCTTTCCAGCTTGAACAAAATAGACCCCCATTTTCTCCATCTGTATGGCTGCTTTGATACAAGTGGGAGATGATAATTAAATGAGATAGTACATGTGAAACGTAGTCCTACACCCAGTACTGATAGCATGAACAGCACTGTGAAAAGCTGGAAGGGCTGATTTCTACCTTTCACAGTATTTGAGGGAGCAAGCAGAGGGACAGAGTGGTGTGAGCTTTGAGAGGAGTGAGCATCTGATCTTGGGGAGCTGAGGCAAGTGGGAAATGCTGGATTTTGCTCCCAGGTGTCATGTGATATTCACCTGATCCTGTCCACATATGGGGTGGGGTACTGGAGTGAAGGGAGCTAGGCTGCCTTCTTCCTGTGGAGGACACTCAGGGAAGCAACCGCCAAAGCTTAGGAGTCTCCAGAGTGCATGGAGGGACAAAATGTTGTGTGTGCAGAATGCTCAGTGTGCTGTTCATGCACTGCCCTCCTACCAACCTGGTCTTTATGTCCCTGTGAGTGCTAAGAGATCCTTATACTTGGTAGGATGGGAGGATGGAGGAGGGTACACTAGGACTATCTTAGCTGAGTGGACTCTTGAATGTGAGAACTAGATGAAGAAAAGGGTTGGTGAAGGGTTGTTGTTAGTTTTATTTGTCCCAGGCCACGTCCATCTGGATATGTGCAGTCTGAGATACTCAGAAGGCTGGAGCCAGCTGACAGGGTGACACAGAGTCAGTGCCCACATGATGGGTGCTCTGCATGTGTCAAGCTCAATGTAGGTACTTGATATACATTCACTCATAGCCCTGACCACACCCATTCACCAACCAGATCAGGAAACTAAGGCAAAGAGAGGTCATGTAACATGCCTAGGGTCATGTGGCTGATAGGTAGCAAAGCTGGGATTTGTGACTTGGAGCGGCAGCTTCAAGCTGTGTTCTTCTGCTGTCCGGAGGGGCCCATTAGGAAGCAGAGACTAATCCTCAGGTGTGCTTCATCATGGGAGGAAGAGAAGGGAGCCCAGGGATGTTGAAAGTCACCCTGAGCAGATGAAAAAATGTAGGAGGCCTGACTTAGGAGTGGGTAGGGAACAAGGTCCACAGGAAGCCAAAGATTGGTGCAGAGCCTCATCTTTGATCCCCACAAGAGAAAGTATGCTGGCATGTGGCTAGGGTCCATGGTCACGTGACAGGTACTGGGGGAAGAAATGACCAGCCTTACCAGTTGTCTATAAACCAAAGGAGGTTTTATCTTTTTCTTTATTTTTGAGTCAAGGTCTCATTATGCAGCCAAAGCTAGTCTTGAGTGTTCTCCATCCCCCTGCCTCAGCCACTGACTGCCAGGGTTACTAGCCTCACACCTAGCCTTTTAATATTTTTCTTTTTCCAAAGCAAATTTAACTGTGATTGAAAGCCAGTCAGTAACATGATGACTAAATGCAGTGTAGGATCCAGAAACAGAGAAAAGATGTTAGCAGAAAAAGTGATAAAACATGAACACGCAGTTTAGTCAATGCCGGTGTTGATGCCTTAGTTTGGATCAATGTCTAACCTGGTGAAGACACATGGGGCCTTGCTGCCATCACTGCAGCTCTGCAATACACCTGAAAAATTGTCCCAAAACAAGTTTATCAAAAGAAAAAACGAAGTCAGTCAATGAGAATAATGAGGCAAAAACTCAAAATCAGATATATGGGGCAGCAGAAATCACGACTTGTTTATGTACCCCCAGCCCCATTCTCAGGCCTGTCTTCGTCGTCACCTCTTTTGTTCTTCCCTTTGGTGAGCATTTTTGTGCATGATGTGTGTAAGAGCAAGGACGTGTGAATACCGTGGCATGCATATAGAAGTCGGGGAACAGCTGCAGAGAGTTGGTCCTCTCTTCCACTCTGTCTAAGACTGTCCCTCTTGTTTGTGCTGCTTCACCACATGTGCCAGACTAGCTGGTCCAGGAGTCTGAAGTTTGTTTGGTTTTTGTTGTTGTTTCGGTTTTCGAGACAAGGTTTTTCTGTGTAACAGCCCTGGCTGTCCTGGAACTGACTTTGTAGACCAGGCTGGCCTCGAACTCACAGAGATCTGCCTGCCTCTGCCTCCCAAGTGCTGGGATAAAAGGTGTGCGCCACCACGCCCAGAAAGTCTGAAGCTTTTTTTTAAGGAAGCAAACATGTTGGCAGAAACGTGACTCTTCAGTCTGCGTGCACTCTCATTAAACTGGCAGAATCATTAACATGGTGAGTTCCTGTACTTTAAATGTTAGTGTGAAACCTCCAGAAGCTATGAATCACTTGAGGCCAGGAGCTCCAGACCAGCCTAGGCAACATAGTAAGACCCCATCTCACAATTAAAGAATGTAGTTACTCTGTAACACCCTCAGAAGTGATCTTGAAAACAGGTTTGTAGAACCCCAAAAGCTGTTCTGTGGTGCCTTGAAGACCTTCCTCCAGGACAGGCCCAGACTGAAATACCATCCATGAGGGAGAGCCTTGTCCTGTCATGTGGCCTCAATGTCCCACTTCTCCCTGCAGGAACTGAACCGCACCTGCCGTGCCATGCAGCAGCGGGTCCTGGAGCTCATCCCACGCATCTCCAATGAGCAGCTGACCGAGGAGCTTCTCATGGTCAATGACAACCTCAACAATGTGTTTCTGCGCCATGAACGGTAGTCCTACCCCACCCTGAGCCTGGCCTTGGCTTGTCCACAGTCATTTTCCCTGTTCAGGTACCAGCAGGCTACCAGGGGCATGTGCCTCCAGCTCCCTGCCCATCACTGAGACACCTGGGTAGTAAGGAGTCATGAAAGCAGGCAGCAAAGCTCTCTGCTTGCCTGGAAACAGGGTTTATTATCTCTCCGCCTCCCACTCTGTGGGCCTCTTTTCTGTCTTTCCCCACTTGCCCTGTGGTTTGCAATCAGTTGAGAGGGGCCTGGGCCCCGGAGACCAACAACTGGTCAGCTTCTCCTGTTCATTAGTCCAGTAGAATGTAGGACCTCCTCCTTGCCATCTTGTGTGGTAGACCCCCAATACCCTATCATTAAGCCCCTAATTCACCAGTTTGTTCCAGTGCCAGCCGCTGCTACTCCGTTTCTCAACTAAGTCATCACCTGAGCTGGCAGGCAGGTGCCCAGAGACATTAGACCAGAAGATGAATTCAGAAGTGATATCCTTTACACCTGGCCACAACTCCAACAGGGTACACACTAAGGTCTTCTCCATCCATCTCCTCAGCCCCTTGGTAGTCAGGGTTAGAGACAAGTGGCCACCTTGGAGAGCTACCCGCACATTTCCCAAGTGTAGAGTAGGTGGATAACCGAGACAGTTGACAAAGCAGCACTCCCCTCTGCTTGTTGAGTGTCCCTTTCTTTTCTCTGTGTTCTTGTCAGTTGTTTCTTGCTGATGCTTACAGGGTGGCCCTGTAACTGATCATACCCAACCGTATCCAGTTGTTCAAGTGAAAGAAGGGCTCTGCTAGAGGTGAATAGGCACAGCAAGGATGCACTGGATCTGTTAGGGAGGACGAGTGTACCTCATCACCCTGGTAGCAACCTGTGATTTCAAAACCTCCTAGGGGTTTTCTGGGGACTGTGTCAATTTGACCTTTTGACTGGGGTCTTTTGTGTCATGTAGGTTTGAACGGTTCCGAACAGGCCAGACTGCCAAGGTAAGAGGCATGTCTTCTAGGTCATGCTATATTGATAGGAAATGAGAGGGAAGTTCTCACCCTCTCCCTGAAGCCCTGCACAGGGAACTGGTGCTTTTTAGGCTCATAGAGAAGTTTCTTCTGACTTCTTATACCACTGTCCCTTTAAGGGAAATAAGGCTCTGCCACCACCAGCTGGTACCTCAGGGCCTTCTCAGCCTCCCAGGGGTATAGCCAAGCTGGAGCCCAAGTGGAGGGGGAGAATCTCCCCAGCTCCCATTCAGAGATGCTGGGGCCTGGAGGCAGAATCACTGCATCCAGAAAGGATCATCCAGGCATCTCCCTTCATCTCAGGCCTCCAGTGAAGCTGAGCCAGCCGCTGACCTGATTGACATGGGTCCTGACCCTGCAGCCACCAGCAACCTCCCATCCCAACTGGCAGGAATGAGTAAGTATGCTGGGGGCTCCAGCCAAGGGTATGTTACAATGCATGTGTAGCCTCAAAGTTCTGAGGGTGCCTTCCTATACTCCCCAGCAGTAGTTCATTGGTCCAGGTCTCTCTTTGCTGGGCTCCCAAGCCAAATCTTGCTGCAGGGTTGGGCACTTGAGAAAAAACTTGTGAGAATGCCCTGGGAGCACCAATGCTTCTGAACCCCTTGGATCTAATAAATCCCACTGTGCTCTGACGATACCTCTGCACTGATATCCTCCCCAGCCCCCCACCTGAACAACCTGAGGGCATCAGGACAGTCTGCTGCTCAGCCTCTGGAATTAGTTCCTCCTTGAAGAGTGGGAGGGAGAACAAGAGACTGCCAGAAACAAGCTTCCATCAGGGCTGAGCCAGAAGGCACTCTGTGTTTTGATGGTACTTGGGGATAAAATCCAGGGCCTTGCACATGCTAGACAAGTATTCTGCCTCTGAGCTATACTCCCAGCTCGTTTATCGATTTCTTTTGGTGTTTTGTTTTGAGAAGAGTAGATAGTTTAGGTTTTATTTGATTTTGGTGGCTTTTGATCATTTGTTTGCTTGTTTTTCAAAACAGGGTTTCTCTATGTAGCTTTGTCTGTCCTAGAACTCGCTCTGTAGACCAGGCTGGCCTCAAACTCACAGAGATCCACCTGCCTCTGCCTCCTAAGTGCTGGGATTAAAGATGTGCCACCACCGCCCAGTTTGACCCAGGTTGTTGCTAAATGCTTAGTGGCCCATCTAGGTTAGCCTTGAACTTTCTCCATCTTCCTGCCTCAGTCCCCTGAATGCTGAGATTACAGGTGAGTGCACCTCCCTGTACTCTTGATAAATGTGAGCAGTTATCTCCCTGATCTTTTTGTTGTTATTTATTTCCTTTGGTGTTTTGTCTTGTTTTGTGCAGTGCTGGGGATTAAGCCTAAGGCCTGAAGTATGCTAAGCAAATACTCTACCACTGAACTGTATTCCAACCCTTTAATTTTGAGACAGAGCCTCACAAGGTTCCTCAAACTGTCCTTGAATATGCTTCATTGTAACCCAGGCTAGCCTCAGTTTCTCCTGGGGCTGGGATTACAGACCTGCACCACCAGGCCTGCTTGAGATTATAATGTTACTTGAGGGTGTAATGCTGTTGACTGCCTGCTCCAAGCCAAGCCCCACTTTGAATAACTGATACTACACTTGTGAAAAGTCGGATCTCATCACTGTCATGCTGACCAGCCTCTTCCACTAGTGCAGTGGTGATCCCCAACCAGAGAATTATTTCATTGCTACTTTATAATTGTGATTTTGCTACAGTTATGAATCATAATATAAATATTTGATATGCGACCCCTGTGAAAGTATTCAACCCCCAGAGGGGTCACAACCCACAGGTTGAGAACTGCTGTCCTATGTCACAGGCAGCGGTTTTTCCTGTTCTCTAATCCTCACCACAGCCAGGAGAAGGTGATTGTACAACCACCTTAGAAATGAGTACACTCAACAGAAAAGAAGTCCAACTCCCACCACCTAACCCCTAATACTCTTCCAACAGATAGCCCTAGACCCAGATGGGACATGGAAAGAGCAGGTGGATATCTCACCTGGCCTTTCTTTCTCTGCAGACCTTGGCTCCAACAGTGTGAGAGCTGGCCTGCAGTCTCTGGAGACCTCGGGTCGCCTGGAAGATGACTTTGACATGTTTGCTCTGACTCGGGGCAGCTCGCTGGCCGACCAACGGAAAGGGTAAGTTTCCTGTTCCATCTTGCTCTCCTGCAAATGGGGGGTTCAGGATCCCTGAATCTGGATTGGAAGTGGGCAGGCAGGAGAAAAGACACACAGTCCCTAAGTTCAGTCCAGCATGGCCTGGCGAGCACTGTGATCCATAGACAGAAAGGGATGAGCAGGAAAAGGATGCCAGCATCTGACCAGAACCAGAACCAAGGCTGGCCATAAGCCATGGGACAAGTGGCTAGCATTTGGCAGCACCAGTTTGGGAACCTTTGGCCATTTGTCCAAAACATTGTGTCTGGCTGGCCCACCATCTTATGTAATATGCAGCCAGTCCCAAGTCCCCAGGGGCAAGGAAGGCCCCTAGCAAAGCCTTAGGGGCTTCCAGGTCTTGACTGTCCCATAGCCACCCCTATCCCCAGAGGAGACTCTGGCTCCATTGGTGTATGTCTTTTGGTATGAGCTATCCATTTTCAGAGAGGTACTGTCATCAGTCAGAGCCTATAATGGAGCTACTTTCCAAATGCCACTCCCTGCCTTGGCTGACCTCATGCTGGCTCCACATGTGCATGTCAAAGGAAATAGTTTAGCTACTATTTTCTTATCCCTTTGCTTATGACCCCTTGGCTGAGCTGTAGGCATCTATGGTTCTTACAACCAAGAAAAGTTCTAGATTAAAGAAGCCTTCTAAGTACTCCCCCATGACTCCTTAGTGACCATTCCGTCTTTGGAGGTACTGGCCAGAGGGAATTCCCTGTGCACACTGCAGATCCAGGTGAAATCTGACAGTCTGCAGCCAGCAGATCCATACTGAGGTGTGAACCAGGTTTGCCTTTACCCTAAGCAGTCTGGACTCCCAAGCCCAGAGACTCTGGGACTAGCAGCTTACAATCGCCATGGAGTTAAGGATGCTGCTGAAGCTGCTATGCAGATGAAAGCTAATGAGTCTAATGGGACCTACACTCAGGAGTGTGGCCTGTCCACATAGGCCCCAGGGTACAAAACAACTGGGCACACTGGAGAGTACCTCGTGTTGAACCGGTCTGCCAGCATGGCTGGGATGCGCTCTTGCACCATCATCCCTCCATGGGGAAGGCACACATGCAGCCTGCCCTTCCGGGCAGCAGTCTTCATGTAGTGGTGTACATGGCCATTGTTGTGTGATACAGTGCTTGACTGGCGGGGCAGGTAGCTCTTCAGAGGGCTCAAGGCCAGACGGGTTTAGGGACCATTTCAGGTTCTAGGAACAGCATGTGCAGATGCTTGGAGGTAAGGTGAAAGGGCTGAGCTCTGGCCCTTCACTGGGCACAGGTCTGAGAAAGGGAGCAGACACTGAGAGGATTACACAAAAGTTCTTCCTCATGTTGGCAATAGGGGGCAACAGGGGCAGGGGAAGCGTTTCCTAGCAGATTTGTGCCTCTGAAGCTCCCTTTGGCTGGCATAGCCATTCCACGCCCTCTTAGGCCTTTGTCTTGCCTGTCCCCCTCACTACACTTGCAACCACCTCCTCGCTACAGAATGCACCTACAGAGACAGGACTGGGCCCTAGCTATGAAGTCCTTGTTCCTTTGTTCTCTTGCCTGGCTATGATAGATCCTCCCATGTAGTCACCTGGATAACCTTTTCTGCCCAGATAGTTTTCTTACCCTCCCAGCCTTCCTCCCACTCCAGGGTGACCTCTTACTCCCTGTACTTCAGTCACACCACATACTCCTTCCCTGTCTTCATCTTCCAGTAGCCAGGTGACAGTCCCACCCCTCTCAGCCCTAGCCTTCCACCTGCCTGGCTGCCTGGCCTCCCTTTGGGGATGTGTAGAAGAGCTGTAACCAATCCATCAGAGAGGTTGGGAGCCTTCCTGATGGTAAGCCAACGTCAGATGGGCCTCAGCAGCTTACATACTCATTTTGGCAGTAGAAGGGACTCTTACATTCAAATGCACCCTCAAACAGAACCACAATTTATGAAATTCAGATGGGAACTGCTCAAAAAGGAACCTATGCAAATTCTCCATGGGCATAGGGTCACAATCTATTTCCTAGTCCCTCAACTCGGCCCAGAGTGGTCACAGCCATGTGTGATCTTGTTCCTGGTCTTTGGTCAAGTGCTGTTCCTAGATTCTCATGCATGATTGATGCAAATCATTATGGGGCACATATCTGAGCATAATCCTCAGTAGCAGAAAATGGAGCCACTTCTTCCTGTCCCGGGCTTGGAGAGAAGGAGCCTCGGGTTAGGCCATCCTATGACCTGAGCCACTCCTGCCCAGGCCAGCCCAAGTCTAGCTTACCTGGTCCCCTTAATCCTCACGTTGCCTTTCAGGCCTGGTGTGGTCAGGCAGCATCTGATGCCTTGCTGCTTTGTATTTCAGGGTCAAATATGAAGCCCCCCAAACCACAGATGGCCTGGCTGGGGCCCTGGATGCCCGGCAGCAGAACACCGGAGCGGTAAGCATAGAGGTCCTGTTTTACCCAGAGTCTGCCAAAAAGAAGGGACTCTGGGCCCACTATGAACTCAGCATTGGCTTGGCACAACCCTTTCCCATCTGACTCTCAGTTGGCCCTTTGTGGCTAATGTCATTATTCCCAATTGAGAGCCAAGGAGGCACTTACCCAGCAAGGATTCAGACCCAATCCTGCCTCAGGAGCTGGTGTCCAATGTGGTCCTGGGTTCACATCCTACTTCATCAACTGCCAGCTTTGGGTCATCAAGCAAATTAACCCACTGGCCCTGTTTCATCTTCTTTACCTGGAACTTTTAACAGCAATAGTAGTTGAGAGAAGCCTGTGAGAGAACAGCACTGTCACTAATAGCAGCATGGGCAGAGGGATTAAAATGGAGACCCTAGAACAATTGTCAGAATTCCCAGGCACTCTGTCTGTTTGTTGTTTGAGATGGGGTTTCTCTGTGTAGCCTTGGTTGTCCTAGAACTCACTCTGTAGACCAGGCTGGCCTCAACCGCACAGAGATCCGCCTGCCTCTGCCTCCCGAGTGCTGGGATTAAAGGTGTGCACCACCACTTCCCAGGCTCCCAGGCACTCTTTTAAGTCCAATTAATTCCTTGACTATGTGTTGAGGCCCAGATTGAGCATTCTGTGGCCACCTTCCTCAATGGTAAGATCTTCAAGTATAATCTATAGTGAGCCAAGTCACTGGGAGTGTGGGGGAGCTAGAAACAGCACACCCCACTTAGGAGATAGAGGAGAGCAAGGAGGTCACAGAGGAGGAGTGTGGCAGATGGACGCTGAGGCCAAGTGGGCCTGAGAAGTGGAAGGAGAGGTCTAAGTGGTGGCTAGGACCATGGGCATTATCTTAGGTGAGGTAAAAGCCATTTGAAAGCCTTGGACACAGGAGAAGGAAAACAGAGTTCCATTAGGAGATCCTCCTCAAATGGGGCAGGATCTGGTGATTCCCAGGAACTCTCCATCTGCATTCATGTGCCTCCTATCTCCTTGCTTGGGGTCCATTTCAAGTCAGAGCACAACAGGCACAAAACACTGGGGCATGCTGGGCAGTGGTGGCGCACGCCTTTAATCCCAGCACTCGCGAGGCAGAGGCAGGCGGACCTCTGTGAGTTCAAGGCCAGCCTGGTCTACAGAGCGAGATCCAGGTCAGGCACCAAAACAACACTCCCTGACTCGGGGAGAAAAAAAAACCACTGGGGCAGGCTTCATGGAGTACGAGGGCCTCCATTGGGTATGACAGAGCACATCTGCACTGGGCCTTAGTGCCTCTGCATGCTTTTGAACCATCACTGTTGAGCCTGTGCTCTGTTTTGGCCCTATGCTAAACCCTCATGTTCCCCTCGTGGGAGTCACTGCACAGTCCACTCTTGCTGCCACCCAGAGATGGAGGCATCTTCCCAGGAGAAATACGTCGCCAAAAGCATAACCAGTGTTGTGTTTCCAGGCTCCACAGCTGCAGCCACAGTGGGAAACAAGCACAGCTCCACTCACTGACAAGCATGAACATTCTTACTCTCTCTCCCCTTTACTTGGGCCAGCCATCTGTTGGATGCAATTTTTGAGGACCAAGCCAGCACCCACTCTCAAGGACTTAAGTCTGACTAGAGGCAAGGCACATAATTCACTGACTACCTGGATGTGACTGCAAGATCAAAGTTCAAACTGGACCTGGTAGGCAGTGCCTTTGTCCAAGACTCAGCAGAACTGACAACTTGTGTGATGTACATTGTTGCACCAAGGGCCAGATTCTCTCCTTCACTCCCTGGGGTGCAGCAGTGGGCTGGGCCTACTCTGTCTGTGTAGAGTGGACAGGGAGGTCAGTGCATAATGGCCTGGAGCCCCTCCACCACCCACCTGCTCTGGGGCCTAGAAAGCTTTCTCTTTGCTGTTGGTAACTATGAAGCCGGCGGACAAAGCAACTTTTCTGTAACTTGGGTGCCTCTCAGAAGCCCTTGGCCAGTCACCAGTCTGGCTGATAGCTTCTATTCTTCAGCTTTGAGTATGCAGGCCACCCTTTGGGATTCCATGGGAATGGCAAGGAGTTCATTGTTGTTTTTGTTTTTAAGATTTATCTATTTATTATGCATATAATGTTCTGTCTGCATGTATCCCTGGAGGCCAGAAGAGGGTACCAGATCTCATTATAGATGGCTGTGAGCCACCATGTGGTTGCTGGGAATTGAACTCAGGACCCCTGGAAAAGAACTTAACCACACTGAACCATCTCTCCAGCTCTCTTTGTTGTTTTTGGGTTTGTTTTTTTTTTTGTTTTTTTTTTTTTTGCTCTTCACATTATCCCAGTCTAGAAGCTCTGGGCTCCTACCACCATGGTTCTCCCGTAGTGAGGCACCCTGGGTAGCTTCCTTTATCCCCTTGGCTCTGCTGCCATACCTGTGTATGCACACACATACACACACTGTCACATATGTGCACATGAACATCTAGGTGGAAGCGGCTGCCAGCCCACCACTGGCCCTGAACTCAACCCTACTGCCTACCACCCTGGTGAGGCTCTTTGCCTGAAATGAGAGAGTAGTAGTGTAAAGAACCTAATGATCGATGGTCAGACAAAGCATGTGAGCAAGGACCAGGCCACAGAATTGGTACTAGGGAACATGACCCTGGGCACTCCTTCCTCCAGCAGTCAAGGGACAGCAGTTAGCTGAACAGGCCTGGCCTGCCAAGAGCACCTGCTGCTGGAAGGCTATCCCCCGCCTCTTCCCTGTACTAAGTGATAAGCTTGGGCCCTAAACTGGTTTGGTCAGAAACTATAGCTCTCCTCTGTCCAAAAGCTGCCAAACAGGAACTTAGAGTTCCCAGCCCTCCTCTGTACAGGCTCTCTGCTGAACTTGCCTCCTCCTAACAGCACTCTGGATGGCGGTTGTATTGTCCGGTGAGGAAGACAAATATAAGAACATTATGCAAGATGCCAGGAGTCACTCCAAAGACCATAGCAGACCATATGTGTGCTCCTGACCTCCAACCAGATTGCCACTGCGGAAACTGTTAACAGAAAAAGACCCCAACCCCTGTTCCTTTTAGGAGCCATCATGTGAGAGCCCATGTGTTTGGGCCTAGAGTCAAATGTTCCCATCTAGAAAGCTGCCCCTGAGACCACCAGCCTGCCCTTTCTGGAACACTCAGACCCTCCTTCCTCTTGGATCCTACTGTTTCTGCTTCTGCCATTAACTGAATCTACCAAGGTGCTGGAGACAGAGCCTCTCTGGCATTGCTCTGAGCACAGGTGGCCAGGGTTCTCCTTGTCCTGGACTGTGGCATGAAACTTCCCTCAGCTGGAACACCTCCCCACACTTCCCGTTGTCGGGACCAGATGTCCATTCTTTCCATGTGGGGAATGGCTCCTGTTTGCCCCTTGCCTACTCCAGCTGCTAGGAGCACAGTCCCTGCTTATTCTTCTGGATCTGTGTTCCTTCACCTACAGCCCGGCACCACTGCAGAGTGGTCCTAGGCAGCTGGAACAGGTAATCCCAGGATGTGTACCCCAGCCGGAGCCAGAGGAAACTCAGGTCAGGGTGGGTGAGTGAATCTCAAGGACCATTCAGCTTCCTTCACGGCAACCAGACCACTGCCCTTCCCTGCCTCACTGCTACCTTCCTTCCAGATCCCTGCCACCCAGGCCCGCATCATGGAGGACATTGAGCAGTGGCTGTCCACAGATGTGGTAAGTTGGGACTCACTCTTTGCCTAACAAGGAGGGATCCATTTGTCTTGTAGAGGGGCCTGGTGTATAACTGGTGAAGAGAGATAAGTATTAATGTCCTCATCTGGTTCCCCAGTGTCCTCCTCCAGGCAATAGCCTCCCTGTCCCAGATCACACCTCCAGTGTGAGGTCCCTACACGTGTCAGCCATCATTCGGGAGATGGCATTGGTTATAGACCAAGAGGAGTACTAAACCGTGTCCCCACAATAGCCCCTGGAGACCTAAAGCCATTCAGAGGGAGGCATCATTATCACCCCATTTCATATCAAAAAGGCTGGGCTGGAGAGATGGGTCAGTGGATAAGAGCACTGGCTGTTCTTCCAGAGGTCCTGAGTTCAATTCCCAGCAACCACATGGTGGCTCACAACCATCTGTAATGAGATCTGGCGCCCTCTTCTGGCATGCAGGCAGAACACTGTATTCATAATAAAATCTTTAAAAAAAAAAAAAAAGGCTGATAACTTCAAGGGACCCAGCTCCTGTCCACCACCTTTCTAAAGGGGCATGACCAGAAGGCAGAAGTCCTGAGCTTGGCATCAGGGCTTCTCCCCAGCTTCTGCCACCACCTCTGTGGACATTAAAGACCCAGTGACAGCTTGAGCACTTCCCTTCCAAAGGCTGCCATCCATAAGCAGCAAGACTTTGTTTTTACCCAAATTAGGCCAAGGACTAGGCAGGACTCAGGCCCTACTAACTAGGGCAGAAGCCTCATTCCATCCCCATGCCCCACGTGTTCAGGTGGTTAATGGGTTACAGCTTAGCTCCAGCCATACTTGAGCACAGCTTTAGCTCAAACAGTGCCAGTGGGTGTCAGCCTTCCATCCATGGAGCTAGACAGTCCTGTCTCTAGATCCTGGAGGAAAGGAATGTGCTGCTGGGCACCACACCTGGGCTTGATATTCTGTGCTTAGCTTCCAACAGCTACCAGCTTAGCCTCTGCTGCAGTTCCTTTCTTTCCTTCTTTCCTTCCTTCCTTCTTTTTCCTTCCTTCCTTTGTTTTTTTTTTTTTTTTGTTTTGATTTTGTTGTTTTGTTCTTGAGACAGGGTCTCTATGTAGTACTGGCTGACCTGAAACTCGCTCTGTAGACCAGGCTGGCCTTGAACTTACAGAGATCCTTCTGCCTCTGCCTCCTGAGTACTGGGATTAAAGGCATGTGCCACCATGCCCAGCCATCCTTCCTGTTTCTTTAAAAAGATTTAATTTTTTAAGATTTATTAATTTTTGCATGTATGAATGTTTTACCTGCATGTCTGTATGTGCATCACATGCATACCTGGTACTTGAACAGGTCAAAAGAGGGCATCAGATCCCTTGGAAGTAGAGTTACAATTGGTCATGAACTGCCATATGAGTACTGGCAACAAAACCCAGGTCCTCTGCAATAGCAAAAAGTACTCTTAAACACTGAACTATCTCTCCAGCCCTTAATTTTATGTTTTAATTGTGTGTGTGTGTGTGTGTGTGTGTGTGTGTGTGTATGTGTTCATGTGAGTGCAGTGCCCAGAGAGGCCAAAAGAGGGCATTTGGTTCCCTTGAACCTGGTGTTAAAGGCTGTTATGAGTTGCCTGATAGATGTGCTTGGAACTGAACTCTGGTCCTCTGTGGGAATAGGATGAGCTCTTAACTACTAAGCCATCTCTTCAGCTCCAGCCTCCTTGTTTAAAGGAGAAAAAAGTCATGACTCAGAGAAACCGGAACACCTGGAGCCTGAAGCTCAGGAAGGAGTGAACCAAGGCCTGTGTCCTGACACTAGGGTCAGCTTAAGCACAACCCCAGCACTGGTCCTGGTCAAGGGCCTGTCTTTGCCCACTGAGTGGGCAGGCTGTACAGCTCCCAGCAGTACTAACCTCTATCTCTTTCCCTCTGCATTCTCAGGGCAACAGTGCTGAGGAGCCCTCTGGTGTCACCAGTGAAGGTAACAGACCACCCCTTCTACCTACTCCTTCCCTGGAAGTGATAGTCCTGTCCCTGTCCCTGTCCCTCCCCAGCTCTAGCCTACAAGACTACTCTTTCCCATTAGAATTTGACAAATTCCTGGAAGAACGGGCCAAAGCTGCCGATCGACTACCCAACCTGGCCAGCCCTTCAGCCGAGGGACCCCCGGGACCTTCTCCTAGCACAGCTCCTCGGAGGAAGACCCAGGAGAAGGATGATGACATGCTGTTTGCCTTATGAATGCAGGGTCTGGCACCCTGCAGCCCAGGGCCTAGCACTCTCATACCCACTGGGGCCCCTCCCTCTCTTGGTGTTAAGGCTGCTTGGGGGTGGTGTGTTAACCCCTTCTCTCCTCCTGGAGCCTGGGTGGCAGTAGGATGAACTGGGGGAACGGGTCAGCCCTCTACTGGGATCCTGACTGGTCCTGCCTCCTCCAGACAAGCTGACCTGCCTGATGTGACCTGATTGACCTGGTGTGAGACTGCTTCCATGAAATTCCCCTGGTTCCTTCCCCAGGGAAGCCCATGGGAGCCCTCCAGAATCCACACTACCAGTCTAGGTATAGAGGAGACATTACCACAGCTTTGCCCATCCCTGCCCCTGCAGAGCGGGGCCTGAAGAAGGCTTTGGCTGGCTGTTGGGGTGGGCTATGGTGGCCCCTGCTGAGCTGCCCACTGTCCAGGTACGAAGTTGCACCCAGTGAGGCAAGACCTCACCAGTCCAGGTGTCAAGCAAGATGAGACCTCGGGGATTCTGGGTACGCAAAGCCCCCCAGTTCCTCCACTGCCTTTTCCCCCATCCGTGCTCTGTTCCTCCAGCAGGACTCCACCCAACTGAGGCTCACCTGTTGGTTGGTCCTCAGGTACAGGAAGAGATGCCTTTTGTGTCCTCAAATAAAAGTAGAAAGCCATCTGCCAGCGTGATCTGCTTCTAGCAGGAGGCATTTTGACCTCATGGTGGGCAGGGCCTGCTTTAAGCTAGAGGCCATCTAAGAGGTGGGCATCCACACTCACAGCACAGCAGGGTGGTGCACACAGCCATACTCACAGATAAAACTCCTGTTTCACCACACAAATCCAGCCTCCATCTGTTCTGCATAGGACAGCCATCTGCCTCTTTGGGTTCCTTCACAAGTGACTACCCCCATGCTCTGCCCATCCTACAACAGTGGCATGTTGCTCAAGAGAGGGAGCCAAGTATTGGTGGACAGTGTTGGCATGTTGGGGCAGCAGGCCACAGGGAGAATGCTGGTGCCAGCCATGACCCAGGTGCTCTGCACTGTCTGCACTGCATGCTGGTGACTAGAACTCATGGCCACCTTGGCACACAACACTGGGCACTGGGCTGTGCACATCAGGTGTAGGCACCCAGACCTTGCCTGGTTCTACACAGCCCTCAAGAGGACAGAGGCTAACAGTGGTCAGCACACATGGTCTGGTACCTGTTCTCTGAGACCTGGCTCAGCCCTCTAGGGACAGTTGGGTAAAGGAACCAGATTAGGGATAGCCTGCATGGGCCCTGGCTGTTCCATCTTTAAGCAGGGGAAGGGCCGAGTGCACGTCCAGGCCAAGCCCATCTACCCCTGGCCTGGTCCCACAGCATCCATGGTACAGGTAGATAAGAAGGGCCTTGTTTGATTAATTAACAAGTCATGGAGGAGAGAGACCCCAGCCCACTCCTCTGCCTGCTTCCTTCATTCTCTCCATGTCTGAACCCTTTAGGGAAACTGACTTTGTGATGATCAAAGCCAAGGCTGCTGCTTTCCTGTGTAAGCTAGAAAGCCCCAGGAAGTTTCCACAGACCACTCCAGAAGCCCAGGGCCCTACCAATAACTACAGCTACCTACCATCTTGTCTATTACCAGGGTTTGATATTGTCTGAGTGATAGTTGTAGGGCAGACATGGTATTCAGTGCAGGGGATACATATAGGGATGTGACAAATGTTCCTGCCTGGGGACTTGTAGAAGGGAAGGGGCAATAAGATTAGATCTGAGATAAAAAGGGCCACTGCACTAAGTGGGAATCAAGGATTAACCAATCAATCCCCAGATTTCCACCAAGACAGGGCAAGGCTGCAGGGGCTCTCTCTGGAGACCACACAGACAGCAGAGGAGAGGGGATGCTGGCAGGAAACCAGGTACTGCCTGCAGACCTCAGGTCAGTTGGCAGCAACATGGCTTGGAGCACTGCTGTTCTCCTTCCTCAGCACAGCCTGCAGTGTTGCTGCCCAGCTCCAGGCATGTGTCCGTTCGGGACAACTGCTGGAGACCTAGAGGGCAGCACCAGTCTCTCCTCCTGCCTTGGATGCCCCTTGCCAAGATCCCAGCAATAGGAGTGAAGCGGGGGCTGACCACAGGGCCTGGTGCTAGCCCTGCTACCGAAGCCAGCACTTCATGAAGCCCCTGACCCCTCCATGATAGCTGGAAGGCTGTCCTGCTCTGACGTGTGTGGGCCTGGCTTCAGGATCAGAGTCCCATTGTGACCACAAGATGGCAGCAGTGCTGCATGCACAGGAGTTCTTGCTCCTGTCCCTGCTTGAACACACACACACACACACACACACACACACACACACACACACACACACACACACACACACGCATGCATGTGCTTGTACACACATACCTCCCCACACCTACCCTTGCTTCTCTGACTGGTGAAATAGGGAGATGGAGTCTGAAGAATCTGAAGTTCCTCCTTCAAAACTCAGTTAAGGACTTGATTCCCAGAAGCTTCAGCTCTGACACTGCCTGACTCCTGAGCTGTAGGGAAAACACACCAGAGCCAGCAGCAGGCTGTGAGGCTGTGGCTAGGTAGAGCCCATCTCCTGATGCTCCTGGTAAAACCTGGTGTGCAGACTAATTTTTGTACATGTACTAGTTCATGTACAGCTGCAGCTATTTGTACATGCCAGAAGTCAGGAGTGGCACCAGGTACAGCCTAGCACCATTCTCAGAGCCCAGCTTCTCATGCTGTTCCCTTCTCCAGTAAAGAGAAGCAGCCTCACTGCACATTTTATTTTTCTTCCTTCCTTCCTTCCTTCCTTCCTTCCTTCCTTCCTTCCTTCCTTCCTTCCTTTGGTTTATTTTTTTTTCTTGTTTTTTCAAGAAAGGGTTTCTCTGTGTAAGCCCTAGCTGTCCTGGAATTCACTCTGTAGACCAGGCTGGCCTAGACCTCAGAGATCCACCTGCCTCTGCCTCCCAAGTGCTGGGATTAAAGATGTGCACCACTACTGCCCGGTTTATTTTCATTTTTTGAGCAAGCAAACTTCCTAACCTCCCTCCTCAAATTCTGAGTGTTGTGGTCTCAGGCATCATCTCATGCCTGCCTTGGTCCACTCTGACTACTTCTTGCTTAGTTCCATCACCACCAATCTGTTGCTGTCCCTATCTGATATCTTCCAGGCCATCCTCTGCTGGACTCCATGGCCCTGTCCAAACACCACTCCTCTCAACTCAAGCTCCTGAGCTCCCTCTGAGCCGCTGCCGCCCCCTCACTACCATGGCAATCTTGTCACTTGTCTCACAGCTGTAGGACAGGAAGGGAAGAGGAGAGAGAAAGGGCAGGTTTCGCTGTAGGCAGATTGATGGAGTGACATCCACAACCTACTGTCTGGGCTAACTCCTCATCTGGGCAGTTCTGGGATTTGTCCCTGGAGGAGACCTCTCCACCTCCAGCATCAGAAAGCTCCACAGAGATCATTGGTCCATGCAGTTCCCTTGCATGGTTCCCCAGCAAAGGGCCACAGTTGGCTGAACAACAGACATTTGTTCTGGAAGTCCAAGATCCAGGTGTGGCAGAGATGTTCTCCTTGGTTTGAAGATGGCCATTTTTACTCTGTGTTGTCACAATGGCCCATGTATCTTCACCTTGATTTCCTCCTCTTAGACATCGTTATATTGGATTATCCCCCTATCTAATGACCACATTGAACTTTAATCACTTCTTCAGAGCTGCCTCTCCAAATACAGTCACACCTGAGAACTTTAACATATGCATTTGGAAGTACATATCCTTCCCATGGCTATCACACACAGATTCTTTTCACTGTATAGAGCAGTGGCATGTAATACCTGCCTCCATCCCTGCCCTCATGGAGATTTGCAGTGACTGATATAGATCATATTTGGTCCAGCCCCAGAGCCATGGGGACTCACCAAGAACCAGCCATGAGGCCAGAGCAGAGCTGGAATAGGAGACAGAAAGGACTCAGGTCTAGCGAGCCTGGCTAAGACTTCTACCTGCTCCCTAGGATGGCCTACCCATCCAAAAGCAGCACCTACCAGTCAGCAAGCAAGCTTCACTGCCACCCATCTGGATCCCCATCTTCCCCATTCCTTGCTTAGCCAGTCTGCACTCTGCCCCTGCCAAAGACCACCCTGCATTCCAATCCCCACAGCTGCATGCTGCAAAGGACTTGGGTTCAATTCCCAGCACCCACATGGTAGCACATAACTATCTCTAGCTCCAGTTCCAGGGAATCTGGAGCTTTCTTTGGGCCTCTGTGGGTACCAGACATGTACGTAGTACATGGACATATATGCAAGCAAAAACACTCAGACACATAAAATAAAAATAAATCTGGTTTTAAAAAAGGTTAACATACCAGAAAAAAAAAGCCAAGTGACAAAAACTGGAAGCACTTCCCCACTCGGGCTTCGTATAACGAGTGGAGCATACTCAAGCCGGTTTGCCGAGGAGACTTGAAGTCTTTTGGGATCATTGTTTTCCTGCTCTCCTGGAACTCGCTCTGTAGACCAGTCTGGCCTCAAACTCTGAGAGCCACCTGCCTCCGCCTGCCCAGTGCTGGGATTAAAGGTGTGTACCACCATGCCTGGCTGTTTGTCCTTTCTTAATAAATGGTGTCTGTTTATTTCTAACTATGTGTCCCTGGTGCAATCTTTAGTCGGGAGTGGGGGACACAAAAAATCAGGAGGCAGGCAACCTCTGAACTCAGATCTCTACGTATAACTCTATCTCAACCTGGCTTAGGGAAGAGACAACTCCCACCCAGGCTGTGAGCACCAGGGAGGCAGTGCAGGGCCAGAGCATGGGGACTCCCAGGCCTACCTTTTTCAAGCAAGTTGCCTTGTGGTTGGAGTCCTCCTGGGAGTCAACAAGTAGGCCCAGCTTCTGCCTCACACATCCATGTACAATACTTTTGGTTTGAGGCAAATCCTTTCTCCTTTCTGGGCTTCGGTTTCCCCATTAGTTAACCCACAGAAGTGTCCCCCTCTCTGCTATTCTGCCCAGTCTGCCTTCACACTTCACTACTCACTTCAGGAAAGAATGAAACAGGTGGAAGATCACACCTGTAACCCTCATGTTCAGAAGGTTAAAGCAAGGTGGCTGTTATGAGTTCAAGGCCAGCCTGGGTTACATTATTTCAGGCTAGCCTGTGCTACAGAAGGATACCTGTCTCAAAACAGAAGACTGGGGAGAACACAAGGCAAGAAGCCCAAGTCATCTGTGGAGATAGGAAAGCAGTGTTAGACTATGCTGCCCACCAGACCAAGAGAAGAAAATATCTATCAGCAGGCTTAATGGACATGCAGAGGGGAAGAGCCAGCAGGCCCCAAAAGAAAGTGAGACCAGCGGGGTGGTGGCACATGCCTTTAATCCCAGTACTCAGGAGACAGGGGCAGAAGAATCTCTGAGTGAGTTCCAGGACAGCCAAGGGCTACACAGAGAAACCCTGTCTCAAAAAGGGGGGAAGTGAAATTCAGACTAGGGTACATTTTTTTTTAAGATTTATTTATTATGTATACAGTATTCTGCCTGCATGCCAGAAGTGGGCGCCAGATCTTATTATCCCAGATGATTGTGAGCCACCATGTGGTTGCTGGGAATTGAACTCAGGACCTCTGGAAGAACAGCCAGTGCTCTTAATCGCTGAACCATCTCTCCAGCCCTAGGGTTCATTCTTGCACCCTGGTCCCACCCCTAACAAGGGGAAGTAAAATGGACTATGGAGAGGGTTATGGGTAGCTGTTCCTACTGGATGCAGCCCTTATCAGAGCTTTGGGAAATTGCATTTAAAGATAAGTGAGGTCGGTGAGGCTAGCTAGGTCAAGGTCCAGTTTCTGCCTCACTTCAAGAAGGGACACTGGGAGCTGGAGAGATGGCTCAGTGGTTAAGAGCACTGGCTGCTCTTCTGGAGGACCCAGGTTCAATTCCCAGCACGCACATGGCAGCTCACAACTGTCTGTAACTCCAGTTCCAGGGAATCTGGCACCCTCACAAAAACATACATGCAGGCAAGACACCAATGCACATGAAATAAAAACAAATCATTTTTAAAAAAAATTTAAAGAAGGAGCTGTGAGGGCATTGGGCTGGTATGTTCTAAATTCTGGGCCTGGGCCTGTGCATAAGGCTGCATGGAGGCTGGGAACATCAATGTATGCATTCCTGTGTACTTTTGTGTTTTTGTCTACATGATATTTCAATATGTTGAGCAGTTACTGTTTCTCCCTTTAGCAATTCAGTAATCAGACTGGGTCCAGTATTACCCATCAGAGACACTCTGCCTGCCCAGCCTCCATCTGTGCAGCCCTGCTGCCTGAGGCAGAACCCCTGACCCAAAAGGACAGGAATTAAGAATAACCAGACTCACTGGGCTACAGGCTCTGAGACACTCTTGCCAACCTTAACTTCAGCCTCATGAACATGCTCATTCATGAACCCCTAGGCCTACATTGTCCTTGAAGGCTTTGCTCCCGGCTCTGCAAACTGCTGAGCCTATGCCTTTCACTGTCTTCTTGCTTTACTGATATTATCTCTGTTATCCCCTCCTGGTACCCATGCCCTCACCCCTCCTCAGTCACTGCTGTGCCAAGAGCCCTACCCGTAGTCCACCAGCTAGCTACAGGTCAAGAGCAGACACCTATGTTTTCTCTTGTATTGCACAAAGTGCAATGACTTGGAGGAGACAGACTGGAGCTGAGGATCAGGGATGCATTCCTGCCCCTGCTCTTCTATCAGGCTCCTCCTCCTCCAGCCTTGGCCCATGTGCCTGCTGCCATCGTAGATGTGGCACACAAGCACGCAAGCCTGCACACCCTCTCGTCTCAGCACGGCATGAGGTGCTGCATGAGCACAAGAAGAGGGTATTCATAAGCTCTGAGGTTAAATTTTCAAGATTTGACTTTTTAAAAGATTTTTATTATTTTTATTTATGTATGTGGATGTGTGCACTATGTGTGCAGGTGCCCATAGAGGCCAGAGGGAATTGAAACTCCTGAAATTGGTTGTGAGCCACTGGTGTGGGTGCTAGGAGCTGAACCTGTAAGAACAGCAAGTACTTTTAACCTCTGAGCCATCTTTCCAGCCTAAAGGCTGAATTTTAAAAATTCATTTATTTCTTACGTGTATGGGTGCTTTTGCCTGCTGTAGGTCTGTGCATTACTTGCATATAGTGCCCATGGAGGCCAGAAGAGGGCTGGTCTTCTGGAACTGGAGTTACAGGTGTTAGTGAGCTACTGTGTGGGTGCTGGGAATCCAACCCCGGTCCTCAAGAAGAGCAGTCAGTGTTCTTAACTGTTGAGCCATCTCTCCAGCCCCTGTAATTTTTAAACAGTTTTTAAAATTATTGTCATTACATTAGATGCACGCGCGCACACACACACACACACACACACACACACACACACACACACACACAGACTTACCTGAGTGCACATATGCTTAAGTGAGCATGTGGAGGTCAGAGAGGAAGGCTTAGGGGTTGGTCCTCTCTGTTCACTATGTGGGTCCTGAGATCAAACTCAGGATTTCATGCCTAGTGTCTACAGGCTAAGCCATCTCACATGCCTGGCCATTGTTTGGGGCTTTGTTTGTTTGTTTGTTTTGTTTTTTGTTGTTGTTTTGTTTTCCTTTTTTGAGACAGGGTCTCCTGTAGCAAAAGCTGACCTCAAATTGACTGTGTAGGGACAGGCAGTGGTGGTGCACGCCTTTAGTCCCAGCACTCGGGAGGCAGAGGCAGGCAGATCTCTGAGTTCAAGGCCAGCCTGGTCTACAAAGTGAGTTCCAGGCCAACCAATTGACTGTGTAGCTGAAGCTGAGCTACACTCTTGACCCTTCCTCCTCTACCTCCTAAATTGAGGTCACAGACATACCACCTTGCTGGGCTGAGGCCAGAACTTCCCCTGCATAAAGGGAACAAGAAAGTGTGTGGCATTGCATGAGCTGTCATGAAGCAGGCAAAGCAGTGGGAACTGGCTCAGCATGTCCAGGGCAGCTACTGGATGACACGGAACCAAGTCTGCCCAAGTTGTGAATTGTGCTGTCAGATCTGGAAACTCAAGAAGGGAGGAGCTAAAGCCTCTACCAGGAAAGGGGCAATGACCACACCACCCCGTGTACCCTGGAAGAAGGGCAGCAGAGCAGAGAGCCAGAAAGGAAGCCAGGCATAGTGGCATACATCTTAATCCCAACCCTCAGGAGGCAAAGGCAGGTGGATCTTTGTGAATTCAAGGTCAGTCTGATCCTCAAAGCGAGTTCCCGGACAGCGAAAGCTGCACAGAGAAACCCTGTCTTGGAAAATCAAAACAAAAACAAACAGAACCAGAAAGGAGGAAAAGAGAAAAGAGACAAGAGAGCACCAGTGAGCTGGGACCAAGCAGAGTCCACAGGCTCTGAGATGAGCTGCTGGATGGGAGAGAAGATCAAAGCCAACCAGAAGAACGTCTAAGGTGCCATGTCACTTTGTCCTCTAAGTGGCTTGCTGTCAACCCTCTCAGTGTCCCCAGATGTTCTGCCTACAAATATTTGTCAAGAGCGGCACTTTGTGGAACTGGAAAAGGGTGACAGTTCATTCCTGAGTCAGCATAGCACAGAACAGGAAGCCCTGTGAAGGACTGGGGTACTGGGGTTCTATGGTGAAAGCAGAAGTTACCCTCCCCTCTCCAGACCTCCAAACTTCCTGGAGGACTTGCATAGACACTGGGCACTGACCTCCCAGGATGGGAACCTCCATGCAGTCAGGATGCTCTTTTTTGGGAGGAGGGGGGTTCAAGACAGGTTTTCTCTGTCCTGGAACTCACTTTGTAGATCAGGCTGGCCTCAAACTCACAGAGATCTGCCTGCCTCTGCCTCCCAAGTGCTGGGACTAAAGACATGTACCACCACACCTGGCTGCCAGGATGCTCTTTTAAAAATATTTTTTATTGGTAGGTATATATGTATATGTGTGTATATGTATAGATAGGTGCCTGTGAGCATAGTGTATGTTTAAAAAGGCAATTGATTGCCTGGAGCTGGAGTTACAGGTGTTTGTGAACCACCTGATGTGGGACCTGGGTAATATGAACCAAATTATGTCCTCTGGGAGTGCAGCATGACTTCCTTTTTAAAAAAATAATTTATTTAACTTTATTTTATGTGCATTGGTGTGAGAGTGTCAGATTCTCTAGAACTGAAGTTACAGACAGTTGTGAGCTGTCATGTGGGTGCTGGGAATTGAACCTGGGTCCTCTGGAAGAGCAGCCAGTGCTCTTAACCTCTGAGCCATTTCTCCAGTCTTCAGGGTGACTTCTTGTAATGACTGAGCTATCTCTTTTTTTTTAATTAATTAATTAATTAATTAATTTATTTATTTATTTATTTATTATGTATACAGTGTTCTGCCTGCATATATGCCTGCAGGCCAGAAGAGGGCACCAGATCTCATTACAGATGGTTGTGAGCCATCATGTGCTTGCTGGGAATTGAACTCAGGACCTCTGGAAAAGCAGCCAGTGCTCTTAACCACTGAGACATCTCTCCAGCCCCTGAGCTATCTCTTAAACCCCCAGGATGCACATTTGACCATGTTTAATTTTAAAATTGCATTTATTTATTTATTTATTATTACTCACTTACTTACTCATGTGTATGTGTGCATGCCTGCTAGGGAAGGCCAGAGGACAATTTTCAGGACTCAGGTCTCAGGTCTCTCCTTCTGCTGTGTGGATCCCAGGGATCAAATCCAGGTTATTGTAAGTCATCAGGCTTGACAGTAGGAACTTTTACTAACTGGGCCATCTCACTGGCCTTAATCATGTTTTATAATATCTAGTCCTCAAACCTCAACAAAATCAAATCTTTTACCCAAGTTAAAGACTCCAGTTCTGTCCTGGCCAAAACTTCTGGGTCTGGCTCCTGTAACACCCAGAACACAGGCTGTTTTCCTCACACAAGCCTAAAGTCCTGTGCCCCCACCTAAAGGCCTCTGTACAAGACATTTGTTGTTCCCTGTAGAACATGCCCCTCCCACAAATTATCTCACCTGTCCTTCGGTGTGTCATCTCCTCCAGTCCAGTCATTCCTAACCTCCTGACCAAACATTCACCCATCGTGGAATTCTCTGTGGTTACAATAGCAAGATGAATGGAAGGATCATAAGATGGCTTATTACACCTTAGACATGTGTGACTCATCGTGGCTCTGCGCCACCATCCCTGAACCTATTGTCCATATGAAAACAAGTTGGAGGCCCATTGTGAAGAGGAGGAGGTGGCAGTTGGGAGCAGTGCCTGTCCTATTATCAAGTACTTCACACTCACAGACTCACCCTCACATACAGGGAGGAGGGCTGTTGGACAGTCCTAAAATGTAATGACATGGGTAAGAGACGGAATGAGCTCCCTGTGTTTGTCATGGACCTAGGTTGGTCTGCTGAGACTTGGGGCCCTGGGAGTCAAGGAGCCTGATTACTGCTCTGCTGGTTTTTAATGCAGGGAAACTGCAGGTCTAAACATGTCCCCTGAGAAGCACAGAACCCACCCCCACAGCAAAACTATCTTCTCAGGAGCAACCAGAGATCGGCCTTTGCCTTGACTGGCAGCTGGCAGAGATTCACACAGTCATAGGCTGGCATAGCACAACAGCCAACCTTGGAATCATAGGCCCAGGTCTTATTGGCACACCTCCAATGGCAAGGCATTTACCATCTACCTGGGAGTCTTTCTCCCAGAAACCCCCAACTCTGCCCACAAACTAAGCCATAAAGGTTGGTTGATGTGATGTTTAGTGGTGTCCATAGGGTTCTGGTGTGGGCTTGTGGGAAAGCTCTAAAGATGGACAGTATGATTATGTGTTTTACCATGAGTTTCCTTTATTTTACTTATTCCTGTGTGTACCTGTTTCTGTATGTGTTCTTACGTGTATACATGTATATGCATGTGTGTCTCTAGAGACCAGAAGTCAATGTCTAGTGTCTTATCCAATCACTCTACATCTTATTTTTCAGGACAGGGCCTCTCAGTAAACCTGTAGCTGGCCAACTGGGCTAACCTGGCTAGCCAGTGAGCTCCAGCCATCCTCCTGTTTCTGACTCCCAGCCCTGGCTTTAAAGACATTTTTGGGTTTAGATTTATTTATTCTATCTTATGAGTGTTCTGCCTACGTGGATTATATATACCACATGTGTGCGTGGTGTCCACAAGAGGCCAGAAAAGGTTATCGAATCCTCTGGAGCTGGAGTTACAGAAGATTATGATCCACCATATGGGTGCTGGGAATCAAACCCAGGGCCTCTGCAGGAGCAACAAGGGCTGTAGATCACTGAGCCACCTCTCCAGCTAGCTAGCACTGGCTTTTCAAGGGTTTTGAGAATCCAAACCTGGGGCTGGAGAGATGGCTCAGCGGTTAAGAGCACTGGCTGCTCTTCCAGAGGTCCTGAGTTCAATTCCCAGCAACCACATGGTGGCTCACAACCATCTATGAGATCTGGTGCCCTCTTCAGGCATGCAGGCAACATGCAGGCAGAACATCGTAGACATAATAAAATAAATCTAAAAAAAAAAAAAAAACCAACAACAACAACAAAAAAACTAGAACGGAGAATCCAAACCTATGTCCCCACGCTTGCCCAGCGAGTACCTTACGACCAAAGCCATCTCCCCTGCCTCTTTACCACAGTTTTTAACAACATTTCCTAATGTACAAGCTGCATGACTTGTAACAGGCTGTGAGACGGGGTCTCACTTTGTCACCTTGGCTGGTCTGCAGCCCACAGAGATCTGCCTGCCTCTGTTTCCTGAGGGCTGGGATTAAAGGGTACTACTACTAGGCTGACAGAGGAGTGCTTACCCTGCTTGCAGGAGGGAGAGGCAAAGCCCTGGGGTTCATCCCCAGCACCATGGGCAGTGGGCAAAGAGAACTAACCCAGTGAAGGCCTATCCCACCTCTTCTGTCCTGCATCACCCTCCTGTGCTGTGGTCTAGTGTGCTGTGTTCTGGGAATAAATTCAGGGAAGTCACTGTCCTTGACTCTGTAATTGATTGATCCATCAGATGATTAACTGATTTATTGATGGAAACCTGTAGAGCCCCTGTCCCCATGAAGGCCATCCGGGATGCTGACCTCCTGGGGATTGGCCCTGATGACCCGCCTGACCTCTTGAATGACAACAGCATAGGATGATATAAGGCTCAATCTCTGTTAGCCTCTGGGGAATGTCAGATGACAGAGCAGCATTTGTTGAAGAAGAGGCAAGATGGTAGGAGTTGTTATAACTGAAGCCACCACCACCCCAGGACCATACCCAATGGACACAGCCAATTAGAGGGCACAAGGCATAGGCTAGCCCAGAGCCTCTACCAGCCCAGACTATGCCAAGTCATTTAGAGGGTTTCTGTCTTTCTCTCTCTTTTCTTGCTTTCTTTTTCTTTTTTCTTTCCTTTTTTTTTCTTTTTCTTTTTTTTTTTGTTGTTGTTTGTTTTTTGAGACAGGGCTTTTTTGTGTGTAGCCCTGGCTGTACTGGAACTAGCTTTGGACACCAGCTGGCCTAGAACTAACAGAGATCTGCTTGCCTCTGCCTTCCAAGTGTTGGGATTAAAGGCATTCACCACCACCCAACTTGGTTTTTTGTTTTGTTTTGTTTTTTTGTTTTTCTTTAGTTCAATTGTATATGTTATATGAGAGACTTTAATTTTTTATTAGAAATTGTTGGGGCTGGAGAGATGGCTCAGCGGTTAAGAGCACTGGCTGTTCTTCCAGAGGTCCTGAGTTCAATTCCCAGCAACCACATGGTGGCTCACAACCATCTGTAATGAGACCTGGTGCCCCCTTCTGGCATGCAGACAGAACACTGTATGTATAATAAATAAATCTTTAAAAAAAAAAAAAAAGAAAAGAAATTGTAAGTGGGGACTAGGGATGTAGCCCTGGCTTTGATAGAGGCAGATGGATCAGAAACTCAAGGTCATCCTTGGCTATCTAGGGAGTTCAAGGCCAGCCTGGGCTTTATGAAACTTTGGCAAGAATCTATTGGAGCTGAAGTACAACTACTTCTTTGATGGAGCATGTGAGCGCCATCAGGCCATAAAAAATAAATCATTCTGGTCTATTTTCAGTGTGATGCACATTTACAGTCCATCAATGAATAACAGAGAAGCGGAAGGCACTAGGCCCCTGTCATCCTCATCTAGTGCTGATATTGCTTGCTTAGGTTGGAGATGAAAAGTTACAGTCAAGCCGGGTGGTGGTGGTGGCGGCGGCGGCGGCGGCGGCGGCGGCGGCGGCGGCGGCGGCGGCGGCGGCGCACGCCTTTAATCCCAATACTCGGGAGCTAGAGCCAGGCGGATCTCTGTGAGTTCAAGACCAGCCTGGGCTACAGAGTGAGACCTAGGACAGGCACCAAAACTACATAGAGAAGCCCTGTCTCAAAAAAACAAAAAAACAAAAAACAAACAAAACCAGAAAAGTTACAGTCAGTTACATGACTAAGTTCACTAGGAGGAAAGGGGAGAACTGGACCCCCAAGAGGATGGGGGATTTGAGGTGGGGGCTATGCCAGATGAGTGGGAGAGACTGTCACTCTCTGAAATATCAGCCTATTGAAAAAAGAGGGTAGGAGTTGTTTGTGATTTGGGACTATAAAAAACACTGTTTGTGCTAAAGTGGTGCCAGCCATTTTGCCTTTTCTTTAGGTTGATGTTCAGCTTTGCGAAGTTGAAAAATAAACTGCTTTGGTTTATGCTGCTCTGTCTCCAGCACTCGACTTTTTTGGGGGTGGGGGCGGTGAGACAGGGTTTCTCTGTGTAACAGTCCTGGCTGTCCTGAAACTCACTCTGTAGACCAGGCTGACTTTGAACTCACTGAGACCCACCTGCTTCTGCCTCCCAAGGGCTGAGATTAAAGGCATGCACCACCAACTGGCTGCAAAGTTGAAAAACCAACTACTTTGGTTTTGCTGCTCTGAGTCTTCATCACTCACTTTAAAATTTTTTTTTTATTTCATATATGATTGCTCTATCTGAATGTACAACTTTATGCCAGAAGAGGACATCAGATCCAACTATAGATGGTTGTGAGCCACCATGTGGTTATTGGGAACTGAACTCAGGACCTCTGGAAGAGCAGCCAGTTCTCTTAACGGCATCTCTCCAGCCCGTCCAGCACTCATCTTATGAAGTGAGGATTACTGTTTTTCATAAGGCTACAGTCCCTGCACACCAGCACCTGTCACACGGCCTGTCCTCCCTTAGGGCCCCTGAATTTTAATCTAATATTCTTGTATCACTGATCAGTTTGATGAACAAGCAACTTTCCCAAGGTCACATAGATAGTAAGTAACTCATTTGGGATCAGAAAGATCTAGAATCTCTGGGGGTACCCAGCAAACACTCAAGTCCTCCAAAAATCTCCCAGGAGCCTCCGCTGTTGGGCACTAAGGTGGGCACACCTGTGCAGGGAAGCCACCTAGGAAACAGGAGGGGACAGCCCCAGGCCTCTCAGAGCACAGTGATGATACTACATAGTTGATACCTCTCACACCATCACATGACATCATCCACACCACTTGGGCTTGATCCTGACCCAGGTTCTGCCCCCAGCTTTTTGAGCCTGATGTCCCATCTGGAAACAATGTGTTTATAGTGGGAAGAACTGAAATATCCCCACCCAGGGTTGCCTGCCCAAACTGTGGAAGCTGAATTGCATCTGTGCAAGGGAAAGCAGATGGGCTGGTGAGGCTGAGGAAGAAAGAGGAAGTGCAGAGAGGAGGAAGGGGTGGTGACACAGCACTGAGGGGAAGAGCAGGCTGTGTCTGTGCCCATCAGCGGCTGGCTCTAGAGGGCTTAGAGCTCTGGGCTGCTAAAGCTACTGCTGACCCCAAGCAAAGCCTTGGTTTTGAGTTCTGGCAACATAAAGGAAAAAGAGGGGCCGGCAAGATGGCTCCCGGAGTAAGGGCACTTGGCCCCAAGCCTGACATGAGTTCAGTCCCCAGAACCCACATGGAAGAAGGGAACCAACTCCAAGTTTTCCTCTGACCTCCACATTCATAAATGTAAAATAAGGAGAGGAGAGGAAGTCATGTTTAATCCCACAGTTTATTACTAATGGATTCAAAGCCAGGTCTCAGGTTGGTTTTTCTTCTGTTGTGTTTTCTGGTTGGTTGGTTGGTTGGTAAGATCCGGCTGTTTAGTCACGCCATTCATTGCTCTCATCTCCTCCTCCAGGAGCCTTCACTATGTCCTTCACACCCACGAAGGCCTGTGCCTGAGCCTGTGAGCAGCAGAGTTTGACTGAGGATGCAGGTGAACTCTAGTGTGCTCATCACAGGCAGCTGTGTCTAGTTTAGTCAGCCACCTCTACCTCCAGCTCAGGGCCCACATTCCTGATGAAAACTGACTCAGCACTTCCAGTAGCTCCTCAGGCAGAGGTGGAACTTCCTGAGTCCCTCCCCAGTCAGTGCTAGGATCTTGGGCCGGTTTGGTCTTGTGCAAATCATGTTCCAGCTACTGTGAGTTTACATGTGCAACTGAATTGTAATGCACAGCAAAGACTATTCCCCCACAGACATCCACTCCCTCTGGTCCTAACAATCTTTCCAACCCTTCTTATGAGAGGAGTCCTGGGATTGGGGGAAGGGTGTCCCATTTAGACCCGAGCATCCCACGGTCTCTTATGCTCTGCTCATTAACCTGTTCGAAGTTCCTGTGTTAATCTCCATCTCCTGCAACAAGAAGCTTCTCTGATGAGAGGTGAGCAACGCACTAATCTATGGTTATAAAGATAAGAAATTAGGAGGTAGGCCGAGGGTGGTGGCAAAAGCCTTTGATCCTAGGACTCCCAAGGAAGGTGGATCTTATCCACTGAGCCAGCTCCTCCTGAGCCCCACCAGGCATCACTTTCACAGCAAGTGGGTCTAAAATGTTTTTTTGTTTTGTTTTCTCTACCGGAGATGGAACATGGAGCTTTGTGCATGCTTTAAAAAGTACGACTTAAAATTTTTATGTAAAAGCCAAGGATAGGATTAAGTGGAAAGAAAAGTCTTGTTTAGCAGAGTCTTTTGTTTTGTTTTTAGCTTACACAAAGCAATTGGTTAACAGAAAATAATTTGAGAAGTCCTTTTCACAGACAACAACCACAACGGCCCTCCTTCCTTCAAGTGCTGTCAGAGGGGATGGGAGTGACATCCTCAAATGCCCAATCTTCATGCCTGAGTGTGCAAGAGCTCTGGGGGCTGACTTGGCTCCATCCAGGTCCAGGCATCTTGGTCCTGTTTCCTCCTGTGGCCAGATGTTTGATATGCATGGCAGTGATGCCCAGCTCTTTGCACCTCTGGGCCACATCCTGGGCAGCCACATGGCTGCATACAGAGAGGACTCATCTGTCCGCCTTTCCCTTCATTCCACCAGTCATTCGGCTATTTCTGAATGTCATCTCCAGACTCCTCCCTGATGAGCAGGGGTTTTGGGTTTTTTGTTTTGTTTTGTTTTGTTTTTTTGAGACAGGGTTTCTCTGTGTAGCCCTGGCTCTACTGGAACTCACTTTGTACATTAGGCTGGCCTCGAAAACAGAGACCCTCCTCCAAGTACTGGAATTAAAAAGGGATTAAAGGCGGATCTCTGTGAGTTCGAGGCCAGCCTGGGCTACCAAGTGAGTTCCAGGAAAAGGCGCAAGGCTACACAGAGCTAGGCCTGGTCGTGCATGCCTTTAATCCCAGCTCTCAGAGGCAGAGGCAGGTGGACCTCTGTCAATTCGGGGTCAGCCCGGGCTACAGAGTAAGTTCCAGGGTAGCCAGGGCTACACAGAAAAATCCTGTCTCGGAAAAACAAAACAAAACAACAAACAAAAAGAGGCGTGTGCTATCACGTTCGGCCTGTTGACTTTAAGACTAGCAAGTGTGTGTGGAACTGCAGCTGGTTCCCACGCTCCTGAGGCTGTAAGCAGGGTCCCCAGACAACTTCTCCTCCACAAGCTTCCATGGCTCAGAGAGGGGAGGAGGAGGGGCCAGTGTGAAAAGTGGGCCGGCTGCTCCTAAGGAGCAGCAGCCTGGGCCGACCCCTACCCCCACTCTGCAGTCCTCAACAATCCATTAGGACTGAGCAATCCAATCTGGGGCTAAGCCTTTTCTGCTGAGTCAAGGTCCGGGACAGCGTGGTGCTGAGTCACGGTCCCGGGCAGCGCGTTGCTGCTGCTGAGTCACGGTCCCGAGGTCCGTTTTCACTGAGTCATGGTTTGAGCTGCTCGGGATTGAGCCCTAGAGGCGGAGTCCTGGCAGGAAGGAGTCCTGGCAGGAAGGTGCTAGCCTAGCACCGCTGCAGGGCGGCCCCCCTCGGTTCAGGCTCAGATCCGGCACTTGGAGGCGGGAGCTATGGAGGGACACAAAGCCAACAGCTGGCTTGTGTTTTTGAAACACATCAAGATGACAAAGCAGAGGTAAAGGAGAGCGCAGAGGACAGAAACAGCAATGCCATCCCTCGAATGCACAGGATTTGGGTACAGTCTGCGCTTGTATAACGTGTGTATGTAGAATTTAAAAGAACAATTCCCTAGTGTTGTGGATTGAATCCAGGGCTTCAGACACGCTATTACGTACTCTACCATGCATCTGCACTGACATCCCCGGGCTTTACAGTTAGAGTCTGAGTGCTGAGGACACAGGTCCGTTGGCAGAGAGCTTGCACATAAGAAAGAAAGCCTTGGGTTTGATCCCCAGCACCACCACCACCTGTGGTGATACAGCCTTGTAATCCCAGCACTCAGAGGATGGTAGCAAAGCCCCTCTGGTTACATGAGACCTTGCCTTTAAATTAATAAATCAGTTTGAAACAACAATCCCCAAGTATGCTTTTTTTTTCTTTCCCGACACAGGGTTTCTCTGTGTAGCTTTGCCTATCCTGGCACTCACTCTGTAGACCTAAACTCCAGGTCTCAGCACTCACTCCAGGCTGACCTAAAACTCACACAGATTGACCTGTCTCTGCCTCCTGATGCTGGGATTAAAGGAGTACACTACCACCACCCAGCCAAGTATGCCATTTTTGCATTCTAAAAATGTTTTAAATTGTATTTATTACTGTGTGTGTGTGATGGAGGGCACTCAGTGGAGGTCAGAGGACAATTTTGTTGAGTCAGTTATCTCCTTCTAACTTTTCAAGGGTTCCAGAGATTGAACTCGGGTGGTCAGGATTGCACTTACACCCACTGAGCCATCTTCCCAGCCCCTTGACGCAATTATTTGTGCTAAAGGCTAAAAAAAAAAAAAAAAAAAAAAAAAGATTGGCTCTCACTATGTAGCCCTTGCTGTCCTGGAACTCAACTATCTCTGCCTCCTGAGCACTGGGTTTAAAGATGTTCACCACTATTAATAAATAAATAAAAAGCTTAGTTGAAAAAATAATAAGGTGCCAGGAGGTGGTGGCACATGTCTTTAATCCTGGCACTTGGGAGGCAGAGGCAGGAGGATCTCTGTGAGTATAAGGCCAACCTAGTATACAAAGCAAGTTCCAGGACAGACAGGGCTACACAAAGAAATCCTGTCTTGGGGGGGGAGACAGAGACAGAGAGAGAGAGAGAGAGAGAGAGAGAGAGAGAGAGAGAGAGAGAGAGAGAGAGAGCAAAGCAGAGCATGTTGGCTCATACCTATAATCCTAGTGCGTGGGAGTCTAAGGTAGAAAGCAAGTTGGCCAGTTCAAGGGTAGCCTGGGGTTACATAGTGAAAACTAGGCCAGGCAGGACTACAAAAACCAGATATTTTTTCAAAACAAAACTATACACACACACACACCTCACAAAACAGTAACAAAGACAGGAAATTCAGCCTTCATGCGGAGGAAACCACCCACGGCCAGGAGGAAATCAGTGGCCTCCTAGAAGTCAGGAAATAGGGCCAAGCAGATTCTATTATCTGTCTTTTCTGGTATATGGACCCTTTCTTCCTGCTCCTTCACCCAGCTTACCCCATAGCTTCTTTGCCTTGTGATGGAGTCCCTTACCTCTTAGCATAACTCACATAAAAGTGCCTGGCTCCAATTTTTTTTTTCTCAATATGGTTTCTCTGTGTAGCTCTGGCTGTCCTGGAACTCTCTTTGTAGACCAGGCTGGCCTTGAACTTACAGAGATCTGCCTGCCTCTGCTTCCCAAGTGCTGGGATTAAAAATATGTTCCAACTGCCCAGCCAAATAGTTCTTGTCTCTACTTCCTTGAGTGCTCCTGCATCACACACTACTTCTCCCTGTTAATCTGCCACGTCACTTAACTCCCAGACAGGAATAAGAGCTCTGTACCTAAAGCATGTTGCCTCCACTTACAATATAATGAACCAGCCAGGCGGTGGTGGTGCATGCCTTTAATCCCAGCACTCGGGAGGCAGAGGCAGGCGGATCTCCATGAGTTCAAGGCCAGCCTGGGCTACAGAGTGAGTTCCAGGAAAGGCACAAAGCTACACAGAGAAACCCTGTCCCGGGTAACAAACAATATAATGAACCATATCTCTTGGCTTTCCTGTTGTTTGCAATTGTATAGTAGTGCGAAGAAATTGTCACCTAGGCATAACTTAGTAAAGAATTTAAGGGTAAAGGAAAGTGGTCTGCAATTAACTCTTTGGTGAGGGTAAATTCTTATTGAATGAAGTATGTCAACACAGGATATGGTTTTTGTGCTTAAAAGCTCACCCTGAGAAAGGCTCAGGATCCTAAGCACCCAGCATGTGAACTGGCTAGGTGAGCAGTTTTCTCTGGTGGATACTTCATAACAGGGGGAGGTCAGAGGACAACTTTGTGGAGTTGGCTTTCTCCCTTTATCTTTATTTGGGTTCCAGGGATCAAACTCAAGTTGTCAGGGTTGCTTGGCATCCTCTTTATCCATTGAGCCATCTTGCCAAATAAACAAATGAAAGGAGACATAGGAAGCTGATATTCACAGCTTGTGGTGGAGAACAAGGTTTGTCAGATGCTAGTGACTTTCCCATCCTAGTGCAGAACCCTCTGGAAATTTCTAGATTAGAGAAAAACTGGGACTGAATGGTGGAAGGGGAACTGGCTCTCCCTGGCCATGTGTCACAGTGGACACTTCCCCTGTTCTTCCTCTGAGCCATGCCCAATTTTGAACTTCTCACAGATACTACCTGACCCAGCCTCCCCCACACTGAGTGGATGTTATTTTTAATTCTCATTTTGTCAAATGAGGAAGTGAAGGCTTAGGAGGTTCAAGTGTGCAGTTACTTGTCAGGACCCTGCTTTGAGCTGCAAACCCTTGCTTGAAGTCCGTTTCATTAGTGGTTGCATTGTCCTAGGAGTGCCTCCTTCATGCACAGTCAAGAGAAGCCAAGACTTGGAGCTATGGCCAGGTTCCACATGGCTATGTAGTCCTTGTGGTCTAGGGGTCCAAACAGCAGACCTCCAGCCTGTCTGATGCTGAGGGAGGCTGGGTGATGTTTAGAAAGGGTGTGACTCTATCTACACCCTCAGTGTTTAGGCCCAGTGGGTTGCTCTGAAGAGGAACACACAGGATGCCAGGCACACCTGGCTCCACATTTTTGTTGAGTGTGTGGCCTACAGGTAGGAGTTGAGCCCAACTTTCTAAGCCTCCTACATTAAGTATGCAGACAATTCCTGTGTAGTGCCACCAAGCTCTTACTCAGGCAGGTGATTGATGCCTGTGTCATCTTGCTGCCCAATATTGGGTTGTTTATAGCTAGGTGGGGTGGGGTGTCTGGAGCACTGGGATCTGAAGGGCAGGCCCCCTAAAGTGACTGGGGATAGGAAAAAGCAGAGAAGCCTAGCTTCATGGAGCTATAACTGAACTGTAACAAACTTTACATGTGTACAAAGTGTGGTGAGTTCAGGCCCCATAATTTTCGAAACCATCCCCACTGCCAAGGTTCTAAGCATATTTATCACTCCTAAAGGTTTTCTCACCTTGGTGAGCCCGGCCTTCTACCAGGTAGTATATCTGATTAATTTACTTGACATTTTCTAAATTTTTATATTAGCTTAATACATGTTTTATTATATATATGTATGTATATATAGTGTTAACTTATATTGTTATATATTTTTATACATGTTCTTATGTAAATGGAATTACACAGCAAGTGCCTTTTTGGATTTTTGACACAGGGTCTGTGTAGCCCTAACTGTCCTGAAAACTGAAGTATAGACCAGGCTGGCCTTGAACACACTGAGATCTGCTTGACTCTGTGTCCAGAGTGCTAGGATTAAAGGCAAGTGCCAGCACACCTTTTTGTCTTTATCCAGCATAGCTATTTTGAAGACTTGGGTATTGAAGCATAAATCAGTAGTCCCTTCCTGTTTATTGTGTTCATGTTTACTTTCGGGGACTATGGGGGGCCCAGCCCCTCAATAGTCCCCTCCCAGGGTCTGGGAAGAATCTACAATCAGCTGATAATTAATCTTTGATGAAAAGAAATGAATCTATGTACACAAAACTCCTTAGTTCATACACTTTATTATTCTGTGATAGTTCTCTCTCTACAAGCTTCTATTCTGCTCTCATGTCTAGCTCCTTTCTTGCCTGATTTCTCTCTATATTTATCTACTGTCCCCTCTAGGTTCTATCTTAATTCCTTCATCTAGTTCTGTCCCTTCTAGGTTCTCATCCATCTAGTTCTTTCCCCTATCAGCTCCTCTCTCATCTCCTCTCTCATCTGGCTCTTCCTCATCTTGTTCTTCCCCATCTGGCTCTTCCTCATCTTCCATCTCGTTCCTCTAGTCCTCTCTTCTAGCCCTTCAACCTAGTTCTTCCCCATCTCAGTTTGTTCCTCTCAAGTTCTTACCCATCTAGTTCTTCCATTTCTCTTTTTTCTTCTCTGACCTGTGCCCTGGAAGTCCTGGTATATAAAGCCAGGCTTCCAGGGTCAAACGGAGGGGTGATAAGAATCACATAGGGAGGCAATAACCGTTAAATATCATTTGCAACTCCAAAGGGAAGTGACCAATGGGGAAATTAATTAACTAAAGGCTGAATTCAGGTAATATCTAAGAAGAGGGCTCTTATGTGCTCAACCATTAAACTCTTAAACGTGATTAATAGAAAATGTTAAGAATCTATAAGTTGCTAGGTCAATGGGAGAAAATAGAATGGTCTTCTTTTTCCTGTGGCTCCTATCTGTCCAAGCTATCTGCCGTTTTTCTGCAGGGTGGGGGAAAGTGTGCTCAGTCGCTAGGCAACCTGTGTACAGCTAGATGCCTTTGGTGATAGTTAAAGGGAGATCTGGAACTAGAGGTAAGGTTTGGGAAAGCAGGAAGTAAAGCTTAATTGGCACATCCGCCAGGCCTTCTCAAATGGGTAGCCTGGATGCTTAAGTCTGTTCGTAGAAAGTATGGAGGTATCTCTGATAAGGTACTTTTCTCCATCTGGGGATGGACCTGGCCCGATGCTGCCAATGATGATAATTACAGGGAGGCTTGAGCTGGGGCTCTGATTGAGCATAGCTGTCAGTGCAGAAGGTTATCTAAATATTCCTAGAAGTGGTTAGGTAAGGAGTTAGCGGTCTATAAAGTTAGTAAGGCTGTAAGAAGGGAGGGTCCGAGCTGAATTGTGTAAAGCTTTTACTTAACGTCCACCTGACCTAGGCAGTGTCTCCTTGTGGAATTTACCTTAAATCAGGAGACTTGCATGTGGACTGTTATTACTGCTAGTTCTTGAAAGTGGCCAAGGGAGATACCTGATTCCAGAGAAAGCCTTTTCTGAGGCTGTTCTCCAAATACCTGGAATGTGTATGTCCAGAGAGTGATCAGTCCACACTGTTAGCCCTTCTTAGGGAAAAGACAATTGGGAAAACTATGAAGGCACACATGATTTTCATAACAGAATACAGCTGATAGATAACAAGCCAAGTAACACCAAAAACTCCTTGGGATTTGGCTTCCTCTGGAGGAATTCCCTGATTCCTCCAGGTAGTGACTTTGCCATAACCAGCTGAGTTCTTATGATATATTCCTGCGGCCTGCAGCAGTTTACATGACAATCTGTTTATCCAGTCACCTGCTGAGGTATATATAGGTTATCTCTGTTTGAGACTATGACAAATAAAGATACCATGAACATCCCTGAAAAAAATCTCCAAAATCTAAGTCCTTGCTTGGGCAGTAGGTGTACATTTCATGCTTGAAGAAACTCTAACAGAGTGGTTTGGTCTAGGAACTTTTTCCCTTTACCTCCTAGGCTCTCTGGCTGGAAATAAAACAACAACAAAAAGACAAGTGAAGCTGTGCCTGGTGAAGCATGGCTTTAGTCCCTCCCAGCACTCAGGAGGCAGAGTATCTGTGTTTGATTCCCAGCACACACATGGCAGTTTACAATAATCTGTGACTGCAGTTCTAGGGGATCTAATACCCTCTTCTGGTCTCCTTGGGCACCAGGTGCTTGTGTAGTATACAGCCATACCTGCAAGCAAAGCACTTATATACCTAAAATAAAATATTTAAAATAAAAGGCACCTTAGGGGGCTTTCTCTGGGGTTGGAAAGATCTAATATTTTTATTCATTACTATGATGCTAGGCCTGCTTTGGGGCAGAAAAGGGAGGGAAAGCACAGAGCTTTTGGGGACCTTATTATCTTCAGTTTAAAATAATCATATGCTAACCCAGCATGTTATTAGGGCAACATTCTAATCACCACAATGAAAGTTTTCAGTAGTAATAGGAGTCATTCATCTTCTTAATTAAGCCCTTCTTGTAAGTGTGGAGTGATCTCACTGTGGGCTGAATTTGCATTTTGGTGTCTTTTCTTATCCCTAGTGGGTATATGGGTGGTAACTTGGATATTTGTACACTGTGTGAAGGTGTATTGCTGTAACTGGTGTAATAAAAAGCCGAACTGCCAATAGCTAGGCAGAAGAGTATAGGCACGACTTCTGGGCAGAGAGAGAACTCTGGGAAGAAGAAAGGCAGATTTGTCATCCAGACATGGAGAGGAAACAGGAGGTATAAGATAGGAGAGAGGTAATGCCACATGGCAGAATGTAGATTAACATAAATGGGTTAATTTAAGTTATAAGAACTAGTGGGACAAGTGTTAGCTAAGGCCAAGCTGTCATAATTAATAATCAGTGTTTGTGTTGTTATTTTGAGCTAGCTGTCCCAAGGAAAAAGCTTCCTATATATGATGCCCAACGTGGGGCCACATATATCCACATAAGGCCTGAAAAAGCTAAAAAAAAAAAAAAGTTCCTAACACAGAAGATGCCACTTCCTGGTGACCACAGTCTCTCTGGTAGGTGTGGTGGCATACAGAGGCACAGCTCTTTTCAGAGGCCCTGCTGTGAAACTGAGCACTTGAACAGCTGGCACTGGGTACAAATATCTGCCCCAGGTGAACACAACAAATTCCCAGAGTTGGGGGTGGGTAAATTTGGCTCTAGGGCCAGTACTCACCAGCATGAGGCTAGGTTCTCATGGAACTGAGGGGGGCAGAGCCAGCTACCACAGCCTCATGGCAGTAACCTAGCAGTTTAAAGTTTGGCTCACACAGTCAGGGAACACTGCAGAGGAGCAAAAAAGCCAGGTCCAGACACAGAAAAACTCTAAAAAGGTACAAATGCTTTAAAAGTTGCTTAGGTGCTGAAGAAAGAAAGAAAGTGGATATAGAAAGTTGTAAAAATTAGTTTAAAAATAATAAAGTCTTTAAAGAGAAAAAAAAGTAATATAAAAAGAATAAGCCACATAAAGATGGGAAATACACAGAGTATCCGGGTCCTGTATGGTGTTTTGTTGACTTTGAATTTTTTAAATGCTAGTGAACAAAAAATGACAGCTACTGAGAGATACTGGATTATGGAAACTGCTGAATTAAACCAGCCTATACATTTAAAGATGTCTTAACTTCAGAATGTAAGTCAGGAAATACATTGCATTGGGGGAGAGGTTATACCTTTGTTTCCATAGGACACAAAAAGTTAATGGGTTTATAAAAAATTAATAAGGATCAGATTTGACTGGGGGAGACCACCTGATGATCTTAGCTGTAGACATGAGGAAGAAAGCCAGGAAAGACTATAGGACAGGTAACGTGTATACTGATCTCTGCATGAGAACAGCTCTGAGACAGGATGAGACATGATAAGTTTTGTTGGCTACAGAGTCCTCATGACTTTTTTTTTTTTTTTTTTGGTTTTTCGAGACAGGGTTTCTCTGTGTAGCTTTGCGCCTTTCCTGGAACTCACTCGGTAGTCCAGGCTGGCCTTGAACTCACAGAGATCCGCCTGCCTCTGCCTCCCAAGTGCTGAGATTAAAAGCATGCGCCACCACGCCGGCATTTTTTTCTTCATTTTTTTTCTCATGACTTATTATTACATGCCATCCTTTTATATAACATAAAGATTTATATTACAGTTTGGTTATGCAGTCCAAGTGGACTTATAAAGTTGACAGATGCCTTTTACCTGCTAAAACATAAAACAAAAAATCATCTTTAGGGTCTAGAGAGATGGTTCTGCATTTAAGAGCACTGGCTGCTCTTCCAGAGGACCCTGGTTAGGTTCCAAGCACCTACATGGCAGCTTACAACTATCTATATAGTTCCAGTTCCAGGAGATCTAATACCTTCATACCAATGCATATAAAATAGATAAATTAAATAAGCAATAAAAAATTATTTTAAAAAATCACCTTTAGTTGACTTTTACACACTGCACGTTTCATATTTGTGTTAATACATATATATATATATATATATTACCTTTAAAAGTTTATGTGTTTTCATGCCTTTAATCCCAGCACTCAGGAGGCAGAGGCAGGCAGATCTCTGTGAGTTTGAGGCCAGCCTGGTCTACAGATCAAGTTCCAGGACAGGCTCCAAAGCTACACAGAGAAACCCTGCCTTGAAAAAAAATGTTTGTGTTTTCAGGGGAAAAAAAAGGAACAGACACCAATAATGACAAGTAGCTCTCAGAATGCCTCTGTTGCAGTTTCCTTAAAATTCTTCATCCAAAACAACTTCAAAGCTGCTAATTGAGATGGTTCAGCCTCACAGACTACTCTAGCCAGGACTTCAGATAAGCCCTACAATTTCCCATCACAGAGAGACTAAATAAAAAACAGCTAGCTCTCCCAGGACTTGATTATAATCCCAGTTTTCTCAGGGTCCCCTAAAGATGTCATTATCTGGGCTGGAGAAATGGCTCAGAGGTTAAGAGCACTGGCTGTTCTTCCAGAGGTTCTGAGTTCAATTCCCAGCACCCACATGGTGGCTTCCAACCATCTGTAATGAGCTCTGGTGCCCTCTTCTGGCCTTCAGGGATACATTCAGGTAGAACACTCTATACATAATAAATAGATTAAAAAAAAAAAAAGATGTCATTATCCCCAGACAACAGGAAGAAATCTAGAGAACACAACACCCACATTCTCAAGAGTTGAGGTAGGTGGTTTCTGGTAATTTGGTGGATGTTTGTCATTGTTTAGCATGGGGTTAGTTACAAGTTATTATTGGTCATAGTCAGGGGGAAAAACTAAACACAGGAGCTTAGAATCAAGGATCTCATTCTGAAAAGAAAAAGGGGCATAAATGAATGGTAGGAAAAGAAGGGTAGATTATTGAATCTATTTATAAATTAAAAAACAACTATTAATCTCAAATACTTTACATTGGTATGGATTTTTGTATATTGATACATATTTAAGGTTATTTTTGTTATACTGTATATATGTTTCTACTCTTTTTTAAAATATACCTATGCAACTCGTTTTAAAATGTAAAGTTCTATTCCTTAAAGGTTATTATTACAAACTATTTAGGATAATTAAAAAATAAATGTTAGTAGTTAGTCATCTATAACAATCAAACTTGTAGCCATGTAGGTATGTTTTCAAGGTTAGACAGATATGTTTTAGATAGATAAATGGTCTTCAAACCATCTATCTACAGAGACCTACAGAATATGGCATTTAAGTTGTTTTAATAACATAAGGCTTTTCATGATGAGACAAGCTTGCTGCTGGTAGCACCAATCTACTTCAGAGAAGATGATGGGCATCAGGGAAACTCTATATGGAGTTAACTTTCTTTGTGGCAAAAGTTAGCCACTGGGAAAAGAAACTGCCCTTGCCTCAACTGCTGACAGTATGCTATCTAAATTGGATGAGCAGGACACAAAAGAAGGCCACTGCTGAACTTTGCCAAGACAAGGTAGGACAGTCCTTCAAAATTTCTGCATCACATGCTTCACAGAAGAGTCTGTCAGATATTCTAGGCCTGTAGGCTGAAGATGGATGCCCCAACATTGCAGAGGAACCTTGGGGTGACTGTCCATGCAGACAGCTGTCTTTGTCATTTTTATAGTCTTGGAAATTGTTTGCTCTGCACTTCCTATTTACTCAAATAATATTTTATCCTTCTTGGGTCTCTGATGGGGATTGAAGACTAGATATACAGTTTTCCTTGTTACCAAATTCAGAAAAAAGAACTTATGTAAAAGATGTAGTTTGTGGGGCTGGAGAGATGGCTCAGTGGTTAAGAGCACCGACCGCTCTTCCAGGGGTCCTGAGTTCAATTCCCAGCAACCACATGGTGGCTCACAACCACTTATAATGAGATCTGGTGCCCTCTTCTGGCCTGCAGGGACACATGCAGGCAAAATACTGTGTACATAATAAATAAATCTTTAAAAAAAAAAAAAAAAAAAAAAAGATGTAGTTTGTAAGGTTGAAAACATAAAAGTTTAAGTTGTTTTTCTAAAAAGATGTTTTAAGGTCTAAAAGATATTTTTAGGATGGCAATACAAGTTATGATAGAGAATGGTTTAGCTATAAAACTTTGGGCTCATCAAGATAGATAGATAATTAAGTAATTTCTCAAAATTTGCCAAATACGCCGGGCGGTGGTGGCGCACGCCTTTAATCCCAGCACTCGGGAGGCAGAGCCAGGAGGATCTCTGTGAGTTCGAGGCCACCCTGGGCTACCAAGTGAGTCCCAGGAAAGGCGCAAAGCTACACAGAGAAACCCTGTCTCGAAAAACCAAAAAAAAAAAAAAAATTTGCCAAATACAAATGGATTGGACATTGTAAATGTAATCCTTACTTGATAATTGTTTTTATTGTATATAGTTTTACTGTGTTACGGTTAAAACCTTCCCTTTTAATTTAGACAAAAAGGAGGAAATGTTGTGGGATATTTGTACACCATATGGAGATGTATTGCTTGCGATTTGTGATAAAAAGCTAGGCAGGAGAATATAGGCAGGACTTCTGGGCAGAGAACTCTGGAAAGAAGAAAGGTGGATTTGCCATCAAGACATGGAGAGGAAACAGGAGGTACAAGATGGAAAAGAGCTAATGCCTTGTGGCAAAATGTAGATTAATATAAATAGGTTAACTTAAGTTATAAGAGCTAGGGGGACAAGTGTAAGCTCAGGTCGAGTTTTCAAAATTAACAAGTCTTCATGCTATTTGTGAGCTGGCAGTCCTGACACAAAAGCTTGCTACAGTAACTCTTACATCTTTGGTGAACTGGTTGTTCTTCCCACTTCCACTTCCAGAGTGCTGGGTTACAGGCATGCACCTTCATTAGCCTCTGGGCAAAAGTGGTATTCTAGGGGAGGCTAGCAACCCTGAGGATAACAGTCTTGCTGGTTCAGGGCTGGAAGGTACTCCTCTGAGTCTGGAATACTTGATGTGGGTGGCAGTGAACAGAGTGAGAATCCTCTGCCAGAGAGGTGGACTTGGCTAGATCTCCAAGGAACAGGTGGCCCCAGATAAAGGCCTTGTGCTTCACCCCAGGGGCAGCAGGAGCCCTTGACAGGTGTTGAGCAGGGGTGGGCAGCTCCCTCTGTTACCATCTCTGTGATGTCCTGGAGCAGAAGAAAGAAAAAGTGGGGATGAAGAAGAGGTCCACTTCTCTGACCCAGCTGTCCACCTGCTGCTTATGTGAGGGTTTGTCACGGGGCTCTCTACCTTGGGCAACTGTTTCATGAGGAATGCTCTTTTTCTGTCCTCCATCTGTGGCAGCATAGATCTGTCTGCCTGTCAGAGGGTCTCTACCTTACTTATGGACCCTCCTGTCATCGGAATTCCATGTCTTGGTATCAGGCAATAAAAAAAATCAGGGTGTTTTTCCAGCTTTGGGCTGTCTGCCCTGTATATGTAAGCTGAAGAGCCTCACTAGAGTCCCCTCCTGGTCTGTCTCAGGCATGGTATAGTCAATATGCTCTCTGTGAGGATTCTTGTTTGAAGATACCCACACAAATCCCCTTACTGTCATCTAACTGGGGCAAAAGACACAAAGAACTCCATCCTTGGCCCAAGACTCCAGCCCCTACTGGACTTTGTTTTTCACACCAGCAGAGCCCAACCCGGACTCCCCCTCCCTCTCCTCTCCCGTTCCCCTCCCACCCAGAATGCTGAGTTGCAGTTTCCTCATTGCTTTGCAGCTGCTTTTATGCTGTGTCATGGTTGGGAGGGGGGATTTCACACAAAGGGAAGGCAGATTTTGCTGAGTCACCCTCAGCCTCCCTCTGAATAGTTAGTTTGTACAAAGGGCAGCTTTAGCCTCAGGCAGGAGGAAATGAAAGTTCCAGCAAGGTACAGAAGCCTCTTGTTTGGTTCTAAATTGTAAAGCTCTGTCTGAAACACTTCAAACTGCATACACGTGAGCGTGCATACACCCACACACACAGAGTTGCTGCTCTTTACCCCATTCCTCTGTCACAGAAGCTGGCAGTTCCATCTGCAGAATGGAAAGCCTTGAAGTTGTGACTGATCCCTCTTAGGTCTGTTCTATCCTGGAATCCACCGCAGCAGCCTGGGAAATGGGCTTGGGGGGAGGGGGTGTGGGTGTAAGGCTGGGCACTCCTGTAGCAGGAGTTCCTCAACATTCTAGCTTCCTGAGGCTGACTGTGCATGTCAGCTTGCAGCTGTGTCCCCCATCTTTATAGGAGGTGGGACAGCATTTTCCTGTCCTCTTACCCCTTTCCTCATCCATAAACTGTGTCTGGACCCATCATGCACTTTGTAATGACCCTGGATCCTGAAGGATGGTCCTGGACAGTCTCACATCTGCCTTCGGAATTTCTCTCTGGTTTTGATGTCAGAGTATAGACATCTTTGAGGGGTGGGTATTCAGCTAGCCACTGCAGCAGGAAGAAGGGCATGGATTGGGGTTTTTTGGGTGCATGAGGCAAAGGAAGTCAGTAAGCTGAGTCAGTGTTGGCATGGTTGCGGGGCAGGGGCTGGGAAAGGACCAGAACAGCCTGGTCTGGTTGCTTCTGTCCCCAAATTCTGAGTAGCCTATCTTCTAGCTACATCTGGGGCTCCCAGAGAACAAGCCAGGCCCCAGGAGTCAGAACCTCCGGGTAAACAAAAGTTGTGTCGCTAATGGGGCCACAGCCTGGGTCAGTGCCTCCCTCTTTGGGTGCCCCAACTCCCCATGTTGAAAAGAAGATTCATGTTGTTTCATTTTCTGTGGTCCTTGGAATAACAGAAAAATAACAGAATAATCTCTATATCTACAGATTTTCCATTATTCCCCCCTAAAACTCCTGGACCCTCCATGACAGGGCTTCAGGTGGGGTGGTCAGGAGGGAGTCCTGGCTTCTTCTAACCAGGGCTAAAATTCTGGTTCTGCTGTCAATATAGCTGAGTGACAAGGAAATTCCTTGACTTCACTGTTTCTTATGAGACTCAAGTAGACAGAAGAGAGAGGCGAATGGCCGGTGGACAGACCTGTGGGCTGCTGTGGGAATGAGCCGAGCTTCTGCACTCAGAAAGTACTCCATTTGTGGCTAGGGCTGCACTTTGTGATCATAGCTTGGTTTCAGCCCTTTCTGGGAGCTTAGTGCCATGACATCCAAACACAGCATCCCCATTCCCTCAGGAGCCTTTGTGCAGCCACATTCTTACAGTTAATATTAACCATCTGACACGTGCCAGTCACAGGTCCAGCCCTGAGGATTTACAGCACAAAGTGGACAGCGTCCCTGCTCACCTGCTCTCCACCCTCCCTGGGGAAGATGGCCCTCTCCAGAACACCTACAGAAGCACCCGCTGGTTGGCAGTAGTCATAGCCACTTGTCCTGTCTACACTATTCGCAGGCAGAAGATATGCCACCTGCTCTCCAGGGACTGTGGAGTCCTCCTGTTACAGTGAATTCACATCCTATCTTAAGCCTCTGTCCTGGTCTGTAAAGTGGAGTTCTCGAGAGTGTGAAATGAGTTGTCTACGTGCAGTAGGTCTGCAGTTCCTGGAGCTGCTCTTCTGTTGTCACTGCTCACAGTGGCACAAGTGATGACACAGATTCTTGGGCACATGCAGGTGAGGCTTGGCCATCCCTTTCCCTCTATGGGGGAGTCCACCCTTGACAGGCAGTTGCCAATCTTCATTCGTCTTTTTTTCAGAGCTGATGATTTGCAACCACTATTTCTAAATGATATCCTTAAAAATAGAAGAAACAAAGAATGGAATCCTTGTTATCATCAGAAGTCAGTTTTAGGCTGGAGAGAAAGGTGGCTGAGAGGCTGGTAGTACTTGCTGCTCTGCCAGAGGACCTGCATTTGGTTCCTAGCACCCACACGGGCAACTCACTACCACTGTAACTCTAGTTCCTGGGGATCCAACGCCCTCTTCTGACCTTCTCAAGCATTTGTATGCATGTGGATGAATGCATTATACTTGGGTCCAAACACACACATAAAATACTTTTTTTTCTTTTGAGGCAGGGGTCCTCCATGTAGTCCTGGCTGTCTTGGAACTCACTCCGTAGACCAGGCAGACCTCCAACTCACAGAGATCTGCCTGCTTCTGCCTCCTGAGTGATGGGTCAAAAGGCATGAGCCACTATTGCCTAGCAATAAATATGTTTTAAAGAAGTCATTTTTAACCCAAAACAGGACAACTAGAACTCTGAGTGTTTTGAGGAACCACTCAGTACTGAGGGGCCCACATCATCAGGAATTCAGGTGATTGTCCAAGCCCTACCCTGCTAAGCCTCAGTGGGTATCTGTGATGATGGATGTGTCCTGACTTCAGGGTCTCACACTGGTAGGCATCAGGAAGTCATGGTGTAGACCAGGTTCTAGAACAGTGCCGAGGAGGCAGCCAGACACTCAGGTGCTGCTCTCCATGAGACCCTAGGCAGCACACTTCATCCTCTGGCTCAGTTTCCCCACCTGTGAAACTTGAGCCATCTACCCAGCACTATGATGTATAGGGATGAACCATGGTGCTAGCAAACCAAGCAGGACTGAGTGTCCATAAGAGAGTTGAGAAAACCAGCTGTCCTCAGAGTTCTGGGAAGACAGATTCAGGTAGACTCAGGACCCCGGTGGGTCAGTCCCTAGGGTTGCCCACCAGCATCTCACTTTGACAAACATTGTCTCTTAGTTCTGGAACCTTCTAGATTCTTTTTTTGTTTGTTTTGTTTTTCAAGACAGGGTTTCTCTGTGTAGCTTTGCACCTTTCCTAGAACTCACTCTGTAGCCCAGGCTGGCCTTGAACTCACAGAGATCCGCTTGCCTCTGCCTCCCGAATGCTGGGATTAAAGGCGTGCACCACCACCGCTGGCCCCTTCTAGATTCTTGAGGGGCTACTCCTGTCCTGTCACTGAGAAGAGAGGATTCTGGAAAGAATCCAAATTCTGCCCAGAGGCAACTCATTCAGAGTTCCTTTTTTTTAAAACCTTTTTTTTTTTTTTTAAAGATCCTGCGGCAGTGCTTGCCAGGGTCATATGACTTATTCCCTTGCAGACTAGGCCAGCCCGCCCCGGGGCAGGGTGTTGCAACAGGAGCTCAGCTGGGCGGCCGCCACGTGACCCGCTTACTTAAAAGGCTAGTTCGGGCAGCTGCTCACAGTCCTGTTTCCTCCAGAGTTTCCGCAGACAGCCATTGAGTGGAGCCTGCCGGAGCGGAGCCATCTGAAGCACAGCCCGGAGCCTAAAGCAGACAGAATCAGCCTGAGCCAGCCCAGCCCGGTGATGGAGCGCCCACAGCCAGACAGGCAAGCAGCTGCGTGGGGACGGGAAGTGTGGCGATCCTCGTGCCCTGTTCAGCCAGGGAATGCTGTGGGGCCAGGGGACGAATTACCGCCCAGTGTGCCTGTAGCCATGGGCAGCTGGAGGGAGAAAATGTGATTCACCCCTCTGGCACCCTGTGGGTGACGGGATGGGAGTGTCTTTGTGGTATCCAGGTTTGACGCCTGGTGAGCACACTGCTGAGTCCTGGAACCATGGACTCACTATTCTATACTTGGCTCTTCCGGTGGCGCGGAGTGCTCACTTGTCAGGCTGGACATAACCTTGGTTGTTCTGTTCTCAACCTTACAGGAGAATTGCAAGACAGCAATAGCAGAACTAGAGGGTGTTTAGGCTGTTTTTTGTTTTTGTTTTTTGTTTTGAGAGAGAGAGAGGGTCTTTCTATGTAGTCTTAGCTGTCTTGGAACTCGATATGTAGACCAGGTTGGCCTTGAACTCAGATTCGCTTCCCTTTGCCTTCTGAGTGCTGGGACTAAAGGTGCTCCACCACCATACTTGACTTTTTCTTCTCCTTTTTTTTTTTTTTTGAGACAGAGTTTCCAGGCTGTCCTGGAACTTACTTTGTAGACCAGGCTGACCTGGAACTCACAGAGACCTGCCTGCCTCTGCCTCCTGAGTGCTAAAATTAAAGATGTGCACCACCACCACTATGTTTTATTTATTGTGCATATAGGGTGGCTACATATGTGCCATACTAAACATGTAGAGGTCAGAGGACAACTTGAGGGGATCACTTTTCTCCTTCTAATATATGAGTTCCAAGGAAGAGGGGGTTACTAGGCATGGTGGCAAGTGCCTTTACTGGCAGAGCTAGCTCACACTGTCTACCTCTAACTCCTGTGCTTTGAGCGTTAAGGATTGGACTTAGGACTTCAAACATTCCAGACAAGCACTCTACCACTAAGGTGCAACATCACCCCTTTTTATTTAAAGGCAGTGTCTTAACTAAGTACTCCAGGCTGGCCTGGATCTCTCAATCCCCCTGCTGCAGAACTCCTTTGACTGCTTAATGCAGACACTTTGAGTGTAATCTGGGTGTGTGTGCAAGGGGTTTTTTTCTTTTTCTTTTTTTCTTTTTTCTTGACTGTCCTTCCTACATAGCCCTGATGGTCCTGAAATCCACCATGTAAACAGACCAGACTTCAAATTCACAGAGATTACCCCCTGCCTCTGCTCCTGAGTGCTGGGAGTAAAGGTGGGTTATAAAATTTGTAATAGAAACTTTTTGAAAGAAACCTTCACATTAGGTCTAAAAGCTTATCAAGGTATCTACCCTTAGCCAGGAGTGGTGGCTCATGCCTTTAATCCCAGCACTAAGGAGGCAGAGGCAAGACAGATCTCTGTGTTCGAGGACTGCCTGGTATGCAGAGTGAGTTCCAGAACAGCCAGGACTACACTGTCTTGAAAACCAAAATAAAATAAAATAAATCAACCCTTGAGCATGGTCCTCAGACTGATGTGACTCCTCTCGGTGGTCAGGCCATACTTTCCCTCCCCTTCACTGGGAATAATTAGGACAGGAATTCTCCCTGTGGCTTGGGGGACTATATCCCATAGTATTTAATGACTGATGATTATTTGCATGGTTAAGGCCATGGCTTGGCCTGGTAAAGACGTTGTACCTATTCTGCAGGTCCAACATGTGAAGATGAGGTCCCAACATTCTTGGTTTAGCTTGAAAAGAACCATCCACAGCTACCCCACTGACTCTCCTCCCTTCCTCCACAGCATGCCCAAGGATCTGTCTGAGGCCTTGAAGGAGGCCACCAAGGAGGTGCACACCCAGGCAGAGAATGCTGAGTTCATGAGGAACTTTCAGAAGGGCCAGGTGACCAGGGAAGGCTTTAAGGTATGCGACATGTAGGTTGGCCAGAGCATTGGGGGAGGGTGTAGCAGGTATGCCCAGGGCTCATGCTAATAATTTAATGGAGAGGTTGGAGCCAAGGATGATGAGGGCTTGTCTAAGGAAGTCATCCTATTAATTTGACACTAGCTCAGAGGAGAGAGGAGAGGGTCACAAAGCAAGTTCTTGGCCTGCTTTGTGATGCTGACAGAGGAGCCTGGACAGCAGGATGGTGAACACTAACTCTGTGTTGGTAACTTTAGACTCATCTCAACCTTAGGAGTAGATAAGGGGGGAAGCCCAGAGAGGTTAAGAGGCTAAACAGTCAGTGTAGGTGGAAATGACCAAAACCAAACAGATGGCCTAATTTCAGAACATGTACTCTTGACCTGGCTAACCCAGGGCATTGCATGGGTTGGATAGGTTCTCTCTCACTGACCTACAATCCCAGTCCTTGGGTTATTGGACAGGGTTTCACTACATAGTTCAGGAACTCTGAATGCTCCTGAGTCAGTCTCCTGAGTATTTGGACCATAGGCATGTACCACCACACCCAGATCTTTTGACTCAATTCCATTTGCTTCTGAAGGCAAGGGGAAGTTTGCCTTAGCCTTGCAATGTCCTGTCCTCACGGTGAAACTGTTCAGCTCATTTAACTTCCCAAGCTCATCTGAGAAATGGGGTTTTGACAGTGGGGCTTTCTTTATTGTGTACCCAGCATACACAATAGACTGGTTTTGCTGTTTCCTGGCATAGTGGAATTGATGTCCGTAGAAAATACCAGATACGGCTGGATGGTGATGATGCACACTTCTAATTCCAGCACTCAGGAAGCAGAGGCAGGCAGATCTCAATGAGTTCGAGATCATCCTGGTCTACAGAGAGAGACTAGGACAGCCAGGGCTACACAGAGAAACCCTGTCTCGAGAAACCAAAAAGAAGAAAACACCAGATACACAGTAGAGAACACTGAACTGGGTGGAGAGGGAGAGGACTGCAGGCTGGTGGGGACAGGAAGCCTTCCAGAAGGCAGTCACGTAGGGGTCTTCTAGGGACCTGAGAAACTGGCTCTGATTTTTCAGCTGGTGATGGCCTCCTTGTACCACATCTATGTGGCCCTGGAGGAGGAGATAGAACGCAATAAGCAGAACCCAGTCTACGCCCCGCTCTACTTTCCTGAGGAGCTGCACCGAAGGACTGCCCTCGAGCAGGACATGGCCTTTTGGTATGGTCCCCACTGGCAGAAGACCATCCCTTACACACCGGCCACACAGCACTATGTGAGGCACCTACACGAGGTGGGGCGCACTCATCCTGAGCTGCTGGTGGCCCACACATACACCCGTTACCTGGGTGACCTCTCAGGGGGCCAGGTCCTGAAGAAGATTGCGCAGAAGGCCCTGGACCTGCCCAGCTCTGGTGAAGGCCTGGCTTTTTTCACCTTCCCCAACATTGACAGCCCTACCAAGTTCAAACAGCTCTACCGTGCTCGCATGAATACTCTGGAGATGACACCTGAGGTCAAGCACAGGGTGACAGAGGAGGCTAAGACCGCATTCCTGCTCAACATCGAGGTGAGCTTCACCACTCCTCCAAGCCACACTACTGTTATTGGAGGGAGGGTCCCGGAGTCACAGTTAAATACAAGGTTTTCAGAGGCTGAAATGCTTCAGGTGGCATTTGCTTTTGGAGATTTTCTATACAGCGACAGAGGTATCTCACAACTTTCTGCAAATGCCTCAATACAAGGAGGAGGAAAATGTGGGTCTTGTAATGATTTATTTTTTTTTATGTTCATTGATGTTTTGCCTATATATATGTCTGTTTGAGGATGTCAGATCCCCTGGAGCTGGAGTTACAGACAGTTGTGAGCTGCCATGTGGGTAGTGGGAATTGAACTGGGTCCTCTGGAAGAGCAACTGGTGCTCTTAACCTTTGAACCATCTCTCAGCCCCTAGGAAAGTGAGTTTTGAGCAAGGCCCTGAAAGATAGAGCTGTAGGGGTATAGTGTCCTGTTGATTGTGGTGCTATGGTGCTTAGGGTTCTAATTCATGACCTCCTGGCTCCCCACTTTCAGCCTGGGATCCCTTAAAAGGTCCGCCAGGCAAGCACCTGTTAGAGAATTATCCTTTCAAATCTCTAAATCCAACCACATCTAGACCATCCATGTCCTTCTGAGGATATGAAGCTGGGGGTGGGGCGGCACATGCCTTTAATCCCAGCACTCTTTGGGAAGCAGAAACAGGTGGATCTCTGAATGAGGTCAGCCTGGTCTACAGAGCGAGTTCCAGGACAGTTAAGGCTACACAGAGAAACCCTGTCTGAAACAAACAAAAAGACTCAGCCCAGCAGAGAGCTGGATCTCCATCCTGACTCTTAGTCAATCTCAAGCGAGGAGCTATGGTTTCCTCACCTGCAGAAGCAGTCTGAGGCTCTCTCCACGGCATACCCCTTAGCAAGGATGAGAGAGCAGGTTGTATGCTGCTCAGCGACCACACAGTCATGTGTTGTTTCAGAGGAGGCAAAATGGCTCTCCTAGTGGGCATACATAAAATCCTGAACTCCAGATTTAGGACAGCTGTTATTACTGGTGGGGACTAGGTGGAGGTACAGACACATTAGGGAAGCACAGGCAAGGAAGCTAACTGAACCTGACTTATCTCTCATAAGGCAGGTGGAAGACACATGGGTGTGATAGTTTTCTTAAGTTGTGTCATTTCCACAATATTTCATAACATGCTTCAAGCTCTGCCTTCAGCTGGGGCCACCACTGAGTCTCATTAACATGGCAATATGTCTTATCTTCTAGCTGTTTGAAGAACTTCAGGTACTGCTGACACAGGACCACAAGGACCAGAGCCCCTCACAGATGGAGTGGCTTCGCCAGCGGCCTGGTAGCCTGGTGCAAGGTAAAGGTGCCCTCGCCTCTGGCTCTTCATGGCGGGAACATGGCTGTCTCTGGGATTTTTTTTATTCTCCTCTTTTCTGAATGTTATAAATTAGAAATAGGGTACAGACAAAAGGACCAAGGGTCATCCTGTAATGTGTGACTGGGTGAGCTGTACGGCTTTTTTCTACCTCAGTTTCCCCACATTGGGAAATCAGGTGGTTGGGTTGTAGTATATTGGCTGAGGTGTACAGAAATCCCTTAGAAGTCACTGGCACAGAAATCCTTTCATTTAGGACCACCCCTCCCCCAACTTTTTTTTTTTTTTTTTTGAGGCAGTCATACTGTGTTACCTAGGCTGGCCTCAAACCCTGGGATCAAACAATCCTCTTGCCTCAATCTTTCACAAATAGCTGGGATTGTAAGTGTTTCCTTTTTCAGACCCACTAAAGGCTCCTGGAAGGGCTTTGGGGACCTATTTTCAGTGCTGACCCTCCAGGGGACACTAGAAAGACATCTGGACCTTGGGTGCCAGCCCCTCTCTCCTGTGCCTTAGCTGGAGCCATAGCAAGACTTCCAAAAAGACCAGTGCCTTCCTTGAGCCTGTCACCCCTGGGACAGAGTGTGGCATAGGGAGTGGGTGACGAGAGGATGGGCAGGGCAGGTTATATGAAGCTGTCTTGCTCGATGCCATCCTAACCCACTTTTTGCCTAAAGCTTTCCCAACTGGGACAGGATCCCATGGCCCTGTTGCCAGAAGTATTGTTTCTGGTGGCTGAAATGTGACCAGCCCTGATGGGAGTTGGCTACCTGGTTGGGTCAGGGGACTTTTCCCTTGATAGGACATGGTTGAGCATGGAGGAATGAAGAGCTTGCGAGTGAGTGCCTAGATTGGAAGGTGTTCAAGCAGTGGCTAGTGGGCACTGTGTGCTGTAACAGAAACGTGTCCTTAGACAGACACTGGATCTCCTTTACTCTGTGTACTTTCATGTCATATACCCCAGGCTGCATGTGTTTGACCTTTTCTCTTTCTCTTTCAGACCCTACCCCTGCAGAGACACCCAGAGGGAAGCCTCAGATCAGCACTAGCTCATCCCAGGCACCACTCCTCCGATGGGTCCTCACTCTTAGCTTTCTGATGGCAACAGTGGCAGTGGCAATTTATGCCATGTAAATGCAAATATGCTGTGAACTCTGTCCATGAAGGGCCTTCTCTCTGTTGGGGAGAATCTTGCCTGGCTCTCTTCTCTGGGGCCTCTAAGAAGCTTTTGGGGCTCCTAGCCCCCACCCTGTGTCCTCTTTCTCTCTGCAATGGAGGGAGACGCTTGACACATTTTCCCCTCACCAAAATCACATCCAGCTAGTGGCCTGAACTTTGAAACCAGCAGCCCCAATTCCTGCAGCAGAGCCCAAAAGCCGTGGCCTGAAGGGCAGCTGTTATGAGCCCGGTGCCCTTGGTTGTCGGCGTCCATGTTAACTGCCATGACTGCTTTTCTCTGGTGTTATGGCCACTTTGATAGCAGTGTGTAGAGATGTTCTCTTGTGTTTCTGTCTTATCACTTCCCCAGTTCCACCTGAATGGTGGTATTTTGTTGTGTTGGTTTTTTTTTTTCTAACGAAGTTGGGCTGTCTTTTGAGGGGTGGGTGAGGAAGAGGTATTTAATAGTTGTAACCTTGGTCTTCAACTTCTGTGTGAAATAATAAATGACATCTAACAGTCACTGGAAGTGTCTTTGTGTTTCTGCTGTTCGTGAAATGGGCCCTATCCCTCTCTTTGTCTCTTCAGTACCTGGCAGGAGGGCAGCTGATGGTGGCATTGGGAGCTGTGATGGTGGCTGCTTTGACATCTGGAAGTGAGCTTTAAGCAGCTGGGAAGATCATACTGACAGTGGGTGTGGGGGTATGTGTTTGTGTGTGTGCAGGATGCTTGTGTGTGTGCATGTGTTTGTGTGTGTGCAGGATGCTTGTGTGTGTTCATGTGGAGGCCAGAGGTCAATCTCAGGGTTTTTTTTTTTTTAAATATTTATTTATGATGTATACAGTGTTCTGCCTACGTACATGCAGAACACCAGAAGAGGGCACCAGATCTCATTATAGATGGTTGTGAGCCACCATGTGGTTGCTGGGAATTGAACTCAGGACCTCTGGAAGAGCAGCCAGTGCTCTTAACCTCTGAGCCATCTTGCCAGCCCCAATCTTGGGTTTTTTTTTTGTTTGTTTGTTTTTTAAAGATTTATTTATTTATTATGTATACAGAAGAGGGTGCCAGATCTCATTACAGATGGTTGTGAGCCACCATGTGGGTGCTGGGAATTGAACTCAGGACCTCTGGATGAGCAGTCGGTGCTCTTAACCTCTGAGCCATCTCTCCAGGCCCCCCAATCTTGGGTTTTTAAGGAGTAACTTTAGCAATAGGAAAAAAATCCAGCATGAACTGAGTCCTCACCTTTCTTTTCAGTGGTGGGAATTCAATCCAGAGCTTTGTTCATATTAGGCAAGACTCTCACTGAGCTACATCCTCAACTTCTACTTGTGCAATGGTGAATGAGTATTTTACACTCCTGTGCATACGGTGCTGAGAACAGATCTAGGACCCTGCACACGCCAATTTAATGCTATCCTCCTAAGACACAATCCCAGCTTGCCCTGGGCCCTTTAATGGTAGGTGGATGGACTAGAAGGGGGTTAAGGTACTGAACAGAGTTAAAGAAGCAAGAATTACAAAGGTTAGTTAATGTAGACGTCTTGAGACCAGCTATATCTGCCAGCAGGCAATTATCAGAGTTAAAATTCTATCTTCTTACAGAGACTAGGCAACAGGTTCTATCCTCAGGGGCTGGCTGGAGCAAACAGTGACCATGATTTTGTCACCTTCAGTTTTCTCTGGCTAGAGATATGGCTTTGAGCCATTCCAAATATTAATGGTTATTCAAGTATTTATAGATAGACACAAAGCAGGGACAGGCAGGAAAATAGCCCAGCCACCCTTACCTGTCTGGATCTGGCTCATGTCTCTTGCCGACTGGTCAAGAGTTTCAACATAGGGGGCTGGAGAGATTTTGGCTCAGTTCCTAGTACCATCCATTACAGGGGCTTGTCTTTCTTGAAAACTGTTGTTGCCTTTTAAGCAATGGCTGTCCTAATCAGCAACTGCAACTCCACTGCTATCAGCAGCAAGATGGGCTACAACACCAGCAGCCTGAGGGGATTCTGTTCCCTCAGGCATGGACTCTTTCAAAGCTAAAAGGGAACTCATTTAAATCTCTGTCCCTCTAAAGAACTCAAGATTTAAAGGTTGAGGTGGCATTCTGCTCCTCAAAGAGGCTGAATAGCAAATAACCTCTTCTCCTTGCTCAGCTTCTCCACCTGGTTCCTCCCTACTTCTTCCCCTCAGCTCGTTGCTGACTCAGCCTCCTGACTGCAGGTTAATTTTATTTAATCAAACAAATGTAACACATCTTTTCATCATTAAATAAATGTTCCAAAGCATGAACAAAAGTAACACACCTTAAAACACTATTCTACCACAGGGGCTCTCACACCTCCTGATGCACAAAAAATTATGCAGGCAAAACACTGTAATATAGATAAAATAAAACAAATATCTTAAAATTAAAACAAACAGTTGGGTGATGGTGGTGGACTCCTTTAATTCCAGCACTCAGGAGGCAGAGACATGTGGACCTCTGTGAGTTGGAGGCCAGCCTGGTCTACAGAGCTAGTTCCAAAAGTCTCGAAAAACAAAAAAGCAGCCGGGCGGTGGTGGCACACACCCTTAATCCCAGCTCTCGGGAGGCAGAGGCAGGTGGATCTCTGTGAGTTCTGAGTTCGAGGCCAGCCTGGGCTACCAAGTGAGTTCCAGGAAAGGCGCAAAACTACACAGCGAAACCCTGTCTTGAAAAACAAAACAACAACAACAACAACAAAATAGGGTTTCTCTGTAGCACTGGCTGTACTGGAACTCACTCTGTAGACCAGGCTGGAATTCACAGAGATCAGTCTGCCTCTGCCTCCCGAGTGCTGGAATTTTTTTTTTGTTTGTTTTGTTTTTCGAGACAGGGTTTCTCTGTGTAGCTTTGCGCCTTTTCCTGGAAATCACTTGGTAGCCCAGGCTGGCCTGGAACTCACAGAGATTCACCTGCCTCTGCCTCCCGAGTGCTGGGATTAAAGGTGTGTGCCACCACCTGGCAATTTATTCATTTTTAAAGATATATTTATCTTGTATAATATTAGAGGGACAAGCCTTAATATTATACATATATCCCCAGGGGCTCAGGAGAGAGAACTACTAAGGGCGAGGACTATTTTTGGGAAAGAGAATCTCAGCACACCGAGCTCTTTATTGCTTTAATTCCTCTGGGATAACATCCTATTTACACAGCTTCATTTCTGTTCTTGTGCCTAGTTCCTTTCTTGCCTGATTTCTCTCTATATTTATCTACTGCTCCCTCTAAGTTCTATCTTAATTCTCTTGTCTTAATTCTGCCTCATCTAGGTCCTTTTCATCTTGTTCTTACCCAGCTGGCTCTTCCTCATCTTCCATCTCATTCCTCTAGTACAGTTCTTCACCATCTCAGTTTGTTCCTCTCAAGTTCTTACCCATCTAGTTCTTCCATTCTCTTTTCTCTTCTCCGTCCTCTCGTGCCCTGGGAGTCCCGGTATATATACATTTGCAAGCAGTATTCCCTTAGCAGCGCAAAGTCAGGCTTCCAGGGTCAAATGGAGGGGTGATAAGAATCACATAGAGAGGCAGTAATTGTTAATTATCACTTGCAACCCAAAAGGGAAGTGACTAATGGGGAAATGAATTAACTAAAGGCTAAATTCGGGTAATATCTAAGAAGAGGGTAGAAAATGTTCAAAATCTGTAAGTTACTAGGTCAATGGGAGAAAATAAAACTGCCTTCTTTTTCCTGTGGCTCCTATCTGTCCAAGCTATCTGCTGTTTTCTTCTGCAAGGTGGAGGAAGGTGTGCTCGGTCGCTAGGCAACCTGTGTACAGCTGGATGCCTCTGGTGGTAGTTATAGGGAGATCTGGAACTAGAGGTAAGATTTGGGAAAGGAGGAAGTTAGGCTTAATTGGCATATCCGCCAGGCCTTCTCAAACAGGTACCCTGGATGCTTAAGTCTGTTCTTAGAGAGTACAGAGGTATCTCTGATAAGGTACTTTCCTCCATCTGGGGATGGACCTGGCTGGATGCTGCCAATGATGATAATTACAGGGAGGTTTGAACTGGGATTCCAGCTGAGCATAGCTGTTAGCCCAGAAGGTTATCTAAATATTCCTAGAAGTGGTTAGGTAAGGAGTTAGCGGTCTATAAAGTTAGTAAGGCTGTAAAAAGGGAGGGTCCGAGCTAAATTGTGTAAAGCTATTACTTAAGGTCCACCTGACCTAGGCAGTGTCTCCTTGTGGAATTTACCTTAAATCAGGAGACTTGCATGTGGACTGTTATTATGCTAGTCCTAGTCCTTGAAAGTGGCTAAGGGAGATATCTGATTCCAGAGAAAGCCTTTCTTGAGGCAGTTCTCCAAATACCTGGAATGTGTATGTCCAGAGAGTGATCAGTCCACATTGTTAGCCCTTCTTAGGGAAAAATCAACTGGGAAAACTATGAAGGCACACATGATTTTCATAACAGAAAATATATCACACAGCTGATATATAACAAGCCAAATAACACCAAAAGCTTCTTGGAATTTGGCTTCCTCTGGAGGAATTCCTTCATCTCTCCAGGTAGTGACTTTGCCATAACCAGCTGAGTTCTTATGATATATCCCTGTGGCCTGCAACATATTTATATTTATGTGTATGAATGTTTTGCCTGCATCTACATATGTTCACTACATGTATGTCTGGTGCTTGTAGAAGTCAGAAGAGGGCATCAGATCCCCTGGAATTAGAGTTACAAATGGTTGTAAGTCACCATATATGTGCTGGGAATTGAACCCAGATTCTCTGCAAGAGCAGCTAGTGCTCTTAATTGCTGAGCCATCTCTCCAGTACTGAACTTGCTGACTCTGCATCACTCTGACTCTTCCTAAAATTTCTTTTCTGTGCAGTATGTCAAGTATTCCATCTGCACCTGAGGGAGGCCCCAGCCAACCATGTGGAATTACATTTCTGCAGTTGGTGATAACTGTTGAGAACAGACTCAGAGCTTAGATTTTGGTCAAAAAGAGAATAAAGTACTTAAAATAGAATGTGCTAAATCTCTTGGCACACAGGGATGACCTCTAAATGCTGAGAAAACCAAGTCTTAGATTCACTTGATTTTTTTTTTTTATAAACTGCAAAAATGCTCATACTTTATTCTCTGTAAATACACATTTGAGTGACTGTGGCACGGAACAGGTTTTCACTTGTTCATGTGGATAGTAGAACTCAACCAAGGGGAAATTATACAACTAGTGTTGCTGTGTGCCAAATCTGTCATTTTTTTCAAGATTTCTATTTGGAATTTGGGCGTGAATTTCAAATGCTTTAAGCATTACCAAAGAATTAAACACTTTCCACTATCATCATTCACCTGGATCTGGATGAAAGAAAACACCTTTGGCATCTTAGGTTTGGTACCATCTGGCTGTAGGCTGCCCTACAGTTGTCAGAAACTGACCTGTCCCAAGAGCTGCCTAGGACAGCACTCTGGCACCTCCTGCTGGGCTGGGACAAGAGGACACCTCTCAGGCATACTACTTTCTCCCAGTAGCTCTAAAAGGGGTGCTTTTTCTCATACAGTATCTACATATTTAGCTTTTTAAAAATTTATTTAATTTTATGTGCATTGGTGTTTTTTCTGTGTGAAGGAACTGGAACTGTAGATATAAACAGTTGTGAGCTGCCATGTGAGTGCTGGGAATTGAACCCAGGTACTCTGGAAGAACAACTGCTGAGCCATCTCCCCAGCACCTTCTTCCCCTTTTAAGGCAGTTTCATTCAGTCTCCTCAGTGCTAGATTTTATAAAAAAAAAAAAAATCAAGTGAATCTAAGACTTGGTTTTCTCAGCATTTAGAGGTCATCCCTGTGTGCCAATAGCACATTCTATTTTAAGTACTTTATTCTCTTTTTGACCAAAATCTAAGCCCTGAGTCTGTTCTCAACAGTTATCACCAACTGCAGAAATGTAATTCCACATGGTTGGCTGGGGCCTCCCTCAGGTGCAGATGGAATACTTGACATACTGCACAGTGGAATGGGAGCGGGGTTAAGTAAGTCTACCCTTTATTTATGTGTGTCTGTGTATACCTGTGTGAGTGAGCTTTATGTGTATCTAGTTAGTAAGCACTCGTGCCTGCAGAGGCCAGAGAACATTTGATCCCCTGGAACTGGAGTTACAGGCCTGCGAGATGCCCGATATGGGTGCTGGGAACAGAACCCAGGTCCTCTGCAAGAGCAGTACGCTCTTTACACCACCGAGCCATTGCTACAGTTCATTTTTTTAAAACTTAAAAAAAAAACACATACATACATATATCATGTACATGTTCCCACAGAGGCCAGAGAGGAAGTTGGATCCCTGGAGCTGGAGTTACAGGCAGTTGTGAGCCCTGACTTGGGTGCTAGGAACCGAGATTGGGTCCTCTGCAAAAACAGCAAGCGCTGTTCATCACTGAGCCATCTCTTTCCATCCCCATCTTTTTACTTGAGACAAGGGCTCCCTAAGTCACCCAGGCTGGCCTTGAACTTGCGATCTTCTTGCATCGGGGCTGACAGACCTTCGCTACCAGGTTCAGCTTCCTCGCAAGACCCAAAAGACTTAAGAAACGAGCACAAAGCGCCCGTGATGCTCCGCCATCTTTGCATGGCTTGGCTCGGACCACAGTTACAGCTTCCTCCTGCCTCAGAATTTTCGCGCCAAAACATCCCGCTCACAAAATGGAGGCCGGAAGGAGGTGGTGCGTGACGTCACCAAGAATCACAGCCAATCATTTTGGAAATCCGTCCGAGGGGCGGGACTCGCCGGGCGCAGAGCGGCCCAATAGCTGGCCGCGGGGCCGAGCGAGCCAATGGGAGTGCAGACGCCGCGGCGGACGAACGCCCAGGCTGCTTTTTCCCGCGAAAGCCGGCCGCGTCGGGGAGGCGGAGGTCCGTGTGGCGCGGCGCAGGGAGGTGAGGGCGCGGAGGACAGTCTGGGAGGCCAGGGCCGAGGCCAGGGAGACGAGCAGCCACTCAGCTCTGTCCCCACCCAGGTGCAGTCATGTCGGGCTTCGACGACCCCGGCATCTTCTACAGCGACAGCTTCGGGGGCGACCCGGGTGCCGACGAGGGCCAGGCCCGCAAGTCGCAGCTGCAGAGGCGCTTCAAGGAGTTCTTACGACAGTACCGGGTGGGAACCGACCGCACGGGCTTCACCTTCAAGTACAGGTGGGACCACTCTGGGCGTCACTCGGGGACGCCGTGTCTTGGCAGCCCCTCTGTAGGGCTGAAGGGTAGAGTGGTCTAGAGTTAGGTGTTGAGAGGGGTGGGGGCAGTGATGCCTGTGCGCGGCCCGATGCCGGGGTCATGCGAACTGCCGAGTTCTCAGTGCACCCTTCCTGTCTCCCCGACCTCTGGACCGCTGCAGGGATGAACTCAAGCGGCATTACAACCTGGGGGAATACTGGGTCGAGGTGGAGATGGAGGACTTGGCCAGCTTTGACGAGGAACTGGCCGACCACTTGTACAAACAGCCAGCCGAGCACCTGCAGCTGGTGAGTAGCACCCATGTCAGAGTCTCCTAAAGCCTGGCCCTCTCCCATCGCCAGCAGCTTATGCCTTTCCTCTTCTTCAGCTTGAGGAAGCTGCCAAGGAGGTGGCTGACGAGGTGACCCGGCCGCGGCCTGCAGGTGAGGAGCTGCTCCAGGACATCCAAGTCATGCTTAAGTCAGATGCCAGCCCATCTAGCATTCGGATTCTGAAGGTGAGTCTGTTGAGTGGCAAATCAGGGTGGCATGGCCACTGTGTGGTGCAGAAGGCTTCTAAGACAGGTAGCCTAGGGCACTAGATGTGTGACCCTGAGCAAGACACTTGACTTAAGTAAGCCTGTAAAATTACCTCAGTAGATTGATGTCCTAAAGGAAGGCAGAGTTCAATCTTGGAGAAACAGCAGTGACTTCCTATCCATTGGGGAGACTAAAAAACCAGTAAACACCATCTATAACTGGGAGGCAGAGACAGGCAGATCTCTGAGGCCAGCCTGGTCTACATAGTGAGACTCTGTCTCAAAAACAAAACAAAACAAAACAAAAGAAATGGGCGACACTGGCCATCGCTGAGAGGGGTGGAGAGTTGATAAAGAATACTTTTGAGGAAGTAATGTTGGAGCTGAAGCTGAATAATGTGTAGCCAGCCAGGTCAAAACCTGGAAGGACATTCCACCAGGCTCAAGGGACAGGTACAGAGGCACTGGGGTGACAGTGGTAGCCTGTTTGGAGGAATGGAAATAAAGCAGTGCAACTGGAGCCCCTGAGCTTGAATGTTGGTAAAAGAAGAGATGGGCATGTACATGTGTGTGGAGAGCAGAGGATAACATGTGGAAGTCCACATCTCTTCTTCCACATATGTGGAGTTCCTGGAATTGAACTCAGGTACTTAGGTTTGGAGGCAAGCAATTGCCTTTACTTGCTGAGATATCTCACTGGCCCTGGTTCCATTTTCTTTTTAATGAGGCTGGGGATTAAACCCTGGGCCTTCTATGTCAGGCAGAGCAGTCTTTAACACCAGCCCTAGACCCCGATGCCTGAGTTCAAAAGATCCTTAGCTGCTGTGTAGAAGAGGATTTATAATGTAGGCAGAAATGGAAGGAGGACGTGAGAGTCATTAGGATTGTTGAGAATCAAAAGAACAGTGCACGTGGCAGTGCTTGGAGAGTAGTGTGGTGACATCCAGCTGTCACCATTCACTTGCTGTCACCTACCGTTGTGCACTATACCCAAAAGGCTGTACTTACTTCATTTTGCTTGAAACTGTAGAGCTCTGTCTTTTGGAGTCCCTGTCAAGTTGTTCTTAGTAAGCAGGACAGCGTGTCTTCCGCAAACAGCTCTAAGTCCTCTATGCAGTCTCTGGTGTTGATTTCTTGAGTCTCACGGTCTAGAACGGAACTGCATCTTAGGTTCTGCCCATGTGATGGTGGCATTGCATTTGACTAGGGGATTGCTGTTTCACAGGAAAGACAAGCTTGTCCTTCTTCTAGGGACAAGGCCACACACCTCCCATTCTGGGAAAGTACTGCAAATACTATAGAGCAGTTCTCAACCTGTGGGTTGCAACCCCTTTGGAGGTCACACATCAGATACCCTGTATGTCAGATATTCACATTACAACTCCTAACAGTAGCAAAATTATGGTTATGAAGTAGCAATGGAGATAATTTTATGGTTGGGGGGGGTTGTCACCAAAACATGAGAAACTGTATTAAAGGGTTGTAGCATTACAAAAGTTGAGAACTAGTGCTCTAGAGAGATTACCCTGTTAGGGATGGCTGAGACCTGAGGCTTCTTTTCCTCTGTGGTATTAGGGCTGGGATACTTGCACCCCTGTAATTTTTCAGAAAATTTGTATATGGGTTGTTTAAGGGCTCTAATGTCTGGGGTAGGTCTTTGTGGCTCTAGAGGTGGCCGCCCTCTCCTGTGTTTCTCCTTTGAACAGTTTTGGATGGAGGGCCTAGTATGAATCTAGTCCCTTTGTTCCAGAAAAGCTTGGAATGGAAAGATGGAGAAAGGAACTTTGCTTGTTAATTGTTTTAGATTTATTTATTTTATGTGTGTGAGTGTTTTGCCTGTGTGAACTGTGTAAAATTGTGTGTTGCCCATGGAGGTCAGAAGAGAACATTGGATCCTGTGGAACTGGAATTACGGATAGTTGTGAGTTACCATATGGGTGCTGGAAACCAAACTTGGGACCTCTGGAAGGACAGCCAATGCTCTTAATTAACTGCTGAGTCCACCCACCCATTGTGAAAGACTTACCACATGCAGAAGTGCATAGAGAAAAGTGTAATGAGCTCCATATACCATCACTAAGATTGAGTATTAATATTTTGTCTTGTTTCCTGCTTTTTCCTGTTTATTTCTGAAGAATTTTAAGCTGAATATTGTGTGTGCCTTTAATTATAGCATTTGATAGGCCAAAGGCAGGATTACAAATTTTCTGCTATTCTGGGCTGTATAATACAGTAAGGTCTTATATTGTAAAACAAACAACCCAAAATAAACTTAAAGAAAAAATGGATTTTTTTTTTAAGTTAAGTTTCAGTACATTTCAAAAGACTAGTATGTCACAGAATATGTTGATAATCACAGGATGATTAAGTGAGAAGTTAGCAAAGAAAAGGTTATTTGAATATCCTAATATGGTTGAAAACTAAGCAACATGCTTTTTAATTTTTTATTTTATGTGCATTGATGTTTTGCCTGCATGTATGTCTGTGGGAGGGTGTTGGATTCTCTGGAACTGGAATTAACAGACAATTGTGAGCTGCCATGTGGGTGCTGGGAATTGAACCTGGGTCCTCTGGAAAAGCAGCCAGTGAGTGCTCTTAACAGCTGAACCATCTCTCCAGCCCCCAAAAATTACACATGGCATTTTATCCTCATATACTTAAATATGCCATTTTTATTATATTTATTTATTTCCGTGTGGTGCAATGTTGTGGTTAAAGGACAACATGAGGGAATCTGTTCTCTTCTTCATGAGAGTCTTGGGGATTGATCTTAGGAAGTCAGGCTTGGTGGCAAGTGCCTTCACCTGTTGAGTCATCTTGTTAGCACCCTGCCCCCAGTATGTCACTTTTAAAAAGGGTTCCTTACATACTTAGTAAAATAAACCAAGAATCCTTGACATCATTGAATGTGTAGTCCTAGATTCAGTTTTCATAGCTTGTGTTTCAGGAAGGATCAAATATTGTATTAAGCTGCTATGGATCTTAAGTCTCTTATTCCAGAACAACCTTCCTTACACTTGTGAATGGAATTCCTTTCTCAGTTAGTAGCTTGTGGAAGAAGTTGGGCTGGTTGTCCTGTAGAAGAACGTGTGACCTTTAGATTTACCTTGTGGCCTGCTTGGCTGGATTGAAGCACATCTGTATTATTTTGAACCTGGATGTTGGTTCAAAGGTCTGGTTGCCTTCTAGTTTGACATACTGAGCAGAAATGTTCATGGATGATGTTGTGCTACATCCTATCACCGGCATTCCCTTAGCCTCTTAATAGATTAAGAGCCCCAGTTTTGTGCATGTGTCCGTTCTCTTATCTAGCCCCAGCTGCCCTGAGGTGGAGAAATGGTGGGGAGATTGTCCTAGTCCTGTAGACTCTGGCGAGGCTGCCACAGAAAGCACAGAAGGTGTGACAGTGTCTCACTGCAGAATGTAAAGATCTACAATTTAAATCTAAAGAGAATAGGATGAGAGTCCCTTGGTACTTGTCATGCAGCTTAATGATTAGTAACAGACCAAGCTTTCTGTCTCTAGAAGGCTGTGGAGTTCTTTTTTTGTTTTTCAAGACAGAGTTTCTTTGTGTAGCTCTGGCTGTCCTGGAACTCACTCTGTAAACCAGGCTGGGCTCAAACTCACAGAGATCCACCTGCCTCTGCCTCCGAAGAGCTGTGGAGCTTTTGAAACAGGTCTGATCATAATGTCATTTTATCTGAAACTGTTAGCAATATATATCCCTGAAAGATAAGGATTTTTGTTATTGTTTTTTTGGTTTTTCGAGACAGGGTTTCTCTGTGTAGCTTTGCGCCTTTCCTGGAACTCACTTGGTAGCCCAGGCTGGCCTCGAACTCACAGAGATCCACCTGGCTCTGCCTCCCGAGTGCTGGGATTAAAGGCGTGCGCCACCACTGCCCGGCGTTATTGTTGTTTTTTGTTTTTGTTTTTGTTTTTGAGACAAGGTCTCACTGTGTAGCTCTGGCTGTCCTGGAACTCACTATGTAGACGAGTCTGGCTTTGAATTCAGAGACCTACTTGCCTCTGTCTCCTACCTGATGGTATCAAAGGTGTGTGCCACCATGCCCAGCTCAAGGGATCATTTTTTAAGGCATGACTGGATGGCCCAACAGAAATGAATATATTCTAAGAGACACTTTACCTATCGGACTATTAAAACAATGGACCCAGGAAATTGGAATTTCCTCAGGAATCTCATACTGGGAAAAGAAAAGCTTGGACCAGCAGTGGAAACTCTCCTCTCCAGGAAAGAGGCTTACATTATAGGAACAGTGATGGGTCAGTGGTGGGTGGGACCACACACCTTGGTCAAGACTGCTTACATGGGCATATCCCTGGCTCTCTATTTAAACTGATCTCATTTCAGGAGGTGGGGTTCCACTCTTACCTCTTTGCTCCTTTTTCCAGTGTGGTCTTATTGAATAAATCTCCCTTTTCTGTTTTTTACTATTAATTTGGCTATTTTAATTGTCTATTTTAGGAGAGGTAGCTGAACCTGACTTCTTGGTATATATGTGTGACCCTAAGTTTGGTAACATGACCATAGTAACATCACACTTAAAAATTAGTGTTAGAAGCTGGGCGATGGTGGCATACATCTTTAATTCCAGGGCAGAGGCAGAGGAACTCTTTATGAGTTCGAGGCCAGCCTGGTCTACAGAGCAAGTTCCAGGACAGGCTCCAAAACGACATAGGGAAACCCTGGCTTGGAAAAAAAAAAATTAGTGTTAGTACTCAGTGAGGTACAGTCATTAAGATGGGAACTCAGTGTTAGTACTCAGTAAGGTATAGTCATTAAGATGGGGACTTAGTACTCAGTGAGGTATAGTCATTAAGATGGGCACTCAGTGTTAGTACTCAGTGAGGTGATGGGGACTCAGTGTTAGTATTCAGTGTTAGTACTCAGTGAGGTATAGTCATTAAGATGGGTACTCAGTGTTAGCACTCAGTGAGGTGTAGTCATTAAGATGGGGACTTAGTACTCAGTGTTAGTACTCAGTGAAGTGCAGTCATTAAGATGGGCACTCAGTGTTAGTACTCAGTACTTTTGAGGTGCAGTCATTAAGATGAGCACTTGTGGCTGACACGGTCCATAGGTTCTGCTGACAGAACCTGAACTGGAACCTGGGGCTCTGCCCGTGTCTGTTCTCTGTGGCACAGCACAGGAAGTTCCTGTCAGCTGGGGCTTGGGTCTTGTGGTTTTGTCTCCCCAGCCCCCTGCCATTGTTCTGCAGGCCCCTGGAAGTGGGGGCCTGTGCCCCAGGCTCCTGACATTAGGTGGGTGCCCTGGAAAGTCTGAGCTAAACTGTGAGCCATGGCTCTGTCACCTCCTCCCGGTCTGTCCATGTCATTCCTCAGTACCTTCTCAGGTCTCCTGGTTCTCCTTATTCATCAAGCCTTCCTGTGTCTCTGTTACAGTCAGACATGATGTCACATCTGGTGAAGATCCCTGGCATCATCATCTCGGCCTCTGCGGTTCGTGCCAAAGCTACCCGTATCTCCATTCAGTGCCGCAGCTGCCACAACACCCTCACCAACATTGCTATGCGCCCAGGTCTAGAGGGCTATGCCCTTCCCAGGAAGTGTAATATGTGAGTGTATAACCAGAAGGGACTCTGGGGAACTTGACCTGAATCACTTTGGGTTAAAACGCAGACAACCCTGGCAGGTGCTGCCTGTAGCTGCTGCTTGTAGGACTTCTGTGAAGGGCTGGGTAGCACTATATCCTTGGTCAGACAGGAGCTACGAACCAGGCACAGTGCTCTTTTTTTAATTTTGTTTTTATTTTACGTATTTTATTGGTGTTTTGATATGGGTGTCAGGTCCCCTGGAACTGTAGTTACAGACAGTTGTGAACTGCCATGTGGGTGCTAGGAATTGAACCCAGGTCCTCTGGAAGAGCAGTCAGTACTCTTAACCACTGAGCCATCTCTCCAGACCGCCACACAGTGTTCTTTCATGTGGTTGCCCCACCTTGATGTCCACACAGCCTATGTGGGCAACCCAAGGTTGGGTAGTAAACAGTCCAGAGGATTGAGTCTATATGGAATCTTAAGGGGAGGGGGTTCCTCTGTGTAGCCTTTGTTATTCTGCAACTGGCTCTGGAGATCAGACTGGCCTTGAACTCAGAAATCTGCCTGCATCTGCTTCCCGAGTGTTGGGTGGCATGTGCCACTTCCTCCCGCCTATATGGAATCTTCTAAAGCAAACTAGACCCAGTGTGCCCACTGTACTGCCTGAGAAATGGCTATACAACTCACAGCACAATTTAGCGGGTTGTTTCACTACAGTGGTAGAATGCATGGCCTTTCATTTCAGTTAGCAGAACTTAATTACTGTATGATTCTTCTTCTTTTTTTTTTTTTTTTTTTTTTTTTTTTTTGGTTTTTCGAGACAGGGTTTCTCTGTGTAGCTTTGGTGCCTGTCCGGGATCTTGCTCTGTAGATCAGGCTGGCCTCGAACTCTTAGAGATCCACCTGCCTCTGTCTCCCGAGTGCTGGGAGTAAAGGTGTGCACCATCACTGCCCAGCCTGTATGATTGATTCTTAATAGTAAATGTTTGCTGACTACTATTTAATGAACCCTACTTGCATCCTGGCTGCTTTTGACTTTCTCCTCTGGTTTCTTCTCAGCTTCCACATTGCTTGAGGTGTACTGGCCTTGTCCTAGGCTGTTGCCTACCCTCACCTGCAGCCACAGAGTAGTTTCTCCCTCTCCCCATGTCCCACCTTCACTGCTCCTCAGTCTGTTTTCCCTATCCAGGAGCAGGATATCTTGGCCCTTCCGTAGGCTGCCTTGCATCTAGTGCACTTGTCTTCTCTGCCTAAATGGTCTTCCCTCAGGCTGCCACATTGTTCCTGTCTCTTCTTCAGGCTCCTTACATGTCCTCTCACCGAAGGTGCCTTCCTGATCCTTTGCTTGCATTTGGTACACACATGACTGCTCACACTCTGACCTGCTTATTTATATTGCATGCCATTATACTATGCAGATAGTTTTCAATCCTGATGGGAACTTGGCTTCACAGACCAGGGACTTTTGGTTCACTGCTGTGTCTCCTCACCTATATTTGTTGAGTAGATTTATTGTATAGGCCTCAGAGTCTGCACCTTCAGAATGGTCTAGAGGTGATAAAATCTCACTGGAAAAGATCCTGGACTGTGGGTGGGGTTTAGTAAGGGATTTGATGATAGAGCTCCTCTTTCACATGTGGGAACACTGAGGCCTCATGAGGGAACTATGAGTGTGACTGCCACCTCAGTGTGTCATGGAGAAGCCAAGACTCCTGAAATTCTGACTTTGGATATAGCATCCTGCCATCATGGAAACTGTCCTTCCAGGCTTTTTCCCAAACTTATCCCAGCTCTGCCTTATATTGCTGCTGCATCCCAAAGCTGATTTCTTTGAATGGATGAGCCCTGCCTTTGGGTTCTCAGGGTAGCTCTGGTGACTGCTTCTTCCCCTGCCCAGGGATCAGGCTGGGCGCCCAAAGTGCCCATTGGACCCATACTTCATCATGCCTGACAAGTGCAAGTGTGTGGACTTCCAGACCCTGAAACTGCAGGAGCTGCCTGATGCAGTGCCTCATGGTGAGATGCCCAGGCACATGCAGCTTTACTGTGACAGGTAAGTTGGCAGGGGCCACTCAGGTACAACATAGAGATCATCTGGAGCAGAGTGCAGGGTGGAGCTCTTGTGTCTGGTGCTTCTCATTGACTTTGTTATCTCTTGTCTCCCATAGTCCACAAGGCATGTCTACCCATATTTTGCATGAGAACTGTAACTGAGTGAGGTCAGATGACTTTGTGAGAGGAACTGAGGTTGGTGTCCTTTCAGCACACAGCAGGATAACCAGCAGCAGTGCTAGCTCCTGTCCAGCCTGCTGTCCTACCCAGGCTTCTTGTTAAGAATCTGCCTGTAGGTTTTGTTGAGTAGGTCCCTGAGTGATTACCCTGGGCTCATACACCTGAGGTTGAGTGCAGATATAAAGCTTTCTGGGGAGCAATGGACCCACAGTTGTCAGTTCTATTGCTGGCAAGAATGTGCAGACTCAGAATCTTGGGAAAGCTACACCTTAAGCCTCAATTTTTTCTTTTTTTTAAATCAGCAAAATGGGGGTCTGGACTATCTCATACTGCCTGAAATGAATGTCAAGAGTTTAACACAATTCCTTAACTGCGTATTTACTAGAATATTCTCTGAGTATCAAAGGGATTGAGAATTAAGGTCTGGAATATGTAGGAGGTTAATAGGACAGTATGGGTGGTAGATATAGTCCTGTAAAGCTGTGATTTGATAGTGTATAACCCCCCCCCCTCCCCAGGATATCTCTGTGTGTAGCCCTGGCTGTACTAGAACCTGTCAGTAGACCAGGCTGGCCTTGAACCCACAGAGATCCACCTGCCTCTGCCTCCCAAGTGCTGAGACTAAAGGCGAGAGCCACCACTGTTCACACCTTTGTTTTTCTTACCTTGCTTGATTCCCAACAGTTGAGATAAGTCAGATTAAGTATCATCTCGTCAAGCTCAGAGAGGCATAGTGACTTCTTTTGAGTTCACAGAGCTACTCTCTGGTCCTTTAAGCTACACTGGTTCTGGGGAAATGTGGAGACTAGTAATCGCTTACCATATTGTTTTTAAAAGAGGTGACTAAAAACTTATAGGCAGATTGACTTGGTTGAGTTCAGGGAGTGTGTCAGAGGCAGAAATGGAGAGTGGTTCTTGCAAGGAGTCTGGGAGGGTGTGAGGAGAAACTCCCCTAAGGAGGAAAAATGAGACACCAATTGAGCCTAGCCACAGATAAAATGGAGCTAGGGCTTCTAAAGGCTGGGCTCCACCGGCACACCATGTGGCCTGAGTTCAGTGAGAGTCAGCCCAGCAGCGTCCTAAACACTGTATTCACCATCCAGACAGACGTGGTGGGTAGCAGAGTAGGGAAGTCCCCTTCCTCTAGGCCATGTGAGGACTGAGCCAACTTGATAGTGATGCCTGAGGTAGAAATGCTAAGCTGACCACACTGTCACCCCTGGATTTCACTTGCTTTTCTTTATCCTTTCCTGTACTTTTCTCAGGTACTTGTGTGACAAGGTTGTTCCTGGGAACAGAGTCACCATCATGGGCATCTATTCCATCAAGAAATTTGGATTGAACTCTAGCAAGGGCCGGGACAGGGTGGGTGTGGGCATCCGGAGTTCCTATATCCGGGTCCTGGGCATCCAGGTGGACACAGATGGCTCTGGTGAGTTGCTCAAACCATTAGGATGTACTTTTCTTTTTCGTGGTAGGGCTGAAAGCCAGAGCCTGGTACATAGCAGGCAAATATTCTACTACCGAGCTATATTCCTAATCCCAGGGTATTTATTTTTATAGTAAGCAAACAAAATAAACAAACAAAACTCATTAACTAAAATGTTAATGTAATGTAAATGTCCACGATTTATTGGTATAGTTGTGGCTCCTGCTTTAGGGTTGTTGCCTAAGTGCATCTTTGAGTTGCATGACTCAGTGCAGTAAATGTGATGTGGTGTGTGCTGGGCTGCATCTCGGTAGCTAGAGAGGAAAGAAGTGAATGAGGGTTGAACAGTCAGGATGTAGTTGAAGAAAGAGCCCCTAAAGGACAGTATCTGACACTGAACTGCTTGAGTCCATTGAGGTACTGAAAAGGAGCTAGAGCGTTGTCAGAAGGCTTCCTCAATCAGGTGTGTCAGCACTGGCTCTGAAGGATGGAGGTGTGGAGAAGGGCCTTTTAAGTAAGAGGAGAGCTGGTGGGAACTGAGTCTCCAGTAGGAGTTGGATTGAAATGGCAGGGGCCAAGTAAATAGCCTCTACTCTCACATGGAGTGGAGAGCTCATGTTTACACCCTGGGGCAGTGGGAGCCACCTGGGCTAGAGTGATGGAGTTCTGAGATGGTTTCTCTGTGTATCCCTGGAACTCACACTGTAGACTAGGCTGGCCTCAGAAACCCTAAGTGCTAGGATAAAAGGTGGGTCCCACCACTGCCCACCCATGATCTGGCCTTCTGATTGTTTAGAACCTTCTCTTCCTCACTGGACCCTTGAGATTTAGAAGACGGGGATAGTTCTGTGCCCTGACTTTCCTGAGTGAGACTGCCCTCCTGGTGCTGAGGGCCCTGTGTGAGTGTGTTGAGGTGGTGAGGAGGTTCCTGATCTAGGGCTAGGCCCAGCAGTAGACTGGAACAGATGCCTTTTTCTCACTATGCACCTGTCTGCCCTTCTAGGCCGCAGCTTTGCTGGGTCTGTCAGCCCACAGGAAGAGGAGGAATTTCGTCGCCTGGCTGCCCTCCCCAACATCTATGAGCTCATCTCCAAGAGCATTTCCCCCTCCATATTTGGGGGCATGGATATGAAGAAGGCTATAGCCTGCCTGCTCTTTGGGGGTTCCCGGAAGAGGTGAGGGGCCTAGGAGGAGGGTATTGATGACAAGGCTGCTGCAGGAGAACATCTGTGTTGAGGACCTAGTGCTCTTTCATGTCTCCCAGGTTCCCTAGCCTGCTGGCACGGGGACCACAGTGGGAAAGCATTGGGCTAGGACCAAGGATTTGATCTCTGCTCTAGACTGTGTGGCTTTGAGTGAGAGATACCACATTGAAACAGAGTTTCTATGTATGAATAAGACATGTGAAACATCTGACACTTAGAAGGTGTCATATATCCTTTTTTCTTTTTTCAAACAATTTTTTTTATGTTTTTTCTCATATAGTCAGGCTGCCCTTGAAACTCATGATCCACCTGACTCAGTCTCCCAGATTCTAAGATCCAGGTTTCCTGTATCCTTTTAAAATGCTAAAATAATAGAGCTGCAGACAGTAGCAGCAGTGAGAGTTGATATTGTTTAATACACCTTTTGTATTTTCAAAGCATTCTTTTTTTAAAAAAAAATATGTATTTGTTTATTATGTATACAGTATTCTGCCTGCATATATGCCTGCAGGCCAGAAGAGAACAACAGATCTCATTACAGATGGTTGTGAGCCATCATGTGCTTGCTGGGAATTGAGCTCAGGACCTCTGGAAGAGCAGCCAGTGCCTTAAACCACTGAGCCATCCCTCCAGCCCTCAAAGCATTCTTAACTCTTTTTTTTTTTTTTTTAAAAGATTTATTTATTTATTATGTATACGGGAGAGGGCGTCAGATCTCATTAGAGAGGGTTGTGAGCCACCATGTGGGTGCTGGGAATTGAACTCAGGTCCTCTGGAAGAGCAGTCGGTGCTCTTAACCTGAGCCATCTCTCCAGCCTCAAAGCATTCTTATAAGTGCTTAATGTGTCCTGAACCCAGCCATGTCCTCTCAGCCTCTAAGGATGTTGCTGTTGTGTCCATTTCATAGATGAGGAAACTGAGGCACAGAGAATGAGGGACTTGCTCCAGGTACCAGGTTGGGCTGGATCCTGCCCTGTAGGGCTATTCTCTGCATGTGCATAGCCCTCAGGTGTGCCTTCCCCTCCGCATCCCCAAAGCTGGAGGAACGAATGCAGTGCGCATCGCCCTCTGTGCCATTTCCTTTGCCTCTCTGCCTGGGAAATAAGCCTTGCCCTCCAGTGTCAGGCTAGGAAGCACAGAACTGGGTGTGAACATATTTCTGGGCCAAACTGTCATTTCCACCTGTTCTGAGACTCTTAGATGACCAGCCCACACAAAGCCAGGGGTGGTGATGTGTAACTGTAATCCTAAAATCTGGAAGACCGAGGTGGGAAGATCGTGAGTTCAAGGACAGCCCTCAAATAGATTATTACTCTGTCTTCCACCTGCCTATTGTGGTTAGGCTCCCTGATGGACTCACTCGCCGGGGTGACATCAACCTACTGATGTTGGGGGACCCTGGCACGGCCAAGTCGCAGCTTCTGAAGTTTGTGGAGAAATGCTCTCCCATTGGGGTAAGTGGCTGGGGACAACTTTCTCTGTGGCTTGGATGTCCCAGCAGGGAAGAAGGCTGGACATCCATGAGATCTTGCTCAACCAGGACCTCTTTCTTATGAATATCTTGACTATTGTCAGGATGGCAGAGGGGGTGTGAAAAGGGACAACAGGTGTGTAGGTTAGGGGTGGGTGGTAAGAGCTTTGGACTGAGTCAGGCCTGCTTTGCTTCTCAGCCTGGCAGTAGTCACGTGGACTTCAGAGAGGTAGCCTAGACCCCCCTGAGCATCAGCCTATCTAGTTGCTAAATAATGGCAACGCTAATGCTGATGATAATAGCTGGTATCAAGAAGGGCCAGATGCTTCCTGAAGTGCCTGCCAAGGTTTTTAACTGTCTCCTCATGAGTGATGCCACCCATGTTATGCATTAGAGGTAGGAATGAGCAATAGTGTCTTGCTCAAAATCCCACTGCTGAGGAACTTAAGAACAAGGTTCAAGCCAATGTGTCTAATGACCCAGGTGCCCTGGGTCTGGGAGGAATCAGGGTAAGGCTCGATGTGACGACTGGTCAGTGGTCTGTGCAGTGGGAGGTGGTGGTTTTAGATGGAGAGGAGGTGTGGTAAACTTATGGCCTGAAAATGTGAGCTCTGTCATCTTGTAGTAGTCATATTTAGAAAGTAAGAATAGGTGAAAATAACTTGTATAATCTGTTTAATTACAGTTCAGTGTAAATAAGTATAACAAGAAATCCCTGGGAGTCTGCTTAAAGGATAAAGGAAATTTATTAGGAAAGAAAACTCACCAAACAGGAGAATCTACACAGGGTTCTGGGAGGCTGAGGTCCTGTCCCACACTGTTCTGCCGCCAGAGTCAGTCTGCACCATCCAAGCCCACAAGGGAGAGAAGAGAGGCTTCTGTGTGCTTCTCTAGTCTAAAGGGTAGCCCAGAGGCCACGCCTCAGGGGCTGGTACTTCAAGGTCATAGGGTACAACAGATATCCACTACAAATAGGTTTTGTTTTTTTTTTCCAGTGTAGATGGAACCCAAAATCTTGTGCATACCAGGCAAGCACTTTTATCACACTAAACTGCATCCCAGGCCTACTATAAACAAGTTCTTGGCATTCTCTTTATTACAGTCTGATCTGAGTATGTCTCACTTATCATACAAGCATCTTGGATAGGTCCTGTATTTAAAGTGGTCTGCAGCATGTAGCATACAAGTCTTCACAGATGATGGACTCAGGGTAGAAGCAACCTATGAGTGAGGAGTTCTAGCCTCGAGGCCAGCTTGTAATAATGTCCTTCCTTTCTGGGTCTAAATGCTTATGTCACAGGGCTGTGCTGTAGTTCAGGTGAAGCATTTTCCTTCCAAAGAGACTCTTAAGCTAGGCTGAAGCCCAGGATGGCCTCTCTTTCCTTTCAGAAGAAAGAATCTTCAGTTGGGTCTTGAGTTCTGTGCTATGCAGCCAGCTTTACAGTGTGATGTGGAGAAGTCAACCCTGTGGGCTCTTGACCTTTGGGGCTAGCACTAGGTGCTAACACCTCTCCTCTCTTTACCAAGGTATACACATCTGGAAAAGGCAGCAGTGCTGCTGGCTTGACTGCCTCAGTGATACGGGACCCTTCATCCCGAAACTTCATCATGGAAGGTGGAGCCATGGTTCTGGCCGATGGTGGGGTTGTCTGTATTGATGAGTTTGACAAGGTGAGTCTTCTAGTTACAGGACTGAGGTGTGACCTCAGGTGTACTAGCACACACTACTTCTGAGAGACTTGTATGTAATTCTTGTGCCCATTTTTCTGGGGTAACTTAGGATAAGTTGCTTTACCTCTCTGAGATACTCTGGAAATTGGAGAGAGTGAAAGCCAAGCTCATGTGATTGTCTACAATTGTCTGTACTATGGAGTGGTAGCAGTTCCTAGTTATTCTCCTGCCACTCTCCTCTGTCTGGGTAAGGGTTCTGATAGACATGTCTTTCCATTGTAGATGCGGGAAGATGACCGTGTGGCAATCCACGAAGCCATGGAGCAGCAGACTATCTCCATTGCCAAAGTGAGTAGCCCTTCCATCCTTCATCAGTCCAGCCTGGTGGTCTTCAGGCTGCTCTGATGAATGTACCGAGTTCTGTTTGCCTAGGACTGTGCTGGCAGCAGCAGGCCTGGGAAACACATGCATGCACATATGCACGTAGTGTATGCATATGGGTCTATGTGTATGAGTTCATGTATGAGGAAGGAGAGTCCTGTCCCAGGATTGTTGGTTATCTCCTCCCTATATTCCTCTTTCCTTCTCAGGCTGGGATCACTACCACCTTGAACTCTCGCTGCTCTGTTCTGGCTGCAGCCAACTCAGTGTTTGGCCGATGGGATGAGACAAAAGGGGAGGATAATATTGACTTCATGCCTACCATCTTGTCCCGATTTGACATGATCTTCATCGTCAAGGATGAGCACAATGAGGAGAGGGACATGGTATGTCTTGGGCTGGGCTGGTGGCTCCAGGTGGGTTCATGGTCCTGGGGTTGAACAAGAGATTTTGCCAGGGAAATGCTGGTGCTCAGATAGGCTATGAGTGGGAAGCACATGAAATGACTGTGTTAGTGGCTTACAGAGTACTGGAGAGGAACCTGGAGTCCTGTGACCTACTTCTCCCTCAAGGGAGATGCTCTGATTTTAAGCAAGAAGTTACCACTGAGCTTTAATCCCCACCCTGTTAGTAAATTTCTGAAAGAAAGTTGTTATGGAATTTGGTAAGGCCATAGGTTTAGTGTGCAGTGGAATTTAGTAAGGCCATAGGTTTAGTGTGCAAGTGGAATGGATTGTTGGCCCAACTATCTCTGTTTCTGTTTCATTCTCAGGCAGTTACTCTGTGATGGTGTCTTAGGGTTTCTGTTGCTGTGAAGAGATACCATGACCACAGCAACTCTTATAAAGGAAAACATTTAATTGTGGTGGCTTATAGTTGAGAAGTCATGGTCATCATGATGGGTAGCATTCAGGCAGGTGTAGTGCTAGAGAAGGAGCTGAGGGTTCTATATCTTGACTCACAGGCAACAGGAAGTGATCTGAGACACTTAAGTGTGGCTTGAGCATATATGAGAACTCAAAGCCTTCCTCTGCAGTGCCACACTTCAAACCACCACAGATGGTAAAGGGTGTCCAGGCTGAGAGGTTCAAGCCTGTACTTTCAGTGGAGGCTAAGATATAGGAGAATTGCAAATTCAAGTCCATCTTGGGCAACTTAGACCCATATCTCAAAATAAGCAAAGTAAAAAAACAACTGGGGATTTTGCTCAGTGGCAGAGTGCTTCCTTAGCGTGTAAGAGGTCCTGGCTCAATTCTTGGTATCAGCAGAGTCAGTAAATGTACTCAGCTTGTTAGCTTGTGATTTAACTGTCCCTAAAGGAAGAGGAAGCCTTTTCCAGTAGTTCTAGTAGAAGTCCCAGGATGGACTCTCACTGGCTTGGATATGTCCAGTGTTCCACCGCCAAGACAGGATTTCTGTGTGTAGTCCTGGCTATCCTGGAATTCACTCTGTGGACTGGGTTAGCATCAAACTCAGAGACCCATTGCCCAGCTCCATGTCCATCCTTAAGCAGATACTTTCCCACAGTAGACAAGCCACAGGGACTGGAACAGAAGCACTCAACACATCATTATTTCTTCCCTGTCTGCTCAACCTGTGGGCTGACCCAGGATTCCCTCTGCTCTCTCCTTAGATGCTGGCCAAACATGTGATCACTCTGCATGTGAGCGCACTGACACAGACACAGGCTGTGGAGGGTGAGATCGACCTAGCCAAAATGAAGAAGTTCATTGCCTACTGCCGAGCGTGAGTGCTGGAGAAGACCCTGTTGGGTGACATCATGGGCTTCGTGGGTCGGGAGAGCACAGACCTGTTCTGCTCCTTACCTAGGATTACCTGGTATCCATGTTCTGAACTTTGTTCTGCTCTCATCTACCACTGTGACCCACTCCATGAGCGTAAGGTTATTTGTTTCAAAGTTATCGTTGTGGAGCCCACAACAATGGGCAGGTTGCCCAAGCTTTCTGGTCCTCAAGTTTCCCAAGGTTGATATTTTATTTTTTAAAGATTTATTTATTATGTATATAGTGTACTGCCTGCATGTATCCCTGCAGGCCAGAAGAGGGACCAGATCTCATAGATGGTTGTGAGCCACCATGTAGTTGTTGGGAATTGAACTCAGGACCTCTGGAAGAGCAGCCAGTAGCCAGTGCTCAACCTCTGCGCCATCTCTCCAGTCCCTGGTTGATGTTTTATAAGGACTGCTCAAGATGATTAAATTCTTGGCATCTCCCTGAACTAGGTCATTACTCAGTGGATTACAGCTGTAACTGTCATCAGAACCATACACATGATTTCTTCTTTCCTAAGCATGGTTCTCTTTTTTTTTTTTTTTTGGTTTTTTGAGACAGGGTTTCTCTGTGTAGCTTTGCGCCTTTCCTGGAACTCACTTGGTAGTCCAGGCTGGCCTCGAACTCACAGAGATCCGCCTGGCTCTGCCTCCCGAGTGCTGGGATTAAAGGCGTGCGCCACCACCGCTCGGCCTTTTTTTTTTTTTTTTTTTTTTTTTTTTTTTGTATATAAATGACCTGTAGCTCTGTTCTAGAAAGCTGAGGTGGAAGATTAGATAGCTTGTCTGAGGCCGTATGTAGGAAGTAGTGGGAACAGACCAGTGTACCTGCCCCAAAGGTTGTGTGCCCTTAACCTCATTCAGATTCTCAGTCTTTGTTGTCTTTGAAAGGGCTAGGCTCTAAAGACAGGGCACTGGTTGATCATAGCAGTTGAGTGGGGCTCCCAGTTCATATACCTCTCTGCCAGAGAGAGTGGGCATCACAGCCTGATAGTTCCTGTGTGTTTGAGCTTTGGGAAGCCTTGGGGGACATCTTTAGTTTTCTCATCTTAAATCAGGGAGGTGGAGAGGAGGAGCTGGAGACTGCTGAGAAGCGTGCTCCCTGGTGGGCCTCCTGCTACTATGGAGCCTCAGTGCTGAAGGAATGTATACCTGGTTGCTAGACTGTAACCAGCAGCAGGAAGAGGAGTTTTCAGCACATCTGTTCAGACTTGTGACCAGCTTTCTCAGAGAGATGCCATGTAGATCTCTGACACCTGCTCATAGCCAGGCCAAGTTTCTCTCTCTTTCAAATGGCTTGCCAGCAGGAAACTGATATGGGAACATTCATGTCTGTAAGCCAAACAGAGGCCTGGGGACAGGGAGATTCCTTCAGGGCCTCACTCTAGTTCACTCTACAATCTGCAGAAGATGTGGCCCTCGACTGTCAGCAGAGGCAGCAGAGAAGCTGAAGAACCGCTATATCATCATGCGGAGTGGGGCCCGCCAGCATGAGAGGGACAGCGATCGCCGTTCCAGCATCCCCATCACTGTGCGGTGAGCAAGTGGGCCTCATCTCACAGAGTAGGGCCAGTTGGCCACTGCCATCCTCATAATACAGGCCCAGGGTGGGTTGGACAAGGGGGCCTCTAGGAGTGTGTGCTCTGGCCTCCTAATTATCTGCCTTTGTGTGTTTGAGTCTGGGGGTGACTGGGGGTGGGCCTTACTTCTATAGTTTGCCTGGCTTCCATCTCTTGAGAGGCAGATTGAAGTGAGAGTAGGACTCTGTCCTGGGAGGTAAGCACGGCCTCTGTTCTAGCCTCTGGCCAACTACGCAACTACAAGGAAATTGATCTTCTAGAAGTTTCAGCCGTCATTTCCACATTTGGGCATCAAGAGAGGCAGCAGGAGGACACGCTTTTTAAAGGACACTTCTGACATTGTCATATGATGCATGGATTTAGATCTCATTGGCCACATTTTGGTCACATAGACACACCTTGACTAGAGGCAGAAAATACCCTTTACTAGGCAGCATGTGCTGGAATGAAAATTGGATTCCAGTTCTAAGAATATAGGGTAATAGATAATGGGCATAGCAGTATCCAGCAATCTCCCCTATAGTTCTAACTACCTTGACCATGCTCCTTCCTGGAAGATCAGGGGAGGAAAAGTGGGCTGAGGCCTTTGAGTGCTCTCTCGTTCCAACAGGCAGCTGGAGGCTATTGTGCGCATCGCTGAGGCCCTTAGTAAGATGAAACTGCAGCCTTTTGCCACTGAGGCCGATGTGGAGGAGGCTCTGAGGTTATTCCAGGTGTCTACATTGGATGCTGCTTTGTCTGGCAATCTGTCAGGTGAGTAAGTGCTAGGCTGTAGTTGTAGCTGGAGAATTTTTCTCCAACTCCCACCACCAAGTCCCGCCAGTCCCGGAGCCCACTTATAAAATAAACACATAGACTCTTGAAGAGGATCGCTGAAGCAGGAAGGGTGAGGCTCTTAGCTCTGACCTCTTGGCTTTCTTCTTTGAATCGGCTCTGTGTTTCTTATTTAATAAGACGGTTGGTTACATCTCCATGTAGTCTTGACCCTAGGGTAGAGATTTAGTTAGCTGGTGGCCTGCAGGGTGCTGCCTGGATATGCTTTTGATAATAGCCTTGTCCCTACTTCTCCCTTGGCTATTTTCACTATTATGTGAACTACTCCCTAGACTTCTTGAGCTAGTTCATTAAGAGTAATTGTAGGCCTGTCACTAGTGAAGAATGGCTGTCTCCCTTCTATGTTGAGCTCAGAATTGTAGAGTTTCCCAGTCCGTGGCCTCATTTTTCTTACAGCCACATCTGGGACACTAGGCTGTCAGTCCTTCCCATCGTGGAGATGAGGCGTACACAGAGCTTCTGTGGTGCCTCGGACACCTGTCTTAGTGGAACACAGACACAGGCCTGTTGGCCCCTGAGCCCTGATGTCTGCTGCCTGCTTTCAGCCAGTCTTCTGAGACTGGCGATATGCAGGCCTCTTCAGAGTTAAGTCCACCCCGGTGTAGCAGGGATTCTGGCTTAGCATTTGCTAATCACTGTCTAGGTGACAGAGCTATAAGCAAGCAGTTCCTGTCCTACCCATTCCATAGGCTTTCTTACCTTTCTTGGTGAGCTATAGTGAGGAGGTAGGTATAGGTAGTGAAAGGAATGGGGGGCAGTGGTGACACCTGGGCCAGGTATGGTGGAGAAGGAATGATAGCCCATCTGGTGAAGAGTATAAGCTTTTCTCTTACCCAGGACTGCTCATGAATGGCACCTCCCAGTTTTGGACCCCAGTGTCTCTGCCTTCCCTCCCTTCTTGCTCTGTAACTAAAAACTTGTACTTCCACTGCGCATGATGGTGCAGAGGCAGGAAGACCTCTGAGTTTGAGTTTTGAGGCCATCCAGGGCTATACAATGAGACCTTTCCTCAAAAGTAAATAGACCCAATCAAACAAAACTCTACTTCTGTCAGAGCTTTTTTTGTGGCTAATCCTATTGCCTCAGTGTGTGTGGCCCATAGGGCCTCATGGTACCTGGCTCTCAATTATCATGGTGGCTTTTTCTCTGCCACCTGGTCCTGATGGCGTCTGTTGCAGTCCCCTCTCTCTAGAGCACTCTTCACCATATTTCTTGGTTCTCACTTCCCTGGTGAGGCCCCCACTGTCACCTGATACACTGTTCTGTCTTTAATTTTCTCTCTGGGGCCTGGTTCAGGCCACTCCACTTGAAGGCTCTTATTTCTCTGACCTGCCGAGTATGGATGAACTGGGGTTTCTAATACCCAGTTCCCTATTGCACTCTCACAGGGGTGGAGGGCTTCACTACCCAGGAAGACCAAGAGATGTTGAGCCGCATTGAGAAGCAACTCAAGCGCCGCTTTGCCATTGGCTCCCAGGTGTCTGAACACAGCATCCTTCAGGACTTCACCAAGCAGGTGAGCCTTCCTAAACATGGGAAGCCTGTAAGCCATGCCTAGTGTATAGAGGGTGTTCTGCTGGTTCCCTTGGTCTGTATTCTGTGCTCAACAGTGGGGTGCTGGAGTGGGGGGTGTTTGAGTCACCATTCCTTCCCTGGAAACTGCTACAGTTGGGGTTGACTATATATCCCATGAAGTGGGAAAGGTAGAAGCCGGATCTGGAGAAACCACTATCTAGTTTCCCCATCTCTTAGTCTTTCCCTTATTGCTTGGCTCCTTAAAGGGTAGGGAGCCAAGAACCAGATGAATGAGCCTTGTAGCCCATTGGGCAGAGGGCTACTGGTCCCATGCAGAGGAGATACTGCTTTTGGATGCCAGGAAGAACCTCTGCCCTTTAAAATCATGAGAATAGCTCTGGTTCTTGGTTTCCTTCCCATGTATCCTCTCAGTTTGCTCCTGGAAATAATTTACACAGCAGCTGGTACTGGCCCTGCTCTATAGGTGAAAAGATTAGCATTTACTGAGACTGAGGCTGGAATAAGTTTGGTTTCTAGGGTCACAGGGACTTAAGTGCTAGCTCACTTAATTTCTGTATGACCTCAAGCAAGGGACATTCTCTGTGTCTGTTTCTTCCTCTGTAAAATGAGTTAATTCCTAATACTGGTTACATAAAGTTGATGTAGGACTTGCCTGGTACACAGGAGGCATTACAAAGTATAGGCCCTTCTGAAGTCATGGGAGAATGAAGGTAGAAGCTTTTTGTCTGTTGTAAAGTTGTCTATGAGCAAGGGGGGTTCATGGGCTCCCTTGGGTTCTGATGATTCGCCCCTGTATCTATCTTCTCCCTCTTACAGAAGTATCCAGAGCACGCCGTCCGGAAGGTGCTGCAGCTCATGCTGCGCAGGGGTGAGGTCCAACACCGCATGCAGCGCAAGGTGCTCTACCGCCTCAAGTGAGCCCGCTGCCCATCAACCCTCAGACCTGAATGCTACCACCATTCCACCTCTCAGTCAGTGTTCTTGCACTTTTGCCTACCTCCGTCAGAAGGAGGATGTCCTGCCTCACCGCCTTTGACTGCGCTCTGCAGTGCATCTGCAGCCCCTGGAAATGTGCTTTGGTCTGTTGGCCTTGTATACTGTGTCTGGGTGTCTGAAGGCTTTGCTGTAGGTACCTAGTCCCTGTCCTGCCTCCTCAGTAAGATAGGTCTGGAGCAGGAACAGGCTCTGTATAGGTAGACAGGTCTATACATTGGCTCCTGGACTGCCTGACTGCCAAGCTTCTTTATGTGTTCAGAGGAAATAAATTAAGTCTTTGGCTGCTAACAGCAATGGAGTCAATGTGACAGTGGTTCTGTGTGAAGTGTGGGGTTGACTCACTCAGCTTTCTCCAGCAGTGCCTGATGTGAGAACTGGATCATTCACTAAGCCTACCCGTGCCTCAGTTTCTTTTTTCTTTTCTTTTCTTTTCTTTTTTTTTTTTTTTAAGATTTATTTATTATGTATACAGTGCAGAACACCTGAAGAGGGCACCAGATCTCATTATAGATGGTTGTGAGCCACCATGTGGTTGCTAGGAATTGAACTCAGGACCTCTGGAAGAGCAGCCAGTGCTCTTAACCTCTGAGCCATCTTGCCAGCCCATGTGCCTCAGTTTCTTAATCTGCAAACAAGTTTGACATTGCCTCACAGGGTTGAACTTGAGCTCAGTGAGTGAGTGACTCAGTCAGTAAAAACCTAAGTAGGCTGCAGTGTAGAAAGCCTCCAGTGATGTTTGGGGTTTTATTTATAGCAAAGTGGGCCAGGTGAGTTTCTGAGCCCTCCATGCTGTGTATCCCTGGGAAAGGAACCAGACTTCAGGTTTTATCAGTAACAGAGCTGGGAGGACCTGACCCAACTCCAGCATAGTAGGAAGTACTGGGAAAGCACTGTTAAAGGAAGAGGCTTCAGCACTTTTATTATCAAAATGCCACAAAGAGTTTTGTTATGCTTTTAGACATCTAGAATTCACAAAATTAAGGAAAGGTGAATGAAATAAAGTATCTGTTACATAAAGTGTATTTATAAATGGGAAGCATCAAATGAATTGAGCAGTGCTGAAACACTTGAGTCATTGACAGTAAACCACTGTAGGAGTGAAGCTGCAGAAAACAGGTAGTGCAAACAAGCCTTCTCATAGTTGTGTCCTGTCCTGAAATCGCTGCTGCTTGAGGTATTTGCCTCATATGCCTCCTGGAAATGTGCTTGCTCCTGACTCGTGTTCTGAGTCAGGATTGATTTGCAAACTTGGAACCCAGTGTACTTGTCTGGAAGGCAGGCTTGGTGAGAGCATTTCATCATGGATACTTGAGGCCTTGAGTAGAATGCATGGACATGTTGGCCTGCAGAAGTGGTTGGTTGAGTCGAAAACACCAGTATGGTACCCATTTCTTAGTAGACCATTCCTGGCAGGCACAGTCTAAGGGATAAGGCTTGGCTTACAGGGAATCAGGGAACGCTTAGGGAGGTGCAGCATTATGAGGAAAAGTGGCCAGGAAAATTCCTAGGGATTGGGGGCTAGTTGGTTTCTGAATTTGAACTGGATCCTAACCCTTAGTTCTCCAAGACACTGGCCTGAGCTGATGTGGTGAAGCAACTGTAGCCCTGCACATATGGCCAGGATAGTCTGAACCTCCACTCCCCCCCCCCCCCTTTTCCTCATGTTCCCATGATCCTCTGTGTAGTATTTGAAGCTGTGCTCTGATGACTTAGCCAAGGAGAGCATCGGCCCTGCTCCCTGCTGTGCTAAAAAGGGGCTGGCTTTCATTGCTTCTGCCAGCAGCTTGATTTTCACCTTTTCTTACCTTGGCATGCTTGGGCCTCCTGGTGATCCCTGGTCCCTTGCCCAAGATATAGACATTTCATATTCCTGGTTGGTCTTTCAGCTTAAATATTATTTGTCCTTAGCCATATGTGGTGATTCCCCTGCAGACTTTACAGAAGGCAGGGAAAAACAATCCACGAAGAGACAAGAATGGAACTTGGCTCAGCTTGATTTTTATTGTAACCAGGGCTGGACCAATACTGTCTGGCCCAGATATTTTATTTTAGTCATATTTAAGCGCAGCACAATTTTGGAAAGAAGTATTCAGATAACATTTAACTCAGTCCCCAGTGCACAACAATTAAGACATGTTTACATTGAGATTCCTTACGAAGTACATCTGATTTCTTTCACAAGAATGGGTACTGTTGACTCAGTACCCAAGATTGAGAGTCTAGGGAGTTCGACTGAGGTAAACATAATGCCTGTGGGTGTTAGGATTGGCCTGGCCCTAAGATAATGTAGAAGTCATCTAGGCTGTTTTAAAGCACAAGTGACCTCATAAGAGTGGGCTTTATGCTGAGCGGTCATGCATGCCTTGGGAGATAGGGGAGGTGGATCTATGAGTTTGAGGCCAGCCTACAAAGTGAGTTCCAGGATAGCCAAGACAGTTAATACAGAGAAACCCTATCTTGAAGAAAAAAGAAAAAATAAGAATGGGTTTTATGGTCTAAAAGCGATGCTCAGATTTAGGGGGAGAGGTCTGGGATAAGTAAAAACAAATTCTGGGAGATATGTTAGAGCCTGTCTCATCAGACAGCAAAGGATCACCAGGCTGTAAACGACATCATTCCTGGCATTCCAGAAAGAGCAGCTGTGAACCTCACTCCATTGAAGAGGTGAGCTGTGTGTTTAACTTTCCTGGCTTCTCCAATGCTTAGCGGTATGCACAAGGCCTTTTTGCCCTTTACAGTTGTATATCATGTCATGTAGTGACAGGGTTGGTATGAACACAGATGAGATGGTCTGTTATACTCTGGGCTCTCCTGCTTCTTTCATCACATACCTGTCTGACCCAAATTGCATGTAGGAGAGGGATCTACTGTGATTTACACCTTGAGGGGGGATGTGGATCTCCTGCCCGAATTCTAAGCAGCTGTTAATGACAGAAGCTGTTGGGAATCAGACACTGGTCCCTGTAGCCACTATAAAAGTCTTGTACCCATGCTTAAAATGCAGTTACAGTGACAATTACCAGGCTAGGCATGGAAGCTAACATCCCTGTAATACCAGCACTTAGATGGAGGCCAGAGGATCAAGAATTCAGGGTCATCCTTAGCTTCAGAGTGTTAAAGGTTACAAGCTGGGGTATAGGAGGTTGGCCCTGTCTCAAAAATAATGTATATAATATACTAGTGAAAATATTTTAGAGAAACATTTCCAAGTACCAGAATAAAACCCATTCTTTTTTTTTTTTTAAGATTTATTTATTACGTATACAGTGTTCTGTTTGCATGTGTCCCTGCAGGCCAGAAGAGGGAGCCAGATCTCATTACAGATGGTTGTGAGCCACAAGTTAGGACAAATCTCTCTCACCCAGTCGCTTAGACCAAACCGAGTAAACACACAGAGACATATTGTTTACAAACTGTATGGCCACAGCAGGCTTCTTGTTATCTAGTTCTTATATCTTAAATTAACCCATTTCTATTAATCTATAAGTTGCCACGTGGCTCGTGGCTTACTGGTATCTTAACATCTTACGGCAGCGTCTGGCAGCGTCTCTCTGCCTCAGCCTTCCACTTCCCACAATTTTCCTCTCTGCTAGTCCCGCCTATACTTCCTGCCTGGCTACTGGCCAATCAGTGTTTTATTTATCAATCAGTCATCCACAGCAATGTGGGTGCTGGGAATTGAACTCAGGACCTCTGAAAGAACAGCCAGTGTTCTTAACCTCTGAGTCATCTCTCCAGCCCCCATTCTCTCTTTTTTAAAATTAAATTATTGATTTTTTTTTTGAACTTCACATCATGCACCCCATTCCCACCTATTGCCCAGCCCCTTCACATCTGCCCTCCACCCCTGCAACCTCCCTCAAAAAGAGGAAAAATCTAACTGACCCCTCTGGGTACAACCTACTCCTCCAGTTCTGTGCATGTACCATTTGGCTCCTTTGTCTCTCCCACCTCTATCATCTTTCATCATAGTAACATTGGAATTGGAAGTCGCCCTGTGACACACGGTATACCCTTTTGCCCAAACAACTTGCAAAGGTTCATTGCGATGAGTCATTGGTCTGGTTCGAGGCCTCTTGCTTCTGCCACACCAATACTAGACACTCACCAAGACTCTTCTCGGATATCCTGCTGTTGCCCTGAGTTGTGGCCTCAGGTGGCAGTGCAGACCTCTCAGGCTGTTTTTCACAACTAGGATTTCCAGTTCCGCCTCTCTTCACAGTGCACAAACTGCTCTGCTACTCTTTCTCCTTTCCACCATTCTCTTAAGAAACAACAACGAAAAAGGAATTTCAGAAATGCAAAAAATAGGCTGAAAGAGAAGTTTCCTCAGCCTCATACTGGGATGATGGCAGGAGATGAATAGTCTACAGGGTAGTTTTATGGTTTTATAAATTTTTATTTATATTGTCCATGTGTATGTTTTATGGTTTTAGATGTATAATTTTCGTGTGTGTGTGTGTCGGTCCTGAATGGCATGGCACATGGGTGGAGCTCAGACAAAAACTACTTGAAGTCAGTTCTCTCCTTCCATGTTTATATGGGTTCTGGGGAAAGAACTCTGGTCTTCGGGTATCAATTGCAAGCACCTTTACCTACTGAACCACACAGGTCCTTATGTTTAAACATGAACAGTGCCAGGTTGGTATTTATTGGACCAAGGGTTGCAGCTCAGTGGTTGAAAGCTTGCCTGGCATGTGTGAGGCCAGGGTTCCATCCCTAGGACCACATAAAACATGGTGTGGTTCAAGAGGGTATTAAGGTGGTTGTCAATGAAATCAGAAGTGAGGGGTTTTTTTCTTTTACTTAAAATATAAGGCAGCAAGGCATAGTGATGGTGTAAGTGCATGTACCCAGAGCCAATTGGCCTGGGTTCAAATTGTAACTCAGCTGCTTATTGTTACCTATTCCAGCCTTCATTTCCTGTTAAGAAATAGGGGTGATGTGAACACCTTTCTAAGGATGAGGCAAGGGCAGTGGGTGAGGCAGGCTCTCCTGGGGACTGATGAGCTGTCCTGACAGCAACAAATTTTGGAGAGCTATGGAACTAAGTTCTAGGCAACAGGCAGTTTAGGATGCTTGTGATTGTTTCCCAGTTCTTCTTCCCTGAGAAGTTCAAGAACAGCCATGAGGGCAGGTTGGTATTACCACTGTCTTAGTTAGGATTCTATTGCTGTGAAGAGACACCATTGACCATGGCAACTCTCATAAGGAAAACATCTAATTGGGGTGGCTCTCTTATAGTTCAGAGGTTCAGTCCTTTATCATTGTGGGAAGCATGGCAGCATGTAGGCAGACATGAGGCTGGAACTGAGAGTCCTACATTTTGCAGGCAACGGGAAGTTGACTGAAACACTGGACAGTATCCTGAGCATAGGAAGCCTCAATGCCTCCCCACCCACCCCAGTGACACACTCCTGCAAGGCCATACCTACTCCAACAAAGTCACACCTCCTAGCCACTTTATTAGTTTATGGAGGCCAGTTACATTCAAACTACCATAAGCACCTTCCCCAGAGTCCAGCATAGGGTGCTGTGGACAAGGTGGAGTGGACTCTAAGGCAGAGGGTGGACAGGTACGGTGCATCTATGGTTTGCCAGATCAGATGTGCACTGACAAGCTGAAAGTTCAAGGTATGGTTGACTGGGTTGGTGTCTGAAATCTCACCTGTAGTGTAGCATCTGTCTTCATGTCATCAATTCCTGGTGTGTGTGTGTGTGTGTGTATGTGCGCGCGCGCACATCCAAATAATATAAGGATACTAATCAGGCTAGATTAGGGCCCATGTTAGCATAAGTTTTTTTTTTTTTTAAAAAAGTTTCACTACATATCCTGGCTGATCTAAAACCTGCTTATGTAGACCAGGCTGGCCTCAAACTCACAAATCTGCCTGCCTCTGCTGGGATTAAGGGCAAGTTCTCTATCACACCTGTCCCATAACTACTTTCTGAAAGCCTTATATTCAGGTCTGAGGTGCTGGGGTCTAGGGCTCTTGACATGAATTTGGTGGAGGAAATAGAGCCTCTAGCTAGGACAGGAGGAGAGGGGAGCTGTGGTGCAAGTTCCAGTTGCCAACAGAGTGTTTTTGGCCTCTTGGAAGGTTCCTATCCTTTACCTTTTGTCAGACACCATGAAGAGGAAAAGGCATTAGATGGAGAGCAAAGTAGCTCAGGAGTCAGGAATCTCAGGCAACAGTGAACCAAGTTCCTGCTCCTGTGGTGTGGGTACATTAGATTTGGAGAAGGGTTCTGTGCACATATTTCATGAAGGGGCCAGGGCTTTCTCTGGCAAGGATGTTCAGGAATTCTTGTGCAAGTGGTGGGCTTTTTCAACACCTGCTTATGAGTGAATGAGTGAATAAGTGAGTGGTTCAGTAGTTTTACACTCGGTATGTGCCAGGCACTGCACTAGACACCTACATATTCTACAACATCCCCTGCCCCACAACTCTGTGAGTTACATACAGCTGCTGAGTGGCAGGTAACTGTAGCTGGAGAGTTTTCTCTCCGGGTCCCACCAAACCCCGGCAGTCCGACAGCCCACTTATAAAATAAACACACAGACGCTTATATTATTTAAACTGTTTGGCTTAATGGCTCAGGCCTCTAGCTATCTAGTTCTTACATCTTAAATTAATCCATTTCTATAAATCTATACCTTGCCACATGGCTCGTGGCTTACCGACATCTTCTCATGGCGGTGGCTGGCTGCGTCTCCCTTCGCCTTCCTGTTTTCTCTGTTCTCCTCTCTGTTAGTCCCACCTATACTTCCTGCCTGGCCACTGGCCAATCAGTGTTTTATTTATTGACCAATCAGAGCAATTTGACATACAGACCATCCCACAGCAGGTAACTGTGACCTTGTGAGTATATCAGGGCAATAAACTGAGCAAGACTTTGGCCTCTGAAGATCATGGTGTCTCAGGCTTCTGAAGCTTTGCAGAGCCTGGTGCAGAACTGCCTTGGCACTCAGCCATGTCATGGGTCATGGGTGGCGGGGGGGTGGGGTGCGGGGGGGCTCTAGGGAAGAGCAGCAACTTACTGGAAGCTTTACCTCTGGGCTTACCTGGAAGTGCTAGAGCCTGTGTGAAGCTGTTTGTCACTGGGAGGGGTATATGTGTGTGTGACACAGACTTGGGGACAGCATGGGTGTGGAACAGGCAGGCCCTGTTGAGTACCCAGTACTCCATGTGTGGAAGATGAACTATTAGTCCTCATGGGGAGCAGGACTTGGAAGCTTTGTGTCCCAGGGAGGCACTCCATTTTTGAAGACACACCCAGAGCTTCTCAACATTGGCATACCTCTTATCTGTCTCTAGCCTTGCTCCCTTTTTTCTTTTTTTGAAGCAGTCTAACTAGACCTGGCTGTACTGGAACTCTCTATGTAGACCCAAATCTACACAGACCTGTCTGCCTCTGCCTTCTGAGTGTTGGGATTAAAGGTATGTACTATGCCTGATGGCCCCCTTTTCAGACTTCCCTAACAGGACATTTTGTTGAAAGTGGGTTCTCTTGACTCTGTCAGGGGCGTTAGAAGGATGGTGTCCACAAGGCGGCGACAGAGTACAGGCATGGCCCAATTTGGCCTGTTCCAGGCTCTGCTGCAGCCTCCCTGGGGCCTCCGCTAGAATCCAGCCTTGGGAATCCAGATGCTTCCCTGATGGGCCTCAGCAACCTAGAGGTCCCTGGAATTCACCACTGGCTTTGTGATCACGGGCTTTGTCATGCCCTGGGGTATACTTGACATACTGTTATTGTTCACCACCGTAGACCTAAGGAAATAGGTATCCCATCACAGAACAGGAAACTGAGGCACAGTAAGGTTAAGTTCACAGCACTGAATGAAACTGGCATCCAAACAAAGGGCACCTGTTCTCCAAGTTGGCTGACTACCTTTGAGAATCCCAGGCTTAGAACAGTCTTAATGATCTTAGAGGCTTAGAGACAACTTAGGAATTTTTGTTCAAATCAAGTTTAACATAAATTGCAAAATATTTGATTTATATGCATATACATGTATACACACATATTAATACATGGATGAAAAAGCAAAAGTAGAGACCTACCTCACTTCTTTCCAGGCACCCCCAAATCCCTAGTTTTTGGAGGTGACTTAGTTTCTTGGATATCTTGACATGGACCCATAGAGTCTTAGAACTGGGCACAATGTCTAAAGCCTGGGCACCTGGCACCAGATGGATGTGGAGCCCAGCCCTTTAATTCCAGCAGGTGCCATGGACAAGACCTGGTGATCATCACCTCTACCCATGACATGTTAAGGTGGCATCCTCTAGCAATAGAGGCTGAGCTATGTCTGGCCTTAAGACTTTAGTTCCCTCTCTTACTCCTTCCTCCAGGGATCCCTCATTTTAGAGAGGCCCAGCTGATCCTGCAAGATCCATTTCTGTTTTGCCTCAAGAAAGGAGAATGAAGTATCCAGAGCTATGGGGATGCTGTAGGCAGACTTTCCCATGAGGGTGCCCTGGGAAGGAGGGTTCAGAACTGTTGGGACCCCACGGGAAGGCTCTAAGATCTGGGCAGCTCCTCTCTGAGGCTATCATAACTCCAGCAGGTTGACTTTTGTCTTGCCTCAGCTGCAGTTTGCCCTTATTGTTCCCATCTAAAAGGAGCACTGTGATAGGGCTCTGCTAAGTACCCTGCCTCTGGGCCCAGCACAGAACAAACCCTTAATGTCTAGCCATTAATCTTTCTCAAAATCTATAGTCCCTTAATCTGGGCCCACTAAAGACTGCATATCTAGTGATCCAGTGACTAGCTCTGGCCAATGACTGGGTGGCAGCCTGTAAAAAGTGTACCATTTCTCTAGCTGCTTTTCCTGCTCAGCAACCAGAGACATTCCAGGTAGGTTCCTAGAAAGGACAACATGAGCAAAACTCTGTCTTTACCCCAGCAATAAGCCTTAGTTTTATGTTGCTGAGATAATCGGTTTTTTGTTACTTAGCTTAATCTCATCCAGCCTGACTGATACTGATCAGAAATGGGGATTTTGTCAATATATCTGAACTTTGGATTCCCTAGACTATTTCCATAACCAAAAGACATGTTTGTGATGCAATAGTTTATTCTTTGTTACCTACATTTGCACATCCTGGTATTCTGTCCAAGGATGGGTTTGATTTCTGGTACAGTGCATTTCCAGGGAGAGAATATGGTATCTGTCCACTTGCCTGTCCATGCATGCATGCATCCATCCACCTATCTGCTCATCAGTCTACATCATGGGGCTAATACTTCCTACACTGGGAGTTTAGGGTTAAATGTGTCAATGCTGGGCCCAGGGCATTTTCTCTGAGGTGTCTTAGTACTACTCATACTTTGAGTTCATTCATCTTTACTTGCCTGGCTGCCATGTGTGTCCTGGATACTGATGATACAGAGAACAAAGCAGGGGAGAAAGATCTAGAGAGAATGTCAGTGTTGCCACCAAAAGCCTTGTGAATCCAAGACAGTGAAACTCCATGAATGCTCTGGCTGTGGGTTCTTGGTGGCCCTGTGCTTTGAGATGCAGCCAAGGGGCTGGCAGGGAGTGGGGGTGGCAGACTGCATTATATAAGTCTGCAGCCTGAGAGCCAGGGTACTGTTTTGACAGTTCTGTTCACAGCCCCCACATGGACATGCTCCTTAACTGCAGAGCAGGGCGGGGAAGGGAACATCATGGGAGTCTGGAAGCATCTTTCAGACTCCAGTGCTAAACCTGGCAGCTTTCTAGCCCGGGCCCAGGCCATCTGCTCAGTCCCTTGCTCAAGCCCAGCCTGTCTGGTCTCCTCTGGCTGAGTCAAGGAGGGGCTAGAGGAGAGTAGAGGAGGAGCTGGCAGGGCTTCCTGAGAAGAGAGATGGCAAGGTGGGGATTGGCAAAGGTAGTCCAAACTTAGGAGGGAGGGAAGGACAAGACTGCTGGGGGCAGTGCCTCTGCGGATGGTCCTCATTCTAGCACCCCTGACATTTATCTTTATGAGGAAGGAAGGGCCCTATGAAGGTGCAGTTCTATGGGTATGGGGGTGGGGTGGGGTACTCCTTGATCTTGGAGTTGAACAGACCTGGGTTGCAAAAGGAGAGACTAGTAGCTTGAAATGGCAGCTACTCATTGCCATTGGTTCCTGGGAGTTGGCTTGGCACAGCCTAGCTGGAACCTCGGTCTCTGCAGTTATCAGGCCATGGTCTCCTAGGAAAGCTAGGTTGAATAAGGACTATTTCCCATCTCCCTCACATGGCTACTGATAACTAGAGAGAGCATGTCATTTGGTCAGATGTACATTCCTCAGGATCAGAAAATGAATGAAAGCTTTTGGGCTTCTTGAGTGACACCACACTTCCTTTTAGGGCCCCCATTTTAGTGTGGAGACTCCTACCTGCATCATTTATTCTACCTCTGTCCTGCCTTTCTGTGGCGTGGACCTGCAGGGGATGGAGTGGTGGCCAAATAAGGCTTCCTATGAGCTTTTCCACCAGCAGTGGCAGGCCTGGGCACATTTGGTGCAAAGGAGCTGAGGGCATTTTTTTCTTTGGCCCACTTCATCCCTTTTGTCTGCCCCTTTCTGTGAGGCATTGGACCAGCAGCTACAGCCTGTGGTGACTCTTCTTGGCTCTGGTCTAGATAGCTCTGGTCTAGATCACTGCTAAGCAAGTCATAGAAGTCCTTCCTTCTAGTCACTATGCTTCCTTGTGGGTAAGTTGTTCTTTTGTGCCTAGAATCTGGCAGTGGAGGGGCACTGTAGAGGGATTGGGGAAGAGATAAAACATCTTGAGAGCTGGCATCAGGCCCTGTTCCCTCTCTGCTCTCAAACTTGCTGAGGTGAGCATCCTCTGCCCACAGCAGCCATGTGAGGGGAGATGGGAAATAGTCTTTCAATCCAGCTTTCTTAGGAGACTGTAGCCTGATAACAGCAGAGATAGAGGTCCCTTCTAGGCTGTGCTGAGCCAACTCCCAAGAACCAAGGGCAGTGAGTATTTGCCATTTCAAGCTACTAGGACATTTGCTATGCAGCTACTGAGGCCTCTATATCACTGCCTCCTAAGAGTCAACTGTCCTCTCCTCCTGCTTCTCATTGCCCTAAGGCCTGATCAGGACTTACAAGCTCAAGTTCTAGGCTACTTTTTGGTTGAGGAACTGACCTTGGATGTGTCATCTTGCCATCTCTGGGTCCATTTTCCTTTTGAGTAGAACAGTCTACTGAATAATAATGCTTTTCCCAATGCCCAGCTCTTTAGAGTATGCAAAGCCTTTTTCTCCTATTATTCTGCCTTGATCTTCTTGACTACTCTTGAGAGGCACTGATGACAGGTCTGTACATCTCAAATGGCAGATTAACAGTCTGAGGCCCCAATATGGGAGATGGTGTGACAGGGGACTTGTAGTGGGGTCTCTATGGTAGCTGTAGGGCAACATGAGGATTGTGACCACATTGAGGATAAGTAAGGTTAGCCTCTGTCTATATGCAGGCTATATAGCCACACCCTTCACTCTGGGTGCTTGCCTGGAAAACTTCTTGACTACTTTTCCAAGATTCCTGTGCAGCTAACATCCTGGATAGCATGTAAATCATGCAATCAGATGCTCTCACACAGGCAGGACTCTAAAATTGATGAGATTTGTGGAGAGAGGATCAGGGAACCAGAGCATCATGTGGTCAGTGGTGGGGACAGGAATAGCCCTGGAAGTAGCAGCCATCATACTGGCTTCCCAGTGCCACAACTTTCCTGTGGCAGTTGGAGCCACTTATGGCAGCCCAGTTCTGTTTGGGGCCATTGATAATAAAAGCATAGCCACTTAACATCTTGTTCAACTAGCCAGAATGAACTTAGTTGACTCCCTGAATGCTGACTGAAGTACCCTCTTCTTAGGGTGTGACAAGATAACTGGAAATTACAGGACGCAACCAGAATAACCCCTTCTTCTCTCCCCAAGCCAAGAAAAAGGTGCTTCGTTCTGCATCACCTTTGCTTGGGTCAGTTATTTCTCTTGGACTGGTCAGGACATTTAGTAGAGAGATGAGTCACAACAATGGACTGGTCAAGTCTAGATCACTTATAATTATTGTGGGTAGACAAGGCAGGGCTTGTCCCTAGAGTAATGAGTATAATGAGAAATCTTGGGGTATATGTGAGGCATTAACTGACAGACTGATCGACATCATCACCCTACAGGAGGGAATGACTAATAGACACAACAGGGTTCACTGCTGTCGCTAAGCCTGAGGACAAAGGGATTGTTATAGCAGGTGGTGTCCCTGCCAGCATGAGAGCATCGCTGCTCCCCAAAGCTGCACCCAGGTAGGATGAAGAGCTGCTCCTCTCCACCTCAGCCATGCTTTGGGTGGGGAGGGACACAGGCTCAGAAGGAAGGAGGAACTTGAAATGTGGGGAGAAAGATAGGAGCTTGGTCTAGGCCTCCCAGGGTTGCTGGGACCTGAATCCAGGCAGCACTGGGTTGTCAGCCAGGGCCTCTGTCTCAGAACCTCTGAGTTTACACCTGCAGGCTGAATGAGGGTGACCTCAGAAGACCCCAGTGGAGCCTCAGGACAATGTGTGTGAAGTGCCTATGCTTGTGCTTGGCCTAGGCAGGCTCCTCTTGGAGACAGCAGGTTAATTCCTAAGGAAGGGAAGAAGTCAGCGGGTGGTGAGTCTTTCAGATTATGCAGAACAACTTCACTGTTGCCATGGTGACCAAACACTGTGAGTAGGGCTTATTTTGGAACTTGGTCTACACAGCCATGGCTTTGTCTCTGGCCTTGTCTCTGGCACCCATGCTGTAGCTTTTACCCCGTGAGCCTGTCCCCTGATGGCTAGGCACAGCAGTATGAGCTGGATGCAGCTCTGTCAGACAACAGTCCTCTTGATCCCTCCCACTAGCCTCCCAAACTTGGCCCCTCTCTTGGGCTGGAGGTATGATGTGATGCCTGTAGTCTTTTCCTACTCTATCATAGGCCTGCTGGGCTACCTTTTGGGCTTTTCTTCTTGAGAGTAGGCAAAGGGTTTGGCTGCCCCCTGTTTCCTGTGCATACATCAGGAAGCAGTGTGTGAATAAGATGAAAAGGAGGGATGTGCTGGCTAATTTTATGCCAACTTGACACAATCTAAGAGTTATTGGGAACAGAGAGAGCCTCAATTGAGAAAGTGCCTCCATAAGATCTGGCTTTAAGGTATTTTCTTAATTAGTGATTGATGAGGGAGGGCCCAGCCCACTGTGGGTGGTGTCATCTCTGGGCTGGTGGTCCTTGGTTCTATAAGAAAGCAGGTTGAGCAAACCATAGGCAACAAGCCAATAAGCAGCATCCCTCCATGGCCTCTGTATCAGCTCCTGCCTCCAGGTTCCTGCCCTGCTTGAGTTCCTGTCCTCACTGCTTTTGTTGATGAACTGTGAGAGAAATAAGCCCTTTCCTCTCCAGGTTGCTTTTGGTCATGGTGTTTTATCACTTATAATAGTGATAATCACTGACTGAGACAAGGGAAGACAGTTGTCTTGGTTACCTTTTTCATGCTGTGACAAAATACCTGGCGAAAGCAGTGTGATGAAGGAAGGCCTGGTTTTTACTCACAGTTCCACGGCTCAGTTTCTTACGATGGGGCAGCCTTGATAGTAGGAGCTTGAGGCAGATGGTCACATGACAGCTGCAGTCAGAGAGAGAGTTGAATGTCGTTCAAGGTCTCCGTTTTATTCGACTCTGGACTTCAGTCCATGCAATGATACAACCTATATTAGGGTATGTCTTCCCACCTCAACTACCCAATTTGGAAACTCCTTTACAGACCTGTCCAGAGGCTTGTCTCTTGGTTAGAATCTTAGTGATGCCAGATACTGTCATGTGGACAATATTAACCATCGCAAAAGGGGAGGCTTACCTGGAACTGCCCATTGCTAGGTGCCACAGGCAGTTTTTCACATCTGTCCGAAGTCCTAATTCCTCCAGACAGTGTTTCTGAGTTGGTGATAATACAGTGTGGAGTGGGTTCTGGCATGTCCCTGAGCCTCATGTCATGTCAGAAGGACTTAAATTGGTGGTAATGGCATTTGCAAAAAATCTCAGGAGCAGTGGGGCCTTAGCTTGGAGATAGAGGCCTGAGCCACAGCAGTGGCCTTAGGGACTGGGAGGCTAACCAAGGCCTTTTGGGGAAGCATGAGGAAGGGGCCTGCACGCCAGCAAGATGCTCTCCCAGACCCTGGCTCCTGTATGAGATATGGGAACCTAAGATGCCTTATTCCCAGTGAGCTTCAGTGACTATGGCCCAGGACTGACTGGGATATTTCAAAAATGCTACTGCCACAGGGGCAGAGGGAAGATGTAACCGTGTCCCCCTGGCACTGGACATGACCAGACCTGCTGTGTGACACAGAACCTTACAGTCCACTCAGGCCCTGTGGGAGTGGCCTACTTCAAGCACAGAGTACTATTAGAGTATAGAATCTCTTGCCTCAGTGGAGACAGCCACATTGAGCTCACCTTGTTTGTGGGTAGCTCTTCATTGTCTAGGTGTTCCCAGAGCCTGGCATTGAGCAGGAGCCAGAGGCAGTGGCACAGGGCCGGTGTCAGAGGGCCCAGGAAAGGGAGTGGGTTTGTGCAGAAGATGGCAGTGTCTGAAGAGGTGAGGACAGGGATCAAACTGCTCATCTTGCAGGTAGGATAGCTCTGGGGACAAAGCCACTGCCTTGGAATATCCATGGGGCATCATGTGAAAGTTCTGTGGCCCAGGGGTGCTCAGCCCAGGAAGGCCAGTCCCGAGCAGCGGACCATGATGCCTTGCTGCCTGTCCATAGTGTTTGTGGCGCTGGGCTGAGGCTGTTCATGTGGTGGGAGGAAGCCATGCCACCTGCTTTAACCATACTCTACCACCACTGACGCTGCCATCTTGACAAGTTACTAAGCCTCTTGGTGCCTCAAGTGCTGCATTTGTGAAATGGGGATAGAGATGGCACTTCAATGAGATGATGCTATAAAAGATACCCAGAGTGAGGGGCTGGAGAGAAGGCTCAGTGGTTAAGAGCACTGGCTGTTATTCCAGAGGTCCTGAGTTCAATTCCCAGCAACCACATGGTGACTCACAACCATCTGTAATGAGATCTGGCGCCCTCTTCTGGCCTGCAGGCATACATGCAGACAGAACACTATACAATAAATCTTTGGGGAAAAAAAAAAAAAAAGATACCCAGAGTTCCTGGCAAGCAACACAGGGTACCATCCCATCTGTGCTGGCATTAGTGCTGTGGGTTAGAACTAGTTAGAGGTAGAGGACAGAAGGGAGGGAAGAGATGGAGAGAAGGGAGAAGAGGTTAGGGGAGGCTGACAGATGGAATGCTGACAGAGAGGGGTAGAAGGCCATGGATCCAGGTTTCAAGGCATGTGACTGGAAGGCATGGAGACAGAGAGGTCATGTTTCATGTATCTGGGCTCAGTGATGAAGAGATAGTCCTGGAACTCCAAAGGACAAAGCACTTCTGGCTGTGGTCCAGAGACTGCTGTTTGGGTGACATAATTCTGTGTCCAGTGCATTTGGCCATGCTTGGAAAATGTTTGGGATTAGTCATGGTTCATCCCACTGAAGAGCTCCAGACCCTACAGCTGAGGTGGACTTGAGGAGCCCCTCTTGAGTGCCTGAATGCATTTAGGTGGTGAGGTATGGGGAATTGCCAGGCTGGCATGGGTTGTCAGTGTGCTAGAGACAGGCAGGTAGCCTTTATAGTGACAGCAGCCACCACCAGTACCAAGTATAAGGAGAGACAGAGCAAGCATTAGTCATTGCAACCTTTCCTACTTCCTTTCAGATGGGCATGACTGGGACAATCCAGGGAACATACTCCTTCCCTGGCTCCTTTGCAGTAGGAGTCCCCATGTGACAGCCTTCTGCCAATGAGATGGAAGCAGGGGCTCAGTAGATAGACTACTTTACTATGAGGGGCTGGATTGTCTGTATGAGAACCTCAACCCAGGGATTATGTTGGCCTTGCCCCCCAAGACTACTACTTTTTGGTACTGTGACCATCCTGAGCCTCGGTTGGCTTTTCAGTGAGGCTGATAGCAGCTACTTCTGCTGTGGACCCTATTGTGTTCCACAACCCTTTTGGGCTTTGAGGGCAGCAGGGAAGGTTACAGAGCTGTGTCAGATTTATATGGTTGAGCTTGGGAGATGTTCTGGGCACTCCTAGAAGAAGATGGGATACCCAGAAACCTAGAGTGACCACTCATACGGCCATTCAACCACATCTCAGCACCCAATATGAGTCTGTCACCAGCTCTGATCCTGAGTTCTTTCTCAACAAGGATGTCTCTGGTTTCTCTATGCTTCCACTGCCTGGCACCCTGTAAGCACCCACTTACACATTGACCCATGCATGAATTCTAAGGGTCCACTCAGCAAATACTTCTTCATGCCTGGCTCTTCAAACCACAATAATAATAATAATAATAATAATAATAATAATAATATAACAACAACAACAACAATAATAATAATAAACAACCAATCAAGTAGCTGAAGAAATGGCTGAGCAGTCAAGAGCACTTGTTGCTCTTGCAGAGGACCCAGGTTAGGTTCTCAGCACCAACATGGTGGCTCACAACTATCCATAATTCCAGTTTCAGAAGAAAGCCTTCTTCTGACCTCTGTGGGCACCAGACAAGCATTTAGTGCATAAACACACACATGTAGGCAGAACACTCATACACACAAGTACATCTAAAAAATTAAAAAGTAAAAACTAGGCAAAACTAAGGCCAGCAAGATGACTCACCAGAGAAGGGCACTTGCCCCCAAGCCTAAGCCTAATGACCTGGGTTTGATCTGGGAACCCACATGGTGGAAGTAGAGAATTGACTCCTGCAAATTGTCTTCTGATTTTGGCATGTGCACCACAGCAGGCATGTAATCCTGAACACACACACACACACACACACACACACACACACACACACACACCCCATTAATACAATTGTAATAACATCAACAAAAAGAGAATGGCCAGGGGAGGTACCCCAAATTCTGCTTTGGGGGCATATCTGAACAGAATAGGAAGTGATTTTTTTGAGCAAAGGAAAGCAGCAGCCTGTGAGGGAGGCAGGATACTAGTGGAAGGAAAGATCACTTGCTGTCCTCCCACAGAAGGGGCCCTTTATAAGGACCTGACTGGAACAGTTTACCACCTACATTCATCACCAACAAACCCAAGTATCTGGATATGGGGCCAAAAGAAAGCCTCTGGTTTGATTTTAGAGCTCAGTCTCACGCTGGCAGCACATAAGATCTTGTTTATGGCCCAGTCACTGTGTTGAGTACTCAGGGTGCTCAGATCTGTATAGATGATTGGCTGATGGGGATAGATGACTCCACAGCCTAGAGTGCAGGACAGACGCAGGACTGTCTAAAGCAGAACGCCACCTGTGGGCACTGGGGGGATATTCAGCGTACCTGAGGAGAGAGGCTGTTGCTCCAAGGAGCTTGAAGCTCCAGGAACTGAGAACCTTCCTGGACTGTGCCCTGGAACATTCTGGATTGTTTTGTCCTTGAGTCACCAGCCCACAGCAATTCCTGTTCAGCTTGAAACGGGAGACTGAAAGCAAGGGTGTGTTGGAGGGTTAGCATGGGACCTCCAGGGCTGCTCCGGGCGGGGTTGCAGTCTACCCCTTGTTGGATGTTGACCTGCGTCAAATTCCAGTCCTCCCTTAACCACAGAACCATCTTTCTAGATCTTTGATTGTGTTTTTGGAGACAGGGTTTTGCATTGTAGTCCAGGTTGGCCTTGAATTCACTATGCAGTCCAGGCTGGCTTAGAAATTATGACAGCCCTCCTTCCTGAGTGTTCTTTGTGCTGGGATTACAGGTATGTGCCATCAAGCCTGACATTAAAATATTTATTGTGGGAGGTTTCAAACATAAGGAAAGGCAGAAAGACAGAGGAAGGAACTCTATGGAGTTATCATTCAGTTTGGCTGTCCCTCTGTGTTCATCCTTCCCTTGTTCCCATACATCTAGGCATTTCAGATACATTGGGCCTTGAGTGCTCTCTGAGCAGGCTCTGAGGGTGGGAAGAAATCTGGATGAAGAGTGAGGCTCATGGCAGTGTGTGGATGGAAGGACCACAGCAGGGCTATGTGAGGGATAGAGGAGAAGAAACATAGCATTCTCTGCAGCCTGGGGGTGTTCTGGCTGCTGAGAACAAAGATTGGGTTTGGGTCCCAGGTTGCAAGGCCCTTGGTCATGTGAAGCTTTGGGGGAGTCACTTAATGGAGAGAACTGTGTACTCCCATAGCTGCATATTCTCAGGAGTGGAGTGTTCCCAGGTGATCTGTGTGTTCCCTATAGCTGCATGCTTCCAGGATCCATGTGCTCCCAGGTAAGCTATGTACTACCGGGATCTGTGTGTCTTCCACAGCTGTGGGCTCTCCATAGCTGCATGCCACCATGTGAGCTGCGTGCTTCCTGTGGCTTCATGCTCTCAGGAGCTGAGTGCTCCCAGGTGAGCTATGTGGTCCCCATAGCTGTGTGCTCCCTGTAGGTGTGTGTTCCTCATATCTCTATGCTCCCAGGTGAGCTGCATGTTCCCAATAGCTTCATGCTCCCAGGAACTATCTAAGCTCAGATTTGTTTTCCTCATCAGCAGAATAAGGATAATGCAGTCCGCCTCCTGGGATGCTGGTAGAATTAAATGAGAAAATTTAAAGAGAACCAGCCCACGGGTGGATTCCCGTCAGCAGTGTACTTGTGGGTGACCTTATTCAACCTCTCTAAACCCCAGTTTTCTGATCTGTAAATTAGGGGAAGGAACTTCTGGTGAAGCTGTTAGGAGAGTGAAAAGGACAGCCCTGGACCCCTTCATACCTGATAGACCTGGGGAAGAAGTGCCCTTGATCACAAGTTCAATGCCCACCCACCTCTTCCTCTGCGCGGTTTCCACCTTGGTGTCTTCCTACTGCTCACCCTGAGGATTAGCCCTTTCACCTCATGGAAGAATCATACCTATGCCTGGGATGAAGGACCCTGCCTCGATGTTGTGTGCTAGGGATTTAGATGAATGGTCCAGCCATCTCCTCTGAACATCTTCAGACACAACTGTGTTCCTAGGCTCTGTTCCCAGATAAGTCCAGATGAGAAACTGGCCTGAGTCCAAAGCCAGCATTCCCTCTTCCTCTAGGTGGAAGTGCTGCATATGTTGTAGGGGCTTCTACCCTCCATCCACCTTACCATCAGGTAAACACAATGGATGCTTAGCTAGCTGAATTTGACAAGTGAATAAATGAATAAATAAATGACACCCCCATGAAGGAAAGATTGAATGAGGAGGTTTTGGAAGTCATTATCCTCTCTTCCCCAAAATGCCCCTCTCACCCTCACATTACCTTTTAGAAGTTCACCTGGCCTGATCATAGTCTATTTTGGACCAACAATAGACAAATCCATCCTTCCCCTCACCTGAAGCCCACCTGCATCCCCAGGATAATGTAATGGGGCCTTGACAACCATAAATTTTAAACTGAAGCAAAAAGTACCCATCACTGTTTGAGAAGAACCAGCTGAGATGGTTGCCAGAGCAACAGAAACATTTAAGTCAAACTTTGTGGGTCTCAGTGTGGAGACAGTATCTGTGATGGTCTGAATGAAAATGACCACCAGAGGGTCGTAGTGAGTGGCACAATCAGGAGGTGTGGCATGTTGCTGGGGGTGGGCTTTGGGGTTTCTAGTGCTCAAGCCAGGCTCAGTGTAACTCTCTTTTCCTGCTGCCTGCCAATCCGGATTTAGAACTCTCAGCTGCCTTACCCGTACCATGTCTGACTGCACACCAGCATGCTTCCTGCCATGATGTCAGTTAACTAAACCTCTGAACCTATAAGTAAGCCCCAATTAAATGTCTTCCTTTATACAAGTTGCCATGACCATGGTGTCTCTTCATAGCAATAAAAACCCTAACTAAAAAAGAAGTTGGTATCAGGGACTGGGATATTGCTGTGATAGACCTGAACATGTTTTTGTTTGGAGGAATATGGGACATTTAGGGACTTTGGACTAGAAAAGTGGTTGGATGCTTTAAGTGAGGTTTAATGGGCCATTCTAGTAAGAACATAAAAGATAGTGGTACTGACGATGATTTGAACTGTGGGGGCCTGGCACAAGAGGTTTCAGAGGAGAATATTAGTATGTGGCCTAGAGACCATTCTTGTGATATTTTGGTGAAGAATGTGGTTGGTTTCTGCCCTTATCTAAAAACTCTGCCTGAGGCTAAATTGAAGAATTATGGATTAACAGCTTTGGCAGGGGGAATTTCCAGACAGCTTAGTATTGACTGAGTTGCTTGGCTATTAGTGGCCACACTTATGCAGATCTATACTGAAAATGAGCAAGCTGAGAAAGGAAAAATACAAAATGCACAGTTTAAGGAGAAAAGGGGCACCAGGAAGTGTAAATAGATTAAGGAAAAACCTGATGCTAAGTGGAATAAAGGGAATGGTGACCTCAGAATGAAACTCCACCCAGCTAAGCTTCCAACTTGTAAAAAGGAATTAAAGAAAAACTTAGGGCCAGACGTGGTGGTGGTGCACACCTTTAATCCCAGCATTGGGGAGGTAGAGACAGGCAGATTTTAGAGTTCAAGGTCAGCCAGGCCTACAGAACGAGTTCAAGGTCAGCCAAGCTTAGGCAGCGAAGGAAACCATCAAGAGAAAGCTGGTGAAAATGTATTGGAGGCCAGGCGGTGGCGCTCGCCTTTAATCCCAGCACTGAGGAGGCAGAGCCTGGTGGATCTCTGTGAGTTCGAGGCCAACCTGGTCTACAGAATGAGCTCCAGGACAGGCACCAAAACTACACAGAGAAACCCTGTCTCAAAAAAAAAAAAAAATGTACTTGAATGAGGGGGCCATGTTCCAGCCCTAGCAAACAGCAGAGCCTGGCAGCTTCAGCCACATGGTTTTGCCGTTAGAGTCAAGGATACAAGAAAGTGGTTATGGAATCCCCTCTGAGACTAAGAAAAGCTGCTAAGGCCAGTCATAAGTCAGGGGTATCCCTGCATGGAGGCCTAGAGAGGCCATGTGTAAAGACTGAAGGTGTCCCTGCATGGAGGCCTAGAGAGGCCATGTGTGAAGGTGAAACCTGGATTGCCTTGGAGAATCCAAGATGTTGGAGATGCCAGAGCTGTGGGATACCTGCCAAAGAGAGACTTTATGTGTGGAACCAGCCCAGAAGAGAAAAGTGTGTTGCAGTCAACAAAGCTGAAAGAAGTTGGAGAGCTGAAGAGCATTTTGACATTAGACATGGAGATGCAGAGTTTGGAGTTTGTCCAGCTGGTTTCTGGTCTTGCTTTTGTCTAGTATTTCCTCACTATGATCCCTTTCATCCCTTTTGGAATGGTAATATATACTCTGTGCTGCTGTATGTTGGAAGTATGTGATCTGCTTTTTGATTTTTATTTTTACAGGGGATTACAGTTAAGAGATTGCCATGAGTCTCAGAAGAGACTTTTAAACAGGGTTGAGACTGATAGACTCTGGGGACTTTTAAAGTTGGACTGAATGCATTTCTGAGTTATGATATGGCTACCAGCCTATTGGAATCAGGGAGTGAAATTGTGGTGGTATGGATGAAAATGGCCCCCATAGGCTCATAGTGAGTGGCACTATGAGGAGGTGTGGCCTTGTTGGAGGAAGGGTGTCACTGGGGATGGGCTTTGAGGTTTCTAGTGCTCAAGCCAAGCTCAGTGTCACTCTCTCTTTTTGCTGCCAGCCAGTCTGGATATAGAATTCTCGGCTACCTCTCCAGCACCGTGTCTGTCTGCATGCTACCATGATGTCAATGGACTAAACTTCTGAACCTATAAGCCAGCCCCAATTAAGTATTTTCTTTTATAAGAGTTGCTGTGGTCATAGTGCCTCTGCACAGCAATAGGAACCCTATCTAATACAGTATCTTTGACCAGGAAGTGCTCTGGGACCCCTTGCTGAAGAGCTCTACTGTAGTCTCTTAGAGGTGGGGGTGAGGCAGCTCCACCTGCCTCTGAGGGCTGTGGTTTTTGTGATGATTGATCTCGCTCCTCCGTTCTCTGAGTCTCAACACAAGCACCAGGTAGCGAGGCCAGGGTGGCTGCTCCAGGTTGGCTGAACTGCTCTGAGTCCCAACACAAGCACCAGGTAGCCAGGCCAGGGTGGCTGCTCCAGGTTGGCTGAGCTGCTGGGAAAGTGGGTTCTGTTCCCCAAGTTATACCATGTTGGGGTCACAGCATGGGGAGTGGGTTCTGTTGCTTCTTGTTGCCTCATGGTGCCTTGCATAAGCAGACAATGATGCAAGTGGCTTCTTGAGGTTCAAATTTGTTGGTAGTGTCTGCTGAGAAGGTGAAAATAGAGATGCCCTCCAGCAGGTAGAAGAGGGTGAGTGAGAGTGGAATCCAGTGTAATGAGAATAGGGTGAGCCAGTCCTGCAAATAAGACCATGCAGGAAACCAAGACTCTTTGGCTTCTGGGAACTATCAGAGAGCCCCCTTTCTGTGAGCCTGGTTCTGTACCACTGCTGCTGAAGCCCAGGCTTTGATCTTTTCTCCTTTTACCCCTACTCCCAACCCCGTACCCTATTGTTCCTTGTGTGACAAGTAGACAGTGGGACTGAAGTCATTTGCAGGCAAACTTGTACTGCATGTCCTGACCCCACTCCACCGTGGTCTTCTGACTGCAGCATGCTAGCAACTGTCCTTTTGGCCTACCAATGACCTCGGCTCAGTCTGACTTCCTGGCTTTTGTACCTGCTAAACTACAGACTGCCTTGTTGCTGGCCATGTCCACCCACCTGTGTTCACCAGATTCATTGCTGGTGTTGTGCTCTATTGGTAGAATTATTAAGGTAACTCCACATAGTTAAAAGGGAGGTTTATTTTGTGGGGTAACTTACAAGTGAAGGGATAGGTTACAGGGTCTGGGAAAGGTGAAGCACAGTCCAGCGGTGTTCTCTGGAGAACTCTGCTCAGTCTACCTGCAGCATCCAGGATCCAGCAACCAAGAGAGCCAGCCCCTCCAGATCTCGGGTCTTCAGGGGTCCTCTCTCCACTCCGCCTTGTAGGCGTGACAGTTACCGAAGCCTCAATGGGGGTAGTACCTCAGGTCAAAGCTGGAACAGCTACCCACTAAAGTGCTCTGATTTGTCTGCTTGATACAAAGTAGGTACCAAGTGATGCCACACTGAGTGACTATCAGGTGGCACCTAGGGCTGTACTTGCCTCAGATTAAATAAAATGTCTCAAGGGCTCCAGTGAGGATGGATTGTATATCCCCATGGTGTGTAGGGCTGAGAGGAAGCATCAGGTTAGGACCTGTCTCTGAAGACATTCCAGCTTCCCTGAGCTCTGTGTACATGTTAAGAATAGGTGTCCCTCCCACCCAACCTGCACCAGGATGGCTAGTTCTTGTGCAAACAGAAGGAAGTTGAAATAACTCTGCCTCATGCAGAACTTGTTCCTGCTCAGCAAATATTTATATGCTGAGAGGGAAGGGTGGGATCACGTGGACTGGATGCTTTTCTCACATGGTCCCACAGCTGGCTTCCTTCATGTCACTACCCTGAGCACCTTCCCTGTCCCTGACAGGGAGTCATAGCTATCCTCCCTTTGCAGATGAGGAAACTGAGGCAGAGAGACACTATGAGGACTGCTCCAGCTACATTGAGGGTGGAGGTTAAGCTGCTGGTTGGACAGAAGGTAGAAAGATACATGGTAGCTTCCTACACTTGGCGCCCTGCCCTGCACCACCTCAGCCTCCCAGCCCCCTGCCTGGGCCCATCCTCCCTGGACGCTTTGCTATTGTTCAGCAATCCTGGGCAAATCACAGCTGGCCAACCTCCCTGCAGATGTCAGATCCCTAGTCCAGATGTGGAGACCAGGTTCCATGGGCCAATGATGGGAGCTCTGGTTCCTTGCTATGTCTCAGTGCTATCCCTTCAGGCAGGACAGTGAAGACACAGATGACAGATAGACAAAGACCACTGGAGACAGAAAGAGACAGGCAGAGCTGAACACAGAGAACCAGAGAGAGAGAGAGAGAGAGAGAGAGAGAGAGAGAGAGAGAGAGAGAGAGAGAGAATGGAAAAGGTGAGATTTAAAGACTGAATCAGAAAGAAGCACAGAAAAGAGAGGGATGGTGATGGAAGGGCAGACTCAGAGAAAGCCAGGCCTTAAAGAAGGTCATCTCCCTCACCTCTTCCTTATTGTCTCACTGCTACCCATATCATCCTAGACCCAGAAACACCTGCCTGAGGTTGGGAGGCTGCATAAGGGTTGGAAAGGGAGGGCCCTGGGCTCTTGACCATGAGACAACCCCTTTTAAGTGCTCAGTGCCCTCTTCTGTCAAGTGGGACTCTGTGGGCCTGTGTGCATCAGGCTGTGGAGGGCAGACTCCAGAGAAGGCTTCTATGCTCTCTCTGTGCCTCCCCACCCCATCACTCCCTCCAGCTGTGGGACAATCTCAGGGTTCCTCTCAGGCCCTCCACTCTTGATGAGTAAATATTTACCCCACGAAGGTGTCCTGGGGAATGTTGTGCTCTCCATTAAACAAACAGATGTCATAGTGGAGAGAGGGTCCCTGAGCACCTCCTGTACCATCTCTTCTCCACTGCCCTGGCCAGGGGCAGGACACAGCACAGGAGTATGTGAGGACCTTTTTGGGGAGCTCTCATCCAGTGGGTAAGGCTGTGTACTAAAGACTTCATCAGCAAGGAGCTCCCTTAGACATTGAGCTGGCTAGAACACATCATACTCTGCCTCTCTCTGTCTCTGTCTCTGTCTCTGTCTCTCTGTCTCTGTCTCTCTCTGTCTCTGTCTCTGTATGTGTGTGTGTGTGTGTGTGTGTGTGTGTGTAGTCTGGAGGACCCTCCTGGCTCTGAGGGCACACAATGGAATTCCAGAAAAGTACCTCTTTAGAACTGTGTGAGTTTGGACAAGTTCCTTGGTCTCTCTGAGCCTAAGTTATTTTTTTGCATTATGTATCCTGCCAAGTTGGTTGGTTTACAGGTCATGGACAAACCACTGTGTTTTCAGCCTTGCACCACTGACACCAGGAAATGTCACCCTGCTGGGGGGTTTGCCCTGCTCACTGCAGAGTGCTTGCCTGGACCCTACCCACCAGATGCCAGTAGCATCCTTCAGCTCTGAAAGCCAAAAGTATCACTAGACATTGGCAAATTGAAACTGGCTGTGAAGCATATGACTGTAACCATCATCAATAATTAGATTTTGAAAATTTTGGGGTGTATCACATGTTTGTGTATGTGCACATCTGTGTGCATGTGTGTGGAGTCAAAAGTTAATGTCGGGTCTCCGTCTTATGTTTTGAGACAGGGTCTCTCGCTGAGTTTGCAACTCACTGATTTGGCAAGGTTAGATACTCTAGGATTGTCCTGTCTCCCCTTCTCAGTGCTGGAATTACAGGCAGGTGCCACAATACCAGCTGTTTAAGTGAGTGCTGAGCATTTGAACTCAGGTCCTGTGTGTGCAAGGCAAGCACTTTAATGACTGAGCCATCTCCCCAGGTCTAGACTAATTTTTTAAGGCCTCTGAGAAGATGGTCATAGTGTTGGGAAGCTGACCAGCTATGTGCAAAGAGCATGCCCTTCCCACAAAATAGCTGCAACACAGGATAACACAGGGACTTGGAGTGAGGAGACCTCCTTGGAGGAGGGGGACACTGTGGTGTTTGGATGGGCGAGCAGGCATTCTCAGCCTGGGCTTGAACTGCCCCCAACCCCAGCTTTCCACCTACCAATGGTTCCAGTGACATATTTACTACCTTGCACTGTAATCAGAAATCTCCCACAAGCCGGGCTGTGGTGGCACATGCCTTTAATTCCAGCACTCAGGGGAGATAGAGGCAGGTGGATCCCTGTGAATTCAAGGCCAGCCTGGTCTACAGGTCTACACAGAGAAACTCTAATCTTGAAAAACCAAAAATAAAAAAAAATAGGAAGAAAAGAAATATCTCACAAATGTGTTGTGGTGGGTATTACTTCCAGGTTTTCAGAGTTGCTTCCTGGCCCTTCCAGTTGCCTACACTCCTTGCCTGGTGGCCTCTTCTATCTTCAGAGTCACCAATGGCTGGCAGGAGAAGCCTTGTACCCATCTTTCTGTGACCTCTTCTGCCTCCCCTTATGCTGCAGAGCCTTGTGATGACACTGGGCCCCCTGGATATGCCAGGAAGTTCTTTTAATCATTTGACTGATTTATTCTGTGATAGTGATTGAATCCAGGGTTTCAAAATGTTAGATAAGTGCTCTGTCACTGAGCCACACACTTAGTCCCAATTGCCATTCTTTGTTGTTTGTTTTTGATAGTCCACCTGTTGCCCAGGCTGGCTTGGAACTTGCTGTGTAGCCAGTGACCTGCTGCTGCTCATTCTTTTCCCTCTACTCCCAAGTATTGAGATTACAGGCATGCGACCAACCCGGCTTATTCAAGCACATGGTGATGAATTGCAGAGTAGCAGATGTGTGTCCACAATCTGGGCACACTGATCTTCTCTTTATGAGCCCCACCTCCTCTCTGAAAATTGAGGCAGAGAGTGCAAGGATCTTGCAGGACATAGGCTGCTGCACCTGTCCCCTCTGGCAGGGCAGTAGCTCTAGCTTACTCTTCAGTCACCCAGATGAGTGGCACCCCAAGGCTCACATGGCATATAGCATGTCAGTCACGTTGACATCTCTCTGCCCCCTCCGCCCAGCTTGTCACTGTATGTGAGTGGGATGCTGGGTGGGTGCTAGGTGCCAGCGGGGGCAGCTCCTAGGAGATGTGTGTTGATAAGCACAGTTCCCAAGATCATTGGCCTTCCTGGACCTAGAAGAGACCAGGCAGATCCCCTCTGGGGCAAGGCTGCCAGGCCTCAGCTTTCAGGAATTTAACAAGTTCAGGATGGATGCTGGGCACTTTGCATGCAATGAAAGCTGCAGCTTCCAAGGCCTCCTCAAGTTCATTATCTTTGTGCTGAGCTGCCTTCAGCTGTCAGCCTGCCAGGGCACAGAGTGGGATTCAATTAGCAGCTTCCAGGGAGCTTCAGGAATGTCCCCATGGAGTTCCCCTGGAGTCCCCTGACCTATGTAGCCATATACTCTCCCTCTATTCTCAGCAGCAATCTAGGGAGAAGCACAGGGCACTCAGTGAGGTAGGCAACCAGTCTGGGGTCACACGGTGAGGAGGGAGTAGGTCTGTGTGCTTCCCAAGCTTGGCACGTCCCATGTTGCACTGCAGGAACACAGCTCCGGTGGAGACCAGAGTTCCTGAGGGTCAAATGTGCAGAGGGGAGGCACTGTAGACCCAAAGGAGGTTCCCAGGGGCACTGGCCACAGCAAGCAGGACAACTCCTTCCCTAGGCATCACTCATCACTGAGTCTCATAGGATCAGTGATCACCCTGCACTGCAGGCCTCCTAGGAATTTGCCCTCTGAACCTTGGGAGAAACTCTCTTCAAGGAGAAAGGCCATACTAATGTCCTGACCCAAACTTCTCAATCCTGTGGTGAAACCCCAGATCACAGAAAAAGCAAGGTTTGGAAGGAGGAAATAACATGGGAATGTACATGGGATCTTGTGCACACAGCCGCACATCTCTCTCTAGTAGCCCCATGGCATTTTGTAGGATAGGAATAATGACTCCTCATATACATGAATAAATAGACTCAGAGTGGTTAAGGAAGATGCCTAGGCTTGCACAGCAGGTGGGTGGCAGAGCTAGACAGGGTCATATCTTTCACTGACCTTGGAGTATGAAGATTTGGTAAGGCTAGCTAGCTTGCCCCAGGGACCTCTGCCTCTACTTCCTGAGTCTATGACTATGGGTGGGGTCCTATGCCTGCTTGGCTTTTAGGTGGGTTCTGGTCTCCTTGCTTGTGTTGTATGAACTCTAACCACTGAGACCCTCATGGCAGTATTTCATGGTGCTTGTTACTGCTGAGCAGAAACTTGATTTCAGGCTTGGGGAACTCAATGCCCTCTTGGAGCCTTTCCTCCTCTGGTTACCATGGTGATGGTGAGAGCTGGCCTTTGCCCCAGCATGATATTAGACTGTTTTTGTCCTATTTGTATTCACAGAAGACTGTAAGGTAAGGCCCTGGCCTTTGCAGGGCTGGGGATGGGACCCGGAGCCTTAGCATGCTTTGCATGCACTCTAGCCTGAGCTGCACCCATCAAAGAAGACTCTGAGGGTGGGAAGGAATAAGTCGCTTGCCTCACGTGGTTAAAACTGAAGGTGAGGCTCCATGGGCTGCAATAGGTAGCCCACAGTTCAACTTCTGCAGCTCTCAGCCTCTGCTAGCAGGTGACAGGTCAGGAGGAAACTTGGATTTAGGGTGGCTAGGTTCTGTGTCTTCAGGCTGAAGGTAATAAGGGTGGAGCAGGGAGCATGGCAGGAAGGAGGCCTGAGTCAGCCCCTGGACACATGCCCTAAGATGCTTGTGGGGCTTTGGCATCAGACCATTGGTGAAACTCCCTTCCATGATCCCTGCCACATGATCGAGGGGCATTGCATCCCTCATGGACTCACCAGCACTGTCATAGCTCCTTAGTGCTTGAGGAGGAGTGGAGAGACATAGTCAGGTTGAAACCATGGGGTTGATGTCCAGGGATGATGCTGTGGCCTGTGTGGAGACCCTTAGCTGTGGGGCAGGTTGTATGCAGCCCAGGCATGGAAAGCAGCTGTGTTCAGACCCTGTTTTTCCTGCTGCCTGTCATGACAGTGAGTGAAGGAAAGATCAGGTGAGGAGTAGGAGAGGGGATGGCAGAAATGCCTACCTAGCATGAGCTCCATCTCTCTGGCTCCCTAGGTCTCTCATGTAGAGATGAAAGGGCTCTGTGGTGAACTCTCACTCCACTATGGTATTATTCAGGTGGTGTGAGACAGGTCCCCAAGCTGCACTGTGTGCCCATGGATCCTTGGATTGATTTTATTGTTTTTGTTTTTTGAGACACAGTCTCACTTTGTATCTCAGGCTGATCATAAACTCTGGATCCTCCTGACTGAGTTGTCCATGAGCTGGAACTATAGCAGTGTGCCACAACCAATCACTGATTAAAACCATAAAAATGGGGTTGGGAAGACAGTTCAGTCAGTGCATGAAAACTGAGTTTGATAGGTCTAGATTAAAAGCAGGGTGTGGTGGCATGTGCCTGTAAACCCAGTGCTGGGGAGGCAGAGCCAGACAGGTCCCTGGGGTCACTGGTCAGCCAGTTTCACTGAATAGGTGAGTTTCAGGCAAAAGTGTGAAATCCTATCTCAAAAACATAAGCTGGAAGTCAGACTTAGTGGCATATGGCTTTATGAGTTCAGGGCCAGTCTGGTCTATATAGCGAGTTCCAGGACATTCAGGGATACATAGTGAGACCCTGTCTCAAAAACAAACAAACAAACAAACAAACAAACAAACAAACAAACCAACAAACCCACAAGATAGAGATTAAGGAAGACATCTGACTTCCACATAAACATGCACATACCCACTCACATGAATGCAAAAAGAGCTTTGCACATGAACATGAGCAAGCTTGAGCACACACAGACCCACCCACACCAAATCTCCCCCCACACATACTCTGACAATCCAGTGGCCACTGTAAGATATATCTTGGTTCTGAAGGTGCCCAACCATGGACAGATGGTACATTTTACATCTAGAGAACCTCGTTATACTGGGTGTTGCTGTTCTGTGTGCTCACCTTTACTAGGTGCTTTACCACTTCATAATCTCAAAGTGTTTTCCAAGCATCATGTTCTCACAGTGTCATCCTTGTAAGGAAGGATGAATGGGGCCAGACAGCACTGTGTGCGTGGGGAGTATGTAAGAACTTTTTAAAGAAGCAGACATGGCACTGGCCAGAATTGGTACACAGGATTGTTGCTGCTGGGCAGGTTGGGAAAGGATTTGGGAAAGTAAAATAATGGTCAATGGTTTAAAGTATTTCTAACTCCTGTGCTGGGAACTGTGATATACTGTCTTGCATAGGAGTTCTGTCAGTGAGGACAAGTCACCAGTGTCAGGGAGGCTAAGTGACCCTCAGCCACAGAAGGGACTCTCAGATCTCAGGAGATCCATGACCTTTAGGCCTTCAGTGTTGTTGTTTCTCAAGATTTCCCAGACCACCAGCTGAACCTCAAACAGGGCTTGGGCATCCACTCTGAGGAGAAGCTGCTGTGGTGCTGACAAGTGCTGACTGGCCTTGAGCCAAAGATCCCTCCAACTAGCAGGCCCCCTTTACCCTCTTCTGGCCTCTGCAAGTGTGTAGACATACACGCAGGCTAATCACTCATACATGTAAAATACGAATAAATCTTTAAAAGTTTTTCATTTTGTTTTTATGTGTATGAATGGGTGGTTTTTTTGTTTTTGTTTTTTTTTTTTAACCTGCCTGCATGTCTATGCACCATGTGTGCACAGTACCCATGGCAACTAGGAGAGGGTATTGGATTTCCTGAGACTGGAGTTATAGATCATTATAAGCCACCATGTGGGTGTAGTAGGTAGCTGTTCCAGCTTTGACCTGGAAGTACTATCCCTAGTGAGGCTTCTGATAACTGCCATGCCTGCCTGTGATGTGCCCCTAGGGTGGGACCGAGTCAGGAGCCCTTAAGACCCGAGATCCAAATGTGCTGGCTCTCTTGGTTCCTGGTGATTCTGGATGCCGGAAGACAGACTGAGTCAGAGTTCTCCAGAGAACCCCACTGGACTACACCTCACCTCTCTTGGATCCTGTAACCAACCCCTTTACTGGCTGTAAGTTATCTCAAAATAAACCTCCTTTTTAACTACGTGGAGTTGCCTTGATAAATCCCCACATTATGTGGGTGCTGGGAATTGAACCCTGGGTCCTCTGCAAGAGCAGCCAGTACTTTTAACATTTTTTATTAGCACACTATGATTATTTATGGATCCACTTGGGGTATTTCATCATTCCTTTTGTTGTTTTACTTTCTTGAGGCAGAGTCTTACTACGTAGCCCAGTCTGGCCTTCAACTTCTGGCAGTCTTCCTGCCTTAGCCTCCTGAGCGCTGAAGTTACAGGGCACATTCCAGGCTGTTTTACGAGTTTCTGTGGCCAGTGTTCATCAGGCCAGTTTGTTCAGCAGTCATGTCCCTCATCTGAGAGGCATCCTGGGTTCTGGGTTGGCTTGGGGAGGCCCCATGTGATGATGGAACCCTGCTGACCTGCTGGTCCTTCCACTGGCCTCACCCAGAGCTTAGAACCTGTGATGCTGGGACTCTGCTATGAGGAGCAGGCTCAAGACAGACCTCAGAAACAGGAGGGTGACAAGGACAGAGCTCCCAGGCTCAGTTGCTGCCCAGATGTGTCCATACGCCTTGGTTCTGAGCTTCCTCCTCATTCTTCATACTGCTGGGTCACAAGTCTGGAAAGCCTCTAGTCCCCAAAGCTCTGGATGTAGATGTGCCACTAGAATCCTGGCTTAGCCACACACCAGCTGGGCATCCTTGGGAAGTGGTTTAGCCTCTCTGGACCTCAGTTTCCTTATTTGTAAAGTGGAGAAATGAATGTTACCTCATAGGGTTATTTCCAAGGCTGAAATGACATTATCTGTCCAGAGCCCAGCATGTGGAATCTTTACCATAAATGAGTCCTTACTGTTTTCTGAGTGGGGCCACACATGGGGTTCTATTGGGTCTGCCTCTGCTAAACTGCAGCACAGGAATGGGAAAGATGGAAACACCACACAGTGGCCTCAGGCCTGAGTTTGGCATTTATAGGCAGCAACTCCCAGAAGGGCAAGATGACATGAGCTGAGAGCCAGAACAGCCACTCCAGACCACAGATATGGTTTTCCAAGATGGATGGACCAATGTGGATAGAACAGCATCTCCCTCAGCCCAACTTTGATATGGGGTGATGATGACAAGACCCAGAGAGGCCAAGAGACTTAAACAGCAGCTAGTCTAGTGTGGGGGACCAGCCCCCACCTTTACCTGGGTACTCTTGAGGAGTGAGGGATAAGAGATTTAGATAGAAGAATAGAGGGAAGAGAAACAGAAACACAGGACAGCATCAGGAGGGCCTGGATCCTTATCCACTGGCCCAGAACTTTATTCAAAAGGTTTTTTTGTAATAATGCCAAGGGGCAAGGAAAAAGACCTCCCCCTTGCTAGATACAACCAAGAGTAGACCCTTCCAAATACCTGGTACCCAGGCCCATGGTTCAATCATCCTCTTATGCTGTCCTGCTGGGTAAAGCAAGCTCAGATCTCACTAGAAACCTCTGTGGGATCCCACAGGTCCCTCTTCTTAATATTTTAAAAAGTTCCCCATTAAGAGCTTGCAAGTAGGGGGCTGGAGAGATGGCTCAGCGGTTAAGAGCACTGGCTGTTCTTCCAGAGGTCCTGAGTTCAATTCCCAGCAACCACATGGTGGCTCACAACCATCTGTAATGAGATCTGGCGCCCTCTTCTGGCCTGCAGGCGTACACGTATACATAATTAATAAATAAATCTTTGAAAAAAAAAAAAAAGAGCTTGCAAGTAGCTGTAACAACCACAGCAATTCCACAGCTGCCACACCTCCCAGTGAAGGAGTAGAGGATGATAAAGATGGTATGTCCTTTTGTAATGGGTCTAAGATGTCTATAGAAGTCTTAGCTGCACCAAGCCCTTTTTTAAATCAGTAAACTCCTGATACAAGCGCATCAAATAAATCCAACTCCAGATGCAACTGTATCAAACTTAAAGGCTCCCTTAGCTTCATCAAGCATTAACAGGTTAATATAATTCTAATATAAATATTACTATACCTAATTACAATTCTCTCAAACTTACATCCAAAAGCAAACTCTTAATAGAACCATTAACATTTTAAAAACTTTAGCAAAAATAAAAATAAAAATAAAAAATAAAAAATAATAAAAAAAACTTTAGCAAGAATCCAAAAGCAATTTTTTAGTAAAACTCTTTATACTTTAAAGCAATCTCTTACTATAACCATTTTCATTTCTTGCTAACAAAACACAGGATAAACTTCTGAAGCATCCTCTTCAAACTTAAATAATCCCTTAACTTCACCAAACATTAACAGGTTAACATAATTCTAACATAAATATTACTATACATAATTACAATTCCTATAAAGCTACATACAAAAGCAATACTCTCAATATAATTATTAACACTTTAAAAACTTTAGCAAACATCCAAAAGCAATTTCTTAATAGAGCTATATAAAACATAGGGCACATTAACATAACTTACCATTAATCCACTCAAGGGATAAGAAAATATATTTTTAATTAAATTAAATAGACTGAGGAATATTAACTCCCCCTTTATAATTTTTTTAAAGATTTACCTATTTATTATGTATATAATGTTTTGCCTGTATGTATTCCTGCACACCAGAAGAGGTTGCCAGATATCATTACTGATTTTTGTGAGCTACCATGTGGTTGCTGGGAATTGAACTCAGGACCTCTGGAAGAGCAGCCAGTGCTCTTAACCTCTAAACCATTTCTCCAGGCCCCCCCTTTATAATTTTTTAAACTGAATCTTGAGCCTAGTTAGAAAAAACCCAAACCTCTCCATTTAAACGGTTCTATTTTTAACACAAAACCAGTTCCATAAGCAGTTCCATAAACAGTTCCATTTTTAACACAAAAGAGTTCATGAATAGAGTCTATATGCATAAATAAATCCAAAATTGTCCCATTGCAATGGAATCACTCCTGTCCATCTCATTTCTTAAATCTGAAAAGTTAAAAAGCACAGTTCTATCACCAGTCTTAAAGTTCCAGAAAGTTTTCTGATATCAGTCTTAAAGTTCTTCTGAGCACTCAAAATCAGGGCCTGGCTCATCAGCTGCCTTTAAGTCTGCTATAGTTGTCAGAGTTGTAATGACTCTGAAGCAAATAGCTCTAAATATGAGGAGTCCCATAACCAAAACTTTTTTTCATTTCAAGCAAGCCTCCCTGAAACTTTCAATCTCTACTACAGCTGCGCTTTGCAGTCCATAGCCTTCTCATAAGGCCATTTTTACTCCAGGACAAAAGCTATTAGCTGGCTGGGGCAGAGTCCTTTCAAAAGAGACTGTCTTACAGCCAGCAAATAGAAACAGTGTGGCTTTTGGCTCTTGGCTTTCACAGTCCTGGTCTGTCTGTGCCTCCTGTAACTGGCTGTTCCCAGGACCCCTGTGTCTTGAGGCCTTGAGGACTTTCAATCGCCTCATGCCACATGGACTCAAGGGGCCACCCCTGCCATGAGCCGCTGCTCTCCACCCAGGTCCAGGAGGAAACCTGGCCATGGCCAGTCATAGCCACTGCACCCTGGCTGTGTTACCTGCTCTGCTGGTGGTCCTTGAGTCCTATGCTCTGCCAAATGCTGCCTCAGGCTCCCTGGTGTTCCCTGAATGCACTCAGATTCAGAATGCCTGTCCCTTGGCCCTCTTGGTGTGTGTCCCAAGTGCATCTTTCTATGGAGGCTTTGTCTCTCACACAGCTGCCATGGTACCCTGCACTCTCACTGTCCAGCTGCCTGCTTGGCTGTCCACCTCTCCCACAGTGTCTCTGCCAGGTTCCAGCCTCCAGGGACTGTGGCTTCAGGAAACAGACCTGCTGGGGTCCGAAGTCTTTGCTGTACTCTAAGCCTCTGCCTGCCGTTCGCCTCTCTTGAGGTGTGGTGTCTCCACTCCTCACCTTGGCTTTTTCATGGCAGAAAGCTTGCTGACTATCGATGCTCACACTGTCTTTCAGGCATCTGCCACCTGCACTGTGCTGATGCCCCGTGGGTCTCAGCTGCCGATACCTGGCTGCTGTGGCTTGCGCTGGCTCTGGTGTTCACCATTGTTTTTTTTTGTTTTTTGTTTTTTGTTGTTTTTTTTTTGAGATAGGGTTTCTCTGTGTAGCTTTGCGCCTTTCCTGGATCTCGCTCTGTAGACCAGGCTGGACCCGAACTCACAAAGATTCACCTGGCTCTGCCTCCCGAGTGCTGGGATTAAAGGTGTGCACCACCACCGCCCGGCCATGTTCACCATTGTTGACAGCCTCTAGAGCTTCTGAAGCCACTCAGACTGCCAAGTTCACAGTTTACTAGGTCCTGGATGCTGCCCTGTGCACCCCAGGTCCCATCCATGTTCAGGGGGGAAAACTACTCTACTCTAAATTTCTATTATACCTAAGTCTTATTCTACCTTAATATACCTAAACCTACACAATACCCTTATGCCTAAAGCTTATTCTACCCTAATATACCTAAGCTAACATAATTCTATGACTTACTTATACTATCATTTTTAAACCTAATTTTAGTAGAGATTTGAGAGAGAAGAGAAGAAGAGAAACTTAGACAGAAAGAGATATACAGTGCAGCCTCAATTGGGTATCTTTTAGTCACTTTACTTTCACTCCTGAGAATAAAATACATCGCCTTTATTTTTCAATTTCTCATTGGTATGCCTCCTTATATCCACTATGTCCCTTCTCTCCTTTCACCAAGTCCCTGGTCCCTGTTCATGGCCCCATTTGTGGGGGACCAGCCCTTACTTTTACCTGGGTACTCTTGAGGAGTGAGGGATAAGAGATTTAGATAGAAGGATAGAGGGAAGAGAAACAGATAGAAACACAGGATAGCCTTGGGAGGGCCTGGATCCTTATCCACTGGCCCAGAACTTTATTCAAAAGGGCTTTTTATAACAATGTAAGGGGTGAGGTAAAAGACATCCTCCTTGCTAGATACAACCAAGTATAGACCCTTCTAAACACCTGGTACCCAGGCTCGTGGTCCAGTCATCCTCTTATGCAGTCCTGCTGGATAAAGCTCAGATATCACTAGGAAACCTCTGTGGGCTCCCACAGTCTAGACTCCCAACACTTTCTTCCCCAAGAATGTGTCTCCACCATGGCTTTCTCTGTGGGATGATTAGATGTAAGCCACTTCATTCTCTCGGTTATATAGAGCCTCTACCTCTGGCCATTTTCCCAGATCCATTAGGGAATGGGAAAGGGTATGGAATCCTCTGAAGAAGAGGTCTCAGTGGGGCTCTGTGGTTGTGTCCTTTCTTCTGGGCCTTTGCTTCATCCTGAGCTACACAACAGGCAGATGACTTGACCACTTCATTCCACAGATGTCCAGGAAGCAACTGCTGATGCTGGACAGAGCCAGGCCCTTATAGGTCACTCCAGGCAGTGCCACCATATGCTCTTAGTGTTCAGCACCATGATAAGTTTGATGACAATATGCACTTAACAGCAGAGAAAATCAAGGCAGAAATGAAGAAAGTGTAGCTAGCTCAGACTCCCGGCTGGCAGAGCAGCAGTGCAAACATGCCTGAAGTTGGTGCTTGAAGCCCACTGGAGTCCACATAATGGATGCACTTACAGCACAGCCACACAAACCCAGTATTCTCAATACCATCCTGAGAGGTAAAGTGAGGAGGGATCCCTCTATCAGAGGCAGTAAGGACACATTTCTTGCCCAAAGTTATCTGGACATTAGTGACTGGGACAGGGGTTAATCCCACAGGCTTTTGGGACCATACTCCTTCAAGGGCTCCTTCCCACAGTACTTGAGTTCCATGCCCTGAGCATCCAGGAGGAGTCTTGAGGGGAAGATGATGGCAGCACGTGTCCTCAGCTTGGAAGGTGCACAGAGGCCAGGTGAGGAAGGGACATGGCTGAGATACTCTCACAACTCAGGACTGACATTCTCCCCTATAATCTCATGTTGGGCCCTAGTCTAAACTCTGACAAAGTCAGAGGATGGATGAGAGGAAGAGGATGGAAAACAGGATGAGAGAGAGAGACAGAGAGAGACACAGAGACAGAGACAGAGACCTTCTACCCTCCTCCACCTTCCCAGCTCTGGACTGGATTGTTGTAGAATATTATTTTAAGGTGTGTTGCTTTTGTTTATGTTGTATTTGTTTTAACTCTGTGAAGCTGTGTTACTGTGCCTGTCTAAAGCACCTGATGGTCTAATAAAGAGCTGAACGGCCAATAGAGAGGCAGGAGGGAGAAATAGGTTGGCAGGCAGAGAGGATAAAGAGGAGGAGAAATCTGGGAGGAAAGGAGTAACCAGAGAAGGAGGAGGACACCAGGGGCCAGCCATCCAGCTGCACAGCAAGTCATGGAGTAAGAGTAAGATTTACAGAAGTAAGAGAACAGGAAAATCCCAGAGGCAAAAGGTAGGTGGGATAAGTTAAGTTAAGAGAAGCTGGCTAGAAACAAGTCAAGCTAAGGCCAGGCATTCATAATTAAGAATAAGCCTCCATGTGTGATTTATCTGGGGAGCTGGGTGGTGGCCCCCAAAAGAGTAAAAAACAATCAACAACACTGGATCTCCCTTCTTCTGAGGTTGGGGACTTGGTGAATTATGTGTTGGAGGACTTGACAAAGGGCCTGGGCACAGCTAGAGAATGTCCCCTGGGTATGGAGGTATGAGGCTGCACTCTCAGTGCTTGGGAGGTAGAGGCAGGAAGATCAGGAGTTCAAGATCATCATCAGCTATAGGAGTTCATGGTATGGTATGCATGAGACTATCTTAGAAGAGAAAGGGAAGAGAGGAAAATCTGGAAGCATTCCACAGATGCCAACCCCTGGAGGGAGAGAGGCACTGTCTGCACAGTGCTGAGGTGAGGAGCTCCTGGGGCTGTGCAGTGCCACATATCTTCCATTCCTCGACATCACCACAGCTCCTCAATCTGTCCCCCCAGCATGACCTGGCTTTGAGGCCCAGAGTCCTGCAGGGCTCGGTGGCCCATCTGGCTCTGCTGTTGGTGCTCACTCAGCCACAGGGCTTCTGGCTTTAGCATTTGAATGAAATAAATGAAGACATGACTGCTCTGAGGTATGGATGGAGATTTAATTGAAGATCTTTTGTCATCAAAATAAAACTTTTTAAGCCATCAATGTGGTAAACTAAACCATAAATACAGTCAGGCCATAGGGAGACTGGGAACATTTTTGATCCTTTTTTTCAAAGATAATACAGGCAATCATTGAACAGAGAGGGTGAAAGAACAAAATGTGAATTCAAACCTCAGATGACAACTTTTTTTTTTTTTTTTTTTTTGTTTTGTTTTTTTGTTTTTTGAAACAGGGTTTCTCTGTGTAGCTTTGCGCCTTTCCTGGAACTCACTTTGTAGACCAGGCTGGCCTCGAACTCACAGAGATCTGCCTGGCTCTGCCTCCCGAATGCTGGAATTAAAGGCATGCGCCACCACCACCCGGCCCTAGATGACAACTTTTAAAAAAGATTTATTTATTTTATGTATGAGTGCTCTATCTGCACGTACACCTTTATGCCAGAAGAGGGCATGAGATCCCACCATAGATGGTTGTGAGCCTCTATATGGTTGCTGGGAATTGAACTCAGGACCTCTGGAAGAACAGCCAGTGCTCTTAACCACTGAACCATCTCTTCAGTCTCAGATGCTTTTTTTTCTTTTAATAGTTTATCATTACAGAATAATAAGTTTCTTAAGACTCTGTTTATCCAAGTAGCCAAAGCTTAATGAAGTTAGCAGAGACAAAGAGGCTAGTCATAGATTTTTAAGTCATCCTGTTAACCTGAGTAGACCTTGGTAATTTATAAACCATATTTATCAAATATCTAGAAGTCTGGTGTTGAAAAGTTAGCAGAGACATAAGTAGTTAGACATAAGTCAGTTTCTGTTAACCTAAGTATACTTTTATAACCCTAGGAATTTATCATCACATCAAAATCCATCCTAACCCATAATAGTTCGGAGGCCTGCTGTTGTCTCCTCAGTCTGAAAGGGAGATATAGTCATAAGCAGAGAGCTCAGTAGGACTGAGAAGTTTATCACTCCTTAGTTATAAACTTCTTATAGTTTATAGCCTTAGTTTACACCAGTCAAGATGGTGGGGAAGCCATAAGGCATGGACCCTTTAATCTCAGTAAAGACGGCTGCCAGCCACATGTTGCTTCCATCCTAATGAGGTCATTAACCAAGATGGAGGCAAGTCATGTGATTGCTTCCCCTGCACACCCCATCTAGGGTTTCTCTGTGTTACAACTCCGGCTGTCTTGGATCTCGCTCTGTAGACCAGGCTGGCCTAGAACTCAGAGATCCACCTGCCTCTGCCTCCCGAGTGCTGGGATTAAAGGTGTGTGCCACAATTACCCAGTTGTGTGATTGCTATTTTAAATATCTATTTCTCTAGTAGGTTTATTTTTAAATGTTACATATACAGTATATTCTAAACAAGAGTTGAACCATATATATATATATATATATATATATATATATAAAATGTAGCAAATTAAGATTACCTATGTGTAGATTTTTAAGTATAATAATTTGTTACAGTTTTAGGTTAAATTTTGTTACAGATTTTTTTTTTGACTGTGTTCAATGAACTCACAAATCCTGGGATAGTTTACAGCATAGTCTTAAAAGATTTTTAAAAATTTTTATTTATTTATTTATTTTAGAGCAGAGAGCAAAGAAATTGTAGAGATAAAGGATTCTTAAGAGTGCAAAGTATAAAAGCCTTAGAGATGAGAGACTTTGGGATTGTAGAGCAGTGAAAGTTTAGATGAAAGAGACTTGCGGATCATTTGTTTGTGTGGCTGCAGGAGTTGTTACCATATGAGAGAATTTGAAAATCCGGTGTGCCATCTTTGGCCATTGACCTGTACTGAGGCCAAGCCGTTTGCAATTAGTCAGCAAAGCTTTAATAGAATCTCTGAGTCTGTGGAGGAAATTGAGTCTGAGAGACTGAAGGAAGCCTGGGGCTTGTGGGGTGTGTGGAGGGTGGGGAGGTGGGAGAGCATAGACAAGCCATAGGACTTCCAGAGTAGCTGTGAGACAGAAGGGACAGGGTTGCAGAGGCTCAGAAGGGCTTAAGGAAGAGACAGAGCTTGCAGGTCTGAGGGGAGGAGAAACTCCAGGAAGGAGCTGAGAACAAAGGGAGCAGAGGAGGGGTAAGTGTCGTGGTGACATGAATTCAATCAGGGGTGTCCCCAAGCAGACTAAGAGACTTGCCATAGAGAAATGTCCCAAATCACAGAGGCATCCCTTTCTGAGTGGCAGGGGGTCAGGAGGGTGAGAGGAGCCTTTTGAAGCACCAGTATGGCTTTTATAGTAATAGTAGACAAAGCAGGCGGCTCGGGGTGACACCCAGTAGAGGAGGAGAGGAGAGAGCAGTTGAAGAGATGGATTGGGAGAGGCTTTTGGGAAAAGGGAGAGGGTAACTGTCTTTAGTAGACAGATGCCCATGTGGGTGTGACAAGTGCTCAGGAGGCATAATAGGCCGCAGGAGGCAGAGAGACACTCATGGAGGAGATGAGGAGAGGTGAATGGTTAGAAAGCAGCTGAAGAGGCGGACTGTAGAACTTGGAGTCAGATTTGGTAGGTGGCAGAAGCCAGCAGAAACACATGATCCATACATACCTTAGAGTCAAATCAGCAGCTTGGTTTGGAGACACCAAGTCCCTTGTGGGGAGCTCATATATGCTACTCCTGTGGTTTTGGCATCAGATGAATGAAAAAATGAAGACATGATGCTCCCAAGGTGTGGGTTGAGGAGGTTTATTATAGATATGAGAGAGAGCGCAGCCAGAGGCATCTGGAAAGGTCCAGACTGAATAGGGTCAGCAGACTGAACCAGGCCATGAGAGGAGAGGATGGGGGGAGGAAAAGAGCCAGGGACCAAGAGGACTAAGAGACCATGAGGACATGCAGCCCAAATGGCTGGGTTATATAGGGGAGAGAAGCTCAGGGGCTGGAGAGATTGAGAGTAGGGGCGGGGTATGCCAGCCAGGATGACTTTGTAAGGCACTTGTAAGTAGAGACTGAGGGAGACTGGCTGCCGGAGTCCACACTGGTATAATAAATAGGCACCTCAGCCTTCTGCCCTGAGTTTGAGATCTAACAGCATTAGTTTGTCCTGGAGGGGCTCCTCCCACGACTATCCATTGCACATCCTGGATGGAGAGATTTTTTCTGTTCTTTGGGGTCCTTTAGGGGACTTGCGAAGTCCACTCAAGGGCCAGTGCCCTGGTGCCCATCGCTGACTCCAGGACTAGTCGCCATCCCTCCCTGTTGTCACCCCAGCCTTGCTGCTTCTTTCCCGTGGTCCTCTCACGCATTGGACACCTGCCCCGAGCCTGATCTTCAGGAAGCTTCCAGAAGGAGCTGCTCCACCTGAAATGGCAGGCTGAGGTCAAGGCTGTCACACTGAGACGGCGTTTCTCTGGCAACCTTAGGCACCACCAGTATGCCACCTCACTGGACAGAGGACACTGAGGCCCAGGGAGAAGAGCTGTTTTGCTATAGCCCATGCGTTGAGTCAGAGGGTCAAGGAACCCAGGGACTTGGTTATCCCTGCCTGATATGCAAAGCATTATTGAGCACCTGCAGCACAGACAGCACTGTGGTGCCTGGCTCCCAGGTTTGCAGGACTCTTAAAGATGGGAAGTTCTTGGTATATGTGTTTGAAGGTAGCCAGGGGACACCTCCTCCCTAATCCATAACTCAGCAGAAGGCTTCCAGAGTTCTGGGCAGGCACCACTGAGCTTCCAGCCCATATTGTCTTCTCTTTCTCACACTGAGCCCCCAGCCATTGTGGCTTTCCTAACCTCTCCCCATCTCTCTCCAGCCTGTGCTCCCCCTCTTCTTCTCCCCTCTGCCTTGTCTTGTAAATTCTTCCCGCTAAGGTTCTTGCCAAGGGGCTGAGTAAACAGGAAGGGACATGGGGATAAATTAGGAGGCTCTGGAAGGTTCCCGAGTCTGGATACCATCACTGATGAATGGCAGCCCTACCCTGGTGACTGGGGAGTGAGAAGGCTGGCATCTGGAGGCCTCAAGCTGCTCTGGCTCTCCAGGTGACTGCTGGGCTCTAGCAGAGACTCTCAGTCAAGTGATTGAATAGGCTGCGGAGTTTTGGGAAATAGTCACAAATAAGTGTGTGATGGAAGGAGAGAAGAAAGGGTAGAGGACAGAGGGGTTGGGGCCAGAGGGCTTGGCTGTATGCAGCACCTCTATGCATGTGTACGTGTGTGCACGCGTGTGTGCGTGCATGTGTGTGTGTGTGTGTATGTGTGTGTGTGTGTGTGCTTCTGTGCCTGTACTTGCCCCTGTGACTGTTGTTTACTCAGTATTATCATACTTACAAACCATCCTGTGATTGTATGTCCCTTGAGGAGGTGCTGGGATGTCTGGATGTGGCTGCGGATAGCAGCTCAGGAGTGAGGAAGCAACCAGAGCCTCTGTGAGTGCTGTAGGGCCCTGGTCTAGAGGTTCGAAGACCTACCCAAACTTACTGTAAGTCGCTGAGGAAGCTGTAGCCCTCCTCAGGCACATGAGCCTGCAGGAGAACAGCAGCAACAGCCACCTCATCGGTGTCTCTGTGTGACATGTCCTGGATCTGTGTTCTATGAAGGTTCTATTCAATTTTGAGATGTGGACACGGAGGCCCGCATCCCAGGTGGCACACTTGAGTCAGCTCTGAAAGCCTTGCTTGGATCTGGATCCACACTGGCCCCTGGGGTAAGAAACCTCTAACCACAGAGACAGACAGCTGTCAGGCCTGGTATGCTGCCTGCCTCCTGGAGGCTGCAAGCCTGGGTTATTCTCTGGGGCTCTCCGTATTCTTGGACCAGGAATTCCAAGTTTGAAACATGTATTCCAGGACAGCAAATGTCAGAAGAGGAGGAACACTGCCAGCTACAGAGGGAGGAACCAAGATGCTGGGTCCAAACCTCCCATCTAGGGGCTCCAGGAGCCCCAGAGCTGTCAGCCATATTGTCCTTGCTAGCAGAGGCTGCCAGCTGCTCTGGACATGGGCTTGAGCCCACCAGGCCCTGAGGCCCCTGTTCCCCGCTGTGTGGTGATGGCAGGCCATCTCATGGTGTCTTCTGAGATCAGAAACTCATTTTCTCTCTGTGCTCCCTAACCCTACCCTGGACAACCTGATTCTATCTGAAGAGAAGGGAGGAGTTGGAGCAGTAGGCAGAAAGGGGAGTCTGGCTTGGTGACATTAATGAGAATAGTTGTAAAGCTCTGAGCAAACCCAGACCTGGTGCAGGCCCTGAAGGCCCAGCCTGCCCACCCATTGCTGTGTGAAGCAGGGTACAGTGGAGAGGCAGAGGGTCCATCCAGGCCTGGAGACAACTGGCAGCATTGCCCTAGAAGTGGTGATTAGGTTGAGCAATGCTTTCCAACTTGCAAAAAACAGCAGCTTCAGGCAGGCCTTGCCTTAAGTGACTCCATCTTACAGCACTCCATTCGGAATACACATCCTGAGGTAGCATGACTACATCTTGTCAGCACAAGTGAACAACTTCTATCTGCCCAGAGCAAACTGTGAGCTACACACCAAACATGTATCTATACAAATGACCTCTTAGTATTGATGAACTTGTCAGACTAAGTCAGGAGCACATGTGTGTTATTGTATGAAATTTACTGTGTGCTTGGAATTAATATTAGTGACTAAGATTAGAATAAAAGAACCTCTGGTGGTCAATGGCCCTGTCTGTTGAGTTAAATCTATAGTGCTTGGTGCTGAAGAAATGGCTGAGCTCTTAAGAGCATGTACTCCCCTCCCAGAGAAGTTTGGTTCCCAGAACCCATGTCGGGCAGTTCACAACTGCCTGTAACTAGCAGCTCTAGGAAGATCCAACACCTCTGACCTCTGAGGGCATCTGCGTTTTGTGTACATATTCTATACCCCCACACACATACAACACACACAAGTAAATAAAATAAATCTTTCCTTTTTTTTGATACAGAGTTTCTCTGTGTAGCTCTGGCTGTCCTGGAACTTGCTCTATAGACCAGGCTGGCCTTGAACTCAGAGATCTGCCTGCCTCTGCATCCCAATGCTGGGACTAAGGGCGTGAGCCACCACATCCAACTAAAAATAAAATAAATCTTTAAAAAATAGTACTTGGTGAATTAAAACCAACAAGGTTGAGGTAGTGTATGAATTTATTATTCAGTAAATTCTGACACTGTGGAAAAACATAAAAGTACTCAGGACAGCAGCGTAGCACCAAGAGGACTTGTTAGTGCTGACTTTGCAAGGAGCCAAGGCTGGGTGCTGAGGTAGGAGAGGAGCTAGGCTCAATCCCATCCACAGGGAGTCAAGGGTCTAGAGCAGGCATGCATGGGTAAGAATGGAGGTGAGAGAGGCACCTAGGGAGGATTAGGACTTGGGGTGCCCATCTCTGTAGGAGATGCCCCTTCTTAAAGTGGAAATCAGATGGACTGCTTTCCAGTCTCCCCATCCTGCCCTTGAGGTACCTTTGCCTTCTCTCCTCATCCTCTCCCTCATCCCCTCCTTCATCCTTTTCCTTCTCCCCACTCCTCCCCTTCCTCCCTTTTCTCTGCTCCTTCCTTCTCCTTCCTCCTCCCACTCCCCTCTCCCGCTCCTCCCCTATCTCTCCTATCTCTCTTCTGCCCTCTCTGGCTAATCTACCTTCTTTTAGTTCCTCAAACACAAGAAGTTTCCTCCTCTAGACCTTTGCCCTGACAATACCTACTTCTTTGAAGTTTTACAACATGCATTTTGCACTCCTGCAGGCTGCTAATGAGATGCCACCTCCTCTGGGAGGCCATCCAGGACTGCTACACCCCCAAGGGCCCTGTCTTGATCTTGGTGTACATTTTTTCAGTGTACAAAGCTCTTCTCAGTTTACCATCAGGGCTTCAGTTGTCCATGTAACTTTCATTGCTCTCTTCCATTAACCTGCAGCATATCACCTAGCTGAAGCCATATGGCACTCAATAAATATTTGTGACTGTGAGCAAACATTTATTGAGTGAGTATATTAAGGTGATGATGGCTGACTTGGCCCTGGAAGGTTGAGTAGGGCCTTTAAAAAATGTTTGACTTACAGCAACAGAAAGCCAGCCACCAGTAGCTTTCGAATCTGCTGTTTACTTAGCAATGTTTCTGGATGTACATTGTAGACTATGCAGCTCCACAATGTACTTAGTGTCTGTGGTTCTTGCAGATCTTCAACATGTTGTCATTTGTCTTCAAGCTTGACACTTCATGGTCACAAGATGACTCCCATAGCTTCAGCCATCATAGTCATATAACAGTGTCTAAGATAGGAAGAGAGGTAAGGAAACAAAAGGATCCTTTTGAAGCCTTTTGAATTCATTGGATTCCAGGAAAGCCTTGACTATGAAGTACACCTCCCAGTGAGATCTTTTTATATTATTGTACATGGCCACCCACTAACAAGATTTATTTTATATTGTTATAACTCTAAACTAGATATATGCTCACTCAAAACCAATGAATGGCAAAGGACAGAGGCTACCACGACCAACTTAGACCAGTTGACAGTTATCTTTTGGGTTGGATGCAATTCTACTTAGAAGAATTTGGTAGGGCCTGCCTGCTGCCTCTTGGCAAGGTGAGAGGGCAGGACTACCTGTTCCAATCTCTAGGGCTGCCTTCCTCCTAGTCACCACACAGAAGGGAGAGTAAGTGATGCTCAAGGTCACATAGGAAACTGGGGTTCTCCTGGGGCACTCCATGTGGCCTTAGCCCCTCTCATCCTTCATGCTTTGTGGCATGCTTCCCATGAGATGTTCTATTCTCCAAGGACAGGGACCATGTGCCTACCCACCAGTCTCTTCAGCATCCAGGATAGAGCCCAGCACTATTGAGTCAATGAATGAGTGAACAAATGAACAGGCCTCAAGGTGTGTAACAGGCACAACCTTGCCCTGGTTTATCTGCTTGTTAATTACTACAAAGCTGAAGTCCTGGGGACCTCTCTTGGTTAAGGTCAACAACAATGAGGATCAACTGTATGTGGGTAGAACTACAAACTGGAGGAACAGGCAGAAAGTGGGTACAGGCAGCCCCAGGGCAGAGACCCTGGGAGGACACCCCATCTCTCAGTCAGAGCTATCTGGACATGAGCTGGCTGCTTCAGGCAAGCTGGGGCAGCCTTGGGGCATGCACAGACACAAGCACCACAAACCACCAGTCCCTGGAATCAAAGACCCTGACCCACTCTGCTTCTAACAGACTGTCTTAAGAGCACTAACTAACAGCACCCACGGGACTCCTGGTTCCCATAACTGGAGAGACGGAGTCACAGAGAAGGGAAACAACTTGCCTGTGGGTCACACAGTGAGTTGATGGTGAAGGTTGGCTTTCAACACAGACATTAGGTTCTTCTCTCTACCCTGAGATCACATTAGTTTTCCAGTCTCTTGGAGGTGGAAGACTCTGTGACTGGGGATTTTAATTCTAGTTTTGCCTAAGTCTTTGCTCTCAAGTTCTAACTCAGATCTGGCTCAGGGATGCCATGATGTTCATGCTGTGACTTCTAAAGCATTTGATATCACATTTGATTGGTGACAAGACAGCCTGGCCCTTGAGATCTGTGTTAAACTTGGCTTAATGACAACTTTCCCAGTTGTTTTGATCTCATGTTTTAGTTCAGAGCCTGTTTCTCCATTGTGGGCTGGCCACCCTCTTGGCGCCACCGTCAGGGATTTGCATCTGGGGAAACATTTGCCTCCTGAAGGTCCTGCCCAGTTCCCTCTGAGCGGCCCCCTGGAAAGCTGGAGCTCCCTGTGGTCCTCTCCACTCCCAGTGGCCAACATGGTTGGAGGTCAGCTGCTCTGCTGATGAGGGGTAGGAGGAGAGAGTCTAGAATAAGGAGGGAAGGAAGAACATTGGGAGAGGCTGGCACATGGTGGTCTTAGCCCCTGTATTCTGGCTCCAGACCCAACAGAGGACTGGAGGGGTTGTTACCACTCCAGGCTTCTGGTGAGAGGATGCTCTGGGCTCCCAAATAACAGATAGGAAAGTGGAGCTTCAGGAACCTTCTGTGGCTACCATGGTGCTGGTTGTTTTATGGATGAGGTATTTTCACCCATCATCCTGTCTCAAGGATACCATGTTTTCCTACGATTCTAAAGCAACTGGACTCTGTGTGTGTGGTTGCTTCCCCAGCTTGCCTTCCCAAGACATCACCATGGTCCTACCTTGTCAGAACACAGTCCAAGAATGGAGTCCTGTGAGGAAATATCTGAGTGTTTGTGAGAAAACTCCAAGAAACCAAAGGCAAGAGTCTCGTGATTTCAGTTTCTTCAAAAACACAGAATTGTTCTTGGATTGTGTTTTCATGCCCCTCCCAGGGTATCATATAAGAGTAAGTTTACTTCAGATTATTCATCACAACTGGCTATTGTAATTTGCTTATATGCCTCTATGGAAAAACATGTTTTTGCGGCCTGTGGCTTGCCCACCATGTGAGGCTTGCTCGCCACACACGCTTGCCTTTGTGTTTGGACACTTGATTCATGTGTCTTCTCTCTCTCTTTCTCTCTTTTTTTTTTTGAGACAGGGTTTCTCTGTGTAGCTTTGTGCCTTTCCTGGAACTCACTCTGTAGCCCAGGTTTGCCTCGAACTCACAGAGATCCTCCTGCCTCTGTCTCCCAAGTGCTAGGATTAAAGGAGTGCGGTGCCGCTGCCGCCGCCGCCGCCGCCGCCGCCACCACCACCACCACCACCACCACCACCACCACCACCACCACCTGGCTCATGTGTCTCCTCTTTTTTTTTCCACCACCACCACCACCACCTGGCTCATGTGTCTCCTCTTTTTTTTTTTTTTTAAAGATTATTTATTTTGTATGAATGCTCTATCTGCATGTATACCTTTATGCCAGAAGAGAGCATGAGATCCCACTATAGATAGTTGTGAGCCACCATGTGGTTGCTGGGAATTGAACTCAGGACCTCTAGAAGAGCAGCCAGTGCTCTTGACCTCTGAGCCATCTCTCCAGCCTCATGTGACTCCTCTTAACCTTGAGCATATATTGTCTGATGCTCTGAATAAAGTTGGATATTGCATGAGACTTTAGTTTATTTCATTTATTGACTCCATTCTCCCAGATTCTACTGCCTCTAGAGTATTAAACAATGCCTCATTCTCTCTCTCTCTCTCTCTCTCTCTGCTACAAGCTGCAAAAATATATAAAGTAGGATTTCAGCTGATTATGACAAAGCTAATACCTGGAAGAAGCCAAGGGTCTTCCAGAGGTCAATCTGAGGCTCAAGGAACCTTGGTGATATTTGGCTTTTGATTATCAGCACTTTCCTGCTATGAGTTTCTTGTGTGCTGTTGTAGCTTTTCCATCATTTATTGGGCACCATTTCCCCTCTACTAAAGGAATATTCAGATAACCTTCTGTGCTGACAGCTATGCACAACCAGAACCCCAGTTCAAGCCTCCCTGTAATTATCATTATTGGCAGTGTCCAGTCAGGACCATTTCCAGAGGGATGAAAGTACCTTATCAGAGATACCTCTGTATTCTCTAAGAACAGACTTAAGCATCCAAGGCCAAATGAAACAACACCTGTCTCCAAGGTCAGGAGGATAGCTCTATTTCTTGTGTAATTTAGGGTGAGGCCCTCCTTCCTTACAGCCTTACTAATAGACTCCTAATTTCTTACCTAACCACTTCTAGGAATGTAGATTGAGCATATAAATTCTCTTCTTGATACACTAACCGATCATTAGCTCTCTATTGACCTCCTCCTTTACCACTCCCCTTTTGTGTTGTAAAAGAAAGCCTGGTGGTCACTGCCTGAGGAAAATTCTTACCTGCCTTTGTGACACCATAAGAGTTCAAGCCTGGTGACCTTGCTCTGTGAGAGGATTGCTATTGGTTGGGTTTATAACTGGATTCCTGAGAGACTTAGGGAGAACTGAGAGAATACGGAGAACTGAGAGGTAGAAGGAGAGAGAGGAGGATTTTTGAAGACAGAACTTGAAGACAGACAGAGAAGAGACAAAAGGACAGAAGAAGTAGATGAGTAAGAACTAGAGAGGAACAAATTAGATGGGAAGAACTAGATTGTAGGGCTAACAGAGAGTACCAGAGGAACAAGATGGAAGATGAGGAAGAGCCAGATAGGGAAGAACAAGATGAGGAAGAACAAGATGAGAGAGAAGGAGATGGGAGAGGAGCTGATATGGGAAAGAACTAGATGGATGAGAACAGATGGGACAGAGCTAAGATGGAGGAATTAAGATAGAACTTAGAGGGGACAGCAGATAAATGTAGAGAGAAATCAGGCAAGAAAGAAGCTGGGCATGAGAACAGAATAGAAGCTTGTAGAGAGAGAGAACTGACACAGAATAATAAAGTGTGTGGACTAAGGAGTTCCGTGTACATAGATTCATTTCTTTTTATCCAAGATTAAATTATCAGATGGTTGTAGATTCTTCCCGGACCCTGAGAGGGGACTATTGAGGGGCTGGACCTCCAAAGTCCCCAATCTCTCTCTCTCTCTGGGCTAGTTCCAAAAGAACACAAAGGGACCCTGGTCTCCCTAATGGGAGAGAGTCCAAAAGACTGAGGATCAGGCCTGTCAGGACAGAGAGAATGCCCATGTCCTCCTACTCTCATGGAACTGGCCCAACAGTCCCCTGCCTCTTAGTGAATCTGCTTCAAGCTTCATGGCTCCCCTCTGCCTTCTTCCATCTGGGACTGTGCCCCAACTCTAAAGCGTTATATAACTGCTTTCATTATTACCCTGAGTGACACTAAAAAGGCAAGTTGTCATGACACTGCGGCCCCTCTTCATCCCATCCTTCCCCACCTATCCCTTGCCTTGGTGGCTTCCTTCCTGCCTTTATACTCAGGAGCCAAGGTGTCCCATGTTTCCTGCACTGGTCCAGTCTGCTTGGGGTCCCATGTGGCCCCTTGAGTCTGGCAGGCACAGATGCAGACCCTGCTGTTCTTTGAATCCACCTAAGTGTGTAGACCTGGTAGTGGGAAGCCTGTCACCACCAAGGAGGCTCTTCTGCAAACATGCTATTGAGAGAAATCGAGCTGTGCAGTTGCAAGCACTTGCTGCTCTCACAGGGGACTCCAAGCTCGTTTCCCAGTACCCATCTGGGTTGCTCACAACTGCCTGTAACTTCAGCTCCAGGGGATTGGATGCCCTCTTCTGGTCTCATTGGGCACCTGCACTCACACGCTCATAGCCACACACGTATACACATAAATAATAATAGTAACATAAACCTTCTTTAAGAAATATGAAATTAGGAATATTCTAGAACTGCTGGAAACCTGACTCCAGTTCCCATTGGGAAAAATTCAGTGAAGCCAATATTAGTGAAATCAGGGTTATCTAGGGCTTAAAGTCCCTTAAAATGATAAAGTTCTGAAGCCAAAACAACTGGAAATTTTTCATGACACCACTCATTCATTCATTCACTCATACTGCTGTTTCCAGGTTCCTGTCAGGTACCAGAATGGGAGTGAGGGATAAAATAGCATGAAACCTGGCTGGTGCCTGCCCCCTAGGCCTGGCCTCTGACACAGGAGACAGGACAGGACAGGTGGGTGTCTGTGGTTCTCCATGAAAGGCCACGCAGTATTCTGAGAGCTTCCCTGTAGAGCCTGTTGAACTGTGTGCGTACTTTCCTGAGCGCACTCCACAGGTCAGGCACCTGGAGCACAGAGATATCCCTGGCCCAGGCCACACAGATGGCAGAGGAAGACGCTGTGGGGCAGGCAGCCAACTTGAGTCTGTGCTTCTGACCTCAGCTCTCAGAATGCAAGCAGGGCTATGAATAAGTGGTTTAGAGCTGCCAAGATGGCTTAGCATGTAGAGGTGTTTGCCTCCAAGCCTCATGACCTGTATTTAATCACTGAGACCCACATGGTAGAAAGTATAGAATCTTGCAAGATGTCCTCTGCCTTCCACACATGCCCTGTGGAGATCTACATGGGGTCTACACAGGAACTCATAATGAGAAAATAAATGTAATAAAAATTTGAAAGTAGTTGAATGTACAATTGTAAATTGGGATGATATGGACTACATTTTAGGAGTTCTAGGGGAGGAGAGGCATCTTTGAGGAAGTGATGATGTCTCATGGAGACTCAGCATGAGAAGATATGAGCCAGTCAGAATCAGAGAAAGGGCACTACCCGGGAAAGGGCCTGTGCAAAGGTCCCAAGGCAGATGTATGCAGCCCAGAGAGGACATGAAAGCAGTGCAGCAAAGGTGGGGGAGGGGTGGGATGGGGTGGGAGAGCTCTGAAGTCAATGAAGTTCAGAGATGATGGAGCTGGAGCCACAGGCACCAGAGTCTAGATTGTCCCCACAGGGTGGGGACAGGTTGGATTTATGTCTAGAGGACAAGGTAAACATTAGCAGGGTAGATGTGGCTTTCCTGGAGCTAGCAGGCCTGAACTTCTCAAACTGAAGGTCTGCTATGACTGACCTGGCCCATGTGTCTGGGGAAGGTCAGACACCTCTGGGAGGTGTGATGCCTGGAGCCTTTGCTAGCTCTGTATCCCAAATGAGCCCTGCTCTGGCCAGGCAACTGCCACACTCTGAAGCAACAGGCAGACAGACTTAAACTGGATCTTGGCTCTTAGGTCCTCTAGGGTGGAACCTTTGAGGGCATGAGCTGGGGGTCCAGAGAAGCTCTGGGTTTAAGGTATCTCACAGCTGCTCTCTCCTGCCGTTGTAATCAGGTTTATCCATCACACTCGTTGGGGGTGGCTGACTGCTGGCAGCAAGGCCACTGCAGACTCACATCATCTATATTTCATCAGCCAAGGGAGGAGACAGAGCCAGAAGAGCTGCCCACCAACCACTCTTCCAGTCAGGTGTCCTTGGAGGCTCTGGGGCAAGGGTCTGGCAGGAGGGCTCAGTAAATGACGGTGATAGTGGTGATGTCTCTGCCTGGCTCCTGACACTGTGTGTGCAAAGACACAACCTAACCCTCTCAGTGACCCACCAGGGTCCATCTCCTCCACACTCTATGGAACAGGAAATCGAGGCACAGAGTGGTAAGTGGCCCACCCCAGGCTCAGGCAGGACGTGACTGAGATAACACACACATCTCTCAGGCCCATTGTCCTCAATTAGACTTGGGTGTGGATCCAAGATCCTTCACTTGTTAGCCAGCAACCTGAGGTTATGCTTTTACCAAGTCTCAGTTTCCCCCTCTGTACAATAGCTGCCTCACAGCGGTACCAGGAGCCTGGGGCAGGCTCAAATATCACTACCCTTCAAGCCCTATTTAAAATTGCAGTCGCCGGGGAGTGGGGGTGGGGTGGGGTGGGGTGGGGTAGGGGGGGTGGGATGGGGTGGCTCACACCTTTAATCCCAGAACTCAGGAGGCAGAGCCAGGTGGATGTCTGTGAGTTCGAGGCCAGCCTGGGCTACAGAGTGAGTTCCAGGAAAGGCGCAAAGCTACACAGAGAAACCCTGTCTCGAAAAATCAAATTAATTAATTAATTAATTTAATTAAATTAAAAATTAAAAAAAGATTGCAGTCACCACTTCCCCTACCCTGTTTCATGTCACATGGCCTCAGCTCCCTGCAGGGTCACCTCTGCCTCCGCCTGCACCCAGGAAAGTGGTAAACAGGACTCCTGCTTATTTTCTTTAAGTCTTCCCAGGGACACAGCTATCTAGGGTACAGTTTGTGTCTTCTTGGGGGATGGATCCTTGAAGGAGTCCTTGTTCCCCTTGCAGGACCAGGGCTGAGGGTCAGCTGTCAGGGCTGGCCTAGCAAGGCAGTCTAGGAGGTAAGAAGTGAAGCCATGCCCTAGATCAGTGGTTCTCAACCTATGGATCTGGACCTCTTTGGGGGTCATATAGGATAGGAGGGCTTTCAGGGGTGGGGTTGTCTCCTAGACCCTTGCATATAGTCCACCAATCTGGGACAGCCACATTTTGAGTCCTCCCAGCCAGCTGTTTCCCCTCTTCCACAGGGGCTGTAGCCTCAGGCTATCCAGGCTGTCTAAGCCATTCCACACCAGCAGCTTGTCACAAAGCTGTGGATACAGGAGAGGAGGTAAGTTTATCCCTAGTCTTGAACTTCTGGGCACTATGGCTCTGGCAGGTTTCCATTTCTCTGACCAGGGAAACAGCCTGGAAAGAAAAGGCAACTGCTTAAGTTAAGGCTGCTCTTCTCTCCCTATTTCAAAGATGAAGAGTGTCTGTACCCCTTCCATCTCTGCATCCCCACCACCTCCAGACCCCAGACTGTAGCCCAGCACCTTTGCCAGACAGAGGTTGCACTCTCTCCCCTCAATGTCATCTCAGCTGTGATTCCTGTCTCAGGGGTGATCCCTTTCCAGATGTGATCCCTGCCCAGGTGTGGTTCCTGCTCCAGATGTGATTCCTGTCCCAGGTGTGATCTATGACCGGGTATGATTCCTGTCCAGATGTGATCCCTTCCTAGCTATGAACTCTATCTTAGGTTTGGTACCTGCTCTGAGTGTGATCTCTCAAAGATTTGATCATTGTTCTGTGTGACTTCTGTCTCAGGTCACCTCTGTCTCAGGTGTCACCTCTGCCCCAGGTGTATTTCTTGCCCCAGATGTGCTTTCTGCTCCAGGTATTATCTGCTGTAATCACTTCTAAGCATTCTGTGACCTCTGGGCCTTTGTACACATGACCCTTCTACTTCTACTGTGATTCTGTTCCCATGAAGCTCTGTGGGTCCTCCCTGCCACTGGTGTTGGTATTGTGGGCTAGAATCTTCTCTGAGTTAAGGAACATGGAGGCTTTCTTGGAAGAAGGTGAAGTGATAGGCAGGCCTCTGTTTGCTCCCCCAAAGCCCCATAACTAAACTCTCCTGAGCTCTAGTTTTGTTCTCATACAGGATGATGAGGCTGGGAAAGGCCCTTCTTCAACTAGCTCATGGGGAGGATGGGGGACTATGGTCCCTGGGGAGGGCTAACTTGTCTGCAAGGAGTCTAGAGAAAAGACTTGTCCTATTGGCTTCCTGACCAGCACCTGTGTGGAGGAGATGCTGGCTTGGCTCTTTAGCTGACACCAGATTTCACCTCACACCTCACCAGTGAATTGATCTATCACATTGTCCCTGGAGGTTCCAATCCTCAATGTAGCCATAGCTTCTTTCTGCTAAAGTCTAGATCTGGTTTCTATGCCTCCCTCACACTGGCACCATACACACTCTTAAGTCTCTTCTAGTTCAGAAACTGCTGGCTAAAGAGTAGGCCACTCCAACATCCCCAGACACCTAGCCCACCACTCCTCCCTACTTCCCAGGGAGTCCTCCCCTCACCAACCTGAACAAGGGAGAAGATACATTCTAGGAATTGAAGGACAGCTGGTCCCATGACAATGCCTCTCACTTGAGGACACCATGTGATGGAGTGGGGGATGTTCTGTAGCCAGAGAGATCATGCAGAATGAAGAGGAAGCTGGAGGGAGGTCAAGGCCAGGAAGCAGGTGACCACAGGAGTTACTAAAGGCTTTTAAGTAGAGGACAGATGTGAGCATAGGGCACTGGTGGCCTTAGAGCACCCTTGCTACTGCAGGGAGAGGAGATGGTGTGCTGAGTGAGGGGTCTTAGATGTTATAGGGTTTGAACCAAGATGGTAACTCATAGACTAGGGGACAGGACTGAGCCCATCTATGGGCCAGGTGTGAGATGGAGTTCACCCCTTTAGAGAGGATGCTCCTTCTTCCTCCAGGGACTGTCTTCTGGCTGTTACCCTTGGTGCTCAGTATGGAATGTTGGGTGGAGAGACTCTAACTGTGTCTCAAGAGGGGCCCCTGCCACTCACAGAAGAAGAGTGTGCTCACAGTGGGTGTTAGAAACATCAGCCTTGACGTGTTACAGAGATACCTGCACATCAATGTCTACTGCAGCCCTATTCACAATAGTTGAGTTATGGAATCAACCTAGGTGTCCAATGATGGAGGAATAGATAAGGAAAATGTGGTGTGCATGCATAGTAGAATATTTTTTAGCCATAAGAATGAAGTTAAAGTTATGTCATTTGCAGGAAAATGGATGGAACTGGGGATGGGTGTACTAAGCCAACCAAGTCAGTCTTAGAAAGGCAAACACAGCATGCTTTCCTTTATTTATTGGTCCTGGACATTATAGATATGCAAAGTCACATCTGTACTGATGGCATGCAAGTAGAAATGAAACTGGGGAACAGAGAGGACTCATGGGGAGGGGTAAAAAGGGCTGTGGTGAGGTATGGGGGAAATGTGGTCAAAATACATTATGTATGTGCATAAAATGGCCTCATTAGCCCTGAATAATAGTAAAAACTAATTCAAGTTGGGCAGTGGTGGCACACACCTTTAATCCTAGCACTCAGGAGGCAGAAGCAGGCAGATCTTTGAGTCTGAGGCCAGCCTGGTCTACAGAGTGAGTTCCAGGACAGCCAGGGGCACACAGAGAAGCCCTGTCTTGAAAAAAATTAATTCTTCTTGTTTTGTTTCTGCCTGACTCTGTAGATCAGGCTGGACTCAAACTCAGAGATCTGCCTGCCTCTGCCTCCCAAGTGCTGGGATTAAAGGCATGTGCCACCATTGCCAGGCAATTAAAACAATTCTAAAAATTAAAAAAAGAAAAGAAAAAAACCACACATTGGCCCTAGGAAGGCTTGGTTGAGGACTGATGGGGTCAGGTGGCACATGGGGGCCAGTGAAGGAGGGCAGTAGCTGTTGAGTAGCAGAGGAGCCATGCCTTCCCTGAGCATCTTTCTGCACTGCCTCACCTTTACAAGGCCAAGTCCCTAACTAGTACTCACCACTTTCCAGGTACTAGTTTACAGATTGGTACTAAAAAGCATGACTCCTCAGTAACTACCTAGGGTTACAGGCTCAGGGCACATCATGGTGATGATTGGGGCTGTAACTGACTCCTCAGCATTTGGCATCCTAGAATCTCATTGGTGTTCAGTGTGTTCAGTAAATATTCATCTGGCACTCTGATACCTCATAGATGCTCAACAAATATTTATCTGCTACCCTAGCAACTTTTGGGTGCCAATAAATGAGCGAAGGCATCTGGCATAGAACCTGAAGGTGAGCAGAGTTGAGTACACACTGGCTAATTCATTCATGGATTCATCCACTCACCCCCCTTCTCCTGCTTTGTGGACTGGAAACTGTTTGGACCTGCATACTACAGACAGCCTGGGGTGCTCCCTTTCTCCCTCCCTCCTCCTCCCCCTCCTCTCTCTCTAATTCCCTCCTCCCCTGTGAAGCATCTGCAAGCTCTATCCACCAAGGTTGATCTAAGTTTCTCTGAGTGGCTTCTTTAGACTGGCCCCTTTCCCTCTGTGGCCCCTGCTAGTCATGATGTGCTGCTGGGATTTCAGGGCTTCCCTCTCCTGCACTGCCCACATTGACCCTGTTCCTATAGGCCTTCCTGCTCAGCCTGGAGGCTCAGGTCTGGAGAACTGTCCATCTCAGCTGAAGTCACCTTTCTGCTCACTGCCCACCCTTCATTCTTTCCCCACTTCCTAATGTATGCTGTTTTGGGAGCACTGGAATGTTGGTCTGGCCACATCCAGGCAGAGCTACAGGTTCTGTGTGTCTCAGGGAAGTGACCTCATCTCTCTGAGCCACATTTCCCGTGTGTTAGAATTGTGGTGCATGACTGGCAGGTCAAGATCCATTTCTCCAACCTGATATGGCTCCAGGGGTGTTGCTTGATTCTAATGGCTTCCTCAGGGGAGGGGGTAAGAAGGCGCGGTATCAATGACACAGACACTAGGAGTCAGTTGAATGCAAACAACAAACTTGTTTATTTAATAATGGGGAAGGCCTTATATAACCTCCTCCCAGCACCCAGTCTGTGTTGCAATCTGGTGGCATTGCATGGTCATCTCTCATTGGCTGGGCATGATCAGGAACTCTGATAGAGACCAGGAACTCTGACAGTGCCTGTTGCTAGGCCTTCAGGCAGACTCCAGTTTGGCTCTTAAGAAAGTACATTATTTGCATGTCTTGATAACTGGTCTGAGCCAATTTCCTTGACCCTATGGGCCTGCCCTACTACACAGGGGAATGTCAGAACTGAAATAGTCTCACTCTGTATTCCAGGCTAGACTGGAACTCATGATGATTCTGCCTCTGCTTCCCTGGTACTGGGATTACAGGTCTGAATTACTACACTATGCTTCTGAAAGGGAGTTTAAGGAGCCAGGACCTTCCACACTGCTTTGAGTTGTACCAGTTCCCAAATAGCAGGGTGAGCAGAGGTGTCTTGTCTCAGGGGAGCTCAGAGCTTTGTTATCCTCCCCTCAGCCTGTGACACTCTTGGCAAGGAAGGGCCCTTCCTCTTAAACCTTTCTGCCTTCTGCCCACGTGGGGTCTCTGTGGAGGACTATGGTACCAGATTGGGGGACTCAGAGGTGCAGAGATGGGGCCAGAGAACAAGAAAGGAGTGAACCCCACTGGGACATGGGGTGAAATGTAATGAGCAGCACCTGGGAAGTGTGGTCACAGACTCTGACAGCCTTCCCAGTCTGAGATCACCAAGCGAAGAGCCTGGAGTGGTGGGTTTCTGAATCTAGATTGTTGTGGTGTCATTTACACAGCAAATTTCATGTTTGTGGGCATACAAATCAATGTGTAAATGCATGGGTTTATGTGTTCCTCGCCTGGTTTTCTGAGACGGGGTCTCTCACTGAACCTAGAGCTCAGTGTTCAGCTAGGTAGGCATCAAGCCTCAAGGACCCTTGTCTCTACCTCCTCAGTGCTGGGGTTACTGGGTGTGGTGGTTTGAAAGAAAATGGTCCTTATAGGGAGTGACATTATTAGGAAGTGTGGCCTTGTTGGAGGAAGTGTGTCACTGTGGGGGCGGGCTTTGGGGTTTCTAGTGCTTAAACTTCACTCAGTGTGACACTCAGACTATTTTCTGTTGCTTGCATATCAACACATGGCAGCTTCTTCAGCACCGTGTCTGCCTGCACTCTGACATTCTACTTGCCATGATGATAATGGACTGAACCTCTGAAACTGTAAGCCACCACCTCAATTAAATGTTTCCTTGTAAGAGTTGCCGTGGCCATGGTGTCTCTTACCAGCACTAGAAACCCTACGATACTGGGAGAACAGTTGTGTGTTGCGTCTGCATCCTATGTGGGTGCTGGGGACTGAACTCTCATGCTTGTGCACAGGCATTTTACCTACTGAGCCATCTCCTAGTTCCCACATTTGTGGGTTTTAAGGATTGCACATAGTCACATTGGCCAGCCATAGTCTAGAAGGCCCCTCAGTCCTTTTGTACTCAGATGCTCATCATCTGGCCCAGGCTGATTTTGTAAGGCTGCGTCATAGGGCTCATGCTTTGCTCATGTTCTGCTCTTACACTGAAGGGACTATGCAAGCCATGTCTCTGCGGCTATAATAGACACTCAGGATGATCAGCTTGCAAAGAAAAAAGGTTTAGGTCAACTCACAGTGTTGTAGGTTTCAGTCTGAAGCAGTTCACCGTCATTGCCTTGGGCTGATGGTGGCATGCCATGGCAGAAGCACATGGAAGTTTGTTGACAGATGGCTGGGAAGCAGAAAATAGAAGTCCAGTATTTCAGTCTCCTCATAATCCCATGACCACTTCTTCCCACCAGGCCCCACCTCTTAAAGGTCCCACTACCTCCCCTCAGCACAGGGCAGGGGATCAGGCCTTGAACAGTAAACCTCAGGGACACTCCAGAGCCAAGCTGTGGTGTGAACTATAGCTTCTCACAAGTTGCCTCAGCTGCGGGACATTTGCATCTTGATTAGAAGCATTCTCCAAACTTCAGGTCAGAGCCCTCAACTTTGTTTTTGTGAGAATGGACACATAGCCAGTAGGTAGGAAGTACTTTCCTCAGGCCAAGGAGGTGGACTGCCAGGTGGGACTCTACAGCACCAGGTATTTGCCTGCAGCCACAGGGAGATGGATCCTCTGAGGCACTGAATAGCCAGAAACCTGCAAAGCAGTAAGCAGTGGGGGAAAGTCCCACAAAGGAGGAGGCTGCCAGATGGTCCTCACTGATGGTGTTTTTTTGCCCTGGGGCTCTGTCTCACTATCACCATGCATGTTGGAGGACAGCTCTCCAGGGAATATCTCATCTCAACCCCTCTACCAGACAGGCACTGATCTGAGAGCTCAGCTTTCCATCCTGGCTGCCTTCCACTCCCTCACCTCTCCACCCCCATGGTCCAGGCTCCTCTCTCCTGGTGATGACTCACACCCTGCTGACTCCACTCAGCCCATCAGCTGCTCTCCACTGCAGCTGGAGGAGCTGCTGTCTCGATTATTTATTGAAATTGGCAAACACAAGGTTCTGAATTTAATAGGTACAAAAGGGTGGCCAAAGGAAAAATCCCCTTCCCACCTCCTTCCCCAGCTTTCCTGTAGAAGGGCTGATTCTATGCATATGCGAATATGCAGATATATAGATGCTCTCCTTTCCAGGTGTTTTGCACAAATGTTAGCCCTTAGCTATAACAAACACCAGACACAATTGATTTATAAGGAGGAAAGGTTGAGCTGGTGCACACCTGTAATCTCAGAGTTGGGGAGACTGAGGCAGGAAGATTGAGAGTTCCAGACAAGCCTGGGCTGGGCTACATTGCAAGACTGTCTCCAAAACAACATAAAAAACAAGAACAAAAGATAAACACATATAAAAGGAGGGACCAATGGGTGACTTTTGGGGCTCATGATTTTAGAGGTCAGTGACCTTGTGGCTTAGAGTTTGTGGTGTGGCACCTCGTCATGGTGGGAAGATTTGGTGGAGTTAAGTCTGCTCCATTCATGGCTGGAAATAAAAGTGAGAAGAGATCAGAGTCCTATTATTCCTTTGATGGTGCATTTTTAATGACCTAAGGCTTCCCCTAGGCCCCATTTCTTCAGGGTTCCATGCTTTCCTCATAGCACCACAGGCTGAGGATCCAGCCTTCAACACATGGCCTTTGAGAGGACATTCCCAGTGTAAACTCAAGCAGTGGCCAATAAGAACTTCCATTTGTGGTTGGGAAGATGTCTCAGTGAGGAAGATCACGTGCACAAACATAATGGGGCCTTGAGTTTGGATCCCCAGCACCCAGCCATATATACCTCTGACTGTAGTGCAGGGGTGGTGGAGGTAGAGGATTGCTGGGCTTTGCCAGCCAGTCTAGCTGAAATGATGAGCCCAGGGTTCTCTCTCTCTCTCTCTCTCTCTCACACACACACACACACATACACACACACACACACACACACACACATGCACCCACGCACGCACGTAGTACAGTTTTGCTTCAGTTATTATGTCTTAATGTCTATTCTCTTTCAAAGCAGAGACTCCCATCCACAAACAGGAATGCCAAGGCCTCTCTGGAGAGGAGCCTCCTGTCCAGACCATTGGTGGGGGACATAGCAGTGTCTCACTGGGTGGCTGATGTTCCCCATTAGGCAGCCTGGGCCTCCCAAACAGGGTTGCCTTGGGAGGAAGTCCTTGAAATGAGCAGTGCCTCTGCCTGGTTGTTTTTCTTCCAATCTGCAGGATTCCTCTCATCTTCCCTAGAGCTTTTCTAAAACTTGGCCCCCTCCGGAAGCTTCCTCCGTTCCTAACCCCTGACTTCCTGTTCCAGGCTCCCCAGCACCAGCCAGCCCCCAATGAGTCAAGCCCTGTCCCCCTTCCCTCCCTTTCCGCTCCTCCTGCTCTCTTCAACACACAGCCCCTGTGTGCTGCCGGGAGTTCCTTTCTGATTCCCTGAAATCAGGGTGCCTACGACGGCTTGTGGGAGTACAAGTGTCTCTCATCACTGCCCAGTCACTCTTCTTCATGAGAGACACTTCTCTAACAATCAAAGAAGTCTCTTCTATAGATTCTCCCTCTCTGACCTGCTAGACTCACACTCCTGCCTCACACTGGCACAGTTAGTTTGCTGATCTTATGACCATGTGTGGGAGGGATTGTCTGGGTGCTATAGGAGAGGTACTGGAGTAGGTTTAGTGGTCAGCCTATGGAGTATCATTTTTGGTGACTTAATTGCCCTGTGTCAGTGATTGATATAGGAGTGAGTATGTGACCTGGCTCTGGTCACTGAGATAGAAACAAAACATTTCCTTCTTCATTGAAGAGAAGGATACTCTTGAAGAATGTAGCCTTTATGTGGAAGAGGTATGAGGATTTGATATCCAGATCTGTGGTAGCCATTTCATGATGTGAGGCAAAGACCTTGAGAAGTCAAAAGACAGAGTGGCAGGGTGGAGAGAGCTGGTTCCTTTGCCCTCCAGAAGTCTCAGATGTCCTTATAGTTGATCAGTCAAGGTGGTCAGGTAGATACCATACCCTTCACTACTGACCAGATGTGGGTGCCGTGCCCCTTCTATTGCTGACCAGATGTGGGTTCCGTGCCCCTTCTATTGCTGACCAGATGTGGGTGCCATGCCCCTTCTGCTGCTGACCAGATGTGGGTGCCGTGCCCCTTCTATTGCTGACCAGATGTGGGTGCCGTGCCCCTTCTGCTGCTGACCAGATGTGGGTGCCGTGCCCCTTCTATTGCTGACCAGATGTGGGTGCCGTGCCCCTTCTGCTGCTGACCAGATGTGGGTGCTGTGCCTCTCCATTACTGACCGTGGGCCTAGAGCAAAGCCACTTCCACTGTTGCTGTCCTCCCCACATGAGAGGTTGTGGGGCACCAGGGACAGCTTACAACAGTGACTCACAAGCCCCTAAAGCCCCAGAGACTTTTTGAACTTCGATTGGTGACAGGAACTGGTGGATGGGTCCACGATGAATCGGAGCTGAGTGCAGGTGACTCAGCTCAGATGAGACGGTCCCAGTGCCTTTGTTAGCTCCTCTTCCCCATTTGTCAGCCACCCTTCATCATGCCCCAGTTTCAGGGTATATTTTTAGAGGAAATAAACTCTCACAGCCCAGAATTACACAATTCCTCCAGGAGCTTGGCATCACCTGCTAAGGGAGCGAGCCACCAAACAGGCACGTGGAGACCATTCCCCTGGCCAGTTCCCTGGCAGCCAGGAAGCCTACCGACTCAGAGGGGCAAGCAGATGGGCCCACTAGGGAAACAGTCCACTTTTCCAGAAAGCCCCATTTCACCAGCTACAGTCTCAAGAGAGAGCACTGTGGTCCAAGATCCAGGTCATGTGAGTCTTCTCTGCAGACATAGGATTCAGTCCACTCCTCCCTATAACTAAACACCAGTAACACTCCTGCCCCATGGTACAGCTAGCAGTTTAAAGGTCCTCCCACAGTTTTGAATCATCCTGGGCTTTGGAGGGCACAGAGGGGCCCTGTATCTGGGGCTCACACTCCAGTGACATGGGGTGACATGGCCAGCACGTCTGTGGCTCTGTTCTTATTCCTAGAGGTAAGTGCCTCATTCTACCTGCCTGTCATCACCCACACAAGCGAGGACTCAGGGAATGTTTGTTTTACTTGCCCAGGGGCTAATCTGCACTGGTTGTCTGACAGTTCTTGTAGTATTTGACTTTAAACATTCTCCACAAATTCTTAAAATATTCAGAACAACTGTTGAGAGGAGTGAAGCAAGCCCTCCCTTGCTCGGAACAATTCCATATACTCTATCTGGGCTCTGTGCTGTTTCTTACATGGAAACAGCTTCTCATTAGCACTAGGATGGGACTTTCCCAGAAAGGAGACCTTCAGCAATCGATTTGGAGGATGGACAGGGCACATGGCGTCACGTACCCACTTGGCTCCTGGTTGTGTCGGTGAGTGGTTCTTGTTTGTGGCTTGAGTCTGCTGGAGCATGAGGGCTCGGCAGAGGCAGATGCTTTGTGCTCTGCGTCGGACTTCTGTGGCAGGACCCTCCTCAGCAAGTTCCTGAGTTAAAACTGATGCCGCTAGCCTGCAACAACTTTGTCTTCTTTGCAATCATACAGCTTCTATTTATTTATTTATTTATTTATTTATTTATTTATTTATTTATTTATTTATTTATCTATTTTTTAAAGATTTATTTTATTTTAGATTCTGTATGTATGTGGGTGTCTGCAAGGGGGCACATGCACCTGGGTGCAGTCAGTATCTCTGGAGGTCAGAAGAGGGCATCAGATGTCCTGGAGCTGGAGTTACAGGCAGTTGTAAGCCACCTGATGTAGGTGCTAGAACCAAACTTGAGTCCTCTGAAAGAGCAGGAAGTGGTCTTAACTTCTGAATCACCTCTCTAGCATGTGCCTTATTTTAAAAACTTTCCCCCATTAATCATTTAAAAGACACATGTCTTCCTGGATAGACATCCATTTGAGAAATTGTGGAGCAACTGCTGAGTGCTCAAGTCAATTCCTTCAGTCTCAGCCTTGATGTCTTGCGCATAGCTGATGTCCTAGCAGTCAATGATCCCAGGGCGACAATGCAATACAGGGCTGGGCATGTAGCTTTGTGGGTAGAGTGCTTGCCTAGAAGGCAGAGACCTGGATTTGATCCCCAGCACTAAATAAACATGGTGTGGTGGCACACATCTGCTACCCCAGCACTCTGGGAGTAGTGGCAAAGGAATCTAAAGCTCAGTATCATTATAGGCAACATAGAGAGTTCAAGCCAGCCTGGGCTACAGAAGACCCTGTCTCAAAAAAAAAAAAATGAAGGGGCAGTAAGTACAAGGAGGAACATAAAGCATGGAGGGGACAGACAACAGGGGGCGATATTACTTTGCTACTTCAGAGAGGGTGGCTGTTTTAAAAGGCACAGTGAGGATGTGATTAGGGCCAACTTCTAGAAGGGTGCTCCAGGTGAAAAGGGCAGCCAGGAGAAGGCCTGAGCATGAGTGACAGGTGATGTGTCAGTGGACAGCTGGGACAGCAGAACCAGCAAGCAGGATCAAGGGAGGAGAAAGAGCGTGGGAGGGAGGCCAGACATGGCAGGTCCTTTGGGGCACCTGGAGGAGCACTTGGGTGTGAAACCCCACCTGGTTTCTGTTTTTAAAGGGGCACACCAACTCCTCTATAAGGGATTTCAGAGTCTATTCTGCCAGCTGGGACTGCTACCGTCGTACAACTGGGAAACAATGTGGCCAAGTGGTGACAGATGGACAGGGACAGGCTTCATAGTATTTGTTGGTGACTTGAATGCATAGAACAAGGATGAGATCAGAGTCAAGGGCAATTATGGATTCCCTGCCTGGACCTTGGGGTCAGCCACTCACAGTGCTGGTCTGGTTGGGAAGGTGACAAGGCCAGGCTAGATGTCTCCAGTATATAGTGGCCTAGAATGATCAACAGCAAATACCTATGGAGTGAGGAGAGATACCTAGATCGTTTCCTAAGCAGGGGAACCCTAACTCTGTGAGCTGGTCCCATCAGGGAGAGCCCATGGGTAGCAGGTGTTATGGAAGGAGCGACTTGGCATGCAGGACTCAGGTGCTTGGGCATCCCCGCAGATTAGAGATGGGTGGCTTACAAACCACCACAGCTAGAAAGAGCCAAAGAAATTTGGGGGAGACTCATGACAGCATTGCCAATGAACCTTACACACATGTTATGGGTTTCATTATAACCCATTTATACATGCATATAATGTATTTTTATCACATTCACCCCCATTATTCTCTCTTGTTCCCCCACCCCACAGGTCCCTTTCCTCTTGGAAGCTAAATTCTCTCTCTCTCTCTCTCTCTCTCTCTCTCTCTCTCTCTCTCTCTCTCTCTCTCTCTCTCAATAGGTTTGCATGAGTGAGAGGTTATTTACAGTATCCTGGGTACCTTACCAGAGGATATATCACTGAAGGAAATGTCTCTTTCTTTGAGTTTCAGTCTTGAGCGGCTGACTGGCCGATAAGGTATGGGCAGATATCTTTGATTTATTTAGCATCTTTACTAATGGTCAATAAACAGTCAGCAATTCCTATTTCCAATAAGCAGCAAACTCCCTGTCCGTGAGAGCTTCAAAAGTCCTCATGCACAGCCCAGTCTCTAACCCTGCAGCACACATGGGATTTCCCCAGTGTTTGGGAGTCAGAGTGGGACTCCTACCTTTAGGATAGCCAGGGATGCTGCTGGTGGCTTCCCTTGTTATGGTCTTGTCTTATACCAAGACAGTAGATGCCAACCAACCACACATCCTCTGTGTCATTAGCAGGGGCCCATGTAGTCCTGTCTTGGGTGGAATTGTACTCTAGCTATGTGGTAGCAAAAGTAACTAAAATTATTCCAATTTCTCCTCTTATCCCTCACATCCAACCAAAGAGAGCCTCTACCCCAACACTTGTCACTGGAATAGTTCCCCAAACTCCCTGCCAGTCCTTGTTCACAGTCCCACTGACTCTGATGCCCCTGATGCAGCATAGAAAGGAAAAGTTATGGTGACACAGAAGGGAGGGGGCCCCTCCCCAAGAACCGCACAAGCCTCTTGCCAGCAGAGAAGCAGTTATCAGCTGTTCAAGGTCCTTCTCCTTTCCCAGCTGTAAGCCTGTAGTTCTAGAACTGTCCCAGAAACCCCATTTATTGGGAAGGGCCATGTACTAACCCCTCCTGTAACCCTGATGTCTCCTGGCTTTACCTTATAAACTATGTAATTCTATCAAAGGCGTCTCCGGAGCCATCCTATAATCTCACTTATCAAAAGAAGGGCTGACAAGATGGCGGCTCAGTTGGTAGAGGTGCTTACCATCAAGCCTGATGCCCAGAGTTGGAATTCCAGGATCTCACATCAAACAAGTAAAGAACCAACCCCTGCAAGTCGTCTTTTGACCTCAACACATATGCAGCCCCAAATAAATAAATGTAATGACTGAATGAATGAACGATAGGAAAAGGGGAAGAAGGTTTTCTCAGTAACCTTTTGAGATATAATGTGAGAGCTACCAAAATAGTATATACAGTGTACTGGCTAGTTTTATGTCAGCTTGACACAGGCTAGAGTCACTGGAGAAGAAGGAGTCGCAACTGAGAAAATGCCTCCATAAGATTGGGCTGTAGGCAGGCCTGTAGGGCATTTTCTTAATTAGTGATTGATATGGGAGGGTCCAGCCCATTGTGGATGGGGCCACCCCTGGGCTGGTGATAAGAAAACAGCCCAAGCAAGCCATGAAGAGCAAGCCAGTAAGCAGCACCTCTCCATGGCTTCTGTGTCAGCTCCTGCCCTGACTTCCTTCCTTGATGGGCTATGATGTGAAGTATAAGCCAAATAAACGCTTCCCCCCACAACTTGCTTTTGGTCATGGTGTTTTATCACAGCAATAGTAACCCTGACTAGGACATAGAGCTAAAGCTGAGATGTTCAATTGAGGCTCCTCCTTGAAGAACCTGTACCCATGCTTGTGTGTCACTTGCTCCTAACTCTCATGATTAAGCCTATGATAAATAGCTTTAGTGAAATCTCCAGCTCTGCCTCTCACTGGCTAGCCTGAAATTATTCTTCTTGTCAAAGGCATAAATCCTCATGTGCCCATGTGGAGGCCTCTACAGTGTCAGGAGAACTTCTCAGGTTGCTGAGGATGACATTGTAGGACTATGTTGATACCCCTTACTTGTCAAACTTCTTCCAAGTCTGATCCCTTACCTTCAGCCCCCTAGGCCACTTTTATTTTACATTTCTTTTTTAATCACAAAATGCCACAAAAGGCCTGTTACAGGTTTAATCTATGTTAGAGTACAGCCTTATTGTTTTTACTTTGAGGATCTTTCATGTGGGTCTCAGGTTGTCCTTGGACTTGTTATGCTGCCTAGGATAAGTCCTCCTGATCCTCTTGCCTGCATCTCCTGAATTACCACACTTGGGCACACTTGGCTTTTCCCAGTGCTAGGGATCAAATCTGGGGCTTCAGGCAAACATTTGACCAAATGAATTATATCTTAGGCCATTTTTTAAAAAACTATTTTTAAAATGATGTGTGTGTGTGTGTGTGTGTGTGTGTGTGTGTGTGTGTGTGTGTGTTTATGTGTGGGTATGTACACATGAGTGTGCATGCCTGAAGTGTCCAGAGGCATTGAACCCCCTGCAGCTAGAGTTACAGGTGGTTGTTAGCTGTCTGACCTAAATACTGGGAACCAATTCAGGTCCTCTGGAAGAGCATTATGAGCTTTTAACCAATGAACCATCTCTCCAGCTCTGTAGGCCACTTTCATTTAAAATTTTTAATTACAAAAGGCCACAAAGGGCCTGTACCCTGCATTAGTGTGCATGTGTGAGAGTGGCCAACCTTATTAAGTTTTTACATTTGGTCCCTCCATCAACCTGATTACTGATGGTCATTTTCTTTATTTACCTATGGTCTTCCCTTCTTCTTTCATACCCAAACCCCATGAAGGGGTATAGGCTCAGGTGGAGAAAGGGAGCAGAGAGGAGGCCATTTTCATCATAGAAACACAAGTGGCTTGATGATGGTGATGGCAGTGATGATGGTCATAATGGTTTGGTAGTGATGAGAGTGATGATGGTGATGATGGTGATGATGGTGGTGATGATTGTCTTAGTTAGGGTTTCTATTGTTGTGTAACCACCCTGGCCATCCTGGAACTCACTCTGTAGACCAGGCTGGCCTCCCATGGCAATTTCATAAAGGAAAACATTTAATTGGGGCTGTCTTACCTTTCAAAGGTTTAGTCCATTATCATCATGGTGGGACATGGCAGCAGCATGTAGGCAAATATGGTGCTGGAGAAGGAGATGAGAGTCCTACATCTTGATCTGCAGGCAGCAGAAGGAGACTACCACACTAGGCCTAGTTTGAGCATATCAGACCTCAAAGCCCACCTCCCCAGTGAAATACTTCCTCCATCAAGGCCACACCTGCTCCAACAAGGCCACACCTCCTAATAGTGCCACTCCCTATGGGCCAAGCATTCAAACACGTAAATCTTTGAGGACCATACTTACTCAAGCGTCCACAATAATAATGGTGATGGTAGTAATAATGGTGATAGCAGTGATGGTGATGAGAATGATGATTGTGATGATAATGGTGGTAATGATGTGATGATGGTGTAATGATGATGGTGATGATGATGGTGATGATAATGGTGGTAATGATGTGATGATGATGGTGTAATGATCATGGTGATGATGATGGTGATGATAATGCTGGTGGTGGTGATGGGGAAGAGAGTTGTGATTTCAATGGTAATGATGGTCATGATGATGATGATGGTGATGATAGTGACCACTCAATCATCATTACCAGCAGCAGCAGCATCTCTGGCCCTCCACCACACCCTCCTAGGTGGCACCTCTCTTTTCTCCCATTTCCCAGGTGAAGGAACAGAGGCTTTGAGAGTGGAGACCACATATTCTGTTCCAGGGCTTGGGCTGACACTCTGTCCTTGAACACAATGACAACAAGTATCTCCAAGTGCCTACCAGCACCTGAGCTTCCACAGGAGTTGGCATTTATTTATTTTTGTTTTTTATAGACGGGGTTTCTCTACAGTGCCCTGATGTCCTGGAACTCATTGTGTAGACTAGGCTGGCCTTCAACTCACAGAGACCTGCCTGCCTTTGCCTCCTGAGTACTGGGATTAAAGGCACATGCCACCGTGTCTGGCCTGGGAGCTGGTCTTTATGGATGGCCTTCTCTGGGGCTTAGGGAGGGCACTGTGACAGTACTGTCCACTTCCTCCCTCCCATGTCCTTCCATCCTCCTTTTCCTTTCCTCTCCTACGTGAAGCCACATGCAGGCAGCAGGGACACCCACCGGCAGACAGCTTGAGAGAGCCCTCTGGACCTTCTGACAGGGTCCAGTGAAGCTGCCCGGTTGGAGAGAGGGTTCCTAGCCCCTCCTGTAGCGTTCTTGTCTGGGCTAAAGCAAGGTGGAGCCGGTGGGGCCAGAAGGAACCGTTTCCAATGAGAGGGGCTGCACCTCTCCAATTGGGCTTCCCGTTATGTGTGGGGAATATAAAACTCAGTGTTGCTATGGAAACTGCCATCTCCTGCTCCCTCTGCCATTCTCTGAGAAGTTGCTGTGTGTGCGTGGGGTTGGAGACTCTCCTGCCTGCTGGGTGCTGGTATGCAGAGGGCATCTGGCATGAGGGCCCTGATCCTGGAGAGGTTGTAGAGTTTGCTGCTGAGGGAAAGTGGGGTCAGGTGCAGCCCTGGGTTGGGGCTGTATCTCTGGATGAGTCCTGGTGGTCACACACCCAGAAAGGTAAATGTGGTCCGATGGGCCACTAGGGAAAGCTTGGGCCTTACATTGGCTGAGCCCCCAGGCCTGAACCAGATCAGTGCACCTGCCCAAGCCTTCGTTTCTTTCAGTTGGGCATGTGAACATGCCCAGTGACAGCAACCTCTCAGAGGTGCCTGAAACCATGACTTTCGCATTTCTGGCTCTGCCCGGTGTCTCTATAGCAACCAATTAAGGGGTTCTTTCTCCTTCCTCTCCATCCCCTGACCCCATGCAGGTAGGCAGCTGAGTGCACTCCATGGATGAAGGACAAAGGACAGAAAGGAGAAAGGGGCTCAAAGTCTGCTGGCTGGGGTTGGCCCTCAGTCCTGCTCAGTGCCCCTTCCTCTTATCGCTGCATCTAGTGATGCCCTTGATCTTCAAGCAACGTGACCACAGGCCTCTGCCTTCTGGGCTCGTGCTGAGCCATAACACCACTCCACACTCATTAGTGGCCAGGCTTGTGGTAGAGAGAACTCTTTCTGTGTTTAACGTCAAATCAGCACAAAGTGCTTTACTTCCTCTGGGGGAGAGATGAGGGCAGGGTGAAGAGCAGCCCTTAGCCCCATGAGTGACACCCCATCACCCATCACCCAGCCTTCCCAGGTGACTGGAGAGCTCTTTCTGGGGCAGAAGGAGGAAGACTAATTTTAACTTGGCAGGGATGTTTTTAGTTTGTGTGTTTTCCTGGCCAGGGCAAGGATGTCAGGTGTTCCTTGGTCCACTGTATCAGGACAGAGGGAATCTGGGAGTGGTGTTGCCTTCATCAGACAGCCCTTGTAGATCCCAGATGGGTCAGGATTCTAAGAAGGATGCAGTGGCCAGTCTTTCCTCAGGAAAACTGTGTCTTCTCCCTCAGATCTAGAGAACGGTCTTCTTGAGGGTGGGAGGCTGGGGCTGGCTACATCAACAGATGAGATCTGAGCATTGGAGGCCTGATTTCTAGACCAGCCCAAGGATTTGCTACATGGCTTTTAAGTAAGTCATGTCTGTCTCTGGGCTGCCATACCTGTTCCAGGGTGACAACCAGAGTCTCGCCTACTTTTCACAGACTCCAAGCATGCTGGAGGACTCTTTGGATGTAGCAAAGCAGGAAAGGGTCCACAAAGAGTGGTTAAAGGGTCAGGGGCTCTCATCTTGCCTACCTGATAAGGAAAAGCAAGGGATTGGGCTTAAAGCCCAACATGGTGGCACACTCCTTTGATCCCTGCACCTGGGTGGTGGAGGCAGGAGGATCAGGAGTTCAAGGCTAGCCTCAGCCGCATAATGAATTTGAGGCTCTAGATCTGTTTTGTGCACCATGCAGAGCCTGGTCTGTGGGGGGGCTGTTCATGCTCATTTATGAATGGCCCATCAGCACAGCTCCCACTGGGAGTCTGGGGAAAATTAGCCTGGGAGGACCATGGGAAATCAGCTAATTGATCTCTAGGCAGCAGAGTGGCTCTGGAAAGTCTCCGGGGTTGGTGATTAGAGACAGTTCCTAGGGATAAATGAGTAGTCATGAAGAAGATGAAGACAGATTTCTCTGAGGGTAGTGGGAGGTTGTTCGGATTTGGTGACTGCAGTGAATCTGGGAACTAAATGGCAATGCTGAAATGTTTGGCCTTTGCAGAGATAATAAAGACAGGATGAGAACCTGCCTTTGGAGGCAGTGACATGGGTTCACATCTCAGTTCTACTCCTAACAGCTGTGTGATTCCGGGATGGTTCCTTTTCATCTCTGGTTTCAGTTGGTTCTTCTATGAACTTGGGATAAAACAGTGCTTCCCTGGCCCAGAATTCACCTGTGTCCACATATGCTGCAGACAGTTCTAGCCCAGAACCTGGGCAAACAGTAAGCGTCTAATGGGTAAATTCTGACAATTGTTAGGAGTGTAAGCCCTTGGCCCTGAGCTGCTTGGAGTTTTTTCATCTTCACACCAATCCTAGGAGAGGTGCTGTTATCATTCTCACCATCAAAACTGGAAACTGAGGTTCATCTAGATTCAGCAGTGTGCCCAAAGTCACTCTGGAAAGTGTCAGTCAGTAATCAGAGTGGAATCTGGTTCTGCTGTCTTCCAAGCCAGCACCTGCTGTAGCTGCTCACATCATCCCTCCCACCATGTCTTCAATACCTGGTCCAAAGAGGGTAAATTCACAGTCGATGGCACAGACTGCGAGATAATTCAGGTTGACTCCAAAGCCCTAGGTTTGCTTTCCACTGCTCCACCCTGACCTGACCACGGTTGACACCCAGGGCAGGTAGACTGCCTGGGGGTAGATGAGCTGAGAGGAGGCCTTTCTACTTGTTTGCAGCCCTGAGGGCTCACAGCTCACTGGGATGCATGCACAGTCCTTGAGATGTAAAAACTCAATGGACCTGTGTGTAGAATTGCTGGGACTGCTCTTGGTAATCCCCAGCCGAGGCTGGAAGCCCAGGGTTCTGTTTACAAGGGGCAGGGAGCACATGGACACGTGTGCTGAGTAAATTTGGCTTCCCCAATCCCAGATCAGCTATGAAGAGTAACTAATCCTCCAACCCTGTCCTTTTCTAACCTTCTCAGGTTTTGTTACTTTTGGCCCAGAGTTGAAGGAGTTGACATCCAGGGTAGGTTACACTCGGACTGATTCCTTCACTCAGAAGTGAGTTGCATTCTAAAGGTCATCTCATAAAAGGAGTTGCTGGATCAATGGACTGCCACGTCAGCTTGATTGCTGAGTTGATACCCAGAACCTGGCAGGACAGCTCTTCAGAGGAGGTGGTTATTTGCCCTTGCTAGGTGACAGGCCACTTGTCTTTTATGGATTTAGTGAAGACTGCTCTCAAGGCAGTCTGTCTAAGTAAGAGCCATTGTGGGAAGATGGGCTGGCTTGAGGGTTTCTTGGAGATAAGAGGAAGTAGAGGGGTTTGTAGGTCATTAGTGTTTGCTTTTTTTTTTAATAACTTATTTCACTTTATTTTATGTGCATTGGTGTGAAGGTGTCAGATCCCCCAGAACTGGAGTTACAGACAGTTGTAAGCTGCCATGTGGGTGCTGGGGATTGAACCTGGGTCCTCTGGATGAACAATCAGTGCTCTTAACTACTGAGCCATCTCTCCAGCCCTGCTAGTGTTTGCTTTTTGAGGCAGGGTTTCATACAGTCCAGGCTGGCCTCAAGTTTGATATGTAGTCATGGTTACCCTTGATTGTCTGATCTTCCTTCCTCTACCTCCCAAGTTCTGGAATTACTGGTGTGCGCTACCATACCCAATTTATGTGGTGCTGGGGATGGCACTCAGCATGCTAGGCAGGCATTCTACCGATAGAGCGCACCCCCCCCCCCCCCCCCCCCCCCCCCCCCCCCCCCGCCCAACGTCATCGGTTCTTTCTTTCATTTGGGACCAGGGTTCATATTCTTATAGGCCTGGGCAATTCAAGAGCCATAGGGACAGATCTTGTTTAGTGTGGGAGTGAGTACTGTCTTCCTGAGGCAGCGTGGCAATTAGAGTAGAGGATACTGTGTCAGGGACCAACAGGCTGGGCTTCATGGAAAGCTCCAGAAGCTGGCTCCAACTTGGGAAATGTAAGCCTGATCAGTTGGAAGGCTTGCCTGTGCTTGCCATCTGTTGAAGAAGGGTCACAGACACACCACCTGGCTTCCGAGGGGTGAGGGGATAGCATCTGGGAGACAGGCTAGTTCCTCTGGGAGATGCTTGGCTAGACTCAGTCATAATTTATTCAACAGTCTTAGACACCTGTACCTGAGGCCGGTACTGGCCTTGGCCATTAGCCAGAACTCAGTTCTGGATGCACATGCCTGTCTGTTTATCTGACCTGGTGATGTGGAATGTGGGACAAAGGCCATCCAGAGAGAGCAAGGGAACTGCCTTGAGCTGCTTGGGGGAAGGTTGGAAGGGAGCATCTGGCTTGAGCCTCAGGCATACCAGTATGGCCCAGCACTCACTGCCTGATGCAGAAGGGACAGTAGTGACCTGGTGGCCTTGAATCCAGCACCTGTACTGTCCCAGGAAATCCTCTCTGCAAACCTTCTAGTGGTCTCAGGACAGACTCATGCCATCAGGCTCCTGACATACCCATTCATGCTGAGTCTGCACATCTGCAACTTCAGGATGTGCTGGGGTTGGAGACTACTGCACTCCACCAATCTAAGTGAGGATCAGATCCACCGAGTAGTATGTCTGGAAAACACAGCTGGCATCTGAGGACATGCACCACCTCTTCATCTGCTCACAGCCATAATTTCAGTATTGTCACTCTGATCCTGCAATATGAGAAACATGGCTATTAGGTGGCCCAGAGGAGGGTTTCCAGCCTTGGGGGCTAAGCAAGAAGCCACTCCATGTTCCTACAGTGGTTAGAAGAGCACAGGCTTCTTTGGTCATTTGAGCTACAGGTCTGAGTGCACATTCAGGCGCCCAGGGGCAGCTTTGAACACGCCAGTCTAATGACAGCTTGTTACCAGTTTTGTTTTTGTTTTTGTTTTTCATTTGTCTAAAGGTTGACTAGTAAGCTAGGAACTGGGCATTTGGTACAGTGGAACCTGATGCTCTTTCCTTATCACATCCGGCTTCCTTTTCTTGTGTAGCAACTCCCTCCTAGCTCAGCTACTCTGGTTTTCCTATTGATAACCACCTTTGTGCACTCTTGAGCATAGACACACACACACACACACACACACACACACACACACACCACACTCACATGTGCATACATGTACATGTAAAAGGTCAGAGGTAAACATCAAGTGTCTTCCTCAGTTGCTCTCCATCTTATTTTTTGAGGCTGGAAGAGTCTATCACTGGAAGCTTGAGCTCACTGATTCAGCTAGCCTGGTTGGCTAGCAGGTCTAGGGATCTGTCTGTCTCTACTTCTCCAGCCCTGGGATTACAAATGTGCATCATCAGACTGGTTTTTCTACATGGTTTCAATGAATCAGAACTCAGGTGCTTATGCTTAGAAGACAAGCACTTTCACTTTCCCGACAGAGCCACATCCATGCCCTCACATTTTTTTTTTTAAAACGGGTAGGTCCTGAGCTAGGCATCTTTTGGGCAGGATCTCAACAAATAGTGACAACAAATCTAATGAGATCAGTATTATTTTCACTTAGCAGGTGGGGAAGCAGCTCAGAGAGGCTCTCTGTGTATGTATGTGTATACTTAGAGTTGTATCAGCAGGAAGCGATGGTGCCAAGATCCACTGCCAGGTGGTCTGTCCCCAGTGCCTGGGAGAGCAGCCCTCGGCTCTGCTGCACCGCATCTTTCCCACTCCGGCTCCTATCCCACTGTCAGGACTATGCACTTCAAGGTTGATGGGAGTGCATGTGAGCTGTGCATGTGTCCAGGGCAGGCCACACCAAGTTGGTGGGTCCCTCATCTGCATTAGGCTTCCTGTGGCTGTGCTGACTGCAGCTCCATTATGATTCTTAATTATGAAGTAACGCGGTTCCTGCACAGAAAGAGGAAGGTGGCATTGCCAGCATCCAGATGGCCCCTGGCAGGTGTGGGCTTCATCTGGTCTTTATGTAAGAGTTGCCCCGATTCCCAGCTTGCCTTTGGGGCAGACATTTGAACACTTGTTTTATGTTTATGATACAAGGGGGAAAGAAATTAAGGGCTCCCAATGGAAAGGAGGAAGAGCAAGAGAAGACAGGAGCACCTCCAGGGCCTGTGGAGTTCCATGGGAGAAGGACAGGCTCTGGACTAGTTTCAAGATAAAGAGGAGCAGGTGTTTTCCCAGGGCTTTAGAGGCTGAGGCAGGATTCCATGGCAGTGGGGACCTGGGGAGTCCCCTCTGTGAGATCTGTGAGAATGCAGGGCCTGGTGTGAGTGTGTAGGCTCAAGCTCCATGAGCCTCTGCTCTCAGAGCCCTGTTGTATACATAGGGAAACCAAGGTCTATGGAGGTTTAAAGACTTAGCCAGTACCAGCTGTTCACATATGTTGACCTGGCCTAGAATGGCTTGGAGTGCATTCTACCTGGGGCCTCTCCACATCTGACCCAGCTCCTGAAACATCCTCGATGAGCCAGATGCTGGAGAGACACAGCAATTTAAATACCCCAACCCTCAGCTGCAGCTTCTGAACTCATTGTCTTACTGAGTCCAACATTTGGTTGTTCTAGAACTTTCCCCAGGTTCCTGCTACCTGAATTGGAGAAGGCCTTAATGAGATCTTAGACTCATGACCAAGGCCTGTGACACATAGGGAGTACCAAGTAGGCTCAGAAGTCTTAGGGAGATTATACAAAGAGATAAGAAAGAAAAAGAAGTAAGGGAAGACTGAGTTCTAGTCCCATCTTTGCCCTGTTTGTGGATGTGACCGTAGTTAAGCAGGGCCTTGCCAGGCCTTAATTTTCCCATCTGTGAGGAGATCTGTTCTGTGGCTTTGCAAATTTTCTTATCCTCTTGCCTCAGTCTCCCAAGCATTAGGGTCTCAGGCATACAACCCCACACCTGCCAAAAGCCTAGGTCTCTGCTCCTGGGGAGTGCCAGGTCCTCCACCTCCGGTCATTACTTTCTGACCTACTCCAGTGTTGTTTGTGTTTCTGTGACTGGTAATTGAATGACTCTGTACGGAAAGAGAAGATACCTCCCACAGGATAAAGTGGCCCTATTCCTTGTTAGAGAGGCAAATTGTGGCTAGGCCCATGCCCAGGTTGAAGCATATGGGCCATGTGGGCTGTGGTTACTGATTTCCACAAATTCATTCATCCCCTCATTCATCTACTTTTTATTAACTGTTCAACTGTCTTCTCATTCTCTCTCCAAGGTCATTCACCCAGGTGCTCACCCACCAAGCTGGAGGCAGGTGCTAAGATACTGGGTAGGTGCTATGAGACTGGAGAGGAGCAGGGAGCAGGCCTTGAGCTCCTCTGAGATGGCACAGACCTCATGCAGCCCCTCACCTCTGATGCTGTGCAGGCCTAATGGATTCATTTCACCCCAGTGAGCAATATATTTGTGGACTGGTCTTATCACACTATTGCAGAGATGTGTCACTTCCAGGGGCAGGTTGGAGGCCACCAGCTTTTAAGGGACTGTCCCCAACCCCTGCCAGTTGTTCCTGTGATGTGGGAGGCCAGCTCCCACCTTTTCAAGGGTTCTTATGAGGAGGAAAAAGGGATAAGAAAATATTAGAAAGAAAAGATAGCAAAGAGGAGAAAGACAGAAACACAGGATAGATTCGGGAGGACCTGGGTCAATACCCAATGACCTTTTCCATTTATTCAAAAGACAATTTTATAACAATGCCAAGGGGTGTGGCAAAAGACCTCCCCCTTGCTAGATCAAACCACACCACACACTCAAGTGTAGACCCTTCCAAATACCTGGTAACCATACCCATGGTCAAAACATCCCCTTATGCAGCCCTGCTGGGTAAAACAAGCTCAGATCCTGGGACCTTGAGTAATTTCTCACTAGGAAACCTCTGTGGGTCTCTACACTGTGACAAACAGGGTGCCTCCTGTTGCCCCCATCACATATCCCCACCCTCTGCATGGGGCTGCTCTCTTGCTGTGCCATGGAAGGTGGTGAGAATCAACACAAGAATCACCCCAGGCTCTTGTAGCCTTGAGCAGGTCTCACATCTCTACTCAGAATACATGCTAAGAATATTCTAGAAGGCAAACAGACCCCCCCACAGGCCTTATGTAACTTCTTGAGAGTCCAGCCAGGACGCTTGCTGAGTGTGTATGGCCAAAGAAGATTACAGGGCTCATTAGGGTCCTGCAGCAGTCCAAGAGGCTGAGGACACCCCAGATTCTTCTAAGGCAGAGCTGACACAAAACATTAGCAACTTGGTGCCAAAAATAAGGTTGGTGCTGGGAGAGCACTACAGAGCAACATGTGGCAGCTTCTAGGACCCACCCAGAGGCACTCAGCTCCATCACTCTCCCTACAGGTGAAACTGTGCTATGGTTGGGTGAACTTGTCCCTGTTACAGATACTGTGGTGCCAGTAGAAGCCCAGACAGATGACTATTAGTCAGTTTTACTCTAACGAAGTGCCTGAGGCCATGAACTTATGAAAGGAGAAGGTTTATTTAGCTCAGAGTTTTGGAGGGTATAGTCCAAGACTGGTGACTTGGTGGCTTGAGTTCTCCAGCAAAGGCGGGGTACAGTGGCAAGAATGCCCAGCAGAGCAAAACACCTACAATACAAACCAGGAAGTACAGAAAGAGTTCCAGCCATGAATATGGTCCCATTCAGGACCACACTGACAATAATCTAAGGACATCCTGTAATGTCCCACCTCCCACAGCCATACCACATCCTGGGTAGTGCTACCCTGGGAACCAAGCCTTCAACACATAGGCCTCTGGGGAATTTCAATGCCCAAGCCACAGCACAAGCCACTCCCTTGACTTGGCAGCTTCAAACACCAATGTTTTCTGAGTTTCTTCCATTTTGTGGTGGACAAGGTAAGCTACTGCTGTACACCATCATGGCTGAGCATACATGTAACTGTGTTCAGCTGCCGGCTGGAAGGTTTGGGAAGGTCTTCTCCATGAGTCATTTCTCATGATGTGGTCTTTCCTTCCAGTAGGACAGGCTTTGCTTGTATTCGCCATGGTGGCTAGATTCAAGGATCCCAGGTCTCTCAACCTCAGCCTTGTTCCTCCTATGTCTACTGGTCAGTGCAAGGCCAGCAGCCTCCAGGGCTCCAGGCAGAGGAAATCAGCTTCAGCTCTCTACCAGAGGAGCCACCGGTGGCCATATATACAGATAACTTTCCATAGGAAGTGATGGGGTTTGGGGACTGAGGTGGGAACAGAGTTGTGGATTGCCCCAAAGCCAAGTGGGCTCAGCCCCAGAGCAGCATGCTTAGTCAGTGTGGTCTGCCCTGCTTCTACGTGGGGCTCCGCAGGGCTCCATTGCCTCCACCTGACTTCTCCAGCACAGCCTTACTGTTCTCCTTGCAACCCCACAGCAGGAGACCACTAATAGAGAAGAAATCACACCAAGACTGCAATCATCAGCTCCCCTGAACATTGGTTCTATTTTTGGTGGATATGAGGTCTCTGGCCTTGGTACCTGCTCTGCAGCCAGCACCTGGGGTAGAGAAACCTCTGTATGCTGTACACCACAGGGAGCCTGGTGCCAATGAGAAAGGAATGGCCTCCTGAAAGGTAGCGAGGCTTTGTCTAGGTTTGGCTAGGTTTCAGCCCTAGGATCAGAGAAAGGTTACTTGCATTGAGCATTTACTGTATTCTGAGTTCTGTGCACTGGGCACATCTGCCCTTACTTTCCTTGGAGCCTTATCTTCTAGTCTCTGTTTCCCAGTCAACATGGAAGAGTTTTGCTTTTACAAACAGGCCACTCTTTCTTTCCCAACTTTGCATGTTCTGTCCTCTGTCTCTAGTCTTGTGAACCCCAAGGTCTTTCTGGCCTCTCTTAGATCCCAGATGGTGGATCCTAGAGTTGGAATACACCTCTTGAGCTACTGTTTGGTTGCTAGCCCAGCAGTCTTTGCTTGTTACAGACTGAATGATGGAATGAATGAGTGATTCCCATTCCAGCCCATTGGACAGATGAAATCATTGAGGCTTACAGAGAACTAGCTTACCTATGGCAAGGCAGGGTGAAAGGCAGAGGCTGGATTTGAACCTAGAGATGTTTGATGGTCTAGTTTGTACCTTTCCTGACTCTCAAGGGTAAAAGCAAGGGCTGGAAATAGTGATGGGGGGGCCCAAGGCTTCTTTGTGTGCCATTACTCATGGGCAATGATATTAGAAGTGGGGTGAGCCTGGGGCTGGCCACTGAGGCACCCAGTGACTGAGATGTCCCATTGTCTCTGGAACTGAGGGCTTATGGACACTTGGTCTGCAAACAAGAGGGGCATGTCAACAGCCCACCTGGCTAGCACAGTTTGCAGGGATAGACTAGTTTTCAGGTCATAAAAACTATCTGGTTACAGGAGTCTGGGAAAGACTCCGAGGCAGAACCAGTGTATGTGGCCCCCAAGAGCCACATGGACACCAGCACCTGTGATAGAGTGCTCGTTTGGAGTCTGAGAGAGACACTGAGACTCATTTCTACCAGATATTGCTGAGGGACCTCAGGCTGCTTACTTTACCTCTTAGAGCTTCAGTCTCTTTGGATGAAAAATTGAGATTATCAGACTCTCCTCATGAGTGAGTTAATGTGCACACTGTGTTTAGAACAAAGGCTCTCTTAGCTTTGTGTTCAGCACAACGGAAGAAATCAAGAAATATCAAGCTAGAAGCTTCATGTTCTTCACTGCTATCAAGTCACACTTGCCTCAGCTTTAATCTGCTTGTTTCCCTGGGCTTTGAGGAGGAAGGAGACACACAGAATGCCCTTCCTAAAGGGCAAGGATTAAGCAAGTCATGTTTCATTTGTTTCTCCATCTGGACCATTCCAGGTCAAGTTCTGGGAGCCTGAAAAATGCCAAGGTGAGAATGATGGTAGTGGAGATGATGGAGGTGATAAAGGTGATGGTGGTAGTGGAGATGAAGGAAGTTATGGAAGGTGGAGGGGATGGTGGCAATGGTAAAGGTGATGGTAGTGTTGATGGTGAAGATGAAGAAGGAGATGATGATGGGGAGATGATGAGAAAGGTGGTGATGGTGGTGATGATGATGATGGAGGTGCTGATGGAGGAGATGATGATAAAGGAGAAGAAGGTAATGGTGATAGAGATGACGATAAAGAATAAGATGTAGATAATGGAGGTGATGATGGAGAAGATGGAGATGGTAAAGATTATAAAGATACTGATGAAGGAGAACATAGTGATGGTTATAGAGATGCTGATGGAGAAGAAAATGGAGGTGATGAAGGTGATAGAGATGATGAAGGTATTGATGGAGGAAGAGATAATGTAGATGATAAGGTGATGATTATGCAGATGGGGATGGAGGAGAGGATAGAGGTGATGGAGGTGAAGATGATAGAGAGGATGATCTTGTGAGGATGATGATGTGGGTGGATGGATGAAAGGAAGGGAGAATGAGAGGCCTCTTAGATCATGTTCAGACAGATCTTAGCTGTGAACAGTGTCATAAAAAAGATCCAGTAACTAGTTCAAAGACCTGGACATGTTTTTGGTACAGGCTTGGTCTCTTGTTAGTCAGGTCACTTTAGGAACTGTTTACACATCCCTGAGCATCTGTTCTGTCAAACCCTAACAAACCCTGCCCAGACAGCTACATGGAGTTTCCCCAGGGGTCCTGTGTAGGTCTCTTTACAGCAGCTGCTTTTGGAGCTCAGCAAAGCAGATAGTTCAGTGCAGGCTGTCAGTTCCTTGCCCAGGTGTCCTAGGGCAAAGGGCTGTCTCTCAGCCTCAGTTTCCTCCTCTACAAGTGAAGCTAGTAATACCTTTCCCACATAGAGTTGTGGCCTGACTGGAAAAGGTTCATGTAGGGCTGAGATGGCCCCATGGTAATGTGCTGGCTGCACAGGCAGGAGGATCTGAATTTGGTCCCTAGCATCCACACAGAAAGCCAGGCACAGTGGTGTGAGCCTGTAACCCCATCACTAGAAGGTGGAGATGGTTGGATCCTGGGGTTTGCTGGTCAGGCTGTTTAGCCACTTGGTGAGCTCCGGGTTCAATGAAAGACCCAAAGATCTAACTTTTCCATGGTGGTGGTGAATGTGAGACAGTGTAACCATGCACACTTATGCACACTCATGCACACATATGCATATACAACACACACACACATGTGCATACACACACTTATGTAGATACAGGGACCAACCCAGTGTCTGAAAAGAGGAGAGGCTCCATGCACAGTCCTTGTGGTGATTTAAAGTCTCTAGGCCACTCCAGGTCCTCGCGCATCTTGGCCCTTTCTGGTGTCATGATCAAACCTCTCTGCCCCCCAAGTCTGTCCTGTTGCGTGTTGAGGAGAAGATAAGGGTGCAAAGAGTTGCCCTGTATGGTGGTGCAGGTTGCTTACTGCTAGGGACACTCAGTTGAGGAAGCTGGCTTGTGTCCCCCTAAAAGCTTTGAGCCTCAATGTAGTGCTGCCTCTGTCCAAGACAGGACCTTTCTCTGCCTTGCACAGAAGTTACATAGGGGCTGGAAGACACCTATGTAGTGTGTAGTGCAAGTCATTCATGAAGACCAAGATGGGGCCTTGGTGCCTGTGGTCCAACATGCCTGCCGGATGGAGGGGGAAGCTTACAGCTGTCCTCTTACTCATGCTTACAAATAACATGTACTCTCTGCTCTCAAGATGAGGTGTGTGACAGATCATCATCTGTATGTACAGTGACTCCAGACACCAGGCATTCTGACAATAAGCTTAGGGAGGATACTGCACTGTCCCCATGTGTTTCAGGAACAAGTAACAGGAGTTCAGATAGCAAAGGTGTGCCCCAAAGTAAGAGATGCCATAATCAGAGCTTCTCAGCACACAGGGAGGAAACCTTGGCCCCAATCAGCAGCCCTGCATGCGAAGGCCAGGAACCACAAATCAGTAGCCCAGGCAACAAGCAGCATGTGCTCTGGGAAATGAAGACCAGAGAGGTTAAGTAGCTGACTCAAGGGGTACACAGCAACACTGTCTTGCTGGGCTTCTGATAAGTTGGAGTTTGTAGGGACCACGAGGCTCATGGGGGCTAAGATGTTTCCTGAAATGAGAGCCAAGAGAGTGTATACATGAATATATATCAATTTATTAATGGGTGCTATGAAAAAACAGACTGACAGATACAGGATAAGGTAGATCCAGTTGCAGAGTGTTGTTATTTTAAAAAATAATAAGTGGTGCTGTTACCGGGTGAAAAGGTCATAAGACACTACAAAACCCAGTATCAGAGTTTTATTAGGAGGAAGCAGAGGGCGGACAAAAGAACCAGGCCTGGGGAAGAAGCATGTGCATAGAGAGAGGGGAGAGAGAGACAGAGACAGAGAGACAGAGAGAGAGAGAGAGAGGAGAGAGGAGAGAGCAAAAGAGAGAAGGGAGGAGTCTGTGTCCGGCTTTTTAAAAGATTGCCCTGCATATGCACAAGTGGGCTTATGGAGCTACACCATGAGAGCTACACCACGCATATGCTGATTGCATGACCATGCTGTGTGCATTTGCGAGATCATGCAGCGCACTGATGACATAGGACGTTAAGACCCCTTGTTTAGCTACTGAACTGCTCATGTGCGGTCATGCAGCTGAAGTGGCAGAATCCTAACACAGAGTCCTTCCATTTTCCCCAGGGGTGAATGGGAACAGCTGTCCAGTCTCCGACCACATTGAGAAAGAGAGAGAGAGAGAGAGAGAATGCACCCTATCCTCAGTTTTAAGCAGTCGCATACCCAGAAAAAATCATGCCTCTATCGGGCTAGGTACCCCAAGGTCATTGGTGGAGAGAATTCCCACAACAGTTTCCTATGCAGTCAGTTGGAATAGAGGGGAGGGCACATGGTTTGCCTGCTGATCCCTGGTGCAGGGCACTCCTGTATTGTTTGTACCCTGGGAATGTGCGAAGGATCTATGAGGCCAAGCACAGCCCGTCCACCAACCAGCTGCTCTCTGCCCTGACAGCATCTCACCCAGTGCTCTGGTCACCAATCCATCTACTTTTGCCCAAGTTCAAAACTGATCCATGTGCCTAGCCATGGCTGTCCAGCAGGAATACTCTGCATTCAGTAGGAAGTAGCATTGTGCTGGGAGCCATCCCTGCCTTCTGAGGCTAGGTCTTATCGGCATGTGATTAACTCAGTCTTTGCAGAACAGGAAGGCTGGGCCAGGTGACTTCTAAGACACTGCAGTTCTGCCTGATCAGAGGTTCTCAGGATGGGGCATATCCAAGACCCCAGGATGGCAGGAACCTCACACTGGGCAGGTGGGTGGGGCTGGATTCTGCATCTCCAGCAAGCCCCAGCTGGTCCTTGAGAAAGGCTGCTCCAACAAGCCTGGCTGTGCTGGTTGTGTGCTGGGATCACTGGGGTTTCTGCCCAGTGCTGGAGTATTTAAATTAGCTGTGGAGCTGGCACCTAGCTCTGCTTCATTTTTAAGTACCCAGGGTTAGGAACCAGTGTTCTAGAAAACCAGCCAAGGCCCGTGTGTGTGAGTGCACATTTGGTCAATGACTTGTTTCTCTTGGGGACATTTATCTTGGCTCCCAGGTAGAACAGCTTCCCCCAGTTTCCCTTTCTGTAAGGACGTTGGGAGGACACAATGGAACTGCCTCTCTGTGTTCTCCTCCCTTTGTCTCCAAGGAGAACATATGTGTTCAGTTTGAGTACAATTCAATAAGCATTAAAAAAACAAAAACGAAAACCAAAAAACCCATGATGGTGCCAGGCATGGTGATGCATTCCTTTAATCCAAGTACTCAGGAGACAGAGACAGGAGGCTCTCTGTGAGACTGAGCCCAGCCTGATCTACAGAGTGAGTTCTAGGACAACTAGGGTTTCACGGAGAAACCTTGACTTGAAAACAAAAACAAACAAACAAAACAAATCAACCAACCAAACAACAAAAGACCCATGATAACAAGATGAATTAGTGATCCATCCTCACTCCAAGGTGCTCACATGCATACAGTGTGTGTGTGTGTGTGTGTGTGTGTGTGTGTGTGTGTGTGTGTGTGTGTGTGTTTATGTGAGTGGGGGATGAGGCATGTGTCCAAAATGTGTGGTAAGATGAGACAAGGTCTCTAAGGAAGTCATCTTGGTTCAGTCCACTCTACGGTTTATTTTAATCCAATCCTATGAGGTCACTACTATTCTAATAGCGACTCCATGGACAAAGAAGTGAGATTTAAAGAACCAGGCTTCACCAAGTGTGGTGGTGCACACCTTTAGTCCCAACACTTATGAGGCAGAGGCAGGTGGATCTCTGTGAGTTCTAGGCTAGCTAGGACTTCATAGAGAGACTTTGTCTCCAAAAAACCAAAGGTCTTTCCCTGAAGAAAAGAATCAGGCATTGATGGGGGTGAGGCTAAGAGGACCAGCAGGTTCACACCATCAGCAATACCAGGAGAAAGCTTCATGGGAGAAACAGTTCAGAAGTTTGTTTTGAAGGATGTGTAGAGTTCAACCTTGAAAAAGTGTTGCTAGAGGTGGTGGGGACCCTCATCCACAAAGCTTGGAGTCCTTAGGAACCTGGAAGTGATGTGATTTGCTTTGTGAACCAGGCTGAGAGACTTAGATTTTATATCTCAGGTAATGGGAGCTCTTGAAAATCCTTCAGCAAGGGTGGCATTTTAAGAAAAGGCTTTAGCACTGCCCACAGAATCAACTAAGGGCTCATAGGGGCCCACAGAGACTGAAGTGGCAATCATGGAGCCTGCATGGGTCTGTGCTAGGTCCTACATGCAGTGGATGTTTAGCTTGGGGTGTTTGTGGGACTCCTAACAGTGGGAGTGGAGGTGTCTTTGACTCTTTTGCCGGCTCTTGGGATCCTTTTCCTGCTACTAGGTTGCCTCGCCCAGCCTTGATGTGAGGGTTTCTGCCTGGTCTTATCGAGTCTTGTTAAATGCACGTTTGGTTGATATGCCTGGGAGGCCTGTTCTTTTCTGAAAGGAAACAGAGGAGCAGTGGATTTGGGGGAGAGGGAAGATGTGTGTGGGGAGCATGGAGGAATGGAGGGAGGGAGGCTGTGGCTAGAATGTATTGTATGAGAGAAGAATAAATAAATAAATTTTAAAAATGTTATGTGTTCAAAAAAAAAGAAAGAAAAGGTTTTAGAGATCATGGTTATGGGAAAGAGGGAGCTGCAGGGGATATAATGGGAGGGAGGAAGCTTCAGCAAGTGGTCCATCTGGAGATACCTGTGTGTAGGGAAGGATAAGAAATTGGGCACATGTGGGTGGGGTTCCATGGTTACATGAAGTGTCCCTGGATATGGAACACTTCTGTGTACCTGTCTGTTGATTGAGCTATTTTTTTTTTTTTAAATCAGGCTGAAATAGGGCCAGGTGGGTCCACAGGGCTAGCCAGCAACATGTGCACTGCTAGCACATTTGGATCTGGTCAGTGGTCATGGAGGACTTGGCTGAAAGCCCAAGTATTGGGTTCCTGTGCCAGCTTTGAGCTGGCCACTTGCCACACTCCCAGGATGAGGGTGGAGAGCTGGCCTGGTGGCCTGAGTACTCCTGGCTCCAGCCTTCCAGCTGAAGCATGTCACTCTGCCTGCCTCCCACTGCCAAGCTGATAGGCTCTGTGCGTCAAGGCCGGTGCAAACCCTCCAGGCTGAAGCCAGTTCCTAGAAGTCAAGTCTGGTTTGGGAAAGGGCACAGGGCTAGGATCTTGCCACTTGCCTGTGACTGGTGACCTTGGGCATGTTCCTTAGCCACTCTGAAGCCTAGACTGGGACCTTAAACGCAGCCCAAATGGGCTGACCATCCACCTCTCCCAGCCCTCCTCTCCCCAGAACCTGTTGCATTTTCCCTCACACAGTATCCCTGGGGAACGTCAAGATGGTTTAAGGTTGGATGGAACAAGCCATTTCCTATGTTTTAAAGTCCAAGGCCAGGTTAACAGTTTTTATCACTCTATGGACTTGGCAGTATTGATGCCCATTTTAAAAATGGCACATGCATGGCCAGAGTCTTCCATGACTGGTCCAGGATGGAACATTTGGATGGTGAGAGCTAGGACTGGAGCAGAGATCTCTTACCCAGTCCCTCTGCCTAGCATACAAACAGTCCCTGAAGGAGGCTGTACCACAATGGAGCCACCCCCAGACCCAGGCCCTGGAATCAAAGGGTAGACAGTACCCACCCGGTCCACACATAGAAGTCAGCAGAAGAAAGTGCTTCGGCCTAATGAACTTCCATCTCTTCCAGGCCTCACCCGCCTCCCTGCATGCAGGCAGACTCCAGCTGGAGTTTAGAAGCCTTGCTTTGTTTTCCAGCTTGTTTTATACTAACCTTCTATTTATGGCCTGGGACACGGGCTTCCCATGTAAGGCAATGACATTAATGAGACTCTGAAAAATGTGTTGGGGGTAGCGGGTCTTGGAGTAAAGAAAACATTAAGAAGTATGTGATCTGTGGAAACAAGAACGCCTGGTGTCTGGCCTGGTTCAAAGCACTCCCTAGCATTGCATGCCCTGGCTCTGTCCCGGATAGGCAGGGCCAGTGTCCCACGACACCGGAGGCCAGGGGAGGTCTCCCTGGACAGTGTCCTCTGAGCTGCATCCATTGGGCAAGGTGAGTCAGGGCCCCTCGTGGCTGCACGTGTGCCACCCATGTGCTCCTCAGGCCAAGAGCCCGCAAAGGAAGCGGCGGCCTGGCTTGGGCTCCCGGCGAACCTAGGTGGGCATCTGAGGGTGTATGGGGGTGGTTCACCGAGGGCAAGGCTGGGGGGTCAGGGACGGGTTCCCACGGCCTGGTCTGGCGTGCGGACGAGTGCGTGCGCAGTGTCAGCCTCCTAGGCCCGTGCCGTGCGGCCTTCCGGTCACGGTGCGTGCAGCCGAAGCCTCGGGACATCCCCCCACAGCCCCAGCCCCACGCGCCGGGGCACGCGTAGCTCTAGATTGCCGCGGCCCAGAGACCAGGGCGGAGTGGGGGCGGAGCCTGGCCTCGGGACCATCCGCTGATTGGCCACTTGTGGCGGGGGCGGGGTGCAGGAGGCCAGACGCCAGCGCTGGGCAGGTGGGCTCAGGACGCATCGCGCTAGAGGGCCCAAGGCAGGCGCAGGAGGTACCATCCGGAGCCAGAGCTTGGGCCACTAAGGGAGGACCCGGAGACTTCGCCCCGACGCGAACAGCCGCGTTCGCCTGCGGGAGAGGGCGAGGGAGGAGCCAGCCCTAAGAAACTTCTCCTCCCTCCGGGAGAGGAGGTGCAGTGTCGAACCGTGCGGGCTTCGGGAGAACTTGGAGCTGCTGAGCCTTAGGGCGGCGTTCAAGGCCCCCTCCTACACGCGCGCTGAGCTGAGCTAGCGGCGCCTGGCGAGGAGCAAGCAGCGGTCCTTTCCACGAGGGTCGAGCTGCAGGACCGCAAGCAGCTCGGAAGGCCACTGCCGGGTGCGCAGCCCCTCTACCCTGCCTACGGCCACCCACTTGAGGGCTGGAGAAGGAGGCAACGTAAGGGACCAGGCGGGTTCTCAGGCTGGTCGTCACCTCCAGAGGACCCTCTAAGTCTGCGGGGTCCGTTCCTTCATTCCCGGAGTCGTCCTCCTCTCACCCGCCCGCCCCCCAGAGCGGAGCTCTAGGCGGGGACACCCCCGCATTGGACGTCCCCAAACCTCCGTGCACCTGGCTGAACCGGAGTCCCCGGTGTCGGGGCAGGGCAGGGCCGCCGGCGGCGAGCCGGAGCCAGCCCAGCGCCCTGGCCCCGCCGAACCCTCGGAGCCCACCCATGGGGCTCCGGCTCCGCGTACCTCCTCGCCCGGCCGTACTCAGCCCAGCTCCGAGCGTTGCGCGCAGGAGGATCCGTACTCAGTGACCCTGGAACCCCCGCAGACGCCGGGAGACTCGGGGGCGGGAGCGGCAGGCGGTTCCCCGCATCTCCAAGAGCTTTCAGGCAGCCCTCCAAGCCGTGCTCGGGGCCCGGCCCGCTGTTCCCAGGTAAGGGAGACACCCCAGTGGAACGGGGGAGCTAGTTAGGTGGAGTGGGGAAACCGGCTGGGCAGAGGAACGCAAGCTGGGTGACGCTGGCTTTTCATGACGAGGGAAACTTAAACTGAACCTACTACGTGTCCCGATGCTTTATCCACGTAGAGAGTTAAGCTCACAAGAGGCCTAGCCTACATCAGGTGGTTTCTAGCCCAGGGAACAGGGTTTATTGAGCTCTTGTGTGCTCCATTTGTTTCTGGGAGCTTTTGTTTAGATCAAGAGCCAGTCCATTTTAAAAGGAGGCAACAGAGACACTCACCTTCCCTAGACTTAACCTCCTTTGCAGGACCACCCTGGAGGAAGAAAGATCAGGACTCAACTGCCTTGAGTCCCCTGAGCTTCGGAGCGTTTCCTTGCAAGATACCCTTGCCATAAGGGCTTCCTGTAGTCGGCCGGCCAGTGTGTGTGGGCCTCTGACAGGTCACAATTTCCTGCCCATCCCTGCAACCGGTCCCACGAGAATGAGGAAGGGACCTTCTGGGAGCTAGGACAGGGTCTGGAGCCATGGCCTGCTTTGGAGTCTCTAATTCAGGTTCCCCCTAAGCCCCAGAGGGACAAGATGGGGTCCCCACAAGTCCTCCATTGGGCTGGGAGCAGCCAGGTGGCCCATGGCTACTCTGAGAGACTGCCCCAAAGAAAAGAGCCTTGTGTTGATTGGAAAGGTTTCTGGGTACCTGACCAGGCTGGGCTTGTTTCTACCTGATGTTTAAGAGGGGTGAGCTGAGTGAGCAGACCAATTCACTCAGAGTTGCTGGGCTGGCACAAAGCAGAACTAGTTAGCCAGAAGCAGATTCCCTCTGCTCCCTGCCCTCCTGAGCTTCCCAGGATGGGAAGGGTGGCTTTGTAAAGCTCCTGGGACTCACCAGAGTGTGGGGGAAGAACCAGGACTACAGTGTGTGTCCCAAGAGGCTGCGGTTGTGCAGCTGGGTGGTGTGGTGAACCTGGTCTGGGGGCATGTGCAGTGGGCTGGTGTGGTGAGCCTGGTCTGGGGGCATGTGCAGTGGGCTGGTGTGGTGAATCTGGTCTGGGGGCATGTGCAGTGGGCTGGTGTGGTGAATCTGGTCTGGGGGCATGTGCAGTGGGGTGGTGTGGTGAACCTGGCTCTGGGGTGCACCCAGGGAACTCATTCAGACTCATCCAGTCGTCCTTACCCATCTGACCTGCCCAGCTTCCATCAAGCCCTGGGTCAGACCTAGGGAAAGTGAATGGCCCACAGTTTGCACTACCTGCCTGCGAGCTGGCTGGCAGGGTATGCAGAGTCCTGGGCAGAGTGCCTATCCCAGCTGCCTGGAGGGAGAGAGGAAAAGGGACTGTAACAGGAGTCACAGGGTCATTCCCTGCCCAGTGCCACCTAGGGCTTCACTGAGTCAGAGCTGTTTGGAGAAGACTCCAGTTTAGGCCGCTAGAGGGGTGGGGGTGGCTCTTTGTAGAGGTGAGAGGTCAGGTTTTACAGCTGAGGAGCCTACTTGTAATCCCAGCCAGGCATCTGCTGTGTGGATTCAGCCTTTCTGAGAACCAGAGTCCCAATCTATCCTCTGGAAGGCTCCTCATTGGAACAAGGCAGCCCCTGCATGACAGATGCCTGTTGGTGGTGGGTGCTGTCCCGGGAGCGGGGGACGACAACTCCACTCCCAGCACCGTGCTTCCATTCAGGTCCCTATCCTTACATACAGTTTCCCACTTCTCTAGGCCGCCAGGATGGGCTGCTGGGAAGGAGGGCCTGCCCCAGGCTATCTGTCCTGCACTTTTGGGGCCACCTCCCATCATACATGTGCTTTTCTGTCCAGGTCACTGTGGGCTGTCGCAGCTGCCCACTGGTGAAATTCTAATCCTAAGGCCCTTATGTCCCCCCTTTAATGCATACCTAAAGCAGACTGTGAGTCTATGTTTGGGGCTGCAGCACTATGCACACAGAAGGTGCTCAATAAATGACCCCTGAATGAGAGAAATTGCAGATGCCTCTACCATCAGGCTCACCCACCCTCTCACTCCCCTCCCCATAACCTCACTCTGGGGTTTGGGATCTATCCATTCCCACTGTGGGGTTAGCCAGGCTAGAAACAGAGCGAGACAGGCAGGCAGCAGGAGAGACTCTGTCCCCAGGGCCTTAGGGCTTCCCTCAGCACCTCCTGTAGGGTGGAGTCAGAGGCCCTGTCACCTGGCTTCCAGGTATCTGGGTGTCTCACATAGCCCCACGTGGCTCAGGCCATGTGAAAAGCCTAGGTCTGTCACAGATAGCCTTGGGTCCTCCTCTGTCTCCACCCCTCTCTGATCCTCTGTCTCTAATTTCTAATGCCCTGCCCTGCCCTCTCCCTGGACGCTTCCTCTTCCAGACTCTCCTGGCTCTCACTTCCTTCACGCCTCCTCTCTCACGCCTTCTTTTCTGACTGCCTGCCACCCTGACCCCTGCTTTCAGTCATTGTGTATTGTGAGGTCTGGATTAGAAGATGGGGCAAGGAGGCCTGGAAGCAGACTGCATCCCTGGTGACTGCTGGCTCCAGCCTTCCGAGCCTTCCCCTCCCATCTACAGAGGGGGGCTCCATCAACAGCCCTCCTCCCTGTAGAAGGACTGGGGTGGGTGCCTCTGGGGACCAAAGCCACACTTGGGGACCTTCAGCAGGACTGGGGGGTGGGATCCTTATTAGCACAGCCAGGGGCCAGGCAGGTAGACTGGGTGAAGGGAGGAGGTCTCCTAGCCACAGTGGGGCTGGGGGACAGGAGTGAGAGGGTGAGTGAGCCTGATGGTAGAGGCATCTGCAATTTCTCTCATTCAAGGGTCATTTATTGAGCACCTTCTGTGTGCATAGTGCTGCAGCCCCAAAGCATAGACTCACAGTCTGCTTTAGGTATGCATTAAAGGGGGGACATAAGGGCCTTAGGATTAGAATTTCACCAGTGGGCAGCTGCCACAACCCCCAGTGACCTGGACAGAAAAGCACATGTATGATGGGAGGTGGCCCCAAAAGTGCAGGACAGATAGCCTGGGGCAGGCCCTCCTTCCCAGCACCTTGGCTTCTCTGTGCTTCAGTGTCATCATCATCTACCTTCTCAGTCACAGAGGATTGGAGCAGATGTGTGCCTGGCACTCACAGCACTGTGACATATATCAACTGCAGAGCAAATGTCATTGGTATTATTATGGCACGTGCCTTGGCTTGGCCCAGGAGTGATGATTCCAGGGCTAGGCCTGGGTCCACATTGTGCTGAGCTGGCCAATTGTGCGTGTGTCTGCCATTCATTCTTGGAGGTCATGTTGCAGGCTGTGAGCTGGGAGAATTTACACCATGGAAATTGATGAATGATACTAAACAAGCTTTTTTGTTTGTTTGTTGTTTTTATTTTTGTTTTAGGAGACAGGCTTTCTTCGTGTAGCCCTCGCTGTCTTGGAACTAGCTCTGTAGACCAGACCAGGGTGGCCTGGAACTCACAGAGATCCACCTCCAAGCAGGGCTTTTAGGAAAATGGAGGACCTCAGGCAGGCAGGCAGGCATGAGCAGAGTGGGTGCATGCCTGGAGACTTGCACCCAGGAGGATATCACTTAGCCCTGGTGGCCATCTCAGACCATGGCCCCATGATAGTCTCATCATGATGAGGCTGTGGCCAGAGCTTCAGTGTGTGCCTCGCCTCTGTGCAGCAGAGCTTGCTCGGAACAGATGTATTTCAAGAAGACGCCCCTTGTGTGAGGATTCAGCCCCTCCTGGCTTACTCAAGCTGTGTTTTGTGCAATGCTCAGCCTACACAACCTGTGGTGGCCAGCCAGGAGGACAGTGTTTCTCTGCAGGCCTGTGTCGATGCGCAGTTCTGGGGTTAGCAAGCTGTCCTTTGTACGTGTGAGGTGCGAGGGGAGGACCAAAGCCTTTAGAGAGGTTTTGGGATGGACTCTGCGACTAGAGGAGAAGAGTGTTCTGGGGAGAAGTTGATGGTAGCAAAGGTGTGGAGGCATAGCTCAGTCTAACCTGGGCCTGGGAGACCCTAGGGTGCTGAGCCGACAGAAGAAGGGGTGCTGAGAACGGCCCCTCGGAAACTCTGCTGGAGCAGGAGAAGTATGTGTAGGTCCACTGAGATCACAAGCCCGAGTCTTTTTAAAACCGTTTCCATGAGACTAAGAAGCTCCCGTAGAAAGTTTTGGGTTTTCTCCCGAATCTCAGTCCCTGGAGTCATGAGGCTTGAGTCCCCTTCCCCCCATTCAAGCTCAGGTTGCTCAGAGGCAAAAGTTATTGAAGCCAGTGGTGGGCCGTATGTGAGAAGGAGCGACATTGATGCAAATCTTGGGTCCAGGGTGGCCTGCACTTTCCTCCTTGTTAGAGCTGCAGAGCCATCCTCACCCTCTGTTTAAGAAATGTAGGCTGTCAGCTGAGCCACGTAGAGGAGACACTGGATCCAGGCGGTTGTGGAGTACGGAGCGGGTGCTGTAAGAGAAGGCTGCCTCCTAGTGGTAGTTGCTGCTTTGGGACTGGGCTGTGTGGAGCCCTGTGCCACAGTTGAGTTGTGTGGGGAGAGTGAGGCTTAGAGGTGAAGCTTCCTGCCCAGTGAGCAGCAAAGCTGTGGTCCTGTGCTCAAACATGTGAGGATGGATAAGTGAGCAAGTTGAGGAGTAAAAAGATCAGAGGTTGTGGATGAATGAACGAGGGAGTGGCTCCAACCCTGAGGTCCCTCAGGAACCCTGGCCAATGGCTTCTATTTTACACTATAGAGCAGTGACGTAGGGGCCACAGAGGGGAGGCCGAGAGCCCCCTGACACCCGCCTCCTCGCTTCTGCCGCAGCCCCGAGCCATGATGAAGACCTTGTCCAGTGGGAACTGCACGCTCAGTGTGCCTGCCAAGAACTCCTACCGAATGGTGGTGTTGGGCGCCTCGCGCGTGGGCAAGAGCTCCATTGTTTCCCGATTTCTCAATGGCCGCTTCGAGGACCAGTACACGCCCACCATCGAGGATTTTCATCGAAAGGTGTACAACATCCACGGGGACATGTACCAACTGGACATCCTGGACACCTCTGGCAACCACCCATTCCCTGCCATGCGCAGGCTGTCCATCCTCACGGGTAAGGCGATTGAGGGGACAGGACAGCTGGTCTGCACTTCTGTTTAGGGAAGTTGCTTCTTGCCAGGTGGTGGGGCCCACAGCACCATCTGCCTATGGCTGCCCTGCCACTTCAGATCAAGACCCTTAGTGACTGATACTCTTTAACAGCCATGGGCCTGGCCCTTGCTTAGAGCTTGGCATGTGTTTACCCTTCACAGCTAGCCCACGGGACAAGTGTTTGCTGTCATTTTACAAGGGGGAAACTGAGGCAGAGAGGTTAAGTGCCTTCGCCCAGGTGGAGGCACAGCTCATGACTGCTGTTGAGGGACCTGCCCTGTGGCCTATCTGCCCTGCTGGGAGCAGCATCTGGAGCAGGGCAGGAGCGAGGGTCACCAGGGGCTTTCTGGGCTGTCGTGGTTGTTCCTTGAAGCCAGCCTTCAGTTGATCCATGTCTCTAGTGTGACCACTGTGGGCTCCCGCCATGCCTTGAGCTGCATCCCTGGACAGAGACAGGAGCAGGGAGCACCAGGAAAACAACCCTCAAGGATTGGGGCTATAACTCAGGAAAGTTGCTGTTTAAGAACAAGGACCAGCATTTGATCCCCAGCACCCACACCAAAACTGGGTATGGTGGTGAGCACCTGCTGTTCCAGCACTGGGGAGGCAGAGACCGCGGGATCCATGGGCCTTGCTGGCCAGCCAGCCTAGCCTGATCACCAATCCTAGATCAGTGAAAGACTCTCAAAAAATAAGGTGGATGGTGCCACAGGAACAGCACACAATGCTCGTCGACACATGTGCACACAGATACAAATACAAAAGTGACAATTTATAAAACATTCCCATTGAGAGCCCCATATACTGCCCCCTTTCTTCCCACTTGGGCTATTTTAGATCCCTGTGCTAGGCTGCCTTCTGGCCATGGAACTCCCTCTTCAGGTCACCTTTTCTGTCCCAGACTGCTCATGGGGCCCCCTCCATCCCAGATTTTGAGAGGGAGCATCTTGCTTAAGGAACCCAAGGTGGGCCTGGGTTCAAATCCTGAGCCTGCCTCTGTAGCATAGTGGTGTCATTGTCAGGGTCTTTGTGACCTAGCTCCACATGTAGCTTTGAAGACAGGAGGGTGTAGGGCAGGTCCTTGCAAAAGGTGAGTGTTGTGTGGGAGAGCTCTTCCTATGTGGGAGGGGATTGGATGCCTCCCCTGGTAGAAATGTGCATACGTCAATGCTAATTTTCAATTACACAAGAGGTACAAAGGCAAGCTTTCCATCAGATAATGCGTATTAGGCACACGTCCCCCATCCCAGCCTCTGACTTACAGGTGGCCACATAAACCGTTGCCAGCACCAGTGCACTGGCACTCGTTCTGTACCCTCTGAAGGCATGCGCTTTCGTCTGTTTCCTGTGTACTGCATTCCAAGCACGTCTGTCTGTTGCTTTGCTTGCTCACCAGCCCAGGCAAGGCCTCATTTTCCAGCCTGGTTCTGGGTACAAGAGATGCTCAGGGCTGCCCATTCCCACCAGCTTTTCTGCAGCTGCTGGCCTGCTGGCCGGGCCGGGCTCCAATGCCCGGCATTTGCAGTCTCAAATTTGGACACTTGGAGGATGAGGCTTGGCAGCAGGAGCCAGAGCAGCTGGCAGTCGAGGCCCCATGTCATTCTTCACCCCAGCCCTTTGCTCACCTCCCTAGAGACCAGTGTATGCAGGCCCAGGGGCAGGTGGGTGGGCTAGAGTAGGATGCTGTGCTTCTGAGCCCTACCTACTAGCTCATGCTGGGTGTGTGTTGTCACTGAAGGAGACCAAAATGTGCTTGTAGAGGCCAGAGAGGAGGCAACACTCACAAGCTATGATGCTCTGCTGGACCCAATGGCTGGCCCACTGTCTGCAAATCAGAACCACACTCAGGGCTGAAAGCTGAGGGGAAATGTAAAGATGGAAAGGTCTTGGAGGATGAAATTGTTGCTCTGTGGCGATTGACCTTGAACTGCAGCTGGAGGCTGCTTCACATACCTGTGACCCTTCTGGAGTGTGCCTGAATCGCTGTCAGACTTATGGCCCTGTTAGTGTGTTGCAGTGGATGTAGTGTGGTGGGTAACCATTCCAGCTTTGATCTGGAAGTTCCAACCCCCATTGAGGCTTCGGTAACTGTCACGCCTACAAGGCAGGGCCAAGGGAGGACCCCGAAGACCCGAGATCCGGATGCGCTGGCTCTCTTGGTACCTGGACCCTAGACGCTGGAGGTAGACCAAGCAGAGTTCTCCAGAGAACACTGCCGGACTGCGCTACACCTTTCCCAGACCCTGTAACCTATCCCTTCACTTGTAAGTTACCCCACAAAATTAACCTCCCTTTTAACTACGTGGAGTGGCCTTAATAATTTCACCAATAATGTAGTGTGGGCCACGATCTCTTACTTATTGAATGGTTCACCCTAGAATCAGAGAGTATGTCCTATGTGCCAGGCATGGTTCACCCTAGAATCAGAGAGTATGTCCTATGTGCCAGGCATGGTTCACCCTAGAATCAGAGAGTATGTCCTATGTGCCAGGCATGGTTCACCCTAGAATCAGAGAGTATGTCCTATGTGCCAGGCATGGTTCACCCTAGAATCAGAGAGTATGTCCTATGTGCCAGGCATAGTCCAGGTGAGAGACAAATCAGGTCACAGACTTGGCCCAGCCACATTTGAGTTGTGTGACCTTGGGCAGGTTGTTTGCCTTTTCCGAGCTTTAGTTGGCTCACCCATAACAGAAGAATAATAAAATCTTCCCCATGGAGGTATTATGGAGTGCCAAGGAAACAGCAGGTGTGCACAGTGCTCTACTCCCAGCGGGTGCCTGCTCTCATGAGCAATATTGATGCCTGACATGGCTGAGTGTGTGCCGCCCGCATGCATTAGCTCTAACCACCCTCCTGCAAGGCAGCTTCATTCACATGCTGTGGGAGGGGAAATCCAGGAGCTCGGAGATTAAATGGACCCTTCAAGGTCACACAGTTGCTAAGTTGAGGTAAGATGCAAACCCAGACCCCCTCTCACCAACACCCTCTGCCACACAGAGATACCAGTGCTTGCCGAATTCCTACTGTGGGGCAAGGTACTGGAGCCAGCTCTTGGTGTGGCTGAGTAAGTGCACAGGAGTTCTCTGAGAGTTATTGTGTAACCCCACAGGGATGGCTGGGCCCTCCACAGTCCCGTAAGGAAACAGGAGGAGGACTGACCATATCTGAGTCCAGCTAGGTGTGCTGCACTTTACCTACAAGCCCCTCTGAGCCTTGACTCTCTTCCCAGGCAGATGCCCTGAAGAGCTTCCCAGTCATGGTTTGCAGGGTTCCTAAGTGGCAGCTGATGGGACCATGCTGAGGGGTACCAGGGCAGCCTGTCAGTTGACTGCCTGCCTTGTTCCCTCCACAGGAGATGTCTTCATCCTGGTGTTCAGCCTGGATAGCCGGGAGTCCTTCGATGAGGTCAAGCGCCTCCAGAAGCAGATCCTGGAGGTCAAGTCCTGCCTGAAGAATAAGACCAAGGAGGCAGCAGAGCTGCCCATGGTGATCTGTGGGAACAAGAATGACCACAGTGAGCTATGCCGCCAGGTCACTGCCATGGAGGCCGAGCTGCTGGTGTCTGGGGATGAAAACTGCGCCTACTTCGAGGTGTCGGCCAAGAAGAACACGAACGTGAACGAGATGTTCTATGTGCTGTTCAGCATGGCCAAGCTGCCCCACGAGATGAGCCCCGCACTGCACCATAAGATCTCCGTGCAGTATGGTGACGCCTTCCATCCCCGGCCCTTCTGCATGCGCCGCACCAAGGTCGCAGGTGCCTATGGCATGGTCTCACCCTTTGCCCGCCGCCCCAGTGTCAACAGTGACCTCAAGTACATCAAGGCCAAGGTCCTACGGGAGGGCCAGGCCCGAGAGAGGGACAAATGCAGCATCCAGTGAGAGGCAGGGACATTGGGGAGTGCCTTAAGGGAGGTGGCTGAGGATTCCCACTGCCCACATCCCACGGGGGCCCTAGGCATGTAAGCTGTGCTTGCTCTCCTGATTCCTAGCCACCTCCTGTGAGTCCTTATGTCTGTGGCTCCTTTGTGGTAGGACAGAGACACGTTTGGGGACATGTCAGCACTCAAGCTCAGACAAACTTTCAGTATCATTAGAGTAGAAGGAATGCAGAAGGACCACGAGTCTTGTGTCAACACAAGATGCTCAGTACAAGTCACAAGATGAGAACATCCTAGCCAGATGTCCCAGCCAGATTCCCTGGTGGCCTCTGCTCCCTCTGCGTGGTCTCTATGCTTCTGGAGAAACTGCCCTTCTGGGTCTTCAACTCCTGCCCTCTGGCCCAGCTGTGTACACACCCCTCCAGGTTAGCCGCTGGTCACCCTAACATTGAGCCGAGGGAGAGTGAGAGGGAGAGGGAGAGAGGGAGAGAGAGAGAGTGTGAGCGTGTGTGTGTGTGTGTGTGTGTGTGTGTGTGTGTGTGTGTGTGTGTGTGAGAGAGAGAGAGAGAGAGAGAGAGAGAGAGAGAGATGTCCATGTCCCTCAGACCACTGCCTCCTGGCTCCTCTCCCAGACTCCTCCATATGACATTGCTCTTTGTTTTGAAGTTGTTTCCTGTTCTGTTTGCAGTAGACATGAAGTCCTTGTATGGTAAGAGCCCAGTGACCTGCCTTTGGCTGGGCTCCCCAGTTCACACCCATTGCTTTAGCTGTGGTCCCCTTCCTCCATGCTCCCAGGCAGGCTGTGCAGCTAGATCCTGCCCTGTGTTTAGCGGCTTACAAAAGAGCCCACAGTGCCATGGTCACAGAGGTAAGGGTGTCTCCCCTGCCCTCAGGAGAGGATGACTGAGCCTTGGGGACAGTGACTCTCTAAACCCCTCCACATGCCTAGCTAGATCAGGACAGCTCTGCCTGGATCCAGCTTGCTTCTGCTGCAGTTCCTCAAGCATCTGTTGAACACCCACTGGATACTGGGTTCCTTGTGTGCTAGGCAACAGAGAGTGACGAGTCTGTGTGTCCCCAGCTCTGGCCTCTGCCCACCTGTGGTGCCCCTTCTGCACACACAGCTGTTGGAGGAAGTGGAACAGCCGAGAGCCCAAGCTGAGCCTAGGATAGACTGGCAGGAAGACTTGTGGGTCTTTCCCTAGTGCTCAGGCTATGCTAGGTACTTCTGTCTCCAACATAGGTGTGACAGTGAGGGATGATTGTGACCCTGAAAACCAAAGGCCCTGCTCAGCTCTTAATACACATGTTGTTTTAGAACCGAGGCTGGCCCATTGAGACGGCTCAGTGGGTAAAGGCACCTGCTGCTGAGCCGTTCAACCTGAGTTTGATCCCTGGAATCACATGGTGGAGGGAGAGAACTAACTTCTGTGAGGCATTCTTTGACTTACATGTCCTTCATGGTACCCGCATACACACAAAGTAATGAAGCTAATGGTTACTAAAAACTGTAGGAATCTTCTAGTGCATTCCCTCAAGGCCCAGAAAGCATGAGTGACTAGCCCCAGGTCACATACTGCAAGCTGGGCCAGCCATGGGCCTTCCACGCACACCGTGTTTCACCTCTCTTCCTGGAGCTCCCAGTGGCAGGGATTTGGACCATGTTACACACCCCTCCCCCAGTGATCACAGGTTACCCATGGATGCTGTGTACATCGTCATCCTTAATGCACCTCAATTCCAGCTCTGCACACCAACCCCCAGGCCTGGTCCTGTGTCTTCACGTCAACACCTGCTGCTCAGTACAACTGCCCAGTACCTGCTTCTGTCCTGCAGTAAACACCCCCCTGCCCCCGCCCACCAGCCCCAACCCTGAGAGTATACCAGGTACTTGTCCAGGCAGGTGTATGGCTTAGTCCCACCCGGTCAAGCTTCACTGCTTGGACCTCTGTGTACACTATCAATTAAAGTTGGTTTGTTAGCAACCATGCCCTTGATGTTTGTTTTCTATGTTTCCATGGGAGGGGCTTTTCCCTAGGCCAAGGTCTCCCTGCATACCACACTGTCTTCAAGTTCAAATTTGGAAGAATGAAACCCAATTAAGGAGATTGGTCCTGGACCTGCTATGGTATGTGCTCTGAGTGGTCATTAGCAGTGATGTCTCCAGGGGTTATTGACCAGTGTCTGCAAAAATTGTTGATTATCCAGACTGCCTGAGGAGCCAGGCATTGTGGCATATGCCTATTGTCCTGGCTATTTGAGACTCTGTGGCAGGAGGATTGCTAGACTGACCAGTCTGGCAACGTGAACCTGCTGTTTCTAAATAATGAAAAAGACAGGATTGCTCCAGGTCTCTGCTGGGAGGGACAGAGATGCTGTTTAGCATCTTCCAAGACACAGGACACACTCCATAGGATTGGTGGGCAGTGTCACCCAGAAGGCCAGCGTGGGACAGGGCCAGCACCTGTCAATGTGTGGCTTTCTGAATAGCAAGAACAGTGAGTCTTTGTGAAGTGAGAAGGGATGGGATGTGGTTGGGGACGGCACCTGGAGGCACAGATGCCCGATCCTGAATGACCCCATGAGCGGTGTTTCTGTGCCTGAGTGCCGCTCTCTGGGCAGAGGGAAGGGCAGGTAGGTAGCTGCTGCGCACTCACCTCAAGCACATTCTTGGCCATTTCCATTTTCTGTGGTCTGTATGTTCCGTAATGATTTGGGCCCAGAGCTCAACTGCTTGCCCAGTAGACATGTGAACCAAGTTTCTGGACCATGGTTGCTTGACCCCTGCATGGATGAGGACAGAATTTTGTGTCTGGGAGAATGTTTTTCAGCCTGACAGGTGACTGTGAGCACAGCAGGATGCCAGGGCCTGCAAGTGGAGATCAGAGACTAGGACAAGGACTCAGGCCACAGGGCCAGGAACTCAGTGAGGAGCCACAATCGCTACAGAGACACTTGCAAGCAAAGTAGGTTAGGCTGTGCTGGGGTGTGGGGAGTCTTGCCCACTCGCCTGGATCCAGCTCCTCTAGCCCTTGCCCACACTTCACATGGTTCTGAGTGTGGCACAAGCCCCCTGAGCACTTTCTAGGTCATGTCTTTTGTCGAATGAGACATGGAAGTGACCACCCCCCGGTGCTATAGTCACTGTCTCGGCTATCCCATAGGGATATCCCATAGCTGTGCCTTCAGTGTCCTGTCCCATGTATCCCATTAAAGCTAGCCCATTGCCACCATTGCATATCCTCCATGTGGGACTTTGGGCAAATCCCATCTCCACAAACACCATCTACAAACAGGTGGTGGGCAGGGACCAGCTGGGCCAGATGTGCACAGAACAGCCCTCCAAGCCCTGATTCTGCAAACATTCCCATTGCATAACCAGAACCTGCTAGCTCCATGCCCTGTTTCCCTCCTCCCCTCTTCCTACCCATGCTCCCTCCTCCATCTTCTTTTCACTCCTCCCTGCTCCCACAGTTCTGGCACTAGAATGAGGTTAACAGTGAGAAAGACATCTTCAATCTACAACAGGGTAGAATGAATGGTTAGGAGGCTGCCCCTGCTGGAGAGACTGAGGCTGGCCTGAGAACTTCATGCCAATTAAGTCCCCTGATCTCTAAAATGAATCCTGAGAATTAGGTTTTGGAGAAACCTGTACCCTGAACAGCAAGTACTTGTCTGTTCCACCTCCTTGAACCTGTCATTCAGGAGAAAATCCAGTCTGTGTCATGGCCTGGTGGAGGCTGATGAGAGCCTGCCTGCAGAGGCTGCTGGGAGTTGGGAGGAGAAGGGATTTGACCGTTGCTGAAGACCTACTGTTCACTAAGCACATGCTGACCTCTGACCTGTGTTCTCTCATTGGATCTTCCTGGCAAAGCAACATAGAAGGACTGGATCCCTTTCTAATAGTTGAACAGAGAGGTAGGGTTGCTTGCTTGATGTTATACAGCAAGTAAGCAGGAAAACTGGGTTCATATAATCTGATTTCAGAGCATTTTGTTCTTCAGGGGTTTTGTAACTGAATGGCTGACGGTCTGCTGTCTGGAGAAGGGTTGGCAGGTGGCAGCAGAGAGGTGATGCACCTAGTAAGGTAGTGCCGAGGCTCCTTCCATTTCTAGGCTCTCCATGTCCAGGACCTTGTCACTATTTGTGATGCAGAAACCACATTCAGGTTCTATTGGGGCATCAGGAAAGAGAACACAGGAGTCACATGCCTGCACATCACATGGGGACTCATACATCATTGCAAGCCCCTTGTTGGGAAGGTCTTTGTCAAAAGCTTCAAACTCTGGTGACATTTACTGTGGAGGAGGAAAGAGCCCTAGGTGGCCTGCCTGCCATTGCCCAGTGCCATAGATCCAGACCCAGGACACTGTACACAGTTTGAATTCCAATAAGATCTCAGCTCCACCATCACACAGTAGACCCTGTCCTCTGTGACTTAAAAAACTACTACTATCATATATGTGGGAACGTGTGCCACAGCCCATGTGTGAGGGGTCAGAGGACAAAACAACTTGGTGGCATTGGTTCTTTCCTTCTACCTTTGTGTGGGTTCTGGAGATTGGATGCAGGCCATAACACATGTGTGGCAAGCACCTTTATGGGCTGAGCCATTTCGCTGGCCTCCTTTTAATGTGGTTGCAGGTGTGTATGTACCCGTGTGTGGAGGCCTGAAGACCACATAGGTTAGTCAGGGTTTCTGTTGCTGTGAAGAGACACCATGACCATGGCAACTCTTAAAAAGGAAACATTTAATTGTGGTTGCTTGCTTACAGTTCAGAGGTTCAGTCCATGATGGTGGGGAGCATGGTGGCATGCAGACAGATGTGATGCTGGAGCTGAGAGTGCTTACATCTTGACTCAGAGGCAACAGGAAGTTGACTGACTGTCACATTGAATGAAGCTTGAGAAAAAGACCTCAAAGCCTGTCCCTACAGTGACACACTTCCAACAGAAGGTGTGGCCCAGATTAAAAATGTGCCCTCCAGCCTCAACATCTGGATTAAAGGCATGGGTCTTCCATCCTCCTCCAAGAAGACCACACTTCCTCCAACAAGTTCACACCTAATCGTGTCACTTCCTATGAGCTTATGGAGACCAAATACATTCGAACTACCACAGGCACCATCCCCCTTATTTTTAAGTCAGAGTCTCTCACTGGCCTGGAGATCTCCACATGGGCTAGGCTTGGCTGGCCAGTGAGCCTCAGGAAATCTGTCTCCACTTCCCAGTGCTAGAATTACAAGTATGTACAACCACACTTTTACTTGGGTTCTAGGGATCCAACTCAGAGCCTCAAGCTTACATGGCATGCTTTACTGACAGCCATCTTCCCAGCCTCTACATAGATTTAAAAAAACTGCATGGAAATACTGTGATAGCCTAGTTCCTCTAAAATTTGCATGGGTGCAGTTGCCGCTCTTTTTTCTCTGTAGTGTCTTCATGACTCAGTTTCCACCTTTGTAAAGTAGGTAGATTATATTGTCATGCCTCTGGATGATTATGCTGGTTGAAAGAATTAATACTTGTAAAATGCTTAGTTCAGTGCTGGTGGTGAGACTAGGGCCCAGCTAGGTGGCCAGTGATTCCAACAGGACCCACGTCTGACCAGCATTGGCTCTAGGTGGCCATGCACATGTTGCTGTCTTTGAACTTTTGTTTCTTCCTGAAGGGACTAGCTTCAAACAAAGGACCAATGAGAAGGGTTGAGAAGTCAAGCTGGGCAGGGGTTTCAAGAATGCCCTGCCATCCAAGGCCCCAGGCTTTCTGCTGTGGTGGGGGGGTGGGGGTTTTAGTTCTCAAAGATATCCCCTCCCCAGTGGCTGAGGTGCCTATTTAATGTTTCAAAGTGGACACTGGCTGCTGTGGGATGGTCTGTATGTCAAGTGTGTTGCTGATTGGTCAATAAATAAATCACTGATTGGCCAATGGCTAGACAGGAAGTATACGTGGGACAAGGAGGAGAATAAAGCTGGGAAGTGGAAGGCTGAGAGAGAGACACTGCCAGCTGCCATGATGACAAACAGCATGTAAAGATACCGGTAAGCCACGAGCCATGTGGCAAGGTATAGATTTATAGAAATGGATTAATTTAAGCTGTAAGAACAGTTAGCAAGAAGCCTGCCATGGCCATACAGTTTGTAACCAATATAAGTCTCTGTGTTTACTTGGTTGAGTCTGAGCGGCTGTAGGCCAGGCAGGAAAACTTTAGCTACAAATGGCGCCCAACATGGGGCAAGAGTTTCCACCTAAAACCTAAAAAAAGATTCTAAAATGGAACTAAAAACAACTTCCTAATTGTCTCTCTCAAATGAACAGCAGCTGCCGGTTTGAGCTACTGGTGGGTACCTAGTGTGCACGCTCGACCTGCCGCTGTATGGCGGGAATGAGGCCTCTGCAAGTGGCACATTAAGCTACATTGTGGATTTAGCCTTTGCTAGTACAAAACAAAAAAAGAGGTTTCTGGGCTACACGCTCCTTGGATAAAAGCATATACCCAGGATAGCTCCCAGAGCTGGCGGTAAACGTACCACCACCATGTTGGGAAGCTGAGGTGGGCGGAGCCAGCAGCCATAGCTCCGTTTCAGTCTTACTAATGCTGCAGTTTAAAGCAATAGATTCACAATAAGACAGATTCAGATGTAATAGTTTACAATGTGTGTAAAAGATACGTAGGCTTGAAAGAGACAAAAAAGGTGATATATACAGTTATAGAAACAAATACATAGTTTTAAAAAATAAAGTCTTTAAAGAGACAGTAAAATTAATATAAAAAATAAGCCACATAAAGATGAATATTACACAGAGAATCTGGATTGTGTTGTCTTTGGGATTTTTAACTGCAGAAAAATATTTGATTGTAAAAGCTGTTGAGTTAAACCAATGTGTATATTTTAAAGATACCTTGACTTCAAAATTTGGATGTAAGGATGTGTTGCCTTGGAAAGGAGGCTCTGCTTTTGTTTCCACAGAAAGCAAGAGGCTATGGATTTGTTCAGGATTAAGATACATCAGGTTTGACCAGCCAAGACCCCCTAAAAGGTCTCCGATAACACCATGGCCCAGATGATCCAACATCCAGAATGGTTTGAAGGCAACTGACTCAGACAATACATCCTCATGGACTACTCCATGATCCTAAAATTTTCTTTGTGTCCCCATAAGATACAGCGCCCCCCTCCAGCAGGAAGTAGTAAGAGAAGCTATGCCCAAATTCCCAAATTATATGTAATTTTACTTTGTTAAGGTTAAAACCTTCCTTTTTGAAAAAAAAAGGGGGGAAGTGCTGTGGGATGGTCTGTATGTCAAGTGTGTTGCCGATTGTCAATAAATAAATCACTGATTGGCCAGTGAAGGAAGTATAGGTGGGACAAGGAGGAGAATAAAGCTGGGAAGTGGAAGGCTGAGTCAGAGAGACACTGCCAGCCGCCATGATGACAAACAGCATGTGAAGATGCCGGTAAGCCACGAGCCACGTGGCAAGGTATAGATTAATAGAAATGGATTAATTTAAGCTGTAAGAACAGTTAGCAAGAAGCCTGCCATGGCCATACAGTTTGTAACCAATGTAAGTCTCTGTGTTTACTTGGTTGGGTCTGAGTGGCTGTGAGACTGGCAGGTGATAGAGATTTGTCCTGACTGTGGGCCAGGCAGGAAAACTCTAGCTACAACTGGTCACTAGGTTCTCTCAGCACACAAGCACCTGCTGCAGAGTCCTGGCTCCTCTCAACACTTCTCCCCCTGCCCCCACCCTCTCCAACCCAAGCTTAGTCCCCTTCCACCTGCTTCTCTTCCTGTATACTTCAGCCATTTTGGCTATGTGCTCTCTTGGTGCTGCTGCTGGCCTCTTGGTCTCCTCTTTGCCCTTCTGCCTCCCTCCCCCCAACTTCCTCATGTTCAGTCTGTTCTGCTCGTGTTCAGTCTGGACTCTTCTAGACGCCCCTGGATCTTCTCTCCCTCATACTTACAATAAAAACCTTCTCTACCATACCTAGGAGTGGTCAAGTCCTTACTTTTTCATTCATCTGGTGCTGAAACCATAGGAGTAGCATATATGAGCTCCCCACAAGGGACTCGGCCTCTCCAGACCAAGCTGCTGATTTGACTCTCCTAATGTGTGTAGAGATCATTTGTTTCTGCTGGCTTCTGCCACTCACCAAATTTGACTCCAAATTCTAGAGTCCGCCTCTTCATCCGCTTCTTCCCTCCACCTGCTCTAACCATTCCTCTCTCCTTGTCTGCTTGGTAAGTGTCTCTCTGGCTTGCCTACCTGCTGTGCTCCGCTTGGGCATCTCTCTACTATTCACTTCCCTTCCTGTATTGGAACCTTCCCTTTCCCCACAGTCTCCCCAGTCTGCTCTTCAGCTGCTTTCTCCTGGCCTCCTCTAGTGGGTAAGTGCCACCCTGGGGCTGCTGCTTTGATACCAGTGTGCCAGGATGCTCCTTTTGCCCTACTGGGCACCTGCCACTTGGATACCTGTCCTCTGTGATTGCTCTATGACAAGTCTCTCAGTCTGCTCGGGATTGAAATTCTTGTCACATGACACTCTCTCTGCTCCCTTTGTTCTTAGCTCCCTCCTGGAGCTCCTTTGCCTCTCCATAGAAGCTGTCTGCTAAGTCCTGCAGCTTCCTTTATGCCCTCCTAGGACTCTACAATATTGGAATCCTTCCTCTGGTGAATTCCTAACTGCAACCCTGTTCTGGGTCTCTCAGCTCCCTCTTGGGGCTTATAGGAACTCCCTCCAGTGGAGTTCATTTTGTGACCCTTTCTCCTTTTCTCCTTAGACTAAATTTCCTCCACAGACTCAAAGATTCTGTTAAAGCTTTGCTGTCTTACTGCAAACGGCTTGGCCTCAGTACAGGTCAATGGCCAAAGATGGCACACCGGATTTTCAAATTCTCTCATATGATAACAACTCCTGCAGCTGCACAAACATATGATCCGCAAGTCTCTTTCATCTAAACTTTCTCTACTGTACACTCCCAAAGTCTCTCATCTCCAAGGTTTTTCTACTTTCTACTCTTAAAAATCCTTTATCTCTACAATTTTTTTGCTCTATGCTCTAAAGCAGCAACAACAAAACAAAAACAAAAACAAACCAACTCTTACGACTATGCTATAAAGTATCTCAGGATTTGTGAGTTCATTGGATATAGTTAAAAAAAATCTGTAACAAATTTAACCTAAAACCTGTAACAAAAGGTTGATAATTAAAAATATCTATACATAGGTAATATTAATTTGCTACAATATTTATATATGTGATTTAGTTCTTGTTTATTAAAATAGATATTTTTAAATAGCATCCATGTGACTCACCTCCATCTTGGCTGGTGATCTCATCAGGATAGACCATGTCGCTGGCAGACAACTTTACCAAGGTTAAAAGAGAGTAATAATAATGTTTGCTGACTTAGAGACGTATGTGTAACCACTTATGTCTGTGCTACCTGTTCAACACCAGGCTTCTGAAAAATTTAAATGAGGAACAACATATGTTTGATGAGAAAGATATATTTAATAACTAAGGTTTGTGAATTCCTAAGGTCTGCTCAGGCTAACAGTAACTGACTTGAAGATGTGTGTCTAGCCTCTTTGCTTTTGCTAAACTTTGGCTGCTTGGAGAAGTGGACATACACACTCATCCCTCACCCAGAAGCCAGTTCCAGATGAAACAGTTCCAGTTTCATTCCAAATGAAAATTTAGTTTTCTCCTAAGGAGTCTCACCAGGGAAACAAACTATTCTTATGTGTAGGCCTCATGCTCAGCAGTAGGTGGTCAACAGAAAATGAACTCAGCAGAGGCCAGTCTGGTCTACAAAGTGAGTTCCAGGACAGACAGGACTGTTGCACAGAGAAACCCTGTCTTGAAAAACCAAAAAAAAAAAAAAAAAGAAAGAAAGAAAGAAAGAAAATGAACTCAGTGGCATCTTTGCAGGTTCCTTCTCTCTCTCTCTCTCTCTCTCTCTCTCTCTCTCTCTCTCTCTCTCTCTCTCTCTCTCTCTCTCTTTTGGTTTTTTGAGACAGGGTTTCTCAGTGTAATAGTCCTGACTGCCCTGGAACTCATTTTGTGTTCCAGGCTGGCCTTGGACTTATTGAGTTCCACCTGCCTCTGCCTCCCGACTGCTGGGATTAGGGCTGCACTGCCACCACCACTGCCTGGCTTTTCTTTCTTTTTTAAAAAAATTTACATTATTTTTAAATTTTATTTTAATTTTTAAATCCTCACTCTTTTCTTTACCCTACAGGTTCTTTGCACATAGATTATGGCTTTTGGTTTTTGTTTTTATGGGATTTCTGAGTGCAAACTAGTGGATCTCTGTGTCTGTAACTGTTTCTTGTGCCTTTTCTTGGGTTCTTCCTTCTGTATATTTATATTATCCTATTCCAATGTATTTGTTTTTGTTTTATCTTATTTTGTTATTATTCCTTAGAAGTCTGTTTATATTCTAATGAGAATCAGAAAGGGGGTGGATCCAGATGAGACGGGAGGTGGGGAGGAACTGGGAGGAGTAGAGGGAGGGAAAACACAATCAGGATAAAATAATATATTTTCAGCTGGGTGATGGTGACACATGCCTGTAACTGAGCACTTGGGAGGCAGAGGCAGGCAGATCTCTGTGAGTTTGAGGCCAGCCTGGTTTATAAAGTAAGTTTCAGGACAGTCAGAGCTTTTACACAGAGAAACCTGTCTCAAAAAACCCAATATGTATATTTTTTTCAATAAAATAAAAAGAATTTTAAAACTAAATAAGTAATAAACATTTAAAAATACTATAGACTTCAATAATTAGCCTATTAATTGCATGTAACTATTTATTGTCATATATCTTACTTATATATATTTTGATTTTACAAGATGCTATCTTTTGAAGTATAAACATTTGGAGGCAAGATTTTTGAAGAAAGAATTACACAATTGATTTCAGTCTTCTAGACCCACAATTAAAGCTCAAGATTTTGTCATCTTTCTCTTCAATGTGTGTGTGCATGCGCGTGTAGAGAAATGAAATTAGCCCATATCTATCACCTTCCACAAAACTAACTTCAGTTGATCAAGGACCTAGATGTGAAACCTGAAACTCTGGCAGAAAACATAGGCAGTACCCTACATGAGTTAAAAATGGACTTTCTGAATAGGATTTCTTTTGTCCAAGAATTAAGTCTAGCTATTGACAAGTGGAAATTCATAAAACTTAAAAGCTCCTAGATAGCTAAAGAAACAATCACTTAGGTTAAGTGGAAGCCCATAGACTAGGAGAGACTCTTTGCCAGCTATACATCTAACAGAGGATTGATATTCAGAATATACAAAGAGCGAAAAAATAAAAACAATCATATAAAACAAAGAAACAAACAAACCCAAATAGATCATTCAATGATCTGAACAGAGAGTTCTCAAAAGAAGAGATAAAAATGGCTAAGAAATGTGTGTAAAATTTTTCATCATCACTGGTAATTAGAGAAATGCAAATCAGAACAACTTTGAGATTTCACCTCACTCCATTCAGAATTGTAAAGATCAATGGAATAACTGACAAATACTTATAGGCAGAAGTTTCTGTCTTGCAAGCTACTCCCAATTACCAACATGGAGACTTAATATGAATTATAAATATTTGGCCAATAGCTCAGGCTTGTTAGTAGCTAACTCTTACATTTTAAATTAACCCATATTTTTAATCTATGCTTTGCCATGTGTCTTGGTAGCTTTTCTCAGTATAGTATGCCCATCTTGGTTCTCTCTGCATCAATTTGCCACTCCTGACTCCACCTTTCTTTCCATCATTTTCAGTTTGGCTTTCCCACCTAACTTTATCCTGTTCAGCTATTGGCCAGTCAGCTTCTTTATCAATCTAAATCAATCACATAGTTTAAAGGAATATCCCACATTTCCCCCTTTTTGTCTAATTAAAAAGGAAGGTTTTAACTTTAACATAGTATAAGACTATATACAACAAAAACAGTTATCAAGTAAGAATTATAGTTATAATATATAGTTCATTTGTATTGGGCAAAATTAGAGAAAATATTGTAATATCTATTTTCTTTGTGATTCTAAAGTTCTACACCTAATTTATCTTTTATCATAACTAAGAAAAACTTTAACTATGACCATCTAGCCTTCAGCTCTATCAAAGACCCCAGAAGGGTGAAATATATCTGTATTAATACAACTATAGACTGTGCATTATACACAAGTAGGCCAAAGATGATTTTTTTTTTATTTTGTGTTTGAGCAGGTAAAATATATGTTATGTGTTTTGTAGTCTTTTTTTAATGTTTATTTTTTTATGTCTGTAGATGGGATTTCAAGACAGGGGTCTTCCTTGATCAAACCTGATCATTTTTAAGCTTGAATGAATCCACAGCCTCCCATTTCCTGTGGAAATAAAAGCAGAACCTCTTTCCCAAAGTAACATACATTTTGACTTCTATTTTGAAATCAGGCCATTTAAAAAATATATTGGTTGGTTTAAGGAAGCAGTTTTCATAATCCAATGTGTCTTAGCAGCTGTTGTTCCTTCATTAGCAATCAGAAAATTTAAAGATGACACAGTAACATATAGGATCCAGACTCTCTGTGTATTTCCCATCTTTATGTGGCTTATTATATTTTTTATTATTCTATTCCTTCTTAAAGGGCTTTATTTTTTTAAATTATATATTTTAATTTAAGACTATATATATCCTTTCCCTTCTCTCTCCCAAGCCTATGTATATTTTTAAACACACTGTAACCCATTCAAAGGTTTTTTTTCCCATATGAATCTGTTTTTACTGTATAACTGTATTGTGCTTTGATTACATGAGGTGAATCTTAAACTGCTGTCAGCTACTGACATTGCTCAGCTTAGCACATGGTGGTAGTGCATGGCAGCTGGCTCCATCTTGCTGGCTCCATCCTGCTGGCAACTGTCAGGGGACACGTTTCTGTACTGCAGCCAGCATGAGAGACTGCAGGAACCCACTATGCAGCTTAGCTCATGGCCCTTGTGAGAGACTGTGGGAACCTGTAAAGTCACTTATCTCATGGCTCTAACCTACAGGCTGTGGACAGGAGATGCTTCCCTGTACCACAGCTGGCATGAGAAACACAAGACTAGTAAGCTACTCTTGGCTATGTTTCTGTGTGTGCTTAGAATCTTTTTTTTTTTTTAAGCTTTGTTAGGTTTTAATTTCAGACCCACATTGGCACACCATTTGTAGGCAATTTTTTCTTCCCAGGCCACCAGTCCCAAGTAACCACACAAAGGCTTGTATTAATTACAAATGATTGGCCAATAGCTCAGGCTTGTTACTAGCTAACTCTTACATTTAAATTAACCCATATTTTTTATCTATGCTCTGCCACATGACTTGGTACCTTTTCTTAGTATGGCATTCCATTTTGCTTCTCTCTGCATCTGCTTGTGATTCCTGACTCTTCCCTTCTCCTTCCCAGAATTCTCAGTTTGGTTCTCCTGCCTAACTTTATCCTGCCCAGCTATTGGTCAGTCAACTTCTTTATTAAACCAATCATAGCAATATATATTCACACAGTGTAAAGGAATATTCCACAAATGCTGGAGAGCATATGGGGAAAGGGGAGGCCTTTATTAACTGTTGATGAGATTGCAAACAAGTCCAATCTCTGGAAATCAGTGTGAAGAACCAAAGAATCTACAGAACAAGCCTACTATATGACCCAGATGTTCCATTTCTTTCATATGCCCAAAGGGCTCAACCAATATCTTACTCCATAGATAATTGCTCAGCCATGTTCATTTCTGCTCTATTCATAATAGCTAGGAAATGTAAACAACCTAACTGTCCTTCAGTTGACAAATTAAAGTCTTACACATATACACTATGGCATATTATTGGCTATGAAGAAAAGTGAAATTTGCAGGTAATGAATGGAACTAGAAAAGATCATACTGAATGTGATAATCCAGACCCAGAACAAACACCACATGTTCTTCCTCACTGGAGGCTTCTACCTCCAAATCCACATATGAGTATATGACCTGGAGTAACTACAGAAACCAGGAAAGTAGAAAGGGACCATCATGGGGAAGGGGCACAATGGATAGAGGAGTAGTAGGGTATAAGTGATCTAAAGGGGAAAATGTACCCATTTTAATTGTGGGGAGTGAGATAAGTTTAGAAGGAGATCAGAGAGTAAAATAACAGTAAGGATGCCTGGAAAAGTCATAAGATATTATACTATTAGTTATCTACCTGAAAATACCTATAGTGCATATAAGCCTGTGTATGTATAAACTATATAGTTATAGTTAAATGAAAATTTCCCATTTAAGCTGACAGTGTTCTCCCCAAGAGCCATAGACTATCTAAAAAAACCCCTAATACCAGGCATGAAAAGCTCTCTTTTGAGTTGTTGGTCAGGGTTGTCCAATAGACTTCCTAAATATTATAGGCTATTGCTGTTGCCCTTGATTGTTACTCAGAGGTAGAAGTAAGTCTCTATTGCACTCTGAACACAGGTCCTAGAGAACCCAAACTGGATACAACCTGAATGCTCCCTCCCTGAGTGCTAGCTTTCATGGCATCAGAAGGCACCATATAATCTTACAAAGGAGCAAAGCAACCAATAATCCTACCTAGCTGTGCTGGTCAGTTCTATGTCAACTCCACACAAGCTGGAGTCATCAGAGAGGATAGAGTCTCAACTGAGAAAATGCCTCTCTATAGTCAGGCTTCAGGAAGGGCTGTAGGGAATTTTCATAATTAGTGATTGATGTGGGAGGGTCCAGCCCATTGTGGGTGGGTTCACCCCTGGGCTGGTGGTCCTGGGTGCTGTAAGAAAGCAGGATGAGTGTCTTAGTTAGGATTTCTATTCCTGTGATGAAACACCATGACCAAAAAGCAAGTTGGGGAGGAAAGGATTTATTTGGATTACACTTCAGCATTGCTGTTCATCATTGAAGGAATTCAGGACAGGAACTCAAATAAGGCAGGAACCCAGAGGCAGGAGCTGATGTAGAGGCTATAGATGAGGCCATAGTCATCCTTCCTCTTGTAACAGTAACGCCCGCATTACCGTCACCCGTTCACCATGTCCGAGCGAGGGGCCTGCGGATTAAAAAATAAGGGACAAGAGTCATTCGCCACGGCTGCCAGCTGAATGTCGTTTATTGAAAGAGGGAGGAAACCTTAAATACAGGCTTACAGCACAATGGCGGATCCCAGGAGGGCAGAAGTTCACCACATTCTTGTATCTAAGTTGTTTACACCAAATGCAGGATACAGGAACAAAGAACCTCCGGTAGAACGTTAGGTGAGAAGGAAACCAGCAGGGAATATGAGTAGGGAAGACATCTGGTCAAGGTCGGTAAGCAAGGTGGCAGCCACTCACAGTGGGGGGCCAGGGCCCACAGGTCCCCCCCCTTTTTACTAAAAAATGAGCTTCTGACTTAGGTTGCGTGGGACATCAGCAGGTCACCTTACCCATCATAGAGACACCTGCCCAGGCCACACAAGTGCTCTGTCTTAGGTTGATGACCGCCCCCCAAGCATTACCTGTCTCTGAATACTCATTATCATACAGACTCAACCACGTGAGCTGTAGAGTAACTGCTGCCAAAGATCTCAAAGTGGCGCTGGGCTTGCAATCTGTGCGACACAGAAAAGACCAACAGAAGTCCTAACCCACCCATAGCCAGGAGGCTAAAGGCGATTGAGCCATTCCCTTCTTAAACTAGCTTTATTGTAAATTGGAGTCCTTGTAAGGTGGTATCCCATAAGCAAATGGAACTTGAGTTTTAATAATTTTTACAACTTTCAAAGTCAATTTAAATGTATAAATGTAGAATTAAATTTATCATGCCCAATAAAATAAAAGATTAACTAACTGTGGTAGCTACTTTTGCTGCCAGGGTCTCCATTGTGCTAGCTGTAGAACCCAATTATGAAATAGCCATCCCAGAAATAGTAGCAGCAGTGGCCACCACCACTATAACAGCAACAACGGCAACAGCGATGTCAGAGTCTCTTCTGGAGCGTGTGAGCATCATCTGTGTCTAACTGCCATGGTCCACTGGCATGGAAGCAGCTCCAGGAACACGAACCATCAAGGCCCATTTTTCTTGATCCCAGCACGACTTAAGCTGGCAGGTCTGCAAAAGAACAACTAAGAACCATAAAGAAAACAAAAAACCAAAAACAGCAAACAAGGAGCAGAACTAATGGTCTCATTAATGGCTACATTTAGGCTCACAAATTTTAAGGTATCTTCAAAAAGGCTAGATGAATTTCAGGAGGCCAATAAATGTTGCACAGAGCCATTCCTGAAAAGTAGGTTCTACACCAGCTTGAAGAGGGTTGCAAAATGTGAAAAGGCTTAGCTGGCATGTTACTGTTAACAAATGAAGGTCATTGACCGGGGTTATCCTTAATCTCCAAGGTGTGACACATTCTCAACATTTTTGAAAAAAGTTACCATACATTACCTTCTGAAGAATCCAACCACATGACTACAGTTCCTAGGCTTACATTAATGCTTGCCAAGGCTGGCCGTATTGGGCTCTCAATCCCCATTGGCATCAGAAGGGGAGAGTTTTTTATGAAGGCCCAATAGGTCTCTGCCATGTCGGGATTCAGCAGCAGCCACAGGGTGCATGCAGCGCTCAGGAACCCAAAGAGGAACTTCATTGTCCTGTGGAAAGACACAAACAGATCCCCGGGCCCACACCAACACCGGATCAGGTCCTCTCCAAGTGTCAGTAGAAAGATCCTTCCATCGCACCAGAGGATGATTTGCAACAGGAGCCCTCCAGTGCTTATCTGCAGTGGATACTCCAGCAGAATCCACTGATAAAAAATTTAAAATATATAAAACAAGGGAAAGAATAGAATGTGGAGAGGAGAGATGAGCCCCTAGCTCCCCCCTTTTTACTTTAGAAATACATGTTTTCTTTTTTTTTTTTTTTTTTTTTGGTTTTTCGAGACAGGGTTTCTCTGTGTAGCTTTGCGCCTCTCCTGGAATTCACTTGGTAGCCCAGGCTGGCCTCGAACTCACAGAGATCCGCCTGCCTCTGCCTCCCGAGTGCTGGGATTAAAGGCGTGCGCCACCACCGCCCGGCTAGAAATACATGTTTTTAAGGTAAGATGGCAGCATTCTACTATAGCCTGTCCTTGAGGATTATAAGGAATACCAGTCTTATTAACAATAGAAAAGTCTTGGCAGAATTTTGAAAATCCCGTACTGCTGTAGGCGGGACCATTATCAGTCTTTATGCATTTTGGCACTCCCATATAAGCAAAAGCATGAAGACAATGATTCTTTACATCCTTAACCTTTTCCCCTGAATGGGCAGAAGCAAAAATTAGAGAAGACTATGTATCAATAGACACATGGACATATTGTAATTTTCCAAAGGAAGGCACATGTGTGACGTCCATCTGCCACACATGATTAGGTAAAAGTCCTCGGGGATTAACTCCCAAATGAGGAACAGGTAAAAATTCAGCACAAATAGGACATGACTTAACTATCTGGATGGCTTGTTCCCGGGTTATGCCTGTATGATGACGAAGAGATCCAGCATTAAGATGATACCGTTGATGCAACTGAGTAGCCTTATCAAAGGCAGAACAAACTAATGTGACAGCCATACGAGTAATGGCGTCAGCCCTCTGATTACCTTCACTTAGAGGTCCAGGCAATTGAGTGTGAGCTCTAATATGGCCCACATAAAGGTTATGTGAGCGGGACCATATTAGTCCTTGCACTTGCAATAAATATTCATGAATGGGAGAAATGGATGGTATGTAGGCTGTTGTCTCCAAAGGCATAATGGCATGTGCCACATATTGACTATCAGTATAAATATTTACACTCTCATCAGAAAACATCTGGAAAGCAAGCAACAGTGCCTGTACCTCCGCCATTTGGGCAGAAGTGCCCTGGACTTTCATTCTCCTTACTATGTTACCAGAAACCACCACAGCAAAACCACGTGAAGTGCCATCAGTAAATACTACACGGGCCTGAGGAATAGGAGTCATCTGTACTATCTTGGGAAATATAACAGGATGCAATTTAAAAAATTTATACACATCATTGGAGGGGTAGTGAGTATCAAACTGACTCTGCATGGAGCATGTCAATATGGCCCAATCATTAACATTAGCTTGCAACCATGCTATTTGAGACTGGGTGTATGGGGTCACCACAATATCTGGCTCCTTACCAAAACTTTGAACACTGATCTTGATTCCCTTAAATATAATCTGAGCAATAGCCTGTGGATAAGGAGTGATGGTTTTTGCTGGAGAAGCTGGGGAATGTACCCATAGAATAGGACCTGTTTGCCAAAACACTCCAGTAGGTGAATGAGTAAAACAAAATATCAAATACAATAAGGGAGAAGAAAGATCTATATACTGCACGTGAGCCTGTTTCAGGGCCTCTTGCACTCGTTGTAGGGCTATACGTCCTTCAGCTGTTAATTTACGGGGAGATAAAGGGTCAGGGTTGCCCTTTAAGATGTCATACAAAGGGCGAAGCTGACCTGTTGGAATTTTTAAAGTGGACCGAAGCCATTGAATATCTCCCAGAAAGGTTTGGAAATCATTAAGCGTGAGTAGCTGATCCGTATGCAGAGTAATCTTTTGTGGACGTATGCCCGTGCATAGCAATTCATGACCTAAATAATGATAGGGAAAAGATACCTGTACCTTTTCTGGGGCAATCTGTAAATTAGCCAGACTAAGAACCTCTTCTAAATTAGAAAAGGCATCAAAAACAAGTTTTTTATCTTTAGAAGCCAATAACATATCATCCATATAAGTCAATCACAATTAAATGTCAATGTTTAGGAATTACCACAGGGGCAGGCAAGCCAGGCTGTGTTGTTCCCATGAGAAGCATGGTTTTATTTACAGCTCTAAGATCCTGTAATAGCCTCCATTTTCCTGACTTCTTTTTAATAACAAATATAGATGAGTTCCAAAGTGAAGTGGAAGGAATGATATGTCCAGCATCTAACTGTTCCTTAAATAATGTGTTCGCAGCCTCCAATTTTTCTTTAGTAAGGGGCCACTGTTCCACCCATACAGGGTCATCACTTTTCCAAGTGATTTTTATTGGTTGTATAATTGAAGGCTGCTGTGCAGTGACCCCTATGGAAAAGACCCTAATCCTCTAATATCCCCAGGACCTCTAGTGACACAGCTTTTGTCTGCCACAGGGAGTGGGTCTCCTTGCAACATTTTCCCTAAGCCTCTGCCCGGGCAGTAGCCCTGACTTTTTAGCATCTGTTGTACAGGCTGTGTAGTAAGCACTGCTCCCATACCATCTAACACATCCTGTCCCCACAAGTTCACTGGAATGTCAGGTAGCACAAAGGGTTGAAAAGTTCCCGCATGACCTTCCTCATCCTTCCAATTTAAAAGTAGCCTGCTCTGTAAAGGCATCTGAGCTGTGCGGATACCTTGTAGGTTATAGGTGGAAATTTTAAGAGGCCAATTGGGATCTCAGGATTCTTGTGAAATTATGGATATATCCAGCAGCAGAATCCAATTATCTTTCAATCTCAATCCCATATAATTTTGTTTTTAATTTAGGCTGTTTATCGTTGATAACTGTTTGTTAAAACACCTCTTTTTTTTATAACCTCTAAAGCCTCCAGTTGCACATATAGGCACCATTTTGCATTTAAAATATGAAAGCAATAATAATTAAGCAATTCTGTCACCAGTTTCTATTTCCATGGTCCTTTTTACATATGCCAATTATAAAAGCATTAAATACAATCTCTATAGGATTTGAAGAGTTAACTTTAGGTAATACTCTGGAGTATTTTTATAAACTCTTAAAAAGAGGATCTTTTTTTTTATAGATTTCAAATAACACATTAGCACAAATAGCCAAATATTAACAATGTGGACCAAACAATTCACCTGTATTTTATTTACTGGAAAAATAATTTTGTGACCTCTTTATCAGTAAGAGATTATTTTTTATGGGTTTATCTTAGCAACAACATTATTTAATAAGCTAACAACCCAATCCATTTCAGGTGTTATATTTCTAGAGAATTAAACCAAGAATTTCTAGAAAGCAACTTAAATTGCAGAACCAAATTTTTAGTAATGATCAACAGACAAGAGCATACCTAATGTATAGTTCAAAATTATGAATTCTGTTCCTTTAGTTTATCTACCACAAGAATCAAATATTCATCCAAACATTTATTAAGACAATCAAAAGAACAGAACATCTTTTATTCAAACAGCATTGACTTAGCATTCTACGTCCTGACCGAAACCATTTTTCACCAGAAGTTAGGCCCACTTAAACTTTTAGGCGCTAGTCCCTTCCTGGGCCTCTGCTCACTTGGCGGGAGCTGAGGCTGCAGCTTAGCTTTGCTCCACCCAGTGCTCAGGCTCTAGTGCCAGCGCCTGCCCGGGCCGCGCTCCATCCCAGCTCCGCCTCCCACCAGCGCTATCTCTTGCATGCCTTTGTCCGTGCTGCCGCTGCTGGGCACGCCCCCCACACAAACTCACGTTTAAACTTCTTACTCCCATGAAGGGACTACCTAACAATGAGTTATTCCCACCATAAGGGAAAAACAGAAAAACATTTCCCACGAAGGGATCCTAAATATTGAATTATTCCCACTCCGAGGGCAAAATAAAAAACATTGAACCAAAATAAGCAAACAGACAGCCAAACTTCTAACCTCTGGGCTCGCTTGCTGTTCAGCCAGCAGCAATGAGGCCTACCTATCGATTCTTTGTAATTCAGATGCTGCACTGCAGAAAGAGCTCAGAGTTTCAGCTATCCTGAAAATTCTACATTTGGAAAAAGTCTTTTCTTCCTCCATTACCACTGGGAAGAGGCTTCTCTCTTTTGTTCATCTTTTCTCTACAGGGCCCCAATCTTTAGGCCTAGTTTCAAAATTTTTCCCCTTTTTACCGGGAAAATCCTTTTTTCTTGATCAAAAAAATTTTTTTTTCCTTTTCTAACGGTAAATTTCCTTTCCTTCCCTCTTCTCTTTTGGGAAGATTTCCTTTTTTATTCAAAATCTTTAGCTGTGTTGCCCTTTCTTAACTTCGGTGGTGCCCTATTTGCACCCATGACAATTCACTCTTACCTTTTCTTTTTTTCTTTAAAATGCTGGCCAGCCTTCTAAGAGTGTCTGTCAGCTTGTTCCTTCTTTCTCGGATCTCGGTAACGTCTTGGTAGAATCTCGGTAGGGACCGCCATTTGTAACGGTAGCACCCGCAATACTGTCACCCATTCACCATGTCCGAGCGAGGGGCTGCGGATTAAAAAATAAGGGACAAGAGACAGCAAGTCATTCGCCACGGCTGAATGCCGAATGCCAGCCGAATGCCGTTTATTGAAAGAGGGAGGAAACCTTAAATACAGGCTTACAGCACAATGGCGGATCCCAGGAGGGCAGAAGTTCACCACATTCTTGTATCTAAGTTGTTTACACCAAATGCAGGATACAGGAACAAAGAACCTCCGGTAGAACGTTAGGTGAGAAGGAAACTGGCAGGGAATCTGAATAGGGAGGACATCTGGTCAAGGTTGGTAAGCAAGGTGGCAGCCACTCACAGTGGGGGGCCAGGGCCCACACCTCTGATGACTCTAGCTTGTGTCAAGTTGACACACAAAACCACCTAGTACACTGAGAAAGCCAGTAAGCAGTACCCCTCCTTGGCCTCTGCATCAGCTCCTGCTTCCAGGTTCCTGCCCTGACTTAACTTCGAAGATTAACAGTGATATGAAAGTGTAAGTCAAATAAACCCTTTCCTCACCAAGTTGTTTTGGTCATGGTGTTTCATCATAGCAATAGTAACCTTAACTAAGACACCATACCATCTATGATGCCTATGAAACACAATAATTACCAGCATGGCATGATAACCCTAAGGGTGCAATAATGGTACATATACCTTGTTAGTAACCAATAGATCTCTGAACTTGCATATATGACACATACACATGCCCATATGAACACATATATACACATATGAACACATACACATATAAACATATGAAACACAACTATGTATTGTAACATGTATCGTTAAATGGTCTTATTAAATAAAAAACCCAAAGCCGAACTATGAACCAATGGCTGAGGGGTCACCAACTGGATCAGGCCCTCTGAATGGGTGAGACAGTTGATTGGCTTGATCTGTTTGGGAGGCATCCAGGCAGTGGGACCGGGTCCTGTGCTCATTGCATGAGTCGGCTGTTTGAAACCTGGGGCCTATGCAGGATTGCTTGGCTCGGCCTGGGAGGAGGGGACTGAACCTACCTGGACTGAGTCTACCAGGTTGATCTCAGTCTGCGAGGGGGGGGGGTAAGGCTTTGCCTTGGAGGAGGTGGGAATGGGGGGTGGGCTAGGGGGAAGGTGAGGGGGCGGGAGGGGGGAGAACAAGGGAATCCGTGGCTGATATGTAGAACTGAATTGTATTGCAAAATAAAAATAAAAAAATTAAAAAAAACAAAAAAACAAAAAACCCAAAGCCAAGTATTGGGGTGAATGCTGAAAGATCAGAGAAGCAGAACAAGTCACAGCTAACCTCACTTCACCAATTTCTCTGCTGATCTTGTTTCCTCAAACTGGAAGCCTCTAAGTCCTCACCTGAATGGATCTCAGCTGAACTGCTGCTAAAAGTCTAAAAGCTTAAAAGCCTCTAGTTCCTGGTCCTCACACCTTATATACCTTTCTGCTTCCTGCCATCACTTCTGGGATTAAAGGTATGTGTCATCATTCCTGGCTCTATTTACAGCATCGCCTTGAACTCACAGAGATCCAGACGGATCTATGCCTCCGGAATGCTAGGATGAAGGTGTGTGCTACCACTGCCTAACCTCTATGTTTAATATAGTGGCTGTTCTGTTCTCTGACCCCCAGATAAGTTATTGGGGTGCACAATATGTGAACCTATGATCACATGTACCTATGAATCGACACATGTACATAATAATGCATACATATGTGTTTAGTGCATTTTCATGACCTGTGATATTGTCTCTCAAGGCCACACTAATTGATTGCAGTTTATAGAGGAAAACATTTTATTCTCTTTTTGTGTTTTCCTGGGCAGTTATAATCAAAAGTGGCTCCATACATAGTAGAAAGGAGGATATGAAGGAAGAATGGACTTCTCCAGTGTCCAAAACAGGTATGTGGTAATATTGGGTTCCTCAATATATGGTGCACCTTTATAAACTGCCTCGCAGGCAGCTCCTGACACCAGGCTCATTCTGTCCTATTACAAAAGCTCTTTCACCCTCATAGTCTCGCCCTGTCTCAATTCATAAAAGCCCACCTGCAGCCTACTTCTGAGGACTTACAGCTCTTAAGAACTATTACTGACTCCTGTGAAATCAGATCCCAATTTCAAATATCAGAGCCAAACTTTTCCCACCCACCAAGCTAAAGGTTCCCTTCCAGGGACTGACTGGCAGCTCGACTTTACCCATATGCCCACTGTCAGATGAATTAAATCTTTTCTTGTGATGGTGGACTCATTTTCAAATTGGGTGGAGGCATATACAGCTTCTAATAAGTGGGCTCAGATAGTTGCGGATCTCCTTCTCCTGGAAATTATTGCCCGCTTGGGATCCCTGCCTCTCTCCAGTCTGATAATGGTCTGGAATTCACCTCCCAGATTTCCCAGACACTAGCTAAGGCTCTTAATATTCCTTGGCATTTTCATATCCCATACTATCCTCAGTCCTCAGGGAAGGTGGAGCATACCAACCAGTCTTTAAAATCCATTCTTACTAAGATGTCACAGGAACTTCACCTTGACTGAGTAAAATTATTGCCTCTATCTCTTTTTAGGCTCCAAGTCCTTCCCAAGAGGCCTGTTTCAATTTCCCCATTTGAACTGATGTATGGGAGACTGGCTTTAACACGTGGCCTCCTCTCCAGACCTTCACATCTCCCTGGTCACCTCGTAACTACTCCACCCTGTCATCTTCGTTTTCTCCCTTGGAATTTTGCTGACCATTCCTTACCTCAACCATGTGATAACCCATATCCACCCCAAATCCACACTAGGGATCAGGTCCTTCTTTCCCCTCCAGACCAGCACCCCTTTCCCCTAAATGGCAGGGAGCCTTCAAGGTAATTCATGTAATCCCCACAGCTGCTAAGCTCGAGGGCCTCCCACACTGGATTCATCTGTCTCACCTGAAGCCTTTTATCTTATCCTCACCCCAGGAGAATTCCTCCTCATACATAGTGACACAGACAGGGCCCTGCTCTCTCAAGTTCCAGAGGACACCAGGATCAACTACCTTGTCACCAATTCCAGAAGAACGAGGTTTCATCCCACAACCATACTCAATTCCAGTATGTTTTTCTTTCTGATTCCCTCTCTGAGTTTTCCTGTCTCTACTGACCATATTCTGCTTAATCAATTTCCCTCTGTGTCTCTAATAACATATTCAAACTTCTAATTAACCACTCAGCTAATTGTTACAGGACCACCATAGAGCTGGAGGCCAAGGACCATCAAATATACCCAGGTGTTAAGGAACAGTAACAGTCCAGAGGTATTCACACCCCCAGACTCAAAAGGGTCTGGACTCTGCAAAAACAAAAACAAAAACAAAAACAAAAACTGGCTTTAATATAGCAATCTATTACTGTTAAATTCCCTCAGTAACCCATCACCTGTGTCTCCTGGGTGCTAAATAATAAAAGAAACAGGCGCATTAAGGTTTGTCTCAGGTGAAGATAAAAAGCCTAATTGATAATAATGAAAAATTAAAAGCATGTTCTAGATTTCTCTCTCTCTTGCTAACACTAACCAATAAAATTCTGATAGTATTAAACATTATAATATCATGGCTACCAGCTCAAGATTTTAAATTCCCAGTGGCTGCTTCTTTATATGTTTAAAAATTCTTCTGAGCTCCAGAGCCAGGTTGAATCCACCTGGACAGCACCATGTCAGACCCAAACAGTCAGATCCAAGCAACGACGGACAATTCCACAGAGCCGAAGCAGCAGAAGGCGATGGATGATTCCCAAAGCAGCGGAGGACAGTCAACTACCTCAGGATGTCCAGCTACCTTAAAAGCCCCCTTCCCTACCCCCAAAAGTTAACTAATGCCCACTGAGTCAGCTGGAAGCAGTTTTGGGAGACAGTACCCCCATTCCCGTTCACCCACCATTTTTTATAAGAACAAAGTGTCTGGAACGGTAGAATTCCTAGCCACTCCCCCAGCTACATGACCACGCATGTACTGTCCAGTAGCCAGGCAAGATGCTTAGTCATCCTAGGGCCTTACGTCCTAAGTAATCCATGTGCTGCATGATCACATAATCTGCACACAGTGTGATCACATAATCTATGCTCATGTGTGGCACAGCTACTTAAGCCCATATGTGTGGGGACCTATAAAAGCGGGTTCCACCTATTCCTTCTCTCTCTTCCTGCACAATCATTCCATAGGCCTATGCACATCTTTTTCTATCCCCTTCCCTTAATAAACTCTTTTTTTTTTTTTTTTTTTTTTTTGGTTTTTCGAGACAGGGTTTCTCTGTGTAGCTTTGCGCCTTTCCTGGAACTCACTTGGTAGTCCAGGCTGGCCTCAAACTCACAGAGATCCGCCTGGCTCTGCCTCCCGAGTGCTGGGATTAAAGGCGTGCGCCACCACCGCCCGGCTTAATAAACTCTTATAGTGGGTTTTGTTGTGCCTTGTGGCTTCTCTTGCATGGTAAACAGTGCCGCTTAGTAAATAACACTCTGCTTTGTTCTGGAATGTTGTTCTAAGGAGTAGACATTACTATTTAGTTGTCCTGGTGACCAAGGCTTTTTACTACCAAAGAACTTCTCTGAGGATGTTTACTGGGAATTTTGTCTTGTTTGCTTTGAGGTCTGTATTTTGTGGTGATTCTACTGCATAGGTTACTGGAGTGGCATCAGTCTGTTTTGCTTTAGGATGTGCAAGAATGTGACATTAGAATCTATAAAACAAGCAGCAGCCATTCCCCTTCCATAGATACCTACAGACAACCTATAGTGAGACATTGTCTGAGTCTGTTGAGGGATATTTGATCACACTGTGAACCCCAAGATTGCATTACTTAAATAAAATCAATCATAGGCCAAGAGGCAGAGCAAGTAACCATAGAGAGTGAGGGGAAGTTGGGAGGTTGGAGAGAGAGGCACAGGAAGTAGAAGGAAGGGGCATCCATTTGGAGGAGTTTTTTTTTTTTTTCCCTCAGATGGGATAGGCGAAAACTCTTGGGGATAATGGTGGAGAAGGAAGGTCAGTTAGCTGCTTTCTCTGCCTCTCTGTGCTAGCAGGTTTTTCACCCCAGCATCTGGCTCCTGAGTCTTTATTGGTAACATAAAAAGACAGAAATTTAGAACATTTGTCTCCCGAGATGGAGGCAGCTGAGGTGGCAGCAGGCTGCAAAAGCTCCCCCAGCTCACTATGTCAGCAACTGAGGCGGTGACAGGGTCAGGTGTCACTGCTGTCCTGCAGATCAAAAACAACACGAGTCTCTAGCTAAGAGCATCTCTCATCTTGAGAAATAACTTTACATCATTGTGGGTATTCGTGGCCACATGTCCTGCTCCCTGCTCCTGCCTCCCCCTTGCCTTGGGATCAAGCTGGATTGAGAAACCACTTCCATCCTGAGAAATGTGTAAGAAGAAACTCTCACTTCTGCCTCTCTTCAGAGACCCTGGCATGCTGCTGTTTATCTGTCTGTCTCTTCATAGCACTAATAACTCACTTAACAAATCCTCTGACAGTCTGTCTCAGTGCCCCTCTTTTTTCTGTGCATTTGTTCCACATTTTGCAAGCAGTGCCTTCAGAGGCCAGAAGAGAGCACCAGATCCATTGCAAATGGAATTACAGACTTTTTTTTTGAGCCACCATCTGGGTACTGGCAAGAGCCACAAGTGCTCTTAACCACTGAGTCACCTCTCCAGCCTCCTCAATCCTTGTTCTGAACCCCATCTGAGGCCTTTCAACCCCTGCCCCAGTGATGTCTAGTTTTACATAAAGTTCCGAATTTTCCCTTTGGACTTCAATGGTTCATGAAAAGTAACTGACAAACTATCACCTATTCTCATTGGTGGTTTCTTCTGTGTGTGCATGTGCGTGTGTGCGTGTGTGTGCGTGTATGTTTGCATGTGTGTGTGCATGAGCGTGAGTGTGCGTGTGCGTGCGTGCTTGTGTGTGTGTGTGTGTGTGTTGGTTTTGCCTGATAGGATTTCTCTGTGTAGTTCTGGCTGTTCTGGAACTCACTCTGTAGATCAGGCTGGTCTCTGCCTCCTGAGTGCTGAGATTTAAGGCATGTGCCACCATATCTGGCTGGCTTCTCCTGTCTTAATAGCTATGGGATGGACTGAATGTACTCTGTCCTGTCTTGATGTATATGTATCTTTCAGTCCCTTGTTTTGACTAAAGACCTGGAGTTCAGATTTAGACAACCCGACTAGCAAAGAAGGAAAGCCATGACTGTGGCATCCACACCAGCTGTTGAAGAATGCTGCTCTGAGGCTTAGTGTCTCTCTTTCACCAAATGGGCTTATTGCTGCTGAACCTGTCAGAACTGGGCATTTCCAGGTTCTTGCTTATTTAAAGAATTGAAAAAGGAGCCAGACATGGTGTGGTACATATTTAATCCCAGCACTGGGGAGGCAGATCTTTGTGAATTTGAAGCCAGCCTGTTCTATAAAGCGAGTTCCAGGACAGCCAGGGTTACAGAGTGAGACTGTGGTCTAAAAAACAAAACAAAGAATTGAAAAAGCACACAAATCTCATAACAGTAAGAAGTTTTATTTAAAGAGACTGTGTAGGAGGAACTGCAGAGGAGCAGTGGGCTGGTTGAGCTCGGTGCCCAAGAGCCTCTGTTGTCTGAGGTTTCCTTTAGTCCAGGCCAGGAGGATGAGTGGGTTAGGTAAGTGGATGGTTCTCTGTTTTGATTGAGAGACTTGTGTTATATTATACAAACCTTTCCCAGGATACATCTTATTTTTAATTATATGCATGTCTAATTATGTATATACAAAAGAAAATAAATTGGCCATTTTTTTCCCTAAAAATTCACTCAGGAAATAGTTTGCCTTACTGCATGTGGACCTAAATCAGTTCAGGCTGTATTGAGCCCATGCCTGTAGTTCACAGATATGTTCAGTGGGAACTAACCATAGAAGGAGAGTTACCAAAGGACTCCTGGGGTGAAATGACCTGTTGCCTTGTTTGGAGCAGAGTATATGAGCATTTTTCATGTAGGTGGAGCCAGAGGTTGCTAAGTGCATTGTTAAGAAAGGGTGTGTGTATAGCCAAAGTAAAAAATAGTGCCAGGTTGCTAAGAAATTCTCTATGTATTAGATCCATACTGGATCCCCAACACAGCACTGCTGCGGACAATGTCCTAAATGATAGTCTGGGCCCAATCCAGGCAGGGCTCTGACTGGGTAAACAGAAGAATTGGTATCGGGTAGACAGAAATGTAAACATGATTCCTCAGGAATCTTGTGAGGCAGTTCCTCTTTGCCAGGAAAGCAATTCCTTCCCTTATCCACCCACAATGGCCAGCTACCTTGCCAAAGAGCACCTCATTCCTGATTAACCCAAATAGCTGCAACAGATCAAAGGCCCCATGCTAACTTCTGGCTGCTCTGGCCCATACTCCTTCTCTGGTGTTGCTCCCTGACCCCATGACACTGACAGGGCTTTCCTGCCAAGAGATGGCCTGACACTTTGTTTCCCCAAATAAACTGTCTTGCTATGGAGTGGTCCACCTGCTTCAGATTGACTTGATTGCCTGGTATATGGTATGTATTACTACCATGTGGCCTACCTCACTGACAGCTGGACACATGTAGAGGAGTTGCAGAAATCCCATCTGGCTGTTTGGTGTGGATATATCCATTGTGGTGTTTGAATCCAGTGGGAGAAACCAGAGACTTAGACTCAATTACAATTTAGATTAAATGAATTTGTTCTTATTGTTAGCATAAGGATGAGAGCCTTAGAGACAGACAGCATGCCGTGTAGAAGGGGGGTTAAGGTGAGGTTTTAAGGCAGACATCAGAAAGGTATTACAACTATCCATGGAATCCACAGCTGGGCAGGAAAACTATCTTACTTCCCTCAGTTGTTTCTGACTTTTCTACTATATAGCAATAAAAAGACCATTTCTTCACTTTCCCATAGTGACAGCAAGTTTGACAGAAGTAACGGCAGTGGTTTATTTCTCACAACCCACTGTCCTGTTCTTATCTTACCTGCAGGCCACTAGGACCTCCCAGGCAGTCCAGAGCAAAGGTGAAGGGATCTTAAGGGATGCCCTGCTCCATATCAAGTTTCTTTAGTCATTACTGGGGGCCTGTGTAAATTATTACTCAGGTCTGAGCACTAGGATAGAGCAGTTCATTTCTGGGGAGGCAATGACACCAGCAGGTTAGGGCTGTCTGTCACCTCCGCTCGTCTCTAGTTTTCTAGGGTCTAGAATATGATTGTGATCTCTTCTACTGACTGTTATGCCCTGTGATCTTATGTATGAGTGGTGAGCTCTAACAAAATTCTTTTTGTGTGGAGGGCAGCAATGTTGCTAGAGAAAAGCAGATCAATCTTTAAACTCGAGGCTACAGGGGAGAACTGAGTAGGTTGTGACTGAAAGGAGCCAAATCCCAGCTATTTTTAGCTTACCATTGTTCACTCACGACAGTCTGAGAATCTTTCATCACTATATTCAATGTATGGCTCAGCTCCATGCTAAAGGCACAAGTCCCCCCTTTCTGCGTGGTCTGGAAGGTACCTTGATGGGAGGGATGGAGGTTGCAGCTTTTATGCCCTCTTCAGTAGGACCAGATCTTCGTCTTCCTTGGCTGTGTCTTTGGTGACAGATTGTGGAGGGCAACCTAAATCCACATCCCTATAGAGCCACTTGCCTATCTGACTCTGACTATTCTTAGTGTACCCATGTGTCTTGGGATAGTCCAATTCCAGCATGAGAGCTGGGTATTCCCTTGAAGCCTATAATCACCATATTCTGGTCTTTCAGGGGGGAGATCACACCCTGCGAATAGCTGACAGTCCCCACAAACCTTCCTCTTAGTGTTTTGGGGCAACTATTGATCTCTCTACCCATTTCATGTCCCGAGGGCCTAGCTCAGGGTGATCCCAGTCTAAAATCTAATTCCTTCAAGAATTTCTGTTGATCAGACTCCATTGAGGGCTCTCTTGTCCCATGTCTAGCTAAGGAGTGTGATGATAGAGCTTATCTGCTATCCTATAATTCAGGACCATCTCTCCCAAGTACTTCTCTAGTCAGTATGTGATAGTTTCCTGCTGAAAGACTACACTTCCCAGCTTCCCTTGCAGCTAGGCAAGGAAGGGAGGAGGGACTATGGGAGGGAATACAGGTTGCAGTCAACTTCTTCCAGTGCGGAATTTCTCTCCTCCACCAGTTTAGCATGTAGTGTATGCCTTTCCATCCACGTGGGTAAGGTCTGAGATGACTACCTTGCCATGTCAAACACAGTCCTGCCTGAAGGTAACACTCGCCTCTCTCTGCCCTTTCTGTCTCTGTTAATCTGCGCGTAATAATCTAACAGCGGAGGCAGGGGCAGAAGCTACTGTTGGCAGCCTGAGGAGTACCCTTCCATCTTTCAGGGATATCCAGATTCCTGACTTCATTACAGAAAAGAATTCCAGAATGAACCTGTGAGAAGCAGAGTTAGAAGAGAGATTTTAAAATAGAGTTTAAGCATGAGGGTTAAGAAACAAACAGGAATTCAGGGAAAATAAGATATCCCCGAGTGTGATTGTTAGGAGTCTTTGCAAATGATATGTAGGATAGTGTAGATTAAAAGTTACATTGATTAAAAGGTGAAATTCCCAACAAGATTTAAAGATGAAGCAAAGTTTAAAATATAAGTTTAAAGATTAAGTAAGACAATACAAACTGGTCTATATATTGCTTTTATCTTAAAGAATTTCCTTCTGTAAGTAAACTATAAAGTGGATTTACAAAGTGTATTGTTTAGGTTTAGGGATGAGAGAGGATTACTGACATGGGAAAACTCAAATTTATACACATTTTGTCCCTAAGTAAGTATAGTTGTCATTTTTAACATCCTTGTTTGAGATATGTTTAGGAATGCATGCATTATTCCTGCAGCCAATTTTGGTTTCATTAGTGAATCAAGTTTCTTGATTCTTTGAGAAGGAAAGTCAAACTAGATCCCAGGATGAAGGGTCTCTTTCCTTTCCCATGTTCCTATCAGTTTTCTGTTTTTTTTTTTTGTTTGTTTTTTGTTTTTTAATCTTGCCTCAGTCTCAGCATGACCTAGATAGCAGAATATGAGTTTGGATTCCTGATATGGGAGAGCACCCAATGAGCCTTGAAGGACCGCCCCAAGGCTTTGTTGTGTATCTCATGTTGTCCACAGTTTCCTATAATGTGGATAGCTGTTTTTTATTTCATCCTGGTTTCTGACTCAGGTGAACAACCCAGTAAACATAGGCAGGTCTCAGTCTTGCTCAGAACCTAAACAGTATGGCTAATGAAGTCACAATCCTGAAACCCTTCTCCATAGAAATTGTCAGTGAGTTTCTCAACTGCAAGTATCTGTTTAGAACAACAAACACATTTTTTCAGTTCTTCCTTCTTTCTTACATTTTGGTCCTATTTCTCCACTTCCCTTGTCCTTAGAGACTTACTGCTCCAATCTTCACCATTTTTGTAGATTTGCCTAGAAGCATGGGCAGTTTTAGATGGCCCTGAGCCAGAATCATGCTTTATAAAACAAAACAACTAGGAAATCAAGGCAGTGAATTGGAAGTGAGCTTTTTACTGTAGGATAGATACCCAGCGCCTACAAAAACTCTCCAGTAAGTTTAGGATGACTTTCCCTTTCTTGTGGTATTAGGTTTGATCCCCCCCATTCCTAACCACCTTTTTGAGGTATAGAGAAAAATCACTTGTGCTGACTAGTTTTATGTCAATCTTTACACAAGCTAGAGTTATCTGAAAGGCAGGAACCTCAACTGAGAAAATGCCTCTGTAAGATCCTGCTGTAAGGCATTTCTTAATTAGTGATTGATGGTGGCGGGACCAGCCCATTGTGGGTGGTGCTATTTCTGGGAGGGTGGTCCTGGGTTCTATAAGAAAGCAGATTGGGCAAGCCATGAAGAACAAGCCAGTAAGCAACTCCCCTCCATGGCGTCTGCATCAGCTCCTGCCTCCAGGTTCCTGTCTTATTTGAATTCCTGTCCTGACTTATATAGTGAACAGTGATGTTTTAACTGTAAACAAAATAAAGCCTTCCCTCCTCAAGTTGCTTTGGTCATGGTGTTTCATTATAGAATAGTAACCCTGACTAGGACATCACTCATTGGCTTTTTTTTTTTTTTTAAAATTTTTAAAATTTTTATTTTGCAATACAATTCAGTTCTACATATCAGCCACGGATTCCCTTGTTCTTCCCCCTCCCACCCCTTTCACCTTCCTCCCAGCCCACCCCCCATTCCCACCTCCTCCAGGGCAAAGCCTTCCTGGCGGACTGAGATCAACCTGGTAGACTCAGTGCAGGTAGGTCCAGTCCCCTCCTCCCAGGCCGAGCCAAGCGATCCTGCATAGGTCCCAGGTTTCAAACAGCCAACTCTCATTGGCTTTCTTTTATCCAATTAGTTAATCTTCTTTTTATCCCTCATCACTACTTAATTTAATAGGTAACTGACAAAGCTCTTATTAGATTTTATTAGTTCCTCTCAGAGAAACGTAGTGTGATCCAAAAAACTGAATTCCCCTAAATATGTGATGGCTCTCTGTCACCAAAATACCTTTATCTAGATCCTCATTCTCTAGTAAGACCTGTCCTATGCTCCTACCACTACTTTGTTATTAATATTCTCCAGCAGGGCGATGGTGGCACATGGCTTTAATTCCAGCACTTGGAAGGCAGAGGGAGGAAGATCTCAGAGTTCAAGCCCACCTAGGTCTACAGAGCTAGTTCCAGGACAGCTAGAGCTATAAAGAGAAACCCTGTCTTGAAAAACAAACAAACAAAATTTCTCCATCTGGGTTAGCTGTTATAATTTTTAAATTTTTATATTATTATTATTTTTTATAATGTGTGTATGTGTGTGTGTGTGTGTGTGTGTGTGTGTGTGTGTGTGTGTGTGTGTGTGTGTGTATGTGTGTGCACATGCATGATCATGCCTAAGCACATCTGTGGAGGACAACATTGTGGAACCTGTTCTCTCTTTCCATCCTTACATGGGCTTAGGGCAGTCATTCTCAACCTGTGTGTCACAACCCCTTTGGGGGCTAATGACTCTTTCACAGGGGTCACCTAAGGCTCTCAGAAAACACAGATATTTACATTATGATTCATACAGTAGCAAAATTACAGTTATGAAGTAGCAACAAAAATAATTTAATGGTTGGGGATCACCACAACATGAGGAACTGTATTAAAGGGTCGCAGCGTTAGGAAGGTTGAGAACCAGTGGTTTTGGGGACCAAATTCAGGTTGTCAGGCTTGCAAGAACCAGTGCTTGTCCCTGCTGAGCGGTGCGAGTCACCATTACTTTAATAATTGGCACGACCCAGAAGCCCAGCCTAACTCATCAACACTGGCAGCTTGTCAACTATTTTGATTTCAAGTCACATTTGTGTCTTGCCCTGTTCTGTGACTTGTGGCTTAAACCCCTATTTATTGTAACCCCCTTTCTTACAGGGATTTGGCTTTGCTCCTTCTCATTGGCCTTCCCTGCTTGTCGATTGGGCAGACATTCCAGAAACCTTTTGTCACATCCTTTCTGGAGTCTCAGCGGGAGAACCCTGGGATCCCTTCAGCAAAGAAGTGTCCTCAGACGGCCTCCTGGCCTACTAGAAGGCTCTGTCACTTGCAGAGTCCCGAAGGATCCTGACGTCCTGGTGTGTTTGTTCTAGGATTCCTTATCTGGAAGTTCCTGTTTAGGTTGCTGCCACCTCCTGGTCAAAGGTGCCAGTTGCACTGGAAAGCATGTTGAGGATCCAGGGTTTTTTGTTTCTTTTGTTTTGTCTGGTATTTTTAGGTCTTTATATCTTTAATAATTTACTCCAAGTGCCTTTTGAGCTCTTAGCCAACACCTGTCTGACTGTCACCTTGCCTCATCTCAAACTCTTTGTGTGAGATTATAGCCAAGTAGTGAGTAGGGGCTGTGACCTCAGTGTTTACATGAGTTGGGTCGAAGGGATGTTTAAATTTATGGTGGGGAAAACAAAACTGTGGAGGAATCTGTAACATGAAAAATTCTATAAAAATAAGTCAGAGACTTGTGAATTTCAATAAATAAAGAAGAGAGAGAGACTTGAGAAGCATGTTAGTATAAGGTCTCTATCTACCTATGTTACCATGTCAATAATTCAACCTTACCAAGCTGCATTTCAAATAATTCTCCAAAGCTACCTGTTTCTAATTTGTATTTATTTTATCCTGTTCCTGGGGCTGTAACAAAATCCCTTTTGTGTGACCAGTTGAAGCTTCAAGTCATTTTGAAGTGCAGGTGAGCATCTATTCCTTTGTGGTATGTCCTCATGTTGTAGAAGAGAAGAATGAGCAAGCACACTCCCTCCATCCTTTTAGAAGGGCCTTGATACCATCATGAAAGTCTGACAGTCAAGACTTACTAAAAGCTGTTACTATTGTGAGTTTGGGTTGTGATGTCACCATTCAGGTCATAACAGTCTATTAGTAGTGTGAAAAAGTGAGCCCACCCTGAGGGCGTCAACATACTGCCTATTGGTTTTGAAAAGTAAATCTAGGTTTGACTCACTTCTTTATGATTGCATCATTCCCTAAGATATCTATTAAATAGGTGACAAACTGAAAACATCAAGTATTATTTTAGGCTTTAAAAATGTGGAATGAAAGCTATGTGTGTGGCACACGCCTTTAATCCCAGCACCCAAGAAGCAGAATCAGGTAGATCTCTGTGAGTTTGAGGCTAGCCTGGTTTACATAGAGAGTTCCAGGATAGCCAAGGCTACGCAGAGAAACCCTATCTTGAAAAATGAAGATAAAAACAAAAACAAAATAAAAAACCAAAGTGGGGTATAAAATCAGACAACTGGTGCTGTTTTATTATTGATTTATTGTCCTGGGGAGTTAACTGAGGTCCTCACATTCTAGACAAGTGCTCTCCTAATGGCTACATCCTTGTCAATTGTAACATTGGGAGAATTAAGGGCTGGAGAGATGACTCAGCCTAACGTATGAGCATGTATTGCTCTTCCAGAGGACCTGAGTTCAATTCCCAGTACCAGTGTCAAGTGGCTCAAAATGGCCTGTAACTCTAACTCCAGGAGTTCTGACACCTCTTGCCCCTATGGCATATGTACACATAATTTTTAAATAATTAAAACTAGAGAATTAAGTTGGAAGTTTTTAAGAATTCAATAATTGTGTGCATTTAGCATTTAGTATTTAATACTTCAGTAAAAGATAGTTAGAGAAAATTAGCTTTACCTGAGTCCTTTTATCCATGTGAAAACAAAGGCATGAATATAAGTCACTCCTGCTTAACTTAGGCACTTTGAGTCTTAGTTGTTATAACTGTAAAATAGAATGTGGTGATTCTAGTAATTAGATTTATTTGACACATAGTTTATGGATTTTAAAATTTAATATTGTGAATTTTGGGTCATTTGTCTGAACCCTGCCTTATCACATCTTTTCTCCACCCATCCATATCACTTCCTATTCTTTCTCCCAAGTGCTGGGATCAAAGGCATGAGATCCCAAGTGCCGGGATTAAAGGTGTGTGTGACCACTACCTGGTCTCTAGTAGCTAGTTCTGCACTCTGATCTCCAGCCAAGCTTTGTTTTTTAGAGCACAAACAAAATATCACCACATTTCCCCCTTTTTGTCTAAAATAAAAAAGGTTAAAACTAATACAAGAAAAACAAAAAAATAAGTACAATAACTATATACAATATGTACAGTCAATAAATAAATCAACAATGTCTAGTCCATTAACAATTGACAAATTAACATAAAATATTCCATATCTATCCTATCTTGGTGAGCCCAAAATATTGTACCTAATTCACTTTCTATCCTAACTTGAATTACCAAAACTATCTTTTAATATCTCTCAACCTTACACACTCTACACCTCTTTAGTGAATTTTTTTTCTGAATCTGGTAACAAGGAAAACTATAACTATAACTATAAAGTTTTCAACTCCAAGTGACTTCCAAAAAATGTGAGAAATGACAGAAACAGCTGGCTACCGGGACAGTCACTCAAGGCTCCTTTGCAAAGTTGGGGCATCTATTTTTGGCCTACAGGCCTAGAATATCTGACAGACTTATCTGTGAAGCAGAATTTCTGAAGGGCTGTCCTACCTTGTCTTGACAAAGTTCAGCATTCCTTTCTTTTGTGTCCTGCTTGTCTTGTTTGAACAGCATACTCTCAGTAGTTGAGGCAAGGGCATTGTCTTGCCCAGTTGCTAATTTTTGCCACAAAGAAAGTAAGCTCCATATGGAGTTACTTCAATGCCCATCATCTTCTCTGAAGTAGATTGGTGCTGCAGGAGCAGACATGTCTCATTGTCAAAAAAAAAAGAACATACATTATTAAACACCTTAAATTTCATATTCTGTAGATCACTGAAGTATTTGAAGATGACCTATCTATCTAAAATATAGCTGTTTGACCTTGATAACACACCTAACATGACCACAAGTTTGATTGTAATGACTAACTACTAACTTGCATTTCTTTATTTCCTAAGTAGTTGGTAATAATAACTTTCAAGGACTAGCAATTTGTATTACATTGTTAAATGAGATGTATAAGTACAATACCTTGAACAAGATTAGAAATGTATGTACAGCATGTTCTAAGAAAAATAATGTCAGCGTTGTATCAATATACATATTGATAACATATCATATGTAAAATATTTAAGACTATTAGTTGCCTTTTTTAGTTTATCCTATTATATCTATACTCCCTTTTTTTTCCTCAGAGGAGATTCAATAATCTACCCCTTCATCCTATCATTTCTATATCCTCCTAAATCTAATCTCCTTTGTTCAGCATTTTTTCCTGACCACTACCAACAACAACTTGTAACCAACCTCCTAAACAATGACAAATATCCATAACACATTGAATGACCAAAAACCATTCACCCCACCTCTTAGGAATGTGGGTGTCATGTTCTTAAATTTACTTCCTGCTCTCTGAGGGTGATGGCATCTTTAGGGGATCCTGAAAAGAAAAATTTGGGTTAATTGTGAAGTCCTGGGAGAGGTAGCTGTATCATTTGTTGTCCAGTCTCTGTGTAATGGGAAAGTGCAGGGCTTGTCTCAAGTCCTGGCTAGAGTAGTCTGTGAAGCTGGATCATTTCATCTAGCTAACTCAAAATTGTTCTGAGCAGTTTGTAGTCCAAAGCTGATCTTTGGGTGTGTTTGTCAGCTTAGAGGCATTATCATAGTCCTGGTGGAATTGTCATTATGGGGCCCCATCCTCCTTTTAGAGACTTCAAAGGTTGCTGTTAGGTGTGGTCATGGTTCATTGCAGAAAACTTAAACATTTTAAATGTCATATGCAGCAGATCTCAAAGAGGTTAAGGAATCAATATTTGTTATGTACTATGTTTTAATTTCAGAGTACAAAACTTAATTCCTAGTTACCTCAAAGAGACTCAAACCTGAAATCATTTACAGGAAGCTAGATGAAGCCTTTTTCTAGAATTAGTTAGTACTCTATGTGACCATTAATATCATGAAAAATTGTAACACACACACACACACACACACACACATGTATATATCTTATAAGTGTTGAGATAATATTTATACCATAAGAAAAATGTTAAAGAGTCAAAATAAAATCAAAGGAATATGAGGTCAGTGGCAATAAAATAGTCCCTAAATTTTGTTTTTTCTTCTGTCCCATATTGGATGGCTCTTTGAAATGAAACAGAGATTTTGGATTTTGTGTTAACAAGCATGCCTGGGTTGGAGAAGGAGAGAGCCACATACCAACTCCAAAGCCAGCTTCAATTTTCAATTGAACTGGGTCTACAAAATGACCATTTGCATTGCATGTCTGTAGAGAACAGTAGAAACAAACATTTGGGAACATTTATGAAATTTTATCCTGTTGAAATGTGATATATCAATATGCCAATTTACTCTTTTTCTTGTGACTTTTTTTTTCTGGATGATTTGTCCTTTTTCTTCGTGTCTCATTTGTCCAGTGGTCTTCAGATTCCTTAGCTGGATGGCTTTATGGTTTTTCCTGAATTTTTTGTTCTTTCCTCTGTAGCTGTTCTATCATCCAGAGCAGTATGGTTTGTTATAATAGGCATTAGGTTCTTTAATTGCTCTGGGAAGGAGTTTCCTCCATGATGACAGGAAATGACTGAACAAAATTTGACATGGGGATGTGTGAGAGGACCCTCAAGATGTTTCCCAATTGCAAAGGGTTACCTTGTCTGTTCCTTGTTGATCTACGCTCATTAGTCCAGTGTCTGCCTTTGCCATACCTTCTGCATACTCCAAAAAGGAGGAACATTCTGTTGGGATTATTCATAGAAAAAAACATTGTTTATAGGAATGCTCTGTTTACAATCCCTTTTTAGGTGATCATGTTTGCCACAATTGAAACACCTGACATTTCAAGTTTTCTTCAAACCTCTGGAAATCACCTCTCCTATCCAACCATCACCATGCTTATGAGATTCAATATTGACTGTGTGTCGGATCCATTCCTCTAAGGGTGCTGATCTTGTCTTTAATGGACTAATTACCCTTTTTCATTGTGCATTATAATTTTCAAAAGCCAAAGATTCAATTATTATTTGCCTAGCTTCTGAATTTGGTGCCATTCTATTTACAGCTGAAGTCAATCTTGTAAGAAATCAGTGAAGGTTTCCTTTGGGCCCTGTATAACTTTAGTAAATGACTCAGTTTTCTTTCTCACTTTTTCAGTTCTGTCCCAAGCATTCAAGGCTGCTGCATGGCATAAAGCCAGGGTATGGTCATCATATAGAGATTGCATTTGTACATTAGCATACTCTCCCTCTCCAAGAACTTGGTCTTGGGAGATTTCCATACCTCTATTCCTACTTTGTTGTTCAATGGCCTTAGCCTCATCTTTTCACCAGGTTCTCCACTATAATTGAGGACCAGGCTCCAAGATTGCTGTAACCAAATCTCTCCAGTCTTTAGGGATAATTCTATTACAAGTTGACCACAGGTTTAACATCTCCTTCAAAAAAGGTGAATGCATACCATATGTGATGATCACTTCCTCAAATCAAACATTGGCACAAGAGTCCAATCAATTCTTATACAGCCTTGGGGATATGTATCATTTGGCAGTTCCTGTAAGGTTACTGGATAAATTAAACTTGGTTGTTTGAAAACCTTAGGCTGTAGATGAATTTCTAAATGGTCTTACTAAATAAAAAAGCACAGAGTCAGATATAGGGGTGAAAACCTGAGAGATCAGGGAAATAGGGAAAGCCACAGCTAACCTTACCTCACCAACTCTGCAGCTTCCAAATGCGAGTTACTTCCTGTCTATCCACGCCTATATGCCTTGCTGTTCTGCCATCTGATTTGCTCTCTCTGTCCAGCTACATCACTTCCTCTTCCTGCCAAGCTCTGTCACTTCCTGTCTGTCTGTATAGACCTCCAGACCTCCATGGTTAACTAGTGTTGGAATTTAAGACATGTGCCACTACACCTGGCTGTTTCCAGTGTAGCCTTGAACTCACAGAGATACAGGCAGATTCCCTCCTGCCAAATGATAGGATTAAAGGCATGTGCTACCTTTGTTTACTTATAATGGCTGTTCCTATTCCTCTGATCTCCTGGCAAGCTTTATTTATTAAAGCACAAATAAAATATCACCACATTTCAGCACAAATAAAATGTCACCACGTTTCCCCTTTTTTTGTCTAATAACAAATAAAAAAGTTATAACTAATATAAGAAAAACTAAATACAATAAGTACAATAACTATGTATAATATATACAAGCAATAAATACATCAACAATATCTAGTCCATTTGCATTTGACAAATTCAGAGAAAATATTCCATTATCTATCCTATTTTGCTGAGTCCAAAATGTACCTAATTCACTTTTTATCCTATCTTGTATTACCAACAGAAAACTATCTTATGATGTCTTTTAAACTTACACACTTAAGATCTCTTAGTGAGTTTCTTTTCTGAATTTCTTTTTTTTTTTAGAAAGTAATTTTTTAAAAGGTTTATTTATTTATTATGTATACAGTGTCCTGCCTGCATGTATGCCTGCAGGGCAGAAGAGGGCACCAGATCTCATTACAGATGGTTGTAAGCCACCATGTGGTTGCTGGGAATCGAACTCGGGACCTCTGGAAGAGCAGCCAGTGCTCTTAACCTCTGAGCCATCTCTCCAGCTCCCCTGAATTTCTTAACAAGGAAAACTATAGATAAAACTATCTAATTTTCAACTCCCTCAGAGACCTAAGAAGGAAATAATACTACCTAGTAAAACAGGAAATGCAAACAAGCAGCTTCCAAAAAAATGTGAGTTATGACAGAAACAGCCAGCTGCCTGGACACACACTCGAGGTTTCTCTGTACCATTGGGACATCATCTTTGGCCTACAGGCTTAGCATATCTGATAGATTCATTTGTGAAGTAGGATATATGCAAGGCCTACAGCTCAACTCCACATTCAGTGCAAGTATTCCATTTACCAGAGGAACTTGAATTTCACCAGTGTCATGTTATGATTCAGGATTTTAAATTTTGGGAATTGTTGGTGTTTTTGGAATTCAGCTTTCTATTCTTCTTGGCTTGTGGGTGGCCTTATCTCCTTTATTAAATGCCAGTCTACTATTGAGAGGCCAGACTCAGTCAGCCTAGTTACTCCTCCAACAATAACTTCCAGCTACCATTCCACTGCATACCAGGAGCCATTGACCCACTGCCTGCTCAGCTGCCTTCAAAGGAAGGGGCACTGTACCTTTTCTGGACTGCAAAGCCACTTCACCAATGGCACCATATTGTCCTGGCCTCAGAGAACACCTGTTGCCAAAACTGCAACCACACTTGTCTTGTCAAGGATCTGCTGTGTGTGTGTGTGTGTCCTACTTGTCCATTTTGGACAGCATACTGTCAGCAGTTGATGCAAGGGCACTTAAAAAAAATTTTTTTTTTGAGGGCTGGAGAAATGGCTCAGAGGTTAAGAGCACTGGCTGCTCTTCCAAAGGTCCTGAGTTCAATTCCCAGCAACCACATGTTGGCTCACAACCATCTGTGGTGAGATCTGGTGCCCTCTTCTGGCCTGCAGGGATACATGCAGACAGAACACTGTATACATAATTAATAAATAAAATTGTTTAAAAAAAATTTTTTTTGAGACAAGGTTTCTTTGTATAGTTTTGGTGCCTGTCCTGGATCTCACTCTGTAGACCAGGTTGGTCATGAACTCACAGAGATCTGCCTGGCTCTGCCTCCCAAGTGCTGGGATTAAAGGCGTGCGCCACCATTGCCCAGTGCAAGGGCACTTTCTTGCCCAGTGGCTAACTTTTGGCACAGTGAAAGTTAACTCCATGTGGAGGGTCTTCAATGTCCATATCTTCTCTGAAGTAGATTGGTGCTGCCAGGACCAGACATGTCTCATAGTCATAAAAAAAGAAAAAAAACTGTTATTAAAATATTTTAAATGTCATATTCTGTAGATCTCTGAAGGGTTTGAAGATGACCTCTGTCTATGTAAAATAGATCTCTGCTTGACCTTGGAAACATACCTAATATGACTACAAGTTTGATTGTAATGTCTAACTACTAACTTTCATTTCTTTATATCCTAACTAGTTGGTAATAATAACTTTCAAGGATTAGCAAATTGCATTACATTTTTAAATGAACTGTATAAGTACAATATCTTGAACAAGATTAGAAATATATGTACAGTATATCAATCTCAAATTGGTATCAATATACATAATTTATATTTAATATACAAAAATCAAATTCATTGTAAAATATTTAAAACTAGTAGTTGCTTTCTAAAAAGTAGATTCAATAATCTTCCTTTTTATCTGTATCATATCTGTATCCTCTCCTTTTTCTTTTCAGAGTAGATTCAATAATCTACCCTTTATTCTATCATTTCTATATCTTTTTTTTCAGAGTAGATTCAATAATCTACCTCTTATCTATATCCTCTTTTTTTCTTTTTCTTTTTTTCAAACAAGAACCTTAAATCCTTTGTTTAGCCTTTTTCCTGACCTTAACAATAACAACTTGTAACCAACCATCCTAAATAATGACAATTATCCCCAAACCCAAAACCCACTGAAAGACCAAAGAACCACCTGCCCCACCTCTTGGGAATGTGGGCATCGTGTTCTTATAATTACTTCCTTCTGTTTGGCGGCAAAGGCATCTTTAAGGGATCCTGAAAAGAAAAATTTTGGGTTAATTGTCATGTTCTAGGAGAGGTAGCTATATCATTTGTTGTTCAATTTCTGTATAATGTGAAAGTGCAGGGCTTATCTCAAGTCTTTGTTCAAGCAGTCTGTGAGGCTGGATCATTTCAGCTAGCCATCTCAAAATTGTTCTGAGCAGTTTGTAGTCTTAAGCTGATATTTGGGTGATGTTTGTCAGCTTAGTGGTATTATTATTGTCCATGTGGAATCATCATTGTGGGGCCCCATCATCCTTCTGGAGACTTCAAATTCACTGTTAGGCCTGGTCATGATTCCCTGCAGAAAACTGATAGAGACTCCAACACAAAAACATGTATAGGCAGCTAAATGAAGCCTTTTTTCTAGAATTAGCTAGTACTCTATATGACCATTAATATCATGACAAAAGTTTATATGTATATATATATATACACACACATAAATTTTGAAATAAAATTCATATCTTAAGAAAAGTTTAAAGAGACAGAAACTTAACAGAGAAATAAGGGAACTAACAGACATTATGGCCCAAATAGACTTAATAGATATCTACAGAATATTCCACCCTAACACAAAAGAATATACCTTCTTTTCAGCACCCCATAGAACCTTCTCCAAAATTGACCACATGCTTGGTCACAAAGCAAATCTCAACAGATACAAAAAAATTTAAATAATCTCCTGTGTCTTATCACACCATGGCTTAAAGTTAGACTTTAACAGCAACAAACATTACAGAAAGCCTACAATCTCATGGAAACTGAATAATGCCCAATTGAATCACCAATGGGTCAAGGAAGAAATAAAGAAAGAAATTAAAGATTTCCTAAAATTCAATGAAAACGAATGTACAACATACCCAAACTTATGGGACACTGTGAAAGCAGTGCTAAGAGGAAAATTCATAGTTCTAAATGCCCACATGAAGAAGTTAGAGAAATCTCAAACTAGTGACTTAACAGCACAACTGAAAGCTCTAGAACAAGAAGAAGCAAACTCACCCAGGAGAAACAGACACCAGGAAATAATCAAACTGAGGGCTGAAATCAATAAAATAGAAACAAAGAGAACAATACAAAGAATCAGTGAAACAAAGAGTTGGTTCTTTGAGAAAATCAACAAGGTAGATAAACCCTTATCAAAATTAACCAAAAAGCAGAGAGAGAGCATCCAAATTAACAAGATCAGAAATGAAAAGGGTGACATAACAACAGACAATGAGGAAATCCAGAGAATCATCAGGTCATACTTCAAAAACCTGCACTCCACAAAATTTGAAAATCTGAAATAAATGGACAATTTTCTGGATAGGCACCCCATACCAAAGTTAAATCAAGACCAGATAAACTATTTAAATAGACCAATAACCCCCAAGGAAATAGAAATGATCATTAAAAGTCTCCCAACACCCCCCCCCCAAAGCCCAGGACCGGATGGTTTCAGTGCAGAATTCTACCAGATCTTCAAAGAAGAGATAATACCAATACTCTTCAAATTGTTCCACACAATAGAAACAGAAGGAACATTACCAAATTCTTTATATGAGGCTACAGTTACCCTGATACCCAAACCACACAAAGATGCAGCAAAGAAAGAGAATTACAGACCAATCTCCCTCATGAACATTGATGCAAAAATACTCAAAAAATACTGGCTAACCGAATCCAGGAACACATCAAAAAAATTATCCACCATGGCCAAGTAGGTTTCACCCCAGGGATGCAAGGATGGTTCAACATAAGAAAATCTGTCAGTGTAATACACCATATAAACAAACTGAAAGAAAAAAACCACATGATCATCTCATTGGATGCTGAAAAAGCCTTCTACAAAATCCAACACCCCTTCATGATAAAGGTTCAAGAGAGATCAGGAATACAAGGAACATACCTAAACATAATAAAGGCAATTTACAGCAAGTCAACAGCCAACATCAAATTAAATGGAGAGAAACTCAAAATGATTCCACTAAAATCAGGAACAAGACAAGGCTGTACACTTTCCCCACACTTATTCAATATAGTACTTGAAGTTCTAGCTAGAGCAATAAGACAACAAGAAGAGATCAAGGGGATACAAATTGGAAAGGAAGAAGTCAAATGATTATTATTTGCAGATGATATTATAGTATACATAAGTGACCCCAAAAATTCTACCAGGGAACTCCTACTGCTGATTAACTCCTTCAGTAAGGTGGCAGAATACAAGATTAACTCAAAAAAATCAGTAGCCCTCCTATATACAAATGAAAAAGGGGCTGAGAAAGAAATCAGAGAAACATCACCCTTTACAATAGCCACAAATAATATAAAATACCTGGGGTAACTCTAACTAAGCAAGTGAAAGACTTGTACGATAGGAACTTTAAGTCTCTGAAGAAAGAAATTGAACAAGATATCAGAAAATGGAAAGCTCTCCCATGCTCATGGATAGGTAGAATCAACATAGTAAAAATGGCAATCTTACCAAAAGCAATATACAGATTCAATGCAATCCCCATCAAAATACCAGCACAATTCTTCACAGACTTGGAAAGAACAATACTTAACTTTATATGAAAAAACAAAAAACCTAGGATAGCTAAAAGAATCCTGTATAATAAAGCAACCTCTGGAGGCATCACGATCCCTGACCTCAAGCTCTACTATAGAGCTATAGTAATAAAAACAGCTTGGTATTGGCATAAAAACCAACATGTGGACCAATGGAATCAAATTGAAGACCCTGACATTAATCCACACACCTACGAACATATGATTTTTTTACAAAGAAGCCAAAACTGTACCATGGAAAAAAGAAAGCATCTTCAACAAGTGGTGCTGGCATAACTGGATGTCAACATGCAGAAGATTGCAAATAGATCCATATCTGTCGCCATGCACAAAACTCAAGTCCAAGTGGATCAAAGACCTCAACATAAATCCAGTTACACTGAACTTGATAGAAGAGAAAGTAGGAAGTAGTCTGGAACGAATTGGCACAGGAGACCACTTCCTAAATATAAGACCAGTAGCACAGACATAGAGAGTGACAATTAATAAATGGGACCTCCTGAAACTGAGAAGCTTTTGTAGAGCAAAGGACACGGTCAATAAGACCAAACGGCAGCCTACAGAATGGGAAAAGATCTTCACCCACCCCACATCTGACAGAGGGCTGATCTCCAAAATATATAAAGAACTCAGAAAGCTAGACATCAAAATACTGAACAATCCAATTAAAAAATGGCCTACAGAGCTTAACAGAGAATTCTCAACAGAAGAATCTCAAATGGCTGAAAGGCATTTAAGGAATTGCTCAATATCCTTAGTCATCAGGGAAATGCAAATCAAAACTCTGGGAGACACCATCTTACACATGTCAGAATGCTTAAGCTCAACAACACTGAAGACAGTTTATGTTGGAGAGGATGTGGAGCAAGGGGAACACTCCTCTACTGTTGGTGGGAATGCAAACTGGTACAGCCACTCTGGAAATCAGTATGGCAGTTTCTCAGAAAATTGGGAATAAGTCTTCCTCAAGACCCAGTTATACCACTCTTGGGCATATACCCAAGGAATGCTCAATCTTACCACAAGGACACATGCTCAACTATGTTCATATCAGCATTATTCATAATAGCAAGAACCTGGAAACAACCTAGATGCCCCTCAACTGAAGAACTGATAAAGAAAATATGGCACATATACACAATGGAGTACTAAGCAGTAAAAAACAATGATATCATGAAATTTGCAGGCAAATGTTTGGATCTAGAAAATATCATCTTGAGTGAGGTAACCCAGACTCAGAAGGACAAACATAGTATGTACTCACTCATAAGTGGATACTAAATGGGAGGGAAGGGATGGACAGACTGCAACCCACAACTCCAGAGAGACTAGCTAAAAGGAAAAGACCCTAGGAGGGACACATAGATGACCCTGTGAAGGAGAAGTGGATGAGATCTACATGAGTGGACTGGGTGTGGTAAGAACATAGGGAAATGGGAGGATCAAGCTGGAACAGGGACAGAGTGGGAGGGCAGGGTGGAAAATACCATGATAGATGAGGACATCATGGGAATAGGAAGAGGCAAGGTGCTGGGGAGGCTCTCAGGAATCCACAAGGTTGACCCCACGTTGGTCTGCTGGCAGTGGTCCAGAGGGTGCCTGGACCACTGGTGACCAGCCTAGTAAATAACCTAGCTGTCATCATAGAGCCTTTGTCCAATGACAGATGGGGGCAGATACAGAGATCCACAGCCAGTCTCCAGGCTGAGCTCTGGGAATCCAATTGATGAGAGAGAGGAGAAATACTGCAGGTGAGGGACATCGAGATCATGATGGGAGGATGTGCAGAGATGACTGGCCATACTAGTGGAAGCCCATGAACTGTGGACTGGTGGCTGTGGAGCCCCCATGGGACTGGACTAGGTCCTCTGGACACGGAAGAGAGTTGTTTGGCTCGAACTGTTTGGGGGGCACCCAGGCAGGGGGATTGGGATCTGTCCCTGGTCTATGGGCAGGCTTCTGGAATCTGGTGCCTGTGGTGTGACATCTTGTACAACCTTGGTGCAAGTGGGAAGGGGCTTCGACCTGCCTAGGTTCAGTGTGCTGGGTTCTGCTGACTCCCCATGGGAGACCTTGATTTGGGGGATGTGGGGATGCGGGGTGGCTTGGGAAAGTGGGCTGGGGGTGGGAGGAGGGATGAGGGGGGGTCCATGGAAAGCATGTGGAGTGAGTAGAAAATTTCTTAATAAAGAAAATGAAAAAAAAAAAGAAAAGTTTAAAGAATCAAAATAGAACCAAAGAATTGAGATTAGTGGCAATAGAATAGTCCCTTAATTTTGGTTTTCTTCTGTCCCATATCAGATGGCTCCTTCTGCTGACAAGATATAGAGATTTTGCATTTTCTTTTAACAAGCATGCTTGGGTTTAGAGAAGGAGAGATCCATTCTCCAACTCCAAAGCCAGCTTTAATTTTTTTGTTTCGTTTTTCGAGACAGGGTTTCTCTGTGTAGCTTTGCGCCTTTCCTGGAACTCACTTGGCAGCCCAGGCTGGCCTCAAACTCACAGAGATCTGCCTCCCTCTGCCTCCCAAGTGCTGGGATTAAAGGCATGCACCACCACTGCCCAGCTAATTTTTAATTGAACTGAGGCTACAAAAAAAAAAAAAAACACCCTTTTGTGTTAAGAATCTGTAGAGAAGAACAGAAACAAACATTTAGGAAGACTTATGAAATTTTATATGTCATATACCAATAGGCCAATTTACTCTTTTTCTTGGGACATTTTTTTCCTGGATGATTCATCTCTTTTCTTCAGATGTCTCATTTGTCCAGTGTTCTTCAGATTCCTTAGTCTTCATTCTCCTGAAAGACAAAAACAAAAACCCTTCTCCAAGCTTAACTTTGGGGAGATTCCCTTTTGGCAAGTTATATCTGATTAAATGAAAAGCATTTGTTAGTTGTATAAGTTAATTTAAATTGGATGATCATGCTGTTTGATGAACTATCACCTCTTCTAATTAATAGGTCTCTCTTGTTCAAATAAACCTTTATCAGTTTTGGTGATATCCACAGCTTTTGTTGTCCTATAGAAATAAAAGCAAACCCTCATGACCAATGTAACACATATCCTGGTTTCCATTTTGAGGTTAGCACATCTTTAAGGTATATATGCTATGGGATGGTCTGTGGGACTGGCAGGTGACAGAGATTTGTCCTGACTGTGGGCCAGGCAGGAAAACTCTAGCTACAAATGCTGCCCAACGTGTTGGCAAGAGTTTCCACCTAAAACCTGATTAAAAAGATACAAAAATGGAGCTAAAAATAGCTCCTAGTTGTCTCTTTCAAGTTAGCGGCAGCCTGCGTGTTTGATCTACTATCTACTATGGCAGGTTCCTGGAGTGGGCACTTGACCTACAGTATGGCAGGAATGAGGCCTCTGCAAGTGGCACATTAAGCTGCGTGGTGGATTTAGCCTTTGCTAGTACAAAACAAAAAGAGGTTTATGGGCTACATGCTGCTTTGATAGAAGCATAGACCCACTATTTCTGAGAGTTGATGGCTCCCAGTGCTGGTGGAAATGTACCACCGCCATGTTGGGAAGCTGAAGTGAGTGGAGCCAGCAGCCACAGCACTGTTTCAGTCTTAAAATGCTGCACTTTAAAGTGATAGGCTCAAGGTAATATAAAAAATAAGCCACGTAAAGATGGCTACCACACAGACAATCGGAATTATGTTCTCTTTGATATTCGTAATTGAAGTAAAACATTTGATTGCAAAAGCTGTTGAGTTATGCCAAAATGTATATTTTAAAGGTACCTTGACTTCAAAATTTGGATGTAAGGATATGTTGCTTTGGAAAGGAGGCTCTGCTTTTGTTTCCACAGAAAACCAGAGGCTATGGATTTGTTCCAGATTCAGATATATCAGGTTTGACTGCCAAGACCCCCTGAAAGGTCTCCGATGACACCATGGCCCAGATGATCCAACATCCAGAATGGTTTGAAGGCAACTGGCTCAGACAATACAGCCTCATGGACTACTCCATAATCCTAAAATTTTCTTTGTGTCCTCATAAGATACAGCCCCCCTCCAACAGGAAGTAGTAAGAGAAGCTATGCCCAAATTCCCAAATTATATGTAATTTTGCTATGTTAAGGTTAAAACCTTCCTTTTTTTTTTCAAAAAAAGAAAAGGGGAAGTGCTGTGGGATTGTCTGTATGTCAAATGTGTTGCTCTGATTGGTTAAAAAATAAAACACTGATTGGCCAGTAGCCAGGCAGGAGGAAGTATAGGTGGGACAAGGAGGAGAAGAATTCTGGGAAGTGGAAGACTGAGTCAGAGAGACACTGCCAGCCGCCACCATGACAAGCAGCATGTGAAGATGCTGGTAAGCTACAAGCCACATGGCAAGGGATAGATTTATAGAAATGGGTTAAATTAAGATATAAGAACAGTTAGCAAGAAGCCTGGCATGGCCGTACAGTTTGTATGCAATATAAGTCTCTGTGTTTACTTGGTTTGGTCTGAGCTGCTGTGGGACTGGCAGGTGACAGAGATTTGTCCTGACTGTGGGCCAGGCAGGAAAACTCTAGCTACATATATATGCTGATTTAATTCTGTAGTTTTTTTTGTTATCCAATGTCTCTCTGCAGCTGTTGTTCCTTTCTCATTAGCACTGAGAAAATTCAAAGTTAACAGAGCATTAAGTAATCTATTTCTGGGGGGTTTTATTACCCCTTTCTGTTTATTTAGCATATCCTTTAGAGTTTGATTTGATCTTTCTATAACTGCTTGGCCTATAGGATTATGTGGTATATCTGTAATATGCTTTATAGTGTAATAAGCAAAAAACCTGTTTCATTTTAACAGAGACATATGATGGAGCATTGTCAGTTTTAATTTGTGCAGGTATGCCTATGATGGCCATAACTTCTAGCAAATGAGTGATTACAGAATCAGCTTTTTCAGAACTCAAAGCAGTTTTCCATTGAAATCTTGAATAGGTATCAATGGTGTGGTGTACATATTTCAATTTTTGAAATTCTACAATGTGAAACACATCCATCTGCCAGATTTCATTCCTCTGAGCATCCTTTGGGTTACATCCTGCTGGTAATGGCATCTGATTGTAAAAAGAACAAGTAGGACATTTCCTTATAATTTTCTTGGCTTGTTGCCAGGTTATGGAAAAATCCTTTTTTAAACCTTTACTATTGACATGATTTTTTTTATGAAATTCTGAGGCCTCCAGCACATTTCCTATCAATAATGTATCAATCTCATCATTACCTTGTGCTAGAGGGCCTGGCAGACCCATATGGGATTGGATGTGAGTTATATATATGGGATGCTTTCTATTCCTGATTATATCTTGTAACTAAATAAATAGCAAAGTTAATTCTGACTCATCAGGGATAAATTTTGCAGTCTCAATATGTAATACCACTCTTTCAGCATACTGAGAGTCAGTAACTATGTTGAGAGGTTCTGAAAAATCCACTAATACCAACAGAATAGCATACCATTCTGATTTTTGAACTGAATTATAAGGACTTTGAACCACTTTACTTAAATTTTCTGATTTGTAACCTGCCTTTCCTTGTTTGTTTGCATCTGTATAAAATGTATGAGCTCCAGATATGGGTGTTTCCCATACAATGTGAGGCAGAATCTAATCAGCTCTCTTTATAAGTTGAAGTCTATCACTTTTGGGATATTTGCTGCTAATTTCTCCCAAAAAATTACTGCAAACTCTTTGCCAAGGTTCAGTTTCTACCCATAATTTGTGAATTTCATCCTTTGTTAAAGGTACTACAATTTCTTCTGGGTCTAATCCTGCTAATTGATGAAGTCTCAATTTTCCTTTTAAAATCAAGTTAGAGATCTTTTCCACATAAGTTTTTATTTTTTTTACTCTGTTCATTTTGTAGAAATATCCATTCCAATATAATAGCTTCTCTCTGCCTCTGCATTAAGATCACTGTAGGAGAATCTATCTCCTTGAGTAGCCTGGTTTATTCCAATAGGCATTTGCTCTGAGAAGGTGTTTTTTTTTTTTAACAATGGCAGGAAAAGTCTGAACTGAATTTGCTATGGGGGCCTGTGTGAGCCCCCTCCAGGATTTTCCTGACTGCAGAAGCAAAGGATTACCTTCTCTGTCCCTTGTTGATCTACCTTTGTTGGTCCAATGTTTACCCTTACCACACTTTCTGCATAATCCAGAAGGCAGGGGCATTCTGTTGCCATTGTTCCTTGAATAAACATTGTTTCTAGGAAGGCCCTTTTACACTCTCTTTTCAAATGACCTTGTTTACCACAATTAAAACATTGGATATTATTATTTTTTCTCAAAGCTTTTGATATCGCTTCTCCTATCCACATATCATCATGGTCATTAGACTCAATATTAATTTTGTCCCTGATCCAATCCTTCAAGGGTGCTGATCTTGACTTTAATGGCCTGATTATTCTTTTGCATGCTGTATTCACATTCTCAAAAGCCAAAGATCCAATTATTATCTGTCTAGTTTCTGAATTTGGTATCATTCTATTTAATGCTGAAGATAGCCTTTGTAAGAAATCTGTGAAGGATTCTTTAGGGCCTTGTATAACTTTTGTAAATGATTTAGTTTTCTCCTGCTTCCTCAATTCTGTTCCATGCATTTATGGGTGACATGCGGCATAGAATTAGGGTTTGGTTATCATATAAACACTGTCTTTGTATATCAGCATAATCACCTTCTCCAAGAAGCTGATCCTGTGAAATTTCCACACCTCCAGTCCTACATTGTTGTTCTATTGTTTGGGTCTCCTCTTTAAACCAGTTTCTTCACTGTAACTATGGGCCAACCTCTAGGACAGCTGTAATTAACTCTTTCTAGTCCTGAGGGATAATTCTATTACAAGTTGATCATGAGTTTAACATCTGCTTTACAAATGGAGAATGCATGCCATATGATACTATAGCTTCGTTAAATCTCCTTAAATCTTACATTTCCACTGGATTCCAATTAGCTTGTACATGCCCTTGAGCATTTGGCAGTTCCTGTAAGGTTACCAGGTAAATAAAAGTTTGTTGTCTGGTAACCTGAGGCTGTTTCTTTGTAATGGTATAATTCAATCCTGAGATAATTTCACATTTAAATTCTTCTGTCTGCGTCTGAATTTCTCTATAATTCATTTTAACAGGTTTTTCTAAAGCTTCTATCTTGGCACTCAAATTGACCAACCTTTTCAATGCGAAAATAAAAATGATCAAACAAATAATATTCATAATTGCTGTTACATACATCTCATCAGCATTAATTATCCTCCAATTTAATTGTTCCACTTTCAGACTGCCTAATGTGTTATCAAACAGAGACCAAATTCCTTCCATAGTAAAAATGTTTCATATTTTTTAACATGGGAAAAAATTCTCTTTTACTAATTTCACCCTTTAAGATATCTTACTTGACTTACCAATTTTGTCCACTGTATAGAATAGTAGAAGTCCAAGGGAACTTCAAAGCAGCTACCTAGTGTGGTGGCAGTCTGAGATGGGAATCCAGAGAGAGCCCACCACCCAACAGGAGAGAAAAAGCCAAAGAAAGTCTGGCCATGTTCTCCAGCCTGAGCTGTGCAACCAGGCCTGAGCCAGGGGCCCTATAAGCCCACAAGCAGCTTTTTAATGAATTCTTGCCAGGTTGAATGCCAATTGTAGATGAATTTCTAAACTGTCTTATTAAATAAAAAAACATGGAATCAGATATAGGGGTGAAAACCTGAGAGATCAGGGAAATAGGGAAAGCCTCAGTTAACCTTACCTCACCAACTCTGCAGCTTCCAAATGCGAGTTACTTCCTGTCTATCCATTCCTATATGCCTTGCTGTTCTGCCATCTGATTTGCTCTCTCTGTCCAGCTACATCATTTCCTCTTCCTGCCAAGCTCTGTCACTTCCTGTCTGTCTGTATAGACCTCCAGACCTCCATGGTTAACTAGTGTTGGAATTTAAGGCATGTGCCATTACACCTGGTTGTTTCTGGTGTAGCCTTGAACTCACAGAGATCCAGGCAGATTCCTTCCTGTCAAGTGATAGGATTAAAGGCATGTGCTACCATTGCCTGACTTCTTTGTTTACTTATAATGGCTGTTCATATTCCTCTGATCTCCTGGCAAGCTTTATTTATTAAGCATAAATAAAGTACTACCACATTAGGCTGTTCCTCTCTAACCTTATAATGCAATGCTGAGGTTGGTTCTCCTTTAAATTCCTTTGTCTGGGCCTGAATATCTCTATGATCTGTTTTAATAAGTTTTTTTAAAACTTGTATCTTGGCACTCATATTAACCAACTTTTTTAGTGATAATACAAAAATGATAAAACTGATAATATTTATAATTGACATTACATAAATCCCATCTAAATTAATTATCCTCTCATTTAATTGTTCCATTTTCATTCCATCCAGCATATTATCATATGGAGGCCTAACTCTCTCCATTGTAAGAGTGTTTCCCACTTTTTTAATGTGGGAAAAACTCTCTTTTAACTAATTTCTCCCTTTAATAATTCTCAATTGTCTCACCAAATCTGCCAACGATGACAATTCAGATAATGGTGAAGTGTGGGGCTGACTGCTCTGCATAGAACAGTAGAAGCCCAAGTGGTTTTCAAGGCAGCTACCTAGTGTGGCAGCAGTCCAAGGAGGGGGTCTAGGAGAAGCCCATAACCCACTGGGAGAGAAGCCAAAGAGCCAGCTGTCTGATAAGGGGAATGTGCAAAAGCAGCTAACTCCTATCGCATTTGGAGCCCAAACGCCTATAGAATTTGCTGCAGAGAGGCTGTAACAGAAAAATCTCCAAAGAAAGGAAAACTTAGCTGGTGGGGTAGTGACTCTGGCCTTGTGCAGCTCTGGCCTGTGCCGGTGGCTGCAAAGCCACAGGCAAGTAGCTTTTTTGTCAATTCATGCTTCGAAAGTTAGATGTCAGATGTAGTGCGAATTCTTATCATTGCTCTTAATGATAAAAACCTGGAGTCAGATATCAGGGTGAGAGCTGAAAGATCAGAGAAGCAGAGCAGCCAGCCCTAGAAAGACTTCTTACCTCTGGGATTCCTCAGACTGAAAGGCCCGAACTCCTGTCTCCACCTTGCCTTATCACTTCCTCTCTCTGCCCAGCCATATCACTTCCTGTTTCCTCCTCCCAAGTGCTAGGATTAAAGGTATGTGCCTCCCAAGAACTTTGGTCAAAGGCATGAGATCCCAAGTGCTGGCATTAAAGGTGTGTGCCACCACTGCTTGGCCTCTAGTGGTTAGCTCCACACTCTGATCTCTAGGCAAGCTTTATTTGTTAGAACACAAACAAAGCATCACCACACATATGTGTGGGTAAAACATATGTTAAAAAAATCTATTTTGCTCAGGAATTACAATTTTTATTTTTATCAAATATTGGTCACTCAGTGATGCATTTACCTAAGGATTATCCTCTGAGATAAGCATCCCAGTGCACTTTAAAGTGTATATGGTTAGGGGATCTGGAAGAGTGTATTGAAAATGCCACTTATATTTATGTAGGCTAAATTTCCACTCATGTCAAACAGACTGAATAGACAGCAGTCTTCACTGGGTCTGCTTGTCTGATGTGTAGACAGTGCAGTGAGAAGTGGTGGTAGGTGCTCATGGGCAGGGCAGGGTAGTTGCTGGGATCACTTTTTGTCTTTCAGTGAGATGTTTTGTGTCTGGTAAATGGTTTTTTATTATATGATCCCCAAAACTACTTAAAGATAATAATTCAAGCCCCAGTAACCAACCATGGATGAGAAAACTGATTCTGCTAGATTCTGTCTTAGTTGGCCACAATTTAAGTAAAAGCTCAGACTATCTACTCAGATCTGACAGGAAGTCTATTCCCTAAAGTAAAAGTGACCACAAATGGACTGGAGACAGGGCTCTAGGGTAAAGCAATGCTGTGCAAGGGTAAGGATATGAGTCTCTAAAAAATCTCTTTTTCAGAATCTCTTAAAAAGCTGGGCATGGGAATGTGCTATGTTTAGCCCACATATGTTGGGAGGGGCAAATGGAACAGGATCTCTGGGGCTTACTGGATATCAGCTTAGTTAGGTTCTGTGAGAGATCCTGTCTCATAGGAATAAGACAGAAAATGATAAAGCAAGACCTGATCTCTTTCTCCACTTTTGTGTGCATGTGCACCTCATACATGTTCACATATGTGTCTGCCAAAACACACACACACACACACACACAGAGCGATTATAAAGGTGATGTGAAATTGAATTTATATGTAGCCTATCTGTTTTGGGGAAGTATCTTTTGGTCTTTCATAGATTCACAACATGAAACCATCAAATAGCAAATCATTTTAAAATGAAATTTTTTTAAAAAGTTTTTTTCCTGTGAAGTTAAGGGAAGCAGTTTTAAAAGATTGTTGTATTACAGTCCATTAAATATCACACACCACATTCCATTAGCCAACTCAAATATTTTTATGCACTCCAGTCACATTTCCTTTTTCTTTTCTTTCTTTTTCTTTTTCTTTTTTTTTTTGTTTTTTGTTTTTTTTTTTCGAGACAGGGTTTCTCTGTGTAGTTTTGGAGCCTGTCCTGGATCTTGCTCTGTAGACCATGCTGGCCTTGAACTCACAGAGATCCGCCTGCCTCTGCCTCCCAAGTGCTGGGATTAAAGGTGTGCGCCACTGCCGCCTGCTCCAGATCACATTTCTTTATTCTTTTTTATTTGAAAAGTAAATTGCAGGGAGAAAAGATCATCCTGCAAAGTAAATAGGTCTTCAGCCCCAATAATAAGCAAATGATTTTGGAAGGTCAATGCTTCACAGTTAAAATTCCATGTGTCACAAATAACCCAAAACTCACAGACCTCTAACTCACAGAAATCCTCCTGCCTCCACCATTTGGGTGCTGGGATTAAAGGTCTGTGCCACTATACCCCATGTAGAGAGTGCACATGCGAATAACCCTTTCTCTAGGTCTTGAGACAGGCCATATTAAGATAAGCTGCTTAGAAATAAGTGTTTTGAGTAGCATGCCAGCTTAGCCTTTTCATTTTCACAATCCTCCTCAAGCTGGTGTAGTACCTACTTTTCAGGAGTGGCTCTGAGCAACATTTATTAGCCTCCTGAAATTCATTTAGCCCCCCTTTGAAGATACCTTAAAATTTATAAGCCTGAATGTAGCCATTATAAGACCATTAGTTATGCTCCTTATGAGCTGCCTGTTTTTTCTTTATGGTTCTTAGTTGTTCTTTTGCAGAGCTGCCAGCTTAAGTTGTGCTGGGATCAAGAAAAATGGGCCTTGGCAGTTTGTGTTCCTGGAGTTGTATCCATGCCAGTGGATGTCCACACACTCCAGAAGAGAATTTTACATTGCTGCTGCCATTGTTGCTGTTATAACAGTGGCGCCAACTGCTGCTACTGTTTCTGGGATTATCATTTCATAATTGCTTACTACAGCTACCACAGTGGAGACCCTGGCAGCAAAAGTAGCTACCACAGTTAGTTAATCTTTCATTCTATTGGGCATGATAAATTTAATTCAATAGTTATATACATTTCCATTGGCTTTGAAAATTATAAATTTATAAACTCAAGTTCCATTTACTTTTGGGATACCATCTTACAAGGACTCCAATTTGCAGTAAGGCTCATTAAGGAAGGGAATGGCCCAGTTGTCTTTAGCCTACTGGATATGGGTGGGATAGAATCTCTGTTGGTCTTTTCTGTGTCAAACACACAGATTGTAAACCCAGTGCCACTTTGAGATCTTTGGCAGCAGTTAACTCTGCAGCTCACACACGATTGAGCCTGTATGATAATGAGTATTCAGAGACAGGTAATGCCTGGGGGGCGCTCACCAACCTAAGACAGAGAGCCTGTGTGGCCTGGGCAGGTGTCTCCATGACAGGTAAGGTGACCTGATGACGTCCCATGCAACCTAAGTCAGAAGCTCAATTTTTAGTAAAAGGGGGACCTGTAGGGTCCTGGCCCCTGTTTTGGGTAACTGTTGCCTTGCTTGCTGACCTTGACTTTGATATCCTCCCTATGCTAATTCCCTGCTGGGTTCCACCCTCCTGAATCCTTAAGGGAAGTTCCTTGTCTGTGTATCCTGCATAATGGGCGTTAACAACTTAGATGCAAGATTGTAAAACATCAGTAGTGAACTTCTGCCCTCTGGGGTTCTCCCATTGTGCTGTAAGCCTGTATTTAAGACCTCTTCCCTCCTTCAATAAACAGCATTCAGCATTAAATAAAAAAAAAAGAAATGTGTTTTGCTCCTTTATATCTGCTCAAAAAAAATCTCCTTTTTAACTGGCTTCACTGGGACTCTCTTCCCTCGTGACTCTAGAATGTGTCAAGTTGACACTTAAAGCCAACCATGACTGTACTTAAACAACAACAACAATGAAGGGAAGCCCCCTAGGTGCTTTTATTTTATTTCTTTGATGTAAAGTTGGAGATACTTCTTTCTTTCTTTCTTTCTTTCTTTCTTTCTTTCTTTCTTTCTTTCTTTCTTCCTTCCTTCCTTCCTTCCTTCCTTCCTTCCTTCCTTCTTTCCTTTCTTTCTTTCTTTCTTTCTTTCTTTCTTTCTTTCTTTCTTACTTCTTTCTTTCTTTTTCAGTTATTGATGGCAGAATGGGGACAAAATATCTACAGCTGCAGCAGTATCTTGTAATCAGAGGACATTAAGAATTAACATAAGCTGAGCATGATGGAGCACACCTTTAATCCTAACACTCAGGAGGCAGAGGCAGGCAGATCTCTGTGAGTTCAAGGTGAGCCTGACCTACAGAGTGAGTTCCAGGATAGCCAGGGCTACACAGTGAGATACTATCTCAAAAAAAAAAAAAGAACTAATATAAATGGGCCTGTGAAGTGAGGTGACTATGGGTAAAATCACTTGCTGACAAACCTGATGATCTGAGTACACACTGTAGGAGAGAACTGTTGTCCTCTGAGCACCACATGTATGCCTCACTCAAATTAATTAAATAAATGTTTGAAAAATTAAAAAAGAGGAGCTGGAGAAATGACTGAGCACTTAGGAGGACCAGGGTTCATTTCCTATCACCCACATGGCACCTCACAAATGTCTATAACTCTAGCTCTAGGGGATTCAACACCCTTACACAGAAATATGTGCAGGAAAAACACCAATTCATATAAAATAAAAATAAATAAATCATAAAAAGAGATGGAAATTCCACTTTAAAAAAAGAGAATAAAAATCAATACACTAGGGATGGTAGACTTATGTCTGGGTTCTTGACATTATTGAGCAGCAGAGACCATGCAATTCCCTTTGTCTGGTGGCTTAACACTGTGAAAAATAAGTTTGTTTTATGTTACTGGCAACTAACACTGGTGCCCCAGCTAACTTAGCTTCTGCTAAATTCTCTGCTCCTGTAAATCCCCCTGCATCTGATGAGCAAGATGCCAGGATGTAGATTTTGCCTTTAAAAACCACATGCCTTAGACACTGGGGCTACACCTGGGTCCCTGAATACTTGAGTGTAGTTCCAGCCAGATGGATTAAAGACTTTCAAATGGGTATAAACTTTTTCTGAGTGGTCATTTCTGGTGGACTCCCTGTAACAATAGCTCATTGGCCAGAGCAAGTAGGAAGAACTAAAAAAACATTTTTATGCTTTTAAGTGCATGTGTGTGTGCATGTGTTGCTGTGGTTTGACCCCAAGGCCTTGTGCAGGTTAGGCAGATATTCTGCCACTTAGTAACACCATTTACCACCTTAAGAGGTTTTGCTAATTAAATAAATGAATAAATGAATGAATTAATAAATGAATAAATAAATGACCATGTGAAAATATTTATCTTGTCATTTACAGAAAAATCTTGCCAACTCTTGCATATAATCACAAAGTGATGCCATCTTAGGAAAATTGAGATAAAGGTTTTACTAAGGAAAGGGCATTTAGGTCAGTGTTTAATGCTTTTGAAATTTATTATAGGTGGCCTTGTAAAGCTTTTCCTGTAGAGGAACATGAATTTTATCTCTAAGTCCAATCCCCTTTCATTGTAGTTCAGTTTATTTCATTGTATTGTTAAAAGGTTTTGAAAGTTACTGGGGTCATGGTATGAGTGAGACAGGGTCTCAGTACAGTTGGAAACTACTCAGGGAGTCATCTATCCATTGCAACATATCACTGAAAGATGAGGGCCTGTATACATAAGATTGTATACATGCATGTGTGTTTGTGGTATTAGAGATGGAGCCCAGAGTCTCTAGCATACCAAGCAAGTGCTATGTCACTGAAATATGGAGCCAGCACTTAAATTTTTACATGTATCTACCTTTTTCTAGGGAGGGTTGGTTAGTAGATAGTTGGAAATGTGTTCTTGGAATTCAAGAGTAGAGGAGAAAGGAATGAACATGCAACAACCACTTTCTATAATGTAGTTTATTTATTTATCGTCCCCAAAGGTAGATGCTGTTTTGTAGCTTCTACTTGATGTTATACTCCAGCCATATGCTTCTTACAGGGAAAATGTTAATATTCTGATCCCGCCCCATGGCACTACCCTATGCCCTGACAGAGAAGCCTATTCTTAAGGGAAAACTCTGCCCCCTCCTCTCTCTTCTCCCTTCTGCTTTCCACCCATGAGGTGTGCACCAATCAAACCCCTCGCCCCCCATCCCTCTCTCTTCCTCTTTCCCCCCTCCCTGTCTCCCTCTTTCTGTCTTTCTGCCTTTTAATCTCACTATTATAATAAACCATTTTCATGCAGATGCAGCATCTGGGTTGTGTATCTCCACCCACTGCCCAGCCACCATGCCCACATGGGCTAGGCTGCCTGCCAGCCTGCTGCTGCATCTGGGGGTACAGCTGCATAAAATTCCTACCATAAGTCAGGGCTGAAATTACTTAGAAATATCTTTGTAACTGGTGATGGCAGACTAGAAGAGGCTACAGTGAAGAGAAGATGGTCAAACATGAAGCCTGAAGGAGGAATGGCAAACTCTGAAAGTCAGGATCAGAATGTATAGAGACAAATAAAAGAGAATACCTTCATGAGGGCTTAGAACTTTTGGAAACTTACAAGATGAGAGAATTGGACTGGGATAGCAGGAAACAAATGGCTCTTTTACAGTTTTGTTCAATTTGGTAGTCAATAGTTATGCATGGGTGTTTTAATTAAGAGTAAATAAAACATTTACAGTTTAGGATTCCTTTATAATTGTATTAGTTCCATTGAAATTGCTCAAAAGCCATATTTTACTAGAGTCCACCACATTCAACAGCTCAAAGTGTGAAACATTCCATGTTTGCAGAGAGTGTTGTTGGGAGATGGTTTTGGAAGCACCAATAATGCGGATGGTGGAACCCTCATGTTCCCCGCACACTTCCCTTGCAATGATCATGTGTAGAAGTAACCATCTTATTCAATAAGAAACACAGAACCAATGCAAAGAAGAAAGTCAAGAGGTCAGAGCTAAGAGCTAAAAACCTTACCCTTGCTCTTGTGGTGGTCCTACCTCTCCGAAAGAGAGCTGCTTCCTGTGTGTTTATCTTTATAAAGACTTTCTGTTCAGCCTTCTCATTGGTTGTAAACCCAACCACATGACTGCCTTGTCACTGCCTGTCTGTACAGACCTCCAGGTCTTCTATGGTTGGTATTGAGATTAAAGGCGTGTGTCTCCAATGCTGGCTGTATCCTTGAACACACAGAGATCTACCTAGCTCTGCCTACCAACTGCTGGGATTAAAGGCATGCACGCTATGGCTTGCTAATAGCTCTGACCCCCAGGCAATTTTATTTATTAACATACTGTGAGACCAAAATGAGCCATCTTAAAATAAGACCAAAATGCTTTCACCCTAAAATTAAGGCCTAAGATTTCTCCTTTTGGGAATAGGCCATTAGTTACTGAAACCAGTCAGTTCAGATTCCAGAAACCAGCAAGTGTAAAAGTACAGAGTCACAAGACAGTCACGAGGTAATGCCTGTCAGACTATGGAATGTTCTCTCCCTGGTTTCCAGGGTAACTGACCACAGAAATGCCCCCACCTGAGGGCAGCCAATGAGAAATGGTGGCAGGCAACCACTCCCTTAGAAGTAATTTCTAGAAGTCCCTAGAAGCGAGCCAATCAGAATTGTACCCATACTAGCACCCCTAAATGATGTAACCTTGTGATTTTTCCCTTTAAAAGCTGAGCTTGCAGACAGGCGGGCACTTCCACCAGCCTCCACTGCATTGGATGTATTGGACGAAGTCCCTGCCTAGGCTTGTATTGCTTTTGGATATCCAGAATTAAGCCTTGCTTTTGCATTCCAGCATGCTCGTCTTTGGTGGTCTCTCTGGGGGTCACGATCTGGGCACAACACATACAAATAAAATCACATTTCAGTACAAATAAAATATCACCATATCTGTGTACTTCTAGTTTTAATGCCAACTTGACTCAAGCTAAAGTCATCTGAGAGGAGGAAACCTCAACCGAGAAAATGCCTCCATAAGATTGGCTGTATGCAGGCTTGTAGGGCATTTTTTAAATTAGGGATTGATTGAGGAGGGTCCAAAACATCATCGGTGTGGCCATTCATGGGCTATTAGTTCTGGGTTCTATGAGAAAGCAGGCTGAGCAAGCCAGGGGAAGCAAACCAGTAAACAGCATTCCTCCATGGCCTCTGAATCAGCTCCTGCCTCCAGGTTCCTACCCTGCTAACAGAAACTATTGGGGTCCAGTCTCAATAATCTCCTTCCCAGGGGTCCAGAAGAGTTGGTACCAACAGTGAAAATAATCTGAGGGAATGAATCTAAGTACACTGAGTGCTACACTCCATTCACTTTATTCCTCTGAGACAAGATTCTATCTATACAGCTTCAATTCTGTACTCATACTTAGCTCCTCTCTGCCCCTCTCCTCCTGTACTCTCCTAACTCAACTAAGTTCTTTTCCATTTGCATCCTCATCTTCATCTTCATTTTTCTCCATCCTCATTCCTTCCTGTTCCTCTTCCCATGACCAGTCTCCAATCTTGCAAGCTGTAACTTACTTATAATACCATGCAAGGCTTCCAATCTGCTATTTTCTGGCAGGACAGGATGACTCTGCCCAGAGCTAGGAAACCTGCCTTATAGCTTCATTGTACCTGGTATGCAAAAATCCCTTTTGTTCTAAGTCAATTGCTGGAGGGTTTAAGCTTAATTTGCATAAGAAACAAAGCTATGCACCTAATAAGTGCCTGGCCTAGGTGGTGCCTCCATATGGATATTTACTTTAATTCAGGAGACCACGTGGTCTGAAATGCTTTGTCCTTGGATGTTAGCCAAAGGAGATATCTGATTCTAATGCTAAAAAAAGCAGAAAGCCTGGAGGCAGGAAACCTTGCCTATGCGACTGTATCCAATTACCTAAATAGTATATGCTGAAAGAATGATCAAGCCACACTGTTTAGTAGTTTCTTTTCTTTTTTGGTTTTTCAAGACAGGATTTCTCTGTGTAGTCTTGCACCTTTCTTGGATCTCACTCTGTAGCCCAGGCTGGCCTTGAACTCACAGAGATCTGCCTGCCTCTGCCTCTCAAGGCCTGGGATTAAAAGTATGTGCCACCATCACCTGGTTCTGTTTAGTGGTTCTTAGGAAAAAGAATCAATTGGGAAAACTATGAAGGTGCACATGAAATTCATAGCAGTAAACAGCTGATACATTAAAAGTCAAATAATAACAAATACTCCTCGAGATTTGGTTTTTCCTCTGGAAGAATTCCTTGATTCTTCCAGGTATAGCGTTTGTAAGGATTCGGTCCTTAATTGTGTTCATCAGCCTGTGACGGCATCCCAGCCTAAAAGTGGGTGGGCCCTCTGTGTATCCCTCTCCTTCTCTTTCCTTTCCGCTCTTGCCTTCCGTCTGCCTCTCTCTCTCTCTCTCTCTCTCTTGCCTCTCTCTCCCAATAAAGCTCTAAAAGGTAACCATGGCTATAATTCTTCCAACCAGCACTCTCCTCTGCCAGCATGGCCACCACAGGCGGCAGCCAGCCATGAGCAGTCGCCATTTAACCAACAGCGTTACCATATTCAGCTGAATTCTTACTACATTTCTACAGCTCATAGCACCCTGTTTGAATTCTTGTCCTGGCTTCCTGTCATGATGATCTATGATGTGGAAGCATAAGCCAAATGAATCCTTTCCTCTCTAGGTTTCTTTGGCCATGATGTTTCATCACAGCAATAGTAACCCTAAGACAGCCTGGTTGATTTTATTTTTCCAGCTTGTACTTGCCCCATCTCTTTCCAAAATTTGTATTTAATTATATATATACATGTGTGTCTGTGTGGGAATATGTACATGTAAATGCAGTTACTCTAGGGCCAGAGGAGGGTGAACTGTTTATCTAATTATTCTTTATCAATAGAGTCAGATATCAGGGTAAAAACCTGAATGATTAGAGAAGCAGCAGAGAAGTAACCACTAACCTGCTCACTCTCTCTCCTTCCTCCATCCAAAAAGGGTTGAGAATCTTTATAAATCTCACCCTACTACTTCCTGTGTCTCTCAATATGTCCTTGTTCCTCCAAAGTCTCTATGGCTAGTTTTGGTCAGCTAGTTGTTAGCTCCACCCTCTGATTCAGAATTAACTTTATTGCCAGTCTCAGGAATGTCAGAGTGTGATCAAAATATCCTACAACCTTTTTCCTTTTTTTGTGTAAATAAAAAGGGAAAGTTTTAACTCTAGTGCAGTAAACTATATACAATCAGAACAATTACTAGGTAAGAATTACATTCACAATATCCAGTCCATTTACATTTGGCAAATTCAGAAAACTGCTCCATTATCTATCCTATCTTGGTGAGCCCAATGTTTTGTACCTAATTTACTTACTTTTTTTTTTTTTTTTTTTTGGTTTTTCAAGACAGGGTTTCTCTGTGTAGCTTTGCACCTTTCCTAGAACTCACTCTGTAGCCCAGGTTGGCCTCAAACTCATAGAGATCCACCTGCCTCTGCCTCCTGAGTACTGGGATTAAAGGCGTGCACCACCACTGCCCGGCCCTAATTTACTTTCTATCCTAACTTGTTTTACCAACCCACCACTCTCTTTTTAGACCTCAAAACATTTTTCTTAGATAAACAATTTAAGCTTTTATGCCTTTCAACCTTATATTATTGTCACCTCTTTTGTGAGTTTCTTTTCTGAATTTGGTAACAAGGAAAACTATAACTTTAACTATATACTTATAGTTAGTGACCATCAGAGACCTGAGGAAAATATATTACATGAGTAAGCAGAAAGTACAAAGCAAGCAACTTCCAAAACTAAGAAATAACAGAGACATTTGGCTGTCTGGAAAGTCACCCAAGGTTCCTCTACAACACTGGGGCATCCATCTTTGGCCTACAGACCTAAAATTTCTGACATACTTTTCTGTGAAGCAGGAATTTTGACAGACTGGCCTACTTTGTTTTGGCAAAGTTTGGCAGTCATTTTCTTTTGTGTTCTGCTTTTCAAATTTGGACAGCATACTCTCAGCAGTTAAGGCAAGGGAAGTTTCCTACCATGAAGAAAGCAAACTCCATGTGGAGGTTCTTCAATGCCCATCATCTTTTTTTTTAAAGTAAATTGGTGCTGTCAGGAGCAGATGTGTTTCACTGTCATGAAAAGCTTATGTTATTAAAACATCTTAAATGCCATATTCTGTAGATCTCTAAAGTGTTTGAAGACCATCTATGTAAAATATATCTTTGACCTTAAAACATACCCAACATGGCCACAATTTGATATTAGATGACTAACAGCTAGCCTGTATTTCTTAATTATCCTAAATAGTTTGCAATAATAATTTTCAAGGACTAGAAATTTACATTACATTGCCAAATCAGTATAGGTATAATACTTCAAACAAGTGTAGAAATATGTATACAGTATAACAAAAATAACCTTAAATTTGTATCAATATATGAAAATCTATACCAATGTAAAATATTTAAGACTAGTAGTTGCTTTTATAGTTTAAAAATAGATCTAATAATCTACCCTTTTACCCTATCATTCCTATATTCCCCATTTTCTTCTCAGAATGAGATTTCTGAATCTAATCTCTGTTGCTTAGTTTCCTCCCTGACTATGACCAGCAACAACTAACCTCCCTAAATGATGACAAACTTTCATAATCCACAGAATGACCCAAAACCACCACCCCACCTCTTGGGAATATGAGCATCATGTTTTCTAGACTGCTTCCTGGTGTCTGAGGGGTGACAGCATCTATAGGGGACTGTGAGAAAATTGAGATAATGATCAAGTCTTGGGGAAGCTAGATGTAACATTTGCTGTCCAGCCTCTGTGTCATGGGAAAGTACAGGGCTTATCTGAAGTTCTGACTGGAGTAGTGTATGAGGCTGGACCCTCTCAGCTAGCAGCTTCAACGCTGTCTTGAGCAGTTTGTAGTACAAAACTGGTCTTTGGGTTGTGTTTTCAGCTTAACAGTGTTACCACAATACAGTGGAATCATCCTTGTGGGGCCCCGTCATCTTTTTGGAGACTTCAAAGGTTGCTGTTAGGAATGGTTATGGTTCACTGCAGAAAACTTAAACATTTTAGATGCCATATTCAGCAGATCTTAGAGAGATTAAAAGACCACAGTTTGTTAAAAGTACTTCCAGGGTACACAAACTTAATTCCTAGGTACCTGTTTCAGACTCAAACCCAAAGCCACCTATAGGAAGCTAGGTAAAGCTTATTTCTAGAATTAGTTAGTACTCTATATGACCATTAATACCATGACAAAAAGTTCATATATACATATATAATAATCTTATAAAATGATATAATATTTATATCTTAAGAAAAAATTTAAAGAGTAAAAATAAAATCAAAGGATTATGAGATTAGTAATAATAGAATAGTCCTTTAATTTTGTTTTTTCTTCTGTTCCATAACAGGTGACTCTTCTGACATGAGACAGATTTTGAATTTCCCTTTAACAAGCATGCTTAGGTTTACAGAAGGGGAGAGCTATGCTCCAAATCCAAAGCCAGATTTAATTTTCAATTGAATTGGGACTAGAAAAAGACCATTTGTCTTATATGCGTGTAGAGAACAGCAGTATTATTATTGTCCACTTGTAATTGTTTTTGTTGTGGGGCCCCATCATCTTTCTGGAGACTTCAAATTTGATGTTAGGCCTGGCTGTGATTTCCATTGATCCAAAGCTGGATTGCATTTTGGTTATCTTACCCTCTAGGTATTCTCCAACAGGAATTTTAATGCAGAGGGAAGCTATTATATTGGAATGGATATTTCTACAAAATGAACAGAATAAAAAAATTAAAAACTTATGTGGAAAAGATCTCTAACTTGATTTTAAAAGGAAAATTGAGACTTCATCAATTAGCAGGATTAGACCCAGAAGAAATTGTAGTACCTTTAACAAAGGATGAAATTCACAAATCATAGGTAGAAACTGAACCTTGGCAAAGAGCTTGCAGTAATTTTTTGGGAGAAATTAGCAGCAAATATCCCAAAAGTGATAGAATTCAACTCATAAAGAGAGCTGGTTGGATTCTGCCTCACATTGTATGGGAAACACCCATATCTGGAGCTCATACATTTTATACAGATGCAAACAAACAAGGAAAGGCAGGTTACAAATCAGAAAATTTAAGTAAAGTGGTTCAAAGTCCTTATAATTCAGTTCAAAAATCGGAATGGTATGCTATTCTGTTGGTATTAGTGGATTTTTCAGAACCTCTCAACATAGTTACTGACTCTCAGTATGCTGAAAGAGTGGTATTACATATTGAGACTGCAAAATTTATCCCTGATGAGTCAGAATTAACTTTGCTATTTATTTAGTTACAAGATATAATCAGGAATAGAAAGCATCCCATATATATAACTCACATCCAATCCCATATGGGTCTGCCAGGCCCTCTAGCACAAGGTAATGATGAGATTGATACATTATTGATAGGAAATGTGCTGGAGGCCTCAGAATTTCATAAAAAAAATCATGTCAATAGTAAAGGTTTAAAAAAGGATTTTTCCATAACCTGGCAACAAGCCAAGAAAATTATAAGGAAATGTCCTACTTGTTCTTTTTACAATCAGATGCCATTACCAGCAGGATGTAACCTAAAGGGTGCTCAGAGGAATGAAATCTGGCAGATGGATGTGTTTCACATTGTAGAATTTCAAAAATTGAAATATGTACACCACACCATTGATACCTATTCAAGATTTCAATGGAAAACTGCTTTGAGTTCTGAAAAAGCTGATTCTGTAATCACTCATTTGCTAGAAGTTATGGCCATCATAGGCATACCTGCACAAATTAAAACTGACAATGCTCCATCAAATATCTCTGTTAAAATGAAACAGTTTTTTTGCTTATTACACTATAAAGCATATTACAGATATACCACATAATCCTACAGGCCAAGCAGTTATAGAAAGATCAAATCAAACTCTAAAGGATATGCTAAATAAACAGAAAGGGGTAACAAAACCCCCCAGAAATAGATTACTTAATGCTCTGTTAACTTTGAATTTTCTCAGTGCTAATGAGAAAGGAACAACAGCTGCAGAGAGACATTGGATAACAAAAAAAACTACAGAATTAAATCAGCCTATATACTTTAAGGATGTGCTGACTTCAGAATGAAAACCAGGATATGTGTTACATTGGGGACAAGGTTTTGCTTTTGTTTCTACAGGAGAAGATAAGATGTGGATACCACCAAAATTGATAAAGGTTCGATTTGAACAAGAGAGACCTCTTAATTAGAAGAGGTGATAGTTCATCAAACAGCGTGACCATCCAATTTAAACTAACTTATACCATTAACACATGCCTTTTCATTTAATCAGATATAACTTGCCAAAAGGGAACCTCCCCAAAGTTAGTCTTGGAGAAAGATTTTTGTTTTTGTCTTTCAGGAGAATGAAGGCTAAGAAATCTGAAGAACACTGGACAAATGAGACATCTGAAGAAAAAGGACAAATCACCTAAAAAAAAATGTCCCAAGAAAAAGAGTAGAATGGCTCATTGGTATATCATCTATACAATTTCATATCTTCCTAAAAGTTTGTTTCTGCTCTTCTCTAAAGACTTTTTAACACAAATGGTCTTTTTGTAGTCCCAGTTCAATTAAAAATTAAAGCTGGCTTTGGAGTTGGAGAATGGCTCTCTCCTTCTTTAAACCCAAACATGTTGTTAAAAGGAAAATGCAAACTCCCTGTATCATGCCAGAAGAAAGAGCCATCTTCTGATATGGGACAGGAGGAAACAAAAACATTAAGCGACTATTCCATTGCTACTAATTTCAATTCTTTGATTCTATTCTGATTCTTTAAACTTTTCTTAAAGTATGAATTTTATATCAAAATTTACAAGATATATATATATATATATATATATATATATATATATATATATATATATAAACTTTGTTAAGATATTAGTGGTCATATAGAGCACTAACTAAATCTAGAAAAAAGGCTTCAATTATCTGCCTATACATGTTTTTGTGTTCGAGTCTCTATCATTTTCTGCAGGAAATCACAACCAGGCCTAACATCAAATTTGAAGTCTCCAGAAAGATGATGGGGCCCCACAACAACAATTCCATGTAGACAATAATAATACCACTAAGCTGACAAACATCACCTACAGATCAGCTTTGGACTACAAACTGCTCAGAGCAATTTTGAGATGGATAGCTGAGATGATCCAGTTTCACAGACTACTTGAACAAGGACTTGAGATAAGCCCTGAACTTTGGCATTATGCAGAGACTGGACAACAAATGATATAGCCACCTTTCCTAGAACTTGACAATTAACCCCGAATTTTTCTTTTCAGAATAAAGATGCCTTTGCCCACAACCAGCAGGAAGCAATTTTAAAAACACAACGCCCACATTCCCAAAGAGGTGGTGTGGGGGAAGGTGGTTTTTGATCTTTCAATGGGTTTTGGGTCTGGGATAATTTTCATTGTTTAGGAGGGTTGGTTACAAGTTGTTGTTGTTAATGGTTAAGAAAAGGGCTAAGCAAAGGAGATTAGATTTAAGGTTTTTGTTTGAAAAAAAAGATATATAGAAATGATAGAATAAAGGGTAGATTATTGAATCTACTCTGAAAAGTAAAGAGAAGATATAGATACAATATAGATAAAAAGATAGATTATTGAATCTACTTTGAAAAGACAATTACTAGTTTTAAATACTTCACATTGGATTGGATTTTTGTATACTGTATACAAATTATATATATTGAGATTGAGATTGTTAGAAAATGCTATACATATATTTCTAATCTTGTTCAAGATACTGTACTTATACAGTTCATTTAACAATGTAATGCAATTTGCTAATCCTTGAATGTTATTATTACCAATTATTAGGATATAAAGAAATGAAAGTTAGTAGTTAGTTAGACATTACAATCGAAATTGTAGTCATATTAGGTATGTTTTCAAGGTCGAGCAGATATATTTTAGATAGACAGGTCATCTTAAATGCTTCAGAGATCTACAGAATATGGCACTTAAAATGTTTTAATAACTTAGAATTTTTTTCTTTTTTTTTATGACTATGGGACATGTTGGCTCCTGGCAGCACCAATCTACTTCAGAGAAGATATGGGCATTGAAGAAACTGCATATGGAGTTAACTTTCACTGTGACAAAAGTTAGCCACTGGACAACAAAGTGTCCTCAAATCGACTACTGACAAACAGGACAAAATGGACAGACAGGACACAAAACAAGGACTACCAATCCTTGCCAAGACAAGTGTGGTTGCAGCTTTGGCAACAGGTATCCTCTGAGGCCAGGACAATATGGTACCATTGCTGAAGTGATTTGCAATCTGGAAAAGGTACAGTGCCCCTTTCTTCGAAGGCAGCTGAACAGGCAGTGGGCCGATGGCTTCTGGTGTGCAGTGGAACAGCAGCTGAAACAGTTATTCTTGAAAGAGTAACTAGGCTAACAGAGTTTAACCTCTCAATGGTAGACTGGCATTTAGTAAAGTAGATGAAGCCACCCACAAGCTGAGAAGAATGGGATGTGGAGAAGAACGAGATGCTGAGATGAAGCCACCCACAAGCCAAGAAAAATGGACAGCTGAATTCCAAAAACACCAACAATTTCCAGAACTTAAAATCTTGAATCATGACAGGATACTGGTGGAATTCAGGTTTATCTGATACATGGACTGCTCTCACTGAATGTGAGGTTGACCTGTAGGCCTTGTGTACATCCTACTTCAAAAATAAGTCTGTCAGATATGCTAAGCCTATAGGCTGAAGATGATACCCCAACATTGCGGAGAAACCTCGGGTGACTGTAAGCAGCTGGCTGTTTCTGTCAACTCCATTTTTTTTTGGAAGCTGCTTGCTTGCACTTCCTGTTTTATTAGGTAATATTATTTCCTTCTTGGGTCTCTGAGGGAGTTGAAGATTAGATAGTTATGGTATAGTTAGTTAGTTGAAAATTAATAGTTATAGTTATAGATTCCCTTGTTAAGAATTTCAGAAATGAAACTCACTAAAGGGGTGTAAGTGTATAAATTTGAAAGACATTATAAGATAATTCTCTGTTAGTGATATAAAATAGGATGGAAAGTATATCAGGTATATTTTAGACTTACCAAAATAGGATAGATAATGGAATACTTTCCTTGAGTTTGTCAAATGCAAATGGACTAGACATTGTTTAAGTATTTATTGCTTATATATATTGTATATAGTTTTTCTTATATTAGGTGTAACCTTTTCTTTTTTCTTTTTTCTTTTTATTAGGATAGAAAGAGGAAATATGGTGATATTTTACTTGTGCTGAAATGTGATTTTATTTGTGTGTTAATAAATAAAGTTGCCTGGAGATCAGAGGTCAAAGCGAGCCATAAGCAGAGTCAGGCACTTAATCTGATCACATGGCAGGCAGAGTCTCTGTGTGGTCAAGGAAACAGCCAAGCGTGGTGACACAAGCCTTTAATCCCAGTACCAACCATAGAGACCTGGAGGTCTATATAGACAGGCAGTGACGAGGAAGTCATGTGGTTAAGCTTAGAGCCAATGAGAAGGCAGAACAGGAAGACAATAAAAGAGAAGGTTAGGCAGGAAGAGATCTCTGTCTCGGGGGAAGCTACACGGTGGTAAGCTAAGGCTTGTCGTGGCTCTTGCTCTGATCTCTTTGGCTATTAACTCTGTATTTGGCTCTGTGCTCCTTATTTAATAAGACTGTTTAGAAATTCGTCTACATTCCACTTTGAAAGGTGTTTTTTAAAAAAAAAAACGTAAAATATTTGAAGTAATTGGAATATTTTTAAAATTTTCTGAAAGTATTCAAATTTATTTCTAACATAAAATCTACAGGTTGAGCCTCCCTAATCTGAAAGTCCAAAATTCAAATATCTTCTAAATCTGAAGGTGTTTGAGAGCCGACATGATGCAACAAGTGGGAAGTGTCCGCATCTAAGCCCATGTGATGAGTCAGTCAGAACACAAGCACACCACAAATATGGTACAGAATGACCCTCAGCCTGTGGTGTAAGGCATACATGAAACATTAGTGAATTTGAATAGGGCAATTCAATGTATATTAAGTTTTGTTATCTTTTATGAAATGGCAAAGTTGTTATTAGTAAAATTATTATTTTAAGCTTTTTATTTTATAGAATCAGTGGTATAATTTTAAAGGATTCTTACAAGTTTATTTTTTAACTTGCTTTGCCTGTGGGTTTGTCATTTTTATTTGCTTTGATTGTGATACTAAACTGATCACTGTCATAGTGCTGTTGGAGAAATTGTTGAAAGAAGGTTACATTAAACATAAGCCTGGTCATTTGACCATAAATCAGTATGAGCCTGGACATGGTCGGGGTTTCTTTTTTAAAAACATTTTTTTTCTTTTTAGAGTATTTATTCTCTTTTGTGTATGAATGTTTTGCTCGCATGCATGTCTGTGAATCACATATGTCTCTAGTGCCCTTGGAGGTCAGAAGAGGGTGACAGATCCCCTGGAGTTACGGAGGGCTGTGAGCTGACATGTGGGTGTTGGGAACTGAACCTGGGTCCTCTGAAAGAGCAGTTAGTACTCTTAACCACTGAGACATCTCTCCAGCTCCAGATGTTTCTTTTTAAAAAATCCCAGTTGTGTGTTTCAGAATTAAGAAGGTTATGTAACCTTTGGAGATGAAAAGTTAAAGTTTAGTGTTTTTTAAAAAAATTATCTTAATCTTCTTTAGTTCCAGCTGTTTCTTAGGCTGCATTGTTTGTCTTTAATATTTGTATGTTTTTTTAACCACCACTTGCAATCACTTGCAGCCTGTGCCTCAATCCCTCGAGGAACTTCCATTACACAGTGTGATTAAATGGACATAAATTGCTGTTTGTGGTTTTTGTTTGTTTTTGTTCCTCTCTCAACATGTTAGTGAGGGAGATGGCAGCTTGGAAAACAACAGATGTGTAATGGAAGATGCAAATAATTCACAGAAGGGACAAAGACTAATTGGTTGGATGATTTTTTTTCACTCTTCTGTTTTCGAATATGAAAGATAATTCTAGGGGCACATGCCAGTTAAAAATCTTAAGTATAGCGCCGGGCGGTGGTGGCGCACGCCTTTAATCCCAGCACTCGGGAGGCAGAGCCAGGCGGATCTCTGTGAGTTCGAGGCCAGCCTGGGCTACCAAGTGAGTTCCAGGAGAGGCGCAAAAGCTACACAGAGAAACCCTGTCTCGAAAAAACCAAAAAAAAAAAAAAAAAAAAAAAAAAAAAACTTAAGTATAGATCAGTTTCCTGCACTTACTAGCCACATTTCATCTAAAATTTGTAGCAAATGGTTGTTTTTTTATTTTTGGTTTTTTGAGACAGCATTTCTCTGTGAAACTCCGGCTGTCCTAGAACTCACTGTGTAGACCAGGCTGGTCTTGAACTCAGAGATCCATCTGCCTCTGCTTCCTGAGTGCTGGGATTAAAGGTGTGTGCCACCACTGCCCAGCCTTTTTTTTAGGATTTTATTTATGGCAATAGCAGAAGTTTTCCCTCTTGTCTTTATCATGCTATGTTTTATTTTACTTTTATTGTGGTGCTGAGGATTATACTTAAGGCCAAGTACCTGCTAGACACGAGCCCTGTCACTGTGCTACAATCGCAGCTCCCAATGCTGGGCCTTACTGTGTAGCCAGATAGACTCAAACTTGAGCTGCACCTGTCCCAGGTCCACCAGGGTTAGGACTGTAGATGCGTGTTGCTGTGCCCACACAGTAAGTGCTGTGACTGCAGGTGTGTGCTGCTGTGCCCACATCGTTTTTGAACTGTGTATTTTCCTGTCTGGCTTTCCACTGGTCTATACATCCTTGAGAAGGATGTATCTTTCTTTTTTGTATCTTTTCTCTGAGTTACAGTTTCTTTACCAATGGTTGCTCATTTACCAGATCAATGAATGGAAGAAGCTGTGTCTTAATTATTAATACATTTAGTCTTTACACATGGTCTCTGCTCTCCATGTTCTTGAGAATCTCAGTGTTTAAAGAAAAAAAGACTTGTATTTGTTTTCTACGTTGTCCTCGTAGGTTGTAAATGGAAAGTGTTCTATTTAAGCAGTGTCTCATAAGCCTTGATTTTTTATAACAATAATCAAGTAATTATTTAGAAATATGTGATATTAACACACACACACATATATTTTATAATTAACTTAATTTCACATATCAGCCACAGATTCCCCCATCCTCCCTCCCCCCATACCTTCCCCCCAACCCCCCCCCCCCCCAATTCCCACCTCCTCCAAGGCAAGGTTTCCCCTGGGGAGTCAGCCCATCCTGGTAGACTCAGCTGGTCCAGTCCCCTCCTCCCTACACCAAGGCTGAGCAAAGTGTCCCAGCATAGGCCCCAGGCTCCAAAAAGCCGGCCCATGCACCAAGGACAGGTCCCGCTAAGCCTTGATTTTATATCAAGTCTCGATGTCGTTTTAACTTTAAGTCAAGATATTCTGGTTTAGATTTAATTTTGTTGAGTCATATTCATTCTGTTTCCCTTTAACTAAGATTATAGGACCTTCTTAAGAACCAACAGTCTTTTCACTGTAATTATGTGAGACTATGTGCATGCATACTCTAAATCTACAACGGATGATGAAGTGATGTTGTCATGTGTTCTGTCTCAGGAAAGCCCACCCGTATCGACACATTCCACTTTTGAGGATGAGATCCTGTCTCTCAGTTTGAGGTCAGAGGATAAGTGTTGAAGCACTTTAAAAAAAATCAGCTTTCAGGATGTTTTACTTTGCACAGTGCCTTTTTCATGGGACTATCCATATTTAAATGAAAATGAATTAAGATTTTAAACAAAAAGGACATTATTAGCATCTTAATTTGTTCCAGAGTGGGAAGTTTTCTCAGCCTCTCTTTTTAGATGTCTGAAGTTTTACCTTGTAGTCCATCATATGCTAGGAAAAATCTATGCATTTATTTACATATTAGCAGTTAGGTGAAGTCCAGATTTTTCTCTGGTTCAGTTTGGCAAACTGTTGACTACCTTCGCAGCACTGCCACCTGGTGGTGAACATGGTAGCTGCAGGAAGTAGGGTAACGACAACCGAAATACACATGCCTGGGAACTCAATTCAGTCATTTATTTAATTTTTTAAAGACGTTTTCTCTCTGGCCTTGAGTTTGCTTTGTAGACCAGGACTTCCTCTGCCTCCTGAGTGCTGGGACTAAAGGCATGTGTCGCCACAGCAGGCCACATGCCTGGAGTTTTGACGACCTTTTCACTTAGGTAACTTGAGTCAGACCTTTCAGGAACTTTAGCAGAGGATCCTGTCTGCACCTCCAGGTGAAGGAGAGGCCCATGTTTATTCAGGGATTAGTTTCTCTACTTGCACTTTGCTTGAGCTGTTAAACATGTAGAATCATGATTTAAAGTGGGATATTCTTGTGTACCACTAAAAGACCAGCCTTAATAATATCCTTCCCACGGGCTCAGAAGAGAAACTACGAATGGCGAGATTTATTTTCGGGTAAAGAATCTCAGCACACCAAGCTCTTTAGTCCATTTACTTTAATCCTCTCTCAGTCTCTAGCTTTACAGTTATACACCCAAACAATCACAATCCTTCCCCTCCAGCCAGGTCACCAGGCCTGAATTCCTGCAAGGTCATAAAGGCAGGTAAGAATTTTCCTCAGGCAGTGACCATCAGGCTTTCTTTTACAACTTGAAAATGGAGTGGTTAAGGCAGGAGGTCAGCTGACAGCTAATATCAGTTAGTATATCAAGAAGGGAATTTATGTGCTCAATCTATATTCCTAGGGGTGGTTAGGTAAGAAGTTAGGAGTCTATAATGTTAGTAAGGCTGTATAAGAAAGGAGAGTCTCACCCTAAATTGCACAAGAAATAAAGCCATCTGCCTGACCTAGGAGACAGGTGCTGTTTCATTTGGCCTTGGATACTTAAGTCTGTTCTTAGAGAGTACAGAGGTATCTCTGATAAGATACTTTCATCCCTCCAGGGATGGTCCTGGCCAGATGCTGCTAATGACAGTAATTGCAGGGAGGCTTGAACTGGGGTTCTGACTGTGCATAGCTGTTAGCGCAGAAGATTATCTGACTATTCCATTAGTGGAGAAGAAATGGTGCCCAATAAATGATGGAAAAGTTACAATAGCACATGAGAAACTCATAGCAGGAAACAGCTAATAATCAAATGCCAAATATCACCATGGCTCCTTGAGCATCAGCTTGACCTCTGGAAGGCCTTTGGCTTCTTCCAGGTATTAGTCATAATCAACTGAAATCCTACTTTATATATTTTTGTGGCTTGTAGCAGGATATGCAAATTACACTTTTTTTTTTTTGAGACAGGGTTTCTCTGTGAAACAGCCCTGGCTGTCCTGGACTTCACTCTGTAGACCAGGCTGGCCCCAAACTCAGTGAAATCAGCCTGCCTCTGCCTCCCAAGTGCTGGGATTAAAGGCATGAGCCACCACAGTCCAGCTGCACATGGGCTTTTAGACAGAAATAAAAAATGTAAATCCAGAATAATTCTTGAAATATTGAGGTCATCTGATCTAACTAGAGGTTGCTTCAAAATCTGACGTCTCTCCTGGAGGCAAATACTATTTGTCTCTCCCTCTCCTCTTCTCCTCCTCTTCTCTTCTTCCTCTTTTCTCTCTTCCCCTCTATCTATATAGTAACCATCTTTATAGCTTAAGCACTCTGGCTTCTTAACCTTTGCTGTATTCATGTGAGCCTCTTGATGCTGTGGTTAAAGAACCAACACTATTTGTTTGGTGCAGTAAAGCAATCTTATCATTTACATGTATGGATTTTTAGTAGAGGGGTTTCATAAATAATGAGCATGGGAGAAAAAATGAAAGTTCTTTTTCCATGTTGTTGATTCTTGCTTGTAGTTTTAGGGGACCAGTGAGTAACATCCTTGACTTTTCTTCCCAACCTTGTAAGTAGTTGAGAAATGAGAAAATAGATAAGTAAAGATCAGCTTGTCTTCAATTTCCTACTGAGAAAAGTTATGACAGGCCTCTCTATAGGTCTGTGACCAAGTGGACATTTCACACTTCACCTCTGAGTTACAGAAAACAGTGTCCTGTTCCAGCACAGACTTTCTGCTGAGAGAAAGGGGCTGCCCTGTGACATAGGACCTGGAAGAGCGCATTAGATCCTCCAAGGGGGCTGGTTCTGAAAAAGATTGAGGAAAATGGCAGAGACAGTCAGCCTGGCTGCAGGGTAATGGGTCAGTCAGCTTTGCTGCTGGTCTAGGAAGCTGTAAGCAAGGGGTAGGTAAAAGCCCAGAGTATAGTTCCTGCTTCTCCTAGAGAAATTTGCTTTCCTCCCCAGGAAGTATGAAAAAGGAAGGACCTGGTATCCTCCCAACACCTATGAAGTTATTTGAGGTTTTAATTAAATGTTGTAAGGCAGGGAAATCCTGCACTTTCATTGAACTGAAATCTGATCAATAATTATTTCAATTTGTTGTCTCTGGAGATGTGGTTTTCAGCTTCCAGAGGAATGAGTGTTTTTGGTTAAGCATTCTTTGTAATAGCTAGAAAGCATGTATGTTATAGTTATGGCAGGAATAGGTTTAAAAGATGGTTTGAGGGCACATAAACTGTTGAGATTTTGAAAGTTTCAGAACTGACATTTCAGATTATCGTGGTATTTAAAATAGGGTTCTAAAGCTGAGCTTTTATTTCATCTACCAAGTGGGATTAATAACATCACTTTCCAAAGTACTATGATGGGCCTGAAATGAGTTAATCTTGTGAAAATGGTTGACTTGGAGCCATCCATATAAATAAAGGCTCAGGAGGGCTTGTCTACTGGGGGTCCTTGCTTGAAGGGAAGGACAGAAGGGAAGTCCTTGTCCCCATGGCCTGGAAGTAGGTTCTCTTTCCTCCTTGACATCCTCCGTTTTAAGATATTTCCATGTACCTTTGGGACTTGCCTGCTGTGGCAACTTCCCGTTCTAGCCAGTGAAGAGCAGATTCTTGTTTATTGGCAAAGCTGTCACCATTTAATTGATACTGTTTTTTTTTTTCTGTGTTTTTTTGCGACGGGATTTCTCTGTGATTTGGCTGTCCTAGAACTCAGAGATCCACCTGCTTCTGCCTTCCAAATGGTGCGATTAAAGGCATGCACCACCACCACCAGGCTTGGTATTGAATTTTAACTTGCACAAGTAACCTTTTTAACTGTGATGAAGCTACACGATGTCAGGTTATTGGGCATGCTTCTCTAAACTATCATGAAGCTGTTTCAGTGCTATATATATATATATAGTATATAGCTGCCTATATATAGTATAATGCACAGCTGCCTATAGAACAGAGTACAGTGTCTATATCAGCATCTCCTTCCATTGGGATAATTTTTTTAGTGGCATCAATGTTTTGCTTTGTTTGGCCTTGTTTTTCCCCACCTGAAATCTGAGAGGTTATAATTATATTACTTTCCCCCATTTCCTGGGAAATTCTTGATATTGCTTTTAATGCTTAAATGTTCTAACTCAAGGTGTTCCTGTGAGGTTCTCTTTATTCTGAGTCATGAGTTTGCCATGAATTTGAGGCCAGCCTGGGCTGTATAGTGAAACTCTGTTACAAACCAAACCAAACCTAAAGCAAAACAAAACAGTAATGAAATTTTATAGGGAGCCAAAATAGTCTTGCTTTTTAAAAGATGTATTTGTTTTGCATCTACAGTTAAATTGTGGTTGCCTTAAATATATTTGTGCCTCCAAAAGTGCCTCAAATATGTATGCATATATTTTTCAATATGTATTCATGTGAACATACTTTTAGCCATAAGAAAAAATGATTACATAGTAGACTAAGTAGATAATTCAGATAACAAGATGTTTATTAAGGGCTAGTTCAGGTCCACTACCTAAGGTCTATCTTAGTATCAGCAAGGGGTAGGACACATCAGGACATGTGAGAATAGTTGCTTAACGTTTTGTTTAAATGCTCCATCACCAATAGGTTTGTTCTGTTAGAAGTTTCAGACTGTCTTTTTCTGGTCAGGTGTGTTGTAGATGTCCTTAACATAAACCTCCTCTTGTGATAATGAGCCAGTAATGTGGGCAGGTAATCACTTCAGCAAAGGCCATAGGGACTCTGTGGGCTGAGGGTGACAGCCACCATCTAATGTGCAAAATATGTACTAAATTTTTTATTATAAATTAAAAAAAATTGACCAGGGAATTAAATTAAATTAAATTAAATTAAAAATTATGAAGATTGCTGTTTTTTCCTCTCAATAATATTTAATTTATGATATAATTATTAATTTTAAAACAATGAGTTATATGGACTTTGTTTTGCGCTTTGTTTTGATATTGTTTTTCTGATAAAATATGATGGTATAGTAAAAAGAAATCCTTTATATGACTTTTATAGCTTGATTGTGCCCACACAAATTATTGAAACTTTTATAGTTTTTTGTTTGTTGGGGTAAGGTCTTACACTGTAGCCCAGGCTGGCTTTGAGTTTGTGGTAACCCACTTGCCTCAGCTTCCTGAGTGCTTGGATTACAGGTGTGAGCCAGCACAACTGGCTTTCCAGGAGCCGATCTAGCTCTCTGATGTTTATATCACATTTAGAAGCTCTAATTGTGTTTTGTGGTCATGTTATTTTCTCTTCCTTGTCGAAGTTCTGATTTCTAGATTTTCAGATATGAAGTGGTGTTGCTGATGGTTGAAATCAGTGGTTCTCAACCTTTCTAATGCTGCAACACTGTAATACAGTTCTTCATGTTATGGTGACCCTCAACCGTAAAATTGTTTTTGTTGCTACTTCATAACTGTAACTTTGCTACTGTTACGAATCATAATTTAAATGTCTGATATGCAGGATGTATTTTCATTGTTACAAAGTGAACATAATTAAAACATAGAGATTAATCACAAAACAATATGTAATTATATATTGTGAAATATTTATTTCTAATTACAAATAAATTAACTTTTTTCTTGCAGCATTGGTGTCGCAATGGGTAACAGTCTTCATATAACAACAGCAAACTACATAGCTACATGTTGTGACAGTATGGGTAAAAAGCAAAAGTCACTGTGGAGGCTGAGCTTGCTTCTTTCTTACCCGATCAGAAATTCTAAGGGCAGTCTTTGCAAGAGCAAAGCAAAGATCCTCTTCTACAACAAGTCTACCTTTGTATTAGACTCGATAACCAGCAAGCTGAATAACCCTGTTTCACCAAGGTATGTTGTTGGAAGAGGAAGAGAAGGCCCAACACAGCCTCGGACAGAACGGGGTATGACTGCTAACACTTGATTCAGGATCTTCTAACTGGCATCGTAGAGAAATAAGTTCTCACTGCATTGCTGTGGAATAGTCCTTTACACTGTGTGAATATATGCTACTGTGATTGGCTTAATAAAGAAGCTGAAGCTGGGCGGTGGTGGTGCACGCCTTTAATCCCAGCACTCGGGAGGTAGAGGCAGGTGGATCTCTGTGAGTTTGAGGCCAGCCTGGGCTACAGAGTGAGTTCCAGGAAAGGTGCAAAGCTACACAGAGAAACCCTGTCTCGAAAAACCAAAAAAAAAAAAAAAAAAAAAAAAGGAAGCTGACTGGCCAATAGCTGAACAGAATAAGGTTATGCAGGAGAGCCAGACTGGGAGAATGCTTGGGAGCAAGAAGGATGGGATCTGGAGTTGCCAGCCAGATGCAGAGGGAGCAGGAGATGAACGTGCCATGTTAATAAAGGCACTGCCACATGGCAGAGTGTAAATAAAAAATATGGGTTAACTTAAAACATAAGAGCTAGTTAGTAGTAAGCTTGAGCTATTGACTGAGCATTTATAATTAATATGACTCTCTTGTGGTTATTTGGGAAGCAACTGCCAGGACAGGAAAACTCTGACTGCAAATGGTAGTCATTGTCCATGGCAATGTACATCCACATAAAGCCTGAAAAAGCTTGACAAAAAAGGTTCTAAACACACAAAAATGGAGCCAGACTCAATTTCCTACTCTGCTGTCTCTTACGCTAGCTGTGGTACAGAGACACATCTCCTGGCAGCTGCCAATATGCCATGAGCTAAGTCACAAGGAGGCTTCCCACAGTCTCTCACATGGGCCATGGTGGAGAGAGGTGTCTCCCAGCTGCACATTTTGTGACAGGTTTAGGGTTTTGCTAATGCAGACAAAAAAGGTTACAGATATGCAGTAAAGATAGATTCATATGGAAAAGCCTCTAAATGGGTTACAGTGAGTTTAAAAGTATACATAGGCTTGGGAGAGAAAAGAGAAGGTATAGACAGTCATAAAAAACAAATATGTAGTTTTAAAATAATAAAATGAAATCTTTAAAAAGAGAGTAAAGTAATATAAAAGAAAAAAAGCCATACAAAGATGAAAAATATACAGAGTCCAGATCCTATATGTTATTGTGTTATCTTTAATTTTTTTGGCTGCTAAGAGACACTGGATTATGAAAACTGATAGATTAAACCAGCCTATATATTTAAAAAATATCTTGACTTCAAAATTTAAGTCAAAAGGTGTGCTACTTTGGGGGAGAGGTTTTGCTTTTATTTCCACAGGAAATGAGAAGCTGTGGATTCATTCTGGGTTAAAGAAAATCAGGTTTGATCAAAGAAGACCCCCTGAAAATTCTGACTACAAACATAAAGAAATAAACCTACAAACACATGATGTATATTTTACCTGCTCAAACATAAAACAAAAAATCATCTTTGCCTGACTTGTGTACAATGTACAGTCTATACTTGTATTAATAAAATATATGCTACCTTTAAAAGTTTATATATTTTTCAAAATAAGGAGACCAAACACCAATGAAAATTGATGGCCCAGGCAATCCAGCATTTCAAAATGCCTCTGTTACAATCTCCTCAGAATTTTGCATCCAGAACAGCTCCAAGGCTGTTGGCTGAAATGATACAGCCTCACAGAATACTCCAGTTAGGACTTGAGCATAATCCCTAAATTTTCTCAGGGCCCCCCAAAGATAAAAGCACCCAAAAAACAACAGGAAGCAGTTTAGAGAACTATACCCACTGTTGGACCCCAAAGTTTAGGGTCTCAAGTGGGCGCCCCAAGAACCCAGACTCCAGTCCAGTTGATGCAACAGCACGAGGATTTATTAAGCTTCTATATAGGAGAGCTCCTCTGCTCCCAAGAGCAAGAGTCGCGTCTTACTGCAGTCACATGGGGGTTTTTAAAGGAAAAACCCACAAAAGCCATAAGATTACAATTCCCATACAATTTCGTTTCACAAGAACATCGTCTGATCACAGAGTGGGTACAGTCATGTCCACATGTACATTTTCCCTGAAACCTCAAGGGGGGTATCAGGGCAGGAGTGGAGTTTACACAAAGGTCACAGTGGTCCTTCCTAAAACACCTGCAACTATCCCAGTCACAGTTGAGCACATCTCTTAATAGAAATCTTTTTACATTGTTATGTTGTTACAGGGGTGATTGAGTAGTGACTGAGTCAGGTGGCCCTTGGAACTAGATTTTTAGTTTCTCATTTCCTGGTGCTTGAAGTTTCTCTTTTCCTGAGGCTTGGGGGTGTAAGTCTGAAGGGCTAGGGTCTTTCATCCACATTCCCAAAAGATGGGTTATGGATATTTATTATCATTTAAGGAGGTGGTTGGTTATAAATTGTTATTGGTCATAGTCAAGAAAAAAGCTAAACAAAGGAGTTAAATTCAAATATTTCTTCCTAAAGGAAAAAAGGGGGGTAGGATATAGAAATGATAGGATAAAAGGGTAGATTATTGAATCTACTTTATTCTAAAAAACACCTTTTAATCTCAAAATATTTTACATCGGTATGGATTTTAGTTTATTGTTACAAAGTTTAAGTTATTTCTTTTTTATTGTGTGTATGTTTCTACTCTTGTTTGTGGTATTGTGCTTATGCAACTCATTAAAAATATAATATATAATTAAGCAATACAAATTAATAGTCATCTATAATAGTCAAACTTGTAGTCATGTTAGGTATGTTTTCTAGGTCATACACAGATATATTTAGATAGGTAGATGGTCTTCAAACACTTAAAGACCTATAGAATATCCATTTAATATATTTAATAACCTAAGGCTTTTCATGACAGTGAGACAAGTCTGCTCCTGGCAGCACCAATCTACTTCAGAGAAGATGGTGGGCATCAAAGAAACTCAGTATGTAGTTTGTTTTCTTTACTGCAAAAGCTAGCCATGTGGCCAAAGAAACTGCCCTTGCCTCATTTGCTAACAGTATACTGTCTAAATTGGACCAGCAGAACATAAAAAAAGGCAACTGCCAAACTTTGCCAAGACAAAGTAGGACAATCCATCAAAGTTCCCTGCTTCTCAGAAAAGTCTGTTAGATATTCTAAGCCTGCAGGCCGAAGATGGATGCCCCAATGTTCCAAAGAACCTAGGGTGGTTGTTCAGGCATCCAGATGTCCTTGTCATTAGGTAACATTTTAATTTTCTGGGGTCTTTGATGGAGTTGAAGACTAGATAGTTTTAATTATAGTTTTCCTTAGTTATGATAAAAAGATAAATTAGGTATAAAACTTTAGACTCACCTACCTCTACCTCCCAAGTGCTGGGATTAAAGGCGTGTGCCACCACCACTTTGTGAGTTTGAGGCCAGCCTGGTCTACAGAGTGAGATCCAGGAAAGGTGCAAAGCTACACAGAGAAACCCTGTCTCAAAAAACAAAAACAAAAACAAACAAACAAACAAACAAAAAACAGCAAAAAAAAAACCCCCAAAGACTTTAGATTCACAAAGATAAAATAGATAACTGAATATTTTCTCTAATTTTGCCAAATACAAATAGGCTGGATACTGTAACTGTAACTCTTACTCAATAACTATTTTTGTTGTATATAATTTTACTATGTTAAAGTTAAAGCCTCCTTTATTATTTAGACAAAAAGGGGGAAATGCTGTGGAATATTCCTTTACACTGTGTGAATGAATATATGTCGATCTGATTGGTTTAATGAAGAAGCTAACTGGCCAATAGCTGAGCAGAATAAGGTTTGGCAGGAGAGCCAGACTGGGAGAATGCTGGGAGGAAGAAGGGTGGAGTCTGGAGTTGCCAACCAGATGCAGAGGGAGCAGGAAATGAATGTGTCATGCTAATAAAGGTACCACCATGTGGCAGAGTGTAAATAAGGAATATGGGTTAACTTAAGATATAAGAGCTAGTTAGTAATAAGCCTGAGCTATTGACTGAGCATTTATAATTAATATAAGACTCTTTTGTGTTTATTTGGGAAGCAGCCACTGGGATGGGAAACCTCTGCCTACACTGCATCACTGTTAACAAGTTTAACAAACTCTTCTTGTGCTGTCTCAGAAACATCTTCAACTTTGACTGTGAGTGATATTTTGGCAAATGGGGTGTAAATGGGGTATCAGAAAGATTTTGAAATATGATGAAATTTCATCTGTAAGCATGTGCAAGTGCTCTCTCACAAAAATCTCCAATACTGCTGCTTTCAACATAGTAGCTGCTCTCTACACGTGACTGGTCTACATAAGTAAATTATGGTGCCAGCCCTGTCACATATTTGTTGGGGGTATATGTAATGGGTTTGGCATGATGATGTCATTACTCAGAGTACTTGTATGTGGGCGTATCTAAATGTGGGTAGCCTGCCTGGAGACAGATAGAGGAGTGGCACCTCGGTTTCTAAGACCAACGGAAATATTTATTTTCCCATGGTCTTAGGAGACCCCCTTAGGGGTCGAAACCCACAGGTTGAGAACCCCTGCTTTGATTCATAGACATCCTTTTTGTCAACATCAGAAAGTCTTATAGTATTCTTTGTTAGAATTGTGATTTCAGTTTGCTCACATGCCTTCACTGAAAGACTGAGAAAGGAGGCAGAGATTGCAGCTGATGCTGAACATACAGAAAGTTTTGGGTCATTATTAACTTTATAACATTGGTTCATCAGTAAATATCACCCCCCCCACACCCAGTGCTGGGAACTAAGCTGAGGACCCTCACACACACATAGTGCTGTGCCACTGAACTACATCCCGGAACCCTTCAGTAAATATTTCTCACTATGACCTTTTGTATGTAGTCCAGTGGTCTGGAATAATCAGATGAATGGATAATGAAGGTCCCATCTTCTGAACATCCACTAGGGGCCACACCTGTCAATGTACTGTGTTTCGTTATCTTCTGATCTTCAGCACACACTAGAAAGAAACACCGAGATACTTTCTTTATAAATCTTAAAACAACAAATATAAACTGCGTATTGATTTCATCTCTAGTAAACAAAACAGGTCCCTGTTTCCTCTGGTTTTGCTTTTCAAGTCATGATCACTTTAGAACATGGGAAACATTCTTGACATATATTTTTAGAATTATAACTTTTTATGGTGCTGGGATTTGAACCCAGAGCCTCACTCACACTAAGCTGTGCCCCTGAGCTATGTCCCTGTCCCTGTAACTTTGCTCTGAATCATGGTTATTGCATCCCATACTTTCTTCTGAACCAGTTTTATAGAAGGGAGGTTAATACAATGAGTTTCAGTGTTAATCTCCTAAAGTCCTCTGACACTCAAGGTAGTAAGTGTAGTCAGCCCTTCCCAAGTCTCTTTATGCACTGTTTCCCCCAGCAATGAGAGGGAAAGGAAAATGTGTGCAGTCTTGGTTTTTTACAACGTGATTTTAGACTAGCATATCCAATGTTCTAAAAGCATTTTAGCTTGTCTTCCTCAAGATTTCATGTATTTCTGCATTATGCCATTGGTCCTTTAGCCTTTGAAGGTGATGGCTTATTTCAATTTTTTCCCTTTTATCTTTTGTTTCTTATAGGAATATTGTCTTGGGTTTACTGGTAGGTTTGTTTGTTCTATGTTTGGGTTTGTTAAATCCATGGGTTGGTTTTATCCTTTAGTTTAACACAGTTGCTAGTCACGGTCTCTTCACCATTTCTCTATACTCTTTATTTTTACCTTTCCTTGTTTTCTATATTTGTCTCTCCACACTTCACTCTATGTAGTTTCATCTGTTAACATATTTTAAAATGTGTTTATCTATGTGTATGTAGGAGCAAGTGCAGGCCTCATGTACCATAGCACATATAATGATGAATAGACATGTGAGGTCGGAAGACAATTCTTGGGACTTGGAAATCAGTTCTTTCCCTGCCAGTATTTTTTTTTATTCCTGTGTAAGTTGCAATTAAATTTATTCATTGATGTCATCATTTGTCTTGGCATTTTTCTGCTTTGGAAAATCTGTTTGGTGTTTCTCTTTGTTTCTGTTCCCTGGTAAAGTGTTTAAGCATGGTATCTGTATTTGAGCATGGTGAACATTTCTGTGTTAGAGTCTGAGTTTGATAGTTGTTGATTTATTCTTTAAATTTCTTTTTTTCTTTTTTGTTCCTTTACAGTTTCCCCTCCCTCTACTCCTCCCAGTTCCTCCCCACCTACTTTCCCATCAGATCCACTCTCCTTCTGTCTCTCATTTGAAAAGAACAGACTTCTAAGAGATAGCAACCAAACCTGACAAAATAAAATAAGATAAAAACCATAATATCAAAGTTGGACAAGGCAAGCCAATAAAAAAAGAAAAGTGCCCCAAGAAAATGCCCAAGAACCAGAGACTCACTCATTTACATGTTCAGGCATACCATAAAAGTACTAACTGAAAGCTATAGTATATGTGCAGAGGACCTAGTGCAGACCCATGTGCTTGCAACTTTAGTCTCTGGGAGCCCATGTGAGACCAGCTTAGCTGATTCAGTGGGCCATGGTCTCCTGGTGTCCTTTATCCCCTTTGTGTCCCCCAACTCCTTCCACCTCTTTCACAGAGTTCTCTGAGCTCTGAGGAGAGGGATTTGATGGAGACATCTCAATTAGAGCTGTGTGTTCCAAGGTTTTTCTCTGTATAGAGCTGTGGGTCTCTGTATTTGTTCTCATCTGATGCAGGGGGAAGCCTCTCTGATGATGGCTGAATAAGCTGCATATCTATGAGTATAGAAGAATATCCTTAGGAGTCATTTTATTGTTACTTTTTTTGATAGACCAGTAGTAGTTGGTTTTACCATAGGTCTCTGGGCTATCTAGACTGATTCTTGGCCACCCAAGCAGCATCAGGTATGGGTTCCCTCTCATGGAGTGGGCCTTAAGTCAAATCAGATATTGATTGGTTACTCCCACAAAGTTTCCTGTTCTTGCAGGAAGGACAGATCGAAGGTCAAAGATTTTGTGGTTAGGATGGTGTTTGCTTTTCTCTTCTGCTAGCCTTCCTGTGTCATAGACACTAGGACATGGTGGTGAAGCTTCTATGAGTTACCAGCTTGACCTCTCCATATTCAATGAGTTTTGTGGGCGTTGTCTTTAGCAATGGGGCTTTGTTGTCAGTTGGTAGAGAGCTACCTATTGACTTGGCAATAGCCTGGGTTGTTTGAGGATTTCCATGGGACACTTTTGGCCTACAACTTAATTGGATAAAACCCAGTCCCAGTACTGGAAGCTTTGTTTGGTGATAAGATGGACAGTTCCATCTCCCTGATTATTTGGAAACTTCATTAGGATCAACTTCACATGTTATATGGTTTTCACTGTACTGGGTTTCTATCCCACCCCTCAAGTGCCCTTCAATTTCAGTTGTCTCTTCCTTCATTCCCTCAATTCCATCTTCTCTCCCCTTCACATTTGATCATTTTATTCTTGTTCCTGTCCCTCTCCCCCAGATCCAGTACACACATAAAATATATTCTATTTCCCCTTCCCAGGGAGATTCATATCCCCACCCTAGTTCCTTCCTCTATGCTTAACCTTTCTGGGTCTATGATTTGTAGCTTGATTATCATTTATTTAGTGGCTAATATCGAGATATAAGCAAATACATACCACATTTATCTTTCTGGGTTTGGATTACTTCACTTAGGATGATTTTTTTTTAGTTCCATCCATTTGCCTGAAATGGTTGGATGTTATTTTTTAACAGTTGAGTTACTCCATTGTGTAAAAGTACTACAATTTATTTATCCATTCTTTGTGTGAGGGACAACTAGGTCATTTCTAATTTCTTGCTATTTTGAATAGAGCAGCAATGAACATAGTTGAGTAAGTGTCCTTGTGGTAGGATGGGATGTCCTTTAGGTATACACCCAACACTGGTATAGTTGTATCTTGAGGTAGATCGATTACAAACTTTCTGAGGAACTGCCATATTGATTCCCATAGTGACTGTACAAGCATGCACTCCCACCAGCAATGGAAGAGTGTTCCCCTTACTCTACATCTTCACCTGCATGAGCTGTCACTTGTATTATTGATCTTAGCCATTCTGACAGGTGTAAGATGGAATCTAAAAGTAGTTTTGATTTGCATTTCTCTGATGGCTAAGTATGTTGAACATTTCTTTAAGTATTTCTCAGCCATTTGAGTTTCCTCTATTGAGAATTCTCTGTTTAGATCTGTACCTCATTTTTAAATTGGGTTATCTGGTTTTTTGAAATCAAGTTTCTTGAGTTCCTTATATATTTTGGATATTAGTCCTCTATTGTATGTGGAGTCGGTAAAAAACATTTTCTCATTCTGCAGGCTGTCGTTTTGTGTTATTGACAGTGTCCTTTGTCTTACAGAAGCTTTTCAGTTTCATGAGTTCCTGTTTATTAATTGTCGATCTTAATGCCTGCACTACTGTTGTCTCCTGTGCCAGTGAGTTCAAGGCTGTTCCCCACTTTCTCTTCTATCAGGTTCAGTGTATCTGGTTTTATGTTGAGGTCTTTGATCCACTTGGACATTTTGTGCAAGGTGATACATACTGACATCCAGTTAGACCAGCGCCATTTGTTGAAGATGCTTTCTTTTTTTTTTCCATTGTGCATTTTGGCTTCTTTATTTGAAATCAGGTGTCCATAGGTGTGTGAATTTATGTCTGTCTTCAATTCCACTGATAGCTTGAAATCAGGAATGGTGAGACCCCCCGCCCAGTTCTTGTTCAAGATTGTTTTAGCAATCCTATTTTTTCATATGAAGTTGAGAATTGTCTTTTCAAGATATGTAAAGAACAATTCTGATTCAAAATTCACCAATTCAATGGGGCTTGCATTGAATCTGAGATTGTGTATGGTAGGATGGCCATTTTTACTTTGTTAATCCCACTGATCTATGAGCAAGGGATATCTTTCCATTTTCTGATATCTTCTTCAATTTCTTTCTTCAAAGCTTGAAGTTTTTATTATACAAGTCTTCCACTTTTTTGGTTATAGTTACCACAAAATATTTTATATTATTAGATGCTATGGTGAAAGGTGTTCTTTCCAAGATTTCGTCCTCAGTCCATTTGTCATTTGTATATAGGAAGGCTACTGATTTTTGTGAGCTAATTTTGTATCTAGCTACTTTGCTGAAAGTGTTTATCAGCTGTAGGAGTTTCCTAGTGGATTTTTTAGGGTCACTTATGTATACTATCATATCATCTGCCTACAAAGAAACTTTGACTTCTTCCTTTCAAATTTGTGTCCTCTTGTTCTTCTTCAGTTGTTTTATTGCCCTAGCTAAGATTTCCAGTACTATATTGAATAGATATGGAGAGAGTGGACAACCTATTCTTGTTCCTGACTTCAGTGGAATTGCTTTGACTTTCTCTCCATTTCAGTTGATGCTGGGTATGGGCTTGCTGTGAACTGCCTTTGTTTTGTTTAGGTATATCCCTTGTGTTCCTAATCTTTCTAGGACTTTTATCATGAAGGGGTGTTGAATTTTGTCAAAGGCATTTTCTACATCTGATGAGACAATCATGTGGTTTTTGTCTTTTTTGTTTGTATAATGGATTATATTTATTGATTTTTGTATACTGAACCATCCCTGAATTTCTGGGATGCAGCCTACTTGATCACTTTGAATCATCTTTTTTATGTGTTCTTGGATTTGGCTTGCAGGTATTTTATTGAGTATTTTTGCATATATGTTCATAAGAGAAATTGGTCTGTAATTCTCTTTGTTGGGTCTTTATGTGGTTTGGGTATTAGGGTAACTGTGGGCTCATAAAACAAATTGGACAATGTTCCTTCTGTTTCTATTTTGTGGAATAATTTGAGCAGTATTGGCATTAACTCTTTTTTGAAAGTCTGGCAGAATTCTGTGCTAAAACCACCTGGCTTTGGGCTTTCTTTGGTTGGGAGACCAAATGATGGCTTCTATTTCACTAGGGATTAGAGATATGTTTAAATTAATCATCTGATCTTGATTTAGCTTTGGTAAGAGATAATTTTTGAGAAAATTATCCATTTCTTTCATATTTTCCAATTTGGTAGAGTATAGGTTTTTAAATTATGTCCTTATGATTCTCTGGATTTCCTTGGTGCATGTTGTTATGTTCATGTTTTTGTTTCTAATTTTGTTAATTTGAATATTTTCTCTCTACCTTTTAATTAATTTGGATAAGGGTTTGTTGATCTTACTGATTTTCTCAAAGAACCAATTCTTTGTTTCATTGATTCTTTGTATTGTTCTCTTTGTCTTTTTTTTTTTATTTCAGTCCTGAGTTTATTTCCTGCCATCTACTCTATTTGGGTATGATTTCTCCTTTTTGTTCTAGAGCTTTCAGGTGTGCTATTAAGTAGAGATCTCTCCAGTTTTTTTTTCTTTTGGTCATTTAAATTTGGGTATGATGTGTATTCATTTTCATCCACTTCTAGAAAGTTTTTGATTTCTTTCTTTCTTTCTTTCTTTCTTTCTTTCTTTCTTTCTTTCTTTCTTTCTTTCTCTCTCTCTCTCTCTCTCTCTCTCTCTCTCTCTCTCTCTCTCTCTCGACCCATTTTCCATTTAATAGAGAGTTTTTCAGTTTCCATGAGTTTGTAAGCTTTCTGTTGTTGTTGAAATCCAGTTTTTGTCCATGGTAATCTGATAGGACGCAGAGAGTTATTTTAGTCTTCTTATGTCTGTTGAGATTTGCTTTTTGTCTGAGTATATTGTCGATTTTGGAGAAAGTTCCATGAGGTGCAGAGAATAAGGTGTTTTTTTTTTTTGTGTGTGTGTTTGGGTGAAATGTTCTGTAAATATCTGTTAGGTACATTTATTTGGTTTATAATTTCTGTTAGCTCCTATATTTTTCTGCTTAGTTTTTGTCTGAATGACTTGACTACTGGTGGTAGTGGGGTATTGAAATCTCTCACTATTAGTGTATGAGGGTTAATATGTGATTTAAGCTGTAGTAGTATTTTTTATTTTTATTGTTTACAAACATGTGTACCCTTGTGTTTGGGGAATAGATTTTAAGAATTGAAATGTCATCTTGGTAGATTTTTCCTTTTATGAGTATGTAGTGTCCTTCCCTATATGTGATGATTAGTTTTGTTTTGAAGTTTATTTTGTTAGATATTTAAATGATTATACCAGCTTGTTCCTTTTTTTTTTTCTTTTTTTTCTTTTTTTTTTTTTTTTGGTTTTTCGAGACAGGGTTTCTCTGTGTAGCTTTGTGCCTTTCCTGGAACTCACTTGGTAGTCCCAGGCTGGCCTCGAACTCACAGAGATCCGCCTGGCTCTGCCTCCCAAGTGCTGGGATTAAAGGCGTGCGCCACCACCGCCTGGCTGCCAGCTTGTTTCTTATGTTCATTTGCTTGGAATATCCTTTCCCAACCCTTTATCCTGAGGTAATATCTATCTTGCCTATTATATCTATAATGATGTTGAAGTTTTTTTTTCTTGATGTAGCAAGCAGATGGGTTTTATTTTCATATCCATTCTATTATTCTGTGTCCTTTTTTTCTTTTTCTTTTTTTTAATTTTCAAGACAGGGTTTCTTTGTGTAGTCTTGGCTGTCCTGGAACTAGCTCTGTAAACCAGGTTTGCCTTGAACTCACAGAGGCCTGCCTGCCTCTGCCTCCTGAGTGCTGGGATTAAAGGCCTATGCCACCTCTCCCCTGACCCCCAGGCTAATCTGTGTCTTTTTATTGGGAAATTGAGAGCATTGATATTGAGAGATATCAATGACCAATGTTTGTTGATTACTAAATAAAATTATTTTATTGTTATTATTGGTAGTGATGGTGATGATGATGGTGATGGTGATGGTGATGGTGTGTGTGTGTGTGTGTGTGTGTGTGTGTGTGTGTGTGTGTGTGTGTATGTATTCCTTTGGTTTTGGTGGTCTGGGATTATTGATTCTCTGTGTTTTCATGGTTGTAGCTGACTTCCTTAGGTTGGAGTTTTTCTCCTGGCATCCTCTGTAGAGTTGGCTTTATAGAAAACTATTGCTTAAATTTGGTTTTATCATAAAATATCTTATTTCTCAATCTATGGTGATGGAAAGTTTTGCTGGGTATAGTATTCCAGACTGACATTTGTGTTCTCTTAGAGTTTGTAGAACATCCATGCAGGCCCTTTTGGCTTTTAGAGTCTCCATTGAGAAGTCAGGTGTAATTCTAATAGAAATGCCTTTATATGTTATTTGGTATTTTCCCCTTGTAGCTTATAATATTTTTTCTTTGTTCTGTATGTTTAGAATATTGATTATGTGTCAAGGGGTGTAGTTGGACCTTTATGTCTGGACCTCCAGCTCTCCAATAATGACACAGAGACTTATTATTAATTATGAAAGCTTGGCCATAGCTTAGGCTTGTTACTGACTAGCTCTTGCAACTTAACCCATTTCTTTTTTTTAAATAAATGAATTACTATTTTAATGTTTTAAGCTTTTCTGTGACAAAACAGGAGTAAAATACAAGTGACACTGTGGGAGATCAGGTCTGTAAAAGGTGTCCATCCATTGTATCATTAGAAAACAATTCATTTCTTCTTTTTTTATTATTAAGAAATTTTCTATTCATTTTACATACCAACCACAGATCTCCCTCTCCTCCCTCCTGCTGCCCCCAACCTTCTGTCTCAACCCACCCACCATTCCCATTTCCTCCAAGGCAAGGTCTCCCATGGGGAGTCAGCAGAGCCTGGTACAGTCAGTTCAGGCAGGTCTAAGCCCCCCACCACAGTAAGGCTGTGTAAGGTGTCCTGCCATAGGCACTGGGCTCCAAAAAACCTGATCATGCACCAGGAATGGATACTGATCCCACTGCCAGGGAGCCCCTTAAACAGTTCAAACTAAACAATTGTCTCACCTATGCAGAGGGTCTAGATGAGTTTCATGGGGGGCTCCACAGATATTGGTCCACAGTTCATTAGTTTCCACAAGTTTGATTTGGTTGTCTCTGTATGTTTCCCCATCATGATCTTGATGTCCCTTACTCATAGAATCCCTCTTCTTTCTCATCGACTGGACTCCTAGAGCTCGGCCTGGTGCTTGGTTGTGGATCTCTGCATCTGCTTCCATCAATTACTAGATGAATGCTCCCCAGTTTGCTCATGGAGATCTCACCTGTTTCTCCTTAGCAGGGCAATCCATATGTCCCTCTTAGGGTCCTCCTTGTTAGCTTGCTTCTCTGGAGCTGTGGGTTGTAGTCTGGTTATCATTTGCTTTACATCTAATACACACTTATGACTGAATACATACCATGTTTGTCCTTCTGAGTCTGGGTTACCTCACTCAGGATGATGTTTTCTAGTTCCATCCATTTGCCTGCAAATTTCATCATGTCATTGTTTTTTACTGCTGAGTAGCAATCAATTGTGTATCTGTGTCACATTTTCTTTATCCATTCTTCAGTTGAGGGGCATCTAGGTTGTTTCCAGGTTCTGGCTATTATGAATAATGCTGCTATGAACATAGTTGACCATGTGTCCTTGTGGTAAGACTGAGCATTCCTTGGGTATATGCCCAAGAGTGGTATAACTGGGTCTTGAGGTAGATTGATCCACAATTTTCTGAGAAATGCTATACTGACTTCCAAAGTGACTGTACAAGTTTGCACACCCACCAACAGTGGAGGAGTGTTCCCCTTGCTCTGCATCTTCTCCAACATAAAGTGTCATCAATGATTTTGATCATAGCCATTCTGTCAGGTGTAAGATGGTATCTCAGAGTCATTTTGATTTGCATTTCCCTGATGACTAAAGATGTTGAGCAATTCCTTAGATGTCTTTTGGCCATTTGAAATTCTTCTCTTGAGAATTTCTGTTTAGCTCTGTAACCCATTTTTTTTAAATTGTATTGTTCAATATTTTGATATCTAGTTTCTTGAATTCTTTATATATTTTGGAGATCAGCCCTCTGTCAGACGTGGTGTTGGTGAAGATCTTTTCCCATCCCGTGGCTGTTGTTTTCTCTTATTGACCATGTCCTTTGCCCCATAAAAGCTTATCAGTTTGAGGAGGTCCCGCTTATTAATTGTTGCTTTCAGTTGTCTGTGCTACTGGTGTTATATTTAGGAAGTGGTATCCTGTGTCAATGTGTTCAAGGTTACTTCCTACTTTCTCTTTTATCAGGTTCAGTATAATTGGATTTATGTTGAGGTCTTTGATCCATTTGGACTTGAGTTTTGTGCATGGTGATAGATATGAATCTATGTGCAGTCTTCTACATGTTGACATCCAGTTATAGCAGCACCATTTGTTGAAGATGCTTTCTTTTTTCTTTTGTACAGTTTTGGCTTCTTTGTCAAAATCAGGTGTTCATAGGTGTGTGGATTGCCAGGGTCTTCAATTCAATTCTATTGATCCATATGTTAGATTTTATGCCAATACCAAGCTGTTTTTATTACTATAGCTCTATAGTAGAGCTTTAAGTCAGGGGTGGTGATGCCTACAGAAGTTGCTTTATTGTAAAGAATTGTTTTAGCTGTCCTGGGCTATTTTGTTTTTTCATATGATGTTGAGTATTGTTCTTTCAAGATCTGTGAAGAATTGTGTTGGGATTTTGATGGGGATTGCATTGAATCTGTAGATTACTTTTGGTAAGATTGCCATTTTTATTATGTTGTTTCTACCTATCCATGAGCATGAGAGATGTTTCTATTTTCTGATATCTTCTTCAATTTCTTTCTTCAAAGACTTAAAGTTCTTGTCATACAGGTCTTTCACTTGCTTGGTTAGAGTCACTCCAAGGTATTTTATATTATTTGTGGCTATTTGTAATGGGTGATGTTTCTCTGATTTCTTTCTCAGCCTGTTTATCATTTGTATATAGGAGAGCTACTAATTTTTTTGAGTTAATTTTGTATCCTGCCACATTACTAAAGATGTTTATCAGCTGTAGGAGTTCCTTGGTAAAATGTTTCGGGTCACTTATGTATAATCATCTGCAAATAGCAAAAGTTTGACTTCTTCCTTTCCAATTTACATCCCTGTGATCTTCTTTTGTTGTCTTATTGCTCTAGCTGGAACTTTGAGTACTATATTGAATAGACATGGGAACAGTGGATAGCTTTGTCTTGTTCCTGAGTTTATTGGAATTGTTTTTAGTTTCTCACCATATAATTTGATGTTGGCTGTGGGATTGCTGTAAATTGCCTTTGTTGTGTTTAGGTATGTTCTTTGTATTCCTGATCTCTCTAATACCTTTACCTTGAAGGGCTGTTGGATTTTGTAGAAGGCTTTTTCAGCATCTAATGAGATGATCATGTGGTTTTTTTCTTTCAGTTTGTTTATATGGTGGATTACATTGACAGATTTTCATATATTGAACCATCTATGCATCTCTGGTATGAAGCCTACTTGATCATGGTGGATGATTTTTTTTAGCTTTATTGGGAGGGGGAGAGAGAGGGGGGAAGATGGAGGGGGAGGGGGGCCAATGGGAGGAAGGAGTGGAAAGGAGAGGAGACAGAGCAGTGGATGATTTTTTTGATGTGTTCTTGGATTTAGTTTGCTAGTATTTTATTGAGTATTTTTGCATCAATGTTCATGAGGGAGATTGGTCTATAATTCTCTTTCTTTGTTACATCTTTGTGTGGCTAGCATATCAGGGTAACTGTAGCCTCATAAAAAGAGTTTGGCAATATTCTTTCTGTTTCTATTGTGTAGAAGAATTAGAGGAGTATTGGTATTCTATTCTTTGAATTCTGGTAGAATTCTGCAATGAAACCATCTGGTCCTGGACTTTTTTTTGGTTGGGAGACTTTTAATGACTATTTCTATTTCCTTAGGGGTTATAGGTCTATTTAAATTGTTTATCTGGTCTTTACTTAATTTTGGTATTGGTATCTATCCAGAAAATTGTCCATTTCATTTAGATTTTCCAATTTTGTGGAGTACAGGTTTTTGAAGTATGACCTGATGGATTCCCTGGATTTGCTTGTTGTCTGCTGTTATATCTCCCTCTTTGTTACTGATTTTGTTAATTTTGATATTCTCTCTCTGCCTTTTGGTTAGTTTGGCTAAGGTTTGTCTATGTTGTCGATTTTCTCAAACAACCAAGTCTTTGTTTTATTAATTCGTTCGTTGTATTGTTCTTTTTGATTTTATATTTTTGATTTCAGCCCTCAATTTGATTATTTCCTGGCATCTATTCCTCCTGGGTGAGTTTGATTCTTTTTGTTCTAGAGCTTTCAGTTGTGCTGTTAAGTCACTAGTGTGAGATTTCTCCAACTTCTTTATGTGGGTATTTAGTGTTATGAACTTTCCTTGTAGTACTGCTTTCATAGTGTCCCATAAGTTTGGGTATGTTGTATATTCATTTTCATTGATCTCTAGGAAGTCTTTAATTTCTTTCTTTATTTCTTCTTTGACCTAGTGGTGATTCAGTTGAGCATTACTCAGTTTCCATGAGATTGTAGGTTTTCTATAGTTTTTGTTGTTGTGGAAATCTAACTTTAAACCATGGTGGTCTGATAGAACACAGGAGGTTATTCCAATTTTTTTGTATCTGTTGAGATTTGCTTTGTGGCCAAGTATGTGGTCAATTTTAGAGATAGTTCCATGGGGTGCTGAGAAGAAGGTATATTCTTTTGTGTTAGGATGGAATGTTCTGTAGATATCAATTAAGTCCATTTGAGTCATACCATCAGTTAAGTCCTTTATTTCTCTGTTAAGTTTTGATTTGGCTGATCTGTCCAGTGGTGAGAGTGGGGTGTTGAAGTCTTCCACTATTAATGTGTGGGGTTTTATATGTGATTTAAGCTTTAGTAATATTTCTTTTACATACGTGGGTACCCTTGTGCTTGGGGCATAAATGTTCAGAATTGAAACTTCATCTTGGTGGATCTTTCCTGTGATGAGTATGTAATGCCCTTCTTGATCTCTTTTGATTGATTTTAGTCTGAAGTCTATTTTGCTGGATATTAGGATGGCTACACCAGCTTGATTCTTAAGACCATTTGACTGGAAAGACTTTTCCCAGGCTTTTATTCTTAGTAGCATCTATCTTTGAATTTGAGGTGTGTTTCTAGTATGCAGCAGAAATATGGGTCCTGCTTTTGTATCCATTCTGTTAGCCTGTGTCTTTTTATAGGTGAATTAAGTCCATTGATATTAAGGACATTAATGACCAGTGATTGTTCATTCCTGTTATCTTTTGGTGATAGTGTGTGTGTACTTCTCTTCTTTGGGGTTTACTGATGTGGTGTTATCTATTGCCTGTGTTTTTGTGGGTGAATTTGACTTCCTTTGGTTGGAATTTTCCTTCTAGTGCTTTCTGTAGGGCTGGGTTTGTGGATAAGTATTGTTTAAATCTGGTTTTGTCTTGGAATGCCTTGTTCACTCCATCTATGATGATTGAAAGTTTTGCTGGGTATATTAGTCTAGGCTGGCATCCATAGTCTCTTAGCGTCTGCATTACATCTGTCCAGGTCCTTCTAGCTTTCAAAGTCTCCATTGAGAGATCGGGTGTTATTCTCATGGGTTTGCCTTTATAAGTCACTTGGCCTTTTTCCTTTGCTGCTCTTAATATTCTTTCTTTATTCTGTACATTTAGTTGTTTAATTATTATGTGGTGAGGGGACTTTCATGGGGGGGTCTAGTCTGTCTGGTGTTCTATAGGCTTCTTGTATCTTCATAGGCATTTCCTTCTTTAAGTTGGAAAAGTTTTCTTCTATGATCTTGCTGAATATATTTTCTGTGCCTTTGAGTTGTTATTCTTCTCCTTCCTCTCTCCCTATTATTCTTAGGTTTGGTCTTTTCATGGTGTCCCAGATTGCTTGGACATTTTGTGTTATGACTATTTTGGCATTGGTATTTTCTTTGAGTGATGAATCCATTTCCTCTATTGTATCCTCTACACCAGAGATCCTCTCTTCCATCTCTTGTATTCTGTTGGTTATGCTTGCAACTGTTTTTCCCATTTGTTTACTCAGATTTTCTATTTCCAGCATTCCCTCTGTTTGTGTCTTCTTCATTTTTTCTATTTCCCTTTTCAGGTCTTGAACTGTTTCCCTCACCTGTTTCATTGTGTTTTCATGGTTTTCTTTAAGGGATTTATTGCTTTTTTCCACTTCTTTATTTGTCTTTTCCTCTAGTTCTTTATTGATTTTTCCCCCATTTTTTGTTTGACTTTTTCTCATTTTCTTTATTGATTTCCTCTACTTTTTTTTTTATCTTTTCCTCCATTTCATTTTTCATTTTTCTTGAAAGACCTCTAGCATCTTCATGATGCTATTCTTAAGGTTGCTTTCTTCTGCTTCTTCCACCTTGTGATGTTCAGGTCTTGCTGTTGGAGGAGGGCTAGATTCTGGTGATGATGTATTTCTCTTTATGTTGTTGTATGTATTTCTGCCTTGACATCTGCCCATCTCCTCATCTAATAGTATAAGAGGTGCCTGTATCTGAGCGAGTTGCTGTTGGTCCACTCTGTGCTTGTTGTGCCTGTATCTCAGGGGGCCCTTCTGGGTCTAATCTTAGCTCTTGGTTTGATTGGAGTAGGCAGCTTCTGTGTCCCAGCAAGCTGCTCTTGGGTCAACCCAAGCTAGTTGATTTTGCGACTCACAGATTCATTCTTGGTCTTATCAGGGCTCTTGGTCCAGTCAGAGCTGACAGACTCTGCATTTCAGGAAGCCTCTCTTGGTCCACTGAGAGGTGGTCCAATGAAAGGTGGCAGATTCTACTTCTGAGAAAGCTACTCCTGGTCTAATGAGGGCTGGCAGATTCTCTGTCTCCTGAGTTTACTCTTGGTTCAATGACGGCTCTTTGTCCAATGAGAGCTCTCTTTTTCTCTGGACCAGATGGGAGCTCTCTGGGCCAGATGGGAGCTCTGGGCGGGATGGGAGCTGAGGATTGGGCTCCAAACCTCAGGAAATGGCAGGGGTCTTGGGTGGATGGGTGTTGGGGCAGGGCATGTAGATTGCAGGGTCCACTGGAGGGGGTCTTGGAGAAGGGGAACCTTCCTGCAGGAGCCCTGCCCACTGGCCGGCAACTGGGGCTGAGTTGGGTGGGTCTTCCCTGGAAATGGCTGGGGCTCAGGGATGGGATCTAGGGGCAGACCTCCCTGGGTATGAACTGAGTCACTTACCTCTGGGCCAGATGGGAGCTCTGGGCTGGATGGGAGCTCTGGGCTGGATGGGAGCTCTGGGCTGGATGGGAGCTGGTGGTTGGTCTCCAAGCCTCAGGAAGTGGTGGGGGTCTCAGGCAGATGGGTGTGGGGGCAGGGCGTCTTCCTTGATTTCTTTAAGGAATTTATTCATTTCTGATTCAGGGGATAAGATTGGGGGAATTGGAACTGGTAGAAGCAGCTCTTCCCAAGTTTGATAATTAAATATTAGTGCTCCTGTGGTTCATTTTGCTGCTTTCTAGGTTGTTTTTATCCAGAGCAAACAGTCTCATTTATTCCGACTCAGAATGTGTGAGATGAAGGCCAGCTTTCTGTATTTATAGAAAGCTCACAGACAATTGTGTTATTTGCTGTGATATTTTGTCATTGAGTTAGAAAATGCTGGAGTATTAATGCTATACATAATCTCAAAAGACAATAGAATTCCATATATTTTCTTTTTAAGAAGTTTTTTTGTGAGTTTTTTTTTTTTAAATTTTTAAATGTGTTTGAGTGTTTGCCTGCATTTTTGTCTGTGCACTACATTCATACAGTGCCTACAGAGGCCAGAAGAGGGCATCAGATCCCCTAGAACTAGAGTTAACTGGTTATTAGCTGCCATGTTGGGTGCTGAAAATTGAGTCTGGGTCTTCTGGAAGAGTATTCAGCCTCCCCCCACTCTCTCTAGCTCCCTCCATTTATATTCTTTTAGACAAAGAATAGGAATAAAGTAGAGTAGGCCCCAGATGGCAGTTTTAATCATTATTGACTAACTTTCCAATGTAATATTAGAAAATGGAAAGATAAAGCTTATGTGATTGCCTTTAGATCTTTATATATTGGTACTGAGACTAGGCTCAGCACTAGACAATCCAAAGACTTGGGTTCTAGCTCATTCATATTTATTACTTTAATTGACCATAAAGAAATCACTTCACTTTCATCTTGAATTGAAACTGGTATAATAAAGCTTGCATCTTAATTATTCCAGAGTTGCTAAGCATTCAGCATTAACAATTGTAGTTGTTTTGCTATCCTATACCATCAGCATTGCCATTACCATAATCAGTGTTAGTATCATCTACCCACCCTAGGCTATAAGTGAACTTTTCTTTATGGGACACTGTCCTGCTAAAATGTTTTACAACCTCTGTAGCTGTGCCAAATATCAAGTGGTTTGTAACTGTTGTTTTTGAGAACATATATTTGGATGATGGTGTGATGGGTGATATCATTCTGTATGCTGTGAATATGTGTTGCTCTGATTGGTTGATAAATAAAGCTGATTGGCCAATGGTGAGGCAGAACAAGGTTAGGTGGGACATTCCAACTAGAAAGAAAGGAAGGAGAAAGGCAGAACAGAGGAGATGCTGCTAGCCACCACCAGGAGAAGCAAGATGTAAAGATACTGGTAAGCCATGAACCACATGGCAAAGTATAGATTTATAGAAATGGGTTAATTTAAGATATGAAAGAGCTAGCTAGCAAGAAGCCTGCCATGGCCATAGTTTAAAAATAATGTAATTCTCTGTGTGTTTACTTGGGTCTGAGTGACTGTGGGACTGGAGGATGAGAGAGATTTGTCCTCACAGCAGGCCAGGTGGGACACAGAAAAACTTCATCTACAATGGTGGATTTCACTCTATAGTTATTACAAAAATATTAAGTCAACAAGTGAGTAATGAGAGCTCATGCCATGTAACATGTGTATGCACTTATTGTTCTTAGGCATTTAAAGCAATTATTTACAGCACTGAATTGCAGTGGCAGCTGAAGTTTCTCCAGTGTAGGATCTTTGCTTTTTCAAGTTAATTTTTTCTGTTATGCATGTTTTGTTCTTCACTATGCCATTTTATAACATATTTACACTATTGAGCTAAAAATACTTTCCTTTTCCCTTCTGAATTTAAGCAAGCTTTTATTAAAAATATTAAATACTGACCAAGATGGAATGTTGGTCAGGACCATCACCTAGAAAAATGGTGGAGCTTATATGAGCAAAACCCATAGGCCATCAGACTTTTTCATGAGGCTTTGCTGTTAGTTTCCAAGAACTTTAATAAGTTTTCTGCCTTGCCCATTAATAGGTTTCTTGGCCAACACAGTAAGCCAGATCAAGTCAAATTGAAAAAGCATAACAACAGATTTATTTGAGCAAAGCAACTCCTAGGTGGGTTCTCCAGTCCCAGAGATTGAGGCCAGAGAAGCCATGCCTACAAATGAAAACAGGGAGACTTTTTAAGATGTAGGTAAAGCATGTTGATGTGCTCTGGACTAATCCTTTGTATACTGTAAAGATTTGTCATTTGAATTTGTTTAACAAAAATCTGGCCAATAGCTAAGATTTTGGAGTCAGAGAGAATGATGGGAAGAACAAGGGAAGAGTCAGGAGAGATACCAGCCAGACGCCCAGGAAGCAGGATGTGTAGAAAATGAGGTAAAGATCCATGAACCACATGGCAGAGGATAGATAAGAAATATAGATTAATTTAAATGTTAACAGTTAGCTAGTAACAAGCCTGAGCTAACAGCTGAGCATTTATAATTAATATTAAGTATCTATATTGGTTATTTGGGAAATGGCTTTGGGGATAGAAACCTCTACCTACAATGATGTATTCACCACAATCTGGGTTTGTGACCACGTATGGTCAAAAGCTAAGTAGTTTGTTAGGTGGTAGTGGCACATGCTTTTAATCTCAGCACTTGGGAGGCAGATGTAGGCAGATCTCTGTGAGTTCAAGGACAGTCTGGTCTATGGAGTGATTTCCAGGATGCCAGTCCTACATAGAGAGATCCTGTCTTGAAACCCCCCCCCCCCCCAAAAAAAAAAAGCTGAACACTTCAGGCAGGGACTTGGGTGGCTGGCAACTTCTGGTGGTCAGGGGGAAGCTGCTGTAGCCACCAGGAGTCAGATTTGTGCTCAGCAGGAGATATGGGTAATGAAGCATTTGGTTAACCACCACCCAGGAGACCTTATGAATCCATTCCTGGAGGAAGCAGAGAAGGAGCAAGTTACTGGAGAAAAAAATAGACAATTACCACCAGCCCTATGAACTGGTCTAGCCATGAGAAGAGTGAAGACTGCCAGAAAGAATGGGGCGGAGATGTGCCCTGGATGTATTGGCAAAATTCTTCATGCAATTTATGGAGTGACTCAATATTAGTTTGGACCAGGCCTAATTTATTGATACAGTAGCAGCACTCTTTCCCCAGGAATATGCAGGTGTCAATAAAACACCTGGAACAGATTTACATCTTAGTGTCATAGTAAAGGCTATGGCTTTGGGTTAAAAGGCATAAACATTTTTCCTATGTCTAGAGAGCCAGATATATGTTTTAGCCCAATGAAACATATCTTTAAGTCTATACTTAGAAGACAACCTAAGGAAATTTAAAATCTTGAGCCTTTGACTGAATAATAGTCAGTTCTGTATCAGTTTATCAGAACTTTATTTATCAATGCTAAACCTCTGTGCATCCAAAATCCCAGTGTCACAATAGCATAGAAAGGGGATAGAAGTCTGAAACATCTTTATGTACCTTAAATCATTTACTTATACCTTTATAACTTGCATTTATACATCTTAAATAATTTCTGTGTTCCTTTAGTGGAAAGTTACATCTGAAACTTTTTTATCCTTTACTATGAAGCCTATGAACGAAGCATACCTGTCTATATTTTTTAATAAGAAACTTAACTAATGAACTAACTAATGAACTACCAAGGTAGTTGTAGCCTTGGGGGGGGTGATAAACTGGTGAAGCTATCAGTGGCCTAGTCAAACACCATCATATCTGAGAAGAATACATTTCAACTGAGTAAGCAAAAGTACAGACCAAGCAGCTTCTGAATCTATTAAAAATGACAGGGACTGACTGGCTACCTAGACAGCTACTCCAGGTTCCTTCAAGGTCATTGAGGAAAGAGGTCCCAGTCCAGCATCAGTCTTCAGATGCCAGGTTCAGATATCTGACAGACTTTCCTGTGGAGCAGGAACTTGAGGGGACCAGACTACTTTGTCTAGGCAAAGTGGGGCAATCAAGTCCTCAGTGTCCTGTTTGTCCATAGTCTGCACAGAGTCTTGGCAGCAGTTGAGATGAAAGGCAGTTCTTTCTGCCCCATGGTTGGCTTTGCCACATTTAAAACAAGCTTCAGGTGGAGGTTCTTTTGTGCCCAATATCTTTGTGAGAGATAGGGGTGCTGCCAGGAGTTGGCATGTCTCTCTATCATAAAAAGTTTTTTTATTAAACATTTTAAATGGCATATTTCAGATTTCTGAAGTATTTGAGGACATTATCTGTTAAGTATAGCTAAACTAGACAAATGTTGTTTGTTTCCAGTTACTTATTTTAGGCTTAACTCTGCAAACATATATAAAACTCTGCAAATATATATATATATATATATATATATATATATATATATATATATGCTAAATCTGAACATATCAAAGAGTTTGATACTTATGAGATGATGGACTATTAACTTGTATGTATTGTAGCCAGAAGGTTCTCAGGTCCTGCCAGGCATCTGCAGTCTTGTGGCCTGCTTATAAAATAATCACACTGAAGCTGCTTGGCCATTTGCTCAGGCTTATTACTGACTAGCTCTTACACTTAAATTAACCCATAATTCTTATCTATGTTTAGCCATGTGGCTTGGTAAATTTTTTAGTTCTGCCTTCACATCTTGCTTCCTTTGTGTCTGGCTGGTGACTCCTGACTCTGCCCTTCCTCTTCCCAGAATTCTCCTTGTCTGCCCTGCCTATACTTCCTGCCTGGCTCCTGGCCAATCAGTGTTTTATTAAACCAGTGCACAAAAGCATTATCCCACAGCATTTCCCCTTTTCTGTTTAATGAAAAAGGAAAGTTTTAACTTTAACATAGTAAAATTGTATATAACAAAACAGTTATCAAGCAAGAATTACAGTTACAATGTATTATAATATAGGGTTTTAGAACTTTATCCCTGGTAAGTTTAGCCTTAAAAGTTAACAATTTCTCAATTGAAGTTCTTTTAATACCAAGATAAGATTTTAAACTCACAAACACAGTCCACAAAGATACTGGAGACTTTCCTGATCCTTTTATAGTACACCATTATAGAACACAATAGTTTTCTGTATGACTTAGTTTACCAAACTAGCTACAGTTTAACAGTGTTAGTAAAAACAAGGAGGTTAGACATATATTCCTAAATTGGTCTCTGTTAGCCTGAATAGAATTTAGGTAAGAAGAGATCCTTTGCCAGACTGCTTTGCAGTCTTGCTGCATCGTAAGGTAGGAATACCTCAGTCTCTGGTATTTAGTTGTGGTCTTAAGTTTTAGCTTTTTAATTTATCTATTTATTAAGATTATATATTAGCAAAGGTATCATAATAAAATGTCTTATAAATTTTAAATTTTTTGATAGCCTTATAAATTTAAGCATTAAAAAACTGTTTTTTAAAAATATCCAGTTTATTTAAACTTTCTGTAAAACTCAAAAATTTTCTTTTAAAGAAGTTTAAGATCTCTCAACTGTAAGTTCTGGTAATATCTAATTAAATTTCCCTTTTAATTTCAAGAATGAAGACATAGAGCTCTACCATAATTTTTAGAAGGCAAAACCAAGTTTCCTCAATCTAAACAATTCAGTGTCTCTAAAATCAATACCAAGGATTACTCTTATGTTACAAAATCTGGCTGCCAGCAAGATTGGTCCCTGTACATGAACACATGGAGGTGCAGCTTTAATACATAATTAAACCAGCATTGTTTTAAATCCTATTTTTCATAAACCTTGTTTTCAAACCAGGCCTGGAATTATTATACAAAAATCCATCCTAATTCAAAATATCCATGAGACCTGTTGTCTCCTTGGTAAGCCCAGTCTATGTGGTTACCTTTAATCAAGATGGCGGTGAAGTCACATGACATCCCTCTTCTCCAGCCCTAGTCAAAATGGCTACTGCCCACGTGGCTGTAATTAATTAAGATGATGGCAAACCATGTGTTGTTTCCCAGAACAGCTCCAATTCAGAGTTACAAATTTAAAGGTAACTTTTTGTTACAGATTTTTAACCATACCCAATTCCCTCAGCTGTTTTTTAATGAAGTAGAACAGCATAAAACAACTTTAATATTATTTATACCCAAATGACACAAGAATCTATATTATTAAGTCAGATTCAGTGGCCAGAAATCCCAAAGGCAAATTCTAAGCCCAGGCAGCTAGTTGCAATAGTAATAGCTGAGTTATCACCAAGACACATGGAAAACATAGTAAACTCATGAATTCAAGACTAGTCAGACACAAACATGCAGTGGCCACATACATTTATACATTTAACTGAACCTGATGCAATTTTGTGTGTCTCCAAGTGTACAAGAAGACTTACAGGCACAGATCCATCCATCTATACAAAAGAAACAAAACTTTTCCTACAGCAAGACAAACAAAACTTTCAAAGGGAAACAGACTTTGTTACAAATTATATAGATTTTTAAATCATGTGGAAAGAAGAGAGAGAGAGAGAGAGAGAGAGAGAGAGAGAGAGAGAGAGAGAGAGAGAGAGAGAATCAAAGTAGAACATTGTGGGTTGGTCAGGCTGGCTGCAAGGCAAGAGAAAACCAGGAGGGAGAAGAAAAGGGAGGTATCCACATGTGTTAACAGGCCAAGGGAGCCAGAGCCATATGTAATACAGCAGCCTGGAGCTTAAGCTGTATATCTCTCAGGCTGCTGGGAGAGGGGAAAGAGCAGGAGAGAGATATCCACATGGGTGCAGGAGGCTGCAGGAGCCAGACAAGCACACACATGCCCACATGGATGGTAATGCAGGGCAGAGGGGAGCAGCAACTGAAGAATCAGACTCTAGAATTTGGAATCAAATTTATAGACAAATGATCCATACATACCTTATTGAGGGCTAGATCAGTAGATGATGTAAGAAAGAACAGATGTATACTGGGCATGTAGATGCTGGTCTCTCCAGCTTTGATTTCCACATTGCAACAAATGTATGGACAGGACATTTATACAGTTTAGGGTGGGAGAGCAGACAGAAACAAACAGAGAGATCTGTTGTGGGTAGAACAGGTGGGTAGGATCCCAGCATGGTAGGGTGGGAGAGCAGACAGAAACAAAGAGGGGAATCAGATCTGTTGTGGGTGGAGTGGGCAGGTAGGATGCCAGAATGGCCAGACCAAACAGCAGAAGAGCCTAGTGAGTCTTTGGCACCAATGAAAAGGAAAGATAAAGGCAAAGTGGTTACATTTTGGTGGGCTCTGCCAAAGTATGCCACTATGCACAACAGAGTTAGTACAAGAGGTTTATTGAGGGACAGGGAGAGTGAAAGAGCAAAAGACCATCTTAGAGTAGAGAGCTCAGGGTCAGTCCCTGGTTGAAAAGGCATCTGGAGCCACCACAACTCTGGCCAACAAAACCTGGGCCATCAAGTACTGGCTACAGAGGGAGGGGTAGGAATGCAGAACTCAAAAACCCTGAACATAAGGGAGCTCAAACCATTTGTTTTGAGTGTATAGTGTGAGACAGCACTAATTTGGCTAAGTTTCACAGCAGACACCCTAGGGGTGACTGAGGATCTGGTTTAGATCTGGTGTTGCTGTTTCAAAGCCTATGCCAGAGACCAATGACTAGGGCAAGGTGTCTCACAATAGCCTGGAGTTGAGCAGTGGGGGTGGGGTGGGGTACCCTTTTGGGAAGGATGTCTCCAAACCCAGGTGTATTCCAGGACAGAGACTGTCTCTGCTCCAGAATAGATTGGGCTTGCCCTGGCACATCTGCAGCTTGGCAGGGGATCCCGAGGGTCCTGGACCTGAAAGAGGTACCTGGTACCTCTTTAGGTGGTTACTAGGAAATGGATGACTTACCCTGAGTTGAAAGTTGATCATTTCTGGTGGAGAGGAAGATACAGGGAGAGCAGCAGGCCCTTATGTGTCCAGAGGACCTGGTCTACCTGATAGGAAGGCTTGACTCCTCCTGAGTTTTGGCACCAAGATAATAGGTTTTCTGCCCTCTAATAATAAGCTTATCTGCCAAGGCAGTAAAACAGATCAAGCCAAATTGAAAAAGTGCTGTGAGCTTCAGAAATATGAAGTAGGAATTCAGCTGACAATGGCAAAAGCCATTACCTGGAAGAGTTAAGAACTTTTCCAGAGGGAAGCCAAAACTCAAGGAGTCTTGGTGATACTGGCTTTTTAATGTATTAGCTGTTTCCGGCAGTGAATTTCTTGTGTGCTATTGTAGCTTTCCCATTTGATTCCTTTACCAATAACTTATAACACTGTAGTTCCCATATACTATTGGGGTATTTTGGATAACATTCCCCAGCTGTGTTTATTCTTCATTAGCATACATCTGGCCAGGGCCATCTCTGGACAAAAATAATTCATCTGAGATACTTCTCTTACATCCTAGGATAGATTGCAGATAGATAAGCATTAGCTCATCTCACCTACAGATAAGAGAAAATAACCACTTACATTTAATCCTTAACTTTTCCCCTTCATCCTAGTTTATGACCCTATTTTATATTATGTTTATATTTTATATTATATGACCCTAATTTAAGAGATTTACTGCTTACAATTCTGTGATGGTACTTTGGCCATCTGCTAGTTACTGGGATAAGGTAAATATTCCTACTGACCCAAGGAGACAAGGGACAAGGCCAGGTGGAGGATAGGTGCCAAGCTTCATTTCTTGTGTGAATTAAGCTTTTATCTCCCTCTTTTATTTCAGCCCAGGTGCTATACTGAGTTCTAAAGATTACCCCTTTTGCAACTAACTCAGAGCAAAAGAGCTTTTACTAACCAAATACTACACATTGTGATGCAGATTGCCAAGCAACCAAGTAAACTTCTCCCTCTTACCAGAAAGCGGCACAGCCAGAGAACTGCTGATTGTATGTGTATATAAACTGGAAACTTCAGAGGCAGAATGATGATTGGAGAATGGAGATGGAAAGAACTAATATAGAACAATGAGAGAAGAGCAGAAGAAGGAACAGAGAGGAGCTAAGAATGAGAACAGAAATGAAGCTGTGTAGATAGAATTGACTTAGAAGAATAAAGTGAATGGACTAAAGAGCTTGGTGTGCTTAGATTCTTTTGCTATCCCTCAGATTAATTAAAAAATTAATTTAAAAAGGTGTAACAACAGGTTATTTGAGAAAAGCAATTCCTGGGCAAATTCTCCAGTCCCAGGGATCAAGGCTGAAACTGTGCCCACAAATGAAAGCAGGGAGACTTTATAGTATGTAGGCAAGATGTGATGATGTGTCTGCCATAAGCTGGATTTGTGCCCAAGTATGGTCAAAAGCTGAGCACTTTAGGTGGGGTCTTGGGCAGCTGGCAACTTCAGGGGAGGAAGCTGCAGTAGCCTCCAAGAATGCGGAACTGGACTTTTTGGTGCCTTCTCTTCGTTCAGAGATTCTCTGAGTGGGCGGGGTTTGGAGAGACAGGAATGGGGCTTCTCAAACTGTGCAAGAGTGAGCTGGAAGTTCCAACTGAACAAACTCCAATTCCCAGAATCCCAGGAATTACCTGGTTCTTGGTCAGATGGGGATTATAGGTTAATTTTGGATCTAACATTTCCCCCTGAAGTTGTATCCGGGATCAAATCTTTGACTCTATGATGGATACCAGTTTACATTTGGACCTAAAAGCCATTAGCTTAATGGTACTCAAACAGGAATTATCATTTAGTTATTGTATCAATTATATGAGCCAACAATAATTAATAGAAGCAGAAGGGTCAAAGGCCCTGTGATGGATAATATCACAGGAAAAGTTACATCTGAAACCTGTTTATTCTTTAACATGAAGCCTGTAAACAAGGTAAACCCGTCTGTATCTCTTTGTTTTGCATAAAGCAGGCCAAGTGTTTTATCATATTGTAGAATCATTTTGTTAATGAATCTACCTGTTGATAAATTTGAGCCCATTTTTTGGGTATATTAATTGGCATTATAGGAAGTCATTTTGTTCCTATGTTAGGGGAGTTTGCTTTTGACTTAGCCTTTTTCAGCGCTGTTACAGGGGCAGGTATAATGTACTCTCTTCTTTAACTCCTTCCAGCTGAAATAGGGCATTGATTGTCAGGACCCAGGAAGGCTGAAAGGCTAGTCAAAGTCTGGGCAATTGGAAATTTACCAGAAGCATCTGATTAGCTGATCCAGGTAAAAGGACAGGGAGCAATCACATCTGCTGGACTGGTCCACATCAGCTTTCAGCAAGTCCAGAGCTCAGCAGCTTATAGTTTTCAGGTTATCCCTGGATAGTGTCTGTCAGCCAAGTGTAAATCTGCTGAGATATAGACTAGGGACAGAAATTAAATTCATGAGCTTAAAGAAAAACCTTACATTTGGAACTTTTTCATTTGACCTGTGACAGGTGGATTCAAGCCTTATGACTTTGGTTCCTTGAGGTTTACATGAATTTTAGTTTACCAAAGTAGATAAAAGTTCTGGATATATTAGCATTACCATTGTATTAAGATCCACATTGTAGAAAAAGTGGTTAATAGATGTCTGTAAAGCAGCTGGAATAGATTTATATCTTGGCATCATAGTAAAAGCTGTGGCTTTGGGTTAAAAAGCACGAACATTTTTCCTAGAGAGCCTGATATATATTTTAATCCAATGAAAAGCACCCATAAGTTTATATTTAGAAGACAACCAAAGGAAATTTAAATATTGAACTTGTGACTGAATAGTAAGTAGTCAGTGTTCTGTTAAAACATTGAACTCTTGAAAGCTCAGTGCAACAATGTATGTTTATAGTTTGTAAAGCATGTTCTTTTAGTGAAAAGTTACATCTGAAACCTGTTTATTCTTTAACATGAAGCCTGTAAACAAGGTAAACCTGTCTGTATCTTTTTAACAAGAGACCTAGTAGCTTTAACCTAATGTTAAATGTTCTGACTACCGAACTAGCAAGGTGGCTGCAGCCTTGGGGGAAAGAGCTGTTAAACTGGTGAAGCTATTACTAGTCTAGTCATCAAACACCACCAGGGATTTGTAAAGGACCAAACAAAATGATAGAGATTCACCGGCTATCAAGACAGCTACCCCAGCTTTCTCCATGGTCATTGGGTGCAGAGGTCCAAGAGCAGCATCAATCTTTGGCTTCTGGGACAAGAAGATCTGACAGACTTTCTGGTGGAGTAGGAATTTGGGGGAACTGGCCTAACTTGTCTAGTCAAAGTGAGGAAATCAATTCCTCTTTGTCCTGGTTGTCTACAGTCTGGGCAACATCTTGGTAGCAGTTGAGGTAAAGGGCAGTTTTTCACCCAGTGGCCAGCTTTGCGATATTTAAAGCAAGCTCCAGGCAGAGGTTCTTCTGTGCCCATCATCTTCTTTGGAGGAAACAGAGGTGCTTCCAAGAGCTAGCATGTCTCTCTATCACAGAAATCTTTTTTATTATACATTTTAAATGCCATATTCTCAGATCTCTGAAGTGTTTGGAGACTATTAACTATTAAGTATGCCTAAACTAGACAATTTTTTTTAAAATTTTTAATTTTATTTTGCAATAAAATTCAGTTCTACATATCAGCCACGGATTCCCTTGTTCTCCCCCCTCCTGCCGCCCTCACCTTCCCCCCAGCCCACCCCCCATTCCCACCTCCTCCAGGGCAAAGCCTCCCCCGCGGACTGAGATCAACCTGGTAGACTCAGTCCAGGTAGGTTCAGTCCCCTCCTCCCAGGCTGAGCCAAGCGATCCTGCATAGGCCCCAGGTTTCAAACAGCCAACTCATGCAATGAGCACAGGACCCGCTCCCATTGCCTGGATGCCTCCCAAACAGATCAAGCCAATCAACTGTCTCACCCATTCAGAGGGCCTGATCCAGTTGGTGACCCCTCAGCCATTGGTTCATAGTTCATGTGTTTCCATTCATTTGGCTATTTGTCCCTGTGCTTTATCCAACCTTGGTCTCAACAATTCTCGCTCATATAAACCCTCCTCATTCTCGCTAATTGGACTCCCAGAGATCCACCTGGGGCCTAGCCATGGATCTCTGCATCCAGATCCCTCAGTAGTTGGATGAGGTTTCTAGCACGACAATTAGGGTGTTCGGCCATCCCATCACCAGAGTAGGTCAGTATGGGCTATATCTCGACCATTGCCAGCAGTCTGTTGTGGGGGTATCTTTGTGGATTTCTGTGGGCCTCTCTAGCACTTTGCTTCTTCCTATTCTCATGTGGTCTTCATTTACCATGGTCTCCTATTCCTTGTTCTCCCTCTCTGTTCTTGATCCAGCTGGGATCTCCCGCTCCCCCAAGCTCTCTTTCCCTCGACCCTCGCCCTTCACTACCCCGACTCATGTCCAGGCTGTTCATATAGATCTCATTCCATTTCTCTGTCATTGGGCGATCCCCGTTAGACAATTTTTTTTAAGGCTTAGCTTTGAAAACATATATAAGAAGCTAATCTGAACACGTAACAATTTCTGAATTGAAGCTCTTTTAATATCAATGTAAAATTTATGAACATAGTCCACAAAGAGACTAGGAACTTTCCTGTTCTTTACATAGTGTACCATTATAGAACATAACAGTTCCCTGTATGACTTAGTTTACCAAAATAGCTACAGCTTAAAAATGCTAGCAAAAACAAGGTTAGACATATATCTTTAAAGCAGTTCATTAGCCTGAATAGACCTTAGTTAAGGTGAGACATTTTCTAAGCCAGTGGTTCCAAGTTCTTTGTCAGACTACTTAGGTGTAGTCAGAAGGTTTCTCCAGTCCTGCCTGGTCTGTGGTCCCACAGTCACTTATAAAATAATTACTCAGAGGCTTATATTAATTACCAATTGCATGGTACATGGCAGGATTCTTGCTAGCTAGCTCTTATAACTTAAATTAACCCATTTCTATTAATCTATGTTTTGCCACATGTTCTGTGGCTTACTGGTCTGCTGACATGTTGTTCCTTGGGCCCCAGGCTGGCCTCTCTTCTGCCTCTCCTTTCCTTTTCCTCTCTCTCCAATTGGAATGTACCGTCTAACCTTATTCTGCCTCACCATTGGCCAGACAGCTTTATTTATCAACCAATCAGAGCAACACATATTCACAACAGAAAGACATCCCACAGCAGCTTAGGTCACTGTCTTATTGTATTGTAAAATAGGAATATTTCAGCCTCTGGAGTTTAGCTGTGGTCTTAATTTTTAACCTTTTATTTATCTATTATTAAGATCATATATTAACAAAGACATTTTAATAAAATACCATATAAATTTTAAAATGTCCCATAGCTTTATAAATTTAAATATTTTTAAAAGGTATTTTAAATATCCAGTTTATTAATTTTCTGTAAAACTCCAAAATTTTTGTTTAAAGTTTAAAATCTCTTAACTGTGTGTTCTGATAATATCAAAATAAAGTACCATTTTCATTTTAAGAGTGAAGACACAAGGGGCTGAGAGATGATAGCTTAGAGGTTAAGAACACAGGCTACTTTTCTAGTGGTCTCGAGTTCAATTCCCAGCAACCACATGGTAGCTTACAACCAACTATAATAAGATCTAGTGCCCTTTTCTGGCCTACAGGCTTATGTGCAGGCAGAACACTGCATACATAATAAATAAATAAATCTTCAAAAAAAAGAGTGAAGACATAGAACATAATCTGCATAAGGCAAAAATCAAGTTTCAACAATGTAAACAACCAGTGTCTTTAAAATCAATAGCAAGTGGATAATCTTTACAAAGTTTGGTGCTAGCAAGATATGTTCTTGCATATGAAAGCATGGAGGTGCAGCTTTAATACCTCATTAAACCAACATTGCTTTAAATCTTATCTTTTATAAACCTGGTTCTAAGGACAGAAATTATACAAAAATCTTACCCCAATTTAAAAGTATCTTTTGAGACCTATTATCTCTTTGGCTGGTTCATACCATGTGGTTGCCCTCAGTCAAGATGGCAGTGAAGCCATGACTGCTGTCCTTTTCAACCCTGGACATAATAGCAAACACCCACGTGGCTTCCTTTAGTTAAGATGGTGATGAGTCACTTGTTTCTCAGAGCGGCCCCAACCCTGGGTTACAAGTTTTGAGTTAACGTTCACACATTCAAGACCAGTCAGAGACAAACATGCAGTGGTCACACACAATTATTTAATTGAGCTTGAGGCAGTTCTTCATGGCTCTGTATTTGCAACAAAACCTACAGGTACATATCCATTAATACATATAAAATAAACAAATCTTTTCCTACCTCTTCTAGTGCTGGAATTTCAGGGAAGGAATACCTTGTAATCTTCTGAATTCAGTTTTCCCAGCCAAGAGGTGGGGCTGCATCAGCAGAACTTGGTTGTGAGACCCACAGCTCCACACTGCCCAGAGGCTCTATATTGCCCTCCCCAAGTTATAATGCTGGGTCCTGAGGTTGCACGAACAATGAGGACCAGACCACCGAAGTACCAGAAGCAAACTATTCAAAACATCATGGGGCACCCAAAACTTCTAGCTAGCTAGGGCCACAGTCAGAGTCCAGGCTGCTGACACTGTAACACTGAGAGGAGGTTTCAAGCCTCTTCTTACAGTAAAAATCCTACAGCAGGTGGTAGGTCAAGGGGATTTCAGAGCCTTGAGGTTAGGCCTTCTGAGATTTACAACTTTTGATTACAGGGTGTTAGTTCAAGATATGCGTAAAAGCCTGTCTTGGCACAGCTGCCTTCCCCCGTAGCTGAAAGGAGTGTAGGGCCGAGGATCATGTAGCAGCAACTGTTAAAGGTTAACCTTTGTTCACAGTAGCCGTCAGCTCTAATTCTCCTAGAATATGTGTATAGGCATACAGTTTTTCATATTCCTTGAGCTCTTCAGTAATTCACAAAGACCAGACATATAAGACGAAACATAAACAAAAGAAAAATAAAGAGCCAACAAACAGGAAACGTGGGAGAATGACATTTAACAATTGGAGTTCGCTGTTTCAGAGATTTATTAAGTTTTTTTTCTTTGCAACCCAGATGCTAGGTATCCATCAGGCTGAGACACTCTGGGCTTTCCTGGCCTCCAAATCCACACTGGGCCGGTCCCCCAGTACAGTGGAATTACCATAACGGATAGGAAGCACAAGCTCTGGACTGCCTGACATCCCATTAGGCCCCTCCAAACTCTAAATCTGGCGCCCAGTGTCCTGGGCTCCGTTGTACAGCATTGGAGCTCTGCTCACAGCTCTGCCAAGGTGCCCGGTCTGTCTGAGTCTGACTCAGTCCCCGCTGTCACCAGGGCATGTAGTTAGACACTCAAGACAGGAGACAACTGGTGGCTCTAGCTGAACTCCCATTAACCAGAAATAACCAGAGGGCCCTAAGACATCTCCCTGTGCCCTGGACGAAGGATTTTGTGGGTCTCATCAGACCCCTTCATCCCCAGTATGGTACCCCAAAACCAGGATCTGAAAAGCAGGCAGAAAAGTGTCAGAGTTTTAAAAAGTTGTCCCTGCCTTACCAAAAACAAAAGGGGAGGCTTCCACTAAAAATGCTTGCTGCTTCTTTTCCAAGTATTGCTGTTCACTGTGGGGGTCCCTACAGCTGAAGTGAAGAGCCTAGCTTCAGAATTTGGGGTGGAATTATCTCTCTTTGGGACTACATATGGTAATCCTGAAATTTACCAGAAAAACCAGTTCCACCATTTTGGCCAAATTTAAGCAAGCTTTTATTAAAAATATTAAATACTGACCAAGATGGAATTTGTTCAGGACCACCACTTGGTAATACTTTCTTTATATTTTACATTATACTTGTGATTAGCCAGGCAAAACAGTACAAATTTATCTGTAATTGGTGGTGAAGAGGAAGAAATGGAAGGTCTATCCATTCTGCAGCTGAGGCCTAGTTTTGGAAGACAGTTGCATTTGGAAAGATGGGGACTTGCTGACTTGTGTTGTAATGTAGATTTTGTTTTCATTTGTGTGATCTAACTCACCTTGTTTCCCATACACAGTACTCCACACACATCCAGATGTGTACCTACAATGTGTGCACAAATGGCTTTCACTAGAAGCAGGTGATGTCCCACCTCTCCTAGTCTTTGGACTGCACTAGTGTTCAAACCACTGTCCCCTATCTTAGGACACCATCCCATATTGGGTCCTAAACTGTGTGATCTTTTTCCACTCTCGTTGTCCAGAATATAGAAGCCTGTACCTTAGAAAGGGGGTGCAGGCTGCAGGTGAAGAGGCCTTGGTCTGTTTCCTTTCTACAGTTTTCAATCTTAGGTCTTTTATGATGATATCAGTATGTGTTGGTGACATTGTCTCATTTCTTGTTAGCTTCAAAAGACTGGGATTCCAACTATCAAGAAATTCAGCCAAATGGAGTCCAGTCTGGTCAGGACTTCTGGGAGTGGTTATTTAAGCATGAGAATACTGCCATATAGAGACCCAGTTTACTACAGACTTTGCTTCCCCTTGTTTTAATGGGGTAACCTAAATGGTATAAGTCAAAGATATAAAGGCCACTAACATCAGACATTGGTCTCCAATGTGTCTTCATAGTAAAACTGTTATTATTTCCTCTGCATGGAAATGAGACACACCAGCAGACTTTTCCTTTAGGTAGTCCTCAGCTTCCAGTGTCAACTGTGAGGAGTACTGTTCTTTGATGATAGACAGGAAACACTTATTTTGCCAAAAGGCTCTGAGTTCCTTTTTACATCTGTAGTGGGCAGATTTCTTCCTGATAAGGTTGTTTATACTTAAAAATACAGGGAAATGTATAAACACACTCTGGATACAGCTTTATGCCGTGAACAGTTTGTATTCTGGTCTTACATCTGTACAGGTTTGGGGCTGTCTCCATTGCTTCCCTTTTCTCCACTTAAAATGATAAGCTAGACAGGTCTGTCCATAACGATTGTGGAACCCTCTGTTTGCTATTTAAGGTTAAAACAAACACCAAAACCTCCTACTTCAATAAGGTCAATGAAAATATTGTATGAGGGACAAGGGAGAAACCTTGAGGACACTTTGTAATCTTTCCCTTAGTCCTACATCCATCATATTGCTGGAGCCTTTTCTTTGTGCACCCACAGGAAGAGAGGCAACACCCACATGTGCAAGGATAACTTCATCTTCAAGCAGGCTTGCTCAGGTAGGGAGGCGTGCTTCCTCTGGTTTCGGTCTGGTGTGTTGTAGAAGGCAATGACCTCTTTCACCTGCTTATGGCTTTAATTGACTTAGTTGGCTGATGAGTTCTCTCAGTCCATCTAAGCGTCTAGCATTTCTCTTCCTTTACATTATTTTTGTGATAATGGTTGACTAATACTGGAAGTAACATAAGGAAGAAAGGATTTGATGGTGGGTTCCTTGGTTGCTTGTGTTTCTTAGAATACCATTGCCCATTTTCTGCACTTAAAGTGAGTTCTTATGGCTCTCTAGGGTTGTCAGCATTCTTGCTTACTCAGTTGGAGGTATAAGATGCTTGCCTGCACTGACTGTGAATCTGACTGAACCCTGATGCGTATTCCTCTTGGGACACTGTGACTAGATTATTCAGATGAACTCAAAGAATCTGCGTCTTGCGTACACCAGCTCTGCCTCTACCTGTGTTCCACTGCTTCATCAAATGTCCTATCAACAAGTTCAAGGACAAAATTAAAAATTTCAGGACAGTGGCAGCAGTGCATTAGCTTAGCATAGATGGTCCTTGGCTCCCAGAGCCTTGGTCTCAGACTGTATGCCTGTGAAACTCGTCCTGAAAACTTCACGTCAATGTGGCCATAGATGAAAAGGTAAACCAATGATGTACAATTTAAATTTTCACTATTTTGCAAATTGAAGTACAGTCTATGCTTTATGTACTTCTTTACTTTTTGAAATTAATGTTTTTAAAAGAAAATAAAATTCCTGTCTTGATGAAAATATGATCAACAATTTTGCACTGCTCTGATTGTGTAGATTGGTTGTCTGTCTATGCTATGAACTTTAACATTATTCACACACTTTGCTTGCTAACTTATTTTAAGATAGAAATTCTGATAAATGTTTATTAAATTTTTAAAAACATGTGTATAAATATAACTGCCTTAAATATCCAACATACACTATTGTGGTAAGTTGTACATCCATATGGTGCATTTTGCAGCTGGGAGGTGGTGGCACACACCTTTAATCCTAGCACTTGGGAGGCAGAGACAGGCAGAGCTCTTGTGAGTTCAAGACCAGCCTGGTCTACAGAGTGAGGACTGTTACACAGAGAAACCGTCTCAAAACACAAAAACAACAACAACAAAACAAAAACAAAGCACAAAAACAAATGAAGCAAGCAAACAAACAAACAAAAAATTTTATTTTAATGCAACAGCTCATGGCAGGCAGGACTCAACCAAGTGCAGCCCAGGGATTCTAGGCCTAGGCTTAGGCTTACGAGAAAAGACCAGCAACAGTTCCATGCCATGCTTCGAGGCTTGGGCAGGCAGGGCTCGACCAGGAGCCTTTGGCGTGGGGCTGTCAGGCACCATTATGGTGAGTGAGTACAGGGTGGGGAAATGGGAGAGAGAGAGAGAGAGAGAGAGAGAGAGAGAGAGAGAGAGAGAGAGAGAATGGTTAATGGGCTGGAGAGAGATGGATCTGAAGAGATGAGGGTGGTGAGGAACAGGATGGCATGAATGGCCTGCTTGCCACCTGAGTCCAAGGTGATATCTGGGCCTGGGCTATTGTCAATGGTCAAGTCTTGGTCAGAGGCCTGGAAGGGATTGAGGGCTCTTGTGTTGTTGTTTGTGACTCCTGTCACCACTGAGAGCAGTGAAGAGACCTATCTTCTGAGCTGCTACCTGGGGCTGTGTAGATGTCTGTGGGCCATGCTGTAGCGGGGGCCATGCCTATCTGGGTGGCTGGTGCCACCACCTGAGGCCATGGTGACATCCAGGTCTGGGCTGCTGCTAAGGACCATGTCCTTATGGTCCTACCACAGCTAGGGTCAATGTTGATGTTTGCTACCAAAGACCACATGAATGCCCAGGGTACAAGTCGAAACCTGAGACCATGTTGGTGTCTGTGGGCTGTTGCACTGCCAGCACCATGCAGATGTAAGTGACCAGCATTGCTACCTGGGTCCATGGTGTTGTCCAGGCCAGTGCTGCTGTTGCTGTGGCCATATCATAGCCAGGGTCTGTGTTGATGTCCATAGCTCCTGATACTATTGAAGGCCATGCTGATGCCAGAGGTCTGGGCCACCATGTTGGCCTATATTAGTGTCTAAGGGCCACACTGCCTTGGGGGGCCATGCCAATCTGAGTGGCCTATGCTGTTACCTGGAACCATGGTGACATCTGAGCCCAAACTGCTGCCTAGGACCATGTATGGGTCTGCAGTCCTACCACAGCTGGGGTTCCCTGGCCCATGTTGCCACTGATGCCCAGGGTCTAGGCCACAACCTAAGGCCATGTGTATGTCTGAGAGCCATGCTGCCACCAGGGCCACACTGATCTGAGTGACCTGCAGTACTACCCAGGGCCATGGTGTCATCTGGGCCCAGGCTGCTGCCTAGGGCCATGTCTGGATCCATAGCCTTGCAGTGGCCAGGTTCTGGGGTGATGTCCATGGCTCCTGTAACCACCAAGGGCTCTGCAGATGTCCAGGGTCTGATCAGCCACCTGAGCTAGGCTGCTGCCAGGGCAATACTGATCCAGGTGGCCTGTGCTACCCCTGGGGCCATGGTGATGTCCAGGCCTGGGCTTCTATGAGCATCAGGTCTGGGTCCATGGTCCTGCTGCAGCTGGGGTCTGTGTTGATATCCATGGCCCATATTAACACAAGGGGTCATAGGAGCCATGTGTGTTAAAGTATGAGAGCAGTGCTGAGCTGGCCCCACCCTTCACTGGCCCTGGGGTACCTAGTCTCGCCCCTCAGGGGAGAGCTAGTCCTTGCATTTAGGAAAGATGGCCCCACCCCTCACCATGGGCATGCAACTCACCTGGATAGCACACTAGAGCTCACCTAGTTGGAGTGGGCACAGGTGAGCTAGCCCTGAGGGTGTAAGAGCAGCAGAACCGATCCTGCCCATCCTCATCTGCCATGTGGTGGGATGGGTGAGGGAAAGATGCCCATACCATGGTCACAAGAGCGGGAGAACTAGTCCTGCCCCCCACTAGCTGCAGCACACAGGAGAGCAGGCCCTACACTCCACCTGGGCAACATATTAGAACAGACCCTGTTGTCAGGGGTGCAGGTGAGCCAGTCCTGAGGGTGTGAGAGCAGGAGAGCTGACCCTGACACTCCTTTCTATACTCGCAACAGCAATCAAGAGAGAGGGTCCTGCCCATCACCTGGGCAAGACAGTAGAGCTAGCTGGTCCTGGTGGTATGAGTGTGGGTGATTCAGACCCAGGCGTTGTGAAATATTAATTTAAGATGTGTTACATTTGTTCAATGATGCAAAGGTGTGTTGCATTATTTTATGTTGTATTTGTTTAACTCTGTGGAGTTGTGTTACTTTGCCTGTCTAAAACATCTGATTGGTCTAATAAAGAGCTGAATGGCCAATAGCAAGGCAGGAAAAAGGATAGGTGGGGCTGGATGGCAGATAGAAGAAATAGGAGAAATCTGGGAGGAGTTCAAGAAACTAGAAAAGAAGGAGAGGAGAATGCTAGGGGCCAGTCACTCAGTCACACAGTCAGCCACGGAGTAAGAGTGAAAGTAAGATATACAGAAGTAAGAAAAGGAAAAAAAGGCCAGAGGCAAAAGGTAGATGGAATAGTTTAAGTTAAGAAAAGCTGGCTGGAAACGTGCCAAGCTAAGACCAGGCATTTACAAGTAATAATAAGTCTCTGTGCATGATTTATTTGGCAGCTGGATGGCGGGTCCCCAAAGAGTAAAGAGTTAAAAAAATGAATAGTATCCAAGGGCATGAGGGCAGGAGCACTGGCCGCACTCCTTGCTGCAGGCTGCATTGGGTGAACTAGTTAAGGCAGTGCTATAGAGCTTGACTGGGTAGTGATGATGAGGGAAAGCTGGTGGGCTGACCAACCCAGCTACCACCCAGGCCCAGAACCAGGACTATGAGTAATCTCATCCCAACATCCACCTCATCTATGAACTGTTGGAGCACATAAAGGGAACAAACCTACAGATCCAAAGCAGCAGGATCTCCATGACACAAGATAACATGATATCCAAGAGCAGCCTCAGTGAGAGCCTATTATCAATAGTACAACAGAAGCCAGAGGCCTTGAACCAGACCAATGACTCATAGCAATGAACACAAGTAAAGATGAATGGACTAAAGGGTAAATTATGTGACTCACAGGGCCACATTTCAGCCTCTATGACAAGGTTCTTTTTCTTTCTTTCTTTCTTTCTTTCTTTCTTTCTTTCTTTCTTTCTTTCTTTCTTTCTTTCTTTCTTTCTTTCTTTCTTTCCTTCCTTCCTTCCTTCCTTCCTTCCTTCCTTCCTTCCTTCCTTCCTTCTTTCTTTCTTTCTTTCTTTCTTTCTTTCTTTCTTTCTTTCTTTCCTTCTTTCTTTCCTTCCTTCCTTCCTTTTCTTCTCCTCCTCCTCCTCCTCCTCCTCCTCCTCCTCCTCCTCCTCCTCCTTCTTCTTCTTCTTCTTCACTTCCTCCTCCTCCTTTTGCTTTTGGTTTTTCTTTTAAATTGTGTTGGGGGAGGTTGCAAGGACAGAGGGTGGATTTGGGGGGACAGGGAGATAAGTGGGATCAGGATGCATAATGTGAAATACACAAAGAATCAATAAAAGTTAAAAGAATAAAAAAATTATATTTCAAACTGGCTGTAGTGGCTCATACCTGTAACACCAGCAATCAGAAAGGTGAGGCAGGAGAGCTTCCGTGAATCCAACTTAGGCAATACAGTGAGTTTACATAAAGAACAAAACAAAATTGTAATTTTAGATCTGATTAGTATCCACTAAATAATGTTATGTGAAAATAGTTATATGTCATATTTTATAATAAAACATGTACTCAGTTACAGAAAAACTTTAAAAGTGTTCACAGAAAGATTTTTTTCTCTGTACCTTTTAGTATTTCACTTGTACATTTAAAAATATGTCATTTTCAATACCTACTTTATTTTTGCATTGGGAAATACTTTGCTAATGAGTTTTTAGGGATGGTTTGTAAAAATAATACATATCTACATTATGTGAAGGTTTTAATTCTTTTTGTATTTTCATGCTTGGCTCTGTGTCTAGCATAATGTTTAAATGATTACATAAATGAATAGCTTTGTTATTTTGACACAGAATTATGAGGTAAATTAATTAATGATCCAAGACTAGTCTTTAACAAAATGTTTTAGGAGGTAAAAGCTCAATAGATGTAAGGACAAGGACAGAGTAATAATGCTCATTAGTAATAAGTATTCTCTATACTCTAAAATACACTTCTTATAACTTTGGGCTATTGGTTATTCAATTTTCTTTCTTGAAATATGGGTTGTGTACATTAGGACAAATATTTTCAAATTGATTAGTCTCACACTTATGTTTTTTGTCAGTCCTAATTATTTGGTTAGATTGCAGTTTCTCTTTTTGAAAACAATTGCTTTCCTTTGATGGAGGCTTGTGTTTGAATTTCACAAATGAAATGTTTGGTGCATTTGTAAAATGTTGAATATTGGCCATAAATTGTAACCTTAAGGTGAGAGAGAGCCTGTTCCTTACAATTCAACTTTGCAATCTGGTAGAATGACTAATTTGTTGATGAATGAATTAGAATCTCATCTTCTAGAATACTTCCCCATCACAGTATTAGATTTCAAATAAGCCAGGGATGATTATCTCTAATATAATAATAACTTTGATCATTATTTTGTCATTTGTGTGGAATTCAGCTTAACATTAGAAAACTGAAACCTATATACATTGGTCTAAAGTAAGTCATGGTGGATGTGGTAGTTTGAATGAAAATGGTTTTCATAGGCTCATAGAGAGTGGTACTGTAGCGAGCACATACCCCAGTTACGGGGGAGGAATAATCACTCTTGATTCAGACTTGGTATAACACTCATTTATTCACACAGTAAGATTACAAGCAATATTCATCCTGTCTTCCAAATGGGAACAGGAGTACCTTTCCGGGTGTACAGGTCTGGACTCGCCACGTCTGTTCCTCTGGATCTTGGGTCAGCCTTCCTCAGGTCAGCCACATCTGCACTGGGGACAGGATCTCACATCTCTGGCAGAGGAGAGTTGTGTGGCGCGCGCGCGCGCGCGCGAGGGCCTGATGAGCTCTGTTGGTCGGATCTGAGGCTTCATCTTTTATATTCTTTCCTGGCTAGGTTTCTAGTCTTATCCCTACTTCCACACATAACTTATAGCTTATCACTACTCCATTTGTGGTTTACTTACATCATTCTATTGCTTATCACTCCTGACCAGGGTTGTTCACCCTAGGCCTTACATGTGTTCCTTACAGGTACTGTTAGGTGTGGCCTTGTTGGAGGAAGTATGCCACCACAGGGTGGGCTTTGAGGTCTACAGAGCAAGTTTGAGGACAGCCAAGGTTAGGCAGTGAAGAAAACTGTTGAAAACAGAAAGCTGGTAAAGATGTAATCAAATGAGGGGGCCATGTTTCAGCTCTAACACATGCAGCTTTAGCCACATGGTTCTGGTAATAGAGTCAAAGATACAAAAAAGGGGCTATGGGATCTCTCTTTTAGACTAAGGAAAGCTGCTGGGGCCAGGCATGTGTCAGTGATGTCCCTGAATGGAGGCATAGAGAGGCCATTGTGTGAAGCTGTGAAGTTGAAGTCTGGATTGCCTTGGAGACCTCAAATGTTGGAGATAACAGATTCATGGGCTACCTGCTGAGGAAGCTGCTAATAGGAAGTGGAACCAGCCCAAAAGAAAGAAATGTGCTGCATTCAACAAAGCTGAACAGAGTTGGAAGTCTGAAGAAAGCTTTGACATCAGACATGGAGATACAGTTTGGAGTTTGCCCAGCTGTTTTTTGTTCTTACTTTGGTCCAGTATTTCCTCACCATGTTTCCTTTCCTCTTTTTTAGAATGGTGATGTATATCCTGTGCCATTATATGTTAGAGATATGTGATCTGCTTTTCATTTTGATTTTAAAGAGGATTACAATTAAGAGATTGCATGAATCTCAGAAGAGACTTTGGATTTTTAAACATTGTTGAGACTGTGATAGACAATAGGGACTTTTGAAATTGTACTGAATGTGATTTTGCATTATGATATGGTTACAAACTTATGGGGGCCAGGGAGTAGAATGTGGTAGTTTGAATGAAAATAGCCTATTGAGAACTGCTGGTAACAAAAGACCATGGGAGTATACAGCAGGTGACAACTAGTGTTCAGAAGGTCAACCTATCAGAACTAAGAAGAAACCACCACACAAGGCATTGTGGAATTACTGCCTTTTGAATGAACTGGCTGTCTCTTGTTGTAAACTTCTTGTGCAATAACAGCTATGATTCTCCCCATTTACCATGCATTTCCATGTTATGTGTACATGTAATCTCACGGTTGCATCTCAATCTTGGGCACAACTCTCCTTATACATTTAGGGTAATTAGATAACTTTCCATAGCTGTGTTTATTTTTCATTAACATAAATCTGGCCAGGGCCATTCTGCAGACATCCAGCAAAGATACTTTTTCCAAGGATAAAACTGCACACAGATAAACATTAGCTCATCTCACCCATAGATAGAGAAAAGAACCACTAACAATTAAATCCTCAACTCCTTACCTTCACCCCGGGTTATTTACACAAGACCCCAATTTAAGGGATTTATTGCTCACATTCCTGGGATGATGTTTTAGCCATTTCCTAGTTACTGAGTTAAGGTAGTTATTTCCCACTGACCCAAGGAGATTGCCCTCAAGGCCAGGCAGGCAATAGGTGCCAAGCTTCTTTCTTGTGCAAATTAAGTTTTAATTCCTCCTCAGCCAGGTGCTATTCCTAGATTCCCTAATTGATCTTAGCCTTTAGTTGACCCTACCAGAGAACTCCCCTTTAGTCACTCCCCTTTTGGGTTGTAATTGGAAGTTGACATTTAATGCTTTATCTGTGGATCCTTATCACCTCTCTCTGTGACCCTGAAAACTTCAAGACTCTGGTTGCTTTGCCAAAGAATTACTGCATATGTATATATACTGCTTCCCACACAGCACTTGGAAATTGATTGAGAAGAACAAAGATGAGGACAGAGGCAGGAAGAACTAGGCAGAATGATGAGAGAACAGCAGAAGGGACTGAGAGCAGGAGGGACTGAGAGGAGCTAAGTATGAGAACAGAAAAGAAGCTGTGTAGATAGAATTGATTTAGAAGAATAAAGTGAATGGACTAACAAACTCAGTGTGCTTAGATTCATTGAATATCCCTCAGATTACAATCCTTAGCTGGTTGTTAGACTCTTCCATGGACCCTGGGAGAAAACAATGAAGGCTGGACCTATTATTGTTTTTGGTAATAGCCCTTACAGGCTCATAGAAAGTGGCACTATTAGGAGGCCTTGTTGGAGGAAGTGTGTCACTGAAGTGGGCTTTGAGATTCAGAAGCTCAAATCAGACCTAGTAGTTCATTGTCTCTTCCTTCTGCCTTCAGATCTGGATGTAGAACTCTCAGATACTTCTCCAGCACCATGTCTGCCTGCATGGCACCATGCTTTCCCATCATGATGACAATGGACTAAATCTCTGAAGTGTAAGTCAGCTCCCAATTAAATGTTTTCTTTTATAAGAGTTGCCATGGTCATAGTGTCTATTCACAGCAATAGAAACCCTAAGACAGTGGTTTTCCCCCCCTTCTCTCCACACTTTCTTATAAACATTTTCATACAAAGACATTGGAAGAATTATAAATACCCATAAACCTGCTGCCTAGATCCTGCAATTAACATTTTAATGTATTTGCTTTAGTCAAATACCTTTATCTCCCCATTTCTTCAACAGTTTGTTAGTTCCTTTGATATTTTTATATTTTAAGTCTGTCACAAATAAGCATACTTCATTTGTAAAAACCAGAGTTCTGTAGTGTTTATAAACTGAGTGAATTTACAGTACGGCTAAGTGAACTTGATTGTGGACGTTTGGAAAAGAGCATTACTAGAAAGTAAAATACTGTCACCTTATTTGTTGAGCAACATACTTTTCTTGAAGTTTTGATGAGAATAAGACCAGGGATGTTTCTCTGATGACAAACAGAAACCAATCTGGTCACAGGAGATGGCCAGTTCAGGCTACTTTCCCACTATTGATAGGCATTTAAGCTGGGGTCCTCCCCATAGATTCCTGTGAGATTCCCCTGTGCCAGGCTTTTACCCTACCCTGAAATGAGCCCCCAAGCAGTCCCCTTTAGCACTTTCCCCCTCTGTCCCCCCTCAACCTGATTGCTCATGTTTCCATCCCCTCCTGCCCTCAGTCCACTCACAAAATCTCTTCTACTTATCTTTCCTAGGGAGATCTGGGTGTCCCCCCATGAACTCTTTTCATTACTTCTCTCTGAGTTTGTGGGCTGTTATCCTTTATTTTACAGCTAATATCCACTTATGAGTAAGTACATACCACGTTTGTTTTTATTGGTCTGAGTTACCTCATTCATCCTGCAACTGTTGGAAGCAGATTCAGAGACCCACAGCCAAACATTAGGTGGAGCTCAGGAATCCTGTAGAGGAGGAAAAAGGAGTGTAGGAGACAGAGGGGTCAAGAACACCACAGGAAGGCTCACACAATCAACTAACCTGGGCTCATAGGGGCTCAGAGAGACTGAACTGACAACCAGGGAGCCTACATGGGAGTCACCTAGGCACTCTGCGTGTATGTTATGGTTATGTATCTTGGTCCTCTTGTGGGACTACTAACAGCAGGAACAAGGGATGTCTCTGACTCTTGAGACCCTACTTCTCATACTGGGTTGCCTTACACAGCCTTACTACATGGGGAGGTGCTTAGTCTTACTGCAACTTGATATGCTGTGTTTTATTGATAATCATAGGAGACCTGTCCTTTCCTGGATGGAGATGGAAGAAGAAGGGATTGGGGGGTGGGGGAAATGGGGGAGAGTCACTGGGAGGGGAAGATGGGGGAGGCATGGCTGGGGTGTAAAATAAATAGATAAATTAAATAAAAGAAAAAGAAAATAAAACACAATGCCATATGAAATTTTAGAGAGAGGTAGAGATAATTGCTTAAGCCTGAATATTTTATCAAATAGTTTTGATGCATGCATCAACAAAATTCTGGAATTCACTACTACTTTTTCAGCTCCAAGTTTTACATGTGAGGAGAACACAGAGTGGACAAAAGCATGCTACTCTAGCAACCTTCTTCCCATCAATATTGTAAAATTTTTCTTTCTTTCTTTCTTTCTTTCTTTCTTTCTTTCTTTCTTTCTTTCTTTCTTTCTTTCTCTCTCTCTCTTTCTTTCTTTCTCTCTTTCTTTCTTTCTCTTTCTCTCTTTCTTTCTTTCTTTCTTTCTTTCTTTCTCTCTTTCTTTCTTTCTCTTTCTCTCTCTCTCTTTCTTTCTTTCTTTCTTTCTTTCTTTTGGGGGGGGGGTTGAGAAAAGGTTTCTCTGTGTAGTTTTGGTGCCTGTCCTGGATTTCGCTCTGTAGACCAGACTGGCCTCAAACTTACAGAGATCTGCCTGGCTCTGCCTCCCAAGTGCTGGAATTAAAGGCATACACAACCTCTGCTCAGCCCATTAAATTCTTAACAACCACTCAAGCATAAAAAAGAAAAGCAAACAAACAAACAAAAAAAAACCCAAAAAACAACAAGATAAGGAATGTTGCAGTTGCCAATCTTTTATGTCATCGATGGATTGATTTTGTTCTTATGGTGCCTTCCCCATTCTGCTAGACATTTAATATGGGACGAAGAGGCTAATCCAAGATTATGAAACCACGCAGTGATCCTGAAATATCCTCTAAGAGAAATCGGGTATCTTAAATTGGGAGAAGTGATATTTTGTTTTTATGTAGAATTGAAAAAGATATAACATGAATCTAGTCCAAGCTGTTTAACAAAATAGTTCTAGTTTTCCTGAACTTCACCTAAGAGTATAACACGTGGACAAGATAATTGTTAATCCTTCAATTCAGGTGCCATTTAATAGCAACATTCACATGATGAAGGGCTGTCCTTTGACTGTTCACTACACTGTCAGTGGCAGCTGTAGTGCTGTGCAACCATCACTACTGTCCATTTCACGAACTTCTCACTGTCCCGGGTAGAGTTTCTGTCCCTTTAAGCAGTAGTCCTGCCCTACCTTTCTCTCTCCTGCCTTGTCCCCAGCTTCACCTTCTCTCTGAATTTATATCCACTAGGTAACATTAAGTACTGGTCCCTTTGGATCTGACTTTACTCTGAATGTTTTCAAGTCCATATTGCAGCATGTATCAGCATCCCTTTCCTTTTAAAGACTGAATACAATGACTTTGCTCTTTACTCATTAACTTGTTGATGGGCATTTTTAGGTTTTAGTCCTTTTTGTCATTGTGCAGGATGCTCTGTGGGTGCTGACATCCACGAACTGAATCTTGGCTTTCAGTTTGCAGGAAATACCTCAGAAGTAGAATTTCTGGATCAAATGATAGTTCTGGTTCAATGATTTTTAGGGATACCACATTTTTCCACAGTAGCTGTATAATTTTATGTTTTCAGTAGCACATGTAAGTGCTCCAGATTCTCTGCATTTTCATCAGTTTTTTTTTTATTATCTATGTTTTACAAATATAGCAGTAGAAAAGAGTGTGAAGTGCCATTGTAGTCAAGTCCTGTTTGGTGCCATGGGTACTTTTCAGGATCATGGAACATTTCTCTCAGATTCTCATATAATTTAAATTGTTGATGAATTGAGTGTACTGGTTCAATAGTGTGTCTGTTTTTCTGTTTGAGGAAAAAGAGAGTTCAGAATTATCTGAAATTTGTAGTTCTAATGAATTTAAGGGCTTAGAGTTTGTAAACAGTTTTGATTAAATTTTTTCTCTGTTTCACTATTTTTCTTTTATTGAAAATAGATTTTTCACACATTGCATTCTGATTATAGTCTCCCCTCCCTCAGCTCCTCTGAGATTCTTCTCCCCTCCCTGCCCCCGTTTGAATCTACCTCCTTTCTGTCTCTCATTAGAAAACAAACAGGCAGCTAAAGGATAATAATAAAATAAAATAAGCATAAAATAAACCAAAAACAAACACATTGGAACAGGACAAAACAAACAGATGAAAAATAGCCAAAGAAAAAGCACAAGAAACAAGTACAGATACAGAGACACACATGTTCACGCACACAGCAATTCCATAAAACACAAAGTCTGATGCTATAATATATATGCAAAGGACCTGTAAGGTTAAAAAAATAAAAATAAGCTTTAATCCCAGCACTCAGGAGGCAGAGGCAGGTGGATCTCTGTGGGTTAGAGGCTGGCCTGGTCTACAGAGTGAGTTCCTGGACTGCCAGGGCTACATAGAGAGACCCTTTCTTGAATACACACACACACACACACACACACACACACACACACACATATTTTTAAAATTAAAAATAAATAAATAAATTCTCTGACTAAACATTATGAGGCAAGGAACCTCTAAAGATACCACTGAGCTCTTTTTGTGTTGGCCATCTATTGCTGGGCTCCTTAAGAGTGGTTTGTTTCCCCAGTGAGACTCTGTTGGAGGAAACTACTTTTTCATTTGCCAATAGTTATCAACTGGACATAGTTTCTGGGTTAGGGATGAAGGCTTGTGTCCATTTCTCCTCTCAGCACTGGGACCCCATCTAATGCAGACTCCTGCAGGCCCTGTGCATATTTCCACAGTCTCTGTGGGTGTGTACGTGCATTGGTCCTGCTGTGTTTAGAAGGTCTGTTTTCTTGGTGTCCTCCATCACCTCTGGCTCTTACAATCTTTTTGTCTGTCTTCTGTAATGTCCCCTGAACCCAAGGAAAGGGATTTGATGGAGACATCCCATTTAGGACTGAGTATTCCAAGGTGTCTCATTCTTTAAACATGGCCTGGTTGTGGGTCTCTGTATTTGCTCCCATCTGCTCTAGGAGGAGGCTTCTCTGATGATAACTGAGCAAGGTATGTATATCAGGGTGCCAGCAGGAGTCTTTTTTTTGCTACATTCCTTTAGCAGAATAGTAGTATTTGGTTTTCTCCCAAGCCCACACTTCTCTTATTTAGCATCTAACATCAGTTTTATGAAGCAGCTTTCTCCTGCTCTTTTCTTTTGGGGTTCTTTATTTTTCTTGTTGATAGGCTTCCCAAAAGAATACAGTCTGGTCTGGAGCCAGGGTTCTTCGTCTCTGACTCCCAAGTGTACAGGGTTGTTGTAGGTCATCTGACTGCATTTTTTTTAAACCTGTTGTTCTTCATTCTTCTACCTTTTATTCGAAACTGTCTTACTGCCACCCCAACTTTATTGTTCTCTGCTTCTATTTACATTTCCCACCTCTGAGTTTTAGAATCATCTTACTAATATCTACAAAATAACTTACTATGAAATTATTTGGGATTGTTTTGACTCCATGTTGGGAAGAAATAATATCTTTTCAATACTGAATCTTTTTAAAAAATAGATCTTTTTAAAATGATTTATTTATTTTTATTTTTATGAGCACTGATTGGTGTTTTGTCTGCATGTATGTTTGTGTGAGGGTGTCAGATACCCTGGAACAGCTGTGAGCTGCTATGTGAGTGCTGGGAATTGAACCTGGATCCTCTGGAAGGGCAGCCAGTGCTCTTAACCGCTGAGCCATCTTAGGATCACTGAGTGTAGCTGTAAGTTTCTCTGGTTCCACCAGGCCCCACTGTCCCATCCAGCCTCATGGTCCTGCAGCCGCTTATAAAATAATCACTCAGAGGCTTAATATTAATTACAGATTATACAACCTATGGCTCAGGCTTCTCACTAGCTAGCCCTTATAACTTAACTCAACCCAAACTATCAATCTGTGTAGCCATGTGTTCCGTGCCTTTACCTGCATCCTATTACATGTCGCTCCTTGGATGGTGGTTTGACATCTCTCCCCACTCTCCTTTCTTCTCCTCTCTCTATCTTCGGCTGGAATGTACCACCTAAACCTTACTCTGCCTCACCATTGGCCAAACAGCTTTATTTATCAACTAATCAGAGCAACACATATTCACAGCATATAGTAGGACATCCCACAGCCACTGAGTCTTTCAATCCACAAATGTAGACTATTTTTCTATTCATTTAGCCTTTTTAATGAGAATTTTGTTTTCCCCACAAAGAACTTAAACGTTTTTTGTTAGTTACCTATTTTTTTTGTTTTTTTGTTTTTAAATTTGTGTTCTAATTATTACAAATACAGTCCATTTTTGGTTTGAGGTGTGCTTAGAATTCATCAGTTACAGATATGCAGGGGTGCTATGTCCCTCTCACCTTAGCTGGTGGCTGGCATCTGCCGGCTTGTTCCAGAAATCTGAGAGTTGGAAGGTTACAGGTAGTCTGCTAAGTGGCTCAGCCCACCATTAGAAAAAGGGGGTAGTCCTACCCCACAAATTAATTATTAGATAAGACTTTGTGTCCTAAACCAATGAGAGGGAATTTGGGAAATGGGCAAGTGTTGCTGACTTGTGGGAGAAAAGGACAGAAATTTCTCTGGACTTTAAAAACCATCGCTTTGTGTCAAGTCAGCATGCTACCCATTTCTTTTTCTCTTTGCTGGTCTCTTTCTGCAGGATAGTGTATAAAAGCCACTCCATTTTGACTAGTCTTCAGTGTTATTTCCAGAACTAACAATATGTTACTAAGTTTTAATTTTCTTACTCTTGTCTACATATAGGAAAGCGGATGGCCTTTGTATGCTAATTTTGTATCATGCCACTTTTCTATAATTGATTTTTAGTTGTAGGGGTTATTTTTTTCTGTTACTTCAACTTCAATATATAGGTAATTTTGTTATCTTCAAATAAAGATAATTTTGTATCTCTCTTCCCAATACATATATCTTTCATTTTCTTTTACTGTCTTAGGGCTTGTATAAAGCCTGGCATTGAACGATTCTGATTTTTAGTAGTTGAGCTTTTTGGCCTTTTAAAAGTTACTTCTGGTTTATACTAAAAAAAGGCCTTATGCTATTTTAAGAACAAATTTTATATTTTTCTTAAATACTTTTTGGTTTTATTTTCCTTCATTGAAAACTTTATCCATATAGAATTTATGATATAGAATAGATTATAAAATTGCATTTTCTGTATGTACTCAGACTTTTTGGCTGCTATTTGAAGGGATATATTATTCTACAAGAAATCTTTGCAGGTGTTTGGACTTCTTTTAGGCATTTCTTATCTTGTCAATTACTGTATCGGTCCTTCAATATCTCATTTTTAATTACTATTATCATATTATATATACACAAGAATAGATTTTAGGTTAGCTTTCCTTTATCCATTATCTTTTGTAGAATTATCCTGGTTATTTTTGTACATTATTTTTCCCATGGAACTTTAGAAATGGCTTGAGTAGTTCAGAATTGTTAGAATATTTTAATGATACTGTATTAAATTTATGTGTACTCCTGTAAAAGATATTGTGACTTTCTAGTTCTTTAAGTTTTTTTTCTTTTAAACTTTCAGGTCTTAAATAATTTAAAAGGTTTAATTATCAGATCTTGCACATCTGAAGATGTTTCTGTGGTAAAATGTTTTGATGCATTTTCTAATTACTCTTTTATAAGTAAGAACTACAAATTTCCAGCTATTCATTACTTTGGCTCTCTCATTTTTAATCAGTTTTCTTGTTGACAAACACTTTTTAAAAAAACAAATTTTATTTTTTTAGTATTTATTTTATGAATATTTGTGCTTGCTTGCATGTATGTTTGTGCACTGTGTCTGAGCCTGGTGTCATGGAGGTCAGAAGGAGTCAGATTCCCTGTAACTGGAGTTACAGATGGTTGTGAGCTGCCATGTGAATGCTGGGAACTGAACCTGAACCCTCCACAAGACTAGCCAGTGCTTTTAACTCGATAGCCATCTCTTCAGCCGCTACAGAAACTTTTTTACTCAGTTCTGTTTGGTCTCCCAAGCACACAATCATATTTGGAATAATTTGGTTCTTCTTTTCTGACTTATATGCTCTATGACACCCCCTCTCCATAGCCTTAGTTATTACATTATGCCCAGAAAAATACTGAAGAGCAGTTCATTGGAACTGGAGACATAGGCTTTATTATGTTGACAAATGTATGTTCTATACACAAATATTTTATTAGAGGTTTAAGTTTAATATGAGCTGTTAAAGTCCATAAACTTTTTCAACAAGAAAAGTTTTCTTTAGAGAATAGAGCTGGGTGTGATGGCAAAACACCTTTAATTCCAGCTCTTGGGAGGCAGAAGCAGGTGAATCTCTGTGAGTTCATGAGTTCAAGGATAGCCTGTTCTACATAGGAGTTTCAGGACAGTAAGACCCTATCTCAACAACAACCACCACAACAAGAAAAACAACTACACACACAAAACCAAAACCCAAACAAAAAGTCAAACAACAACAACAACAACAACAGAAACCTTTGAAGAATAATAGATAGAATAGTAAGTAACAAGGTATAACTATTAATATATTTGATGAAATTAAAATTGGAAAAGATTCTTTAAAAAATGGTTTATGATCTTATGTTTTATAGCTGAATAAAAATCTAAAGTTGCTTTAAAGAGGTACACTTGAACCTGGAAAACATTGTTTTCTGGAACTTATATGTCATCTGTCTAGAACAGAAAAAAATGTTAAGAAACACTACATACAACCTTATCCTCAGCTGAAACTATATTTTGGCTTTTCCATTTTTATCTATATGCTTTAGAAAATAGTTTATGTACAAATTCTTTCCAAGATAAGAGTATTTGTGGTAAAACTCTAGGCATCTTTTGATGTTTTGTTCCTTTCTGCTCCCTTCATAGCTATCTCAACTCTTTTATTACAGTAGCATAAATATGCTTTACAGGTTTTACAGTTCCCCAAAGTCATATTAGAATCCAAATAAAATTGTGCCAATACAACAGTAATAAGATCTTGAAACAGTAATATATCATAGCAAAGCTAAAAATGTTTCCTTTAGACTGTTGAGACCTGTCTACATCCCAGTGATAAAGGAAGTAGATAAAATAATGGCTTTGGAGTCTTTGAGAGTGATTTGCTGGCATTAGGAACTTTGGACATTACACTTAAAAAGTAGGTTTTCAGGCCTTAGAAGAGAAATCCTGTCTTAGGTATGGAATATCCAGGAGAAATTTGGTAGATGTAGAGGGTTGCCAGATAGGGTTAGGCAAGCAGGTGAGGGGAGGTCTAGACAGGGTCAACTTAGGAGTTGACAAGGAAACAAGTGTGTGAATAGGAAGGACTCTGAGGTGGAGCATGGCTCCCAGAGAAGGACCATGCCCATGTACAAACATACCAATGTGATTCCATGGAGACTTTGCACACAGGACCATGGGTTCAGTTTATTTTGGCTAATTATTAGCTTTTACCTTAAGAAAGTTACTTCACTTTTTCAAGTCTTGCTTTCCATATGTTAGCATGAGGAAAAGAACGTTTAATACTAAGTGCATTGTAAAGATGAGTTGATGATATGTTAGGGCCTGGTACCAAGTGAGCACTTGACAATTTTAATTTTCTTTCTCATCTCTGGGTAGCCTTCTTGTCTTTCCCCAAAGCCCAGTAGTTAAAGGAGGCAAATGCAGAGTTTGATTGCTTTGCCATTTGCATGTTAAGTATGGCCTCTCACTGGCCTACATTCTGGTAGAAACAAACTGGGTTGATGCCTACTCAAGGACTCTTCCAAGAACATAGCTGGGTTCAGTAAATGAAGCACATGGTGATTTCATAGGTGCTCAGCCTCACTGTCTCATTCTCCTCCACCCCACATCTGAGATCCTCACGGGTCAACAATACCATTTCCCCCTTGCATCTATTATTATAGAACGTATTGGTTACATACCCTTCAGTCCTTCATGTTTGCTTCAGTTCTCTGTGCACAGTCAGTTTTGATATCTTCACTGCTTTCCAGTTTACTAGACTTGGGGCAGTACAATGTTAAGTATCATTCTGAAGAGACCCATGGGCTCTAGAGCACTGTACTCTCACCAGTCACTTTCTCTTAGAGACATGTACCAGAGAAGGCTCTTGACATCGAACAGTGTAAGATGTAAATAAAGGACCAAGAAGCCAATAGCACTTCTCCTTGTAGAGGACCTGGGTTTTGTTCCCAGCACCCACTTGGTGACGTACAACTGTCTGTAACTCTGGTTCCAAGGGAATCTGATGCCCTCTTCTGACCTCCATGGATACCAGGCACGCACATGATACATATAGATACATATAGGCAAAACACCTCTGTATATAATAAATAATACATTAAAAAGAAACCTCTGTGTTAATTACTAGAGCTTTTCTCTCACCAATATGAGTCTCAGTCTAACTATGAGAATAATATATTCTGTGTAATTATCACACAGATAATTATCACACAGATATTGAGTAGTAGATAGTTTTTGGACCAGTTCTTTTAAAAATGTGCCTTGCAGAACTGACTTTTACTGGGGACAAAATTGCCTTCCTGTCACTACCGAGTGCAGGGTGAAGACACAGAATAGGGACATAATAGGTGCTGAGTACATGGAATCTTCTAGTCTTAGAGAAATCCTATTGCTGAAAGAGACCATGATTAATTTCCAGATAACATGAAGCACTGTGTGCAAGTTCTTATTGGCATATTCAATTAATGATGTTACTTTATTTCATTTTCTTATGTAGGCTAACAGGGATGATTGTAGGTGGGATCTAAACCCAGAAAACACTGTATTTTTCTGTATGACTTGATGTCTGACCCTTGGCTGGAGAGTACTGGGCTTTTCCTCCTTCAGTTCTGTAACGAGCCGGTACGGTTGCTGAGCTCTGGGCATCTGAGGACTTTTCCCCACTTACATCAAAATACACAAATGCACACATCTGAAGCTTCATTCCCTCCAGGCCACTCTCATTACTTCATTGAAATTGGCTAATAAGATAAATGGCAGACATATCATTTGTTTACTAAAACAAAATTCAGGCTAACATATTCTTGAGAAAAGATTGAGACTCCTTTCCCATCTTCAGAAATTCAAGCACACTCACTCACTGTTTTCTCAAGACTGCATAAACTCAAAGGAGTGAGCTGTCTATCAAGACATGAAGTCATAAGGAAGGGGTGATGGTGGTCTCTTGACAGTGAAGGGGAAAAGTAGGGGTGATGTTCTCACTCATTACAGTTGTTCATGGACTTGCTTTGGAAGCTAGTGAGTCTCTAAGTACTGGCAGCACCCACATTCACAAAAGGGTTGCAGGCCACTCTGGTGAGTCATTTGGAGCCTTCCAAATTCTTGCCTGTGAGTCCTGTGCTCACTTGGAGCTAGATATTTTTTTCTGGGCACCACACACAATTGATTTCATTCAATCTTCTCACTAACCCTGGGAGATAGGTCATATTTTATCTTGTTATTAAATATAAGGAAACTGAGATTCAAGGCAGGTTAAGTAACTCCAAAATAGGAGGATATGATCAGAGAACAAAACAGGAGTTCACTTCCCTTGATGTATGCTGAAGTTGAGAGGCCAAACCATGAGAAAGTAGCAATAAGTACAAACAAAATTACATCCAAATTCCAATAGTCAGGATGCCCTGGAACATGTGGCATCCCTACCTGTCTTCTGTGGGATGGCACAGAGCCAACCCCCTCTCCTGGACAGTAGCATTGTGCTACAGCAAAGGTTGCCTGCATGTGGTGAGGGTGTAATCACCTTTCTCACTCTGACCCATGTGGATATGCAAGGAACAAAAAGGGTCCCTGCATCATTGTGGAGAAGTTAAAGTTCAGTTAAAAGAAAGGCATTGTCTCTCTTTACTAGAACACCACCTTAGTTGGACAAAAGGGTGCTTTACATCCCAAAGAAGATAATGCTGGGTAAGGTTCATGAACACTTGAACCAAGGATAGTGAGGATTTCATCAACTTTAAACAAGAGGCAGAAATCATCTCATAGACTCCATTCTTCTGAATGCATGGGCTCTTGGAGATGTGACCTTCTTCTCACTCTACTATGACCAATGCTTCTTGCCCTAAACAAGTCACCTGTAGAGGAGGCACCAAAGACAGTCAGTGGTGGTGTGGCAAACAGATGACCCTGTCTTCCAACACCGTGTTCCTCTTCAGTTGCCTTGAACTTCATCTTGGTTTAGAGAAGTACAGAGGACAGTAACATCAAAATGATTGGAGGTTCTGGAAAGGGGCAGTGATTTCTCTGTCTTCCTTGTCTCTCTGCCTTGTCTTAGATAAATAGACAAGGGAGGCTTGAATCCTGAAAATCACACTGATAGAAACATTGGGAATCCAGGAAGGCACAATCATATGGAAACTAAACACATGGTTTAAAGCGTTGTGGAATATTAGTTGAAGATGTGTTACATTCATTTATGCTGTAGAATATTTGTTTAATGACGCAAAGATGTGTTGTATTCTTTTATGTTGCATTTGTTTAACTCTGTGAAGCTGTGTTTTTTTACCTGTCTAAAACATCTGATTGTTCTAATAAAGAGCTGAGCAGCCAATAGCTAGGCAGGAGAGGGATAGGTGGGGCTGCCAAGCAGAGAGAATAAATGGGAGAGAGAGATGAGGGAGGATCGAGAAAAGGAGAAAGAGAGAGGATGTTAGGGGCCAGCCACCCAGCCACCCAGCCAGCTATGGAGTAAGAAGTAAGGAAAGGTAAATAGAACAGAGAAAGGTAAAAGACCAGAGGCAAAAGGTAGATGGCATAATTTAAGAAAAGCTGGCTAGAAACAAGCCAACCTAAGGTCGGGTATTCATATGTAAGAATAAATATCCATGTATTTATTTGGGAGCTGGGTGGCAGGCCAGCAAAGAGTAAAAGAGTAAAAAATCCAACTAAAATAAAGTGCTTCAATATACAATTTAATTCCATACCTCAATTGTTAATGTTTCACAGATCTACTTTATTATTAGCAACTTTGGGAATTTTTGCAGAAAAAATTTAAGTTTTTCTTTTTTAATTTTTATTTTATGTGTTTTGATGGCATGTGTGTCTGTGTACTGTGTGTGCGCTTGGTGGCCAGAAGAGGGTTACAAGTCCCCTGGAATTGGAGCTAAAAATTGTTGAGAGACACCATGTGAGTACCAGGAATTGAATTTGATTCCTCTGGAAGAGAAGCCAGTGCTCTTAACTGCTGAGCCATTTCTCAAGCTCCAGGAAAGAAAAAAGAAAAGAAAGAATGTTTAAATTTACATTGTAGCCTTCAAGAAACTCAGTATGCCCAAATTCTTGAATCAACTTATATATCATAAATGTACCTTAAATGAATGACCTTATAAAAAATCAACTACTACTTGGAAACCAACACACAGAAATTAAGGAAAGAATTTTTTTTAGGAATTTGGTGACTCTTTCAGAAGACATTCAAATCTTTATCACTAAATGCTCTTTGTTCTCAGCAAGGGTTTTAGGATTCTGTACTTTGAGCCCATCGGAAAAGTCCTTCTGGATCCTTATATCTCTGCCTTTTGATAGATACTCAAGTGTTGCTGTTTTTGTGTTTGAACTGAAATAACATCTGCCTGCTGCCTAGTTTCTGGGCCCTTTCAACACCCCCTGCCTCAGTCAAGAATAAACCATCCTCAGAGATTCCCTCTTATCTCAGTGATATCCCTTCTGGGCATCAGATGGAGCCTTTAAATTATGTTTTGGTGGAACAGGTGGGGGGAGCAGCTGGTGTGAGAAATGAGCAGCCTGGCACCAGTGTAAATGAGAAGAGTGTGTGTGAGAGAGTGTGAGTGTGTGTGTGTGTGTGTGTATGTGTGTGTGTGTGTGTGTGTGTGTAAGAAGAGAGCAAGTGCTACAGCACAATAATTTACCCAAGAAAATTTAAAAGTAACTGCCTGTTTTCAGGGCTAACAGTACAGTTACTGTGTCAGGTAAAGTGTCAGAAAGTCCCAGACATCATGAACACCAGAAAAGCATTTGAGTTAGTATATAAACTGGTTTGCAATGGATTTCAAAGGCACATTGTGGCATTCCTTTTTTTTTTTTTTAGCTGTTTCTTTTAGTTATAATTCCATTTTGGTCTTTATTTTTGTGACTCTCATCTGCTTCAGGTAGGTAAAACAAAACGCAGGCTCTGGAGATAAAGACTAAGAAGAAGAACCCACTCTTAAAGAATTTACTAATTTTCCTTAGATGGAAGGACAAGACAAAGTAACATCATTTCTTTATGTCAGATTTCAATTATTAATAAATTATTATAACATTTGACTGCTGCAACAACATTGAATAAGTTATGGAACTTAAGCCTTTCAACTTTTGCTTCAAATGTCTCTTGACACTAAATATCTTTTTCAGAAATGTCTATTATTCTATGATTATATATTTATTTTTTGAAAACATTTTTTCAAACACTATAATTTGATCAATTTTTCCTCCCTCATTTCCTCCCAGATTTTCCCCACCTCCTAGCCATCCAACTCCATGCCTTCTTCTTCTATCTTTTAAAAAAAACAAACAGGCAAATAACAAACTAACCAGAATAAAACAAAACAAACAAAAAAGAACAAAGAAAAAACATGAGAAATACATACATACACCCTAAATGCCCCCCCCAACACACATATCCCATAAAAACCTCAAAATCATAAACCATAATATACAAGCAAAAGACCAGAAGGGTAAAAATTGCCCAAACAAACCAATATGAGACAAAAAATGCACAAAAATCATATTGAGTTAGTTTTGTGTTGGCCATCTACTGCTGCATGGGGCCTGCCTTAAGTGTGGTTTGTGAGACTCCACTGGAGAAAATGAAACTTTCTTTTGTGAGCAGTTATCAACTGGAGAATGGTTCTTGGTTAGGGATGGGAGATCATGTCCACTTCCCATCTCAGAGCTGGGACCCCTTCTGGCTTGGACCTGTACAGGCCTGTTTATGTTGCCACAGTCTCTGTGAGTTCATGTATACATCAGTCCTCTTGTGTCTGGAAGACACTGTTTTCTTGGTATCTTCTATCCCCTCTGGCTCTTAAAATTTTTCTGCCTCCTCTTCCACATAGTTCTCTGAGTCCTGAGGGAATGATTTTGATGGAGACATTCTATTTAGTACTAAGTGTTCCAAGATCGCTCATTCACTGCACGTTGTCTAGCTATGGGTCTCTGTATTAGTTCCCATCCACTGCAGAAGGAAGCTTCTCTGATGATGGCTGAGCAAGGTACTATCTATGAATATAGCAGAATGTTGTTAGGAGTAATTTTTTTTTTTACTATGTTCCTTTAGCTGAACAATTGTATTTGGTTTTCCCCTAGGTCCATGGTCCAGTTAGTCTTAAGTTCTTGACCATCAGAGCAGTGTCAGGCATGGGTTCCATCTCCTGGAGTGGACCTTAAATCCAATGAGATAGTGGTTGGTTACTCTCACAATTTTTGTGCCACCATTGATCCAGCGTATCATGCAGTCAGGTCTCCATTGTAAATCAAAGGGTTTGTAGCTGGGTTGGTGTTTACCTTTCTCCTCTGGTAGTAGTGTGTAGAGTACCTTCCAGTACCATGAATACTAGTCAGTAGGGGTGAACATTCTAGTTAGGTACCAACTTGATTTCTATGTGTTCAATGAGTTATGTGAATACTGTCTTCATCAGTAGGACCTTATCATCAGATTGTAGAGAGCAAACAATAGCCTTGGGACCAGCATGAGTTGTTTGGAGTTTTCCATGAAGCTCCATTGGACAATGACTCAATTAGGTGTAATTCATTCCTAGCACTGGAGGTTTGATTTGGTAGAATAAGATGTCTACTTGGGGCTTTGTTTCTCTCAATACTTGGTGACTCCATTTAGATTTCTTTCATATATGGATATATTCTAAGATGCTTCTATTGTATTAGGCTCCATATGACCCCTCAGATGGTCCTTAGTGTTGTCTGTCCTTCCCATATTCCTTTCCTCATCCCTCGTTTCGTAGATATAATTCTGAACGGTTTTATTAAATAAGAAACACAGAGCCAAATGCAGAGTTAAAAGCCCCAAGAGGTCAGAGTACCTAAGAGCTGATACTAAAAACCCTTTTCTACCCTTCTCTGCCACTGTGTCCTTCCCTGAGAAAGAGGCCTACTTCGTGTGTGTCTGTCTTTTTATTGACTTTCTGTTCTGCCTTCTTATTGGTTGTAAACTCAACCACATGACCTCCTCATCACTGTCTGTCTATACAGACCTCCAGGTCTTCTATGGTTGGTATTGAGATTAAAGGCGTGTGTCTCCAATGCTGGTGGTGTCCTGGAACACACAGAGATCTGCTTGTCATGTAATAGGGATTAAAGGTGTGCGCCACCCCCCCCCCCACCCCCCCCCCACCCCCCCCCCCACCCCGGCTTCTGCTATGGCTTGCTATTAGCTCTGACCCCCAGGCAACTTTATTAGCATACAAATAAAATCACATTTCAGCACAAATAAAATATCACCATACTTTTCTCTCCTCCTCTGTTTAATCCTTCTGTTCTGATCTTCTTGTCTCTCTATAACTATATATCCTATTTCCCCTTCTTTGGGAGATCTGTCCTTACCCCATAGACCATTACTTTATATTTAACCTCTGTGGTTATATGGATTGTGGCATGCCTATCAAAGTTTTGAAAGCTAACCCTAGGATGATATATATAATTAGACATAATAGATTTTAATTTTTATTTTTTCATTGTGTGACTGTTTCTAGTTCATTATTTAAACCTGATTAAGTAATTTGACTAGATAATATATGAATAATAATTTATGAATTTTTAGGATTTATGATTGTGAATTTGAAGTCTCATGTTTCATTCTATATTCTTTAGCTGTAACAGAATTGATTGGATAATTTATTATAGTCAGAAATGTATTTGGCATTTTTCTGGAGGCTGAGAACACAAACAGCATAGCACTGCCATTGGCCAGGGTCTTTGGGCTGTGTCATCTCATGCAGAAGGGAGGAAAGAGTGAGATCAGGACTGTAAAAAGGAGTCACTGTGGCTTCTGTAACCATCTATTCTCACATAATCAACACACTCAGACGATGACATTAAACCCTCTATGAGAACAAGTGCTCAGGCCGCAAAAAATCTATGAACTAGGAATTCAGCTGATTATGACAAAACTATACCTGGAGAAGTTAAGAACTCTTTCAGAGGATGAGGCCAAAGCTCAAGGAGTCTTGGTGATATTGGCTTTTGATTATTAGCCATTTTCTGCTATGAATTTCTCAGGTGCTATTGTGGCTTTTCCATCATCCATTGGACACAATTTCCCCCTATACAATTAAAGTATTTGTATAACTTTCCCCAACTGTGCTACAATAGACACAGTCAAAATCTCTAATTTCAGGCCTTTCTATAATTATCGTTATTAGCAGTAAACGGCCAGGACCATCACTGGACGGACAAAAGTATCTTATCTGAGATACCTCACAGATTCTCTAAGAACAGACTTAAGCATCCAGACTATCTGTTTGAGAAGGCCTTGAGGGCGTGCTAATTAAGCTTAACTTTCTCTTTTCCAAAGTCTTACCTCTAGCTTTAGATCGACTCTTAACAATTAACTCAGAACTAAAGGGTTCTCACTTATAGGTACATCTAGCTGTGACAGAAGTTGCCTAGCCAAGTTGCCTAGTGAAGGAGCACACTTCCTTTGCCCTGCCAGAAAATGGTGGGGGCAGAGATAGCTTGGAGAGATAAGGGCCAAAGGGATAAAAGGCAGTTTTATTTTCAGAACGAGAGGATGAAGAAGTAAAAAGAGAATGGAAGAACTAGATGGGTGTGAACTGGAGGGGAACGAACTGAGATGGGAAGAACTAGATTGGAGGACTAGAAGAGAGAACTAGAAGGACGAGATGGAAAATGAGGAAGAATAAGATGAAGAACAAGATGAGAGAGAATGAAATGGGAGAGGAGCTAAGATGGGAAAGAACTAGATGGATCAGAGCTTAGATAGGGCAGAACTAGATGAAGGAATTACAATAGCACTTAGAGGATACAGCAGATAAATGTAAAGAGATATCCAGCAAGAAAGAAGTAAGGCATGATCACAGAACAGAAGCTGTATATAGAGAGAACTGACTCAGAAGAATAAAGTGAATGGACTAAGAGTTTTGTGTATGTAGATTTATTAGGGTATCCCTCAGATTAATTCGCCACTGATAGCATCTATTCTGGGACTCTGGGAGCAGGCCATTGAGGGGCTAGAACCCAATAGCTTTCGATAGACAAACCCTCATAACCAGTCACCTCTTACTAGGCACAACTCCCACACTGTTACATTGGCATGAAGTTTCTAACACACTCTGAGGAATCTCAGACCATTCTATATCCTTCATTTCCCCTCTGCTGGCCAGCTCTTTCTCCCTGGAGGTACCCTATACCTTTGCTCTGATAGTCCAGTAAATATTAGGGAATATTCATCACATAAGCAAACCACACACATGAGCATTTTCTGCTTTTGCAAACACAAATAATAAGACACAAATTTCACACTTCTTTACTTTTCATCCCATAATTAGCACCCAGGGAGTTCATTTTAGCAGCTGCGTAGGATTTCAGTGTAATATTGTACTGTCTTTATTTAAGCAATTCTTACTGATGGACATTTAGGTTCTTTTCTGTCTTTCCAGTGACATATATCATTGCGCATACATCATTTGGTAAGTGTTTGTGTGTGTTGTAGAATGGATTTCTTAAGTGGAATTTTGAGTCAAAGGTTATTCACTTGTATTTTATATACATAATATATTCAAATATATATAGTCAAACTATGTAATAGTCAAGTTGTTCTACTGTATCCTAATGTTACTCAGTAATACATAAATATCTGTTCCCTCAAAGCTTTGCCCAAAAGACTATATTATCACCAGTTTTTCTTATTTTGCTGATTTGGTAGGTAGACAGTGTTAATTCTTAGTAATTTAATTTGTATTTATTATGAGGAAGGCTAACTGTCTTTTCATATGTTTAAGACTTACATGAGCACAGTAAACTGGATTAAATCAGTGCTGACCTGGTGTGTTATTGTTTGGAGGTCAGAAGCCCTTTTCACATTTCCTTCTCTATAAACTGTTCATATTTTTATTTGTAACTTTATTTATTTATTTCATTTTTACATGTATGGGTGTTTTGCCTGCATGCATGTTTGTGCACCACGTGTGTGCCTGTGCCCGTGGAGGACATTAGAGGGCATCTAGAAGAGGGGTCAGACTTCTTGAGACTTGAATTCCAGACAGTTGTGAGTTATCATGCGGGTGCTGGGAATCAAATCCAGGTCCTCTGTGAGAGTAGCCAGAGCTGTTAACTGCAGATCCATCTCTCAACCCACGGAACCATTCATACTTATTTCTAGCTTCACTTCAGAGTTATTAGTTGGTCAATACTTAATATGGATAGTAGAATTCAGTCCCAGTCTAACAAGATGTGTTTGTCCATCATAGCTAGATGTGTTGGCTCCCTTGGAGCTGGAGTTGCAGGCAGTTGTAAGCTGCCCAACATGGGTGCTGGGAACCAAGTTCAGGTTCTTTGCAAGAACAGTAAATGTTGTTAATCTCTGAATCCCCTTTCCAGCTCCTGACACAGGTATCTCATCCAGTTTATTGATTCCTTTTAACCATATTTATGGCACTTTGTTTTCATATGGAATTTTATATGTAGTTGAATTTACCAATCTTTCTTTTTCTGTTATCTATCTAGCCTTCATGTTCATGTGTTCATTTAGAAAGGGGTTCTTACTTAAAAACCATAAAATAATTCTCTTTCATACTTCATAGCTTTTTTTTTTGGACAGGGTTTTTCTGTGTAGCTGTGACTGTCCTGGAACTTATTTTGTAGACCAGGCTGGCCTTGAACTAGGAGATGTACCTTCCTCTGCCTCCTGAGTGCTGGGATTAAAGGCAGGTACCATCACTGCCTGGCTCATACTTTATAGTTTTATTTTTAGCATTTAAATATTTAAGCCTTCTGAATTTATTTGTTATAAGAATGATATTATTACAAAATGAGCTGTACTAACCACTATATTCAACTGAAAATAATAAATAAATGTACAGCAGTGATGCAGTAGACAAAACTGAGATTTGTCTTATCTTTCTTCCATGGGTTCAGGGTTTGTGAAATCCATGAGGATGGATTGCTGCTCCATGGATCTCAGTTCGCACTCTGAGGACTCGCTGCTTCTGAACCCACTGTATGGTCCAGGATGGCTATGGGTGCTATAGCCAAACTGAATTCTCACTGGCATGGAAGGAGAGATGGAGGAGGCAGATGTTTTAAGGCTGTTTCTTGGAAATGTTCATACCAGTTTTTGTATATTCTATTGATGAGTAGCTGGGTTCCACAGACATGGTGAGCTAAGGGAGGTAGGGAGTGAACCCAGGAACCTGACTGAAAATCAGACTCCACCACGGAGGACAAAGGGTGCATGGAACTGAGGGGTGATTGATAATCTGTACCACAGACTCCAGTCTCTCTCATTTTTTAGGTGGTTGTATATTTTTTCCCAACAGTACTAACTGATTCTATTTCATTCATGCATCTGAAATGCTATTTATTAATTTTTTGTAAGTGTTGGGTTTATTTTTAGATACCTTAGTCTATAATATTGCTTTGAATCTATTATCTCATGTTATCAGAGAATACCGTTTCTACTTATTTTTCTCTTTTTATTTGCTGTTTTTCAGGGCCCATTATCAGGCTTTCCTGTCCTTCCACCGTCCTCCTCCACCGCTTCCTCCCCCTCTTGCTCTGTCCTTTCCTCCATTCTTCCCTCACTTTTTTCATTTTCTGCCTCACCTTGCCCCGCCCCACCACACCCCTGCCCTCCATCCCTCCCTCCCTCCCTCCCTCCCTTCCTCTCTGCTTTCCTTCCCAATGTTGTAGTCCTTGGATATTTGAAAGAAGGCTGTATTACATCTTTCTGGAATATATAAGTGATTTTGTTTTTTATTTTTGTTTTGAGACTGTGTCCAGGCTGGTCTTGAATTCTCAGTGCTCCTACTGCATCCTCCTTAGCTTAGAAGTGTATGCCACCATGCTTAGACTTTAAAAAATGTACAAAAATATCTTTTAAGGTGTGTTTTCAAATTCACTTAAACTTTCACCATCTAGAAAAAGAGAATTTAAAAGTTCCACTGTTATGTATTTTTGCACATTTCTTCTTGATTATGAGACTGGTGCAGGCCTGCTCTGCCAAGAGCGCTACACACATTCTTCTTGAGATTCCTGTATCTTTACTTAATGAATGTGGATTATTGGTTACTTTGTGCTCAGACAAATATTAGTTTCAGATAGTCAGTGTGGAATATATCTTTAATATGATAAAATATTCTCATTGTTTTAGATAAGTAGTTTGGCCTTGAGTTCAAGTATATCTGGTAATTAAGATCATGATTACTCTTTTTATGTATACATATGCACGTTCCTGGCACATTTTTGCCCATTATTTATTTCACTCAACTGATGTCAGACATTTTTCTCTCTTTGTCTATATCTCCCCCATTTGTCTCTTTTTCTGTGTGTGTGTATGTGTGAAAAAAATACTTTCTTTATTAGTTGTATTAGTTCTTTTTTTCTTGTAATGAATACCAGGACCAAAAGCAATGCAAGGGAGAAGAATTTATTTTGTCTTATGGTCCAAAGGGAACTATCGAGAGGAAGGCATGGTAGCTGGTGGGCTGAGTAGGAAGTTGAGAGATCACAGGAAGCAGATCAAACAGGAAGCAGGCTAAGGCTATGGCTCTCAACATCGGCCCTCCATGATGTACTTCCTCCACAAGACTGCATGCACTGCCTAAAAGTTCCATTACCTCCCTGAACTGTGGCACCAACTTGGCACCAAGTGTTCAAGGACATAAGCCTTTGGGGGCTGTTTGTCATTCAGACCACCTCACTGGTTCTGTTTATTACTTTACTTACTGTTTGTGTAGCTTAAAAATTCATAGGTGAATGAATGAATGAATGAGTGAAAATGTAGCCACTAGAGTAAAGGTTAACAACTGAACTGTCACTTATACCTGCAAGGAGTAGAAAGTCAGTTTTCTCCAACAGAGTGACACTGGGTATATGTATCCACCTCCCCCAGGACAGGCCTCAGGTTCGGCAGTAGTTCACCAACATATAATGGACTCCACAGTTTTTTTGTGTGTACTTTTATTTGGTTGCAGTTTTTTCTTCTTTTGGGGCATGGTTTTATTTTTTTTTTTTGGTTTTGGTTTTGTTGTATTGAGTTTTTATTTGTTTTTTGAGAAAGAACTTGAAGTTGGGTTGGTAGGGAGAGGGATAAGATCTAGAAGGACTTAGGGGAGGGAAATAATGTGATCAATAATATTTAAAAATTGTTTTAAATAATAAAAATAATATTAAAAAAACTCTCACTTTTGCTTGGCTCTTAAATATTTCTTTTTATAGTTTGAAAGATTGATATTTTGTTTGATCGGTTTTAGTTTTATTGAAGTGTGTGTGTGTGTGTGTGTGTGTGTGTGCCCAAACGCTGGAGATTGAACCCGAGACAATGCACATGCTAGGCATTTCAGTCTTCTGGTGTGCCTTACCTCTTACCCGTCTATTTCTTTAGGAAATAATTCTTGATACCATAAAATAAGTAGTAGCAAATTAAGTATATACTCATTTCCACTTCCTGTGTTGACCTGTACCCACCACTTGGTTTTTGTTGTTTATAATCTTTTTCTAAGTGTTTCATACATCTGTTTTAATAGTGCCTTTTGTTCCATGATTCAACTAACCATGGTTCTACTATCTGTAATTTCACTTTCTGTGCTTTATTGTAGCCAAAAAATGAAGGCAGAAACATCAACTGGAAAATTCCGTATGTAATTTTTAAGTTTTGAGCTGTGTGGCATTGAGTTGTATAATCAACTATCATGCTGTCTTTCTTTGCCCCACCAGGATGTGGATCATCCCTTTGCCCGTCCCATCCTATCAGTGTGTGCTTCCTGGCCATTGTCACTTAGTAACTGTGCTGTTGTCCTCTCTATTAACATACCACAGTGATTGTAACCAAGTAGTAATCATTTTACTCAAGCATGGCTCCAGATTCAAGAGTCCTGATGTTGTTAATTCATATATGCCAAAGAAAATCTGAAAAGTGTGGTGGTATTGTGTTCCCCAAAATATTGTGCACCCTAATAAACTTATCTGGGGTCAGAGACAGAGCAGTCACTAGATAAAAAGGCTAGAAAATGGTGGCACTCATATGTTGCTAGAGTTTTCCTGCCTGGCCCACAGTCAGGACAAATCTCTCTCACCCGCCAGTCCCAAGCCGCTCAAACCCGATCAAGTAAACACAGAGACTTATATTGGTTACAAACTGTATGGCCGTGGCAGGCTTCTTGCTAACTGTTCTTACAGCTTAAATTAATCCATTTCTATTAATCTATACCTTGCCACGTGGCTTGTGGCTTACCGGTACTTTACATCTTCCTTATCCTGATGGCGGCTGGCCGTGTCTCCCTCACCCAGCTTCCTGTTCTCTCAATTCTCCTCTCTGTTAGTCCCGCCTATACTTCCTGCCTGGCCACTGCCAATCAGTGATTTATTCATTGACCAATCAGCAACACATTTGACATACAGACCATCCCACAGCACTCATACCTTTAATCCTAGCATTCCAGAGGCAGAAATCCATGTGTTCAAGGATACAGCCAAGCATGGTGACTTATGCCTTTAATCCCAGAAAGCGAGCCTTTAATCCCAGGGAGTGATGGTAGAAAGCAGAAAGGTATATAAAGCGTGAGGACCAGAAACTAGAGCATTTGGCCTGGTTAAGCATTTGGCTGGTTAAACTTTCAGGCTTCTATCAGCAGTTCAGCTGAGACTCATTCTGGATGAGGACTCAGAGGCCTCCAGTCTGAGGAAACAAGACCACCTGAGGATCCGGCGAGGTGAGGTAGCTGTGGCTTGTTCTGGTTCTCTGATCTTCCAGTTCACCCCAATACCTGGCTCAGGTTTGATTTTATTAATAAGAACTTTTAAGATTCCTGCTACAGAAAAGTGGAAAGGTGAATATTTCTATTTAACAAAGAAGAAATATTTTGTGCTGAGGTTGCTGAGTTTAGCAAATTCATCCATAAAATTATGAAGAAAGCAGAAAAAAACTTAATTTTTTTGTCGAACGTTCAGCTCTGAAGGCTACTATCACAGTGCATTAATGTTTAGTTAAGATGGAATAGGCATTCCATTTGGAGTGGAAAACATGGGCAGAAAGTGTGTTCTAACTGAATACACGTATAAGAAAGCACCGACTGCCGCAATGCAGGCTGGAGTACTAGCCACGCTTCGGCATCCACTGGCTGACTTTGGCTACAGCTCCCAAGATAAATGGGGATTGGTACACTTGACTAACTTGATTTAAATGATCTCTTTTGACTTCTGGCTGTGAGCATGAATGCAAGCACCACTTTCAACTTCCTTGTTCATTTTAATTCTGGGCTGAATGACTGAAGCCCACGTTCTCTATCAGTTCATTTTCACTGCCTGCTTTCTTTCCATTACTCAGTTGGTTGCACTGTTCTCTAACAGTATCTTCCAGAAAGACTCAGGAAGAAATATATTCCTTAACTTGGCTTTCTGAAAGTCCAGGAATTAACAAAAGTTTTATATTTGAGTCTTTTTTTTAAATTGGGGGGTTAAATCATTGGATTGCTATAAAATTATAACTGTTATTGTTATATAACATATATATATGTGTGTGTGTGTGTGTGTGTGTGTGTGTGTGTGTGTGTGTGTGTGTGTAAGATCTTTGGAAACTCTTACAGTTTTTCTGGGAAGTACAAGTATTAGAGAAATCTTTTGTTCTAACATATGGTCCTTGATTTTGGTTCCTGAAACAGAGCATTAAAACTTCCTGGGTAAGTTAGGCATGGTGGTGCATGCCTTTAATCCCAGCAAATCCTTGTGTTGTGGTAATCTTTCTGAAATAAGCATCCAACACTCATGAGAGTGGAAGAGAGGAGATGTCACTGGTGGACTGAAACCAGAATAGCTTCTGAGAGGCTTTGATCCCAGGTCCATTTTGAATTCTCATTTTATACTCTAAAACCACAAGGTGGGGCAAGCAAGCAGGATTTTACAGAAGGGCAAATGGCAGTCAGCAGGTTGTTAAGGGCAACAAACCCATTGTTTCAGCTATTTTTCCCAGTCGTTCTGTTTCAGGTAACAAGTGAAGCCGTGCTTGCCAAATAGACAGTACAAGCAGTGCTTTAAATAAGTCACTAAATAAACCAATAAACCAATACATCAATAAATCAGTACCCAATTTTACCTTATTCTCTTTCTCTTGAACTACAGGATTCAGAAAGCTTCAGAGTTGGTGAATTTATCACATGCTGGGTGAGCTGGGTATTCTTTCCCACTCCATGGGGACAGAAGATGCCAGGTTCAGGATCCTCCCACCAAGACCTTGTTCTTAAAACAAAACTATGTTCTCCTTTCTTTCTTTCTTTCTTTCTTTCTTTCTTTCTTTCTTTCTTTCTTTCTTTCTTTCTTTCTTTCTTTCTTTCTTCCTTTCTTCCTTCCTTTCTTCCTTCCTTCCTTCCTTCCTTCCTTCCTTCCTTCCTTCCTTCCTTTCTTTCTTTCTTTCTTTTTTCAGAATTTTGTACAATATACTTTCATCAGATTATTTTCCTTCCACAACTCCTCCCAGATTCTCCTCATCTCCTTGCCCACTCAACTTCATGTTATTTCTCTTTCTCAGAAACAAAAAGAAAAATCTAAACCCAAAACAAAACAAGAGCACAAAATTACATGAAGTCTGATTTATGTCAGCCAAATACATACTCTCGAGCATAGGACTTGCCCTGCAGTATGACGTCTCTCTCCCAGCAACTATCGAATAGTTAGGGTGGGGCTTTCTCCTCTTCCTCTTTTGTATGTTGGGATTTGCCCAGACCTTGTTCTATGTTTTTTTTTTTTCCTTAAACAAGGTCTCACTATGCAGTCCTGGTTGGCCTGGAACTCACTCTGTAGACCAGATTGGCTTTGAACTGTAGAGATCTCCTGCCTTTGCCTCCTGAGTGCTGGGATTAAAGGCCACCTCACCCAGGCCTGTCACTGTTTGTTGGTTGTTCATATGCAGTCACAGAACCAATTTTGTCCAAACTTGTGTAGTTGAAAATCCAAGGAACAAATAAAGACTTATAAGAATTCAAAATGAGGATGTAATATGTCTCTTATTGATATATTATATATTTCTAAATATTTCTTACCAAGTATTCCTCTGAATTAATAGAGTTGGCTCTGGGGTATGGTATAGCATCTTCCTTCAAGATTAAAACCTTTCATATCGGAAGGAAACTTGTTAAGACACAAGATATCAGAAAGGAGGTGAAACAAGAAGATGTTCCAAGTGGGGGTGGGGGGGTGGGGGGTGTTGAACAATCCATCATGCAGGGAGCACCTTAAGCTTAGATAGGAAGTCCCTGAAACGGACCAGATACACTATGCCCCTCCCCTCCAAGCATACATAAGTTGTAAAGACTGCTTTATAGCTTTTTAAAAGTCTTACGTTTTTGCTTTGAATTTTTACTTTACAGAAGTCTTTATGGGTTCTTTGATATTTTATAGATGTTATCGAGAGTGTTGGTCACAGTCTTCATTGGATTTGTGGGATATTTATTGGATGTTTATCAAGATATCTTATTGAGATTACTTAGTCAAAACCATCTTTTTTATACTCTGTCAAGGAAGCTCCCAACATGTGTGTTTTATACACTGAAGTTGCTCACTTTGTCTGGAAAGATGTGCTTATGCTTCCTGGCTGCTCTGAGGTAGTTCACCCCACTGTTTTCTTCTGTTCCTTTCATGGTTAACCAGGGAATTTGACACTTAAATGTAGCAAAATGAAATATTCAGGAGAAATTAGAATATGAAGTTATATGCCCCAATTCCTGATTCCTTTATCAGCTAGTTCTGTGATTCTGGGCATTTTTTTTTATTGTGCCTTACTTCCTTAACTGTGAAAGGAAGTATAATAATACAAACTTATAAAGTCATTTAGGTAACTATAAAATGTAGTGATACATGCAAAATGCTCAGAAGAGGAAAGGAAAAACAAGGGAGAGGTTGAGTTTGACAAGATTTAAAAAGCAGCTGTAGAATGAATGGTTTCCTTTTCTATTTCAGACTCTTCGTGCCCGTCCACTCTTTGGCTTGCTCCCTTCCTGGAGCACTGTGAAACATTTGCATTTTGGTTGAGAAGTAAGTTTGAACATTTCCTTCTAGCCTGTTTGGACTGACAACCTTCAGCTCTGTTGCTAAGCAGCATTGTGGGTGCTCAGAAGAGAGTAATCAACTCTTCAATGACTGTACCTCTTAGAATCTCAACTCTCTTCTGTTCCTCTGGTCCCTTTCTCGAGCATCTTCTTAACAACCTAGTTTACTTTCTTGCTAACACAGATACAAAATATAAATAAACAGATCTCATTTAGTAGAATAATTTTTATATGACTGTTCAAAAAAGGGATTTTAAAGAAAAATGTTCTCATATAGCATTCATAGCATTCATAGGTGCTAAAAACTGCAATAAGAGTTGTAATTTCTTGTTCTAGAAACATAGCTTAATCAAGTTTGCTTATTTGTATTTTCTAACTTTCTATAATACATATAGATAGTTTTTGTAAAATACTGTTAAATCAAAGGAAAACTGGGTTGCAATTTTTGTCCTCTACAAAAAATTATGTAATTTAAGTATTTTTCAGTCTGAATGCAGAATACAACAAAATTGAATTTTCAGCAAATCCTCTCTTTGTTTCTGTCTCTGTCTATCTGTCTGTCTCTGTTTCTGTCACTCTCTGTCTCTCTGTAGCAGGATTTCACCTGCATAGCCCACACTGAACTTGAACTCACTTTGTGATTCAGATTGTTCTTAACTCATAATTATCTTCTTCCCTTGTCTTCTGAATTCTTGGATTGTAGGTGTATATCACCACATAAATTTTTTTTTTTTTGGCTTGGGGCCCAGAAAAATGTAACCAAGAAGTTGAGGGTTAAAATATTGCATCCAATTCAAACTTACAACTTTTTTTTTTTTTTTTGGTTTTTCGAAACAGGGTTTCTCTGTGTAGCTTTTCGCCTTTCCTGGATCTTGCTCTGTAGACCAGGCTGGCCTCGAACTCACAAAGATCCTCCTGCCTCTGCCTCCCGAGTGCTGGGATTAAAGGCGTGCGCCACCACTGCCCGGCCAAACTTACATCTTTAAAAAGCAGTAGCAATTGTTGTTCTAGTCAGGGACCGTTGCACTGATTTGAGAGAATTACTGTTCTGGGGAAAATGAGTGAATCTTGAGACAGATCAGTATTTGAATATTAACTTTATTATTTTCATAGTTTTGTGACTTGAGGTCAGCTGTCTGTCTTAGCTTCTTCATCTCTAAAGTATGAAGACTATTTCATTCTTTTTATTCTTATATAAGTAGAATTGTTTCTTGAGTTTCCTTTCCTGATAGGCAGTTATTAGCATAAAATGCAATTGATTTTTATGTTGATTTGTATCCAGCAACTTTACCGAATCATTAATATAATTTTTTTAATTCTATGGACTATAAGATTCTGGGTCACTGGGCTGTTAACTGATTGCTAAAGCCAGGACTTTTAGTAATAAGTTGAACAGAAGTAGAGAAGTTTGTGAGTTGGAATTCTTTCTTTGTTCTGAGTCAAAAGTCTTTCAGTTTTCCTCTATTGATTACGGAATCGAGGAGATAGATACTTTTCATGGAAACAGGGACAGGGGCCTTTCAAGTGAGCAGTTGGTATCAAATATCTGTCCCTCTAAAAGGCTTATGGGTTGGAGGCTCTGAAACCCAGGCATTAGGGATTGAGATACTGATTCATGTCCTGGTTTTAGTTCTGCCTTGGTAGGAGACAGACATGCCAGAAATGTTCCAGCAAGAGGCATTGGTGTTTACCAGAACCCCCAATCAAGCACTGGGATGGGCCAGCTCACCATCATGAAACTACCCAGTTTCTGCTATGAGTCCTATGAAAAGTCTTTAGACTGGTGTTGTAGAGTCCCTGTCTCTGGCACCCACTCCTGCTACATGTGAGAATTGCTTATTTGCTTTCTCTTTCATTCCCACATAACCTACTGTGGTGATCTGAAAGAGAATGGCACCCATGGCCTCATATATTTGTGTGTTTGGTCTCGGTTGGTGGACTATTTAGGAAGGACCAGGAGGCATGGCCTTGTTCAAGGAGGTATGTCACCAGGAGTGGGCTTTGAGGTTTCAAAAAGCCATGCCAGGCCCTGTGTGTCTCTCTGCTTGGTGTCTGCCGATTAGATGTGGGCTCCAGTGCCATGCCTGCCAGCTGCCATGCTTCCCACCATGAAGATCATGGACCTAACTCTCAAAAACTGTAAGCAAGCCCCAAATTTAAATGTTTCCTTTTATAAGTTGCCTTGGTCATGGTATTTCTTCACAGCAATAGAACAGTAACTAAGACACCTATAATAAACTCCTTTTTCAAACTCATTTCTTTTGGGTCTGTAAAATTCATTCTTTGTGAGAGGAGAACCCACAGCCACTGACTCAGTAGAAGCTTTGTGTGACTGTGAGCTACTGGCATCCTAACTCCTGAGTTAAGCTCACCCGAGCCTACAAAACCTTCACTGCACTCAGGGCCAACTCTTTCCAGTTTTAACATTAGGTGTGGACTTCTTATAAATTTATTATGCTCTTCGGTTCCTGGTACTATGTACCAGTAGTGGAAAGAGCAGCATGAGCAGTCTCAGGAATGCTGTCTAGATTGATGGTTGTTCCATGGTTTTAAGGATACTGTCTTGTTTCCTTGTATCTAACATCCTACTATAGGACAGAAGTTTGACCATACCCTTGTGTCCTCTGCCAACCAGGCTTTGAATCGTCTTCACAGCCGGGTGGAGAGTTTTCCTAATCTGCGTTGTGTTTTCCTTTTGATCACATACTTTTCTTCACATTTGGCGGCATGGGAAGCCAAGCAGTTCTCTTGTCCCTTCTCTCCCTTACCTGTCTTGCTGGTCTCAAAACATGAGGAAATCATGAGGGGAACATGCCCATCACGAGTGACAGCAAGGGCTTCCTTCCTTCTTTTCGGGTGAACTAAGTGCAAAGGGCACAAAGGCAAATGCCTTGATCTTGACCTCTCTGTCCTTGTGAACTGGTTTCTTATGAAAGTCGGAATGTGAATGTCCTACCACAGTCTACCTATTTTCTACCAGGATAACTTATTTTATTATTTCCTTAAAGCACTTTTTTTTGTGTTAGAGAGATGGCTTAATTATTAAAGTGTTTGCAGTACAAGCATGAGTTTGGATGCTGTGGTGGTTTGAATAGGAATGGCCCCCATCCCTATTCATTCATTCATTCCCATGGCCTCATGTGGTTGAATGCTTAGCCTACGTGAAGTGGCATTACAGGAGGTGTGGCCTTGTTGTTTTTGAGGTGTCAGATGCTCAGGTTATGCCCAGTGTGGCACACAGTCTCCTTCTGCTGCCTGTGGATCCAGATGTAGAACTCTCAGCTCCTTCTCCAACACCATGTCTGCCTGCATGTCACCATTGCTTCTCTCCATGATGATAGTGGACTAAACCTCTGAAACTATAAGCCAGCCCCAGTTAAATGTTTCTCTTTATAAAAGATGCTGTGGTAATGGAGTCTCTTCACAGCAATAGAAACCCTAACTAAGACAGAAGTCTTTAAATCCATAGGAAATGCTGTGTGGACATGGAAGTCCACCTGGAAATCCAGCAACAGAAGCGGATTTCCAGAGCAGGCAGGCTCAATAGACTAGCCATGTTGATGTGCACTGGATTTGATTGGGAGACCTTGACCTAATGAATAAGGCAGAAGAGTGATTAAAGATGATTTCTGACAGTTACCTTGGACCTCCACATAAATACACCTTCATGTGCACTAGCATATGCAAAAATGCATACACACATGCAGAAAAAGAACACCTTTTTACTCCCCTTTCCCCTGCCCTGAGCATAGTTGTGCATCTGACTGAGCCAGTTTTTCCTTGGTCACTGGTCTCATCATCATAGTCCTGGTTAAACTTCCGTTTTTAAAAAACCACAGTAGATTATGACTGTGGATTTTTCAGGATGAATTGGTTACTAGTGAGTTTAATTTATTTGTGCTTCTCTATTATCTTCAATTTCCACATAGAAATAATATTTTTCCAGTTAGGTAGAAAAGTTATTGAAAAGAAAGAATGATTATCAACTTGCCCTGAAGAGTTCCAGTTATCTTTATTTAAACATTTGAACTCATACTCAGTTTAACATCTTAACATAGAAAATCGACACTCCGCCCACCTCCTGAGACATTAACGTGTTATATCACGCAGTGTTGGGAGGCGACAACTCTCCAGAGAGTACAGGATGAAGGTTACTCAAGCTTGGTATGATTTATGTGAGGTGAGATCACTGCTCCATCTGAGGGTTCTTCACAGTCCAGAATGTTCAGAGACGCAGAACTTGCTCCAAACGCAACTCAAGTCTGTGTGCTGTGACCCAGCAATCACATATCCCAAGAGGGGCTCTGGATATATTTTGAGAAGCCAGTTGGTATTAATTAATATGACTATTTTCTTGTCAGCTGCTTTTGACACTTCATAAAATTATTCATTAGTTTTCCTTCAATTCTCTTTCCAATATTTGCACTAATTTTAACTTGGAATTGTTATAATTGTTGCCACATTTTCTTTGTAGCTAAGTCTTAATTATTAAACCCAAGGACCTATGCAGTTCAAATACCTGTGTTGGACAATGTTTAATATGCCTCTCAGGTACAGCAGATGCTGATTACCCAGAATTCTATTTTTACCTGTGCCTTTTAAATCTTTAAGCACCAACCAACCTTGTGGTAGAATGTTCAGCCTTAAGATGGATGGAGTTTTGAGGATATCGGCCGTGGTTAAAGCTACTTTCCTCAGAAACTAATATTCCTTCCTCTACCATGGCTTCTTAACTGTTTACAATATGTTTTGTTTTAGACTTCACTGTGGGAGCCCGTTTTCGGGTTCCTTGTGGCTTTACCCAGCATGTCCACATAGAAGATGATTAGGACCACAGGCCTGAGTGCAGGTGTCTGAGATGGTCTGCACTTGGCTGTGCTGGGGGAGGAGGTCTTTTGCTCTACCCCTTGGCATCTCTATAAATACCCTGGGGCAGAGACAGTCGGGCCCGTTGGAAAAGGTTCCAGGCCCTCTCGAGGCTATCCTTTATTTTCTATCTGTTTATCTCTGCAATATTCTCCGCAATAAATCCTTCTGTCTAATATTTCCTGCTGCTCATACTCAAGAAAACTCTGGGGAGCTGTGGGGTTGGTGGGTAAATGCCCCACACTTCACTATTTTTTGGTGCTAAGGATTAAACTTCAATTTTAATTATACAAAGAAGTAATGTACTTAACATTTTAGTATGAATGGTCCTCAAATCATCCTACAAGGAAAAACCCAAATAACGTGTTAGCGTTTCCAGATAACAGGTGAAACACATTAACAGGTTTACTGATTTGTTCTGTGTCTTCGTGAAGAGGATTGCCTGTCAAAGCAGTATTGCAAGGGGATGTCATTCTTCTAAGTTTGTATCTGGCACACAGGAAGGCTTCATTCTTTTAGATAAATGGATGCTGGAGCAAGAGTAGTAATTTGTGAGAAAGTAGGAGTTTTTAAAAGCTAGTCTTTGTATGTTAGGATGGAGAAAAAGATTGTCTTTTATAATTAAATCAGACGCTTACTTAACACACAGGTCAAACTTGTAGTCATTAAAAGCACTGTTAGAAACCTGACTACCCACATATAAGACATCTACAGATACGTCTCATGAAAAATTTTAGAGTCCTAACAGGTGTGCTAGAGAGAAGGGAGTAGAAGCGTGCAGTGGGGTGAGCAACGTGCCTGAGATCACAGAGCCGACAGCAAACCTGAGATGTGACACTGAAGGTCCTGTTCACCCCACCACACTGTGAAGAGGGCAACGGATTTGGGGCATGTGATGGTTTGGATCTTGAATGTTTCCTACAGGTCCACGTGTTAAAGTTTTGGTCACCAGGGTACCCCACAGAGAGGTGGTGGAACTGTTAGTAGGTATGGCCTAGAGGAAGGGCTTTCAGTTTTTGAAGATGTGGATTGAAGGGAACTGTGGACTGCAGTTCCTCTTCCTGCTTTTATTCCTGGACGTGAAGTGAGTGGGTTTGCTCCACCACGTGCCCCTGGTCAGCATACCCCAGCTCAAAAGCAATGGGGCCAAGCAATCACAGACTTGAACCTCTAAAACACAGACAAAAACCCTTCCTCTTCATCAGTTGATTGCCTCAGATGTTTTATTATAGGCATAGAATGCTGGTTAACAAACAGAATTCAGAGAAGCAGCTTGTAAGGTCAGCCATCCTTTATGGCACTTGGCTATTCTCTCCTTCTTAGTTGTAGGTCTATTCTCCAAAGCCAAGTTGTTAATTCAGAGACTCCTCTGAATCCTGGTGTCTTAGGGTTTCTATTGCTGTGAAGAGACACTATGACCATGACAACTCTTACAAGGAAAATATTTAATTGGGGTGGCTGGTTTACAGTTCAGAGGTTCAGTCGATTATCATCATGATGGGGAGCATGGTGGCCTGCAGGCAGACATGGTGCTAGCTACTTCGTGACTAGAAGGCAACAGGAAGTTGACTGAGACACTGGGCAGTATTTTAAGCATAGGAAACCCCAAAGCCTGCCCCCACAGTGACACACTTTCTCTAACAAGGCCATACTCACTCTAACACAGCCACACCTCCTCAAAGTGCCACTCCCTATGAGCTTATGGGGGCCATTTTTATTCAAACCACCACACTTGGAATGGAGGCAATCACAGGGCATATATGATGACTGGATATGAATGTCCAGATAGGAAAACACCTGTGGAGACTCAGTCTCTGCCCACACTCCTACTAGCCTCTGGCTTCACTTATACTTAATGGTTTGTCCATCCATTACAAACTGAATTAGTTGCTAAAAGGTTTTCAGTCTTATTTTAGTTGTTTAAATATGTAACATTGTATTGTTTTGGCAATATTTTCTTCCTCTTAGGGTAGATAGATATAGTAGACACTGGAAATTGAAAGAAGCCTGTGAATAGAAGTGAGAAGATTTGGGACAGTGAATCAGGTGGCAGACGATCTGGAAGCTTCTTACAGACACAGATGGCTGATATAAACTGTTGTGGCAGGGAGTTTCTGCCAGACATCCCATGGCGTTTATTACTAAATGTGGGCTCAGTAAACTTTTAAAAACATACTGTGCATGTAAAATCATGTAAAATACTGAGAGTGCAAAATCTTCTTGTTTCAGTGATACCTAATCTTCCCCTTCTGCTTATAAATAATTTAAAATTTCAGTTTTGCTATTAGACAGTTTTATCTTTTATGAACGTTTTGAGGGATCACTAGAAAAAGTGAAGGTTTGAATATTTGGTGGCTCCTGTTTCTCAGATAAGTTCATTTGAACTTTCTTTTTTTAAGTCAGAAATACCATTAAGGACAGTTAAGAAATATAAAATTAATGCAAAAAAACTGGAATACAATGAAAAGATACTGTGCCACAAGGTGTGATCTGAATAAAAAAGCATTAAAGTTGAGGCAGTTGCTAAGCTTAGTGCTAAAGCCTAACAGCTGATTTTATACTGTAGGAAGCAATCATAATGAGGGAATGATTGTATCTTCAAACTGTAGCACAGTGTAGTAAAACTAGGCAACTTTGCGGGTGGAAGCAGGGATTTTATGGAACATTAAAACTGTTTCAGTACTGGAGTCTCAGCTGTAGAACTTGGTAACTGAAATATAAGCTGTCTTACTTTTGCGTACACAGCCTAATATTTACAGTTTTATACGTTTTCAAATGGTGTCAGATTTTTATCTTTGTACCATAAAAGGTACATGAAAGATATAACTGCATTAACACTGTGGTGGTTTGAATGAAAATGGCCCCCATGGGCCTATAGGGAGTGTCACTATTAGGAGGTGTGACCTTGTTGGAGTAGGTGTGATCTTGTTAGAGGAACTGTGTCACTGAGGTGGACTTTGAGGTCTCAGAAGCTCAAGCCAGGCTTAATGGCTCACTTTCTCTTCCTACTGCCTGCTGATCAAGATGCAGAATTCTCAGTGACCTCTTCAGCACCATTTCTACCTGCTTGCTGCCTCTGAATTGTAAGCCAGCCTGTCTTAGTTTGGGTTTTATTGCTGTGAAGAGACACCATGACCATAGGAACTCTTTTTTTTTTAATTTGTTTATTCTGTGTCTTTCACACCATGTAGCTTGATTCCATTCATTTCCCTGTCCCTTTGCATCTACCCTCAGCCCCTGCATATCCCCCACACAAAACAAAATTTAAGAGAAAAAAGGAAAGAGAAAATAAAATAAAGGGGAAAACTTCAAAATCTCTTCACGAAAGCTGCAGTTTTACACAGTGAATCACACCCTAAATCCCTTTGTCCAGATATCTTTACTTGCAAGTGTTCATTGCAAAGAGTCATTGGTCTGGTTTGAGACCTCTGGTTTCTACTACACTATTGATGCTGGGCACGCACTTGGGTTCCTCCTGGATATCCTGAAGTTGGCCTGTGTTGTGGAGATCCTGCAGCTTTGGGTCTGCAGGTCAGGTCCCTTCATGTTCTCCAGCAGATAGATGGGGTGGATGCTGCAGTGGGCCAAGTCATATCCTTGGGTCTGGGCCTGAGCAGCTCTCCCATGCTTACAACTTTGGGGCTGACTCAGCCACCCCCGCACTAACAGGCTTGGCTCTCCCACTCTTATGATCACAGTTCTCCTACCTGCCCCAGATGTTGATGGTCTTGGGGGAGGAGGAGGGCAATTCTTCCCCGCTCATGCCACCACAAGACAGACAGGTAATGGGGGCAGCTCTGCCATGCTCACAGTTTTGCTCTTGTGCTAACAAGGTTGGCTCTATTGTGCTTCCTTGGCAAAGTGTAAGGTCTGCTGTTGCTGCCTCTTTTTATTATTTACAGTGACTTCCCCTTAAGCAACTGCTGTCGTGATCAGCAGCTGCAACTCCCCCATACTCAAAGGCCACAGCCTGAGGGAATTCTGTTCCCTCAGGCACCAACTCTTTCAAAGCTATTGTGGGAAACTTTATCTCGATCTCTATCCCTCTTAAGAACTCACAATTCACAGGTTGAGGTGGAATTCTGCTCACTCAGAGAGGCTGAATAGCAAGTAGCTAACTTTCTCCCTTTGCTTGTGTCTTCCAAAAAAACCCTCATCCTTCTGCTCAGCCCCCACTTAAGAACCCTCACTGCACGTTGTTCCTCCCTACCACTTCTTGTCACTTACTTGCTGACTCAGCCTCCTGCTTGCAGGTTAATTTTATTTAATTAAACAAATGCAACACGTCTTTGCATTGTTAACAAAAGCAGTAGAAAAAAATGCAACACACTTTAAAATAATATTCCACAACAGCCTGCTCTCCTGTGTTGCAGCTAGTGGGGATCGGGGATAGTTCTCTCACTCCTATGAGCATACGGCCATCTCTCCCACCTGCCACAGGCCATGCCACCACAAGACTCTCCATTCTCACAGCTCCAGGACTGACTCACCCCCATCTGAGCTAATAGAGTTGGCTCGATTGTGCTGCCCTGGCAAAGTACAGGGCCTGCTCTCCCAAGAGTTGCAGCTGGTACCATGTCAACTCTTTTTTTTCATTTTTATTTATCTACTTATTTATTTTTCTATTATCAGCTTGATACAGTACAAATTCTTATCCTAATAGTGAAATGTTTCACTGAAGCTTGCCCAGTGATTGAGTAAAACCAAAACTTATTATAAGCCACAGTCATCCTAGGGTCCCCCTGCTATGTAGCCTCCCTGGTTCTGGGGGTTGCAGTCTGATTGTTCTTTGCTTTGTATCTAGTATCCACTTATGAATGAGTACATACCATGTTTGTCCTTCTGGGTTTGGGTTACCTCACTCAGGATGATATTTTCTAGTTCCACCCATTTGCCTGCAAATTTCATGCTGTCATTGCTTTTCTCTGCTGAGTAGTACTCCATTGTGTATATGTACCACATTTTCTTCTTTTTTTTTTTTTTTTGGTTTTTCGAGACAGGGTTTCTCTGTGTAGCTTTGCGCCTTTCCTGGAACTCGCTTTGGAGACCAGGCTGGCCTCGAACTCACAAAGATCCTCCTGCCTCTGCCTCCCGAGTGCTGGGATTAAAGGCGTGCGCCACCACCGCCCGGCTCATTTTCTTAATCCATTCTTCAGTTGAGGGGCATCTAGGTTGTTTCCAGGTTCTGGCTATTAAGAATTGTGCTGCTATGAATATAGTTGAGCATGTATCTTTGTGGTATGATTGAGCATTCCCAGGGAACTATGATCAAAAACACTAATGACAGTCTATGTTGGAGAGGATGCGGAGCAAAGGGAACACTTCTCCACTGTTGGTGGGAGTGCAAACTTGTACAACCACTGTGGAAATCAGTATGGAGGTTTCTCAGAAAACTGGGAATCAATCTATCTCAAGACCCAGCCATACTACTCTTGGGCATATACCCAAGGAATGACAATTCTTATAAAAGAAAACATTTAACTGGGGCTAGCTTACAGTTCAGAGGTTTGGTCCATTATTGTCAAGGCTGGAAGCATGGTGGCATGTAGGCAGAAATGGTGCTGGAGAGGTAGCTGAAAGTTCTACAACTGTATCTGCAGGCAGAAGGAAGACACAGTGAGCCACTAAGCCTACTTGAACTTCTGAAACCGTCCATCTTCTAATGACATACTTCCTTCAACAAGGCCACACCTCATGATAATGCCATTCCTATGTGTCTATGGAGGCCACTTGTTTTCAAACCACCACACAGTCCCAATTATGTGTTTTCTTAATAAAAGTTGCTGTGGTCATGGTGTGTATTCACAGCAATAGGAACTCTAAGACAAACATCTTCATTTCATTCAATAATTTTATTACTTATTATGCATGATTATGGAATACATTATAGTAGTTCAACAGAGCTATTCAATAAATAATGAGAAATAAAGCACTTACAATATATAGCTCTTTAAACTTAAAAAATTGAATAACAAATAGAAATCGTACATATTTATGAGGTAAAATATTGTATTCAATATGTGTATACAGTGTGTACTGATCCAGACAGGGTAATATTTCTATATCTTTATCATTACTTTGTGTTTGTAGCTTGTAGTGGATTATTGGCACTTACATACTTTATTGTGTTGAAGAATACTACTACTATCATTAATTACTGTTATTTGTGCTTTGGTCCCATCTTCCATCTTTCCCATTCATCCTAGCCTCTAGTAATTACTCTTTACACTGTTAATGTTTTCAGTGCCCACATATGATGGAGAACTTCAAGTATTTGTCTTTGTGTCTGATTTATCTCACTTAATGTAATGTTCTCCAGTTTCTTCTTCTCCTTCTCCTTCTCCTCCTCCTCCTCCTCCTCCTCCTCTTCCTCCTCCTCCTCCTCCTCCGTCTCCTTCTCCTTCATCTTCGTCTTCTCTTTCTTTGTCTTCTCCTTCTTCGTCTTCTTCCTCTTCATCTTCTCCTTCTTCTTTTTTGATTTTTCAAGACAGTATTTCTCTGTGTAGTTTTGATGTCTGTCTTGGGTCTTGCTCTGTAGACCAGGCTGACCTCAAACTCACAGAGATCCGCCTGGCTCTGCCTCCCGAGTGCTGGGATTAAAGGCATGGGCCACTACCACCCAGCCTATCCAGTTTCTTCTAATTTGCAACAAATGATAGGTTTCCATTTATTTTTATGGCCAAATAATATTCTATTATGTAAATACCATTTTTAATTTCTGTGTTCATGTTATGATAAGCAGCTTTGTTAATTCCATATTTACCTATTATGAGTAGTATTGCAACAACATAGGCATGCAGATGAACAGTTTTACTTTAAAGATGAAATTAAGCTTCAGACAGGCAGATGACTTGCTGGAGTGAAAATAAGTGATAAACAACATAGTTGGTACTTAATCTTGCTTCCATTGTGAATCTTAACAATAATTATAATGAAGAGCACACAGTAGGATTTGTTTTGTTTCATGATATCATATAGAATTCCAGAAGGGGGGAAAGGAGACAGAGAGAATATGAATGGATTTTCCTAAAATCATAGGCTTAGGAAATGAATATTTGGTGGGACAATGGCAAAATATAGCCCAGTCTTCAATTAACCAATCTTCACAGACCTGAGATTAATAGGAGCCAGGGCCAGTGAAGAGGAAAGCCAGGTGTGGGTATACTTTTGGGAGTTTTAGGGAGGTAGTCAGAATTCCACCAGAGACACTAATAGAACCTCAGCTCCATCTGGATGTTAAAGAATTATATGATTCAATTCTAAAAAGTTTGCTGTTTCTCAGTCCTCACTAGCAGAGATGATTTTGCAAAGTCAGATCTTCTCATTATTTATTTTACTCAACTCCAGTGTCTGTTTATCTGGAATACCATGTAGATGTTCACATTACAAGGAAGGGAGGCAGGCAGGGAGTGATGGAGGAAGGGAAAGGGGAAAGAGAGAGAGGGGATAGCCATTCAGCGAAAATTACCCTGACCTCTAGATAATTTTGATGAGATTTAAGTGCCTGGATCCAATGTTCTTGAGACTCAGTCCCATTCCTCAGCTAGGAAAGGTGGCTCAGCAGTTAGGGGCACTGATTCAATTCCTGGCACCCAAATGATGGCTTACAATTGTCTGTAATTCCACTCCCAGGGGATCTGATTCCATCTTCTGGGCTCCCTGGGCACCAGGCATATACATGGTGCACATATATACATGCACATAAAACACTTATTTATTAATTTTATTTTATGAAATTTATTTTTATACACTTGGATTTTATTTATAACATTTATAATTTTATTTATAAAAGAAATGTATTTAATAAATTCTTCTTTTGTAAGCTAAATTGTACTGCTTAATATTTAAAATAGACATTTTAGCCAGGTGTGGTGGCACACACCTTTAATCCTAGCAATTGGGAGGCAGAGGCAGGCAGATCTCTGAGTTCAAGGTCAGTCTGGTCTACAGAGTGAATTCCAGGACAGCCAACTACACAGAGAAACCCTGTCTCAAAAAATCAAGAAGAAAAAAAAGACATTTTAGACCCATATTCTGCATCTCACATAGTATAGAAGAACCCTAGTATATGAGATAGGAACCCTAAGGCTGACCTTTATGTTGTTCGAATCTTAGATGATCTTTTAATAAAAAACCTAGAGCCAGATATCAGGGGTTTTTTATTAAACCTTTCTCTGCCTTGTCATATTACTTCCTGGGATTAAAGGCATGTGTGTGCTTCCCAAGCAAAGGCATGAGATCTCAAGTGTTGAGATGAAAGGTGTGTGCCACCACTGCCTGGCTCTGTTTCTCTCCTATACTGGATCAATTTCATGTAGCCTAGTGTGGCCTTGAACTCTCAGAGATCCAGACAGATCTCTGCCTCCTGAGTGATAGGATTAAAGGTGTGTACCACCATTGCCTCACCTCTATGTCTAATTTAGTGGCTAGCTCTGTCCTCTGATCCTCAGGCAAGTTTATTGGGGTACCACATTTCCCTTTTTTTTTTATCTAAAATAATAAAAGAAGATTATAACTAATATAAGAAAAACTATATACAATAAGTACAATAAGTATATATAATATATATAGTCAAGGATTACATTAACAATATTTAGTCCATTAAAATTTGACAAATTCATACAAAAAACTCCATTATTTATCCTATCTTGGTGAGTCCAAAATGTTGTACCTAATTCACTTTCTATCCTAACTTGTACTACCAACAGAAAACTATCTTTTGATGTCTTTCAAACTTACATACTTTACACCTCTTTAGTGAGTTTCTGTTCTGAATTTGTTAACAAAGAAAACTATAACCATAATTATCTAATCTTCAACTCCCCCAGAGACCTGAGAGGGAAATAATATTACTTAAGCAGAAAGTGCAAACAAGCCACTTCCAAAAAAATGTGAGAAATGACAGAGATAGCTGACTGTCTGGACAGTCACTCGAGGTTCCTCTGCAATGTTGGGGCATCCATCTTCAGCCTACAGGCCTAGCATATCTGAAAGACCCATCTGTGAAGCAGGACTTTTTGAAGGGCTGTCCTACTTCATCTTGGTAAAGTTCACCAGTCCTTTCTTTTGTGTCTTGCCTGTCCATTTTGGACAGCATACTGTCAGCAGTTGAAGGAAGGGCACTTTCTTGCCCAGTGGCTAACTTTTGCTACAAAGAAAGTAAACTCCTTGAGGAGTTTCTTCAATGCCCACATTATCTTCTCTGAAGTAGATTGGTGCTGCCAGGAGCAGACATGTCTCATTATTATAAAACAAAAACAAAAACAACCTATGTTATTAAAACATCTTAAGTGCCGTATTCTATAGATCTGTGAAGTGTTTGAAGATGACCTGTGTATCTAAAATATATCTGTTTGACCTTGAAAACATACCTAACATGACTACAAGTTTGGTTGTAACAACTAACTACTAACTTCTATTTTTTGTATCGTAATTTGTTGGTAATAATAACTTTCAAGGACTAGGATTTACATTACATTGTTAAATGAACTGTATAGGTACAATGTCTTGAACAAGATTAAAAATATATGAACAGTATTTTCTAACAAAATCAATCTCAAATTTGTATCAATATACATAATTTATATGCAATATATAAAAATCCAATCCAATGTAAAATTTGAAAACTAGTAGCTGCTTTTTAAAAGTAGATTCAATAATCTACCCTTTGATCTTATTATATCCATATCCTCTTCTTTCTTTTCAGAGTAGATTCAATAATCTTCCCTTTTATCCTATCATTTCTATCTTTTTTTTCAGAGTAGATTCAATAATCTACCTCTTATCTATACTCTCTCCTTTTTTTCAAACAAGAACCCTGAATCTAATCTCCTTTGTTTAGCTTTTTTTCCATTTGATTATAATGACCATTAACTTGCATTTCTTATATCCTAATTAGTTGGTAATAATAACTTTCAAGGACTAGTAATTTGCATTATATTGTTAAATAAACTGTATAGGTACAATACCTTGAACAAGATTAGCAATATATGTACAGTATGTATGTACAGTATGTCCTAACAAAAATAATCTCAAAATTGTATCAATATACAAAATTTGTATACAATATACAAAAATTCAATTCAATATAAAATATTTAAAAGTAGTAGTTGCTTTTTAAAAGTAGATTCAATAATTACCTGTTTATCTTATCACCTTTGTGCTGTGTATGAGTCTCACTTGGCACATACAACACTGAAAAACTAGAATAGCCAGAATTGTTAAAATTAGGAAGATGCAAATGCACTGTATTCTGGCTTCTCTTGCAAAGGTAGAAGACCCAGTGGTTTGGAGCTAGCATCCTTCTTGGTGACAGGCTGGAACAGACCAGGCAACTCCTTCATAGGAAGACAAGTTGTTCCCAGGACTCACCATCTCAAACTGATTTGATAAAAGACCAAACCAGTTCCCATTCCTCATTGTCCATCTACTCACTCACTTATACTTCTTTTACTGAATAGTAATTTTAAATAAGATGAAAGTTTTGGAAATGCAAGACTGAAAAAATCATGTATTTGAGGAAACTATTTATGAAGTTATTAGTTATTCTTACATTTGGCTTCTTCCATTTATTTTATCTGCCTGTACCCACACACATGTAAATCTAGAATGATGTCCTGGTAGAATGGAGAAAAGACTGGGCTTAATTACCTATGAATGGCAGAGACCCATGAAATTTACCTGTGGCAGAGAATGAATAGTCAAATACTTGCTAGGGAAATTGCTTGTTAATGCCTAGTCTAAAGTTGTTTCTAATTTTAATTATCCTCCATTATTTTCAGTCTTAGTAAATATACATTATAGGTAGCAGTATTAGATTAAGAGTGTTTGGACATGAAGAAAATAAACAACCTAATTAAAAATGGGGTACAAATCTAAACAGGAATTCTCAAAGAGAAAATTCAATGGCTGAGAAACAAAGAAATGTTCAATATTCTTAGCCATCAGGGAAATACAAATCAAAACTATTTTGAGATTTCATCTTACAGCAGTCAGAATGATCAATATCAATAAAACAAATGGCAGCTCATGCTGTCAAGGATGTGGAGCAAGGGGAACACTCCTCCATTGCTGGTGAGACTGAAAACTTGTACAGCTACTATGGAAATCAGTGTGGCAATCTCTCAGGAAGATGGGAATTGATCTACCTCAAGATCCAGCTGTATCACTCTTGGGCATATACTCAAAAGATGCTCCAATCTACCACAGAGAAATGTCCTCAACCATGTTCATTGCTACTCTATTTATAATAGCTTGAAATTAGAAACAATATAGATGTCCCTCAACAGATGAATGGATAAAGAAAATGTACATTTACACAATGGATGGTTCAGTCATTAAAAAATTAAAATCATGAAATCCTCAATTAAATGGATGGAGCTAGAAAAAAATCATCCTGAGTAAGATAACCCAGACCCAGAAAGATGAATATGGTATGTATTCACTTATATATGGATGTTACCTGTTAAATCATTGATAAGCAAGTTACAGTCTGTATAACCAAAGAGATTAGGTAGATAGAGTAGTGGACTAAGGGAGAAGGATGGATAGTGGTGATATATTGTGTCCCCCAATATACATGTCCCCTAAAAAAATTTATCTGGGGATCAGAGGACAGAGCCAGCCACTAGATTAGATACAGAGGCCAGACAGTGATGGCACAAGCCTTTAATCCTATTACTTGGGAGGCAGAGATCCTTCTGGATCACTGTGAGTTCAAGGCCACAGTAGGAAACAGAGCCAGGCAGTGGTGGCACACACCTTTAATCCCAGGACTTGAGATCTCATGTCTTGCTTGGGATAGACATGTGCCTTTAATCCCAGGAAGTGATGGCAGGGAGCAGAGAGGTATATAAGGCATGAGGACCAGGAACTAGAGGCTTTTAAGCTTTTAGGCTTTTAGGCTGTTAAGCAGTTCAGCAGTTCAGCTGAGATCCCTTCTAGGTGAGGACTCAGAGGCATTCAGTCTGAGGAAACAGAATCGGCTGAGGAGCTGGCGAGGTGAGGTTGGCTATGGCTTGTTCTGCTTCTCTAATCTTTCAGCATTCACCCCAATACCTGGCTCCAAGTTTGTTTTTTATTAATAAGATCATTTAGCAATTTGTTTTTACAATGGATCTCCCTAGGAAAGGGAAATAAAATAGTTATGGATGGGTGAGGTGTGTGGGAGACTGGAACGGGAGGATCAAATTGGGAGGGAGAGGGAAAAATGGGGTGGAGGAGGAGAAACCATCACCAGAATATATTGTATGAAAAAAATCTATTTTCAAAATAAGAAAAATAAAGAAGTGGGGCCTGGTTGGTAGCAATAGGCCACTAAGGGTGGGATTTTGAAGGTTGTTCTTGATATCTGGTTCCTATCTCACTCTCTCTGGACCTTGCCAGGAATCACCTTGCCAGGAATTCACCTCCACACCCCTAAATCTGAGTCACCTGAAGACAAGCTAAGGAGAGGGTAGGACTAATTATCCCTGCAATGAAATAGTGTCTTTCCCAGAATCTCCCTTCAGTGCAGTTACTCTCTGAGCTTCCATCATGTAGCATGGTGGTCTGCTCACTCTTCTGAGTTCCTCAGAAAATCATAACTTTTCCTTTTTCTTCTATGCGTTTTTTTTTCAGATTTTGGCAAAAGCTTGGGCATGCTTTCCCTTTTTCTCTGGAGCACACCCTCAGCTGCTTGTCTGCCACTAGGCAGTTGCTATTCCCCATAACTGAACTTGCTTGCTGTCTTCAAGGCACGGCCCTTTTCCTTCTCTCTTCTCCTGGCAGTTTCCAACATGTGCAGTTTACCTGCCCAGTTGTTTTCTTGTCAAATCCAGATAAAATTGTCCTTGAGCTTCCCTTTGTCTCTGGTTCTAAATCCTTTGATTAATGGGAACAAGAATCCAAAGAAGGAACCCTGATTTCTCTGGTAACACTGACCAGGAGTCCTTATGGATGAAAGTCCTTTAAACATCAGTTTCTAGAACAGGGAGCATGTATCCAGACTTAAGATTTGTTCTGGAAATGTCTTCACAGCTTCTTTAAACTATAAAAATTCTTCATCTGCCTTTATGTCAGCCCTTGCAGAGTCATTGATTATTTTGACATGACATAATGAAAAGTGACCTTCGAGTGACTGAAATGACTGGAGCTAAAAGTGGATTCAATATCATCTAGCCTTTTCCTCCACTATCACACCCCTTCTTTTTGTCCACGATTATCACAGTGCTTAGAGGGAGACTCTTCAACATTTAGTCTTCAATCTGTGTTGCTAAATTTTCTTCATATCTGATAAAGATCCATCCCCAAATGTTGTTAGTCTTCTTGCTTTCCATTCAGCAGATTCTAGTAGCTTCTGCCCCTTTGTTCTTGTTTGTCAAGATTATGGATACAATGTGGGCTAGACCTGCTTGGTGAGAATTGCTGACACCTGCCTTTATAGTCCTCAGTTACTTTGGTTTCACTTCTGAGTCAATAGCTTGATGTGCCCCTCTTAGTGGGAACATTAGTGGTGGACTTTGTGTGCTTAGGGGAAATGATGAACAAAACAGCATAAGATAAAGTCAAACACAAGAGAAAATTATGTAATCAAGAGATCAAAAAATGTAAGACACATGAAGATGTCAGTATAACATGGTGTTTTTTTATATTTATTTATTTGTGTATTTATTTTGTGTGTGGGAAAGTGGGTAACTTTGTGTATCTGTGGAGGTTGGAAGACAACTTCAGGGGATCAGTTCTCATCTTCTACCATGTGGGCTCCAGGGATGGAACTTAAGTTGTCAGGCTTGGTGGCAAAAAAAACCTGCTGACCTATGCCAATGGCCTTACTTTTGTTTTCAAGACAGGGTTTCTCTATGTAGGTCTGGCTGTCCTGGAACTTGCTTTGTAGACCAGGCTGGCCTCAAACTCAGAGATCCACCTGCTTCTGTCTCCAGAGTGCTGGGATTAAAGGTATGTGCCACCACTACTCCACACTTTTTTTTTAAAGAGCACACTAGAGCATGATAGTAAATACATAAACCAACAACTAAGTAATTTATCAAGTACTTGGTGCTGTGCATGATTGGATGTATGCTGTTTTTATATGATGGGCAGCACAGTAGGATTGTTTGCTCTGGTACCACTCTAAACATGAATAATGTGTCATATGATATGACACTATGGCATCAATAGGCAATAGAACATTTTCAGCTTTTTGGAAGTCATGTGGGACTACTGTTATCTATGCCATTTTTCATTGGCTAAAATATCATTATGTCATGCATGACTTACTTTAAATTAGCTATAGATTAAACATACTATGTAATACACTGTAAATAAGTAATTATAATTATTCAATGAATGATAAGAAAAAGTATGTATATATTTAATACAGATAGAAAAACTGAGGTTGACTGAATTCATGAACATGGAAACCATGGATATGGAGAGTGGCTTTCATCCAAAGAAGGAAAAATAATAGAATGCCTTCTGTTCAAGCATTTCTGTATTTTGTTAATGATGCTACCCTGTTTTATATAACCATGACCAATACTATCAGAAAATACCACTCAGGTATTTCTATGTTTGATTTATGAACTAAGTATTTGGGAGTAAGATTCCAGGAATATTTTATTTGAATAAAAATTAATCTACATGTCAGCTATATATGAAGTTATTTTCATTTTCATTTTCTCCAGTTCTTTGGTTCACTTAAAGTCTACTAGACTTAACCTTATAATTTTTTCATATTAGAATGCAGTTTAGAAAACATTGATTGTGAGGGAACAGTCATTGACTCATCTTTTACCATTTATGCTTTAAATGAATGATGAAATGAAAAGTAATTTTGCCTCAGCCTCTCTGTCACTTCACTGCTGAAACATCGCCCCGCAGTTCACCTCACAACCCACACCACTGATTAGGAACACCTGCCCACCAAAGACGAACTCAAGTATTTATAATTGGATGAACTAAGCTATATTTCCAGGCTTGCTGTGACATCTAGAAACTAGCTGTTGACATTTTTGTTCAGTTTTCCAAAATACCAAATTAGCAAATTGGGTCTGCTCAGTTTGCTTTTCCCTACACAGATTGTTCTGAACTGTAATGGGTTTTCTAAGCTACTGGTACTTAAATTTAACTTTGAGTTATTTAATTTTCAGTTTACATTTCATATGATGGAGTAATGAGAAGCTGGGTAAAAGGTCTAAAGCCAGGCCTCCTTTTGGCGTGGGTTATACTTGTCAGAAAGTCCATCTGCCTTTCTAGGCAAATATTGAGGAGAGCCTGATGACTGAGGTTAGCTGACTAAGTTTTCTAACCTGTTTAAATGTTTTTAAGAGGGTCTTTTGGTGATGGACAAGCATATAAAAATACATTTGATAGAGTGTAAAATCCCATGTGAAGCTTGACAGTTTCAGAATCACTCTTCAAACTGTATCGAAGTTTATTGAGATGTATAGACTTTGGGTTTGGTCAATTTTGGTGTGTGGCAGTGTTTTTTTTTTTTTTTTTTTGCAATTTTTGATAATAAAGTTTATAAAATTAAAAAAAGGATTGTTAAAAAAAAGGATTGTTGCAGACTCATGCACTCCCTGTTTTTCTCAGCTTTCCCAGTTTCTTTTTTCTATGGACTCTTCCTAAATTTATTCATGAATTATTTGAAATTTCACTCTCTAGGCCAAGGTTTCAAGTTTTAATCCATCCTCAATGGTTGGATAAATAAATTAGTTATGATGACTGTGTGGGAAGTTCCAAAAGATTGAGATATTATGCCTCAGTGGCTTCTGAATTTTTAAATACTCAGCTATAAATGTCAAAATCCAGAGCAAAGGTTAAGTAAGCGATTGTTGACTTTGTCTGGTAGAATGACAATAAATAGATACAGTTCTAGTCTTGACTATGTGTCTAGTAGCTAATTGCACAGATCATTTTGAATCTCCTTTGGTACATTCTCTGTATTAGTAAATAAATGTAATTGGCCTGATGGATATATGTAACCTTATTTTGAGATTACATGACTCACTTTTCTCTCTCTCTCCCTTTTCTCTCTCTAGGTTTAATGTGACATCTTGAAACTGGTTTTTGACATTTTCTACTTGTTCCAGAAAATGCCACATTAGCAACCAAAGGTTCTATTATGAGGAATCAATGGCGCTTGATACTTTAATATATTGAAAATCAAAATACACTAATATTAAATAAAAATTAAGTTTGATATAAGCTTTTCTCCCCCTGAGACAGATTTTTCTTGCTTTGAGGCTCCCTGAAGGATAGGAATGTGCATAGTTGGAACTTTTTTTGGGGGGGCTAACAGGTCCAGCTGATGTGCCTAAGTGGAAGACCCTAAAGGATCAGGAGGCACCAGCAGATCATTTGTCAAAAAGATGGAGGCCACATAGAGTAAACATTTGCTGGTACAGTTTTCCCAGGGTTTTGTGGTTCTTATAGTTGAAAGATTTGAGAAAGTAGATCAATGGAGCCACAGAAATGTGACAGCGATTCTGTTTTTATTTTCTTATGATGGACATCTTCCTACTCATCAATGCTGTGCTGAGCCATAATGGGGCCAGACAAAACAGGAAAAATCAGTAGGACAAATACCATCTTTATTTAAAAATCTGATGTGTTGTTTTTCACAGATATTTTTGCAGTGGTTTTTATGTTTAAAAGTGTTGCACTAAAATGCTGTTTATTACAATTACCACAAATTTTGACTCCCCAATCTTGGGCCTACTAGCCATTCATTAATAAGAGGTCACTGTGGGCTAAGTATGTCAACAATGACAAGATAATATGCCTTCTCATGAGGCTTTTCTTCTCTATGGGCTCAGTTGTCTGACTATATATAAATTGAAGGCATGTAATGAACCGAAAAGTTGCAGTATCCAGTACAGTTTTAAAAACTGCCATCCAAGGTACCATTCATTGCAGTTATGTTCAATTCATGTTCCTAACAACCATTATATTGTACACAATGTAGAATTATTTCTGAAAATTTAAGACAAAAGATTGATGCAACACGAATTCTTCCTATGGGCAAAGCAAAACCACAGCACTGAATGAGACAATCCATCTGCCAGGAGTAGCAAGAGAAGTCTGCAGTTGCTCTGGGAAATGACCTGGGAAAACTCGTCAGAGGAGGAAAAAGACTGGAAAGTGCAACCACAGTCTGCTGAGGTGGAATGTGCTGGGTGTTTTGGGGAGCAGAAAGTAATTCCCAGCATACATGGAGGGCAACTAATAATAGGCTCTGGACATGTTTCCTTCCATCCAACCAAAATAATGTTTTCCCACAGGCCTGCCATGGAAAATGAAAATAATGTGGGTTAGTGAACTAAGTGAAGAAATATGCTCTTAATCACTCATGATTTGAAATAGAAAAAGAAAACAAAACAACAAAGCCAGTGTTAGAATGGGGGCCATCTTGCAGGCTGTTTAGCAAAGTCAGGGGACAAATGACAAGATTAAAGTTTATGAAGCCTAGCTTCTTGAGACACAGGCCAGTTCCTTACTCCCTTTTCATGGCTACTCTGAGACTTAAAGACATTTGCTAAACACACACGACACACGCGTGTGTACACACACACACACACACACACACACACACACACACACACACACACACACAGAGCAACAGACCAACCTCTGGCATGCAGGTTCTGAAAAAGTCTGTAGGTTCCTCAAAAAAGTTAAAGCCACAACTCCCATGTGTCCCATCGTTTCATGCAAATCTAGAAACCTGAAGAACTGAAAACAGGAACTCAAATGGATACTTGTATACCAAGTAATACTTGTAATAGTCAGAAGGCGACAACAAGGAGCAACACCAACAGAAGACTGTAATGGAGAATGTCAGGAGTGTGTTATCTATATACTACAGAATTTTATTCAGTTGTGAAGTGGGATGAAGCTCTGATATATGCTACACATTGAAGTGAAATAAATGAGACACAGAAAGGAATATATTGTATGATTGCACTTATATAAAATATTATAATAGGCAAATCCAAATCCATAGTTTCAGAAGCAAATAGAAGCTCCATGGGTGGGATTGGGAACTAGTTTCTTAATAGATACAATTTCCAATTGGGCTATCTTAGTTCTGTATTAGTTACTTTTGTATTAGTTTCTTTTCTTCTATATTAGTTACTTTTCTTCTGTATTAGTTACTTTCCTTCTGTATTAGTTACTTTTTTTCTATATTAGTTACTTTTCTTCTGTAAATACTAATGTTACTTTTCTTCTGTATTAGTTACTTTTATATTAGTTACTTTTTCTCATAAATTGCAATGGCTGGTCACATTTGATGTGCAGTTGAGGAAGCAGAAAGCACAGGAAATGAAGTCTGCCCCAGTAACTCACTTCTTCCAGCTAGGCTTCATGTCAAGGCCCATCCCTAGCTGGGACCAAGCGTTTGAACATATGAGTCCATGGGAGACATTCCAGATTCGAACCACAGCACAGGGTGTTGGAAGTTTTATGAACTGATATGATGGTATCTGAATAATAATACTTTAGATGTAATTAATGCTACTGAAACACCTACTTCAAATAGTTAAAAAGACAAAATTCATTTTATATGTGTTTTACCACAATAAGAAAGTAAAATAGCCGGGCGGTGGTGGCGCACGCCTTTAATCCCAGTACTCGGGAGGCAGAGCCAGGCGGATCTCTGTGAGTTCGAGGCCAGCCTGGACTACAGAGTGAGTTCCAGGAAAGGCGCAACACTACACAGAGAAACCCTGTCTCGAAAAACCAAAAAAAAAAAAAAAAAAAAAAAAGAAAGTAAAATAATTTGAAAGGGGGGGAAGCCAATGTAGAATGGCAAGGATTAGTATGAAATATATGTATGATGCTGTCTATATAGTACTCAAAGTCAAGTGTTGAATTTTAAGACATATTCTTTTCTTTAAAAAGATTTATTTTTACATGTGTGTGTGTGTAATACATTGTTTGATCCATTAGTCTGATATTAAAAATGAATGAAAACACACTGTGGTGGTTTGAAAGAAAATGGCTCCCAAAGGGAGTGGCACTATTAGGAGGTGTGGCCTTGTTGAAGTAGGTGTGGTCTTGGAGGAAGTGTGTCACTGTGGAGGTATATTTTGAGGTCTCATATATGCTAAAGATACTGCCCAGTGTCTCAGACCAATTCCTGTTGCCTGTGAGTCAAGTTGTAAGAACTTTCAGTTCCTTCTCCAGCACCATGTCTGCCTGTATGCCACCGTGCTTCTAGCCATCATCAAAATGGACTAAACCTCTGACCTGTAAGCAAACCATCCCAATTAAATGTTTTTTTTTTAAGAGTTGCTGTGGTCATGGTGTCTCTTCACAGCGGTAGATTCCCTAACACAGACACACACACACACACACACACACACACACACACACACACACACACACACACACACACAAATACACACTGACCACTTGGTTTCACAAATCCTTCTCTTTAAACTGAATTGTATCCTGATGGTGGCAACTTCTGTCTGTGTCTTTGCTCTGTCCTGCAGATAATAGCAATGCAATCCCCACTTCACAACTACTCTCATGTTTTCTGGCATATTTCCTCTTCCTCTCTTCCTCTCCCTCCCTCTCTTTCTTTCTCTATCTCTTTTCTCCATTTCTCTCTCTCTTCTCTCTCTTGTTTGTGTTCAGAATGAAACTCAGGGCTGCACATGCTAAGCATATTACTAGTCTTTCTAGGATGAAAGCAGTCAGGGGCCAGGGCCAGGGCCAGGAAACTGCACCACAGCTCTTCCAAATGAAAAATGGTTGATACCTTTTTGTCATAATTTTGACATACTGAGAGAAAAGTCTGAATACATTAGAATGTGAACTTTCAAGCATTTATACCACAGGTTAGAGTTTCTGTGACTAAACCTAAAGAAATGTGTGACAAGTTATATACCTTTTTAGATATCTAATTTCCATTTGGTGGGCATTTATATTTCAGGGCTGGCTAGGAAATTGTGTTTATGTATTCACAAAATTGTACTTATCTATTGACCCTATTCTCTGTTTTTTTAAAGGTATTTATGGACTTCAGAGGTATCTACAGAGTATCTAAGTGGGGTGGTGAGTTTTAGAAGTAGGTATAGAAATTGTTATTCAGCATGCATATGTAATGTCAGAGAGATGTATAGATGAAAGTATTATAAGTTTATTAAAAGTATCTCTTTTCCTATCCTATTTGGGACTTGCTGGCTGGCTGGTTGTCCACATGACTTTGTCTCACAGCAGTCACATATTTATAGCTGTTCTAAGCCAAGGGTTTGTGCTTTGTGTTCAACCACCAAGGTTTGTGAACCTAAGGAAGAATTTTTCCTTGGAGTTTAGAAACTTTATTCCTTTTGAATCCTACTTATACAATTTTCTCCTTAGAATTTCCTTGTTACTTTCAGCCTTTTACTAAGTTTCTCTGTTTTTTTTTCTTTCTTTCCTTTTTTTTTATTGACTACTTCATATACTTTATGTACAGGAAGGGACAAGGATATTTTATTACTCAGTAAATCATTCTTCAATATACTCACCACAAGTATAGAGTGTTCACCTTTTGGAACACTCTGATGTGTGTTAGTAGATGTGTAAGTATCTGGAGATGTTGTGTAGATATGCAGCTCCATGTTCAGCCTGTCAGGAAGTGGGATCCAGGAAAAATAGAGTGGGTGGGCTATTGGGCATAGGTGCCATTTGAGACCAAGTGACTGCTTGTGTAGTGCTGACATCTATACTTACAGATAAACAATGGTATAATAATGCACCCTTTATAAAAACATTTAGCTTCGGGTAAGTAAGCACATGCATTAGTTGATAAAATAAGTAATTAAAAATGTTTTGAGTGTTTTGTTGTTTGAGTTTCTTGTAATTGAACTTTGGTGTGATGGTTGGATCTGGAGTTGATTAAATACTTCTAAATTCAACATGTCCATTGTGGCCGTACTAAGCTTCAAGAAGTCTTGATAGTTTGTGTGTGCACTTACACCAGTAGCTTTCTGGACTAGCAAAATTAGGCCTAGCAGATATAGTTACTGACGTGAAGACCAAAATGGTTGAACTGTGAAGTTACACTTCTTGGTCAAGGCAGCTGCTCTGAATCTCAGGTGGAAAAACAACAGTCCAGAGTATGTCATGTGCTTGGGGTTTTCAGTGACCTGCTCTCTCTCCTTAAGACAGCCAGGACAGGTATCATTGAGATGGAGGCTCCATGAGACCTCTGCACACTTTAACACTTTAACACTCTACCTTAGAAGTGAAAATGGTCTGTTCCTCAGTTAAAAAGGTAGAGAATAGAGAGGCCCTAGCATTAACTGTTTGAATGAGTGCATGTGTGATGTTGACCTTGGAATGCTTACATGTTTACACTCAGGCACCTCAGAACCACATGCATGCTTTTTGTTCAGCATACTCTCAACTATGAAGCATCATATACATTTGCTTTCCTGAAAGTAAGGTCCTGCATTTATGAAAACATTAACAAAATAGTTAAGAAAACACAAGGAAAATACAAAGAGAATGTGACTTGTGGGTAGATGTTTCTGAAATTATGTATTTTTCTGTGAAGCATTAGTTGTTTTAAAAGCATTAATGCTGATCTTTGCTTTAAAACGTGGGTGTATAATTTAAGGTAAAACACCTCATTGTACAATGAAAAGTTTACTTTGCTAAGTACTTAATTTATAGTAACTTTTTTCCTTGTAAGAGATTTCTTTAAACAATTTTTAGTAATCTTTTTATGGGAAGGTTCTTATTTGAGAGCTGACAGAAATTTGAGAGAATTATTCAGAGCAGAATAGGATATAGTTTATTTAAAAAATACCTCCTTAAAAGGAAGTTCTGCAGTTTCTCATATAAATCCCATGTAAGGTTTATCAGTTGCTGTCATGAGAATTAAAAAATTTCATCTGTGTCTCCCATGTTTCACATCTGAATCTTTATTTTATTTTCTCCATGACAAGGTTCAGGTAGCCACCAAGTTCTGGGTGAGGACCTTTATATGTGAGAAACAGCTTAAGAAATTCCCTTGTAAATTGGATTTTAGAATTATTTTTTCCAGAGACATTATTTTACAAATGACTTGTTGATTAGAAGAATTTCTGATATACATCTCTTCCTTTAAATGGTGGAGATGGAAGTTGACCCACCATGGAGCCAGCATGGAGGGCACCTGGGCAAATGCTGGGACAGCTTTCCTATTTCTACTGCAGTACTATGATTGACTTTCAGATTACAGTGGTATATAATACTTAATGGTCAGTTTGATGTCCCTCTAAATTGAATTCTACTCTCAACTTGTCAGCCAGAGCAGGTAAGACTCACTATCCCCTAGGCATGCAGTTGGCTGTTGGGTGGCTTTGCCTTCCCTGACATCACAGAGATGGACTGTAGAATATCCAGATCCTTGGAGATGGGCGTTAGCTCAGTCAGTAACATATGTGACTGCCGTGCAAGTGTGAGGGCCTGAGTTCAGTCTGCTGTACTATATAAAAAGCTGGGCAAGTGCTCTGTGCTTGTAACCCCAGTGCTGAAGGGGCACAGACTCTGGCCTCATTCGTGTGCCCCTCACCTATGTACCCATCTCCTTCATACACATAAAGAGAGAACCCAGGTCCTTTCTCTGTGTGTGTCTTTTATCATTGTAGGGTTTTTTTTTTTTTTTTTTTTTTTTGGCCACTGGTTAAATCATGAAAAAATCATCATTTTTTTTAATAATGTTTCTCACATGAAGGACTGTGAACTATGGTTTTTAGTTAGCAATTACAAAACAATCCCCTTTTATTGTAGAATATTAATCCCCATTTCTACAAAACTACTCCTTTGTCATTCTCTCTTAACATTAGGTTAGTTTGACTGCTTGCTCCAATCACTAAATGTGTTACCATAGTACAGAACTTACCTTATTTCCTTTTGTCTTTGTTCAGTTCCAGTGAAGCTAGTACTACCTGTAGCTAACTGTAGCTTTATAATGGGCCTCAAGGAAGAAAGGTTATCCTCATTTATAGGGGCTATTTTAGCTACTTTCTTCATTGTTTTCTCATTGCTGGACAGACTATCCAGCAAAAGCCACTTAAAGAAGGTAGAGTTTATTTTGGTTCATAGTTAGAGAGCAATACAGTTTATCCTGGTAGAAGATGTAGTGGTATTTGCTCCGCCCATGGCTTGGGCTATAGGGCCTGAAGGAGGCAGAAAATGTAGAGGTATTTGCTCCACCCATGGCTTGGGCTATAGGGCCTGAAGGAGACGGGGCTTCCTGCCATTGTTCGTGACCTCTTATAAGGGAGGGGAGAAGGGTCATTCTCCCTGCTCCTCCCTGTGAGGTGGGTTTGCTTCTGGTCAGATCAGAGGACGACTTCAGCTGTCTACTCCGTTCTGTATTCGTGAGTATTCCTCTTAATGAATTCTGCTACCCATTTAATAGACTCACGTGGATTGATCTTAATAGGATGATGTGGCAATGGTAATGTGAGGTGGCTGATCGCATTGCAAAGAGATGAATGTTCAGCTTTTTTCTGCTTTTTATTTGGTCTGGGCCCTCAGCATATGGGATATTGCCACCCATGTTGAGGTCTTCTCTCTTCAGCTAAACCTCCCTGGAAACATCTACTTCAAATATCCCCTGAGGTTCGTGTCCCAGGTGCTTCTAAATCCTGTCAGGGTGACCCTCAGAACTATCACACTTGCTATCTAACATGCTACTGGCTGCAGTCTGGGTCTCTGTTATCCTTGTTTTTGTTTGTTACTTATTCCTGTTTCTTTTTCTTTCTTCCTTTTAATGACAAAGAATTATTGCTGAAGTTGGGACACTGTGTGTTTTCCAGGTCTATCATTTTATTGTGTTACAAAAGTCTGAAGACACGGGTGTCATGTACAAACAGTTCATTCTGATGCCTTTGGGCTGTTTGTGAATTATTGGCTAAGTTTTTTTTTCCAATTACTTTTCAAACATAGTTCATGAATTTGAAATATTAAGAAATTTCATTTTCAGATGTTCTTACTGTTTGTATCTCCTTGCTAATTTGGAAAAGAGTAATATTGCAAATATAGAAAAGCATAGAAAACTATATAACAAAACAATGTCCCATAGTTTAGCTACACATTTTCATTCTCTTTTTTTTGTTGACAGATGTGATTCTGTTTAGTATTTTACTCTTAGAAACAGCAGGGCAAAGAGCGAGGCACCCAGGTCTCTTTGGTTAACACCATGAGAGTGTCTAAATCTCCTGTTCTTAGTAGGTTGGTGGAAACACAAATGTGTATCTTCAGTATTATTAGATAATGACCAATTTTCCCCACCATTATGCTAATTTATAACTCCACCAACAGTTTATAAGAGATCATTGCTTCAGATTCTGGTTGCTCTTGGCACTGTTGAAGTTTATTGTTGAAATTTATTTCTGACTTGATGAGCATGACATGGCATCATGGCATGGTATTAATTTATATTTTGTAGATTACTGGTTGGGATGAATCTTCTCACTTGCTTAACACATCTGTTTGTATTTCTTTCTCTTCATATTCTTGGCATATCTTTACACTGATTTTTTTTTCTGATTTTTCTGAGTGTTTGTTCAATTCTGGTACCACTCCTTGGTGCTTATATTTGCCATATCTCATTTGGAACATGCCGTTTAAAAAAAATTTGACCATAATTAAAAAATTCAGTCATCAATATAAGTTTCCTTTTTCTTTTTCTTTTTTTAAATTCAGTTGGGTCTTATTCTGTTGCCCGGGCTGGTCTCAAACCTTTAAGCTTCCGTAATCCTTTTCAACCTAATGAGTAGTTGGCACTACTAGTGTATCCCTAAACCCAGTATATTCTTTATATTTTTGCTTGTTTTTGAAAAAGAGTCTTAATATTTAGAGACTAGAAGTTAGACAGACAGAGAGGTAGAGGTGCCATGGCTAGGCAGTAAAGGTGGCGAATTTCCAAGATGGTCAGCTTCTTCCTCAACCTCCTGACTTGTGACATAAGGCCTTGTAGACTTTTGTCTCCCATCAGCAGAGTCCTTCAATGTTCAGCATTCACTGTCCCAGTGTTTTTTTCAAATATATTTTAGGCTCAGTTTTTCAAATTCTACAGGATCTCTGTTGAGATTTTGTTTGGAATTATATGGACTTTATGTATAAAGGTGAGCAAAATGATAATCTTTATAGACTAACTCCTGCTCAAGGATTCCATGTTTTTCTTCCTTTATTTTGGACAGCTTCTCAAACTGCAGATTATGTTCTACAGTTACCTCCCCTCCCCCAACCAGGCCAGTGTTACCCAGCTTTAAAAATACCATCTCTAGGGGCTGGAGAGATGGCTCACTGGTTAAAAATGCCTGCTGCTCTTCCAGAGGGCCCAAGTTCAATTCAGAGAGCCCCTGTAGGGTGGCTCAGAACTGCAAGAACTCCAACTCTAGAGGATCTGATGCCCTTTCTGGCCTCTGGGCATTTGCACACATATAGCATATACTTGCTCTCATACACATGCATTTTAAAACATCTTTAAAAATACTGTTTCTTGATAGAGAAATGGCTCAGCCATTAAAGGCTAGGCTGACAACCAAAAAAGGCAATTTCTTTATATTTTACAGTTTTTACTATTATTATAAATAGAAGCTTTAAAAGTCCTCCCCTCCCTCCCTTCGTCCCTCTGTCCCTCCATCCCTCTGTCCCTCCGTCCCTCTGTCCCTCCCTCCCACCCTCCCTCCCTCCCTCCCTCCCTTTCTTCCTTCCTTCCTTCCTATCTACAGAATTTCACTAATTTAATCCTGGCTGACTTGTGACTCACTCTGTATACCAGGCTGCCCTTGAATTCATAGAGAACTGCCTGCTTTTGTCTCTTGAATGCTGGGATCTAAGATGTGCACCACTATACCTGGCTACAAAACTCCATTTTTAATTGTTACTGATAAATAAGAATACTACAGATTTAATATGTTGCTCCATTTTTTCAACATTGGAAATCTGCTAAACTTTCTTATAAATTGTCTACAGATTTTCTTAGAGTTTTCCAACCTCTCCCCCATAATAATATTGTACACAAAGTAGTAAATACTTGTGCTTGCTCCTTTCCTATTCTTAAACCGTTGTTTTACTGGGCTGGTCAAGCTGTCAGTACAAAGGCAAGCAGAACCAATGATAAATGCATTCTTGTTTCTTGCCTAACTTTGAAGGCAATGCTTCTGACTCTCTATTAAGAAATCTAAGATGGACTCTTAGCTTTGAGTACATATCCTTTCAGGTTAATGATGTCTTCTTTATAGCATTATGCTCCTAGTTTAAAACAAGTTATGGATAGGATAAATATTAGCAAGTGTGTTTTTTTTAACTCTTACTCTTCATTTTTACATTATTTTTATAAATAATAGATAGTTATTTTACAGACACTGCTTGGTTCAGCTTGACAATATTTTGTTTGGGTTTTTATGTCCATGATGATGAGAGTAAACTATAATTCTCCCTTGATTTTGAATCAAGGTTATTTCTTGATGTGAAATGAGTTGGGTACCTGTGCCCCTTCCCCAGATTACTAAAACAATTAGTGTAAGTGTCAGTGGATCTGTTCTCTCTTGGACTTATCTCTTTGTAAAGATATTTGAGTCTAGGGTTATATTTTACATGGTTGAACATAATCTATTAATAACTACTATTATGCATCCAAATGTCCTTTAAATTCCTCTGTGCTATAGAGAATCATGTGCATATATGTGGACATGACATTATTCAAATCTCTATATGACACAACTTTTATTTATTATTATATTTATTATTTATAATTAAACTAAAGATTATACATATTGCTTATGAGAGGGATTTAGCCCAGGGGATTAGTTTAAATTCTGAACCCTTTAACATTTGGAACTTCTTAGACCAAGTATGTAAGGGTGAGTACAAGTGGGGTACTCGTTCAGTGCCAGTTTACCTGTTCTTTTAAACATGTAGAGCTTGTCAAAGTTATATGAGCTGACTAATCCTATTAGGCACAAGTGAGTTGGGGTCTAGAAGAAAGATCATATACACAAAATCTCAAGGTGAGTGTGTAGGAAATTTGAGATTTATACTGTCCTGAAGGAAAGCTGGGTTCCTTCTACATCTTTACTGGGAAATGAATGCTGATTCCAAACCTGTTTTGAAAAATAAGCAATTATAGCCTTTTATTGCTATTACTTTTTGATATTGAGGCATGTGATATAGGACTGTCAGAGAATTGACCAGGTAAATATAAATACTGCAGTGGCTCTTATGTACTGTTATATAGCTTGTATACCGCACACCACTAGGAGGCACCATCCACATGGGTTACAAAGTGATGATGCCTCTTTGGATTTTTACCACATGATGGCATGTGATACTGCAGATAGGAATGTCTAGGTTCTGAAGAAACAAAGAAGCCATTCTAATGGGGCTACACTCACTTTACAGTTAGCTAATGATGATGATGATGATGATGATGATGATGATAAATTGTAATGTTGGTCTGAGTTTTAGGATTCCTACTAGCAATACAGAGTGTGAGGCATGTTTAGGGTACATCCTGTAACATTCATGGTTTTTATTTGTTATCCCCATTTTGTTTTATTATGTAAAAGTGAGAAATGTATTTCAGACTAGGAAAACCTCTTAGCCTCCAAATTTTAATTGGGCATTGGCTGTAGTATTAAAGAAACTGTTTGAAAAGGAAACACAAGATTTGACGATTACCTTATAGAAGAATTCTTGCAAGGGAACAGAAGAAGGGAGAAAATGTTCTCTCAAAGTACTGCAGACTTTTTTCTTGTTTAATTATTATTTTTCCTTAGCTTAATGCAATTTGGAGTTCTAGTAATTAAAGGTAAATGGTACATACGGTGAATATGATTATCTGTTTACTTGTGATGTTAGCTTTGGGAATTGTGAGCATACTAATAAGATGGAATTTCATTAACAAACACTTTATAGACACTAAGAGTAACAGAAGTGTTTTTCCCATTGTTTATTTCTGGCCAGTATCATGTCTATTTTATTTTATGTTCTGAATGCAAAACTGCAGTATTTTGTATTTCCCTGACCCATTTATTCTTCTGTGCTTGTTTCTATGTTTTTATTTTCTTTTTTCCCCAAGACAGGGTTTCTCTACGTAGCATTGGAGCCTGTCCTGGATCTCACTCTGTAGCCCAGACTGGCCTCAAACTCACAGAGATCCTCCTGCCTCTGCCTCCTGAGTGCTGGGATTAAAGGCATGTGCCAACACCACCTGGCTGTTTCTATGTTTTTCAACTGCAGTTTTCTTTCCCCAGGAGAATTTTTTTTTCTTCGAATCCCTTTCTTCCCAGCAGTATCCATTCTCCCTGCTGGCGGTCAGTTCCTTTTCTATCAAAGTCATTTCAGTCATTGTTCTTTATGGCTCTGAAAGGAATAAATAAGAGCTAGTCTTGAATTATTATTTCTCTTTGAAGCAAGGAGAATGCAGAATATATTAAAATTCACTTTAATTTAATAAACTTCCTCCAAATACATTCAGTTTTTCTATTGCCATTAAAATTTTTATTTACACTGTCAGTTTTACTTTATAATAGATTACGAAAACTTTGAACATTTTACATGATATGCACACATGCCACTTTTCTTTTTTGGACTCACTTTTATATAAATAATGTCTGTAACTGTGGCAAAATTTCTGATATTTCAAAACAAAAGTGTTACTGAAATATTTATATTCAGTGAAGAAAAGCTAAAAAAAGTCAATATTTTCTCCTTGGAGTTAAAAAACTATTGCATAGATTCCCAGGGAATTCTTGGAGTTTCCCTTAAACACCACACTCCTATGCATCTGTGCATAGGTTCCTCAATTTATGTCTTGAAGGTTAAATTGCTGGACCACTGACACATTTCCCCAGAATAACCATAAATGGTGGAGAGTTGTTATGTCTCTTTACAGACTCTGGCATTCTCATGTTGGTATGTATCATCATGCCTAATTTCTATGACCAGGTTGCTTAAATGAGTTGGGCATCCTGTGATAGTTAACGGGGTGAGATGAGTGGATCTGTTGTAGGAAGTGACCTTGAACTTAAATGTGAAGGGGAGTGTGAAGGAAGGGTGTCACAGTGAAGTTGGAATGTGAAGTTAGAATGTGAAGGGGGTAGTCACAGTGAAGTTAGTTGGCCACAGCAAATGTATGTAAATTTAGCAGACTTTAGTTGCTAATCAGTCCAGAGCACAAAACACGCCTTTGCTCTGGAGGAGCAGAACCAAATCAAACCACACCAGAGCCATACATGAACCTCTGTTTGCAGCAGAAATTAGAAGAAAGACTAATGTAATTTGGCCCTGGATTTTTAGGCACACTAGAAGCAGGCATGGGAGTGCAGTCACAATTTAACAGACATGCAGAAGAGTTCTCCGATCAACACACCACCATTTTCAACACTGACACTAATGCCCTTAATTTCTTCTCCTAGTCAAATTATAATATGGAACTAAAGGATACAGAGATTTATTGTCTCATAAAGAAATCCAAGAAGGTAGGAAGTGCAGATACATCATGTCTTCTTCATTCTTCGGCCTACCTGTTTTCCAAATCTGACCCCATGCTCCCTACCCTGGTCTTATTTACCTCATGGTACTCTAGAATTTGGGTCAAGGACATCCTTTCCCTAGTCCTCTTTCTTTCTCTATTACACATTTCTGCTGTATTGATTATCTTTTCTACCCACATCTGCAACTGCATTGGAGCTCTCCATTTCTATTTTGTGTAGTTAAATTGGGTGGTGGTGAACACAACACATTTATGAATCAAAGTGTATTTTGTTTCCCTCTGGGTCTGAGGCAAATAATACTTAAAGCTTTTTAAGTTGTTATAACAGCAGTACTCAGGATTCCTGTGTTTGTGAAACTAGCTTTGGTCTGCTGGCATTCAGTCTTGACTCCTAACCTAAATTCTGTAGCTCTGATTTTTAAGTTTGCTCTTCACCTGAAAGTTGAATTCCAGAGTCCCTTCATTCTGTTTAAAATGAAATCTCAAAAACCAATAATTAAAAGAAACTGTTATTTCTGGTTTAATCCTTTATGAAAGGATCAATAGTATATTATTGGTGAGTTATTCATGTCTTGTTCAAAATGTTAAAATGCTGGGAAAGTGGCAGCTAGATCAATATCTTTATTTTTACTTGACGGACTTGGTTGGAGATTTCAAGCTCAGTCAGTTTATCTCAAGTGTGGTAAGGGGAGGACTCATGCCATGAGAGCTAGATGGCAGCTTAGGATCCAAGGCAGATCTAGACATTTGGGCAATAGGTGTTTGTTGATTTTGGGTTACGTTACTTCACCAGTGCCTACGCCCATGTCTCCACTGTCCAACGGTGTTCCTTATGCTCTGTTCCTCTCTGCTCTGATGCCTTCTGCTTACTCAAATTCAGCTTTCACATATTCCTCTATCCTGTACTCTTCTATAAACCTTTCTTGGCCTTTTCTGATATTTATCTGTATATCTCTATCTATGTATGAGTTTATAGATACATATAATATATAACAAGTTTTAAATTCCAAAGTAGCAGTTGATTTTTTTTGATATCAAAAAATATATTGTAGACTACTGATTAGACTGTGGATTGGCTTCTGTGAGCCAAGCGTCACCTTGGTCCAATCATCAAAGGCTACCCTAACTTTGCAATGGGCTACCTTAGACTTGTCACTATACATAAGCTGTAAGCTTGGAGCAGTTTCTGTTTGAAGAGGTTGCTGGCAATGTGGGCACAATGAGTCACAGCCTCTGTTTTGTAGAATCTCTAATTTCTTATTTATATATACATATTTAAACGTCTAACCTAAAGACCCCTGCTGTTTACAACAATGACTTACAAGTACATGATTCTGATGTACTTCAACATCCATGAAACAAATTATGTTCAGTAGAGTTTTGGTGTTAAGTGAATTTTACTGTATTCCATTTGCTTGAAAATTGATAATTTCTTTATGCAGTTTGTCTTAATTAGGACCAACAATTTGTGTCTGTCAGGACACACTGATCCCCAACAGCAATCGTCATTTCTATGGTAAGAGATCTTGGAGTTTTAGGCTATGTCCACCCAAACCCATTTTCTTGGGATGTGAAAGAACAGATGGTGAAGGACTTCTGCACGTTACCATCCAGGATCTTGTACTGTGTTTTAAGTTAATAGTTGGAGTCAGTCACATTTCCATTGATGAACAATTAACTGTCAAAATGTATACTCATGTTAGGAAGAAAAGGTGTGATCAGCTCAGTATGATGAACTTTTCCTTAGAAGCAGTCATAAAAGTAGAGGTAATCACAAAGGAAGAATCTGTGGAGATTTTCACACATCAATTTAGTTATGACTCTTTAGGATGCAAGTTGTTTAATTATAATACAATTAAATTTCTAGAAGTAAATACTTCATAGTTCTTACTATCATACTTTCTCTGTCCAACCTTAATAAACTTGCTGGCTACTGCCAGCTGTGATAACATGGTGAATGTGGGTTGTTCAGTAAGTAATTAAAAGACTTATATTATGCAGAATTTATTCTATGATCACAACTTAATTAAGTGATCCATAAACAAAGAAACACTTCAGAATTCAGGAAAAAAAACAACTCACTGTCTAGGAATAATTTGTAGAGAGCCATGCACGGCGCGTCTCAAAGATGGCGCCGGCATCTGGCTTCCGCCTTCCCGATGGCGGGTGTTCTCTGGGATAAACAACTCCTTATTTGGCTTGGGTGTGGAATCTGGCTTGCTTGCGTATGTCTGACCCTATCGGCATTGTCCATGTGGCACTACGGGCTTGGTTGCCCAGTGGCTATAAAGGGCGTGGGCTGGCTTTCCCCGGAGAGAGAAGATGGCTTTCCCCGGGGTCAGAAGATTGTCTCAAGGTTCCTGAATAAACTGCTTGGAGAAGAGCCTGGTGTTGTGTCTTCCTTGCTGGTCGAGGCGGACGCGACAATAATTCATAAGAGCAATGAGCAAATAAAACTGAGCGTTAAGGAAAATACAATATCATAATTTGCAGAATGTAGCTGAAACGGGGCTCAGAGATCCATTTCCCTTTTTTGGTTTTAAAATTTATTTCTAGTTTTCAAGAGAGGGTTTCTCTGTGTAGCCTGGCTGTCCTGAAACTCGCTCTGCACACCAGGCTGGGCTCATCTTAGAGATCGACCTGTCTCTACCTCCCGTGGGCCACCATGGCTAGAGCCCATTTACATTTTAAATGTTTATAATAGAAGAGTTCTTTCAATTCAGTGATCTGTGCTTCTACCATTAGAAGTCAGAGAAAGAAGAACCCAATATAAATGTAAAGAAATAATAAAGGCCAAAAATAAATGAAATTACAATCAGACAAACATATAAAGTCAATAAAAACCCCAAAGCTGGTTCTTTGAAAATACAAATAATGGTTATAAATATCTGACTAGATTCACCAAGACAAAGATAAGAGTCAACCAGTGTCCAGACTGAGGGGGAATCAGTGCAGACGCTGCTGAGTGAGAGCAGTGCGTATTTACCGCTTTATGTCACCATACACAGAGGTGTTCTCAACCTTCCTGAGACTGACCCTTTAATACAGTTCCTCATGGTCTGGTGACCTCCAACTATAAAATTATTTCATTACTACATCACAACTGTAATTTAGCTAATTGTGAATCATAATGTAAACATCTGATATGCAATCTATCTGATATATGACCCCCAGAGGGGTCATGATCCACAGGTTGAAAACTGCTGGTTTAGATGAAGCAGACAAATCCCTGAAAGATTACCAAATTACCAAATGAGCCAAAAGATAATTAAAATGATTAGTATCTATTAAAGCACTAGAATTCATAAATTGAAATTTCATTAAAAAACTCTATAAAACATAAAAAAGAAACACACTCAACTTTACAAAAACTACTTCTAGAAAACAAAAGGCCAAACCCACAACACAGAGCTTATTTTATTAACCAAGTTTCAAAACCAGATATTACAGAAAAGGAAAGTAAAGATCAATATGACTTATGAGGTAGACATGCAAATCCTTAACAAAATATAAAAAAAACCACGAGGTTAGGCATGTAATGCATCAAATGATGTGAGTTTATACTGGAAATGTTAATCCTTTTTACACCCAATTGAAACAAATAAGGCATTATAAAACCTGCTGGAGGCAAGTTTATTAGCTTTAAATTGTCTATTTTTAAATATATATGTGTCTTTGTTAAACATTAGTTTTCATAACAATTCTTGTAGTTTACTTCTACAAGAAGTTTGATATATATCAGGATGAATTTTCTCTCATTTATTTTTTTTAAACCTTCCCATTAGCATTGATATTAAACTTAATTGAAAAGCAGTTTCATAACATAAGAAAACAGAATAATGGAAAAGAAGTTACTATCTGCTTTTCTGTTCTGGAATAAATTTTTGGCTAAAAGTCACACTCAGCACCAGTACACATCTTTTGAAAATTCAAAGTATAATTGCTTGTTCATAGTATAAAGTGTAAATAATGCAAACAAGCAAAAATATAGAATAATGTAATCCAAATCTCATGTGTGGAGAAAATGGTAATTAAGCTCTTGATGCATGTTCTGTGTGCTGTGATTTAATAGGAGCTATGCCAGGGCGAGTGTTCCAGGACAAATCAATTGCTTGTGAGTTGTGACTCTGAGCAACATGGTCTCAGAATGTTGACCAGGAGAGTAAGACTCTCGAAATCGCACTTTCTTTCTGTAGAGAATGTGGAAACCAAGTTAGACTTCCGCATGGTTCCTTCCAGCTCTGTCTATGAATGAATCCATGCCTGATGGTGTGGAGATAAAGGTAAGTAGTCCACACTGAGCAGAAGGTGGCAGTGTTGCTGAAGAAAACGCCTGGGTTTTAATCCTATTAAAGGCAGGTGGATTGTTATACATGGTGTTTCTACCTTGATATAATTAGTACTGTGGCAAATTAGTGACAAGCCACTAATTTAGCAGGATTATGATATCTGGATACAACAGGTACATGTTTTCTTGAGACTGATAACATCATTATCTATGACACTGCTTTACTGTGAAGTGAGACTGAATCAAATGTGAGCACAGAAGGCACACACAAATGCAGTGGTCCTGTTAAGTCCCACACTTCCAGACAAGTCATAATTAGTATTATGTATTAGTTCAGGTGGTTTTGAAACAGTTTCCCTGTCTATTAGTAAGTGACAACTTCCTTATATTATGTACTTGCAGCAATTCGTCATGGATATTTTTAGCGAGTCAAAGTTTTTCATTTGTGTTTTCCAACTTCTTGAGGTGAAGGAGCATTTTAGCATATATATTTTAATGGACTCTAGACAGCTTATCTTTAATACACTGTAATAAAATTTAACAATTTGGTCTTTTTTCCTGTATCTTAAAAATATCTAAGTCCAGGTGTGGTAGCTAACACCTTTATTCTCAGCACATGGAAGGCAGAGGTGGACTGATTTCTGTGATTGAAGGCCAGTCTGAGCTACACAGAGTTTGAGGGCATGCAGGACTACATAGTAAAATCCTGTCTACAAACAAACAAACAAACAAACAAACAGACAGACAGACAATCTTAGCAGGATTAAGTACTTAAAGTGGGGTTAAAATCTTACATTTAAATGCATATTGTATGTAGCAGAACATACTAGAAGATGATAATTTGATAGCTGATTGTAAGGGCAATTTTTCTTAAGGGCAAGATTTTCCTAAAGCTGCAAAAAAAGTAATGTCTTGTTGGAGACCGACTCCGGACAGCTGTGTCTTGAATTTTGTGTGACCTTCCTTACTTTATCAAACCTTGCAAGAAACAGGTTCCTGGCCTAACCTCGGGCTGTACAACTTCCTGGAGTACGTGCTAATCAGCCAGCTGCAGGGGCCTGGGACCAAAGCGACCTCACCCTTCCCTGGAATTTTCCATTCTTCTCTCCTTTTGCTTCCCCTGCTCCCCCTCCCTGCCTGAAGCCCTGCTTATAAGCCTCAATATCCAGTCAATAAACGAGACCTTGATGCGACTCAGACTGACTCTGTCTTCCTTTATGGCGCCTGGTCTCCTTTCTCTCTCGCCCCCATTGATCTTTCAGGAGGTGCCTCCTCGGGTCTCCCCAATAACCTGGCCCGCGGGACGGGTCAATGTCTTACTTGTATCAAACCTCAGGGTCCTTCAGGTTCTTAGGTTAGGTATATCCTGGTCCTAATCTCTTTGGGCTTCTGTGATGGAAATCTGGATATTAGGATGTTTATAAACCCCAAATTTATTTCTCATATTCTGGAGGCTGGGAAGGCCAAACTCAAGGTGCCCACAGGTGTGGTGTCTGTTGAGGCCTTACTTTCCTCGTTTGTGGTCTGCATCTTCTGTGCCCTTCTGCAAAGGGTAAGGGAGTGCCCTCGAGTCCTTTTTATGGTGACTCTATTCCTGTGCTCCAATCTACTCCTAAAAGCCTCAGCTTCTCATCCCATCACCTTAAGGTTTCACTTCACGAATTTACAGGAGGCACAAACATTTAGATCAGCACAGTTAGTTTTATGGGGATATACTTTTCTCTGAGCAGTTCTGGGAATATAAGATATAACATACACACACACAGACAGACAAATTCCAGATTAAGTTGTCTTTTTGGCTCTCTGGAAAACTTTTGGGAATGATCAAAGATAATGGCTATGCCAATCATAAAGCATGCACATTGTATATGAACGCCTATGCTCTTACAACCCTCTTGCATTGTTTGGAGTGGTGTCATCTCCATGAAGCTCATAGGAACTTGGCAGAATCCTGTACAGAGGCTGTGTGGGGGCCCCTCCAACTTGAAGGTCAAGCTTCCTTTCCTCCCACCACTTGGCTCTACTCTCTGCAGGGCTCCACGTACTTCTCAGTTGCCCTGGCTCTTCTAGAGGGAGCACTATTGGTCCATCTTAGATAACACCTTGTTTCCTCCTCCGTGAAGACGATTCTACATTTTGGTATTCATTTATAGAATCACTCTATATCTAAATTACATATTCCCCTATCTGTGTAACTTCCTATTTTGTTCTATTTGTTTCATTCAAACGAGCATCAATGATGAATGAAAATGGCCCTCATAGACAAATGTACTTTAATACTTGGTCCCCAGTTGGAGGAACTATTAAGGGTGTGGCCCTGTTGGAGGGCGTGTATCACTGGAGGTGGGCTTCGATGTTTTGAAAGCCCACACTATTTCCAGTCAGCTCTCTTGCTTGTGGATCAAATGTAAACCCTCAGCACCATGGCTGTTTGCTTGCTTCCATTTGCCCTACCGTGGTGGCCATGGACTCACTCTGAAACTGTAGGCCCCAGGTATTCTTTCTTCTCTACATTGCCTTGATCGTGATGTCCTCACAGCCATAAGACAGTAACTGAGATACCTTCCTTAAGGCTTCCCATTTTGACTGGTGAAACCTGACTGCTGAGTCCTTGCTGTTGTGTTATTTCTCACCTCAAGGTGGTTTTCTTTTGTTTTTGTTTTTGTTTTTTTGACAGTTAATGTCCATAATGATTTTCATGCTGATAAACACATTACCAACTTGCTTAGTGCCTCCAGCTCTCTTCTGTCATTCTGATTCTGTTTACCACTCCCCTGCCTCTTCCCTACATACTCCCTGCTTCTTATTTAAGTCCACAGCACTCACTGCCTTCTAACAACTACACATTGTTCTTTTTTTTTTGGTTTTTCAAGGCAGGGTCTCTCTGTGTAGCTTTGCTCCTTTCCTGGAACTCACTTGGTAGCCCAGGCTAGCCTCGAACTCACAGAGATCCGCCTGGCCCTGCCTCCTGAGTGCTGGGATTAAAGCCGTGCGCCACCACTGCCCGGCTTTTTTTTTTTAGAATTATTTATTTACTTATGTATGCCTGCACGCCAGAAGAGGGCAGCAGATCTCATTACAGATGGTTTTGAGCCACCATGTGGTTGCTGGGAATTGAACTTGGGACCTCTGGAAGATCAGTCAGTGCTCTTAACCTCTGAGCCATCTCTCCAGTCCTGTTTTTACAGATTTTGTTGTTGCTTGTCTTTCTCCATCAGGATACAGACCCCATGAGGGCAGGACACTGTCCTTTTTGTCCATGTCTCCATTTTCAGTGACTAAAAAGCACAGTTAGAGGGGAATTTATAGTGACTGCTGAATGAGGATGAGTGTGCATTTGCTCAAGGGTGTTTCCAAGTGGTCAGAAAAAATTCTTTTTTTTTAATGCAGTTTCTTCAAAATATCAGAAGAAATGCACATGCAGTAAAGACTATGACACATTTAAGGCATGATAGAAGCTTAAAAAATATTTCAGAAATATTCCTTGTATCACTAGTGCAACCAAGGCTGGGGATATAGTTCAGTTGCAGAGTGACTGTTTAGGATGTACAAGTCACTACATTACATCTCCAGTACTACAAAACAGAACAATACAACAAAGCAATAACCAAAAATCCTGCTGCATAGAACAATTAAAGAAAAATTAGAGAAAACTATGAGGCAGTTGAATTGAATTCATAGCCTGCTGTTACTTTTTTGACTTCTTAATTTTTGTTTTATTTTAATTATTTCAATTGTAACATTACTTATGGGTTAGTCCAAGACATGTATATAATTATGTGATGATAAAATTAGGGTTTTTATCATTTCCTTAAACTTTTGTTTTAATTTTCAGCCAACATGTAGTAATCATACATATTTATAAAGTATACTACAGTATATTAATTCAAATACATAAACAGGCATACTTGTATGGTACAGTGTAACATTAATACAAGTACAGAACATTTACCGATTAAATCACAGCAATTAATATATACAGTTTCTTATCATTACTTCAGATTTGTACCATTGTAGCTCTTTCTTTCAATTATTCTTTTTTAACTTTCTTTTTATTATTCTTTGTGTCTTTCACATCCCATTCATTTTCCCATTCCTTCATATTTGACCTCTGCCTTTGCAACCTTCCTCCCAAAATAAAATAAAATAAATTATTTTTTAAAAAAGAACAAAACAAACAAAAAGGAAAAAAATCAGTTTTATCATGGAAGCTGTAGTGTGACACAGTGAGTCACACAGTTTACCCTTTTATCCATATATTTTTACTTGCAAGTGTTCATTGCAAAGAGTCATTGGTCTGGTTTGAGGCCTTTGGCTTCTGCTACACTATGCTGGGCTCTTACTGGAACTCCTCCTGGTTATCCTGTTGTTGCCCTGTGTCATGGAGATCCTGCAACTTTGGGTCTTGCAGGACCGGTCCCTTTTTGTGTTCCAACAGAAAACAGATGGATGGATATTGGGGTGGACCAACTCATAACCCTGATTCTGGGCCTGAATAGTTGCAAGGTTAGTTAGCCTGCCAGCTTTCCTTTGTCCTCATCACTGGGGTGAACTCTGCATTGCCTTGGCTAGTTCATTCCTTGCAGGAATGAGCAAGGGGCGGGGGCCAGTTCTCCTGCTTTCACATCCCCAGGGTCAGTTCTCCCACACCTACACCTTCAGGGCCAGCTCTACAGTATTGCCCAGGAATGATGTAGGGGCCACTCTCCTAAGTGCTGCAGCTTATGAGGGGCAGGGCCAGCTCTCCTGCTCTTATGATCTCAGGGCCAGCTCTCCCACCTGCTTCAGGCGTTGATGGGTATGGGAGGGGGCTGTAGGGGAGGGTATCTCTCCCCTGTCCATGCTGCCACATGACCTATGAGTAATGGGGACAGCTCTCCCATGCCCACAATTTCAGGGCTGGCTCACCCACACCTTAACCAAAAGGGTTGGCTCTATTGTGCTGCACAAATGAGTGCAGGGCCTGCTCTTCTGAGTGTTGCAGCTGATATGGGTGGGGCGGGGCAGCTCTCTCGCTCTTATGACCTCAGGGCTAGCTCTCCTACCTGTCTCAGGCATTGATGGTGGGGGCATCTCTCCCCCACCTATGCTGCCATATGGCAGATGAGGGGTGGGGCCAAGTCTCCTACACTCTCATTCCTGGGGTTGGGTCACCTGTGCCCTGTCAACAGGCTTAGCTTTGCTGTGCTGCCGAATGAGGGCCTGCTTTCTCAAGTGCTGCAGCTGGTAAAGGGGTCAGCTCCCTCACCAGCTGGAAGCAGTAGGGGCAAGGGGGAGGCTGTAAGGTTAATGGTGGATGGTTTTCACACATATGTTAAGGCTTTGATAGCTTTGAGTCTTCTAGATGATGACTTTATTATTCTCTACTCATGTTTCCTCTACTGGGCTGCACTGATTCTCCGCCAGTCAGACAACGCATTGGGTAGCATTGTTAGGAGGAGCTAGTCACCACATTCCCTTTCTTTTCTTCCCCTCAACCTTGAAAAGTGCAAGACATGGGACATATTTCACAGCTTGCCAGCCTATCTGTAAACTCCTGGCTCACTCATGCTCTTGCTGGATCTAAATTACATACTTAAGAGCTATTAAGTTAAAATTCTATACTTAAAGAATAATTATTTTGAAGTTATTTTACTATAAGTTGAAAGGCAAGGAGGAGTTTCTCAACAGCATGAGCTCGAAACAAACTGGAAAACATTCTTTTCCCTAGAAATACCATTTATAAATTAGACTGATTCCAAGATTCTCCCTTCTTTGACCAAACTCTTTACAGTCTGGTCTTTAAGCTTTCCTCATTTCTGAAATGTAACTCAAAGTTGCTCTGCTTTGTCCCTGAAAATAAAGCAACATCTAGTTTCTTTCCATTGTCAAAGCACTTTGATAAAACTCATGTTTGAATGTCTTGCATTTCCAGGAGTTCAGAAGCCAGCAGAAGAGTGAGATATTGTAGTCATAGGTTTTCCTGTGTCCCACCCAGTCCTGCGCCACTCAGACCCAAGTAAATACACAGAGGCTTATATCAATTATGAATTGCATGGCCATGGTCTGTGGCTCAATCTTCTTGCTAGCTAGCTCTTATAACTAAACTCAGCCCATTTCTATTAACCTATATGTCACCACATGTTCTGTGGCTTTACCTGTGTGCCATTACATGCTGCTCCCTTGATGGCAAGATGGCATCTCCTCTGCCTCTGCCTTTCTTCTTCCTGTCTATCTGCTTATATTTCCTGCCTGCCTATAAGCTGCCTTGCCATAGGCCAGTACAGTTTTATTTATCAACCAATCAGAGCAACACATATTCACAGCATATAGAAAGATATCCCACAGCACTTCCCCTTTTCTGTCTAATAAAAAAGGAAGGTTTAACTTTAACATAGTAAAATTACATATAACAAAACAGTTATCAAACAAGAATTACAGTTACAATATCTAGTCTACTTGGCAAATTTAAAGAAAATACTGTATCTATCCTATATTTGTTAGTTTAAAGTTTCATATCTAATTAATCTTTTATTATAACCAAGGAAAATTATAACTATCTAGTCTTTAACTACATCAAAGACCTCAGAAGGATATAATATTACCTAAGTAGACAGGAAATGCATTGTAATCAACTTCCAAAGTTCTGGAAATGACAGAGACAGCTGCCTGCCTGGACAGTCACCCAAAGTTCCTCTGCAACGTTGGGGCATCCATTTTCAGCCTATAGGCCTAGAGTCTCTCAATCGCTTCTCCCTCTGTCCTGTAGAATATCTGTCAGTCTCCTCTGTGAAGCAGGAACCTGGAGGACCATCTCATCTTTCAAAGTTCAGTGGTCACCTTCCTATGGGTTCTGCATGTCCAGTTTATATAATATCCTGTCAGGCAGTCCAGGCAAGAGCAGTTTCTTGCCCAAATGGCTATTTTTGCCAAGGAGAAGATAAACTCCATATGGAGTGTCTTTGATTTAATAACATAGATTTTTTTCTTTTTCTTTTTCTTTTTTTTATGACTATGAGACACATCTGCTCTTGGCAGCACCAATCTATTTCAAAGAAGATATGGGCATTGAAGAACCTCCACATGGAGTTTACTTTCATTGTGGTAAAAGTTAGCCACTGGGTAAGAAAGTGCCCAAACGTTGACTGCTAACAGTATGCTGTCTAAAATGGACAATTAGGACCCACAAAAAAAAAAGAAAAAAAAAAGAAGATATAGATAAGAGGTAGATTATTGAATCTACTATGAAAAAAAGATATAGAAATGATAAAATAAAGGGTAGATTATTGAATCTACTGTGAAAAGAAAAAAGAGAGGATATAGATATGATATAGATAAAAAGGTAGATTATTGAATCTAGTTTTACAAAGCAATTACTAGTTTTAAGTATTTTACATTGGATTGGTTTTTGCATATGTATACAGATTATGTATATTGCTACAAATTTGAGATTGATTTATATAGATATGATAAGATAAAAAGATAGGTTATTGAATCTACTTTTAGAAAGCAACTACTAGTTTTAAATATTTTACATTGGATTAGATTTTTGTATATTGTATACAAATTATATATATTGATACAAATTTGAGATTGATTTTGTTAGAAAATACTGTACATATATTTCTAATCTTGTTCAAGATATTGTACCTATACAGTTCATTTAATAATGTAATACAATTTGCTAATCCTTGAAAATTATTATTACCAACTATAAGGATATAAAGAAATGAAAATTAGTAGTTAGTCATTATAATCGAACTTGTAGTCATATTAGGTATGTTTTCAAGGTCAAACAGAGATATATTTTAGATAAATAGGTCATCTTCAAACCCTTCAGAGATCTACAGAATATGGCATTTAAGGTGTTTTAATAACATAGATTTTTCTCTTTTTTTATGACTATGAGACTTGTCTGCTGTTGGCAGCACCAATCTACTTCAGAGAAGATGATAGGCATTGAAGAAATGCCATATGAAGTTTACTTCTATTGTGGCAAAAGTTAGCCAGTGGGCAAGAAAGTGCCCTTATATCAACACTGCTGACAGTATGCTGTCCAAAATGGACAAGCAGGACATAAAACAATGGACTGCCTATCCTTGCCAAGACAAAGTAGGAAGGCTCTTTAGAAAATCCTGCTTCACAAATGAGTTTGTCAGATATGCTAAGCCTATAGGCCAAAGATGATGCCCCAATGTTGCACAGAAACCTCAGGTGCCTGTCCAGGCAGCTGGCTGTTTCTGTCATTTCTCACATTTTTTGAAAGTCGCTTGTTTGCACTTCCTGTTTTTCTAGGTAATATTATTTCCCTCTTGGGTCTCTGAGGGAGTTGAAGATTAGATAGTTACAGTTTTCTTTGTTAAGAAATTTCAGAAAAGAAACTCACTAAGAGGTATAAAGTGTATAAGTTTGAAAGACATCAAAAGATAGTTTTCTGTTGGTAATATAAGTTAGAATAGAAAGTGAATTAGGTACATTTTGGACTCACCAAAATAGGATATATAATGGAATATTTTCACTGAATTTGTCAAATGCAAGTGGACTAGATATTGTTGATGCATTTATTGCTTGTATATATTGTATATAGTTACTGTACTTACTGTATATAGTTTTTCTTATATTAGTTATAATTTTTTTATTTTAGACAAAAAGGGGAAATGGAGTGAGGTATTGTGTGCCCCATTAGACTGTGTTCCCCAGTAAAAATTGCCTGGAGATCAGAGGAAAAGGCCAGCCACTATATAGAAGTCAAGCAATGGCAGCACACGCCTTTAATCCTATCATGTGGGAGGCAGGGATCTGTCTGGATCTCTGTGAGTTCAAGGCCACACTGGGGAACAGAGCCAAGGGTGGTGACACACACACCTTTAATCCCATCACTAACCATAGAAGTCTTGAGGTCTGTACAGACAGACAGGAAGTGACAGAGCTGGGCAGGAAAAGGAAGTGATGTAGCTGGGCTGAGAGAGCCAATAAGAGGACAGAACAGAAAGGCATGTAGGTGTGGATATACAGGAAGTAACTTGCTTTGGAGACTGAGGTGTCAGTGAGGTGAGGTTAGCTTGTGGCTTTTCCTATTCCTCTGACCTCTCTCAGGCTTTAACCCCAACTTCTGGCTCCAAGTTTTCTATTTAATAAGACCATTTAGAAATTCTTCTACAAGGAATGTTCACCAATAGCAGAGAATGTTGACTACTAAGGAAGGCTGAGATGGCTCATGGGCAGGGCTGAGCTAGAACTAGCAGAACTAGACAACTGGTCGATTGGGTGAAGAACAGTGGTGCTGTGTTCAGGTTAGTGGGAGGATAATTCTCATTAACCAAAGCTAGCATACTGTTTTTCTGGTGCACGATGGTTGCTTTTCATTGGAAGAGGAAGAAATGCTGAATTTGATGTACTTTTAGGTGTGCACCAGAGAGCACATTTCTAGTAGGCCATGAATATCTAGTAGGCCTTTTCAAGTTTATGAATGTTGTGACATAAGCCATGGAAGGTGAGGAATGATGTCTGAAGTCTTTTGTTCTTCACCTTTCATGTCTTCCAAGCTCTAGTAAAATGCTGAGCACATCATATGTGTTTGTGGTAATATTTTGTTTGTTCTCTAACAAATAAAGCTTTCCTGGAGAACAGAGAGCACAGCTAGCCTTAGTTAGCCATAGAAGCCAGGCAGTGGTGGCACACACCTTTAATCCCAGCACTTGGGATCTCATGCCTTTGATCCAAGTACTTGGGAGGCACATACCTTTTATCCCAGAAGCTGGGAGGTACAGATGGGGAGTGATATGGCTGGGCAGAGAGGAATATAAGGCAGTAGGAGACAGGATCCCCTTTCAGGTAAGGAGTTGGTGAGGTAAGAGGTGACTGTGGCTTGCTCTTTTGTCTCTCTGATCTTTCAGCATTTACTCTGATATCTGGCTCCGGGGTTTATTCTTAAAGAACAATTAGGATTCCCACTACAGGTGTTCCATAGATATGTATTAGCTGATAAATAAATTGATAAAAATATTTTATTATGGTAGCCAGGTTCTGAGTGAGAAAGTATGGTTTAATCCTAAAATTGCTGATTAAAAAACCTCCAAGTTGCAAGCATGAGGGATCTTATCAGATCCTTAGCACCCATTTAAAAAAAAAAAAGTAAGACACATTGCTGCATACTTGTAATCCCAGAGTTAGGAAAGCAGAAACAACAGGATTACTGGGTACTATTTGCCAGCCATCTAGCTAAATTGTATGAAAGCTATTTAAAAATATAATGTGGGGAATAATTGATGCAAACGCTTTGACCTCTACATACCTGCTTGCATTTATGTATGTGCATGCATGCGCATGAACACACACACACACACACACACACACACACACACACACACAGACACACACAGCATCTAAAATTTCCTTTCAGCTGGAAGAATGAAATTCCCTCTAGTTGAATCCTTTGGATTACTATGACAGATATGGCTATTAGCATGTAGATATTGACAGCTAGTAACATGTAATGGTGTCTAGGTGAGTGGGTGGAATACACTAAAGGATCAGACTATTATTAGTTAACATATTCTTTATTTAATTAGTTCCTTAGGAAAGAGCTACAGTTTAATATTACAGTATTCTCCAGAAGGATGTGCAATCCTTAAAAAATAAATAATAGAGAAAAAAAAGAAAGGGTAAATGAGTTTTGAAGGGAGAAAACAAGGAAAAGACTTGGAAAGCTGGGTCAGTGAATGCTCAGTACACTAGTGATTCTGGGCTGATGGGATGTGAAGCGGGGCTGGAGGGAAGGTAGGAAGAGCTGTGCTGGGCAGACAGAACCAAGATGCATTCACCACAGAGAATGAACAGGGTGATTTAGTTCACAGTGTCGTCTATCTTCAGTTAAGAACAGTTGAAAGTGCAGCATCATTTACAGTGGAAAGGCTATGAGGCTTGGAGTCAGGTGACCCAGCTGCCCCTCTTACTGCTACCGGAGACAGTCATGTGATCTCACAGCACCTCTGTGAGCCAAGCTGGCATGATGGAGAGATGGTGGAGATACAGAAAATCTTGATTAAATCTTGGTGCTTTTTTTTTTTTTTTTTAAAGAAAGCTGTGTAGCCTTAGAGAATTTACTTAAATTTATTGATCTTAGTTTCCAAACTGAAAATATCATTGTCTTGCACTTTCTAAAAGGATACATGTCATGACAGATTTAAAGCAGCCAGCGGATACCAAGATCTCACTTCATATCCATCCTCCCCTTGATATTCCACATTTGTGAACTGAGAGAGCTAGCCTAGGTGCATTGCACCTCCACCCTCTATGCTTCTTTTAAGAAATGATTCTATGAATCCTTGAAATCCTTCCTCCCACTTTCCTGCCAAAAAGTTTCCAGGAATCATAAATTAATGCAGCCAGGAAAATGAGTCAAATAAGTGATTTCCTTCTCTTCCCTCATTTAACACATGTGTGGTCCCTTTATCCTCCCCTTCCTTTCCCTGCACTTTAGATACTGCCAAATGAAAAAAAATCCAGACTATACTCAGGACCACTGAGGCATGGATGGGGCACATAGCAGTGGGATTTTGCAGTAGAGAGAATGAGGTTAACCTTGAACAAACATGGAAGTGGGTGTTTATAGCTGAGGAGCAGGAAGGGAGTCGGTGACTAGAAAGTCACTAGGAGGAAACACCAAGGCTTCAGCAGGGTTCTAACAGGATGCTTGCTGAAGATAGCTGGGGGTGGTAAGGCCAAAGTTGGGGGTGGGAGAGCTGGCAGAGGTGAGAAGCCAGTGTTTGCATTTCAAGGTTTCTTTTTAAGTCAAACTGCAGGGTATTTTTGTTCAAACTAGATTTTGTAAGATGGGCCTCAGAAAAGGTTCAGGAGCCTGACTGATGTTTGATCAAGCAAAGAATCTTTGTCAATATGCTCAAGGCAGATGGCAATTGTGCCTTTCACAATGGGCTAAATGTGAAAATAAGACTCCACCATAGATGTTAGCAAGAGAAAAAAGCAAACCACATTTCCTTTGGGGATGATGATTTAGAATTTATGTCCTGGGGTGTGTGTGGGAACTCTTGATATCTCTTGAGGAAGAAATGGTTCTTGTAGAAATCTACACAAATGCAGATGTCAGGGACCTGCTGAGTCCAGTCATGGGGGTACCTGCCAGGAAGAGGCACTCAGAGATTGCTTGGTACAGCGAAGCAGAAATTTTCCACAAAGTTCCTGAGGCCAGAACTGATCTTTTCAGGATGCTCTTCTCATTGCCCAATTTTGACTCTTGAATCCCAGCTATTGAGACAAAGAATGACCTGGGACTCACAGCTGCCTCTGATCTTAGGCTTATTGTGCCTAAACATCTGGGGCTTCCTTATCTTTAATTTTATGAGTTTGTCTGTATTCTGTCTTTGATGAGCTCTGCATCTGGGGCTTCTTATTATCTTTAGTTTTTCTTGCACATACTCTTTGGCTTCCCTCTTCTTACTTGAACAGAATTATGAGTGTACTAACATTCAACTTTGGTCCATCTTAGAGAATACTCTAATGGGAACACCCTCTATTGGTAGGAATGGTTCTTCCTTGCTCTTTGTTCTAAGGGTTGGCCTTTGGTAGCATTTGGGATCTCCCGTAAATCTCCAGGTTGCCGTAATGTGTTCTGGGTGATGTCCACTGGAGATGATAACAAGCTCAAAATACTGAGACAAAGTATGCCAGCCTTCTTTCTCTCCATATTAGTTTGCTGTTTTACTGAGACTTCCAGGTTCATACTAGAGAATCAAAAAGTGAACATAGTTTTCTACTACAATTTAATAATTCTCTGTTTCAGTCAATCAATTAGAAACTCATCTGAGAAGACTAACAAGTGAGATTTGATATATAATTGTATACTGAATGTAAGGAGAAACACAGACCACGCTCCAACATTTCTACAGTCTTGATTTTGGGATCAAAGTTTTAATTGATGAAGACAAAGTTTTTCTTTACAGAGGGCTCACCTGTGTAAAGTAGTCAAAAGCCAACTCTTAAAGAAGTTGCAGAAAATATTCTATCATCCTTTTTACTAATTTCTTATTGATAATAATGGCACCTACTGCTATTATGAGCTATTTTCACAAATTTGATTATTTCTGAATGCAGAACTGATATGAATGACCCCAGGGAATGAAGTAAAGAAGTCACACTGAGATGGGTTTTATAGAATGAGGTAGAAGAACAGAAAGTGAGAGAAGACATACTGAAGTAATGGTGTAGGCCACCAGTTTGAAGTGGAGCTGATAGTTCAGAAATACATGGGGAAGATGTGTTAGGCAGTGACCAGAGATTTCAACTAGGTAAAGAATTTTACACATTGTGCTTAAATTAGTGAGCAAGCTGACACAGATGTTTCAACCATTCAGGGATGAGATTAATATATCAGAGAGGATAAGTAAGAAGTCTTATGTTATATCAATACTTTGCTTTAGGAGTGTTGAATGATGGAGTATACAGAGCTGACTCTCAAAGTTTTGCATACCTACTTAAGGGACTTGAACTTTATCAGAGGGCAGTTGAGACATAATAATACAGGATTTCATATAGGCAGGGCCAGCCATTGCTTTTAGGATCATGTTTGTAAATACTTGCTATGAAAGTGATAAATTGCTAGCCAAAAGAACAGTAAGAGGCTATTTCATCAATCCATTTGACAGATAAGGAGTGGCTTGTCTCAGGTTGGAGTGATGTTTATGAGAAAGAGACTGGATCCATAAAATATTTCTGTGATGGAATTCATGAGCTTTGATGACTCACTGTGGTACCAGGGGTTAGAGGAAGTGAGGACATGAACTACTTTTGGAATTTTATGATATCAGATATAATATCAGAGATAGAGAGATAGATAAAGGTAGATAGGTAGATGATAGATAGAAATATAGATAGATGATAGACAGAAAGATAGATAGAGAATGGAATGGAGTGAGGGCAGTGCTGATACAGTGTGAGGAGAATCTATAAAACCTTAATATAGTTAGGTAGCTCTGTACTTCTGGAGAGACTCGGGCTGGAGGTGGAGATTTGAAGCTTTTCTGATGAAATAAGTTAGATCATGAAGGGAGAGGAGGTATTGTGATTAGAGAAGACTTTATATAAAAACATGGGAACTGGAAGACGTGAGCATAACTAGTTAGAAGACATAGAAAAATAATCAGAGAGATTAAAACAAAAGTAGCAGGAGGTAGTGAGTCTCTGGAAAGCAATGGAAAATATGAATAATAGCAACATACACCATAGAAATCCAGAAAGGGTGAAGAGTGAGAAGAAACTGTTCCAGTTAGTTTTAGCTGCCACCTTGATGCAGCCTAGAGCCCTCTGTGAAAGGAGTTTTCTTGAGGGATTGCTCTGATTGATTGTGCATGTCTGTGGGGGACGGTATTGACTGTTAACTGATTTAGAAGGGCTCAGCAGCATACCCCATGGTTTGTGATGTAATTCTTGGTTGAGAAGTAAGATATTTTGTTAGAAGTAAGGCTGTGTGAAAGAGCAAGCTGAGTTGCCTTAAGTTCCTGCCTCAATTTCCTCAGTGATGGACCATGATCTAGAAATACAGCCCAAATACACCCTTTCCTCATGATGCTTTTGGTAACAGTTATTATCATAGCAACAGAAAGGATGCTAGAACAAAAGGAGCTGGATTTAGCTGTGAGAAGGTGACATTATCTCAGTTATAGCCATCCTGGGGGTGTTGAGATATAAACTGAGGAATGTCTTTGTAATTCACCAAATGTAGATGAATTTCTAAACAGTCTTATTAAATAAGAAACACAGAGCCAAATACAGAGTTAAAGTCAAAGAGATCAGAGCAAGAGCCAGCTAGCTTTAGCTTACCACCAGCAGTAGCTTCCCCTGAGAGAGCCTTTCTTCCTGTGTGTCTTGTGTTTTATTGCTCTCCTGTTCTGCCTTCTCATTGGCTCTAAGTCCAGCGACATGACTTCCTCATCACTGCCTGTTTATACAGACCTCCAGGTCTCTATGGTTGGTACTGGGATTAAAGGTTCCTGTCACCACGCTTGGCTGTGTCCTTGACCACACAGAGACTCTGCCTGCCATGTGATCAGATTAAGGGTGTGTGCTACCACTCCTGAACTTCTGCTTAATGGCTATATGACCTCTGATCTCCAGGTCAACTTTATTTATTAACATACAAATAAAATCACATTTCAGCACAATTAAAATATCATCACATTTCCCCCTATTATTCTAATAAAAAGAAAAAAGGAAAAAAGTATAACTAATATTAGAAAAACTATATACAATAAGTACAATAACTATATACACTATATACAAGCAATAAATACCTCAACAATGTCTAGTCTATTTGCATTTGACAAACTCAGAAAAAATACTTCATTGTCTATCCTATTTTGGTAAGTCCAAAATGTACCTGATTCACTTTCTATCCTAACTTATATTACTAACAGAAAGTTAAAGTATATTAGCTACTTGCCTCATTTCTGGGACAGAATACCTGAAAGAAGCAACATAAGGCAGGCAAGGTTCTTTGGTTCACAGTTTCAGGGTGAAGTAGTTTATAATGTTGAAGTCACGGCAGTCAGAGCGTGGGCTGCTGGTCACATTGCATCCACAGTCAGGAGACAGAGGCAGGTGGACGCTTGTGCTGAGCTTACTTTGTTTTTCAGTTGGTCCAACAGTGTTTTTTTCCACTTCAATTAGGTCCTTCACAGATAACCAGAGGCTTGGCCCCTTCATGAGTCCAGATCCTGTCAAATTGAAACTAAATACTAAATATTATATGGAGGAAAAGCAGATAGTGAAGACAGAATTTGCATTTGAGAGTTTGGTGACAAAATAGGTGTAGATTAATAAAAAAGAGGTACTACATTGAAAGTCATCACTGGGTATAAGTACCTAGGAGGCTGTAACTGTGTAGAGTTATGAGACAATCTGGTAAACACAGTCACAGGGAACCCTTTCTAAGCTCATGTCTTCTTGGGTTTTGTGTAATTCTTATGACTTAGCATACATTCATTTGATCTAAATGGGTTTACCTGAAAGCTGTAGTATTGTGCTGGCTAGTTTCATGTCAACTTGACATGAAGTTAGAGTCATTTGAAAGGAGGGAACCTCAATTGAGAAAATATCTCTATACAGTCTGGCTGTAAGGCATTTTCTTAATTAGTGATTGATGGGGGAGGGCCCAGCCCATGGTGGGTAGTGTCATCTCTGGCCTGGTGGTTCTGAGTTCTATAAGAAAGCAGGCTGAGCAAACCATGAGGAGCAAGCCAGTTAGCAGCACCCCTCCATGGCCTCTGTATCAGATCCTGTCTCCAGGTTCCTGCCCTGCATGAGTTCTTGCCTTTACTTTCTTCAGCAATGGACTGTCACCTGGAAGTATAAGCTGAAACAAACTCTTTCCTCCCAAATAGCTTTGGTCATGGTGTTTCATCATAGTAATGATAACCCTAACTAATACATGTATCTAGCAACTCTGTATTTTTTTTTTTTTATTGAGATAAGGTCTTACTATGTGACCTTTGATGGCCTGGAACTTGCTATGTGGACCAGGTTAGCCTCAAACTTCCAGAGATCTTACTGCCTCTGCCTTCAAAGTGCTGGATTTACAGGTAGGAGTCAGCATGCCTGGTTTACTGACATTATTTTAAAGATAATTAAAATTATCCATTTCCCTCATTGACTGCAAACTCTTGTGTGCGTGTGTGCACGTGTGTGTGCACGTGTGTGTGTGTGTGTGTGTGTGTGTGTGTGTGTGTGTGTGTGTTTGTGTGTATGTATGCACAAGCATGTGCTCATGAACACATGATCATGTGTGTGGAGGCTAGAGTTTGATGTCAGATGTCTTTCTTGTCACTCTCTACCTCATCTTTTGAGACAAGTCTCTTACTGAACCTGGAACTTACTCACTGTTTAGTCTGAATGGTCAGCAAGCCTCAGGGGTCCTCCTGTCTCTGCTTTCCCAGCACTTGCATTGCAGATATGTCACTATACCTGGTTATTTACTGGGTTCTGGAGAATGGAACTCGGAATATCACGCTTACACAGCCAGTGTTTTACCAACTGAGCCATTCCAAACCTTTCCTTTTTTAAATGCAGAGTTGATCTGTGATGATAACTCATGTCCTGGGCCAGGTACAGGTTATAACACCCCCTTTTCTAGCCAGCTGTTGCTAAGTCTTCTCCAGTTGTTTGACATTTGTGGTAGTTTGAATGTAACTGGCCCCCCATATCTCATAGAGAGTGGCACTATTGGGAGGTGTGGTTTTGTTGGAATGGGTATGGCCTTGTTGGAGAAAGTGTGTCACTGTGGGGCCAGGCTTTGTGGTTTCCTATGCTCAGAATACTGCCCAATGTCTCAGCCGACTTCCTGTTGCCTGCAAGATATAGGATTCTCAGCTACCTCTCCACTCCACTACCATGTCTGCCTGCATGCTGCCATGCTTGCCACCGTGCAGATAATGGACTGAACCACTGTAAGTGAGCCACCCCAAATAAAGTGTTTTCCTTATAAGAGTTGCTGTGGTCATGGTGTCTCTTCACAGCAATAAAAATCCGAACTAAGACAATACTCCATGGGAATGTGTGTTTCTGTATGGGACAGTCAGATGTACCTAGTCTCTTCAATTGCTCATCAATTTGAGTCACAACCAGACCCACAGCCTTCTGTGGAATTACTGCCGTCATTTCTTTGGTAAGTGATGTGTTAACAATGAAGAATATTTTCAAGTTATTGTTTTAATAGACCTTTACCCTCAGGCTCAAATAAATCATGACTTCATCATACAGGTTAGAAGACAAGTTTAGACTTAATGGGGGATCGCAACTAAATCAAGTACAATACTTGGAAAATTTACCTCCTTTTAATGTCATATTTCTTTCTAAATGGCTGTGATGAGTGGCTTTTATAGAAGGCTCATGAAAGTAGTAGAGTATTTAAAAAAGTTAAGACTTTATGACAGGTTTCAAAAATATCTGAAAGTCAGTATATATGCTCAAGCTTAATAGTTCCATATCATAATACCCATAATAGATTTCAAAAACCTTTCTTGGCAATTAAAAAATTAACTAGTGCTAAAGAGAGATCAAAAGAACTTAAAACCAAATGAAATGTGTCAAGATTATGAAGTAGAAGTTGAAAATGAGTATGTGGGTTGAAGAATAAGGGCAGACTCTTTATTTAAAGCTATCTAGAGTTTAGACAATGTGAAATTTTTGAAGAGGCTGCTTCCCTCCTTCTGCAAGCAAGTAAAATAGTTCTGCTCACAGTGGTTAGGAATGTGCCTCCTTCTACTGTGGCAAGGTGACCTCCAAAACCATGGAAGATAGGGTAAAGCTAGATAAAATATGGACCAAAGGAATCTGTTTTCAGTGCTTACAAACCCCCTTTCCTGGTTCTCCCCGACGTGTTCTCTTGGACTTTTTCCTGGCAATTTAACCTGCTCAGTCCTCTCCTCTGAAAATGATTGGATAAGGGCAATTCATAGCTTACACAGAATTTATCCATCTTTTATTTCTTTTTAAAGGAATTTATGTTTGAAACTTTGTTTCTAATTTTTGTGTGATACCAAGGATTTGTTTCATGTTAGATTGCCAAGCATTAATCAATTTTGGAAAGGCATTTGGAGTTTCTTAGCACCTGTGGGTACACCATGTGGAGAACAGCTCACCTTAGTACCAGCGTGGTGGTGTTTGTTATTTCAGTACTGAAAACTAAGCCCAGAGTCTTGCACATGCCAGGCAAATGCTCTGTCCTGGGAACTAACACCCTCGGCCCCTACAAGCCCAGCCTTCACTAATAAGATGAAGGCAGCACCATGTGTTTTGGTGTGCATGAAATAAGCTGCACGTCCAGGGAGAACTGCGTCTGTTTGCTTTCACCTGCTCAGCTTCCTATTTAACCATAACTCGTGAATACTGGTCAGCTTTCTGTCACCAAAATACCCGAGTTTTGGAGCTCTGAGCCCACAGTCAGTTGTTACCCTTGTACGGGGCCTTTTGCTATACAACACATCCTGACAGACTGTGGTGGGGGAAGCTGCTTACCTTATGGCAGTTCAATGTATAAAGACAAGAAGAGACATGATGTCACAATACCCATATAAGGGCACGTCCTCCCATGACCTAAGATCCTCTACTAGACCTCATTTCTTAAAGGTTCTGTTACATCCTCCTTTGCAGCTTGGGCACCATAGCCATCATGAATGACAGAAACGATTTGGAGCAGGAAGTTCATGACTAACCCTGTCTGCTTCAGAGGAATCAGATAGTCATTGATGTCCTTCACCCTGGAAGGCAACAGTACCAGAGACAGAAATTTGGGAAAAGCTAGTAAAAATGTACAAAACCACACTAGATGTCATCTTTTGTTCCGATCAGAACCCACTTCGGTGGCGGCAAAACAACTGGCTTGGCATGATCCATGAGTCTCTAGATTATGAAAAGCAGAAGGAGCCCAAACACAGACTTTCAAGCATGGCCTCTGAGAAGAAAAAGAGCTCCCTGAAACAGTGAAGGGAACGCCAGGACAGAAGGATTAAGGCCAGGGGATGGCAAAGGCCAACGGTGGTGCTGCCCAAAGCCAAAGGAGTGGACCTGCTACGATGTGCAGACAATTTCCCAGAGGACGAATAAACTAAAAGCTTATGTGAAAAAAAAAGGATCGTTACCCTCCCACCAGCACTATATACTGGGGACCAAGTTTTAACAGGCGTTTTGGGAGATTTTCCAGGTACAAACGATATAATCATAACTCTCAAATTCACCAATGACTCATTAATTGTTAAAGCTAGCAAATATTTATTTTCCCATGCTTTTGCATGTCTTGTCGGTACCATTTGGTTCAGGCAAACATGATCTATGCACTTCCTGACTTTGAGCCTCTCCTTAGGAGATCACTTTGTGGGATCGCTTCACCACGGCAGGCATCCTCCTTCAGGTCTGCTCTTCTCAAAGCCATTTGATTTCGGACAAACTCATTCATGTATTTGTAGGTTACTTTTTGTTAACTTGACACAAGCTAAGGTCATCTGGGAAGAGGAACCACAATTCAGAAACTGACTCCATCAGATTGGCCTGATCTTGATCGATGATTGATGTGGGAGGGCCCAGTCCACTGTGAGTGGTTCCATCCAAGGGAGGAGTGGTCCTGGGTTCTGCAAAAAGCAACCTGAGTGAGTCAGCACCAACAGTCCTCGACGGTCTGTGCTTCAGTTCTGTCCCCAGGTTCCTGCCTTGAGTTTCTTTTCATGAGGGACTGTAAACTGTGAAGTAAACAAACCCTTTCCTCCAGAAGCTGCTTTTGGTCATGGCGTTTATCACAGCAACAGAAAGCAAAGTGGAGTGATTGCTTTAACTGCCCTTTCCACATCTCTCTGTCCCTACTCTGTCAAGGGCTTTCTCCTTTGACTCACGGCAGAAACTGTGGCATTACTCTTGATTTCCTAACTTTTCCTTATGCTTTCATCCACCTGATTATCAGATTCTTTAAATTCATAGGAACTGTGTATCTCTCCATCCTCTCATCCCTGTTTGCGTCATTTCAGTCACTCACCATTTCTAGCCTGTAGTTCTGCTTCCCTCTTTTATCCCAACCTGGCTTAGTACAAGAGTGAGAGTGAGCTTTCCAAACCTGAAACTACTTAGAATTAGTGTCTTTGACACGCTTCACTGGGTGCCACTATAAACCCCCAGAGTTAAATTCTGGAGCCAGATATAGTTGATCCTGTCGACCACTCTTTCTCAACCTCCTTTGGAATCTCACTTTTAGTTCACACTCAGAAATACTAATCTCTTCACTTTGTACCAAATAGGATGCTCCTTCATGCCTCCACACTTAGGCTTGGAATGTTCCTTTTGCCTGGAATGTTCTTATGATCTTTTATCCTTCCCTAACTAATGAAAAAGGTCCTGTTTTGGTTTTTGCTTTCCTTTGGGTAGGTAGTTTGTGCCTTTTTTTTTTTTGATCCCTCCGGTGTAATGTTGGTTTGTGGAGCCATCTTTCCATTGCACTATCAACTACAAGCTCCTTGATGGCAACCCTGCATATTTTCTCATGTCTCTTTTTGTTTCCTGTATCATGCTTACGTATATATGCATACACAGTAGGAGAATGTATGAATTAATTAAAAATTTTAAAACATGTTTTTCTCTTTTTTAATATTTTTTTTTCTTTGTGGACACTGTTAATAGGTTGACTTCAGTAATTTATAAAAATTATTTATTCTTCTCTCATACATACAATACAACTCAACCATGGCTTCCCCTGCCTCCACCTCTCCCAGTGCCTGTGTCCTGTGTCCCCTGTGTTGTGCCCCCTTTCCCCCCAGAAAAGAGCAGACCTCCCAGAGGACATCAAATGAACACAATACAACAAGATACAAAAAGACCAGACACAAACACTCATATAAAGGTTGGATGAGGCAATTTCTTGAGGTCATATTTATTAATTGTCGATCTTAATGCCCGTGTTATTGGTGTTCTGTTCAGGAAGTTGTCTCCTGTGCCAATACCTTCAAGGCTATTCCCCACTTTCTCTTCTATCAGGTTCAGTGTCGCTGGATTTATGATGAGGTCTTTGATCTAATTGGACTTGAGTTTTGTGCAGGTTGATAGACATGGATCCATTTGCATTCTTCTGTATGCTGACATCCAGTTATGCCAGTACCATTTGTTGAAGATACTTTCTTTTCTCCATTGTATAGTTTTGACTCCTTTATTGAAAATCAAGTGTCCATAGGTGTGTGAATTCATGTCTTGTTCATCAATTCGATTCCATTGATCTACGTGTCTGTTTTTATGCCAATAACATACTTTTTTTTTTGTTTTTATTATAGTGGAGCTTGAGGTCAGGGATGGTGATATGCCCAGAAGTTCTTTTATTGTACTGGATAGTTTTAGCTATCCTAGATTTTTTTGTTTTTCCATATGAAGTTGAGTATTGTTCTTTCAAGGTCTGTAAAGAACTGTGTTGGAATTTTGATGGGGATTGAATTGAATCTGTAGATCGCTTTTTGTAAGATGGCCATTTTTACTATGTTAATCCTACAGATCCAAGAGCATCTTTCCATCTTCTCATCTTCTGGCATCCTCTCCAGTTTGCCAGTGTTTTATTGAGTATTTTTGCATCAATCTTCATAAATGAAATTGGTTTGTAATTCTCTTTCTTTGTTGGGTCTTTATGTGGTTTGGGTATCAGGGTAACTGTGGCCTCACAAAAAGAATTTGGCAATGTTCCTTCTGTTCTGATTTTGTTGAACAATTTGCAAAGTACTGGTGTTAACTCTTCCCTGAAAGTCTTAGAATTCTGTGCTGAAGTCATCTGGTCCTGGGTTTCTCTTGGTTGGGAGATTTGACTGCTTCTATTTCCTTGGGGGTTATAGGTCTGTTTAAATTGTTTATCTGGTCTTGGTTTCACTTTGGTATATGGTATTTATCAAGAAATTTGTCTGTTCCTTTTATATTTTTTACTTTGTGGAGTATTGGTTTTTGAAGTATGACCTAACATCTGAATTTCCTCAGTGTCTGTTTTTATGTGCCCCCTTTTGCTTCTTATTTTGTTAATTTGGATATTCTTTCTCTGCCTTTTAGTTAGTTTGGATAAGGGTTTGTCTGTCTTGTTGATTTTCTCAAAGAACCAACTCTTTGTTTCATTGATTCTTTGTATCGTTCTCTTTGTTTCTATTTTGTTGATTTCAGCCTTCAGTTTGATTATTTCCTGCCATCTTGGGTGTGTTTGCTTCTTTTTGTTCTAGAGCTTTGGGGTGTTCTATTAAGTTGCTAGTATGAAATTTCTCAAATTTTTTTTATGAAGGCACTTAGTGTCATGCACTTCACTGTTTGCACCGATTTCATTGTGGTTGTGGGATATTTGCACACTGTGAAGGTGTGCTGCTGTGATTGGTGTAACAAAAAGCTGAATGGCTAATAACAAGACAGGAGGTATAGGCATGACTTCTGGAGAGAGAAAGGAAGAAGAGGAGGAATCAAGTCACACAAGAGATGTCATGAGATACAGAGAGGAAATAGGAGGTGCAAGATGGAAGAAAGGTAATGTCATGTGATAAAATGTAGATTAATATAAATGGACAAATTAAGTTATAAGAGCTAGTTAGGAACAAGTCTAAGCTATAGCCCAAGCTTTCATAATTAATAAGTCTTGCTGCCTGACAGCCCTGCTCTCTAGGCCCTAGGCTCTGGGGCACATCCCATGCCCCTCCCTCACCTATCACAGCCCCAGCCACTAGTCAACAGGTAAGATTCCTGTAGCCAGGTCCCACCACTCATCAAACCCTGTAACCTACAAGTCCCACTCCACCCCTCAAACACACAGAACTCATCATCCTCCCCATTGGCCGACCCACTGTGGGAAACAGACACCCCACCCCAAGACACATACTCCACCTGCACCAATTGGAAGAAGAGGTAAGTGGCTGGTCTCCCACCTGGACAGCCTTGCTCTCTAGGCCCTAGACCCAGGGGCACACCCTATGCCCTCACTCACTCATCACAGCCCCAGCCTCAGCAGGCCAATCATCTCCTATGGCATCAGAGCCCCTCTGCAACCCCTCCAAGACACAGGCACCACTTACACCAAATGGAGGAAGAATCAACACTTGTACTTATAACTGTCCCAACCCCAGATGGGTAGACAGCGGTGTAAGAATACATTCCGTAACATAAAGAGCAATATGGCACCACCAGAACATACAACAGTTTTTCAACAGCAAGACCTGAACATCCCAATGCAGATGAAGCAGAAGAAAATGACCTTAAAAATAACTTTATGAAGATGATAGATGAAAAATTTCCTTAAAGAAATGGAGAAAAAGACAAACAAAAAATTAGAAGAAATCAATAAATCCTTTAAAGAAAACCAAGAAAGCCAAGAAAAATTCAAACAGGTGAAGGAAACAATTCAAGACTTGAAAATGGAAACAGAGGCAATAAAGAAAACACAAACTGAGGAAGTTCTGGAAATGGAAAATCTGGGTATGTGAACAAGAACTACAGATACAAGTATCTCCAGCAGGATACAACAAATGGAAGAGAGAATCTCAGGTGTTGAAGAGAGGAAATATATTTATCTGTCAAAGAAAATGATAAATCCACAAATTCTAACACAAAACATACAGGAAATCTGGGACACCATGAAAAGACCAAACCTAAGAATAATAGGGATAGAAGAAGGAGAATTCCATCTCAAAGGCACAGAAAACATATTCAACAAAATCATAGAAGGAAACTTCCCCAACCTAAAGAAGGACATGCCTATAAAGGTACAAGAAGCTTACAGAACACCAAAAAAAAAAAATGTTCCCTCACCACATAATAATCCAAACACTAAACATACAGACTAAAGGAACAATATTAAGAGCTGTAAAGGAGAAAGGCCAAATAACATATAAAGGCAGACCTATCAGAATTACACCTGACTTCTCAATGGAGACCCTAAAAGTCAGAAGAGCCAGGACAGACCTCTTGCAGATGGAGAAGGATATTTCATATTCATTGAAGGAAGAAGAGGGGCAGGAATGAATCACCCTGGGGGGGAAAATAGATAAGATCTCCTGGGTAAATTGGGAGGGGGAAAGAAGGGAAGGGATAGTTGAGTAGGGGGAGGGATAGAGAGGAGAGGGAGAGCAATGAAAGAGATATCTTGATAGAGGAGCCTTTATGGAGTTAGGGAGAAAACTGATGTTAGGAAAATTCTCAGGAATTTCCTTTTAGATCTAGTGTTTAATTCCTAGGCAAAGCCAGCACAACACATGTGGTGCTTAGTTTTTACATAACCATGGGTTGTGGAGGCAGGGAGATGTGTTAGCTATTTTCTCTTGATCATTGTGAGGTTTGCGATCCTAATGCCTCCCAAAGGCAACTGCACTGAGAGAGGAGTTTCTACAAGGATAAATACATTATTTCATTAAGAGGCTTATTTATCCATCTCCTCTTTAGTTAGGTAAATCAGCCTTCCTCAAGGAGTAGTCTCTTGCCAGGTGATTGTCAGACACATTGAGGTTCTCTTAAGGAGAAGACAGTAGTATTGATTGTTACACTTTTTGTAATAGATTACAATGTCATATCCCCACCTAGGGCCACAGATAGACTGGATTCTTTTGATCAGGAGGAAATAATTTCCCTTTATTAGGCATAAAAATAGCTCCAAGGCTACCATGACCCACTTCCCAAGACCTGAGGCCCTAAAATCATTGAGGAAATGGGTTGAAATTGGGGATTAGATACAACTTGTTTGTAGCAGAGATCCAACTCCAAAGCTGTTCAATAGAAGAGACCGGTGCCTGTATTGGAATTTCATCCCCACCTCACCTATCTTCTATGTAGAGGTGCTCATTTAGAAATCAGAGTTCCAAGCCCAAGTGGATCAAAGACCTCAACATTAATACAATTACACTGAACCTGATAGAAGAGAAAGTGGGAAATAACCTTGAGCTTTGGACACAAGAAACAACTTCCTGAACAGAACACCAGTAGCATAAGCACTAAGATCAGCAATTAATAAATGGGACCTCATGAAACAGAAAGGCTTTTGTGGGGCAAAGGACACTGTCAATTAGACAAAACAGCAGCCTACAGAATGGGAAAATATCTTCACCAACCCCACATCTGACAGAGGATTGATCTCCAAAATATATAGAGAACTCAAGAAACTAGACATAAAAAAACCCCCCAAATAGCCCAATTAAAAAATGGGGTACAGATCTAAACAGAGAATTCTCAATAGAAGAATCTCAAATGGCTAAGAGACACTAATAGAATTGTTCAGCATTCTTAGCCATCAGGGAAATGCAAATCAAAACAACTCTGAGAATCCATCTTACACCTGTCAGGATGGCTAAAATTAAAAACACTAATGACAGCTTATGCTAGAGAGGATGTGGAACAAGGGGAACACTCCTCCATTGCTGGTGGGAGTACAAACTTGTACAGCCACTTTGGAAATCAATATGACAGTTTCTCAGAAAATTGGCAATCAATCTACCTCAAGACCCAGCTATACCATGCTCAATCATACCACAAGGACACTTGCTTAACTATGTTCATAGCAACATTATACATAATAGCCATTACATGGAAACAACCTAGATGCTCCTCATCTGAAGAATGGGTAAAGAAAATGTGGTACATTTACTCAGCTGTTAAAAACAATGAAATCATGAGATTTGCAGGCAAATGGATGTAACCAGAAAAAAAATCATCCTTTGTAAGGTAACCCAGACCCAGACAGACAAACATGGTATGTACTAACTAATAAGTGGATATTAGCTGTAAAGTAAAGAATAACCATGGTTTTTGTGTTTTTTTTTTTTGGTTTTTCAAGACAGGGTTTCTCTGTAGTTTTGTGCCTTTCCTGGAACTCACTTTGTAGACCAGGCTGGCCTCGAACTCACAGAGATCCGCCTGCCTCTGCCTCCCAAGTGCTGGGATTAAAGGCGTGTGCCACCACCGCCCGGCAGAATAACCATGTTTTAATCCACAGACCCAGAGAGGCTAAATAACAAGGAGGGCTTAAAGAGTGACATATGGATTTCCCTGGGAACAGGAAATAGAAGAGATCTCCTGGGTAGATTGGGGGCCAGTGGGAATGGGAACATGAGGATTGGGTTGGGGTTGTGGATGGAGGGGGAAAGTAATGAAAGAAATGTCTTGATGGGGGAACATTTTGGGGTCAGGTAGAAACCTGGTACAAGGGAAACTCCCACAAATCTATAAGGATGACCTCAGCTAAGACTCATAGCAATAGTGGATAGGTAGCCTGAACTGGCCATCTCCCATAATCAGATTGGTAACTATCCCAATTGTCATCAGAGAGCCTTTATCCAGTGACTGATGGAAACAGATGCAGAGATCTACAGCCAAGCACTAGCCCAAACTCAGGGAATCCTGTTGAAGAGAGGGAGAAAGGATTGTATTAGCCAGGGGAATCAAGGTCATCACAAGGGAACCCACAGAAACAACTAACCTGGGCTCATAGGAGCTCATAGATTCTGGACTGACAGCTAGAGAGTTTGCATGAGACAGACCTAGGCCCGATACATATGTATGACAGTTGCATAGCTTGATTTACTTGTGAGACTCCTAGTGGTAGAAGCAGGGCCTGTCCCTAATGCTTTGGCTGGCTTCCAGGAATTTCTTACTCATACTGGGTAAGAAATATTATTTTAAGATGTGTTGCAGTTGTTTATACTGTGGAACATTTGTTTTAATGATGCAAAGATGTGTTGCATTCTTTTATGTAGCATTTGTTGAAACTGTGATTCTTTGCCTGTCTAAAACACCTCATAGTCTAATAAAGAGCTGAATGGCCAATAGCAAGGCAGGAGAAAGGATAAGTGGGGGTGGCAGGCAGAGAGAAGAAATAGGAGGAGAAATCTGGAGGAAAGAAGAAGGAAGAGCAAGAGAAGGAGGAGGACACTAGGGGCCAGCCATCTTTCCAGCTACAGAGTAAGAGTGAAAGTAAGATATACAGAAGTAAGAAAAGGGAAAAGGCTAGAGGCAAAAGGTAGACAGGATAAGTTAAGGAAAGCTGGCAAGAAACAAGTCAAGCTAAGGCCCATCATTTATAATTAAGAATAAGCCTCCGTTTGTGATTTATTTGGGAGCTGGGTGGCACCCCCAAAAAAGAGTAAAAACAACAACAGGGAGGAGCTTAGTCTTAGCTCAACTTGACTTGTTGACATCCATGGGAGACCTCTCCCTTTTTAAACAGAAACAGAGGAGGAGTGGATTTGGTGTGGGGAGGAGCTGGGGAGAGGGAATGGGAGGAGAGGAAGAGGGGGGAAACTGCAGTTGGGTTTTTGTTTTTTGTTTTGCTTTTGCTTTTGGCCAGGGCAGAACAAAGGACTTTTCCTGCTGTGAGTCAAGGATGAGAGTTCTCTTTCAGGTTTCTGCCTCTGAGTCTCTGTAATTTCTATCTCCTGTCCTCCTCAGTTTGACACAGGAGGAGTCCCAGGCCCACAGAGGTAACAGCTAAATGTAAAGGATCCACCTCACACTTGTGGGTTTAGGTAGTACACGTGCACTTTCGGTTGCTTCCATGTGTGGATTTGGCTGCCAGCCATCAGAAGAGGTGCTTTCTCATAGCCAGTGTCCGCTCTCACGACAGAAACACGTTTAGAGCAGTTTAGAGTGATAAAAAAGCCCCAGTACAATTCAAACACCCTTGAACTGGCCATCCTTAGCTAGCGGCTCTCTGATCATTTCAGGAATACAAAAGAGAGCAGAAAACTTCCAAAAATGCCCCCATTACAAAAAGACACAGACATTTATAAGAATATTCCCGAGATTGATTATATATTTTTTTGAAATTTTACTTTGATTCAAAGCTATTTCATGTCCAGTTCTTCCTTATTTCTAATGCGAGAGCTTGGATTCCTAAGTCTCTGGCCTCATTCTGAGAAGCAGCCTGCCCATATGGGGTGGCACGTGTCAAGTTGCTATGTTCTGGGTTGGAAAGCTCATGGAGAAAGCCATTGCACTGTTTCCTGTGGGGATTACAGAAATAATTGTCACTGGTTTTGTATCTTTAAATTAGAAGTTCCTTGTAGTGGTGGGCTATTCTTTTAGCAGCATGTTTCTACTTACTGAAAAGCATTGCCGAACACAATATACCCACTTTGCTATGTAAATAAAGACATTGTTGTTGGAATAATGCAGTACAGGGGATGCCTCTTCTACAAGGCTTGTCTGTCAATCTATGTTTAGTTGGCTTTTCAGCCCACCCATTGTAATTACTGCTTTTCAGTCTTCGAGAATAGGGATCTAGGAAGGGGATTTGTTACAACTGGGTTATTTAAATGGAATTTTCCAAATATACAGTATCTCCTCCTCAGACCACAAGTTCACTCCCCCATTCTTTCCTGCTTGCTTTAGAAGCCCTTGGCAGGCTATTATTATGAACTGAAGGGCAGGTTTCTAGCACCCTCTGTTTATGAAACGGTGAGGGCCATCAGTAAGCTGCATGCATTTCCAATTGTTGCTCTTTGTTCTAATTTTGCTTTGAATTGTGCTAAATTTAAGAGTGTGAATTCTTTCAGGGGATGAGTTGGCAAATGCTGACTATCAGGTCTGTTGCATGTCATCTGGCCTTTTTATAATCCGAGTTTGCATGGACACTATTTAATATGATAATTTGATGAGTATCCTGTCTAAATATTTTATTAAATATGTCATCTAGACTATTTTGAGGTTCTAAGGATGTAACCAAGGACCTTGTGCATGCTAGGCAATCATTCTTTACAGAGCCACACCTATAGTTTTATTTTACTTTTTAAAAGATGTCAAAATACTAAATACAAAGGAAAACATTACCATGAAAGGTGGTAGACATTTATGATCTTCAGTAAGGGGATATATATTTTTGCAATAACCTTTCCTTTGCTCTCAGAGCTTGTGGCTCAGAAACAGATATTTAGAGTCTACAAGTGAAGGCCTGTGTCACACCAGTACAGATTCCTCTGTAGTTTCTTACTTATGGGAACTGGCAATGTATCTATCATATTGTAGTAAATTTGTAAGGAAACAGAAGCACTGGAGACAGCTTTTCTTGCTTTATAAATGGTTCCTTCCCATCCTTTTAAATGTTGCAAACTTTACATGGTTCCTAATCCAGTTAGGAATTCCTTTTTAGCCAGTGTTTTCCCTCCCAAACTCTTCCTTCTCAGTCACATTTGGTAGCACTTACCTGCAGTTCCCACCTCCTGCCTGTGTTGTAAATTTCTGATTGGTTTTCACTCCTACTTCAGAATGACATTGATGAGCTCACAGATGACACTGGGGAGCATTTCCTGAACTCATACCTTTTGAATGTTACATCATCTCGTTTTGTTGACCTTTCCCCCGGCTTTATATTTCCTTGTAGGAAGTATAACAGTAATAATGATCAACAAGGTTATTAATGGATACAATTGTAAATTATAGAATATACTATTAATATTATTATCATTTTAATTCTCAGTGCTGGAAATTGTTAGCTGTCTTTTTATTTTAAGGTCAATTTTCTCCATCTTTTTATAAAAGCTTTATTTTTCTCTCATACATTAGCTGACCTTAGCTTCCCCTCCCTTCCCTTCTCCCAGTTTCCCCCCACCTCCCCTCTCCCCCAGATCTATTCCCATTCTGTCTGCCCCCAGAAAAGAGCAGGCCTTCCATCTTCCTTAATGGCTATTCTCTTTGTTGTCTACCATTGGGATTTTCCAGTTAACTTAGCCTGGAAAATTCTGAGTCATTTTCACTTCTTGCTTCCTTTCTCTTTCTCCTCGTTTAGTCGTTAACAAATCTCTCTTGTCTTCCCATGTGGTGTCTTCCTCCTCACCCTTTCTTCCTCCTCACCACCCTCCACTCTTCATTATCAGCTATTCTGTAGCCTTCTAGTTTTCTTCTTTCCTCTGCCGAAGAAACTCTGAAGTGAAATAGATAGTGTTAACCTAACTAGTGCACAGAGAGGATTATCTACAGATTAATTTCATCTGGGACTGGTACAGCCCTGCAACAACATGTGCACCACAACAAACTCTCTCTCTCTCTCTCTCTCTCTCTCTCTCTCTCTCTCTCTCTCTCTCTCTCTCTGTATGTGTGCATTCAATGAGAATATGCACACCACAATAAACTATGTGTGTATATTAAAAAAAAAAGAGGTTGAGGATGGAGGTGCTTTTAAAGGTAAAACTAGAGAAACTTCTATAAGAACTGATACCCTGGTTGGTGTAAGCCTGTGACTAATGGAGGTGCTGTTAGATGCTGGCTAGATGTCTATGTCATTGTATCTGGTTTTCTGTAGTCTACCATTATAGAAATTCGTGCATATGTGTGAGGAATGACAGACATGGGTAAGTGTGGAGTGTGAAGGAAGTTCTTTTTTAATAGAAAGTCTCTGACAAAGTGTTCCTCTCAGACCGAATCCTCTCAGATGGAGTCTCTTTCTGGACTCTAGTTTGCAAGAATGATTTCATCTTGATATCAGTAACTTCCACACTTGTCTAAAACAGCTGTCTTTTACAGGTGGCTAAAATTTTGAGCCTCATGGTTTATATTTAACAGTACTTCTTGCTGCTCACTTCTGACTGCTGGACTTCAGCTAAAACATGCCATGACTATTCCTTACATTTTAAATGTCTTTTTTTACCCCCTGAAATGCACTTAATTCTTCTACTGTACCAGGCTTTTTCTTTTGGGCCACCAAACAGCTCCGCAATCATGACATAGAGACTTATTATTAGTTTTGAAGTACCTACCTTAGGTACTTGTTTCTGACTAGCTCTTTTAACTTAATCTGTTTCTCTTTACCTTTTGCCTCAGGGCTTTTACTTTTTTCCTTCTGTATATGTTACTTTCACTGTTTCTCATCTAGTGGATACCTGGCTTCTGGCCCTGGGCATCTTCCTGTTCTCTCCTTTTCCTCTTGTTCCTCTTCTCAAGCCTAGATTTCTCCTCCTATTTATTCTCTCTGCCCACCAGTCCTGCCTGTCCTTTCTTTGTCTAGCTGTTGGGTGTTCAGCTTTATATTAGAACAATCAGGTACTTTAGGTAGGCAAGATAAAACACACGCAACACGTCTTTACATAATTAAACAAATGCAGCACAAAGAAAACTAACATACCTTTACACAGTCAAAGTTTTATTCTGCAGCGTAAACAAAAATTACACATTTTCCCTAGTTAAAATAATATTTCACAACATTCTATCTTTCTTTTTTTCTCTTTGCTATTAAAGAAAAAAACAAAACAAAGTAAAACTAAAACAAAAAGTAAGAACTCTGCACCCATGAATGAAGCCCTCGATATGGGGACGGCATTGTGTAGGTCCTAGAGATATACAAACAATTCGGTTGCATCTCCCTGCAGGCCCACATAACCAGAACTAACATGTAAACTATTATGCTAATATGATAAAAGACATAGTCAAGTTCTGTTTAAAGAGGTTTGGACTGTAGAGAGTTAACAACCAATATTGGTAGTTTCAGAAAGAGTCCTACTTAGAATATGACCATTCAGCTGAACTCTAGAACCAAAGTGGAAGAAAGATCATTCCAAACAGAGGAACAACATACATCAGTGAGAGACCATGATACAATCTGGACATTGGTAGGTATAAAAAGCTAGATCTAAATGGAGATGAGACAAAAAGACGGGTGTGTAGATGATAGAACTTGTATTCTTTCATCCTTGGTTAGATGATGGGACAGCTTCAGAATATTTATGTAGGAATTAACAGTCTTATTTGTAATTCAGTTCGTTCTCACCTCCACCGTGTGTGTGAATGGGTGTGTGTCTGTCTATCAGACAGAGTCTCATAAAGCTCAGGTTGGCCTCAAATTATGAAGTCAGAGATGCCCTCGAACTTGTGTTCCTCTTGCCTCTACCTCCTAAGTATCCACCATCATGCCTGGTTGATATGGTGCTGGGGATTGAACTGAAGCCTTTGGTATACTAAGCAAGTGCTGTCAACTGAGCTACACACCCAAACCTTTATTTGTAATTTAGAAAATGCTGTGCTGGCTCCTGTTTTCAGGAGGCCAACAGGATTCCATGGCAGAGACTCTGAGAAAACAAAGAGGAGAGGCAGTTAGGATTCATAGGACTAGGAGACTCATTGGGTCCTTGGTATAATGGAGATGAAGGACTTGATGTTATTGTATGAGACACTACAGGAGAACATGCATTCACCCTGGAAAGGGAAAGCTGAGGATAGAATTTTAATCCTGAAGAAGAGACATCTTTTTCTTCTATTGCAATTAAAGCCCCCAATTTCAACACACTTACTCAGATTTGCCAATGGATTAGGCAAATCTAAAAATAGAGCTGCTCACACAGCAGCTTAGCCTGAGCTAGCCACCCTTCTGTGGTGGGGCTCAGAGTCAGGAATTACCACAGGGAAAGCACAGTAAGGCATGAGAGCAAAGTGCAAAGTTAGGCAGAGCAGGGAAGAAAATTACAGTCCCTGAGCATCTCTTTCTGTACCAGGCACCGACTAGCCTAGGCACCTCTTACGATGACCTAGGATTATGACTGAGGGTCTTTAGGAAGACAGTTGGAAGAAATAATTTTTCTTTTTTAAGATATGCAAAATTATTACCAAGCAAATCTTTCCAAAAGCACCCTAAATTTCTCTATAATATTTGAAACAGGCCTATGTAACTGTCAAATCACAGAGGCAGAATTGGTAAATCAAATGCTTTTATTTGACCCCAGAAATTCATATATGCTTTTCAAAGAATGTTTCCTGAAAGTACAGATGTTCTATGTGACTGTTGGTAATTATGCTGATGAGGAACTATTTTGCTAGGTTATTTTAGCAATCTGGCAAATTTATTTTGTTCTCTTTTTATTCTTATGGGCTATAAATGACACAGCACAAGTGACTCTAAGATATGTGTTGTGTTTACTTTTCAAAATCTTCCTTCACTAACATCACTAGAATATTTTGAGAACTTAAAAATGATGGAAAAATTTGTTTGGCAGTTTCCAGCAAGTAAGCTATTAATCATCTTGGTATATATTGAAAAGACTTCTCGACTTTGTTCGTTTGAGCAAATACAAGTCTGTGCTATACTGAGGTCACTCCAGCTCTGCATTGTTCTGCTTTGTCAGAACATACCAGCTGTTTTAAAATAATACTGCTTAAGGAATTGACTTGCTATGTATTAAATTTTAAATTAATTATAACTCCGAGTCTACCCTTTAAATGTATTAGTTTACTTCATGTTTTGCCTCTTGATTTTGACTATGTGATTAGATTCTTATGGATTTTCTCATGAAAACTGTTTATCATTTTTATTAAAATAATATATTATGTTTCTGTGAGATCTTATGATGAGTTGAGTCATGAACAGAGCTTTTTTTTGTACACATACATACCTATGCCCAGAGACTGTAATAAACACAAATTGGTGCACATACTTAAAAGATTTGATTTTGTTTCCTAATTAACAATTTAAAAATATGGCTTTCAGAATTTACTATCTGAAGAAATGTCGTTTTATTTGATAAGCAATGAAACTTTTAAAATAGATCTTTCATATAGAATTTTAATTATTTACATTTTGATGAGTTGCTTTTGGGAATAAATATTTTATAGTAAAGAAACACAAGCTGACTTTAATGGATCTGAAGCTACTTCATTGCACAGCCAAGGGCCTAAGGATTTTTTGTTTGTTTGTTTTATTTTTTCTGGTGAAATATTTAATGCACTCCCATTGGTCTCTTTACTGTTGGGTTTACTGTGACCTAAATAAGGAAGTCTTCTGTGCTTTTACCCTCTAATTTAATTAGTTAATGATCTTGTAGTCAGGAGATCCCCAGAGACAGCAAATTTATTGATACTGTAAATCAACCCCTGGGTGTAACTTCCTCCTGCTCGTTTCATTGTGCATGGATGCAGAGGCCATTTAGAGTATGGCAAATGCTAATACTGCTAGAAGGAAAAACTTCCCTGGCTTAGGTCTGGTTTGAAGAAAATAACAAAAATAAAAAATAAAAAAGAGTTGAGATAGTTAATTTTGGTTGCCAGCTTGGCTGGGCTGAGAGCTGCCTTGTCAGTAAGGTGCACTTCTGGGTGTGTCTTCCACGAATTTTTCCACTGACACCTAGAATATGAGGATTTGGACTTTCAGTGGATCCGTACCTTGATTGGGTGGATCATATAGCACCACTGGCAGGTGGTAAAAGTGGTTGGTGGGTCCTTTGGAAGAAGAAAGTCACTGCAGGCATATGTGGTCCGTTGTGTTTCACCCTGGACTTTCTTGTGTCCCCTCCTGTCTTCCTGGCCCGTTATGCTGTGAATTACACTGCTCCACCCTCCCTGCCATCATGGAATGACACCCCTGCCACCAGGAGCCAGTGAACCTTCCTTCCCTTACGGTGTTCCTGTCTGGTGCTTGTCACACAGTGGTGAGAAGAACAACTAACACAGAGGTCGACCAGGTGAAGTTCCATAGAGGACCAAGAATATTCTGATATTATCTAAACACAGGTGATGACCACATTACATTTTATATAATTATGTGATGGTATGGGGTGGCCCAAACTGATTCTAATGCCATTCTTTAACTCAAGAAACAGGGCTAGGAATATATTTATCTGAAAGATAATGAGCTACTGTAATCTTCTGTTTGGTGCTGACATTTAGTTTCTTGAATGTGGCTAACTCTTGAACTCTAACCTCGACTTGCTCCTTTGCATCTTTAAAAACATTTTTAGGTTTTAACAACACCATGAGTATTTCTACTGAAACAGTGTTTCAAACCTTTTTTTTTCCCATCATAGCCTTCATTAAAAATTTCACAAAATATTAATAAATTAAAATTGTATTTTGCTGGAACATATATTTTCTTTTTTCTTCTTATCCTTTTACTTTTTTTATGCCATGCTGAAGGTCAAAACCAGAGCCCTGTAGGTGAATGGTAGGTGTGAGCTCTACCCTTGAGTTAAACCATTAATTAATTCCAGAATATATGTCTTTAGATTCAAACTTTATGACTATCAACAAAAGAATTCAGAGGGAATGAGGCTAATTATACAAACAATTTAAAATTGGACATTACAAATAAAAGTTATTGTTTATCTGAAGTCAACAAATTTCTGTGTTTTTTAAAGGCAAAGTAAGGTGAAATCAATGATAAACACACAAAAGTAGTTACAAAGAATAAACTGGTGGCTGTGTTTATTTTTTCCTTTCTTTAAATTCTTCCCTTGATTCTTCTGAATATTCTTTAACTAAGGACAACTGAAAACCCAAAGGAATGGAATAATGAGCTAAAACGTGACAGTGGTTTTCTGATCATAGACACCGGGAAGCGGCAACACTCATCCCTTGGAGATAGTGAAAGAAACATGGTAAGTACATGCTGGTTACCAAGTTTACTGTGTAGAGAGAATTCCTAGGCTGCAGTTCTGGGAGGGGGCATCCAGAGTTGAGATGTCGCTGAGAGTCAGAGATGACTAAAAGGATTGGAGTCAGAAAAACAGTGAATATGAACAGGAACAGAGACAGATTCAGAAGTGTGCCATGGCTTCCTCCTATGTGAACTGAATACCAACAGAACATGCACATGAGAAAAGGAGTCAAGGCCAGGAAAAGACTGGTTAAGAGCCTCCAAGGAAACAGTCTGCATATGGAACAGGCTGAGAATTATTCTTCCTTTTATCACAGCACGGACAGCCTTGCAGTCCTCAAGGGGCAGAGTAAACACCAGGGCCTTTCCTTGAGAATGGGGAGATGTCAGCCCTGAGGAGAGGTCAACAAACTTTCTGCTCAAAGGTCCAGGTGATAAACGTTTTAGCCTTTTGTGTGTGACGGCTTTGGTTGTTTTTCTTCACCTTCCTTCCTTCCAGACCCACAATTGACACATATGCCCCTCCTAAAAACTAAAAGCCATACTTAGTTCTTGGGCAATATGAAGAAATAATTTGTTTTCTGTGTTTGGTCCATGGTTATAGTTTGCTAACTCTTAGATTAGAGATTGTTCTAATCTTACCTAAAAAAATTTAAAAGAAGTATAAAAGTATCATATAATTTCCTAACAATTTCACTTTATCTAAAACAATGTTATAATTATTTAAAGGAATACAAAAACATAAAGCATCCAAGAAAGAAAATTTATGTTTTTCATCAATTAAATATTTCTAGGCATACACAGAAACAGGAAATTTCAGTCTTAAGGTGAGAAAAGTTGGTTACTAAGACTGACTCCGAAAGCTGGTAGTCCCGGAGCTCAAGCGAAGGAGGTAGGAATATTTCAAGTTCCATATCAGCTTGTACAACAAAGCAAGACAAAACAACTAAAACCAAAAAACCAAAACAAAACAAAAAATCCTAGAATTAAACAAAGCAAAAACAAATAAACAAACAAAAAGCAAGTCAGAAATGACTAAGATTATAGAATTAGCAGACAAGGTTATTAAAATACTATGACCATGTTGAGCACAACTAAGGAGTTACATAAAATGGTGCTACCTATGTAGGAATTTAAAAGATAAAATGACTTAAATTTGTATATAAAAAAATGAAATGTCTAAGATAAAAAATACTATGTGGGATCAACAGATTAGAATCTGTAGAAAAAAAACTGGTGTATTTGAAAACATAGCAATAGAAACTAGCCAACATGACAGAAAACTAGGCTAACCCTTCTCACTCTCAATCTACATTATCAAAGCCAAAAAAATAGATGAAATGGAGTCAACATTATGTGTAGATTGTGAAGTAGAAAGTGCAGAGGGCAGGAGTGACGGTTCAGTAGTAAAATGCTTACTGTGCAATAATGAGCACTTGAGTTGGGATCCCAGAACCCATGTGTATTTCTAGTTTTTGTGGCATGTGCTTGTAATCTCAGGCTGGGAGCCAGAGCCCAGGAAAATGCCAAGGTCTTGCTGGCCAGGAAATCAATGCAACTGGAGAGCTCAAGCTTCATTAAGAGACTCTGTCAAATAAGATACAGAACCACAGACACGACACTGAGCTCAGGCTTCAACAGGTGCATGAACAGGTCCACTCACAAACGTGCTCATAAATGCATACTCCACACAAACACACTTCATGTCATGTCATAAGTGGATATGTTTAATATTTTAAATGACCATTCAGTATAACTGACCACATTCATAGGACAAAAACAAAAACCGTAAGACTATCTTAATAGACATGGGAAATTGTATTTAACCAAAACCTCACACCCACACTTGATGCGAACTCTTGGAAAACTAGAAATGTAACTTCCTCAAGGTGATAAAGGCATTTATAAGATACCACAGGTAGTAACACAGTTATTGGTAGAAATTGAGTGTTTCACTTTTTATCAGGAATCTAACAAAGATGTGCATGTTCATGACTTCACTGTTTTCTTGATGTGCTATTGAATGAGCAGAACTAATAGCTCAACTTAAGCTTCAAGAGCAGTAAGCAACAAACAATTGTGCTGTTAGTACTAACAAAAAATTAGACTGAAATGGGAAAAAAATGACCATTTCTAATATCACAAACAAGAAATACTTAGTGATAAATACTGCAAAACACATTCAAGTGACATTGGTAGAACATCAGGTGGGGATGTAAAGAACCATTATAAAAGTGGAGAGTTGTGTTCATGGGTAAAAAGATTCAAAGTTGTAGATGTCAATTCTCTTCAAATAAATTCAATATAATCTCATTGAAATTTTCAATTGTTTTCTCTCATAAATTGATAAAGAAGTAAAAAGAGAAATCTTACAACAGTCAAAACAACTTATCAAAATTTCACAGACTAATGATAAACCTACAGTAATAAAGACAGTGGGATAATGGTATAGACCTACACAAACAGATCTTTCCCTCACATATGTATGTGGTCATTATGGTTTGGATCTGGAATGTTCTCCAAAGGCACAGAGTTCAAGGCATGGGCTTCAGATTAGTATTACTGGTAGAAACACTTAGTAAGTGGGGCCTTATAACAGACTTTAGGTCATCAAGAGAATGACTTTAAAAGGGTTTGTGGGAATTTGGTCTCTTCTTTTCTCTGTTTTCCAGCCAACATGAATTGAATAGCTTTCACTGTTTATGATGACTCAAGTTGAAACAACCAAATGCCAAATAGAAGAATTAATAAGCAAACTAGTATATTCATACAATGAAATATTTGTCAGCGATAAAATACCCTAAAAAATGCAGAGCCTTACTTTATAGTTCAAGCTGGCTTCAAACTCACTCATTATATAACTCAAGTTGGGCTAGAACTTATGACAATCCTCCTGTCTCAGTCTCTTAAAGGCTAGATTACAGGTGTGAGCCACCATGCCCATTCTCAGCAATAAATATTGATATATTCAAAGTGGTTGGATTTTTAGAATGAGTATGTGTTATGCAGAAATTCAAATAAAAGAGTACCAATATGATTTCATTGACGTAAAACTCTAGGAAATGCAAATTAATCTCTAGTGACCAAAATAAATCAACCATTGCCTTGCTACTGTAAGGACACACAGGGGAGGATTATCTAGTGATATGGAAAGAATTTTAGGCAATAGACATGTTCATCATTTTGCTCTAGTACTCATATATGTTATTAAGTACGTAGAGTTGTAAATATTTATCTAATTTTATACTTGAGAATATATGGTGTTTACACTCAATAAAGGAAATGACTGCAAATATTTTGAGGCTGATTCATTCATACTATGTAGAAATAATCTGTTTAACATAAACATAAAAGATAAAAGTAGCCAAATTGTATAACCAGTATTCAAATAATCTCAATGCAATCCTATTTCTGTGCTCTATCTTAATGTATTCATCTATTTTTATAAAATTGCATATCATACCTTGAGAGAGTAGACACACCTACAATATTGCAGTGTTTGTGCTAAAAATTTTATAAATGTACATATATGTAACCTGGCATTTTTAGAAAGAACATTTTTTTTTTAATTTATTTTAATTTATTTTGCAATACAATTCAGTTCTACATATCGGTCACGGATTCCCTTGTTCTCCCCCCTCCCGTCCCCCTCACCTTCCCCCCAACGCCCCCCCCCCCCATTCTCATCTCCTCCAGGGCAAAGCCTTCCCCACAGACTGAGGTCAACCTGGTAGACTCAGTCCAGGTAGGTCTAGTCCCCTCCTCCCAGGCCGAGCCAAACAATCCTGCATAGGCCCCAGGTTTCAAACAGCCAACTCATGCAATGAGCACAAGATCTGGTCCCACTGCCTGGATGCCTCCCAAACAGATCAAGCCAATCAACTGTCTCACCCATTCGGAGGGCCTGATCCAGTGGGGACCCCTCAGCCATTGGTTCATAGTTCATGTGTTTCCATTCATTTGGCTATTTGTCCCTGTGCTTTATCCAACCTTGGTCTCAACAATTCTCGCTCATATAAACCCTCCTCATTCTCTCTAATTGGACTCCCAGAGATCCACCCAGGGCCTAGTCATGGATCTCTGCATCCAGATCCCTCAGTAGTTGGATGAGGTTTCTAGCACAACAATTAGGGTGTTTGGCCATCCCATCACCAGTGTAGGTCAGTTCGGGCTGTCTCTCGACCATTGACGGCAGTCTGTTGTGTGGGTATCTTTGTGGATTTCTGTGGGCCTCTCTAGCACTTTGCTTCTTCCTGTTCTCATGTGGTCTTCATTTACCATGGTCTCCTATTCCTTGTTCTCCCTCTCTGTTGTTGATCCAGCTGGGATCTCCCGCTCCCCCAAGCTCTCTTTCCCTCGACCCTCGCCTTTCATTACCCCCACTCATGTCCAGGCTGTTCATGTAGATCTCATTCCATTTCTCTGTCATTGGGTGATCCCTGTGTCTTTCTTGGGGTCCTGTTTTCCGGGTAGCCTCCCTGGTGATGTGAGTAGCAGACAATTCATCCTTGTTTCATGTCTAGTATCCTGCTATGAGTGAGTACATACCATGTTTGTCTTTCTGAGTCTGGGTTACCTCACTCAGGATGATTTTTTCTAGATCAATCCATTTGTCTGCAAACCTCATGATGCCATTGTTTTTTTCTGCTGAGTAGTATTCCATTGTGTATATGTACCACATTTTGTTTATCCATTCTTCAGTTGAAGGGCATCTGGGTTGTTTCCATGTTCTGGCTATTACAAACAATGCTGATATGAACATAGCTGAACAAGTGCTCTTATGGTGTGGTTGAGCATTTCTTGGGTATATGCCCAAGAGTGGTATAGCTGGATCTTGGGGGAGATTGATTCCCAATTTTCTAAGAAAGCGCCATATTGATTTCCAAAGTGGTTGTACAAGCTTGCATTCCCACCAGCAGTGGAGGAGAGTTCCCCTAGCTCCACATCCTCTCCAGCATAAGGTGTCTTCAGTGTTTTTGATCTTAGCCATTCTGACAGGCGTAAGGTGGTATCTCAGAGTTGTTTTGATTTGCATTTCCCTGATGATTAGGGATGTTGAGCAGTTCCTTAAATGTCTTTCAGCCATTTGAGTTTCCTCTGTTGAGAATTCTCTGTTTAGTTCTATAGCCCATTTCTTAATTGGACTGTTGGGCATTTTGATGTCTAATTTCTTGAATTCCTTATATATTCTGGATATCAGTCCTCTGTCAGATGTGGGGTTGGTGAAGATCTTTTCCCATTCTGTAGGCTGTCGCTTTGCCTTGTTGACCGTATCCTTTGCTCTACAAAAGCTTCTCAGTTTCAAGAGGTCCCATTGATTGATTGTTTCTCTCAGAGTCTGTGCTACTGGTGTTCTATTTAGGAAGTAGTCTCCTATGCCAATGCATTCAAGACTACTTCCTACTTTCTCTTCTAGCAGGTTCAGAGTAGCTGGATTTATGTTGAGGTCCTTGATCCACTTGGACTTAAGTTTTGTGCACGGTGATAGATATGGATCTATTTGCAGCCTTCTACATGTTGATATCCAGTTTTGCCAGCACCATTTGTTGAAGATGCTTTCTTTTTTCCATTGTGCACTTTTGGCTTCTTTGTCAAAAATTATATGTTCATAGGTGTGCGGATTAATGTCAGGGTCTTCAATTCGATTCCATTGGTCCACATGTCGGTTTTTATGCCAGTACCAAGCTGTTTTTATTACTGTAGCTCTATAGTAGAGCTTGAAGTCAGGGATCGTGATGCCTCCAGAAGTTGTGTTATTGTACAGGATTCCTTTGGCTATCCTGGGTTTTTTGTTTTTCCATATGAAGTTGAGTATTATTTTTTCCAGGTCTGTGAAGAATTGTGTTGGTATTTTGATGGGGATTGCATTGAATCTGTAGATTGCTTTTGGTAAGATTGCCATTTTTACTATGTTAGTCCTGCCTATCCATGAGCATGGGAGATCTTTCCATTTTCTGACATCTTCTTCAATTTCTTTTTTCAGGGACTTAAAGTTCTTGTCATATAGGTCCTTCACTTGCTTGGTTAGTGTTACCCCAAGGTATTTTATGTCATTTGTGGCTATAGTAAAGGGTGATGTATCTCTGATTTCCTTCTCCGCTTCTTTGTCCATTGTATATAGGAGGGCTACTGATTTTTTTGAGTTGATCTTGTATCCTGCTATGTTGCTGAAGGTGTTTATAAGCTGTATCAGTTCCTTGATGGAATCTTTGGGGTCGCTCAAGTATACTATCATGTCATCTGCAAATAGGGAAAGCTTGACTTCTTCCTTTCCAATTTGTATCCCCTTAATCTCCTTATGTTGTCTTATTGCTCTGGCTAGAACTTCAAGTACTATATTGAATAAGTATGGGGAGAGTGGACAACCTTGCCTCGTTCCTGATTTTAGTGGAATTGCTTTGAGTTTCTCTCCATTTAATTTGATGTTGGCTGTTGGCTTGCTGTAAATTGCCTTTATTATGTTTAGGTATGTTCCCTGTATTCCTGATCGCTCCAATACCTTTATCATGAAGGGGTGTTGGATTTTGTCAAATGCCTTTTCTGCATCCAGTGAGATGATCATATGGTTTTTTTCTTTGAGTTTGTTTATATGGTGTATTACATTGACGGACTTTCGTATGTTGAACCACCCTTGCATCCCTGGAATGAATCCTACTTGATCATGGTGGATAATTGTTTTGATGTGTTCTTGGAGTCTGTTTGCCAGTATTTTATTGAGTATTTTTGCATCAATGTTCATGAGGGAGATCGGTCTGTAGTTCTCTTTCTTTGTTGTATCCTTGTTTGGTTTAGGAATTAGGGTAATTGTAGCCTCGTAGAAGGAGTTTGGTAATGTTCCTTCTGTTTCTATTGTGTGGAACAATTTAGAGAGTATTGGTATTAACTCTTCTTTGAAGATCTGGTAGAATTCTGCGCTGAAACCATCTGGTCCTGGGCTTTTTTTGGTTGGGAGACTTTTAATGACTGTTTCTATTTCGTTAGGGGTTATTGGACTATTTAAATAGTTTATCTGGTCTTGATTTAACTTAGGTATGTGGTACCTATCCAGAAAGTTATCCATTTCTTTTAGGTTTTCCAGTTTTGTCGAATAGAGGTTTTTGAAGTATGACCTGATGATTCTCTGGATTTCCTCAATGTCTGTTGTTATGTCCCCCTTTTCATTTCTGATTTTGTTGATTTGGATGCTCTCTCTCTGTCTTTTGGTTAGTTTGGATAAGGGCTTGTCTATCTTGTTGATTTTCTCAAAGAACCAACTCTTTGTTTCATTAATTTTTTGTATTGTTCTCTTTGTTTCTATTTTATTGATTTCAGCTCTCACTTTGATAATTTCCTGGCGTCTGTTTTTCCTGGGAGACTGTGCTTCTTCTTGTTCTAGAGCTTTCAGGTATGCTGTTAAGTCTCTAGTGTGAGATTTCTCCAACTTATTTATGTGGGCATTTAGTGCTATGAATTTCCCTCTTAGTACTGCTTTCATAGTGTCCCATAAATTTGGATATGTGGTGTCTTCATTTTCATTGATCTCTAGGAAGTCTTTAATTTCTTTCTTTATTTCTTCCTTAACCCATTGGTGATTCAGTTGGGTATTATTCAGTTTCCATGAGATTGCAGGTTTTCTGTAGTTTTTGTTGTTGTTGAAATCCAACTTTAGACCATGGTGGTCTGATAGAACACAGGAGGTTATTCCAATTCTTTTGTATCTGTTTAGATTTGTTTTGTGGCCAAGTATGTGGTCAATTTTAGAGAAGGTTCCATGGGGTGCTGAGAAGAAGGTATATTCTTTTTTGTTAGGATGGAATGTTCTGTAGATATCGATTAAGTCCATTTGAGTCATGACATCAGTTAAGTCCTTTATTTCTCTGTTAAGTTTCAATTTGGGAGATCTGTCCAGTGGTGAAAGTGGGGTGTTGAGGTCTCCCACTCTTAATGTGTGGGGTTTTATATGTGATTTAAGCTTTAGTAATGTTTCTTTTACATATGTGGGTGCCCTTGTGTTTGGGGCATAAATATTCAGAATTGAGACTTCATCTTGGTGGATCTTTCCTGTGATGAGTATGTAATGCCCTTCTTGATCTCTTTTGATTGATTTTAGTTTGAAGTCTATTTTGCTGGATATCAGGATGGCTACACCCGCTTGTTTCTTAAGACTGTTTGATTGGAAAGTCTTTTCCCAGCCTTTTATTTTTAGGTAGTGTCTATCTTTGAATTTGAGATGTGTTTCTTGTATGCAGCAGAAAGATGGGTCCTGCTTTCGTATCCATTCTGTAAGCCTATGTCTTTTTATAGGTGAATTAAGTCCATTGATATTGAGGGAAATTAATGACCAGTGATTGTTCATTCCTGTTATTTTTTGGTGGTGATGTGTGGGTACTTCTATACGTTGGGGTTTACTGCTGTGGCTTTATCTGTTGCCTGTGTTTTCGAGGGTGTATCTGACTTCCTTAGATTGGAATTTTCCTTCTAGTGCTTTCTGTAGGGCTGGGTTTGTGGATAAGTATTGTTTAAATCTGGCTTTGTCATGGAATGTCTTGTTCACTCCATCTATGGTGATTGAAAGTTTTGCTGGGTATATTAGTCTAGGTTGACATCCATGGTCTCTTAGTGTCTGCATTACATCTGTCCAGGTTCTTCTGGCTTTCAAAGTCTCCATTGAGAAATCGGGTGTTATTCTGATGGGTTTGCCTTTATATGTCACTTGGCCTTTTTCCTTTGCTGCTCTTAATATTCTTTCTTTATTCTGTACGTTTAGTTGTTTAACTATTATGTGGCGAGGGGACTTTTTTTGGGGGTCTAGTCTGTTTGGTGTTCTATAAGCTTCTTGTATCTTCATAGGCATTTCCTTCTTTAAGTTGGGAAAGTTTTCTTCTATGATCTTGTTGAATATATTTTCTGTGCCCTTGAGTTGGTATTCTTCTCCTTCTTCGACCCCTATTATTCTTAGGTTTGGTCTTTTCATGGTGTCCCAAATTTCTTGGACATTTTGGTTCATGGCTTTGTTGGCTTTAGTGTTTTCTTTGACTGATGAATGTGTTTCTTCTACTGTATCTTCAACGCTAGAGATCCTCTCTTCCATCTCTTGCATTCTGTTGATTATACTTGCATCTGAAGTTCCCAATCGTTTTCTCAGATTTTCTATTTCCCGCATTCCCTCTGTTTGTGTCTTCTTCATTTTTTCTATTTCCCTTTTCAGGTCTTGGACTGTTTCCTTCATTTGTTTCATTGATTTTTCTTGATTTTCTCTCAGTATTTTATTGTTTTCTTCCAGGACTTTATTGATTTCTTCTAATTTGTTTGCCCTTTCCTCTAGTTGTTTACAGCGTTCTTCACATTTTTTTGTCTTTTCCTCTACACAAGCCTCTAGCTTCTTCATGATGTCATTCATAAGGCTGTTTTCTTCTGCTTCTTCCAATTTCTGATGTTCAGGTCTAGGTGTTGGAGGAGGGCTAGGGCCTGGTGATGCTGTATTGCTATTCATTTTGTTGTATATGTTTCTGCTTTGACGTCTGCCCATCTCCTTGTGGTTCGTTCTTGGCCTTATCCGCACACTTGGTTCAGACAGACCAGTGTTCCAAAAGGGAAGTCCGGAGCAAGATGGGAGCTGGGGGCCGGCCTCTAAGTCTCAGGAAGAGGCTTGGGGCTCAGGCGGATGGGCGTGGGGGCAGGGCGTGGAGACTGCAGGGCCTGCCAGGGGTCTTGGAGAAGGGGATCCTTCCCGGTGGGGCTAGCAGGGAACCTGCCCGGTGGCCAGAACCTGGGGCCAAGTTGGGTAGGTCTTCCCTGGAGTGGCTGGTGCCCAGGGATGGGGTCTGGGGCCAGAAAGAACATTTTATTACCAAGTGAAAATGAAAATCCATGTCTCTTTAGACTCATATTCAAATATACACACTATTCAAATAGCTCCAAATGAAGAATGAATAAACTGATAGTGATACATTTGGGCAAGTGTGTGTGTGTGTGTGTGTGTGTGTGTGTGTGTGTGTGTGTGTGTGTAGTGCTGAGCATTGAAATAAATGAATGCATGTAACAACATGTGTGAATCTCAAAATTATTCTGGTAAGCGAAAGAAGTTAGGCATACAGTATTACATACTGTGCAGTTCTGTGTATATGAAAACAGCCTAGTGGCTGGTGAAGGTCAGAGGGCAGGAGCTGGGGACTGATTGCAAAGGGACGAATGGGAACTTAGGAAGGTACTGGAGATTAATAGCATCATTGTGGTGGTAATACTGCTGTGTGCATTTGTCAACTCATATCTAGTTATTCAATTAAAATGGTGAATTTAATTGTGTATAGATTAGACAACAACAAAACAGACAAAAACAGAACACCAAATCTATATTTAAAAGAAGTTAGTATATATTCATAGGGTGGGAAAAAAAGCTAAGGTCTGGTATTTGAATAAAGTGAAAACAAGGCAGTGACGTTAATTTAATGTCTTCTGTGTGTTAAAATTGCATTTAGTATATCTAAGTGTCCATGTGGACTGGATTACAGGTTTTAAATATATTTTTAGAAAGGAACTAAAATTTAAGTTGACCTTGATGTACTATGGAAGCCCATTCTTGTGTTCTATTTGCATGCCATTCTTCTCTTCTCATAGTTGTAGTAATTCATAGTTGGGCCACTGAGTATGTTTCTCCACTAGAAGAGCATTGAAATATATTTATTCTCCTATTTGTCATTAATACATCCTTAGGCAATGAGGATCTATTGTTGAGCAGAGCTGTACAGAAAGGAAGGAGAGTATGGGCATTCTCAAGGACGATGGTTCTCAATCTGTGGGTTTTGACCCCTTTGACAAACCTTTAACTCCAAAAATATTTATATTAAGATTTATAACAGTAGCATAATTACAATTATAAAGTAGTAAATAATTTTATGGTTGAGGTGGGGAGTCACCGCAACAGAGGAACTGTATGAAATAGTCAGAGCATCGGAACGGTTGAGAACCACTGCTCTAAAAAGATCACTGTGGCTCGAATATGCTCTTCACCTTGGATTTAAGAAGCTTTGTATGCAAAATGATTGTTTTGGAAGAGCACTGAAGAATAATGTCAGACAATCTTATTTCAAAGACTCATATTCTTGTAGTTTGAATCAAACAATTTGATACTATCTGATTAGAATTATACCACACCATTTAAGGGTTTTACAACTTACCAGGTAATATAATGGACTTTCAACTTTATTTTAAAGATATATACAATTACTTGCAAACCCATAGGACTATTGTAGGAACAGTTTTCATCAGTGCAATCAGCAGAATTCAGAGACAGAACTGTTACAAGTAGCCTTGGCATATTGGTAAAGACAATTCTCTAAATATTTGAGAGTAACCTGGATATCAGCTTAGGTTTTCTTTGGATGTGTTTTAAGATTAGACGCTGCAATTTTGAATAACTATTTATCAGATACAGGTACTTTACATTCAAGGTGGGTCACCTCTAGAAGCAGAGAAAGAATGTAGAAGTGGAAGGAGTGAAGGTCAAGGTTAGGTGGTGACAAACCCTTTCTCTTTAAATCTTCCGCTGCCATTCTTGGGTCTCCATCAATATCCTAAGGAGGGAAAGTCCGGCAAAGACCTTAGAAATGTGAATAGTGGGTATAAGATTGCAGTGTTGTTTAGGAAATGCAAAGAAAAAAATATATATGTTTTTACTAACATAAATATTGGTCTGTCAAGTTATACAGGGACAGGAGATGAGTCCTGAAGATAGATAATGGCCATGACACACAGGACTTTTCAAGATAAAGGCTAATTCCTTTTTCCTTTTCTTCTTTTCTGAGTTAGATGATAGAGCACTCTGTGCTAAGCTTCTGAAGAAATGCGAAGCAAGTGTGAGTAGGGTGGTGAGAATGCATGGTCCATAGACATGGAGATGAAGACAGTCACTTTTATATTTAAGTGAATAATAGAAAATGAAATAGTGGAGTAAAACTTGAATTCTGTTGGACATCACCTCTATAATATCACCACAGTACCAAATTGGCTTTCAGATTAAAATACAGTAACCTCTTAAACATGAGTCAGTTTCCATGTGCTTGGCCTGGTTTTCAAAACCCTTCAGAATATAGACACATCCAACCACACATCTCACCCTGAGCTATTAGTGCCTGAAAGTTGTATCCTTTTATATATTCTAGCCCTTGTAGATATATCTGTCCAGAGTCCCTAGATGTTACCCTAAGATTGCCCTTCATCTTACAGATGTGCTGGGCAGGATGTTTATCAGCAGGTTCAGCATCATGCAATGAGGATTAGAACTGAGTCTTAGCTTCCACTAGTTTTAAAGTTCTGGGGACTCAGAGAAGCTCTTATAAACCAGCTCATAACTACTGAGTCTCTGCACTATGCCTTGGACTGGGCTTCACCTCCCTTCCACGTCAAGCCAACTGTTTTGTATATCACCTCCCATGAGGTTTAGACCTGATGTTCTGATCGCTAAACTATTTCTCTCTATTCTTGTTATTATTCCCTAACCTGGACACAACTTCCTTTTTCTTCCTATGCTATAGATCCTACATGGGTTTACAGCCAATAAGAAGGCAGAACAGAAAGGCAATAAAAAGACAGGACACAGGAAGAAAGTCTCTCTCTCAGGGGAAAGACAACAGCAAGTGGTAAGATAAGGTGGTCTTAGCTCTTGGCTACTGCTTCTGATCTCTGGGCTTTTAACTCTTTATTTGGTTCTGTGTTTCTTATTTAATAAGACCATTTAGAATTACATCTACACTGAATTGTAGATGTAACCAACCGTCTTATTAAATAAGAAACACAGAACCAATGCAAAGAAGAAAACCAAGAGTTCAGAGCTAAGAGCCTTATCCGCCTGCTGCAGCTAGCCTCTTCAGCCAAGAGACCTCTCCGAAAGAGACCTACTTCCTGTCTGTTTGTCTTTATATAGACTTTCTGTTCTGCCTTCTCATTGGTTATAAACCCAACCACATGACTGCCTCGTCACTGCCTGTCTGTACAGACCTCCAGGTCTTCTATGGTTGGTATTGAGATTAAAGGTGTGTGTCTCCAATGCTGGCTGTATCCTTGAACACACAGAGATCTACCTAGCTCTGCCTACCAAGTGCTGGGATTAAAGGCATGTACCACCAATGCCCAGCTTTTGCTATGGCTCTAATAGCTCTGACCCTCGGGCAACTTTATTTATTAACATACAATTGAAATCACATTTCAGTACAAATAAAATATCACCATACTGAATGGTCCTCAGTGCTCTGCCTATGGGTTGGCAGAATTGAGAACATGAGAGGCAAGATATTCTTAGTGGCTCTTACATTCCAAGGACGCAGTGGAACGAAGGTAGAAATGGAAAATCACCTGGAAGGTTGTGAGAAGGAAGTTGAGGAAAGATGAAATGAAGATCTGCTGAATCAAGAAGGGCTTTGCAAATCAGGATTCAGAGATAGGCACACTGTAATAAAATCTATTAGAAACAGTGGCTTAAAGCTGGAGTTATCTATGAAGCAGCCAGGAGTAATTATCCCTAAAATCATAAAATGAAAATGAGGACAGGAATTCTCCAAGTATAGTTGAGAAGGGTTTTGTTGTGGATACGAGTTCAGAGAACAGCCAGAGGCATCTGGAAGTGTCCAGATTGAACTGGGCAGTGAGGGGAGAGAGGTCAGGGAGAGCAAGAGAGGAGGAGAAGAAAGAAAGGAGAGAGGCAAGCAGGCAAAGAGAGGAGCTGTGGACTTAGAGGCCGAGAGAGAGAGAGAGAGAGTGCATGGCTACGGTGTCAGGGATATACAGGAACCACACCGCTGCTGGAGAGGTTTAGGGTAGGGGGCAGTGTGAGAAGTGCTGGGAGGAGCCATAGGTACCTAGTGAAACTTGTCCCAGTTTCTCTGGGACCTGATGAACATCAGGTTGGTAGATGAGATGTTAATATCACCTTTGATATTTGGTCTCCCCAAATGTCCATTTGTCAATTACTGGCTTTACTCCTGTTCTAGCCATTCATTCTTGAAATAGTCAAGAAACCTTTGACTAGTCCATAAACATTGCCCCTCATATCCAGAAAATCTTAGTATCCCCATGAATTTTCTTCTTTCTCCAAGTATCAAAGTTACAGCAAATATTGCCTTACTGTGGAGGACTGATTTCCATATTTATTAGACAAACATATATCTGAACATTTCTCTCTCTCTCTCTCTCTCTCTCTCTCTCTCTCTCTCTCTCTCTCTGTCTCTCTCTCTCTCTCTCTCTGTGTGTGTGTGTGTGTGTGTGTGTGTGTGTGTGTGTGTATGTGTGCTTTTGTACATACTGTGGAGGCCAAAGTGTAACCTCAGGTGTCATTCTTTAGGGCTGCTCACCTTCTAAATTTTAGATAAGATCTCCCATGAGCAGCACTAGGAGACAAGTGCACACCACAGCCTTTTCATGGGGCATCTGGGGCTCAAATGCAGATTCACATGCTTGCATGACATTTTACTGACTGAGCAATGTCTCCAGCTCTATACAACTTTTTGTTTTATAGCAAGGGGAGATGATCTTTAACCAGAATGTCAGGTAGCATGCTCAGAAGGTATGATTTGTTTATTTTTAATGAGGCTTCAAAAACAATCATCAAAAATCAGCCTTAACTGTACAGATAGTTTGGTCATTGTTATAATCTCCAGAGGCACAAGAGCCAGCAGCATAAAGCCACATAAAAGTAATGCCAAAGGATCACGCTCCCTTTTTTACATTAAAAAAATGACACTTTTATTTCTGCTGGCAGGAGTAGGCTGCAGGTTGTGGTGGGTGTGGTTGGTTCAGTGCTGGTGTGGATAGGGGAGGAGGTGCCTTGTGATGACTTGGTGGCTGGGAAGGAAATGGGAGGGTAGATGTGCTCTGGGAAGCCTTTTGAGGAAGGACTGATGGCATGCTATAGCTAAGCCACCAGTAAGGTTGAGAAACTCTTAGAAATCTAGTTGCTCATCATTGTTGAGATCCAGTCTCTTCATCATGTGGTCAAGGACAACAGAATCCTGGATCTTTGTGACGTCAGCCAGCTCCATGCTCATGAAGCTGAGGAACTCGGTTTTGGAGAGTGAGTAGTTGTTCCTATCCTTCCCACTGTACTTTTGGAAACAGCAGTGAGGGACTTGACGTATCATTCAGTCTCTGTAGGCCTGGACATTTTTGCCAAGTTGGTGAGGAGTGAGGCCCAGCTGAGACTGTGGCTGATGGCAGTAGGGACAGGAGTGGCTAACAAAGAATTTCTAATATGCCAATGCTACAGATCACTTCATTCAACTCGTTATTTGGCAAATATTAACTGTGTATGTGGTGCTCATACAAGAATCTGTCTTAAAATTGTTGCCATTAATAGTGAGCTTTCCTTTTCCCAACAAATTCAGTGAATCATGCTTCCACTTCTTACATGGATTGGGTGTAAGTGATGATATGCAAAATTGATATCATTTTTAAGGTTAAATGACAGACTGACTTTGCATTTGGTGGCCAGCTTTGTACCCTAATTTTTTCTTTGATTTTCTTAATAAATTTAGCTATACTTCATTAGCCCTGAGATATCAGATACCTGCTACTGATTGTTCACTTTTAGTGTATATTTTACTCCACTCAGTCTCAACTCCACAAAAGTATTTTAAGTTATTCACACAAGATTGTAACTAAAGCAATGATAGAAGTTATTACTTGTAGAGCTAAGACTGCTAATAAGGCCTGCTGTTGGATGTTCTGTATGGCAAATATGTTGCTCTGATTGGTCAATAAATAAAACACTGATTGGCCAGTGGCTAGGCAGGAAGTATAGGCGGGACTAACAGAGGAAAAAAGAAAGAACAGGAAGGCAGAGAGAGACACTGCCAGCCGCCACAATGACAAACAGCATGTGAAGATGCCGGTAAGCCATGAGCCACGTGGCAAGGTATAGATTAATGGAAATGGATTAATTTAAGCTGTAAGAACAGTTAGCAAGAAGCCTGCCATGGCCATACAGTTTGTAACCAATATAAGTCTCTGTGTTTACTTGGTCGGGTCTGAGCGGCTGTGGGACTGGTGGATGACAGAGATTTGTCCTGACTGTGGGCCAGGCAGGAAAACTCTAGCTACAAAGGCCTTTAAGTAAGAGTTGCATATTTTATGTGTTTCACTTTGTCAGAAGCAACTCAAAAACTTACATCTATAATTCTGTCACCAATAAGTGCTTTCCTTTTGGTTAGTTTTCTGTGGTGGCCCAAACTATTTTCCTTTAACTTATTCTTCTTCAAACATAGTTTCCCAAGTGAACAGCTGCCAAAAGAAATCGAACACTTGAACAGCATGTGGAGAGCTGCTGTGCCTGGCAGGGAAGTTTGCAGACCACATACTCAGCAGATACCTGTTCCTCATGGAATGAGTAGACTGTGAAGCTGTTATCTGAGTCATATACTCTTGATCACATGTTTATCTAATACTCAATGAGGAAATCTGGGTTATCAGATTTAATTCGACTTCAAGTGTAGATACAAGAAATAAGACTTTTAAAAAATGGATTTATCAGTTCTCAGGAAAACTAAACAGACTAGTCATTGTTGCTACTATAGCATGGAGGGGGGCAGGTCAAAATTACTGTCCATTAAACATTATATACAGTTCAATGAAGGGAAGAGATGAAAATAAACTGGGAAAATATTAGCTAATTCATACAATTTTCTCTGCATTTATCCTTGCAGACTATTGTGCACATATTCATCCCTGTTAGGTTTTCTAGTTTAAAGATAATGTCATTATCTAAATAGATTACCCATGGGTATATAATGCTAGTGAAAGGCTTGTATAAGATTCTTTTCTTATGTTAATTCATGTTTCTTCATAACTTTGGGCTAACATTTACATCTTTAAGTGGTGCTTTATATAATATGACATAATCTAACAATTTTCTATTCATTAGACTTTTGCTTACAATATTCATTTTTTGTTGATAGTTTTGAAGCACATTGCACACTTGTCATCTAGTACATTAAAAAGTAATATTACTCTTTTTTAGAAAGAATACACTCACAAACATAAGTTAATAGCTTTAGTCCAACATATTTTGTTGGTTACAGGACAATTTGTGATTTCAAAAACATTAATGATGCAATTCATAGTATGGTTCTTCCATCTTATAGTACAGGTTCCATCAGATGTATTATTACCAAAACATGAGCTGGCCATATGCACTCACATTGTGTTTAAAAGCTTTTCCCAAATTAACCCAATTGTTCCACTGTTTGCAGTCCTCTAGTTGATGGTATTCTCTGACTGTAATTCTCATCAAAGTCTCTATCAACATACTCTTTGACTATATCATGTGTTTCATCAGCATTGAAGTTGACCTCATCACAGGGCTGGTGGTACTCTTCCATGGTGCCTTTGGCCACAGAATTTTTTAAAAGTGCTTACCATGAGTCAAGAAATATTCTTTGTGCTGGTATTACATTGAATGATATTGTACATGCCCCTCTAATATATTCTAAAGAAGAAGATAGATGTTGATAAAACAATTACATAAATCAATGTAAAATTGTAACTGTGACAGAGAGGTAAAAAATTGTCATTATTATAATAGGCAATTTTGGTCTTGTCAGGGATGGTAGACATGATAAACAGTTTTTAATTAAGCTAGGAAAGGAGGGAAGTTTGTTTTCAACAGAAAAGTAGTTTGTTCAAAGACTCCTGGTGGAAAAGGACATGGAAAAATGAAGGATTTAGAGGAGAGAAGCTAGAATACAGGAAATATGAGTTAGACACTCTGTCTTCATTTCAAAAGAACCATTGATGTGTCTACTAGTAATGTTAAACAAGATGGGTGTTTCATGTTGAACAGTTCTGTTGGGGAGGACTGGGTTGGAGAGGGTGGTCAGAGTAGCAGTGGATAGGGTATTTAGGAAGTTCTTGTCCTCATGACTGATCAGAGTATCAAGGCATTTGGTGGCTGTGGTAGAAATGGGAAGGAGTGGAAATATTCCAAGAGATACTTTAAATAGCCATGGCTTTTGTGATTGAGTCAGGAAGATAGGAAATTATTAAAGATGCTTCTGATGTGTCATGTTTTTGTGGTTGGATGAAGTATAGTAACACAGGCAACAAGAAACTTAAGATTTTGGCAGGAAAAGTCTTATGCTAATTTTTGACATGCTGAGTTTGAGTTATTTTTAAAAGAAATTATTAAAAGTTATTTCCAAAAGAAAAAAATAACAAATAAAGTAGATATGCTGGTGAAATTGGCAGCTGGATATGTGAGCCTGGAATTCAGAGTAGATATCTTCACTGGTTATAAAAGAAGTCATGACATATTGGTGTATTTTGGTCAAGGAAGAGAGTCAAGATAAGAGATGGTTTAGATGGAGATTTGAGGAAATCTAAGACTTAATGAACAGGTAGAAGGCAGAAAATAAATGGATATTATTTTAAGGTATGTTACTTTTGTTTATGTTGCATTTGTTTAACTCTGTGAAGCTGGGTTACTGAGCCTGTCTAAAACACTTGATAGTCTAATAAAAACTGGGCAATAGCAAGGCAGGAGAGAGGATAGGCAGGGCTGGCAGGCAGAGAGAATATACAGAGGGAGAAATCTGGGAGGAAGGAGATCTAAGATCTAGGAGCCAGAGAAGGAGGAGATCTCCGGGGTCAGCCACCCAGCTACACAGCTAGCCATGGAGTAAGAGTAAGATACAGAAGTAAGAAAACAGGAAAAGTCCAGAGACAAAAGATAGACAGGATCTTTTAAGTTAAGGAAAGCTGGCAAGAAACTAAGTCAAGCTAAGGCTGGACGTTCATGAGTAAGAATAAGCCTCAGTGTGTTATTTATTTGGGAGCTGGGTGACAGGCTCCCAAAAGAGAAAAAGAACAAAAAGACCTACTAAGTGTCAAGCAGGGCAAGAGAGGCCACTGGTTGGAGGAAACACTATCATTGTATTTATGGATACAAATTGTACAGATGAGCTTAACTGGATCTGTTTTGTTAGAATCATAGAAGTAATGAGTGATGAATGGGATGAAGACTGGGCTGTCATTGACTAAGTTTGTGACCTCTTTGGTGAAGTTACCCAAGGATAGGAAGGAGGCGTTGAGTGTCAAGTGAAGTGGGATGAAGCATTGATAACAGATTTGGCTTTGTGATAAAGGAGTGTGAATATAACATTGTGAGATATTTTAAAGGAATACAAGCCTAAAGAAAAATATCAGAAAGATGAGGCATGGCTTACATAACTATTAAAATTAGTAACATAGATCTATATTCATTGCAAGTGATAAATTTCCAAGATATATTTTTAAGAATAACACTTCTATTTATATTTCTATCTCCAAATAAATTTGTGTATGAATATTTCTGTGTAGATCGATATTTAGATTATGTCCAAACCATTTTTGTCTCTTTTTTATAATCACTTTTGCAATAAACACTTATAGTCATATATGGTTTTTAAGATTTATTTTTATTTAAGAATTAAATGCATGTGTATCTGAATGTGGGTATGTCCGTGTGAATGCTGGATGCTGTGAAGGTCAGAAGAGAGTGTTGGTTCTCCTGGGATTTGAGCTACAGGTAGTTATGGGCTGCTTGAGGTGGGCACTAGGAACTAAACTTAGGTCCTCTGAAAGAGCTGAGAACTGTTTTTCCAGCCCCCATCATTATATTCTTGCAAACACAGATATACATATGGATATGATCAGTTCTCAGAAATAGAATTTGGCTACTAGTTTTTCACTTAGAAAAATTGAAAGCAGTGTCACTTTGTCCTTCAGAAGAACAGATTCAGTTTACATACACCAACAAATGGGGGTATCTTTCCCTATGTTCAGTGCTGGCCAAATATCACTGAACTAAGAACTGTCAATTTCAAGTTTTATTTATTTAAATTTGATTGAATTAGACATTTTACACATATGCAAATTATATTTGTGCTTCTCTCTGCATGTACATATATGTACAAGTGCACATAGAGGTCAGAATTTAATACTTGGTGCCTTCTGAAATCACTTTCTGCCTCACTTATTTGTTTTTTGAGATAAAGTCTTACTATATTGTCTTAGTTGGCCTGGAACTAAGTATGTAGTCCAGATAGCCTTGGACTCACAGAGATTTGCCTGCCTCTGCCTCCTGAGTGCTGGAATTAAAGACATGTGCCACTGTGGGAGCCAAAGTTACGTTTTAAGTTTAAATTACTATACCTAAGAGATCCTTGAAACAAAAATGCCTGTGATCTGCAAGCCCTTTGTGTGAGGACAGATAGATAGTTCCTGAAATGTTGGGGGCCATTGTTTATGAAAGACAAAAAACACCGGGTTTCTGTCTACCTCTATGATGTCTCTATCATGGTATCTCTTTCATTGCTTTCCCCTTCCCACCCTGTTCCAGCTCAACCATCCCATTCCCTTATGTTCTCATCCCCTGTCCTCTACCCTCCTCATTGCCTACCCCATCCCCAGTTTACTCATGGAGATCTCATCTATTTCCCCTTCCCAGGGTGGTCCATGTGTTCCTCTTTGGGTCTTCCCTGTTAGTTGGCTTCTCTGGAGTTGTGGGTTGTTGCCTGATTACCCTTTGCTTTATATCTAGTATCCACTTATGAGTACATACTATGTTTGTCCTTCTGAGTCTGGGGGATAGAGAGAAACCTGGTGCTAGGGAAGTTGCCAGGAATCTCCAAGACCCCAGCCTGGGCTACTAGCAATAGTGGAGAGGATGCCTGAACTGAACTGGCTTGTCCCAGAGATTAGACCGGTGAATACCCTAACTGTCATTACAGAGCTTTTCTCCAATGACTGATGGAAGCAGATGCAGTGATCCACATCCAATTACCAGACAGAGCTCCAGGAGTCCAGTCAAAGAGAGAGAAGGGGATTCTATTAGCAAATGCATCAGGGTCATGATGGGGAAACATGCAGAGATGACCAAACCAAACTAGAGGGAACTCATGAAAGTTGGATCAATGGCTGTGGAGCCTACATGGGACTAGACTAGGCACTCTGCATGGTGAGACTGTTGTGCAACTTGATCTGCTTGGGAGGCCCCCTGGTGGTAGGATCAGAATCCATGTCTGGTGCATGAGCAGGCTTTTTGAAGTCCGCTACCTGTGATGGGACACCTTGTGCAGTCTTGAGGCATGGGGAAGGGCTTGGACCTGCCTCTACTGGATGTGCCTCCCCATGGGAGGCCTTACCTTCTTGTGGGTGGGAGAGGGGGGTGGGTTGGGAGGGGTGAAGAGGGGGATCTTTGATTGGTGTGTAAAATGAATGAAAAAAATTTCTTGATTAAAAAAATGAGAAAAAAAAAGATAAAAAGCCACAAGTTTTTCATTCCCCTAAACAAGTTTGTTTGGCCCAATTGCACTGGATGTGCTTGATCACATGTGGAGGTGCGTCAGGATGTTTGCTTGCCCCTGACTGGATCTGGTGGGGAGTGAAATGAACTATGGGTTTTCCATCTTAAGCCACTACAAACTGTGATTCTGGGCCATTTCCCAAGGACCTGTGTATGGACCTGGCCAGATCCCACCTACTAGGCCAGAATTTAATTAAAGCTTGCTTCAAGTTTGCCTTTCAACTGTGGTAGTGGTCTTATTCTTCATCAGTGGAATTAAAACCACCATGCCTGGTTCCACTATTTTTGGGACAGGGTGTCTCACTGAACCTGGAACTTATCAATTTAGGTAGATAGACTGGTCAGAAGCTCCAGGGATCCTTTTGCCAAGTGCTGGGTTTGCAGATGTGTGCAGCAATATCTGCCTTTTATCTGGGTTCTGGGGATTGAACTCACTTCTTCATGTATTTGTGTGATAAGTTCTTTACTGATTGAGATATCTCCCTAGTCTTATGTATATTTCTTCATAAGTGTGGTGTTTTCATAGTCTCTCTCTCTCTCTCTCTCTCTCTCTCTCTCTCTCTCTCTCTCTCTCTCTCACACACACACACACACACACACACACACACACACACACACACACACTGCAGGTTGGTGGTGTAAGGTTATGGGCTTTTTATATTATCTTTCTTTGTAATTATTTTAATGCATTATTTTGGGTAAATTATGGTTTTATTTAACCTTTATGTTTGATAATTTGAGGTAGAATCCATTTTTTTTTTTTTTTTTTTTTTTTTTTTTTTTTTTTTTTTTTTTTTTTTTTTTTGGTTTTTCGAGACAGGGTTTCTCTGTGTAGCTTTGTGCCTTTCCTGGAACTCACTCGGTAGCCCAGGCTGGCCTCGAACTCACAGAGATCCGCCTGGCTCTGCCTCCCAAGTGCTGGGACTAAAGGCGTGCGCCACCACCGCCCGGCCGGGGTAGAATCCATTTTACCAGAAAGAGTGAGGTAACAAGACAACACACATGTTTCCAAATGACCAGGCAGTTTTGCCAAAGTAATTTATTTACTAATTTATCTATCTGATTAATTTAAAGTGACATTTAATTGAACAGTATGGGTCACTTCTGGACTGTTTCCTTAAACTAATCAAATTCACTTTATTATAATGTTTTCGTATTTTGTGGCTCTAAATCTGGTGAAGATGTTTAATCTACTTTCCTCCTTCATTTGTTTTTTCATTATACAACATGCCTTTGTCAATTCCTTCACTATAGGAGTTGTTTAGAGCCCTCTCTATCCCATGCAAATCTTGGGATTTTATAAGAATGTGGATAGCATGAAAAGCATTTGGGAACAGGAATGTCTTCATGGTGGAGAAGATACAGGGGCAGCTAGAAAATTTCCATTTGTTATTTTTATGTGACATTTTGAGGCATATCTGAAGAAGGATGTGTTTCAGCATTATTCCAGGCTTAGCTGTTTTGAAAAGTCCCTCCCTCAAAGTCTTCCTTCTTGCATGAGTGCTAGATGAAGAGACATGAGGTGGGGAAAACAATCTGTGACTAGGAGATTTAGAAATGTAGTCAGACATTTATTTTTTAATTAATAATTCTTCTCAACACAAAAGTCATAACACAAAATGTCCATGCAATCTGGGACGCCATGAAAAGACCAAACCTAAGATTAATAGAGAGAGAGGACGGAGAAGAATAACAACTCAAAGGCACAGAAAATATATTCAGCAAGATCATAGAAGAAAACTTTTCCAACTTAAAGAAGGAAATGCCTATGAAGATACAAGAAGCCTATAGAACACCAGACAGACTAGCCCCTCTATGAAAGTCCCCTCGCCACATAATAATTAAACAACTAAATGTACAGAATAAAGAAAGAATATTAAGAGCAGCAAAGGAAAAAGGCCAAGTGACTTATAAAGGCAAACCCATCAGAATAACACCTGATTTCTCAATGTAGATTTTGAAAGCTAGAAGGACCTGGAGAGATGTAATGCAGATGCTAAGAGACCATGGATGTCAGCCTAGACAAATATACCCAGCAAAACTTTCAATCATCATAGACAGAATGAACAAGACATTCCAAGACAAAACCAGATTTAAACAATACTTATCCATAAACCCAGCCCTACAGAAAGCACTAGAAGGAAAATTCCAACCTAAGGAAGTCAGATACACCCATGAAAATACAGGCAATAGATATCACCACAGCAGTAAACGCCAAAGAAGAGAAGTACACACACACTACTACCAAAAGATAACAGGAATGAACAATCACTGGTCATTAATATCCCTTAATATCAATGGACTTAATTCACCTATCAAAAGAGACAGACTAACCGAATGGATACAAAAGTAAGACCCATCTTTCTGCTGCATACAAGAAACACACCTCACCCTGTCTCGAAAAACCAAAAAAAAAAAAGAAAATGAAATACACCTCAAATTCAAAGATAGACACTACCTAAGAATAAAAGGCTGGGAAAAGTCTTTCCAGTCAAATGGTCTTAAGAAACAAGCTGGTGTAGCCATCCTAATATCCAGCAAAATAGACTTCAAACTAAAATCAATCAAAAGAGATCAAGAAGGGCATTACATACTCATCACAGGAAAGATCCACCAAGATGAAGTTTCAATTCTGAACATTTATGCCCCAAGCACAAGGGCACCCACATATGTAAAAGAAATATTACTAAAGCTTAAATCACATATAAAACCCCACACATTAATAGTGGGGGACTTCAACACCCCACTCTCACCACTGGACAGATCTGCCAAAACAGAGAAATAAAGGACTTAACTGATGGTATGACTCAAATGGACTTAATAAATATCTACAGAACATTCCATCCTAACAAAAAAGAATATACCTTCTTCTCAGCTCTCCATGGAACCTTTTCTAAAATCAATCACATACTTGGCCACAAAGCAAATCTCGACAGATACAAAAAAATTGGAATAACCTCCTGTGTCTTATCAGACCACCATGGTTTAAATTTAGATTTGAACAACAACAAAAATTACAGAAAGCCTACAATCTCATGGAAACTGAATAACGCTCAACTGAATCACCAATGGGTCAAGGAAGAAATAAAGAAAGAAATTAAAGACTTCCTAGAGATCAATGAAAATGAATATACCACATACCCAAACTTATGGGACACTATGAAAGCAGTGCTAAGAGGAAAATTCATAGCACTAAAAGCCCACATAAAGAAGTTGGAGAAATCTCATACTAGTGACTTAACAGCACAACTGAAAGCTCTAGAACAAGAAGAAGCAAAGTCACCCAGGAGGAATAGACACCAGAAAATAATCAAATTGAGAGCTGAAATCGATAAAATAGAAACAAAGAGAACAATACAAAGAATCAATGAAACAAAGAGTTGATTCTTTGAGAAAATCAACAAGATAGACAAGCCCTTATCCAAACTAACCAAAAGGCAGAGAGAGAGAGAGCATCCAAATTAGCAAAATCAGAAATGAAAAGGGAGACATAACAACTAACATTGAGGAAATCCAGAGAATCATCAGGTCATACTTCAAAAACCTCTACTTCACAAAACTGGAAAATCTAAAAGAAACTGATAATTTTTGGGATAGGTACCACATACCTAAGTTAAATCAAGACCAGATAAACTAAATAGTCCAATAACCCCTAAGGAAATAGAATCAGTCATTAAAAGTCTCCCAACCAAAAAAAAGCCCAGGACCACATGGTTTCAGTGCAGAATTCTACCAGATCTTCAAAGAAGAGTTAATGCAAATACTCTTTAAATTGTTCCACACAATAGAAACAAACTCCTTCTATGAGGCTACAATTACCCTGATTCCCAAGTCAAGGATGCAACAAAGAAAGAGAATTGCAGACCAATCTCCATCGTGAACATCGATGGAAAAATACTCAATAAAATACTGGCAAACAGACTCCAAGAACACATCAAAACAATTATCCACCATGATTAAGTAGGTTTCATCCCATGGATGCAAGGGTGGTTCAATGTACGAAAGTCTGTCAATGTAATACACCATATAAACAAACTGAAAGAAAAAAACCACATGATCATCCCACTAGATGCTGAAAAGGCATTTGACAAAATCCAACACCCCTTCATGATAAAGGTTTTGGAGAGATCAGGAATACAGGGAACATACCTAAACACAATAAAGGCATTTACAGCAAGCCAACAGCCAACATCAAATTAAATGGAGAGAAACTCAAAGCAATACCACTAAAATCAGGAACAAGACAAGACTGTCTGCTCTCCCCACACTTATTCAATATAGTACTTGAAGTTCTAGCCAGAGCAATAAGACAACATAAGGAGATCAAGGGGATACAAATTGGAAAGGAAGAAGTCAAGCTTCCACTATTTGCAGATGGCATGATAGTATACATAAGTGACCCCAAATATTCAACCAAGGTATTCATACAGTTTATAAACACCTTCAGCAATGTAGTAGGATACAAGATTAACTCAAAAAAATCAGTAGCCCTCCTATATACAATTGACAAATAGGCTGAGAAGGAAACTAGAGATATATCACCCTTTACAATAGCCACAAATGATATAAAATACCTTGGGGTAACACTAACTAAGCAAGCGAAGGACCTGTATGACAAGAACTTTAAGTCCCTGAAAAAACAAATTGAAGAAGTTGTCAGAAAATGGAAAGATCTCTCATGCTCATGGATAGGTAGGATTAACATAGTAAAAATGACAATCTTACCAAGCAATCTACAGATTCAAAGCAATCCCTATAAAAATCCCAACACAATTCTTCACAGACCTGGAAAGAACAATACTCAACTTCATATGGAAAAACAAAAAACCCAGGAGAGGCAAAAGAATCCTGTACAATAAAACAACCTCTGGAGGCATCACAATCCCTGACTTCAAGCTCTACTATAGAGCTACAGTAATAAAAACAGCTTGGTACTGGCATAAAAACTGACATGTGGACCAATGGAATTGAATTGAAGACCCTAACAATCTGCACACCTATGAACATATAATTTTCGACAAAGAAGCCAAAACTGTACAATGGAAAAAAGAAAGCATCTTCTACAAATGGTGCTGGCATAACTGGATGTCAATGTGTAGAAGGCTGCAAATAGATTCATATCTGTCACTGTGCACAAAACTTAAGTTCAAGTGGATCAAAGACCTCAACATAAATCCAGTTACTGTGAACCTGACAGAAGAGAAAGTAGGAAGTAGTCTGAAACACATTGTCACCAGAGATTACTTCCTAAATATAACACCAGTAGCACAGACACTGAAAAAAAACAATTAATAAATGGGACCTCTTGAAACTGAGAAGCTTTTGTAGAGCAAAGGACATGGTCAACAAGACAAAGCGTCAGCCTACGGAATGGAAAAGATCTTCACCAACCCCACATCTGACAGAGGGCTGATATCCAGAATATATAAAGAACTCATATCAGCCACGGGTTCCCCTGTCCTCCCTCCTCCTGCCCCCCGCACTCCCCCCAATCCACCCCCTATTCCCACCTCCTCCAAGGCAAGGACTCCCCTGCGGATTCAGCTCAGCCTGGTAGATTTAGTTAAGGCAAGTTCAGTTCCCTCCTCCCTTCACCTAGGCTGAGCAAAGTGTCCCAGCATAGGCCCTAGGTTCCAAAAAGCCAGCTCATGCACTAAGGACAGGTCCCAGTCCCACTGCCTGGGGGGTCTCCTAAACAGTTCAAGCTAATTGACTGTCTCACTTATCCAGAGGGCCTGATCCAGTTCCATGGGGGCTCCTCAGCTATTGGTTCATAGTTTATGTGTTTCCACTAGTTTGGCTATTTGTCCCTGTTCTTTTTCCAATCATGGTCTCAATATCTCTTGCTCATATAATACCTCCTCTCTCTTGCCCATTGGACTTCTGGAGCTCCACCTGGGGCTTGGTCATGGATCTCTGCATCTACTTCCATCAGTCACTGGATAAAAGTTCTATCATGACAGTTAGGTGTTCCGCCATCCTATCACCAGTGTAGGTCAGTTTGGGCTGTCTCTCGACCATTGCCAGTAGTCTATTGTGGAGGTATCTTTGTGGATTTCTGGGGACCTCTCTAGCACTTTGCTTCTTCCTATTCCCATAGAGTCTTCATTTATCATGGTATCTCTTTCCTTGTTCTTGCTCTCTGTTCCTGGGAAGGTAGGGGTGAGTGGGAGGAGGGAGGACAGGGGAACCCGTGGCTGATATGTAAAATTAAATTTTTTATAATATAAAAAAAGAAATGTAGTCAGACATTTATTTTTTAATTAATAATTCTTCTTATTCATATAATTATTTTAAGATTTTTTTCTTTTTAGAGCTGATGAGGGAATATAAAGAAAACAATTCAGCTTTACCTCAGTCTGATTACCATAGCTTCCAAAATTATTTGTTTCATAGTGTCTGGTTTATGTTTGCTACTGGTAATCAAATAATTAAACATGTATTGAATAAAAAGAAACATACTTTTCAAACATATTTAGAAAAAATATAATAAAACATAATTTAAATATATTTTAAAAACCTCAACTTTAAACATTAAAAAAATACTTGTATATTTATTTTACATCCCTGTCAAAGTTTCCCCTCTTTCTTCTCCTCCTGGTACCCCCACCTCCTCTCTGTGACCCCCATCCACTCCTCCTCTGTTTCTCTTCAGAAAATTGCAGGACTCTCATGGACATCAATAAAATATGGCATATTAAGTTGCAATAAGACTTAGCACCTCCCCTTGTATTGATGCTGGGTAAGGTAACCCAGTATGGGGAATAGAGTCCCAAAATCCAACAAAAGAGTCAGAGACAGTCTCTGCTCCCACTGTTAGGAATCTCACAATAAGACCAAGCTACACAACTGTAACATATATGTAGAGGGCCTAGTTCAGTCTGATGTAGGCTGCCTGGTAGTCAGCTCAGTCTCTGTGAGCTCCTATGAGCTCAGGTTAGTTGACAAAGTCAGTTTTCTTATGATGTCCTTGACCCTTCTAGATCCTACAATCCTTTGTCCCTCTCTTCAGCAGGATTTCCTGAGCTCAGCCTAATGTTTAGCTGTGGGTCTCTGCTAAGCCTCTCAGATGACAATTGGGCTAGGCACCAATCTATGAGTATAGCAGAATATCTTAGGCATCATTAAATTGACAGGTTTTTTTTCAGTCATATTTGGTTTGATCCTAGGTTTCTGGGCTATCCAGGCTCTGTGTCCTGGCACTCCAGGCAGTATCAGGGGTAGGCTCACTCTTGTGTCATGGGCCTCAGACTGGACCAGTTATTGGTTGGCTACTCCCACAAGCTCTGTGTCACCCTTACCCCACCACATCCAATAGGCAGGACAGACTGTAGGTTGAAGATTATGTGGCTGGGTTGGTGTCCCAATCCCTCCACTGGTAGTCATGCCTTGTTACAGGAGGTGGCCAGTTCAGGCTATGTATCCTCTTTTGCTAGGAGTCTTAGCTGTTGGAATCCTTGTAGATTCCTGGGAGTTTCTCTTGCACCAGGCTTCTCCCTGACCCTGAAATGCTCCCCTTTCTAGTAGTCTCTTTCAGTACTCTCCCCATCTACCCTCGACCTGATCCCTCATGTTCCCATCCACACCTGCCCCCAGTCCATCCATGAAATCTCTTCTGTTTCCTCTTCCCAGGGAAATCCAAGTGTCCCCTCTTGAGGCCTCATTGTTACCTAGTCTCTCTGAGGAAGTGGATTGTAGTAGCATGGTTATCCTTTACAGCTAATATCCTTGTACAAGTGAGTACATACCATGCTTGTCTTTCTGGGTCTGGGCTACTTCACTCAGGATGACTTTTTTTCTAGTTCCATCCATTTGCTTGTGAATTTCATCATGTCATTGATTTTTATAGCTGAGTAATACTCCATTGTGTAAATGTATCCCATTTTCTTTATCCATTCCTTCAGTTAAGGAACATCTATGTTGTTTCCAATTCCTGGCTATTATGAATAAAGCTACTATGAACATAGTTGAGCAAGTGTCCTTGAGGCATGATTGAGCATCCTTTGAATATATTTCCAAGAGTGTTATAGCTGGGTCTTGAGTTAGATTGATTCCCAGTTTTCTGAGAAAACTCCATATTGATTTCCAAAGTGGCTGTACAAGTTTGCACTTCCACCAGCAGTGAAGGAGTGTTCCTCTTACTCCACATCCTCTCCATCATAAGCTGTCATCAGTGTTTTTGATCTTAGCCAATCTGTCAGGTGTAAGATGGTATCTCAGAGTCGTTTTGATTTGCATTTCTCTGATGACTAAGGATATTGAACAATTCTATTACTGTCTTCTGGCCATTTGAGATTCTTCTATTGAGAATTCTCTGTTTAGATATGTATCCCATTTTAAAATTGGATTATTTGATATTTTGATGCCTAGCTTTTTGAGTTCTTTATATATTTCGAAGATCAGCCCTCTGTCAGATGTGGGGTTGGTGAAGATCTTTTCTCATTCTGTAGGCTGCTGTTTTGTCTTATTGACAATGTCCTTTGCGTTATAGAAGCTTTCAGTTTCATGAGATCTCATTTATTAATTGTTGTTCTCAGTGTCTGTGCTACTTGTGTTATATTTAGGAAGTAGTCTCCTGTGCCAATGTGTTCAAGGCTAGTTCACACTTTCTCTTCTGTCAGGTTCAGTATAACTGAATTTATGTTGAGGTCTTTGATCCACTTGGAATTGAGTTTTGTGCATGACAATAGATATAGATCTATTTGCATTCTTCTACTTGCCATTTTTACTATGTTAATCCTACCTATCCAAGAACATGGAAGATCTTTCCATTTTCTGATTTCTTTTTCAATTTCTTAATTCAAAGACGTAAAGTTCTTGTCATTCAAGTCTTTCATTTGTTTGGTTAGAGTTATCCCAAGGTATTTTATATTGTTTGTGGCTATTGTAAAGGGTGTTGTTTCTCTGATTTCTTTCTCAGCCCATTTATCATTTGTATATAGAAGAGCTACTGATTTTTTTGAGTTAATCTTGTATCCCACCATATTACTGAAGGTGCTTATCAGCTGTAAGAGTTCCCTGGTGGGATTTTTGAGGTCACTTATATATACAATCTGCAAATAGTGAAAGTTTGATTTCTTTCTTTTAAATTTGTATCCTCTTGATCTCCTTTTGTTGTCTTATTGCTCTATCTAGAACTTTGAGGAATAGATAAGAGAGTGGACACCTGTGTCTTGTTCCTGATTTTAGTGGAATCTCTTTGAGTTTCTCTCCATTTAATTTTATGTTGGGCATTGGCTTGCTGTATATTGCTTTTTTATGTTTAGGTATTTTCCTTGACAGATTTTTGTATGTTGAACCATCCCTGCATCTCTGAGATGAAGTCTACTTGATTATGGTGGATGATTTTTTTTTTTTTTTTTTTTTTTTTTTTTTGGTTTTTCGAGACAGGGTTTCTCTGTGTAGCTTTGCGCCTTTCCTGGAACTCACTTGGTAGCCCAGGCTGGCCTCGAACTCACAGAGATCCGCCTGGCTCTGCCTCCCGAGTGCTGGGATTAAAGGCGTGCGCCACCAACGCCCGGCCCGATTTTTTTGATGTGTTCTTGGATTCAGTTTGCCAGTATTTTACTGAGTATTTTTGTATCAATGTTCATGAAAGAGAATGATCTATTACTGTAGTTTGGGTTTCAGGTTAACTGTAGCCTCATTTAAAAAACTGGCAATATTCCTTCTATTTCCCTTGTGTAGAACAGTTTGAAAAGTATTGGTATTAGGGCTTCTTTGAAATTCTGGTAGAATTCTGTGTTAAAACTACCTGAGCCTTTGTTGTTGTTGGGAGACTTTTAATGACTGCTTCTATTTCCTTAGGGATTATAGGTCTATTTAAATAGTTTATCTGGTCTTGATTTAATTTTGGTATGTGGTACCTATCCAGAAAATTGTCTTTTTTATATTTTCTAATTTTCTGGAATATAGGTTTTCAAAGTATGACCTAATGATTCCCTGGATTTCCTCAGTATCTGTTTTTATGTCTCCCTTTTCATTTCTGATTTTGTTAATTTGGATATTCTCTCTCTGCCTTTTGGTTAGTTTGATTAAGGGTTTGTCTGTCTTGTTGATTTTCTCAAAGAACCAACTTTTTGTTTGATTCTTTGTATTGTTCTCTGTGTTTCTATGTTGTTCATTTCAGCTCTGAGTTTGGTTATTTTCTGCCATCTGCTCCTCCTGGGTGAGTTTGCTTCTTTTTGTTCTAGAGCTTTCAGGTGTACTGTTAAGCCACTAGTGTGAGATTTCTCCAAATTCTTTATGTAGGCATTTAGTGTTATGAACTTTCCTCTTAGCACTGCTTTCATAGTGTCCCATAAGTTTGAGTATTTTGTGCATTAATTTTCATTGAAATTTAGGAAGTCTTTAATTTCTTTATTTCTTCCTTGACCCAGTGATAATTCATTTGAGAGTTGTCCAGTTTGCATGAGTTTGTAGGCTTTCTGTAGTGTGTGTTGTTGTTGAATTCTAGCTTTAACCCATGGTGATTTGATAAAATACAGGGAGTTATTCCAATTTTTTGTACCTATTGAGATTTGTTTTGTGACTGAGTATGTGGTCAGTTTTAGAAAAGATTTCATGAGGTGCTGAGAAGATGGTATATTCTTTTGTGTTTGGCTGAAATGTTCTGTAGATGTCTGTTAAGTCCCTTTCAGCCAGAACACCTGTTTGTTCCTTTATTTCTCTGTTAAGTTTCTTTCTGGTAAAATGTAAAAGACCAGGTTTATTTGGGCAAAGCACTCCCAGGTGACTCTCCAGCCCCCAGAGATTAAGGTGGGGAAAGGGGCCAGGAGGAAAATCACATGGCTGATCTAAAGGAGGGGACTTAAATACCCTGTAGGTGTGAGTGTGATGATATGTTCTCCACAGAACTGGTAGACCTGTCCATTGGTAAGAGTAGGATGTTGAAGTCTCTCAATATTAATGTGTGGGGTTCGATGTATGATTTAAGCTTTAACAACATTTCTTTTACAAATGTGCATACCCTTGTATTTGAAGCATAAATGTTCAGAACTGATACTTCATCTTGATGGATTTTTTTCTTCAATGAATAGGAAATCTCCTTTTCTATTTACAAGAAGCTCTTCTGGCTTTTAGGGTCTCCATTGAGAAGTCAGGTGTAATTCTGATATGTCTGCCTTTATGTGTTACTTGACCTTTTTCCTTTGCAGCTTTTAATATTCTTTCTTTATTCTGCATGTTTAGTGTTTTGATTATTATGTGACATTGGGATTTTTTTCTGGTGCAGTCTATTTGGTGTTTTGTAAACTTCTTGTACCTTTATAGACATGACCTTCTTTAGGTTGGGGAAGTTTTCATCTATGATTTTGTTGAATACATTTTCTGTGCATTTCAGCTGGAATTCTTTTTCTTCTATCCCTGTTATTCCTAGGTTTGAACTTTTCATGGTGTCCCAGACTTCCTGGATGTTTTGTGTTAAGAATTTTTTGAATTTAACATTTTCTTTGACTGATGAATCTACTTTCTATATCGTATCTGCAATGCCTGAGATTCTCTCTTCCATCTCTTGTATTCTGCTGGAGATGCTTCCATCTGTAGCTCCTGTTTGCTTACCCAGATTTTCTGTTTCTAAATTCTCTCAGTTTGTGTTTTCTTTATTGCCTCTATTTCAATTTTCAAGTCTTGAACTGTTTCTTTTACCTGTTTGCTTTTTCTTGGCTTTCTTTAAGTTATTATTTCATTTCTTCCAATTTTTTGTTTGTCTTTTCCTCCATTTCTTTAAGGGAATTTTTCATTTCCTCTTTAAGGGCCTCTATCATCTTTATAAAGTTGTTTTTAAGGTCATTTATTTCTGCTTCATCTGTATTGGGATGTTGAGGTCTTACTGTTGCTGGACCACTGGGTTCTGGTGGTACCATATTGCCCTTTATGTTGTTGAATGTATTCTTTCACTAGTGTTTATCCATCTCTTCTTCCAACTGGTGTAGATGGTGCTTGTGCCCATAGGGTCTGCTGATGTTGCCAGAGAGGGATGTCAATATGGAGGATGCTGGGGTAAGTGTGGTTGGGCAGTAGAGTGGGTCTTGTGGGAACAGAGTCCAGTGGGTAGCAGCAGTGGTGGTACAGCCTGCTTGAAGGTATCTTACCTGCTGGCCAGCTGCTGAGGTCTTTACCAGAGCACTCTAGTTCCACCAGGGTTGGGGCAGGATCCAGCTGCCTTGCTGGGGCTGAGATGGGAGGAGTAGAGGCACAAGATCTGGCCTGGGGCTTAGGGCCTGGAGGTTGGGACAGTTCAGCTGGGAGACCAGTCGCTTGCTTGTTCTACCAACTGCTGTGGGTAGCACTTATCAGTAAAAATCTTTTCTCATTCTATAGTCTGCCACTTTGTCTGAGTGACGGTGTCTTTTTCTATACAGAAGCTTTTCAGTTTCATTAGGTTTATTAATGAATTTATTAATAAATTTATTAATTCTTGATCTTAGTGCTTGTGCTAACAGTGTTCTGAATGTCTTTTCCTGTGAAGACATATTGTACAACCTGCTATTGCTGGCATCTAGACATTTGGATTTGAGATGGTTGCAATTTTAGGTGCTGATATCTGGTCTTGTCTTTGCTGGGCTGGTGTTCCATTCATTCATTTCTGATGCCCTCTATGGTTTTTAGGAGAGTGTGATGGCTGTAGGTTGTCTGGTAGGGAGTGCTTCTAAGACTCTGCCAGATGTGGCCACTGGAGGTCTCTGGTAGAATGGCAAAATGTATTTCTAGGTATTGAGAGCTTACACTAAGGAATGGGGATGGGCTATAAGGGAGGGGGTGCATTGAGATGGTCCACTGGAACTAGTAGAGTTGGTTGTATCACTAGGATCTGCATAGACCCATGAGAATAGGGGCAGAGGTGAAGTGGAGGTATAGCAGATAGTGTACTACAAAGCTGGGGGTAAACTTGTGGGTAAGAATTGTAGGTGAGGAGGGAGAGTAAAGGCTGCCCACTGGCTTCCCTGGCAGGCATGACTAGTGGGCTTCCAAGGAGTGCCTGAGGGAGTTGATGGCTGAGACAAAGAGTGGAAGAAGGCTGTAGGAGAATATCTGTGTGATCCACTAGGAGTGGGGGCAGAGAAGAAGGAGAGGCAGCAGATGGCCCGCTGTAAGCCTAGGAATACAACTTAAGGACTAGAATGGGAAGGGCAGAGGGATACAGAAGATTGACCACCTGAATTCCTGGTCTGTGTGGCTGGTGGGTCCCAGGGAGTCTGACTGTATAATTTAAATGTGAAAGTGAGAAGTGTATTGAGCAGACTCAACACTTATGTCCAAGAATTAAAAAATAATTCACAAAGTTTACTCTGTATTAAAACAAATCTAATTTTTTAGATGCAAAGACTTGGTTAAAAGAAATCATGTAGATGTTATTTCTTTTTGTTCAAATCAATGTATTAAAATAAAAGCCATATAAAAATAGTTGACAACATCCAGACTGAAAAAACATATGCATCACAACATGAGAAGTATAATATTTTAGGCCTCTGTTTTTCCCAGAACCAACAGTTTTGCTTCAGACTTTCCACTTTAGGTGGCAGTTATTCCATTCACTCAAAGCGTTAAAAGCCTACTTGTTCTCTGGCTTTTGAGAATGTCCTGCTTGTATGTCGTTCTTTCATTCTTGTATGATCACTAGTGAGGGATTGGGTGGTCACTTACAGTAGCAGGTAGATTATACAGCATGATGGAAGTGTTCCACATTTCATTTCTTCTTGATAATTGTTTCTTTGGAAGCAATTTTATTTATCTGAAATCAGGATTTAAATTGTACTCCTTACTGCCTTCTGTCATTACTCACAGATGATATCTATTTATGACCCTTTACATAGACAACACTTCTGTTTTACAAAGGGCATGAGGAATTTAAATGAAGAGACTTGGGAAATCTCTCTTGATAATCTAGATAATTTAATCTATTGGGAGTTTCTTTTAAAAGGCTCTGAAAGTTCAGATAAAAGAAATACATGTTTGACTCTAGGAATTTTCCTGCATTTACTGGTATGCTTATCTCCATATTATGACTTGTCTTTCTAGTAGCAAATAATACCATAATGCTAAAAGATGTTTAGCTTTTATAACCCATTGATCATTACACTGGGGACAATACTATTGAACTTTTGGTCTCCGTCAAAGGCACTAAAAATAAGCAGTAGGTAATTTGGTTTTCTCTGTATCAAAACAGGTAAGCCATTGTTAATTACTTCTCTTGAAGTGGCATTCATTACATGTTTCTATTAATTACTGTTACAATTACCACATGCTAAGATCAATGGTCATTCTACAGAGAGCATTCAGTCTTGTATAAAAGGCACTGAGGACTGAGGACACTTTATTATATTTTCTTTCATTTACTCTATCTATCTATCTATCTATCTATCTATCTATCTATCTATCTATCTATCTATTTTTTTTTGAGACAGGGTTTCTCTCTCTATTTTCCTGGCTGTCCTAGAACTTGGCTATAGACTCTACAGATGAGGCTGGCTGGCCTCAAACTCACAGAGATCTGCCTGCCTCTGTCTTCTGAGTGCTGTAATTAAAGGTGTGCATCACCACTGCCTAGCTGAATTATTCTTAATATTGGAAATAATGGTAAAGCAACAGTCTTGCATCATCTAAATCAGAACTCCATCTGAACAAAGTGACTGAGTTTTATGCCATGTTAGTTAGAATCAAATTTCTTTGTCCCACCTTTTATACTTGGTTGACAACATCAACATTTGTCCTTGTCTAATACATAGAGAATCTGATTTCTTTTTTTCTAAATCCAAGCCATAATATTTGGGAGAATGTTAAGAATGAAAATCCCTGAAAAAGAAAGTATCATGGTATGCATGTAAGAATTTACCTAGGAGAGAATAAACAAAAATAATCAAGATCACCTGGTACTAAGAACTAGAAGCATTGGGACAGATAGATGGAAGGATGTGACTTGAGGTGGAATAATCCCTGAGCAGCTTTCAAAATTTTTATGGTAAGAACTGCAGCTGCAGACCATGTTTAGGTCCATGGCCCTACCATAGCTGAAGTCTTTGTTGTTGTCCATGGCTCAGGTTACCATTGAAAACCAAGTGGATGCCCAGGGTCTACCACCTGGGGACTTGTTGGTGTTCAAGGGCCATGCTGCTACTGGGGCTATACCAATCTGGGTGATTTGCAATGCCAATTAGGCCACAGTGACATCCTGGCCTGAGCTGCTGCCAAGGACCATGTCTGGGTCCATGGTCCTACTGCAACCTGAGTCTATGTTGATGTCTGTGGCTTATGTTGCCGTCAAATGTCACACAAAGGCCCAGGATCTGGGCCATCACCTGCAGTCATGTTGGTGTCAGAGGGCTATGTCACTGCTGGGCCCATACAGACCTGAGTGACATCTGTTGCCACCTGGAGCCATGGTATTGTACAGGCCCTGGCTATCTATGGCCAGAACCATGTCTAGGTCTGTGGCTTTGCTGAAGCCAGGGCTGACATTGATGTCTGAGGTTCATGCTGCCATCAAAGTCCATATGGATGCCCAGGGTTTGAGCTCTCACCTTGGGCCAGGTGGGTGTTTGAGGGCTATGCTACTGCTGGATTCCCCAATCTCTGAGGGAGGAGGGATCCAATGGAGACCTCCAATTTAGACTTTCTCAATGTAATGTCTGGCTGTGAGTCTTTGCACTTGCTCCCATCTGCTGCCTGTGGAAGCCTCTTTGATGATGACTGGACAAGTCACTGATTAATGAATATAGCAAAATATCATTAGGAATCATTTCATTGATTTTTTTTCCCAGTCATGTTTGGTTCTACCCTAGGTCTCTGGGCTATTGTGTCTCAGGTTCCTGGTCATCCAGGCAGTGTAGATCATGGGATCCCTCTTGTGACATGGTCCTTAAGTTAAACCAGACATTGGTTGCCCACTCCCACAAGTTCTGTGCCATCATTGCCCTAGCACATCTTGTAGATAGGACAGATTGTAGGTTGAGGATTTTGAGGCTGGATTGGTGTCCAGGTTTCTCTTTTCCATAGCCTGCAGAGTACCTTCTTGTGTCAAAGAGATTAAAATGTAGAGGTGAAGGCTTCATGCAGGCACCAGCTCAATGAAATGTGTAGATGTTGTCCTTGGCAATGGACCCTCCCTGCTGTCAGTTTTCAGAGAGCAACCTTTTGTCTCAGCACCAGCCTAGGTTGTTTAGGGATCTCCATGAGACCCCTTTGGCTAACAACTCAACCAAACACAATCCGGTTCCACCACTGGAAATCTTGCATGGCTACAAAACAATGGCCAGTAAAGATTCCATATCCTCCATTACTAGGAGTCCTCACTAAAGTCACCCTCATCGTTTTCAGGAAATTCCCACAGCACTAGGTTTCCACACCATTTCCCAAGTGCCCCCCAATTCCAGAAGTACCTCCACGCACTCTCTCACTTCATCCCTCCACCACCTGATCCCTCCTGATCCCATTATTACCCACCCCCAGTTTATCCACAAAATTTGTTCTATTTTTCCTTCCCAGGGACATCCATACTTTCTCCTTAAAGTCTTCCTCTTTACCTAACCTCTCTGGGTCTGTGCATTGTAGCTCGATTATCATTTACTTAACAGCTAATATCCACTTATAAGTGAATGCATACCATATTTGTCTTTCTCAGTCAGGATGACTTTTTTTTTAGTTCCATCCATTTGTCTGCAAATTTCATAATGTCATTTTTTAACAGCTGAGTAATACTCCATTGTGTAAATATACCACATTCTCTTTATCCATTTGTCTGTTGAGGAACATCTAGTTTGTTATCAGTTTTTGGTTATTATGAATAAAGCTGTTATGAACATAATTGAGTGAGTGTCCTTGTGGTAGGATGGCATATCCTTTAGATATATGCCCAAGATTGGTATAACTGGGTCTTGACATAGATCAATTCCCAATTTTCTGAGGAACCACCATATTCATTTCCAAAGTGACTGCATAAGTTTGCACTTCAATCCTCAGTGGAGGAGTGTTCACCTTGTTCTACATTCAAGAGAGAGTGGATAGCCTTGGTTTTTTTTCTAATTTTAGTGGGAATGCTTTGAGTCTCTCTCCATTTAAGGTGATGTTGGCTGTAGGCTTGTTTTATAAACTGCCTTTATTCTATTGAGGCATGTCCCTTGCACCTTTAATTTCTCCAGGACTTTTATCATGAATAGGGTATTGGAGTTTGTCAAAGGATTTTTCTGCATCTAATGAGATGATCATGTTGTTTTTGTCTTTGAATTTGTTCATATCATGACTATATTTATCTATTTAGGTATATGTTACCATTGAAACCTACTTGATCATGGTGAATGATCTTTTTGATGTGTTCTTGGATTTGGTTTGTGAGTATTTTATTGAGTATTTTTGCATTTGTGTTCATAAGGGCAATTTTTCTATAATTCTTGTTCTTTGTTGAATCTTTGTGTGGTTTGGGTATCAGAGTGACTGTGGCCTCATAAAAAGAATTTGAAAATGTTTCTTCTGTTTCAATTTTGTGGAATAATTTGAGGAGTATTGGTGTGTCTGCTGCTTTGAATGCCTGGCAAAATTCTGCAATAAAATTGTCTGGGGCCCTGAGCCTTTCTCAGTTGGGAAACTTTTCATGACTGCTTCTGTTTCCTTAGGGGTTATACATCTATTTAAATTGTTTATCTGATCTTGATTTAACTTTGCTAAGTGGTATCTATTGAGAAAAGTATTCATTTCTTTTATATTTGTCAGTTTTGTGGAGTACAGGTTTTTAGCCTGAGTTGGAGGAGGGACATGGCAATAAGGGTGTGGGTTGGATAGGGAAGTAATGTTGGTAGTTTGGGTCTATGGGAACTGAACACAGGGAGTGGGAGAGTTCCATGGGCAGGATACCTACCTATTTTTCTGGCTTGTGTGGCCTGCTCTTGATGTCCATCTGAGTTGGGGGCTGGGACATTGCAACAGGGGTAGGTGGTGGGAAGGGAAGGGATGATGGTGGATTGGGTCTGTTGGAACCAAACTGAGGGAATGTTTGCTCTTGATTTAACTTTAGTAAGTAGTAGTTATCAAGAAAATTATCCACTTCTTTTAGATTTTCCAGTTTGGTGAGGTAGAGGTTTTTAAATTATGTACTTATGGCCAGGCAGTGGTGGAGCATACCTTTAATCCCAGCACTCAGAGGACAAGAGGCAATTCAAGGCTAGTCTGGGCTATAGAATGAGTTCCAGGACAGCAAAGAATACACACAGAGAAACCCTGTCTCAAAACACAAACAAACAAACAACAAAAAAAAACCCAGACAAACCCAAAAATTATGTACTTATGATTTTCTGGATTTCCTTGGTGTCTGTTGTTAATTTGGATATTCTTTCTCTGCCTTTTAGTCTATCTTGTTGATTTTCTCTAAGAACTCTGCTTCATTGAATCTCTTTATTTTTATTTTGTTTATTCCACTCCCCAGTTTAATAATTTCTTGCCATCTACTGATCTTGGGTGTACTTCTTTTTGTTCTAGAGCTTTCAGGAGTGCTATTAAGTTGCTAGTGTGTGATCTCTCCAAATTTTTAATGTAGGTGCTTAGTTTACAAACTTTCCTCTAAGCACTACTTTCATTGTGTCTCATAAGTTTAGATGTGTTATATATTCATTTTCATTGAATTCTAGAAAGTCTTTAATTTCATTCTTTATCTCTGTCTTGATCCAGTTTTCATTCATTAGAGGGCTGCTCAGTTTCCATTAGTTTGTAAGCTTTCTGTTGTTTCTGTTGTCGAAATATTGCTTTAATCCATGGTAGTACGAGTGGATGAAGGGGGATATTCCAATTCTCTTGTGTCTGCTGAGACTTGCTTTGTGACTGAGTATGTGGTCAATTTTGGAAAATGTTCCATGAGATGCTGAGAAGAAAGTATATTCTTTTGTGTTTGAGTGGAATATTCTATAAATGTCTGTTAGGTTCTTTTGGTTTATAACATCAGTTAGCTCCAGTGTTTTTCTATTTAGTTTTTGTCTGGATGATCTGTCCATTGGCAAGAGTGATATATCAAAGTCTGCCACTATCAGTGTGAGAGGGTCAATATGTGATTTAAGCTGTAGTAGTGTTTCTTTTACAAACATAGATGTCTTTGTGTTTAGGACATAGCTGTTACTAATTGAATTGTCATCTTGATGGGTTTTTCCTTTGATGAGTATGAAATCTCCTTTCTCATCTCCTTTGATTAATTGTGGTTTGAAGTTTATTTTGTTAGATATTAAAATGATTATACCAGGTTGATTTTTAAGTCCATTTCCTTGGAATATCATTTTCTAACCCTTTACCCTGAGGTAATACCTATCTTTGATGTTGAAGTGTTTTTCTTATATACAGCAGAAAGATGGATCCTATTTTGAATCTATTCTGTTAATCAGCATCTTTTTATTGGGGAATTGTGTCCATTGATATTGAGAGATACCAGTGACCATTCATTGTTAATTCTAGTTATGTTGTTATTGTTGGCGTGTGTGTGTGTGTGTGTGTGTGTGTGTGTGTGTGTCTGTGTCTGTGCTTCCCTTCTTTTGGTTTTGCTGGTGTGAGATTATTTCCTGTGTTTTCATGGGTATAATTAGCCTCCTTGGGTTGGAGTTTCCCTTCTAGCTCCCTTTGTAGGGCTGGATTTGTAGACAGATATTTGTAAATGGACGTTTGCTGTCCTGACCACCAAGTCCCAAATAACTGACTCAGAAGCTGAATATGAATTATAAATGCTTAGCTGATAGCTCAGGCTTGTTACTAGATAACTCTTATACTTAAACTAACCCATAATTCTTATCTATGTTTAGCCATGTGGCTTGGTACCTTTCCTCAGTACAGCATTTTCTTCCTGCTTCTCTGTGTTTCCTGGTGATTCTTTCACTCTGCCCTTCATCATCCAATCAATCTCAGTTTGGCTTTCCTGCCTAACTTTATCCTGTTCAGCTATTGGTCAGTCAGTTTGTTTATTAAACCAGTCACAGTGACAAGTCTTCACAGTGTACAAAAGGATTTTCCACAGCAGGAATTGCTTAAATTTGAGTTCATTGTGGAATATTTTATTTTCTCCATTTATGGTGATTGAAAATTTTCCTGGGCATAGTAGTTTAGACTGGCATCTGTGGTCTCTTAGATTCTGCAGCACATCTGTCTAGGCCCTTCTGACTTTCAGTCTCCATTGATAAATCAGGTGTAATTCTAATAGGTCTGCCTTTATATGTTACTTGGTCTTTTTCCATTTCAGCTTTTAATATTCTTTCTTTTTTCTGTATCTTTAGTGTGTTGATTATTATATGGTGAGGGGACTTTCTTTTCTGGTCCAATCTATTTGGTGTTCTGTATGTGTCTTGTACCCTTATTGGCACATCCTTCTTTAGGTCAGAAAAACATTCTTCTATGATTTTGTTAAAAACATTTCCTGGGCTTTTGAGCTGGTATTCTTCTCCTTCCTCTATTCCTATTATTCTTAGGTTTGGTCTTTTCATAGTGTCTCAGATTTCCTGGACATTTGTGTTAGGAATTTTTTAGTTTTAACATTTTCTTTGACTGATGTGTCCACTTTTTAAATTATATCATCCATGCCTGAGGTTCTTCCATCTGTGTATTGTGTTGGTAAAACTTGTCTCTATAGTTCCTGTTTGCATTACTAAAATTTTCATTTCCAGAATTCCTTCATTATATGATTTCTTTGTTGCTTCTATTTCTATCTTCTGGTCTTGAATAGTTTTATTCATTTCCTTCAACTGCTTTTTTTTTTTTTTTTGCTTTCTTTGAGGGATTTATTCATTTCCTCCAGTTGTTTGTTTGTGTTTTCCTGGATTTCTTTTTTTGTTTGTTTGTTTTTTGTTTTTTGAGACAGAGTTTCTCTGTGTAGCTTTATGCCTTTCCTGGAACTCACTCTGTAGCCCAGGCTGGTCTTGAACTCACAGAGATTTGCTTGCCTCTGCCTTCCAAGTGCTGGGATTAAAGGTGTGCACCACTACCACCCTGCTTTAAGGGATTTATTCATTTCCCCTTTAAGGAACTCTGTCATCTTCATCATCTTCATCTAGTTGGTCTTAAAGTCTATGTTTTGGGCTTCAGCTTCTCTGGACTAGCCAGGGCCTGCTGTAGTGGGATAGCTGGGCTCTGGGATAGCTGGGCTCTGGGACAGCTGGGCTCTGGGACAGCTGGACTCTGGGACAGCTGGGCTCTGGGACAGCTGGACTCTGGGACAGCTGGGCTCTGGGACAGCTGGACTCTGGCATAGCTGGGCTCTGGGGGTGACATGTTGCTTGTGGTGTTACCGAGTTCTTATATTGGTGTCTAGGTATCTGAGTTTGGGGTGATTAGAGGTCTGATTTCTGGGTTTGTATTTGTTGGGTGGGTGTTTTATTCCTTGGTTTCTTTTTCCTCTTTATATTTTCAGAGAAAGTTTTAGCTGTGTGTTGCCAATTTTACTGCTTGACTGGTGTGTTCACAGGGAATGCTTGCTGGTCATGGAGGGTTGCAGAAATGGAGGCCAGGGAGAGATGGTCTGTTGTTGTGCTAGGCATGATCCTGACTGTTGGTTCTGGAGAAACAGAGAGAGTGGAGAAGATTGGTGGGCAGCTGCTGTGGGATGTTCTGTATGGCAAATGTGTTGCTCTGATTGGTCAATAAATAAATCACTGATTGGTCAGTGGCTAGGCAGGAAGTATAGGCGGGACAAGGAGGAGAATAAAGCTGGGAAGTGGAAGGCTGAGTCAGAGAGACACTGCCAGCCGCCATGATGACAAACAGCATGTGAAGATGCCGGTAAGCCATGAGCCATGTGGTAAGGTATAGTTTAATGGAAATGGATTAATTTAAACTGTAAAAACAGTTAGCAAGAAGCCTGCCACGGCCATACAGTTTGTAAGCAATATAAGTCTCTGTGTTTACTTGGTTGGGTCCGAGTGGCTGTGGGACTGGCAGGTGATAGAGATTTGTCCTGACTGTGGGCCAGGCAGGAAAACTTTAGCTACAAATGGCGTCCAATGTGGTGGCAAGAGTTTCCACCTAAAAATTGAGAAAAAGGTTCTAAAACGGAGGTAAAAACGGTTCCTAATTGTCTCTCTCAAATGAGCGGCAGCTGCCAGTTTGAGCTACTGGCAGGTTCCTAGTTTGTGTGCTGGACCTGCCGCTGTATGGCAGGATTGAGGCCTCTGCAAGTGGCACATTAAGCTGCATGGTGGATTTAGATTTTGCTAGTACAAAACAAAAAAAAGAGGTTTCTGGGCTACATGCTGCTTGGATAAAAAGCATAGACCCACAATAGCTCCCAGAGCTGGCGGTAAACCACCGCCATGATGGGAAGCTGAGGTGGGTGGAGCCAGTAGCCACAGCTGCTGCAGTTTAAACCAATAGATTCACAATAAGACAGATTCAGATGTAATAGTTTACAATGTGTATAAAATATACATAGGCTTGAAAGAGACAAAAAAGGTGATATATACAGTTATATAAACAAATACATAGTTTTAAAAAATAAAGTCTTTAAAGAGACAGTAAAATTAATATAAAAAATAAGCCACGTGAAGATGAATATTACACAGAGAATTTGGATTGTGTTGTCTTTGAGATTTTTAACTGCAGAAAAACATTTGATTGTAAAAGCTGTTGAGTTATGCCAAAATGTATATTTTAAGAGTACCTTGACTTCAGAATTTGAATATAAGGATATGTTGCTTTGGAAAGGAGATTCTGCTTTTGTTCCCACAGAAAGCCAGAGGCTATGGATTTGTTTCAGATTAAGATACATCAGGTTTGACCAGCCAAGACCCCCTGAAAGGTCTCCGATGACACGATGACCCAGATAATCCAACATCCAGAATGGTTTGAAGGCAACTGGCTCAGACAATACAGCCTCATGGACTATTCCATAATCCTAAAATTTTCTTTGTGCCCCCATAAGATACAGCGCCCCCCTCCAGCAGGATGTAGTAAGAGAAGCTACGCCCAATTTCCCAAAATATATGTAATTTTACTTTGTTAAGGTTAAAACCTTCCTTTTTGAAAAAAAGGGGGGGGGGAGTGCTGTGGATGTTCTGTGTGGCAAATGTGTTGCTCTGATTGGTCAATAAATAAATCACTGATTGGCCAGTGGCTAGGCAGGAAGTATAGGCAGGACAAGGAGGAGAATAAAGCTGGGAAGTGGAAGGCTGAGTCAGAGAGATACTGCCAGCCGCCATGATGACAAACAGCATGTGAAGATGCCGGTAAGCCACGAGCCATGTGGCAAGGTATAGATTAATGGAAATGGATAAATTTAAGCTGTAAGGACAGTTAGCAAGAAGCCTGCCACGGCCATACAGTTTGTAAGCAATATAAGTCTCTGTGTTTACTTGGTTGGGTCTGAGTGGCTGTGGGACTGGCAGGTGATAGAGATTTGTCCTGACTGTGGGCCAGGCAGGAAAACTTTAGCTACAGGCAGCCTTCCTGGTCATCTGACAGGTATAGCCTGTGGTTGAGCAGGGGGTGTCTGCCTGAGTTGAGGGCTGGTACATATCCAGCAAGGTGGGAAAGGAAGGCCAGGTGCTAAGTATTTGCTTTTAAGGATTAGACTGACACAAAAGATTCTGGTCATTGGGAGCCAGAGCTTCTAAAGCTTATATCCTGAAAGCTAATGTAGCAATAGAAGCACTCATAGAAAAAATGGTAGAATTCTAACAAAGATGAAACTGGGTGCTAGCTGACTACCTGTCTCTTTGAATCCAGAGATTACTCTGACTTCTTCAAGGCTGAAATGCAGTTATGCACTTCCTAAGGATTGGCCATATATGGAATGATAGTCCCACACAATTCTCCTATCTCATGATATCATCGCCATCTTAGGTTGTGTAAGTACATTCCATCATGCTCACACAAAGAAGAAATTACCCAAAGATGTATTTCCTAGAACATATCCCTGGTGTTAAACAACAAGACTGTCCTTGGATACTGTGGCAATTCAAATAAGGATGACTTAGTCCCCAGTTGATGAGCTGTCAGGGAAGAATTAGGAGGTGTGGCCTTGTTGGTGTAGGTTTGGTCTTGTTGGAGGAGGTGTGTCACTGGGAATGGACTTTCAGCTTTCAGAAGCCCATGCCAAACCCAGAGTCTCTTACTCTCTGTCTAAGGTTCAGGATGTAGTGCTCAGTAACTTCTCCAGCACCATGCTTGCCTGAAGCCATGGTGCCTGGCATGACGATAATAGACTAAGTCTCTCAAACTGTAAGCAAGCTCTCAATTAAATTGTTTCTTTTGTAAGAATTGCCTTAGTCATGGTATCCTTCACAGCAATAGAATAGTGACAAAGACAGACACCATACCTTTTATTTAATTAGTATTCTTCAAATACAATTTTATTTATCTGAAACCAGGCTTTAAATTGTACTCCTTACTACCCTTATAGCAGACTCTTCATTAGTCAAAGATGATATCCATTTATATCCCTTTATATACAAATTATTTTTGTTTTACAAAGGGCATAAGGAATTTAAATGAAGAGCTTTGGGAAAGCAATATTTTCATCTGTGAGAAGGCTTGAGCTTTATAGATGAATAGGTCCAGAAATTCATAGACCTAAATAACTTTTTTTTAAATTGGGGATAAATAGCTGTTCAGATACAGGAGACCCAATTGACAAAATGTCAAACATAGTTGAACAGGTTGTCATTTTTTTTCTTTCAGAAGATATGCAGAATAAATCTGATATTACAGAATTGGAGGTATTTGGCATCTTGTTGTAAAGCTTAGAGTTCTAGTGATGAATACTGTAAAGAGTGGTTCTTTCTTGGTGGTTTTATGGCAGTGAACATAGATAAATTGAGTTAAAACAGTGACACTAGTGGCAGAAAAAGTAAAAAAAAGGCAAATTTGAACAGAAACATTTCTACTAATGAGTTTTTTAGGACATGAAATTACCAAAATCTGGCCTGTAAAGGTAAACATAGATTAGAGAAGCTTTGATCACTTGTGGGAACTCTGCAAGGGTTTTTATACTTCTGGGTAGTGTATATCTGCAAAAACTACATTGCTCATAGATAATAATCATTACATTTTAGCAAATTTTATCCTTAAAAGCAGATTGTGGGAGCTCTTTCACTCTGTGACTCCCTGACAGCAACAGGAAGAAGTAGGGTCTGTATAGTTGTCAGTCTAGAAGCCCTGTCCTTCACTTTATACTAACATTTGATCTATCTTGGCACTCTTTGTCTGAGTCCAAATGGCCTCTGGCCATCTTTTAGTGCTAACATGGACTTTGTGGTGGTTTGAAAGAAAATGGTCCCTGTAGGGAGTGGTATTATTAGAATGTATCGCTTTGTTGGAGTAGATGTGGCCTTGTTCAAGGAAGTGTGTCCTGGTGGGGTGGGCTCTGAAGTCTCCTACGCTCAAGTTACACCCAATGTGGAACATAGTTCACTTCCTGTTGACTGTAGTTAGAGATGTAGGATTTTCAGCTCCTTCTCTAGCACCATATCATCATACTTTCATGATGATGATGGACTAAACTTCTGAAACTGTAAGCTAGCCCAAATTAAATAAGAATTGCCATGGTCATGGTGTCTCTTCACAGCAATAGAAACCCTAACTGAGACAGAAGTTGATACCAGGAACTGGGATATTGTTGTGATAGGCCTGACCATGCTTTTGTTTGGAGGAATTTGGACTTTGGGATATTTAGGTTAGGAAAGCAGTGGAATGCTTTAAGCACTGCTTAATGGGCCATATTAGTAGGGATAAGGAAGGTAGTGGTACTGAGGGCTGTTTGAACTGTGGAAGGTCTAGCTCAAGAGTTTTCAGAGGAGAAGAATTTTAGTACCTTTCTAGAGATGATTCTTGTGATATTTTGGTGAAGAATGTGGCTGCTTTTTGCCCTTGTTCAAAGAGTCTGCCTGAGGTTAAAGTGAAGAGATTTGGATTAATTCCATTGGCAGAGGAAATGTCAAAGTAGCTTAGTATAGACTCTGTAATGGGGTTATTAGTTTTAACTCTAATGAAGATTTATAATGAAAAAGAGCAAGTTGAGCAAGTAAAAACGTACAATTTGAGGAGAAAAAGAGCATCAGGGAGTGAAATGGAGCAAAGACTTGTGTTCAAGGAGATAAACAGATTAAGAAATAGAATAAAGGAAGTGGTGACCTCAGGGCAAGATCCTACCCATCTTTGCTTCCAACTTGTAAAAAGGAATTAAAGAACAGATTATGTCAGGGTGTGCTGGTGCATATCTTTAATCCCAGTACTCAGAAGGCAAAGGGTGGCAGATCTCTGAGTTTGAGGCCAGTCTAGCTTACAGATCGAGTTTCAGGATATCTAAGCCTAGGAGGTAAAGGAAACCATAAAAAAACAGAAAGCTGGTGAAGATGTAATAGAATAAGGGGGCCATGTTCCATCTCCAGGAAGCAACAGAACTTGGCAGCTTTAAACACATGTTTTTGGATTTAGAGTCAAGGATAGAAAGGGGTTATGGAACCTTCCTCTGTAACTGAAGAAAGCTGCTGGGGCCAGGCATGTGTAAGGGGTATCTTTGAATAAAGGCCTAGAGAGGCCATTGAGTGAAGCTGTGAAGTTGAAGCCTGGATTGCTCTAGACCCCCAAAATGTTGGAGATGACAGAGCCATTGGATACCTCCCGAGGAAAGCTGCTAATAGAAAGTGGAACCAACCCAAGAAAAAAAAGTGTGTTTTAGTCAACCAAGCTGAACAGAGTTGGAGATCTGAAGAGCACTTTGACATCAGACATTGATATACAGTTTGGAGTTTGCCCAGCTTGTTTTTGGTCTAACTTTGGTCCAGTATTTTCTCACCATGCTCACTTTCCTCAATTTTAGAATGGTGATGTATATTCTATGCCATTGTTGGATGTATGTGACCTGCTTTTCATTTTGGTTTTCAAGAGGATTACAGTTAAGAGTTTGCACGAATCCCGGAAGAGACTTTGAACTTTAGACTTTTAAATAAGTTTGAAACTGTTGTAGACTATGGGGACTTTTGAAGTTGGACTGAATGTATTTTTGAGTTATGATATTATTACGAGCCTATGGGGGCCATGGAGTGGAATGTGATTGTTTGACAGAAAATAGCCCACATGGGGAATGGCAGTGTTAGGCAGTGTGACTTTGTTGGAGTAGGTATGGTCTTGTTTGAGGAAGTATGTCCTTGTGGGGATGGGCTCTGAGGTCTCCTATGCCCAAGCTACACCCAGTGTGGAACACAGTTCACTTCCTGTTGTCTGTCAATCAAGATGTAGAGCTTTTAGCTCCTCTAGCACCATGTCTACCTGCATGCTGCCATGATGATAATGGACTAAACCTCTGAACTGTAAGCCAGCCCCAATTAAATGTTTTTCTTTATAAGAGTTGCCATGGTCATGGTGTCTCTTCACAGCAATAGAAATCCTAACTAGACAGGCTTCTATTCCTTGGGTGTCCCAGAAAATACATCTATGCTGTATGTGCTTCCCCATGACCAAGTGATGATGATGCTTGGCCATATGGAATGTGCACTTGTATATGTTTGAGTCCTATATTACTGGAAGAACATTTCCCTGTCTGTCTCTTTTCATTTTACTTAAGAATAGTATTACTTTTGAATAATCTTCTAAACTCATCCTGTGTTTCTGATTTTAAATGTTAGAAGTAAAATAGGATTGGACTGAATATTTGTTTCATGCTCTTTCTACCATAGTCTTTCTGAGGAACTTCTAGTTCCTGGCCAGTGTGAAAAGGTATGTATGCAAAGATATGATTTCAGAACAAAATTTCTCAGGGTATAAAGAGAGGATACAGCCTGGTTATGGTGACTCAGGCTTTTAATCCCAGCACTTGGGAGACAAATCTCTGAATGTCAAGCCAGGTTTATCTAAAGAGTGAGTTCCAGGACAGCCAGGACTATACAGATAAACTCTGTCTCAGAAAACAAAAACAAAACAAAATAAAGCAAAAAACAAAGAGAGGGCATATGTTAGGAAAATTTCTTGGTTTATTTCCTCTAAAATGCTTCTAAATATAGATTTATAACTGCATGCAGTAGGACAAATGGAACTCCACTACATTTTTCTACAGATAGAAAATGAAAATAACAATTATGTAATTGAATTACTTGTTCAAAGCATTAGTCAGTACTAGTGATCTGGAGCAATACTGGAATAAATAGAAAAACAATTATGTTCAAGTGAAATGACAAATATAAAGATCTATTTGGTACACCAATAAACAAGTGCCTCACAGATAATTTGAAGGCATGAGAAGAATTATATTGCCTTCAGCACAGTTGTATAGCATCTTAATAAATCACAGTTGTACTTGTTTGGGTCAATTCAGAGACAAGAACCAGATCTTGTGTGAATTACATATGACTTAGCTTTGTACTTGGCACAAATGATCCTCTAGTAAAGTATATCCATTTAATTTAAATATTCTTGGAGTTTCAACCAAGAAGTAATATATTATTTTGGAATGTGTGAATGATCACAGCTTGAAGAGTTATCGCATTATATCCTATGAGTTGTACTCAAAGTATCTTTCCCTTTAATGTACAGGACTTTTGAGATTGCTCAACTGAACATAAGTCAGGGCTATAGATAGTAAGTAAATATATTCACATACTTATTATACTCTCATGGCTCTCTACAAAATAATCTATAACAGAATTCTAAATTAGCTTTGATATTATAACATTGTTTTAATTTGGTAATTCAAATTTGTTGGCACAAATGACAAAGAAATCTTATAGTCTAGTTATGTGCAAGGAATAATCATGTATAAAATAATTGATAATCTTCCTTGATAATTTCCTCTTTAAGTAAACAGTAAGTTAGACAGTGAAACATGGAAGCAAGAAAGCCATGCCTGCATATAAAGAATTTCCTACCTAAAGGAGGAAAAAGGCCTCAGAGCAACAAACAGTATGGAGAAACAGTATTTTATGACCAGATGTATTGGGCTGGAATGACATCAGCTTATTGTGAGAGTGAAGAAAAGGATCAAGAAATCAATGCATGTTCTCCTATATATATAAATAGAAATTGAACATGCATACATGCACATTGGATAAATGTGTCCACAGCTTCATGTTAATTACAGTTTAAGACTCATTTTCTAGAAGGTGGCAACAGCGAAAAAACAGATCCACAGCCTTACTTGCATGATGAACTAAGGTATCTCCTATGATGTTTCTGTAAACTAATCAGTTAATAAATAGTGGCTGCTTGAAAAATTGGGAAAAATGCTTTGATGCAAGAAAATTAGAGCATCTTTTTACTATTTTTTAAAGAAATGCTTTCATAATTAAAAAATTTTGAGATTAGTATAATTACATCATTTTCCCTTCCCTTTCCTTTTTCTAGTCCCTTTGTTGTATACTCCTTGCTCTTTTTCAAATTCATGACCTCTTTTTCTTTAATTGTTGTTATGTCATCTATCTATCTATCTATCTATCTATCTATCTATCTATCTATCTGTATATATATATATATATATATATATATATATATATATATATATATATTCCTTAAATCTAATGAGTCCTGACAGCCAGCTGCCAATTATTATAAAAACTTGGTCTATAGCTTAGGCTTGTTTTTAACTAGCACTTATAACTTAAATCAATCCACTTCTATTAATTTACATTCTGTCACATGCTGCCCATCCTCTGCTTCCTCCATGTCTCCTCACATCTCTCTCATGCAACTAGATTCTTCCTCTTCCTCCTCTTCCTCCTCCTCCTCCTTTTTCTTCTTCTTCTTCTTCTTCTTCTTCTTCTTCTTCTTCTTCTTCTTCTTCTTCTTCTTCTTCTTCTTTTCTCTCTCTCTCTCTCTCTCTCTCTCTCTCTCTCTCTCTCTCTCTCTCTCTCTCCTTGGAAGTCTCCTTATACCTCCTGCCTAGCTATTGACCATTCCACTTTTTATTACACCAGTCACAGCAATATACCTTCACACAGTTTATAAGTATCCCACAACACCTAAATTTATAAAAAATAGTCTGCTCAGTCCATATAATGTTACTTGTATGTATTTCTGGACTGATCATTTGGTATTTGATAACCAGTTGGTATATTTTTCCCGGGGAAGACTATTTCTTCTGCTCTCAGAACTTCTTAGTTCCTTGTAACTTAGTTGTTCGTGTAGGTTGTGGCATGGTGAACTTCCTCCCTTCCATGTTATCATGTTGTCATGAGTCCTTGTTCAGGTCTTGTTTATGCAGCCATGTTTATGAGACTTCATGGATATAGCTTCTCTGACATTTTTAGGAGACAAAAATCTCACAGGCAGCTTCCTATTCCTCTGGCTCTTACAATCTTTTTGCTTCCTCTTCCAAAATGATTTCTGAGCTTTAGGTGTAGGAGTTGTAGATGTATCAGTTGAATCTGGGCTCCACAACTCTGCACTTTGGTTGGTTGTAGTTTTTCTGTAATGGTCTTTGTTGCAAGGAGAAGTTTCCTTGATGAGAGGTGAAAACTGTATTTATCTGTGGGTGTAAAGATAGCCAGTTGTCTGTAAAGGAGGGGAGGGCATGTCTTAATAAATTCCAGCACTTGGGAGGTAGAGGCAGGAAGATCTTTGTGAGGTTAAGGCCAGCTTGGCCTACATAGCTATATAGGAAGCTCCAAACCAGCCACGTCTACACAGTGAAAGATAACCTCTCTCAAAAAGAAGAAAAGAAGGAGAAGAAAGAGAATGAGGAGGAGGAGGAGGAGGAGAAGGAAGAAGGAGGGAGGGAGGAGGGGGAGGGGGGAGGGAGGAGAATCGGGGAGGAGATGGAAGAAAAAAAAAGAAGGCCTCTTTTAAGTTGTTGGTCAAGAGGCTCTGAAAATATAGAATGTTGTCCTTGGTTGCCCTCCAGAGATGGAAGGTAAATCCCTATGCTGAAGATACAAGGGATTTGCACTCTGGACACAGGAACCAGGGGACCCAGGACTGGCTTTCATGATACTAAAAGGTGCCATGAAAGTTTCCAAAAGAGGGAAGCAACCAATAGTCCTTCTCAGTTATAATGCTTATGAACTACAACTACAACCAGCATCGCATGACACCTAAGGGTACAGCAGTGGCACACACACCTTGACAGTAACCAACAGCTCTCTCATTGGCCTGATCAACAAGAGGAAACTTATACCTGGTATTGGAAACCTTGTCAACTACTGGGATTTGTGAAGTCATGGCGGGAACCTATCACTGCTGCTTCCAAACCAGTGTAATCCTCAACTTTATTCTTTATTCTAAGTATTTATTTTTAATTATATATATATATATACATATATATGTATATATATATATATGTATATATATGTATATATATATTATAGTGAGAGCAAGACTGGGTCTCAGTGGCGCACTCCTTTAATCCCAGCACTCCAGAGGCAGAGGCAGGCGGATCTCTATGAATTTGAGGGCAGCCTGGTGTACAGAGAGCCAGACAGGCACCAAAGCTACACAGAGAAACCCTGTCTCAACGGCCCCCCAAATGTAAAAGCAAATGCTATTTTATGCTAAACCAAAATTTTGACACCATTAAAGTTTTTTTGGCTACAGTTCTTATGAATGAAAGTAAATTTTGTAGCATCATTTTTCACTTACTGCTTGGGAATATTCTCAACAAACAAACAGGTAGGTCAACCACTTCTCAGTGGATGGTAAAACACCTGTGAGCACATAGACAGAAGTAACTGTACTTAATGGGGTTTAAAAAAGGACATGAATGTGAGAGTGGAGAGACGCTGGTAGTAGCACCATGAAGAGTTAGGAGGAGGAGTGGGGGTAGATATGATTAATGTACATTGTATAGAATAAATTCATCGTATATGAATAAATTCTCAAATAATAAAAATGTTATGTCATTTTTTTAAAAGTTAGAAAAAACCCTCTCTTCTTCATAGAACTCTGTGGGCGGCCTTCATACCACATCCCACCATAACCTGACCTTGGTGAAAATCCAAACCACAGATTTGGTCCCTCAGAGCAGGAGCTCCCCTTCTGCACTTTGGCTATGGAATACAACTGGCCTAGAACCTTTGGTTCTAGGCTAACTGTGGAGCAGGATAGAGAATTTACAGACTCGGTAACATGTGATGCTCCTCGACGTCATAGTGGGGAAAGATTCTTATCCAAGCGAACCTTCTGGTGGTTGTCCAGGAATCTTGCCAAGCCCTGCAGCTCACCCTGGCAGGAGGTCTTGGCCCTCAGGGGTACGCTACAGCAAGAGGTCTACAGTCCCCACAGGAAAGCAGGCCTGTGAGTCCACAGTGCTGTGAGGAGACAGAAGAGGGACAGTAATGGGGCCTGGCAGGGCAACCATGGCTGGGAGAGTGCTCTGGGGGTGGAGCTAGGGAATCAAGGAGGGCGTGGTGGGCATGGCTGGTGCGGCTGGCTGGCGTGGCTGGTGTGGCTCCATAGGCAGGACAGAGCTTGAAGCTTCTCTAGAGCAGGAGGTGAGCCTGAGTCTGAAGCTAAGGTGAGCATGGTCCTGGGATTTTGGGCTCCACTTGGGTGAGGGTAGGAGAGCAGTTGGAAAAATGCATATTTACATTTCCCAGATAATAGCATTTTACACAGTAGACTATGCACATAAAAAGTCTGGACTGCATTCCAGTGTGATAGAAAATAGAATAATGTGTGGATATTTCAGGGTTTTTTTTTCTCCTGTGCATTCTTGTATATACTAACTAGACAGGTGGTCTCTGATTGATCTAGGTGCTCACACTCAGGCTGAAATAGTAGGTTGTATGCTGTGGTCCCAGGAGTTCTCACACCTTCATACACTGCATGACTGCGCCATTGCTAACTGATTCTGAACACGCACTTTCCACAATGTTTCTGTAGATAGGCCTGGTTTCACCTAAGTCTGCAGTGAGGAAGCATTGAAAACAGCGAAGACAACTCTGTAATGAAACCCTGCAGTAAAGCAGTTGAGTGGGGCATGAGAACGTGGTTTGTTTTGTTTGTTTGACCAATATGGGTGATGTTTAGCGATCAGAAAGAGGTTTTAAAGGCCTTAATCCTAAAATGATCCCATGTTAATTATGAAATTTCAGTTTGAGTGCTTTAGTTTCTATGTAGGAAGTTGAATGACGTTATTTTTTCGTTTCAAATAATGCAGGTTGGTGAGCACTGGTGTGCACAATAGTCAGTTTCCAGGGGTTACCAGTGCTTTTAGTATCCAGTCTTTATATGGCATATGTGGGATACCATAGTATAGATATTACTTTGATCTGTCTTGCATGTTAGTAAACTGAAGTTCAGAGGAAGTAATTTGCCAAGGTCACACAGCTATTGATGGCAGAACCCAGACTTGACCTTAACAGACCTAGTCACTGTCCAGTGTTTTCCCTCTTAGTTACAACTCAATGTGGTTGCTCAAAAATGGCTTCAAAATGATTTTGCTAAATCTGCAGAAGAGATAACACTCAGAACAGTGGCTTTCAATGATAAGAATCCAACACGTGAACTATTTTTTCTTCATCATCTTCGAAGGATTAGCTATTTTCTTTACCGGTTCACCACGTTACCTTTCAGAATCACAACCCTGTAGGGAAGCAAATCCTGTATTTATGCAGAAGGAATTTGTGCTCTGTCAGCTATTTATTGCCTTTCTTTTTTCTTTTTTTCCTAAGGCAACAGATCTTTAAAAACAGTGAAGGTCTGGATAATAAGTTTTCTAGACTTTACAGACCTATGATTTCTGATATAGGACTTTGCTATTTTTGTATCTTTGTTTGGAGATGGACACTTTTTGAAGAAAAAGAGATTTATTTAGTTTAACTATAAACTGATCCATATAGCATGGTGTTGGTATTTATAGTGTGGTCTCCTTCCTGTATCATAATATTGTAGGGAAGCAGAAAAGAAAATTCCTAAAGGGACCATGGACATGGTTTGCGTGACCAAACAACTATCACTAAGTAACTGAATCTTGTGTGAACTACATCACCTCTCTTGGGAGTGTGCGCTATTAGCTAATTACCTTTTGTGCCTCACTCTGTGCAGATCCAACATGTCAGTACATGGTCCACTGGGTATCAGGACTCCATCCCATGAGCCTGTTGGGGACAAACCATGGCCAAACCATCACTGACAACCCTAGATAATATGTAAATGAATGGCGTATGGCTAATTCATAGGAACAGAGACAAGTAGATTTGACTCACTGACTTGATGCTCATTTGCCAATTTCCTGTTCTAGACTTTGGAGTCATTCTAGATCATGAAAGATCTGGTCACGGTAGTGGCTAGTACGTATTATAGCACATGCTCTGTGTCGGAGCCCATGCAAACATAATGCACATAGCAGACCTGGGGCTTTGGAGATTTCATTAGTAAATATTGTATCCTACTAATTGGTCAGAACTAGGTTTGAAGTGTGCCACTACTATTTTCTTTTGACTTCATTGCTCACTGAAACACATGGAAACTTATCTTTTACCAGCCTTGTTATCTATAATTGCTTTTTGAATCTTCAGTTTTTTATTGAAGTTCCTGCATGTTTAAATTTAAATAAAAATCATGATTATTTATTTTTCCTGTGATACTAAGCATGTATAAACTTATATAAGACCATGGCTTCCACTACCATGTCTGTTTATAATTAGAAACATGAAAAACCTAATGGCCCTGAAGAATACTCAAGAACAGTATCCAAGAATTCACAAGCTAAGTCTACTTTACTGAAAGGGACGAAGACAAAGGGCCACTCTGGGCATCTAAGAGGCTTTTCAATTTTTTTCCTTTTCAAGTGTGCAGGTGCCAGCTGAAAGAACCAGAGTAGACTGAAGGCTGTAATTCCAGGCACACACTGAAGAGCTTATAAGGTTCTTTGATAATTTCTAAAAGGGCTGTCAGGTCCTAGTCCTAGTGACAATTATAAGCAAATATTGGAAGGCATCAGGAAAAACCCTGCATATAGTCAGATATATTTTCTTTTGAGTTAATGTTTTAACTTAATGAGAAAAGAAATTTAGCCATATTGTATAAAATGTAGTGAGAAGGGACAGTTATTCTTATTATTTTACAGGACTCTCATAGGAAAAGTGGTACCATAATTACATAGAACCAAGCATTAGTTTGAACATTATGACATTTCTGTTCTGGAATGTATACAAAATTATTTTACTTTATTTTCTTGTAGGTTATACAGGTATTAATGTAGAAGCTGATATTAACGGAGTCATTTTTACTCACATCATTAGCTCATTAAAGTCAAGATAATTTCTTGTGACCCTAAAAGTACAAAACCAGAGAATACTAGAGATGAAGGAAACTTAAGAGATTATTTACAAGAGGATTTCTCATCAGCAGCACTATTATTACCTTAGACTAGATCACTCATCATGGAAGATGGTGGTGTATGATGGAGACAAATGCATTGAGAGAGCAATCCCCTGTGCTATAGAATACCCAGCAGTATCCATGATCTCTGCACATTAAGGTCCATCAGTGTTGGCTATATCTCACTTATGCTGAAATATAGCCAATAATAAAAATGTCTTTGTATGTTGAAAACATGCTACTCAAAGGATAGGGTGGTGGGAGTCACCTTTAGTTAGGAACCTCTGGCTTGGTACAACCTGCTTGCTATAACAATGTTAACTCTTTACCTCTATTTCAAGTATTAAGAAGTTTATTTTTTACTTGGTAGCATAGTCTAGTATACTGGAAGTAAGAGAGGACAAAGAATAAAGCTATAAATATAATTCAAAGCCTCCTTGTTTTATCTTATTTTGTGGTCCTTTTTATTCTTTCTTTTTGTAAGACTTTCAGATTGTACCATAGATCAATGGCACTAAGAAAATCACTAAACAAATTATTTAATTTGACTGCACACACACACACACACACACACACACACACACACACACGCACACGCACATGCACACGCACATGCACACATACATGCATGCACACACGTACACGTGCAAGCATGCACACATACATTGACTCACACAGTGAGACAGGGTCTTGCTGTATAACCAGGCTGGTCTTGAACTCTTGAGCTCAAATACTCTTACTGAAGTACCCGAAGCTAGGACTATAGGTATGTGCCACTCTGTCATGCTAGTTTGTTTATTTACAAGACTTTCTCAATGAAGCAAACTGTGTGGATTCTGACAGAAGCACTTAATCTTTCCAGTGTCCTGTGACAGAGTTTGCTGGTGAACATCAACCTCTGGTCCCCCTTTTGATAAACCAGTATATAGACAAGCACTGTCTTCCCATGGGCTCCTTTCTAAGTCTGCATTCTGCTTGATTCTCTACTAGGACCACACTCTCTCCAGGCTCTGTTTTCTGTCTGGCATATTCACAAAACAGACTATATTACTCCCTTCTTTAAATTCACTTTACATAAATAATTCTATTCAAATATCTCAAAATGCATGTTTAATTCTTTAAAAAAAATGTCCTAGTAAGAGAGATATTTTGAGACTATGTTTTTGACGGCAATATAATTCTACCATTCAATGATAAATTCCATGTATTCTTGTTGTGTAACAGAGTTTTCCTGGGAGACACAACACATGCACACACTCACATGCACACACAATGCACATGGACATGTACACACTTCTGCTCATCTAAGAAAGAGAACTCATGACATATCAAAGTAAGGACCTCACCAATGTCCATTTTGGTGAATCAACTGCAGTTCCACTAGTCAGTTTTCTTTCCCTGTAGTTGTTTATTCCTTTTTATACTGCTGGGGAGGGAGGGTCTCTCAAAAATCTCCAAGTATTTCTTCTCCCAAACATGGGACTTTTTATTTACCTCCTGAGTCACAATGAGCTTCTCCTTCTCTCCTGGAGGGAATACTCCAATTTGGAGGAAAATGCCATACAGCAATGAGTGTGTGTGTATGTGTGTGTGTGTGTGTGTGTGTGTGTGTGTGTGTGTGTGTGTGTGTATTGGGTGGGGATGGGGATACTTTTAGAGTGTTCAAACAAAGACAAAGGTAGGCAAGAAAGAACTTGGAGTCTCCTGCAATGTGAAGAAATTCACTGATTTGGAGGATAGACTTCAATGGGGAAACATGGCCTTGGAAGAGCAAAGCAGAAGACAGATGATGGACCATAGTATGCTAAACTAAGTAATTTTGATTTTTATACCAAGGATAATAAGAAGCTGGGGTATAAACTGATCAGATATTACCAACAAGAAATCTATTTCCACAGCCGTATGGTGTCGAGTCTTTGTTTTCTAACTGTTCTTCAAAGTGACACATGGTGGTGGTAGGGATAGAATGACAATAAACAAAAAACAAAACCAAAATGACCTGTGAGAGAAGAGTTAACTCAGAAGAACATCAAGGCATTGTTACTTTCTAAATGTGTTTGTGCAATTACGCTGTGCCAAACATACATGTCAATGTCAAGTGTTAATTTCATATAAGAGGATATTTGGTTGAGAAACTAACAGTCAGGAAAAGAATGTAGGAGTATGACCAGAACTTTCAGGCAAGAGAGAAAAGAAAGTTTCTAAATTCAACTTAGCTGGTGACCAAATTAACTTCTATTAGCATTTGAATAAATAACCTTAGCCCTAACTAGAGCATGCACATTTGGAAAACAGTCTCAGTTTTAGAGAAAGCTGCTACTGCTTCTGCTGATGGAACAATCTGTCCCTATTATGACGCCCTGCTACCTCGATGAAATAGAAAGATTGCAAGCTGTACGACCGGGAAACCAACCAAGTCAAGCTGTCCCGACTTGTCTAGTTTAGCCTTTGAATTGTCACTTACCCAGAAACTGGGATATGTTTAACACAGGAGGAGGCCTACATTGCTGCCCCCAAAATGTAGGACACTTATTACTTTTTCCAGATTTAATTAAACATATGATTGTTGTGTGCAATATGAAGAGTTTCTGGCCAATGAATTAGGGATAACTAAAATAATACGATGGCATTCTTTGATGTAAAACCAGAGTTCACATGAAAGAGTGGGATCTGACAATAGTGTCTGTCACTGCTCAACTTTTAGAAAGTAAATCTTAAGGTTTGGCTTCTTTTCCTGTCCCTTCATACAGAAGAACAATAAGTTCAGAAAAATTATTAATAGTAAATTCAACTTAGTACTTCCTGTGAAGGTATTGGGCAAAATTTAATTCATATCATGAAGAAATAAGAATCTATTATTTTGTTCATATTACCTCCCAGACTGAAAAGCAGGCCATTTTTTTATTGTAAGTTAGAAAATTTATTCTTTCCAGGATTGTTTTTGGACATGTATACAGTTAAAGTGTATATTCAAAAGATTTAAAAATAAATGTTAAGTATTTGGCATAATATTTTGAGATGCTTAGTTAAACTCAAAGGACTTCTATGAATTTCCACATTAAAATATCAAATTCTTTTCAAATGGCTTTGGTAATAATTCCTTTCATTCAGTATGCTTTATTCTTTTTTTAAGGTACTAATTTTGATTCTGAGAAAATTAAGAAAGGCAGTGTGATAAAGGCAATTTTCCTTTTATGCAAAATATAAATTCTTACTGATTTTTTGCCTCAATTTTGCTTTCCAAGTGTGATGTTTTTGTCTCCCCAAACATTCATATTTTGCTTTTCTTCTTTGGAGAGGGATTGGTAGTTAGCTCATGATTGGAACTTTCAGCAATGTTAGTTCTTTCTGTACTATTGTTTGAAAATAATAGGGAAAATTTCTGCATATGAAATAGAACAAAGAGATTGCAAGCTGGAAATACTACAATAATTTACAGTGCATCAGAGAAAGAGGAGGAGGACTGGCCATGGAAGAGCATGTCTCTTAATGCTGACAAATGTCCACAGAGAGAGTACTGAGCAGAAGAAGGATTACTCTGGTGGACAGTGAGTGTTTAGGATTAACTATGGTCTCCAGAGAAAGGTGTATGCATTGTAGATGAAGATCTGATTCATTATTTATATTATATCTTTTTAAAAAATTCCTACTAAGTAGTTTCTGTATCCTACAGCTGTTTTTGAATTAAAAATTACTGTACTTATTATACACTATTGTACAATCATATTACATTTTGTTATGTACATTAAAGCCAAAGGATGACTTGCAGGAGTTGGTTCTCCCCTGCGTTTGTGTGTGTGTGTGTGCCAGGGATAAAACTCAGGTCATCAGGCTTGGCCATAGATGATGAGCCATTTCCCAGCTCCAGTTGCCTGTTTATAAGAGAAAAATTTCCAGTGTCGTTGCTATCTATTACCACCATGAACATTAAATATGAATAATTCAGGCAGACTGATAGTAGTTAAAGATGCCAGTAGTTTTCCAAACTGAAATATTTTAGTAGTCTTCCATTTCTGCTGCCCTAGTAGACTGGGATTATTGATTTTCAGGTTCTATCGTTAGTTAACTTTTTTCCTGTGTTGAGGACTGTTTGCTTTTGTCATTCTCATTTTGCTAACTAACTCATGGGTACTTAGGATGCTCCACCATAAGTGTCAGATTTGGCTCATTCTTTATTTCTCAAACTTCTCACATTTTGTGCAGTGAGTGCTGAACTAGCCTCATTTGTATTTTGAACATGATTTTTACCCCTTTTGGGACCATCCTCACTCCAGTTGAATATGAAGGCAGAGTAAAAGGGGTGTGTCTTAGTGGAGATTGTCCTCAGTTGAGTGCAGAAGTTTTACTGACATGTGCTCACAGGAGATACTTCTCTAATGACAGGAGAGCCTTACCCTCTGTCAATACTGCAGGAAGCTACAGGTACAAGAAAGTCCTTCATCATTGTCTCCAATTGAAGCATGTAAGCCAGGTGTCTGTATCAGCCAGGTATCATCTGTTCATACCTCCTGGGTGGGGCTTTGACCCTGGGTGAGGCAGTTCTCCATGGCAGGCTTTAATCTGCGATATAGCATTAAGCCATGAGTCAGTGATAGTCTCAGAAACTGAGTGGGTGCATTGGCCTTGAAAAGGGGATCTGGACACTGCAGTTATTTGTTTTTTATTTTTTGGAGATTTATAGGCAGCATTAGCATGTAGTGTTCCCATCTTTTACCCACTAAGGCTGTCAAACAGCATAACAATTCTAAATAATTCTTTGGGACCTTGGTTGAAAATCATTGGTGATCACTGGGTTAGAAGACTGCTTATATCTACTATGGCTTTAGTGTTTGTAAACAAATAAGTGTATTGTGGGTTAGAATACCACCTGGTCAAAGTTTGGAAAGATCTAGCAAGCAAATCTGTTGTGACTCAAAGAATACTGGCTTAATACAAGTAGTTATATGGAACTACTACTCCAAGGTGCATGAAGGATATTTAGAATGTTACTTATTGCCCTGTAGAAGAACTGACCAGTTTATATTCTCATTAGCAATCAAATGTGCTTTTACTTTAATACCTACTAATTTGAATCTCTGTAAATTTAACTGATATTGTGGATGAGGCCCGGAAAGACAGGTAAAGAATTGGGGCTTGTGTGACCTAGACTGTGCTGCTGTGCCTATTTTTATCCGAGTTTCTCTAATGTTTCTAAAGAATGACAACACAGGAGAGAGCTGGACACCTTATCTATAATTCACATTTAAGAAAAACTAGAGCACTTAAAAGAGAGAAGAACATGGAAATATTTCAAGTTTTGACTGTGCAACTTAAATTCTCTTGGAGATAACCTTTGTATTCCAATGTAATGAATTTAGATTAGTTCAACTCAGTCCTTTTAATATCTACTAACAGTTCAAAAAGGAATACCTGCTGTTAACTTAGCCCTGTTCCCAAGGCCAGCTGGTGATGGCTTTGGCAACTTCCCAGGAGAAAGAGTGAGCATGGAAACTAAAATAGCAAACCATTTTTCAGGGTGTGTGCTTCCAGAACAGGACTGAAAATCTGAAAAATTAATTGTAAAGTACCCAACTATTCTGTATGTTCCAAAGAACCTGTTGTGGTCCACAAAATTTGTGGTTAATTTCAGGGTCTCTTACTTTGCTTTAGTTTCTTTTTTATTATAATTATAATTTGTTCAGTAAATAATGTGTCATCACATTTTGGTATTTGTAGATGTCATGGTATTTTCTTCATTTTTAGAAACAGCTAGTTTAATAGAACATGTTAGATATTAACACTGAGCTACCCATATTTCTTCAAACAGAAACCAACCTATGTAATGATTTATAATTTATAAAAACCAGGTCATGTATTTTGTATTTTGATAATAAAATAACCATATTAACTTTAATGTATTCTTCCAACTTCTCACTTTTTATCAAAAGATATTATTTTTAGTTATGTGTATGTGCTGTGTGTGGATATGTGCATGTGAGTGCAGGCGTCTGTGGAGGCCAGGGGACCTTAGATTACCTGGGGCTGCAGTTGCAGGCAATTGTGAGCTATATGGCCAATATGAGTCCTGGGAAAGGAACCCAGGTCCTCTGTAAGAGCAGTGTGTGCTCTTAACCTTTGAGCAATCTCTCCAACCCTTCTCATGGATTTTGGATATACTTTTCTGGTTTTTAAAGATAGCATTAGAAAAATTGAGGTAAATAAGTTGTATTACGCTATAAAGTTACTTTGTACTCCATTTCAATACAGCAGTAATACATCAAGAACAGTGTTCTAAATACTGGCACACTGTTCTTCCTAAGCAAGTGAATAGTATTTCATAATACTGAAACAACATAATTTGATCAATACATAAGTTGCTTAAAAGCCATTATTATTTTAAATAGCTTTAGGTAAATAACTGCACACAACTAATTAAGTGTTACCAAATTATTTCCTTAGATACATCCCTAATGCTAGAGTTGCTATGTTTGAAAGCACACAGATTTTGAATTTGATACAGCTTGCCAGATTCTTTTTCAGAAAATTTGTGCCAATTTGCACTCTTTAATAATGATGTGAAGGGACCAACTACATTCTCTTAGCTAGGCATCAATAGCCATATTAATACTTGACAAGCAGGTGAAAATTCTGTGTTGTTTTGTTATCTTTTGATCATTAGTGAGATTGAAAATATTTTCATTGGTGAACATTTACATTATTTTGTAAATATTGGTCTTTTGATAGTTTTAAAAACTGGATTGTTCCTTTTTAATAAAAATAGATTCAAAAGTGATTAAATATATTAACCCTGAGACTTATTTACTACAAATACATTTTCTTGACTTTTATTTTATTTCTGATATATTTTCTAGTGTAAAAGTTGTAATTTAAAATATCCAATTTTTAAATATTTTCTTGTATGATTTCTGAGCTTTAAGCAACCTTAGACTAATCCCAATATAAAAATATTCTGATTTAAAATGCTTTCTTTTTTTCTTTTTCTTTTTTCAAATATAAAGCCTTTCATATTGGACTTCCTCTCTCCCAAGGGGAAAGAAGAAAGATCACCAATGGCTGAAGGCTGTTGCAGCACAGTCACAGGAAGAACTTGCTTTGTGCTCAGGAGAGAGCACCACACCTCAGCCTCTTGCTTTTAGGTAAGCTATGTGTTCACAGAAGTTTCTTTACTCATGAACTATAGAGATGGTCTTCGAAAGTACAGTCTTTGGTACCAGATATTTATTCACAAACATATTTTTATAGTGGGTTTCTTGTGCAGAATAATAGGAAGGCTGGTGTGTGTGTAGGTTAGTTTTTGTCCACTTGACATAGAGCTACCTGGGAACTTCAGTTGAGGAACTGCTTTTATCAAATTGGTCTGTGAGAGCAGTTTTATGGGAGGACCTAGCCCATTGTGGGTGGGGTCATACCCCAGGGCAGGTGGTGTCCTGGGTTTGTATAAGAAAGAAAACTGAACAAACTATGGGAAGCAAACCAGTAAACAGCATTCCTCCACTGGTCTCTGCTTCAAGCCTTACCTTGGATTTCATTGATGATGGACTGTAGTCTAAAGACCAAATCAACACTTTTCTCTTCAAATTGTTTTTGGTCATGGCATTTATCACAGCAAACTAGGAGAGTGTCCTTCCAAACGAAGGGTTATTGTCCCAATTATATTTGCTTCCCTTGATTATTTGCAGTTATTCTTTTATCTTGTACTTAGATCTTCATTACTTTTAGATGTTTCTTGGTTTTTAAACACTATCCATTAATATTTGTTTGTAATGAATGAAAAGAAAGTTTAACAATTTAGCTTCTATGGGAACAATGGCAGTGTTTATTGCTAATCTAGCATCTGGGACTCACCTGTGGGCAGACCCTCCTCTGCATAGTGCCTTTGACTGTGAGCCACTGCTAGGTTCCCTGCTTTGTATTTTCTGCTTGTAATGTGAGAAAATTCCCCAATACTTTAACCCATGGTTCTAGAAGCTGCAAAATGAGAGTACTAATGGATAATCAATGTAATTGTTGTGTCTGATACAGTACCTTCAATCATCATTAGATGCTGAGTTTTTCAGTGGACTAATTTCTTACCCAGCAGTCAGCAAAGCTCCACAATTGTCATTCTGGCCTGTCTTCAGCACCCCTGGTTGTTAAGGAGTGTGAGATGCTGGCCTGCTCTGTCTCTGCTCTTTGTCCTCTGATATGGAACCATTATTATCTGTTTTATTAGAGAGTTAGTAACCAATGCTATAAAATTTCTTGCATAATATGTCTTGGACTACTTGCCTACATTAACACACATAATAAAGAGAAGAAAGATTTAAAAACCTGTATTTCATAGGTTAACAAAAAACCAAAATGGAAACAAACAAGAACAAAACCAGCGACTTTGAGTCACATACAACTCGCCTAAAGCTCTGCCATAGAAAGGCTCTTTTCTGGTTGGGGTTGATTTGTGTCTTAAAGGCAGGGTGTAAACTATGTGGCTCAGGCTAAACTTGAACTTTTGATTCTCCTGCCTGTTTCCTCAATGCTGAGTTTACAATTGTATGTTACTCTTGCCCACTCTCCAGAAAAGATCTTAAGTCAGGATTTCAATTCAGACATTTTAGTTTATATAACTTTTAAGCTACTGAAAAATTTCAATTCTAATTTCCTATGTAATTGACCTTTTGTTCTAAGGAAAATATCTATTTAAATATTTAAAAGGTACTTTCTCTTCACTTTCACTCCAATCTCAATAGCCAAGCTGTAAGTTTGGTAAATAGACCCTGACATCATTAGATCACCTCACTCCCTCTATTTTGTGTTCTTTAAGAGTTTTGTAGTATTCTTGGTTGAGCTCTGAGAAGCCTGAGAAGTTATCATCATCTTGTGTCACTTTCCCTTTCTCGGAAAGCTTTGTGGCCACCAGGCATTCCCATCAGTGAGATCAACACAGAACTTGTAGGGAAAAGGGACTGGCTAGAGAAACCCACCCTGACCCTGGAGCCTAGAATTATGGAAAGATGGCTCAGATAAAGCCAGTGAGAGAAACACAGTTTAGCTCAGATCAGAGCTATCTCTGCCCCTGCCCAACTGACTTGTGAAATCAACCAATCACAAAGCAGGACAGCAGAATCCTGGCCCTAGGGCCCAGGACCAGGGAAAGAAACACAGCCTGTGTTTGGCACCTGGGCCAGAGAAATGAACCAAGGAAACATGTCCTGACTCTGAAACCAGTACCAAAGAAACACTCTTGGCCCCTAGAATCAGAGTCAGTGAATGAAATGTGCCCTGGCCTTAGAGGTAGTGTCAAAAAGCCAAGAAAGACCAGTGAAAGAAATACAGTTTGGCCCTGAAATCAGGGCCATCTCTGCCCCTTGCTCACAAAACTGGCCAATCCCTGGGCAGAAAATAAACTAACCAGTTGAGTCCGCCCCCTAGACATCCTATATAAACCACCCTGCCCAGTCAGTTGTGAGCTGTTCTCTCCACCCTGGTAGAGGCAGCTACTCTCCTGGACTCCTCCTTCCCAAATAAACCTCTTTCTCAAAAGAGTCTTGGGTGAAGACCTTCATTGACTGGTGAACAGAAGAACCTTACTGGGATCCCATAGTGGACTGAGCAAGGGGGAGCTGAACAGAAGAACCTTGCTAAGATATCCCATAGTGGACTGAGTGAGAAAGAGTTGGTAACACTGAGCCAGAGATTGTGGCTCTCCAGGAGAGGAGCAGGATTGCTGTGTCCTGCAGGGAGACCATCCCCCATCATACCAGGTATACCCTGACTTTCCCGAAGAGTCAGGATAACCTTCCTTTCTGAAGCATTTCCAGGCCTGACTCTCCCGAGAAGTCAGAAAACCTTCCTTTCCAAGGTTGGGCTGTTTCTTTGTAGTCCCAGCCATCACAGCTGTGCTAAACAGCTCCAGGTGTCCGGGACATCTTCAGGGCAGAACTCTTGTTCTAAGTAGCTCGAGGTGTCTGGGATACCTCACCCTCTAGGGCTGAACTGTCTCCTTGCAGTTTCAGCCATCAATTTACTAACATTTTGGTGCCGAAACCCGGGACACCAAATCCAGAGTTTTTGCAGTTTACTTACAGAACTCAGGAACATCTCCAACTTCTTTCAACCCCGATGATTTTCCTTCTTGCTGCCCTACCTCTTTGGCATGAAGACTCTAACGGCAAGAAATGGCCAGATTTAAGAGATAAAGTAATTACTAAAAAGGTGAATATCTAGGGGCTTCATTTGGTTCCACCCAGATTTCTAGCCACCTTTTCATGTCTAGAAAATCTCTAAGACATCTAAGCCCTGCATTCCCCAGTTTTCTATCTACTAGTCTACTTTTGAGGCATTAGATGTTTACAGCTTTTGAACCAAATTCTAGTGTCCAGAAAAACCATCATATTTATACACACACACACACACACACACACACACACACACACACACACACACCACCTTTCTCTCTCTCTCAGAGGTACAAGCTCTTGAAATTATTTTTTGAGGGTGATATAATGTTAAAAAGCTATAAGTTGTGAGTGTTGGTGAATTATGATCAAGGTCATGGGAAGCACATTGCTTTTTCTAGTGGCTGCATGATTATCAGGCCTTTGATGATAAATATGCACCCACTGAAAATGCAGTTAACTGATCTTGATGATTTTGGTTTATTAGCTTTGCAGTGGATATGGTTGTCCATTTGTTGGTGTGTGTTTTCTACCTCAGTGGCTGGGGAGCTTTATGTTGAGGCATAACCTAGAGTTGGTTTAGCTATGTCATATTTCACAGGAAGCATCTGGTCAGAGATTTTTTTCCTGACATTTCTATGTGATACTGTATTGTCTTTAATATAGAGAGGATACCTGATTTTAATTTAAGAGTACCTCCCTGCACGAAAAGTGTTGTGGTTTCATAGAACTCTGGAAATACAATAGAGACATGAGAATTGCTAGTGAGCAATCAGATTCATTTAGGGGTTCATAAGTTAAAAAGTTTAGATAAAGGGCATCTAATAAATAGTGATTGAAAAGATGTATTCTGTTGGATAAGCTTTTCTTCAAGATAGGTCAATGATTCCAATAAATTTTATTAAAAATTATTCTTAATTTTAATGTTTTTATTTTATTTTACAATACAACTTGGTTCTACATATCAGCCACGGATTCCCTTGTTCTCCCCACTCCTGCCCCCCTCACCTTCCCCCCAGCCCACCCCCCATTCCCACCTCCTCCAGGGCAAAGCCTCCCCCGAGGACTGAGATCAACCTGGTAGACTCAGTCCAGGCAGGTCCAGTCCCCTCCTCCCAGGCCGAGCCAAGTGACCCTGCATAAGCCCCAGGTTTCAAACAGCCAACTCATGAATTGAGCACAGGACCCGGTCCCACTGCCTGGGTGCCTCCCAAACAGATCAAGCCAATCAACTATCTCACCCATTCAGAGGGCCTGATTCAGTTGGGGGCCCCTCAGCCATTAGTTCATAGTTCATGTGTTTCCATTCGTTAGGCTATTTGTCCCTGTGCTTTATCCAACCTTGGTTTCAACATTCTTGCTCATATAAACCCTCCTCATTCTCTCTAATTGGACTCCCAGAGATCCACCTGGGGCCTAGCCGTGGATCTCTGCATCCAGTTCCCTCAGTCGTTGGATGGGGTTTCTAGCATGACAATTAGGGTGTTTGACCATCCCATCACCAGAGTAGGTCAGTTCGGGCTGTCTCTCGACCATTGCCAGCAGTCTATTGTGGGGGTATCTTTGTGGATTTCTGTGGGCCTCTCTAGCACTTTGCTTCTTCCTATTCTCATGTGGTCTTCATTTACCATGGTCTCCTATTCCTTGTTCTCCCTCTCTGTTCTTGATCCAGCTGGGATCTCCCACTCCCCCAAGCTCTCTTTCCCTCGACCCTTGCCCTTCATTACCCCGACTCAAGTCCAGGCTGTTCATGTAGATCTCATCCATTTCTCTGTCATTGGGCGATCCCTGTGTCTTTCTTGGGGTTCTGTTTTCCAGGTAGCCTCCCTGATGATGTGAGTAGCAGTCCAGTCATCCTTGTTCCACATCTAGTATCATCCTATGAGTGAGTACATACCATGTTTGTCTTTCTGAGTCTGGGTTACCTCACTCAGGATGATTTTTTCTAGATCCATTCATTTGCCTGCAAACCTCATAATGAGTAGTATTCCATTGTGTATATGTACCACATTTTATTTATCCATTCTTCAGTTGAAGGGCATTTAGGTTGTTTCCAGGTTTTGGCTATTACAAACAATGCTGATATGAACATAGCTGAGCAAGTGCTCTTGTGGTATGATTGAGCATTCCTTGGGTATGTGCCCAAGAGTGGTATAGCTGGATCTTGGGGGAGATTGAGTCCCAATTTTCTAAGAAAGCGTCAAATTGATTTCCAAAGTGGTTGTACAAACTTGCATTCCCACCAGCAGTAGAGGAGAGTTCCCCTAGCTCCACATCCTCTCCAGCATAAGGTGTCTTCAGTGTTTTTGATCTTAGCCATTCTGACAGGCATAAGGTGGTATGGCAATTTTACCAAAAGCAATCTACAGATTCAATGCAATCCCCATCAAAATACCAACACAAATCTTCACAGACCTGGAAAGAATAATACTCAACATCATATGGAAAAACAAAAAACCCAGGAGAGGCAAAAGAATCCTGTACAATAAAACAACCTCTGGAGGCATCACGATCCCTGACTTCAAGCTCTACTATAGAGCTACAGTAATAAAAACAGCTTGGTATTGGCATAAAAACCGACATGTGGACCAATGGACTCGAATTGAAGACCCTGATATTAATCTGCACACCTATGAACATATAATTTTTGACAAAGAAGCCAAAAGTGTACAATGGAAAAAAGAAAGCATCTTCAACAAATGGTGCTGGCATAACTGGATATCAACATGTAGAAGGCTGCAAATAGATCCATATCTGTCGCCGTGCACAAAACTTAAGTCCAAGTAGATCAAGGACCTCAACATAAATCCAGTTACTCTAAACCTACTAGAAGAGAAAGTAGGAAGTAGTCTTGAATGCATTGGCATAGGAGATCACTTCCTAAATAGAACACCAGTAGCACAGACTCTGAGAGAAACAATCAATCAATGGGACCTCTTGAAACTGAGAAGCTTTTGTAGAGCAAAGGATACGGTCAACAAGGCAAAGCGACAGCCTACAGAATGGGAAAAGGTTTTCACCAACCCCACATCTGACAGAGGACTGATATCCAGAATATATAAGGAACTCAAGAAATTAGACATCAAAATGCCCAACAGTCCAATTAAGAAATGGGCTATAGAACTAAACAGAGAATTCTCAACAGAGGAAACTCAAATGGCTGAAAGACATCATCATCAGGGAAATGCAAATCAAAACAACTCTGAGATACCACCTTAATTTTAATTTTACAGAAGAACCTTTCAGCATTTCTCTGATTCAAAGAAACTTCTTGAAAGGCTCTTACTTGAATGAGAGCTGAATGAATGTGGGCTTCAAGTGACAAGATTTACAATAAATTCCAGGGTCAAATTGACCACTGAGCAGCTGTGTGTTAACCCAAGCTTTCCTTTTTTTCTGTCTTATTGTAACTTGAAGCTTCATGCATCAGTAGGAGCTCTGAACGTGGGTCCTAGTAGCACTGTTTTTCAGCCTCCACAGTATTGTCATCTTAGACTGGACAATTCTTGATTCTGGGGCTATTCTGTGTATTTTGGTGTGGTTAGCGCCATCTCTGGCCTATGTCCACTATGTGACAGTAGGGCTGCCCCCGTTGTGAAATGTCTCCAGGGACTGGGGAGACGGTTCAGCATGTTAAGTGCTTCCAATGTAAGCATGAGGACAGCTGTTTGTATTGCCAGAATCCATGCAAAAGTCCGATGGGCGTGGTTGTCTGTAACCCTGGCATCCTGGAGGATTTGCAGGGGGGGCGGCCTGGAACAAGGCTGATTAATCAGACTAGTTGAAGTGGCAATCTTTTGCCTCAGTGAGAGGCTCTACCTCAATATATAAGGAATAGAAGAATTGAGGAAGACACACACACACACACACACACACACACACACACACACACACATTTCTACTATCCCCAAATATACTGGGAATGGGTGTTTAGGAGGTAGTAATGGTAAATGCACTCTTGAGTAATGAAAGATACAATTTTTTTTGGTGTGTGCGTGTAATAGGAATAATTTTTAAAAAATGACAAAATTGTGTTCACAGAGTTTGTTTTGACTGAAATGTATTCTTTTTAGTTGCCTTTTGATTTTTGTAAAGATAGCATATGACCCTGACAGATTTTATTACAATTTTTTTTCCTTCTGAAACAAAGTTTCTCTGTGTATCCCTGGCTGTCCTGAAACTCACTCTGTAGCCCAGGCTGGCCTCGAACTCACAGAGATCCTCCTGCTTCTTCCTTCCAAGTGCTGGGATTAAAGGTGTGTGCCACCACCGCCCAGCTACAAATTATTCTTAACTTTTAGTTATACAGAGGAATTTCTCCACACTTATCTGTAGTAGCAGCAAGACAATTATTGAAAGAAAGTATTTGAAGAAAAGACACACACACACACTGTAAGATATGAGAATGTTGTCAATTAGTTTGGAATTCTGTGTTTCACATGAAGGGAAGAAAATAAGGTAAGAGTAAAAACACTTTACAGTGAAGGGTTCTAATACACCTCATTGTCTGTATGAATCAAAGGCTGATGTCCTGTTTTAAGTACCATTGCATCTTCCTGCACTCTGAATTATAAACTACCTCCATGAAGTTCTGCAAGTTGATTTACTTATTTGAGCCTCTTAAGATCTTACTTCTAAGAGTTGAAGGCCTTTTCTGTATTAAATATCTTCACTGTTTGTGCTGACATTATGACTAGTGTCAGCAGAGACTCGTCCTGCTTGGGGAGGCATCTTCTGAAGAGAATAAGATCATACTAGCTTCAAAGAACTAGACATTCCATTTTCTTTTTAAATCAACTCCATCACTTAATCATGCTTAGATACAGCTTTTCAGAGTTCCCTTGAACACAGAAATATTAAATATCTTGAGACATAACTGGAGACTAAAATTGCCATCAGAAAAATCCATGATTTTAATTGTATGTGATTCATATTCCAGTATAGTAATATGTAGGATCTTTATCAGCATTATACATTTCTTACTCTTGATGACCTCTGTTCTTTGGGTCAAATGCTAATTCTGGACTCAAGAGATAGATCACATAAATTATTCTGTAAAATTATTCTTAAATTTTCCTAAGGGTTCTGGAATAGAGGTGAATGGTTGTTTTGTGATAATCATCGTAATCTAATCACCTTGGGAACCTGGTTGATATTTGCCATTTATAGTGAAAAAACTGTTATGAATTCCAAAAACATACTAAAAATGATCAGCTTATTGTTTTGGAACAATAAAGTGTAAAGATAGCATTGTTCCCTCCATGAGGTAACTGCCCTATCCCTTTGATTGAGGTAATTATCTTGGTATAAAGACTGGTTTGTTTTTTGAAAACACAGTGCAAACAATTCTGGTGATGAGAGATCGTATTTTCTAGAGCTGCTTCTAGCACAGCATGACTAACTTCATGTTTTCAAGGGGAGAACATTAGTTGTAGACATCCAACATGATTTTTAGTATGGCACTAGCTGTAGAAATGGTCACTTACAGTGAAATAATCTGACCAATATCTGATGGGAATTTGTGCTTTAATATTTTTCTTTGGAATGTCTTACAATTTTAAAACACGTTTCTTCATGTCTGAGAAGTTTGGCCAGTGAGCATAAGGTTTTATTTTTATAAGTATCAAAGAACCTGTTTTTAAAAATGTGGGTGACAGGAACTCACACTGAGGTCCTCATGGTTCTGTGACAAGTAAGCACTTTGCCAGCCGAATCATCTTCCCTGACCAGAAAATGATCAATTAAGAATTCATTTGGGTTATAGATACCACAACTAAGCCTGCCTCTCCCCTCATCTCTCTCTCTCTCTCTCTCTCTCTCTCTCCTCTCTCTCTCTCCAGGATTTCTCTTTGTAGCCCTGGCTGTCCTGGAACTCACTCTGCAGACCAGGTTGTCCCCAAACTCAGAGACCCACCTGTCTCTGCCTCCCTAGTACATCAACACACCTGGCAAAGAAGCCTCTCTGGTGTAGTAACTTTTAATTCCTCACTCCCTTTCCAAGCAAATTTCAAAGACTCAGATTAGATATACTGTTTTAATGTAGTGAAGAAGTTCACCGAGGGCTAAATATTTATTTCAATGCAGTGAAATGTTTATTAGAAGCTAAGTGTAGCCTCAAATTTCTTAAAAAAAAAGTTTACATCGTTGAGATATTAATGTAGTTGACTGACAATCAGAGTTAAATTTTTAATTTAAAAATGCAAGGGACAGTGGCTTTAATTATTACCAGACACCTGGTAATTATTGTCACCTGGGGAGGGCAGAATTTGTAATTAGCTAGAGCAGAGGATCTGCCTCACTTTAGGTCAGAAAGAAAGGCAGATAAAATTTCTTAGGACACAGAAGCAGGCAGATGTCTGTGAACTCAAGCACTGCCTGGTCTATATAGTGAGTTCAAGAACAACCAGGACTTTATAGGGAGACCTAATCTTAAAACAAAACAAAATACACCAAACCCAAGCCCCCCCCCCCCCCAATAAACCCAACCCAACTTAACACAAACTAAACCAAACCACGAGGCAGACAGAGGCCGGAGAGATAAATCCATGGTTAAGCAACCACTGCTACTCTTACAGAGACATGGTCTGGGTTCACTTCCAGCACCTATGTGGCAACTTCCAACCATCTGTAACTCTGGTTCCTGGGGATCTTATGTCCTCCTCTGGCCTCTCCAGGGTCCTACACACATACAATGAATGCACACACACTTAGGCACAGATATATACACATAAAATAAATAAACATATTGAAAAAGAAAGGCAAACAATAAACCACTTCTCATCTCTTCATTTAATACATGAGATCAGCCAGGGAAAAAATTACACAAAAAAAGTAGTTGTAACTACTAATCAATTTTTACCAGCAGTGCTATTTCAACCATTTAATTATAAACCTTAGAAGATCTCATCTATTTCTCTGTCATTGGGCGATCCCTGTGTCTTTCTTAGGGTCCTGTTTTCTAGGTAGCCTCCCTGGAGTTGTGAGTAGCAGTCTAGTCATCTTTGTTTTACATCTAGTATCCTCCTATGAGTGAGTACATACCATGTTTGTCTTTCTGAGTCTGGGTAACCTCACTCAGGATGATTTTTTCTAGATCCATCCATTTGCCTGCAAACCTCATGATGTCATTGTTTTTCTCTGCTGAGTAGTATTCCATTGTGTATGTGTACCACATTTTATTTATCCATTCTTCAGTTGAAGGGCATCTAGGTTGTTTCCAGGTTTTGGCTACTACAAACAATGCTGATATGAACATAGTTGAGCATGTGTCATTGTGGTATGATTGAGCATTCCTTGGGTATATGCCCAAGAGTGGTATAGCTGGGTCTTGGGGGAGAATGTTTAGATGATGTGTAGCTAAATTTTAAGAAGACACTCTGAAAATATTTGAGGAATAGGTGTTTTAGAAAAGAGAGAAGAGAGAGGGAAGGGGAAGTGTCTAGAAGGTGGAGTTGCTGAGAGATTGAATTCTAGTGTGACTCTTGTAGAGGCTCCTTTACATCTGTTTCTTATATGCATCTTTGCAATATAGAATCACATCATACATTTATGGTGATCTTTCTCATGCTCCAGTAAAGAGTTAAAAGCATGTAGTTAATCTTAAAAGACTACCTGTAGGGTCACTTCCACATGACAAAGGATTTAGCCCTGTCATAGTGATATTTGATGTTTAAGGATGGCTCTTGGGAATTTGGCACCAAGTTAAAAGAAGCATTTTAATTTATCATTTCACCCAGAGGAGTGTTAAACCATACTCTGACTTCTGAAGTGGGTTTCAAAGTCAAATGCTTTCCTTTGACAGTGCTTTGCTGCTCGCTTACAGAACTGGAAAAGGGCATTCAGCCTCTGCTTTACTAGAGTTAGGAGCAGAGGCCACCAACAGGGGTAATTTAAGGGCCCTTCAGAAGGTTCTTCTATCAAAACATATCAGCCTGAATGAAGCCTACTTAGTTCTTTTGCTTTCTTGAGCTGATTGAAATTCTGCCTATTGCACATTCACTTACATTACAGTGTCCTCTTTAAAAATATATATTCCAGGGAGGGTTAAATAGTCTATTAATCAATCATTCACTGTCCAGTGTGACTTAGTTTAATTAAATTGCTTTTCTCTAGGTAATGGAAGTTTCTATGAGGGTCAAAATGAGAGAAAAGGGAAGCAATTTTGCCCCTGGGGCAAGCCTGAGCAGAGTGCCAGAATGGGCTCACTTTTGTCATCTGAAGGGCAGTGTGAGGGCACTAGACACCTGGGGTCAGGAAGAGAAGATACAGAACTACAAAAGGAAAGAGAAGAAAGTGAGGAAATGTTCAAATGTTCAAATATTAAAGACTCTGGATTAATATTGCTGAACACTCTGCGGAAACAGTTTTTTGTTTAGGTTATTTTACTGACTCCGACTGTCCTAGAATAGCACTCAAAACTGCATATAGATGTTATCCACCTGTATCCATGTGGTGCTTTGAGCATTTATGGTGGTATTTATTTTATTTAATATTGATCTCATTCTGATGGGTGCTTTCAGCAAAACACACACATACACATACACACACACACACACACACACACTTCTGGCTTAGGGCCATGGAAGAGTATGTAGTTTAAGATTAAATCTGTGTGTTGAGCTTAGGTTGTAAAGGCTGATTACATGGGGAATTCAAGGCATAGTAAGGTTGGTTACATTATTCCCTTCAAGACAGGTTAAATTTAAATACTCTGAGCACACAGCAGGACCCCAGATTGGATTCATAGTTTTAAATGATCTCAAGACATATTATTAACTAGGTTGCAAGGTCCAGAAGAAGATTAGTCTCTTTGAAGGCAGGAGGTATTTTCAAAAGAAGGTATCACCACACTCTTCAGCAGTGCTTCTCTGCTGTTCCACGATGTCTTCTCCGTCCCACTTATATCCGCCTTCTCCGGTTCCACTAAACACTGTGAAACGCTCACGATTTCCTGGCCATTCTTCTTTTGTTGTTTATCCACTTTCTTTCATTCTATATTTTCTTCCTTTACTTTAGGTTCATTTGATTGTGATTTGGGAGAAGGAAATGTGAGTGTACTGATTCTGATATTCTCACTCAGGAGTAGCATGCATTGAAAATGTTACACCACTTAAAAATATCATTTTTTTTTTCCGAGATAGGGTTTCTCTGTTCAGCCCTGGCTGTCCTGGAACCTGTAACTGTAGAAAAGTCTGGCCTCAAACTCACAGAGATCCGCCTGCCTCCCGAGTGCTGGGATTAAAGGTGTGTGCCACCACTACTCAGCCGCCACCACTGTCCAGCTTAAAGAAAGTCGAGTGGCAGAAACTTAGGTTTAAGGTCTTATTAGTTTATTGTTTCTTCCTCGTTATCCCTTATCGGGGTCTGTCATGAGTGGAACACTGGACAGACCCAGTAAATTCTTAATGAATGGGTAATTTTGAAACCTACAAATATGCACCATAGCTGAATGTGTTATAGCAGAATGTGTGGTTTTGTTGTGGCAAATTTGTGTTCTGGCAAAAGTAAAACAACTAAACCCAAACCCATCCATATTTAAAAGAAAGTGTGGTTTGAATAAAATGGCCCTCATAGGCCCAAAGTGAGTGGCACTATTGGAGATGTGGCCTCATTGGAGGAAGTGTGCCACTAGGGGGCAGGCTTTGAGGTCGTAAATGCTCAACCCAGGTTCAGTGTGGCATTCACTTCCTGCTGCTTGCAGATCCAGATGTAGAACTCTCAGATCCTTCTCCAGCACCATGTCTGCCTGCATGCTGCCATGATGATAATGGGCTAATGTAGCTGGAAGTTTCTCTGGTCCCACCTGGCCCATGGCCCCACAGCTGCCTATAAAATAATCACTCAGAGGCTTATATTAATTATGAACTGGATGGTCTATGGCTCAACCTTCTTGCTAGTTAGCTCTTATAACTTAACCCATTTCTATTAATCTGTAAGTTGCCTCATGGCCGTGACATTACCAGTCTGCTGGCATCTTGCTGCTCCTTTGGTGGTGGCTGGTGTCTCTCCTTCCTCTCCTTTCTTCTCTCCATATATCTGTTTATATTTTCTGCCAGCCTCTAAGCTGCCTTGTCATAGGCCAATGCAGCTTTATTTATCAACCCATCAGAGCAACACATATTTATAGCATACAGAAAGACATCCCACAACACTTCCCTTTTTTGTCTAATAAAAAAGAAAGGTTTTAACTTTAACATAGTAAAATTACATATAATAGAACAATTATCAAGCAGGAGTTACAGTTATAATATCTAGTCTATTTGTACTTGGCAAAATTAAAGAAAATATTAATCTATCCTGTATTTGTGAGTCTAAGGTTTTATATCTATTTTATCTTCTATCATAACCAAGCAAAATTATAACTATCTAGTCAACTATATCAAAGTCCCCAGAAGGATATAATATTACCTAAGTAAACAGGAAGTACATTGTAAGTGAATTCCAAAAATCTAGAATGACAGAGACAGCTGGCTGCCTGGTGAGTCACCCAAAGTTCTGCTGTAGCATTGGGGCATCCATCTTCAGCCTACAGGCCTAGAGTCTCTGGCAGACTTTTTAGTGAAGCAGGAAATTTGAAGGATTATCTTGCCTATTGGCAGAGTTCATCAGTTGCTTCTCCCTGTGTTCTGCAGAATGTCTGACAGTCTCCTCTGTGAAGTAGGAACCTTAAGAACCATCTTGCCCTATTTTGCAAAATTTAGTGGTCACTTTTCCATGGGTCCCGCATGTCCAATCTATACAGTGTATTGTCAAACAGTTCAGGCAAGAGCAGTTTCTTGCCCACATGGTCTTTGGTTCTTGTCTGATTTTGTAGTTAAAAAGCAGGAAAGGACATAGGGAGTGAGATAAAAGCAGGTGGCATTAGAAGAAGGGACAATAGATGGGACAAACTAAAGGACTAACAAAAGGGAAGAAGGGTACCTGAGGATGAAGAGTCAAAATTGAACTTTCCCATCACCTTGCTCTTGCTACCTTTGGTTTTAAAAGAAAAGGTGGGATGGGTGTGACACTTAAAACTTCAAACTGAGAAAGAAAACAAATCCCAAATCTTGGTTGTACATTCTGTGGATTACTTATTTTCCTCTGTCAGAAGGTAGCTTATATTATCTAAACCAGTGGAATGCTATGTAAACAAGCAAATGAATGCAAACCTCTCAATATTTTTTAATTAGGTAATCAAAAATGCCACCAAGAGGTTTGTGCTGACCTTATATATAGTGACTGTGGAATTTAATGTTTCAAAGTCATAGGCATATAGTTGAGGACATAGGCAAGTTTTATCTATTTTCAACGTAGTTTAGTGTGTGTGACATTGCTCCAGTACTGAAATACATGGGGCTCAGGGAAGAACCTGCTTTGGCATCAGGATGGAAAAGTTCTGAAAGCCTTTGGTTCCTCTACACACTTTGGAGACCAGTTGGAGCATCATTCTAATCTTGCAGCATCACTTGTATTTTCCATGACTACATTTGAGTGTTTATACAGTTATGGTGCTATGTATAAACACTCCAAGTAACAAAAAAGATAGCTGGAGATGAATCAACATCACAAGTGGAGATTACTTATGTGTTAAAATGTTCTGCTGTTTGAAACTTATCAGTAATGTACTTCAGGGAAAATTGAACAGAAAAATGATTTTAAAAAATTTACATCTTTTGCCCAAGAATGGATATCTCACTTTATAGTGATGAGCTGGGATAAACATGTGACTTTATGAATATTATAATTCTTAATTATAATGCCTTGCAAATTAATATCATATAATATCATGTATTCCTGCCTGAAATATTTGTATTTGATTTTAATCTTGCTGAATTACATTGCAATTGTATAAATAGTCTTACACTATCAAAAATAGGTTTCAAATGCATATTTCATTTATCCATATGGTAAAATTTCTCAAGTAAAATAAAATACTGCTAATCTTTCCATTGAATCTAAATATGGGCTCCCTTCTGATATAATTAATGTAATCCATACTGTTCAGTAGAGAACAGAAATGTTAAGTCAAACATAAAAAAGTGGCTAAGAGTATTTCATTATCAAACCAGTTCTGCAATTTTCACAGACTTATGGGAAATGTTATTCACCTCCCAGGGAAAACTTTGGCAGAAAGCTGGGTTTTGCTTGGCACCCTCTTTCCATCAGTTTGGTCTCTGGTTTGTTTGTTCTCAGTGTCAAATGTATACACACATTTTCTTCACGTGTTGAATAAAATCAATTTCACTTCTCAACCCTTATTTATTTATTTTCCAGTATTTGATCTCTGTGTTGAGCTTACAATTTAGAATTAATGTGTGATAGCTTAAATATATGCTATTTGCTGTTATATAGGATATAGAGTTTTGCTGCTCTTTCTATGATAGGCTTTTTATCTGGGCTTCAGTGTAGTATAAAATAGGGATGTATACACAGAAAGGTTATAGTTTTGTACAGTGAACTTTTTAGAATTTTCAGTCACTCAGAAGCATAGCTGTACAATATACATTAACTAATTCCAGGGTAAAATGATAAAGAGCCAGTGAAAGGAAGATGGACAAAAGCAAAGAAAGGTAGTCATAAAATTTATCAATAAACAGCATTACCTACAAAATGGTTAATTTATAATAAAATATGAAGAATACATGACACTGTTGATGCTTCTATTGAGATTTTGTACCTAAATAAAATTATTTACACTTTATATTACTTTTCTTTTTAATGACATAAGGTTTGAATTTTCTAAAACAAACATTGCTGTAAAATTAGGTCAATGATCGAACATGTAAGTGGGGATTTGTATAAACTAATATTTGCCTTTATGTTAATATTGAGGATAATTTAAAATAAACACTAAAATTAAGTGATTGAATTAACTGTATCATCCCTAGACTTTATTTCCACAACAAAATCTGTCTTAGGTGTCTGTTAATTTGGTACCAGATTGAAGTGGATATGCACATGGGTGTATGTTTTACCTTGATATGTGGCCTGACCCTGAGTATTCTCCAACTAGGACTTAGAGTTAATGAGCAGTTCTAGTTCATTATCACCTTTGTTATTAAGAATTTGGCTTATGTTCTAGGTAGAATTTCATCTTTAATTATGCAAGAATTCTCTGCTTAGCCTTTAACTCTTAGTTTAAGGACCAGGTCACTATTGCTTAATTACCATCTCAAGTTATCTGAGTTCTTAAACTCACCAAGCACTTCAGGGTTTCTTGCATCAGAAAACATGCTTTGAATTTATCTTCTTATTGTACTGGATTCATAGTAGAAGTTGTATGCATGTGATTTCATTCTTAAGACTGTAATTAAAGCAACATTTATTTTCTGTATTCTTCAGGTTCCTCAGGGATACAGACCTGATAAAACACCCACAGATATGTATAGCTATAAAAGATTTGTTATAGGAATTGATTCTCACTATTCTGGAGGTTAACAAAAAGCAGAGACCTAAAAATGTCAAAGATGTGTGTTTTAGTCTGAGGTCATGAGGACTGGGCAGGGAAACAGACTGTTGAAAGCCTGAGAATGGGCTGAGAGGAGCTGGTGGTGAAATTCAGAGTCCAAAGGCCTAAGGACTCAGAGATCTGATGTCTGAAGGCAGGAACAATGCATAGCCCATTCAAGAAGAGAAGTAATGGAAGGGAAAAAGCATGAGCAATGGACAGTGACATGTATGAGAATGCCATAGTAAAACTTATTTATATGCTAAGTTTAAAAATTTGAAAACATTAGAGAAAAGCATGAATTTGCTTTCCTCCACCTTTTTGTTTTATTTAAGCTCTCTATAAATTGAATAATGTCTACTCACTTTAGTGAGCATAAATCTTCTTTACTCAGTTTACTGATCCATAGCTTCATGTCTTCTGGAAACACCCTCATGTAACATTTCATTATATAACTTGCTTCCTCTTAGCCCTGTCATGATGATTTCTGTATTTAAATCATTACCCCTTCCTTCCAAATATAGTAATATATTGGAGATGGTGTTAGACAGTTGAAAAGAACTATGCATTTATGTTTGCCTTCTATGTGGTTTAAAAATATAATTAACCTGTGGTCTAGTTAGATAACTATTATTTTTACTATAAAAATAAACCACCAAAACTTAAAAGATTAGGTGATCAGTCTACAATTATAAGAGTGAGCAAATGTAGAGACAAGATTTGAATCTAGGTCTTTCTGATTCCAAAAATCTTGCTGCTAACCTAGTAACATATGCCAACCCTTTGAAAACCAGTGGATCCCAAATTTTATAAATAAATAGTACTTGGTTCTGCAGACAAAGTGATGAGTAAAAATAGACACAGTTCCTCTTTTTATTATATTTATAGTCTCGTTGGAGATAACTGATGGTTTTAAAATATTCATAATACTGAAAATACAGCCAGAACAAATGCATTCAAGGACAGAAAACAGCTCCATGTATCCAAGTAGTGTTAACTGAAGAAGCCTTACCAGAGATAGGAAGGACACACAGGAATTAACTAAGCACCATGATGGAGGGGTACTCCAGAGAGAAAAACAAGTGGAAGATCTTCTGGAAGGAGAAAGCATGGTGTTTGGGACATTGAAACTAAAGACGGTAGAAATGAATTTAGTCAGCGATGAAGTAGAAATCAAGTCAGTTTGAAGAGTTGGGTAACACTGTAATAATCAAACATTCGTAACTGGCCTTTCAAAGTTTTTGAAAACTATTCATTACAAGAACAGTGCTAAGACAGGAAGAATTTAAACTCTGCCATAATTAAATTTATGATTAATAGAGATGAGAGTTATTTTTTTATGTACTTCATCTCTTCAATGATCATCAAAGATAGGGCAGACATTTTCATTACAGACTTCTGCTGAACATGCTTACCAAAGAGTCAATGACCATCAAAGGTGGGATAGACATTTTCATTACAGACTTCTGTTGAATGTGCTTACTAAAAAGTCAATGACCATCAAAGGTGGGATAGACATTTTCATTACAGACTTCTGTTGAATGTGCTTACTAAAGAGCCACAGTTGGTTTTGTTCTCTCTGTAGTTGCAACTTGCCAACACTTTTGTGATGTTTTCAGATTGTCAGTTGAGATACTGTGTGCAAATATCCTTTGTAGAACTGTAAAGCACTATAGATTAGGCAGCTTTATGAGCTGTAGCTTAGTACTTAGTGTCAACCCACACACACACACACACACACACACACAGAGTTTTTCTGACATCTCAAATTCTTCACTAGTAGAGAGCACAGATTAATTTCTTTGTGGTTGAACCAAAAAGGCAATAGTGAGGGCCATAATCTGTGTAATAAAAATGTATCTTTTATTTGTTCTTCTTGGGATTGAGGCCTATGCCTGGAAGATTTCAAGGATGTGGAATTTACTAGAAGAAATGATATGTACATATAAGGAAGATACCAAAGTGGGTAAGAAGCAACCGTAGATTGCTAGTATTTGAAGGTATCCTTGAGGCTTAGGTTTGGGCCTATCAGACTACCATGGATTTAGTAAAAGTTTATATTGTAGAACATTATTTTAAGGGTGTTACTTTTGTTTATGTTCTGGAATATTTGTTTAGTGATGCAAGGATGTGTTTGATTAAATAAAATTCACCTGTAGTCAGGAGGCTGAGTCAGCAACTAGCTGACAGGGAGTAATAGGGAGGAGCCAGGGGGAGAAGGGGAGTGAGGAGAAGCTCAAGGGTTTTTCAGAGGACACAGCAAGGAGAGGAGGTGAGCTACTTGCTCTTTACCCTCTCTGAGGAGCAGAATTCCACCTTAACCTTTGAATCTTGAGTTCTTTAGAGGGACAGAGATTTAGTTAAGTTCCCTTCTAGCTTTGAAAGAGTGGATGCCTGAGGGAACAGAATCCCCTCAGGCTGTGGCTTTTGCGGCCTAACCTCTGCTGTTAGCAGTAGAGTTGCAGTTGCTGATTCGGACAGCCAAAGCTTAAAGGGCAGAAACAATTACAAAAAAGACAACAGGCTTTTTAGACTTGTTGATAATTTTTGTTTTGTTTTGCCCTGGAATGTTCGATAAGCACTGCATGAATACATGCTTACTGATTTCTATACAGTTTCCATTCTGGTGCATAGGGAAGACACAGACACGGTGTGTTGCTCTTAGCTGCTGTTGGTGCTCCCTAGGTCACGTGTAAAGCAGGCATTCAGGTGGTGGGTGTCAGGAGGGACACTGTTAAGTCACTGTCATTCAAGTGGTCAACAAAGTGTTATTGGCTGAAAGAGGTTGGAAATAGGCAGTAGCTGCAGTGATGGCATCCATCTCTACGATGCCTAATGCAGTGTCTAAGTGCATAATAAATAGATATTTAAAGAACAAATAGGTGAACCGCAGGTGGTTCAGGGGCTAGGGTTATTCAGAAAAACAAACTAAAATGCAAAAGAGGCTTGTACCTGTAGTACAAGTGGGGTTTTTACTTTGCAGAATGCACTAAGAGTCTATTAGGCTCAGGAACAAGTAACCAGACTGATTCAGCATAGAGTTCTCTGGGGTTCTCAGTTCTTCAAGATTGAGAGTCTTCTTTCAGGGCTGGACTTGTAGTTGGGTGATAAGTGGATGAGGGCTTAGGGATTAGAGGAGTGAAGGATTTTCAGGCTGAATTAGTGCTGTGTTTGTTCCTCCCTCTCTCCTCTTCCTCTCCTTCTTCCGCCCCCCCCCCCATAAGCTCTACCGAGGGCAGTAAGTAGCACTGAGTCTAAGCAAGAGTTCTGTCATTTTTTTTTACATAGTATGTTACATAGAATGTTTGGGTTAACACCTGGGGTTTTTTGTTTGGTTGGTTGGTTTGGTTTTGGGTTTTTTTCTCTTCTGACAGATTTTATCAGTGAAAAACGTGGTAGTTTCTAATAGAAACAGTATGTATTTTGAGCACATAGGAACCAGATAGTCCAACATGAAAGAGTATTAGTATTACAGTGGCTTTCCAAAGCCTACATCTTGATCTGTACATAAATGTGGCTATTTATTCTGGGGCAGTTTCTGGTGAGCCACCTTGCACACAATATTAGTGCTTGTTGAATGATTCAGGGCTTTCAAAGCATCCTTCCATTATCTAACAGTTATCCTTATAAGAGTGAGGTTAGGCACAGTGATACAAGTCTATAATACTCAAGACACCAAGGAAGAAGTATTGTGACTTCAAGGCCAGTCTAGGCTAAGCTGTGAAACCTTGTCACACAAACCCAAGGGGAGAAAAGGATCCATGTGAGGTAGGCAGTATGGTTCACATTTGATAGCTAAGGAAAGTAAGACAGGAAGACAACAAATTCTGTACAAGCAGTAAGGAAGTTATCTAGAGTTTGAACTCAAACTCTGTATCCTAATACACCTTTAAATATACTACCTACTCTCATTATAGCATGTGCATTTGTATATAAAAAACAATGTGTATAGACAGATTTTTATATACTTCACCAGAAAAGTCTAAAACTCATGTCCTACTGACTTGGGCTTCTTTTTTCTTGTACTGATTTTTCCTCATCAGCACCTGTCCTTTTAATATACTTTCTGTGATACCAGATAGAGAATGACATGCCAACCATTTTTAGTCCATGTGATTTGGATATGTCTCCAGTGTGTGTGAAACTCAAGTTTAACTAAGGAGAACATTGCTTTTTTTGTTTTAATTTGGTCCAAAATGATTGGTCATAGATTTACTGTGCTCCAAGCCAAGACCTTCTGAGCTAATAATTATTTGTAGACCTTTGTTAAAAGTAAAGCTATGAGAACAAATCAGAAGTGTGGGAAGCCATCTTTTTATCATCCATAGGGATCTTACAGGGATGATGCCAATTTAAAGGTGATAAATGCTGAGAGAGAAAGAGAGAAACTGACTCCTTATGAATTATTCAGGCCTTAGATCTATACATGCCTGAAGCAAGTTGTACTTTGGACTTTTAAATTGCATGAGGCTATTAATCTTCCTGTTTACAAAGCATCACTTTTTGAAGCATGCTATAGGGAGAGATCTCAATGCAGATTTCTTTCTGTGGAAGGCACACAATACAAACTTAGTAAGTGGTGAATATTAAACAGTAACAAGAGTTGAAAGTTAAATATCACCAACTGCCAAATCACACATCTTCAGAATGATTGGAATGACTCTGATAGTGTATTTGGACTAAGGCAACAGTGATGTAAGAATGACTGATACAATGGACCTTATTGATTTCATAAAGGTTTCTTTTACAAGCAGCACCTTTTTTTCTTTTCTTTTCTTTCTTTCTTTCTTTCTTTCTTTCTTCCTTCCTTCCTTCCTTCCTTCCTTCCTTCCTTCCTTCCTTCCTTCCTTCCTTCCTTCCTTTCTTTCTTTCTTTCTTTCTTTCTTTCTTTCTTTCTTTCTTTCTTTCTTTCTCCCTCTCTCCTTCCTTCCTTCCTTCTTTCTCTCTCAGTAGTGTAAAAAATACTTTTTATTAAAACATACTTTTTAACATTTACATGTTATGAGATATAAATATGGTCTGAACTTTGACCCCTTTCTGTGTCGCATCATTAATAAATTATTAGAACAGATAGCTGCCTGAGAAGTGTCAGTTATCCAAAAGCCATGCATCTTGACAGACAGCTATTATCACCATAGCTGATCCTTCCTCCTTCCTTCCTTTTTTTCCTTTATTCTTTTTCTTTTTTTTTTTAATGACACAGGGTTTCCTTGGCTATCCTGGAACTCACTGTATAGATCAGGCTGGCCTCAATCTCAGAGGTCTGCCTGACTCTACCTTCCAAGTGCTGGAGTGCTGGGATTAAAGGGGTGCTCCACCACCACCTGAAAGCCACAACTTTTTTTTTTTTTGACATAGGGTTTCTCTGTATAGCCTTGGCTGTCCTAGAACCAGGCTGGCCTTGAACTCATAGAGATCTGCTTACCTCTGCCTCCTGAGTGCTGCGATTAAAGGCGTGTGATACCACTGCCTAGCAAGTGAATTTTTTAATGAATAAGTTAGTATACAAGTTGATACACTAACCATGTAAAGCTGGTTGAATGTGCAGAGGATACTCCTGCTGGGTACTGAGAGGAGCCTGTGGAGTGAATAGAATGTTTATCATAGAGGAGAGGGCCCAGATGCATTTGTCCATTTTCATTCCTTTCCCCACAGAAAAGCCAGAGAGACAAAAAACACCAAAAATTCAAATGGTCTTTCCAACCATCTGTAATGTTTGATTACAGTAAAGAGTTTTCTAGGGGAAAATGCAGTTAGTAAATTCTGATTTAATCACATATGTAGATAAATGAGTAATGTGACAAAGGACATTTTCATTGGTGATCAATATAAATTTACTAGTCATTTAGTAGTTTTTAAAAAGATGTCTAAATATAGCCTGACATTTTGAGGTGTTTAAAAATGCCTACATGATCAGGATGTTAAGATGATGCACCTGAGAATTTTTCACATGGACTGATGTCAGATTACTTATATCCTTGTTTAAGAAGTGAAGCCAAAAGATGATTATTACCAGGATGTAGCAAGGAGTGTAATTTCTGTTGCATCTACAGTAACATATTTAAGGAACAATTTGGAATTCTATAGATAAATTTTATAAGGCATATTTAATTGTTGGGAGTTTTTGGTAATATATGCAGAAATTCTTGTAAAGTCTATAGGATCTTAATGATACAGAAAAACTAATTTTATCAAGTAGTTCTCTACATTTAATTGACTGCTTTTAAGGTATAGTTTTTGTGTCCTTCTGAGCAATTTTATTTTGTGGGTGAAAATTACTTCATTCTCAGGGCAAATATAATCTCACCTACTTTTCTTTTGATGCTAGAATTATCTTTTGTTGCATATCATTTTCAGTCCCCTAAATAAGGACAAAAATTTATCTTTCTTTTTGTGGATGTTGGCTTCATGTTATTCTCTTTTCTATTTATTATATGAGGTAATTAGATAGCATGACTTAGCCTGTGTGAGTCACACAAAGGTCCTTGTGCTCAAAGATAAGCAGCAGGGAAACTAGGAATATTAGACTCAGAGTTTTTTCTTCAGAGGAAGAGGTATCTTACCTATTTTCTGCCCAGGAGGCTGGGAATGGATGTGGTGACAGCCTGGTGAATTTGTGGTACTTGTATGGCCACCCACACCTGGATCCCCCAGACTCTTTTGTTTATCTCAGTCATCCTCCCCAGACCCTTATCTTGAACATTGTTTCTCAGTCAACAGAATTCATCTTTCTGTGAATTGTCACAAGTACTTTACAAATGGGAGTATAGGTGTTTAATAGCCTGGTAACCCCTGCACTATGTGTATGGCCAGATAGTTAACTTCTGGTTCCCCCAAACTCTTATGTTTATCTCATTCATCCTCCCTAGACCCTTATCATCAGCATTGTTTCTCAGACAATATATAGAACCTATCTTTATAGAACAGGTCCTATATACTTTATAAAGAGTTTCAATGTAAACATGTCTTAAACTTGTACATGTTGTACTTGTTGTACATATGGGATTAAGTTAATTATCACCAGGAAACTTTGTTTTCAAATTGTAATGTTCTTAAATATGCCTGAAATAAACTACTCAGGGTAAGACTCCTGAAGTTTGTAACAAAGCAGCTACTGAGTCCTGTAGAGCTAGCTGGCTTTCCTTCTTGCCTCTTGTGGATCAAAATTCTGCTGGCCATGGTGTTTGCAGAGACCCCCACAATTCTATTTCTTTTTATTTAGTAATAAAATTGTAATCATCTTCCAACTTCTCTCTGATTGCACTGTGTACAGCTACTACCTTTTCAAATCTCACTTTCTCAAGTAAGTGCTTAGTCATTCTTTCTGCTGCCTCTTTTCATCCCACGCTTATCACTCCATTAGGTGTCAACATCCCCACTTTGGAGATGCTGTGTTGTACGAGCTGTATACTGACTTCCCAAGCCAAATGGTCATTTGCTGCTATTTGAAGAATTTATTCCTGTTAATCACATATTCCTTTTTGAAATACTCTTGTCCACTGTTTTTTATGCTGTTCTGATAATAGGTTTTCAGTCTTTTTTTCTAAAATAATAATGCTTTTATTCTAATAAAATGTTTTATAAAAATGATGCATACCAACTTTATGTAGTTATTAATAGCATTCATTATTAAATGAACCAATATTACAGATGGGTTAGATTCAAGTGAATGAATGATGTAGAGATGAAAATAGCTCCTTCAAAAAGGATTATACTATATGTTAATTGAGACAGATGACCCACAGTTTTAGCTGAAGACTTAAGAGAACACTTTTTGCACATTTCTAGACATCTTTGGATTTTTCTGCAGACTCTTTCTATTCCACTGCTCTGTTTCTGGATATTTCACTTCCCTCATGGCCTAAAAATTGTCTCAAAGTAGGCTGGTACCATTTTCAGGCTAACTTTTTTTTTGAGTAGCAAATGATTTATTGGTTCAATTGTCAGTCATGGAACTCCTTGATAACAATATAAATAGGTAGATATTTCACCAGAAACTGGCTTGGAGATACTAATTTTAATTACCATGAAACAACATTATTTAGGAACAAATGTCTAAGGAGCTCCCATTATAAGTGCTAGACAGTGGAATCAGCATTATGTGTATCTGATCAGCTATGCAAAGCTCATTAATTTTTCTTTTGACAGTAGATAGTAGAAATCCCAAAGTACAGGTGAGCAACTACTATTGAAAGGTTCTGTTTGTTCATGCAGCATTATAATTGGACCTCCCGAGTTCTGGAAGGAAGATATGGGGAGAGAGAAGGATCCTGGAAATAACAGTGTGACTCTTTTATTAGTGTTAGGGAAAGCTTGTATCCATCCTGAGAATGTATCTGCTAGCACTAAAAGGTATCTAAACCATCTAATTGTGGGCATGTGAATAAAACTGAGCTGTCAGTCTGATCGAGGGAGGGTTCCTCTGGCTTGGTGAGTGGGGAAAGGGGGACTCCAATGCCTAGAGGTGGGATTAGAGGTTTGGCAAATTTTATGTGAAGCTGTGATAGTCTTTAGAAAGGACAGATCCTCAGTGGTAGGCTGTAGATAAGTTTTGATAAAGTGAGACAAAGGCTGGCTATTCAGGTGAAATATCTGGTGTAAATAGGACAAAATTTGTTGAGTACCTGGAGATAATAATGAAGAGGTGGGTTGTAAGATGAGGGTATCTCATAGTGTGTGAGAGGGTTCCAGGTGTGTGTGAGAGGGATCCAGGTGTGTGGAGAGGGATCCAGGTGTGTGTGAGAGGGATCCAGGCTTCCAAGAGCTGCTGCTCTAGCTGCCTCATCAGCCTAGTTACTTACCTTGCAAATAATGGAATTGTTTATTTGGTGTGATCGACAGGGGACAATTCCTATGGCTGTGGGAAGATGAGAGGCCTCTAATAGGGCCATGATTTGGTCTACATTAGTTATGGATCCTCCTTTTGTTGTTAATCGCCCCTGTTCTTTCCAGATAGCTGCATGTGACAAGAGAATATGGAAAGCGTATTTGGAATCTGTATATAGGTTTAGGGATTGTCCCTTTACTAATTGACAGGCACGGGTTAGAGCTATTAGTTCTGCCTGCTGATTTGTGGTGAGGACTGGAAGAGCCCATGCTTCAATCACTATAGTGTCTGAGATGATTGCATATGCTGCTTTATGTACTCCTTCATATAGGAAGGAGCTGCCACCTATATATCATGTAAAATTGGCCTGATGTAGTGCTTCTTCCTGTATATGTTATAGGATAAGGTAATAACTCTTCTAGGGTCTCGATGAATGAGTGTGATGGGGAGTATTCCAGGACTGGTTGAGGAAGAAGATTTGAAATGTTAAGAGGTGGACATAGTTGAAAAGTCAGTATTGTGTCCTCTACCAATGCTACCTGAAGGGAGAAAACTCAGGAAGGAGGTAATGTTCAAAGGCCCTTGTATGTTAAAAGGTGTGAGAAATGGTGAGAAGAAAGGAGAGTAATGGGTGACCCAAAGGTTAACGTCTTTGATTCATGTATAAGAAGTTCAGCTGCAGCCAGAGCTCACAGACAAGGTACCCAACCTTGGATAGTCTTGTCTAGTTTTTTTCAAGCATGCAACAGGTATAAAGGAAGGTCTCAGGTGGTGACCCAGGATCCCAAGAATATAGCTCTCCTTTTCAGTAACATATAGAGAGAAGGGGCAAGTCAAGTCTGGAAGGTGTAGGGATGGAGCCTGGAGGAGGGCTTGTTGAAGCTTATGTAGGCTATATAAACTTGGTAATAGGCTAGAAGAGGTTCATGTGAGGGGCCAAGGACTGCTCTATATAGGGGACAAGCAAGAAGAGAGAAGGAAGGAATTCAAGAGCATAAGAAGCCTGTGGTGATACTTTATTTGTGCTCAAATGTGGTGATACTTTATTTGTATTTTAATAAATAGAGCTTGCCTGGAGGTCAGAGGAAATAGAAAGTCATTTTATGTAAACAAAGAAGTTGGGCAATGGTAACACACACCCTTAATCCTATCACTTGGCAGGCAGGATCTCTGCATGTTCAAGCCACTGGAAACAGAGCCAGGTAGGCTGGCACATGCCTTAAATTCCAAAACTAGTTAATGTGGAGGTCTAGACAGATAATAATTGAATCTTTGGCTTCTGAGAATGCAAATGTAGCAGACAAAAGAATAATTAGGCCATTAAAGGCATGGTCAGCACCCCTAGAGGATTGGATCAGGGACAAAATTAATATTGAGTCTCATGACCATGATGATATGTGGATAGGAGAGCGTGATTTCAGAAGCTTTGAGGAAAAATAATAATGTCAGATGTTTTAATTGAGGTATAAAAGGTTATTTGAAAAGGGAGTGTAAACAGGGCATTCCTAGAAACAATATTTATTCAAGGAACAATGGCAACAGAATGCCCTTCCCTTCTGGAGTATGCAGAAGGTGTAGTAAGGGTAAACATTGGACCAATGAAGTAGATCAACAAAGGACAGACAAGGTAATCCTTTTCCTCTGCCATTGGGAAACTCCCAGAGGTGCCTCATGCAGGCCCCCACAGCAAATTCAGTTCAGACCTTTCCTGCCATCATAGAGGAAACCCCTACTCAGAGCAATTGAATAACCAAAAGCCTATTGGAATAAACCAGGCTGCTCAGGGTGATAGAACAGCTGTAGTGGAGAGAACGGGAAATTCAGGAGAAACCATAAAGTGATTTTTTGACAAACTTCTATAAATGAACAAAGACCAAAATTAAAAATATGAATAAATGACATTTTCTTAGAAGGTTTAGTAGACACAGGTGTGGATGTGACAATAATTGCACCAGAATTTTGGCATACAAATTGGCCTCTTCAGGAGGTAAATGTTCAGCTTTTAGGGATTGGAGCATTATCTCAAGTGAAACAGAGCAAAAGATGGCTTAAATGTATAGGTCCGGAAGGACAGAGAGGAAAATTAAAGCCATATGTGGCTAATATAGCTACGAATTTATGGGGCCATGATCTATTACAACAATGGCATACTCAGATTAGCATTCTTCCAACCTCAGAAATGAACCATTAACTAACACATGTTTCTGAGAAAAATATTAGGAGGTTTTATTATAAAGAACAGACTCCAGCCATCCAGATTGTACAAGAACAAGGCATAACAACTGCTGATCTTTTAAAGACACCAACAGCTCTAACTTAAAATGGTTAACAGACAAGCTTGTATGGATTCAGCGGTGGCCTTGAACACACACCAAAACTGCAGGCTTTAGAAAAGCTGCTACAAGAGCAGTTAAATGCTTAGCATATTAAAGAATCAACCAGCCCTTTGAATTTCCCTGTATTTGTTATTAAAAAGAAATCTGGTAAATGGAGAATGGTAATAGATCTAAGAGCAATTGACAAAGTAATTCAGCCAATGGGCTCCTTACAATCTGGAATTACTTTGCCTACTCTGTTACCTAAAGGGTGGCCTCTTGTAGTTATCGATTTAAAAGACTGTTTCTTTTCAGTACCCTTACAAGAAAAAGACAGAGAAAGATTTGCCTTCATGGTGCCTACTTATCATAATTCTCAACTGGTTAAAAGATATCAATGGCGGGTTCTCCCACAGGGAATGTTGAATAGACAAACCCTGTCCCAATATTTTGTATGACAGCCATTGGAAGTAATATGTAAATAATTTCCTAAGTCTATAATTTATCATTACATGGTCAATATTTTACTGATTCAAATGCAGATAATTTAGAAAGAATGTTTGAAGAAGTAAAGAAAATTTTTCTTGTTGGGGATTACAAATTGCTCCTGAAAATATACAAAGAGGAGATTCTATTAATTATTTAGGATATAATAGGTCTACAAAAAATTAGACCCCAAAAGGTGCAAATTCAGAGAGATCAGTTATGGACTCTTAATGACTTTCAAAGGTTATTCGTAGACGTTTCCCATCTATGAATTGTTGTTGGGGTAAAAAATGATGAACTGAGTAATTTGTCAAAACCTTAGAAGGTGACAAGGACTTAAATAGTCCAAGAGAATTATCAGCCAAAGCTGAGAGAGAATTGGCTTTGGTGGTAAAGAAAGTACAAGGAGGACATGTAAATCATGTGGATTCAAAGCTTGATTGCATTTTGGTTATTTTACCTTCTAGGCATTCTCCTACAGGAATTTTAATACAGAGGGAAGATATTATATTGGAATGGATATTTTTACCAAATAAACAGAGTAAAAAATTAAAAACTTATGTGGAAAAGATCTCTGACTTGATTTTAAAAGGAAAATTGGGACTTTGTCAATTAGCAGTAATAGACCCACCAGAAATTGTAGTGCCTTTAACTAAGGAGACATAGACAAATTATGTGTAGAAAGTGAACCTTGGCAAAGAGCTTGTAGTAAATTTTTGGGAGAGATTAACAGCAAATATCCCAAAAGTGATAGAATTTAACTTATAAAGAGAGCTTATTGCATTCTGCCTCACATTGTATGGGAAACACCCATATCTGCAGCCCATACATTTTATATAGATGCAAACAAACAAGGAAAGGCAGAATATAAGTCAGAAAATTTAAGTAAAATGGTTCAAAGTCCTTATAATTCAGTTCAAAAATCAGAATTATATGCTATTCTGTCGGTATTAATGGATTTTTTGCAACCTCTCAACTTAGTTACTGACTCTCAGTATACTGATAAGATAGATTTCTGTTAGTAATACTGTTAGGATCCTGCCCTCACTCTGGCACATGTGCAGATCAGGGTCTTTTGTCTTACATCATCGGGGGCACTGGTGACTATGTATGCCTGGCATGGTCATGCAACCTGCGCCTTAAAAAGCCAGACACAGACTCCACCCTCTCTCTGTACGCTGCTCTGCTCTGTTCCCACCATCTTTCTCTCTCCAGGCCTGGCTCTCCTCTCTCCTATCCCCTCCTTCCTTCTAATAAAGCTCTCTGCAACTCTAGTAGTGGTGGCCATGGCTCATGACTTTTCCTCCGGTAACCAGCGCCGCCAACAGCGCTGTTTACCTATCATTTGGTGCCATGACTCGGATAGGAAATTCCACTCACTCAGTGTCCAGGCTGATCATTGTCAGAAGCCTATACTGAGGACCTGCAACTACCACTGCCACCGTGGTAATGTGTGGGGACTGTGCTCCCACCACTGTGACCACTGCCGCTGCCTCTCCCCAAGATTGGTGAGTCCTCTGCCATTTCCCCCATCTGCAGCCTGAGCTATATTACTTGTGCTGGACCCCTGGGGAGGTCCTCAACTGCATACCACGACACATTCTATCTTGACAAAGTGTAGGATGTTGTCTGGCTCCCAGGGTGTCTTCCTGATATGTACGCCCCAGCCCTTATTCTTATCATGATGATGGTTTGGGTAATTTGTGCTGTTAATGCTGGTTCACAGAGTGCCTATTCTTAAGCATGCTTGAAATAGGAGCCTGAGATCCAATTTGTTATTTTAATTTTTTATTTTTCTTTCTCAGTACTGCAGTCATGGGACATAGGGGCAGGTACCAGTAAATTTGGCTGTTTCAACCCCGATATTTCATGGAAAATTATCTAACTTTGGCCAGTGAACAGGCAAATGAAAAGAGTTACCTTATCTGTAAGCTTTCTACCAAAGCTCTGACCCCTTCTCCTTCTCCATCTCTGGTCCTTTCTCTGCCATGTACAACCATCACTGTCTATCTGACTTCTGCTTTCTGCTCGCCAGTATCGGGCTCTCATCTTAACTCCTCCCACTCATTCTCAAGCAGCCCTGAGAAGCACAGATGGGTGGGTCTGAAAACAGGCTAGGATGCATGCAAGTAAGTTTACAATCAAAAACCACATTGTGATCATGGTAATAAGGATAGCTCTTTAGCAAGAGTTCAGTTTATAGCCTGCCTCCTGGCAGGTCTCCCTAAGCTGTCCTCAAGCCAGCAGATGTCAAAAAAAAAATCAAGGCACAGAGTAAAATCTGTCTCTTGTCTCCCAGAGCTCCCCAACATAGGGCTAAAACTTAAGCATCTGGAGAGTAAGGCTCCTAACCCCACAGGCAGAAGTTTCAGCTGTGGCATTTGAGGTGTACCAGGGAAGAGAGAAAAAAAAGCCCAAGAACAGAATTGCCAAGTGCTGGCACACACTGACTCCTGAAAACTGTTGGGTCCCTGTTTTATGTGGAAAAAAAAAAGCCAAGTGGGCTAGTGTGTGCCCTGCCAGGACATCAATTGAGCCTTGTTCAAAGTGCCACCTAGAAAGACAACTGGTCAGCTGACTGCCGCCCTGGCACCAAGAGGCAGGGGACAGACAAAGACCTTCAGCAGACCTAGGCTTGACCACAGGCTCATTCGCAGGGAACCCAGAACGCAGCATGGAAGCAATCCATTTCTTTCCTTCTGGACACCAGAGCCACTAGCCCAGTCCTGGGAGTTTTAGGGTCTCTTCTCCTCATTTCCCTATTGTTGGGGTAGGGAGGACAGCCTTACCCACCTCACTAGATTTAATTGTACTTTCAGGGTTACTTAATGAGAAAGATTTTCCAGCTAAGATAGGAGCTTTCATTTCATTGCTCCCCCCATGTGCCTCACTCCAGACCTGTCTGTCAGCAGTGCTTCTCCTCCTCATGCACAAGGACACAGACAGAGCCCTGATCTCTGCCTTGTCCCTAATTCCAAACAAATAAGTTCTCATGCACCACAAGCTTTTCTCTTCCCAGTTCCCTCTTCTAATTAGCTGCTCAACTAATGGCTGCTTTGGACCACCACAGAACTGGAGTCCAGGGACCATCAAGTAATAAACTGTAACAGCTAAAAGATATTTACACCCCCAGACCCAAAAGTGTCTGGATTTTACAAAATAGACTTTAATATAACCATCTATTACTGTTAAATGCTCTCAACAATTGATCACCTGCGTCTCCTGGATGCTAAACTAGTAAAAGAAACAGATGCCTTAAGATAATGTCTCTGATAAAGCTTAAAAACATGTTTCAATCTCTCTGTCTCTCTCATTAACACTAATATAATATAAGCAGAGTACTAAACACTAAAATGGTCACTAATTTTCTCATGGCTACTTCTTAACATGTTCAAAATTTTCCCCAAGCTCCAGAAACCAGCTTAAATCCATCCGGACAGGTCGGATCTATTTCAGGCTTTTTCTGTCTCACCAACATCTTGTCAGATACAAAAGTGGCCAGAGTGCCAAGCCAAGAGGGATGGATGGCTCCAGGGCAGCAGGACAGCCCACCATCCCAGAACACCTGTTTACCTTGGAAGGCCCCCTTCCCTAACTCCCGCCCCCAAGAGCCAACCAATGCCCACCAAGTCAGCTGGAAGCAGTTTTTCTGGGAGAAACAACACCCCTATTCCTATTCACTCACTTTTTTATAATAAGCAAAAAGATTGGAATGTTAGAATCCTGCCCTCACTCCAGCACATGCACAGCCTGGGGTCTTGCATCTTATGTCATCAGGAGGCACTGGCTACTACATACACGTGGTGTGGTCATGCAATCTGTGCCTTAAAAAGCCAGACGCAGACCCTACCCTCTCTCTGTACACTGCTCTGCTCTGCTCCCACCATCTTTCTCTCTCCAGGCCTGGCTCTCCTCTCTCCTTCCTTCTAATAAAGCTCTCTGTAACTCTAGTAGTTGTGGCCATGGCTCATGACTTTTCCACTGGTAACCAGCACCGCCACCAGCACTGTTTACCTATCAAATACAAGATAGAAAGTGAATTAGGTACATTTTGGACTCACCAAAATAGGATAGATAATGGAATATTTTCTCTGAATTTGTCAAATGCAAATGGACAAGACATTGTTGATACATTTATTGCTTGAATATATTGTATATAGTTGTTGTACTTTTGTATATAGGTTTTCTTATATTAGTTACAATTTTTAAAAAATTTTCATTAGACAAAAAAGGGGAAATGTTGTGATATTTTATTTGTGCTTTAATAAATAAAGCTTGCCTGGAGAGCACAGGAAATAGCAAGCCACTTTAAGTAAACAAAGAAGATGGGAAATGGTAGCATATGCCCTTAATTCTATCACTTGGTAGGCAGGATCTCTGTGTGTCCAAGGCCACACTGGAAACAGAGCCAGGTGTGGTAGCACATGCCTTAAATTCCAAACTAGTTAACCATGGAGGTCTGGAGGTCTGTATAGACAGATAAGAAGTGACAAAGCTGTGCAGGAAGAGTAAAGTGATGAATGGAGAGAGCAAATCAGATGGCAGAACAGGAAGGTATATTGACATGGGTAGACAGGAAGTAACTTGCATTTGGAAGCTGCAGAGTTGGTGAGGCAAGGTTGGCTGGTGGCTTTCCCTATATGGCTGATCTCTATAAGGCTTTCACCCCTATATTTGGCTCTATGGTTTTTATTTAATAAGACTGTTTAGAAATTCATCTACAGAAGCCTGCCATTCATAGGAAAGATAGGATTTCATCCTTTGTAATAGAGACTGTGAGTGACTGGATTGTGTTTTCTATCTAGGGTAATGTCCTTATGTGTTGGAGTAATGGCTAGTCCTAGATATGTAACTTGAGGAGTGGACAGCTGGACCTTAGAGGGTGAGACCCTGTATCCCCAACTGGACAGAAAGTTTAATAAGGTAGAGGTGTCTGCCTGGCTAATCTGTAGGGATGGACTGCAAAAGAGAAGACCACTTACATATTATATGAGTTTGGATCTTGAAAGAGACAAAGAGAGTAAGTCAAAGGCTAAAGCCTGGCCAAATAAATGTGGGCTATCACAGAATCCTGGGGTAGGATGATCTAAGTGAGTTGGGTAGAGATGTGGGTATCTGGGTCAGTCCAAGTAAAGGCAAAGATATTTTGTGACTGGGGGTCCAGGGGAATAGAAAAGAAGGCATCCTTAAGGTCAAGGACAGAGAAATGGGAGGTTTCTTGGGATAGTGGAGAGGAGAGTAGAGGGACTGAGTACTATGGGGTGAAGGGGAACTACTGCTGAATTAATAAGTTGGAGGTCCTAAACCAAGTGACAGGCTCCATGGGTTCTTTTTTTACTGCTAGTATAGGAGTGTTAAAGGGAGAGGAGGTAAGATGCAGAAGATTCTTAGAGATCAGAGATAAGGGGCTTAAGTTCCCCTAAGGCTTTGGAGAGAGAGATAGTGGGTATTTGGCCCTTGTTATATATTTGATCAGACTTTGTAGTTGGATGATGACAGGGGTTGATATGGCTATAGAAGGGTTTTGGGTATTCCATACCTGGGGATCTACCTGGGCAACTGCTGGAAGAAAAGGGGTATCAGGTGTGGTTTGAAGGAGGAGAGTAATGGATGGTGAGCCTGATGTTAGTCGGATGGAGGGAGCAAAGGAAATAGAGGCTCCCATTTAGGTTAGAAGGTCCCTTCCTAGCAAGAGGACGGACAAGTTGTTACTAGGAAAGAATGAATGAGGTGTCCAGGCTCCTGATCAGTGACTGCCCTAGCCCTCACTGGGTAGGTGTTATCCATTTGATGGAGTTCACCTGCATGGGCCCTAGCCTGATCCCAGACTTACCTATGCTCTTCTGAGAGGAGATTGTTGGTAAGAATCATATAAACATCATGAAAAGTAAGGTCATAGGATTGAGTAATATTCTAGAATTCTTTAATAAAAGTGGAAGAATTGTCAGTATAGGACCCTAATCTTTTTTTTTTACTTGAGAGAGTTCAGATACTGAGAAGGGGACATTTACTCTAAATCATCCACCCCAGCAACCTCTCACAAAGGGAGAACTGGGGCTGGTTTAGATCAGGGGGGTACAGTAGGTCCCAAGGCAGAACAAGAACGAGTAGTGGGAGGACTATGGACTGTCAATGGGCTGAAAGTGGGTGCCAGTCAGAGCTGGCCTAGTTGACCTGTCACTGAGGAGGGAGAAAGGGGCACTGAAGGGACCAGAGGAAAGGGAGCTGTGGGCTTTGGTCTATAAGAGGGAGGCTCATTAGCTGGATCAAAGAAAATAGATTCATCCTGTTCTGACTTCATAGCTAGCAGGAGCTGGATGAGAGAACAGGAGTGAAGGTAAGAGAAAGCTTTAACATAGAGGGTCTCTTTCTGGTTCCCTGATTGCTCACAGTAGTTGTAAAGATCCTGAATAATATTGGGATCTAGTGTGCTGTTATGTGCCCATTTAGACTGGTTATCTAAGGGACATTGAGGTCAAACTTTATTGCAAAGGTGAACAAATTTAAGGCCTTTCAAATTAGGTGGCAGGTGTAAAGGCTTGAGATTTTCTAGGAGGCATCCCAAATGAGAATGGGAGGGCATGGAGTGCAGAGTTCCCATGGATGAGAGGTAAGGGAAAGGTCACTGTAGCCTGTAGTCATGTGCATCCCCTGACTCATGGAGGACCAAATGGGGACAAAGCCATTCTGAAGGTTGTCACCCAACTCAATGCAGGTCCAGTGTAGCAATCTTAGCCTGGCTAAGCCAGTGGAGAGATTCAGGTGCCTGGTACCAGGTCTTCTGTAGAAGTGAGAAGCTCTAGCGGGAGGGACTCATCCAGATGAAAGGTCTGGAAAAAGGGAGACTTTTGTGGCTCCTTATTGTGGGATGACAGGGAGAGAACACAGGAAGGGATATTTGTAGTGGGTAGCCATTCCAGTTTGATCTGGAAGTTCAAACCCCCATTGAGGCTTTGGTAACTGTCATGCCTACAAGGCAGGGCCAAGAGAGGGCCCTGAAGACCTGAGATCCAGATGCGCATGCTCTCTTGATTCCTGGACCCTGGACGGTGGAGGTAGACTGAGCAGAGTTCTCCAGAGAACACCGCCAGACTGTGCTGCGTCTTTCCCAGACCCTGTAACCTACCTATCCCTTCATTTGTAAGTTACGCCACTAAATAAATCTCCCTTTTAACTACGTGGAGTGGCCTTAATAATTTCACCAATAGATGCTACAACCTAATTGGGCCTAAGGAAACTGCCTGATTGAAGCTCTAAGGGTGGGGGAGTGTAGTCAGGTAAAGGGGGCCAGCCATAGCCTTAAAGACTGTGGCTGGGGGTACCTGATGGAGGAATGTCTTTCTGTATGCTGTGAATGTGTTGCTCTGATTGGTTGATAAATAAAATGCTGATTGGCCAGTAGCCAGGCAGGAAATATGGGTGGGATAAGCAGACAAGGAGAATTGTGGGAAGGCTGGAAGACTGAGTCAGGAGATGCCAGCTCTCCATCTAGGGAGCAGCATGTAATGACACACAGGTAAAGCCACAGAAAATGTGGCAACATAATATATTAACAAAAATGGACTGAGTTTAAGTGTAAGAGTTAATCAGTGTGGTAGGCCTGAGTTAATGGCTGAGCAGTTTTAATTTATATAAGCGTCTGTGTGTTTACTTGGGACTGCAGGGCCATGGGAGCTGGGCAGGACCAGAAAAACTTCAGCTACAGGTACCTCCATTTCCAAGAGTACTAGAGGAGTGCCAGACACTCAATAGTCACTTCCTCAGACCCAGGAAAACGTTTATACTGACCAAAGGGGGAACTCACCTAATGGCCGCTGTTGGATGGAATGCTGAGCAATTGGTGAGCCTAAAGTTGGGTCCATTGCAGATGAACTGGAGATAAAGGATAGGGTCCCAATGTGGCTCAGACCACAAGGGGAGAGCACAGGCACCAAGGGAATATATCTTGGTTTCAGCACCAAAATGTATGGCAACTCTGGGGGAAAGATATCTTGAATGTTTGGGGGAGTCACATGATACCTTGAGCTGCTAGGACAGCTCTGGCAGCTGGAGTTGCAATGGGACAGCCTAGCTCTGGAGGGAAAGGTATCCATCCTGACTGTTCAGGGGATTTAAGTGATACCTGGAGTTAGGGTGTTGTGGGGGATGATCTCCCCGCAGGATATAGCAATCCTGTTCCTCTCCTGAAGAGCTGCTACAGCTGAGCTTTGCTCAGTCCCCACTTAAGGGGGCTTCCCAGCAGAGCTCTACTTCTTCTTTAGCACAAGATGTTGCTTCTTTTGCTTCACTCTGCTAAAGGGGAACCCGTGCAAAAATGTAGCACTCTCCTCTGGCTCTGGCAAAAAGTTGTTACTTTTACTGCTCCACCTTGTTCAGTTCCCTAAGGGACATCTTAGCCAGGTTCTTCTTAGAGCTGGTGAATGAAGTTCACACCCAAGACTCTTTTGAGAAAGTGATTTATTTGGGAAGGAGGAGTCCAGGAGAGTGGCTGTCTCTACCAGGGTGGGAAAGAACAGCCAACACCTAAACAGGCGGGTGGTTTATATAGGATTTCTTTGGGGTGGAATGTCTTCAGGGAGAAGATATTCTGTCCAGAAATTGGTTAGTTTTTTTTTTTTTTTCTGCTCAAGGATTGGTCAGTTTTGTTGGTCAGGGCCAGAGATGGCCCTGATTTCACTGTGTTTCTTTCACTGGCCTTTCTTAGCTTTTTGGTTCTAATTCTAAGGCAAGGGAATATTTCTTTCATTGTCTCTGATTCCAGGGACAAAGTGTGTTTCATTGGCACTGATTTCAGAGTCAGGGCTTGTTCCTTCAGTTCTGAATTCAGGGATAAAGTGTTTCTTTCTTTGGCTTGGGTCCCAGATCTAGGCTGTATTTCTTTCACTGGTTCTGGGCTCCAGGGTCAGGGTGGGTTTCTTTAACTGGTCCCTTTTCCCTTCATATTGTCCAAAATAAATCTGAGCAGGAACTGGTGCATGATGTAGACAAGGAGGGTGAGGAGAGTGTGAAGTGCTCCCAGGCTGCTCTGGACCTCCTTCTCCAGGGTAGGGTAAAACTGTGCCAGGCTGACTTCTTTCTGAGTCTTCTGTCTCAGGGTTCACCAGTCCTTTGTTGCATAATTTCTAAATCTTGAAATGGTTATGTGTTTGGTTTATTAGTTCACTTGTTTCAAATATAGAGCAAATCCAGTCTTTGTAATTAAATCTCAGAGTTGGAAATCCTAAATGTTATGGTATGATTTTGTTGTGTAAAATAATACAATTAGTTTAAAGCAATGAATTTCCAGGTTAGGTTACATGTGGTATCCATGGTGTCTGGGGTGGTGGTAGTCACTCTTCACAGTTATTTAATTATATTTGAAATCTTTTTGATAAGGTTCATTGAAGAATGTGGGGAGAGCTTTGTTTTCAGACTGATCTACCAAACAATGTCATCAAGAACATGTCCTTCTGCCCACAAGTCTAATGTCCAAAGTTTGAGCAGCATGGGTTCCTTTTCTTTACAGCTGTGGACAGTGATGATATTTCTAGTTTGTTTTTCTTGTGAGGAACACTATTCAACAACAGCTTTTTTTTCCTTTTAGTGTTTTATACTGTCATATTTAATTTTGTCTCTTTCTTATCATGCTGACATAGAATTAATGTCTTAAAGCTATCAAATACCTTGTTCAAGATAAGGATTTTCTATTTTGGCTACATAATACTTTTCATCTTTCAAGTTCATTTGCATTTGTGTGTTTTATATTTCCTGCTGCCAGAAACATCAATTAGATTTTTTAGTTTTTCACTCTTGTGCAATAATGAGGTGAAATTAAATACAAATTCAAATATCTGCACAAACAGCATATTGTAAAGGCTCTACTAAAATTGATCTGTTGTCTGATAGGCAATGACAGTTCAGTGCTTACAAATTAATATAAGTCAGTACATATTTGCAGGATGTTCAATATCAAATACATATTTGGAAATTCAACACCAAAGTATTTAAATAAACTAGGAAGTATAGATACTATAACATAGATTCATAAGCCCACCATTTGAATAGCTGTATAACTTCTCTCTCCCTGATTACTTTATCTTCCTGTTCTGGTTCCCCCAATTCATCTATTCATAGCTATCTATTTTATTTCCCCTTCCTCAGGAGATCTCTCTCCCCTAATTCTTCACTATTTACCCAACATCTGTAATTTTATAGATTGTAACTTGCTTATCATTGATTTAACAGCTAGTATCCACATGTAAGTTAATACATACCATATTTGTCTTTCTAGGTATGGGTTGCCTCACTCAGGGTGACTTTCTTCTAGTTCTATCCATTCACCTGAAAATTTCATGATTTAATTTTTAATGGCTGATAATATTCCATTGTATAAATGTACCACACTTTATCTATTCATCTGTTGAGGGACATCTATGTTGTTTTTAATTTCTAGCTATTAAGAATAGAGCAGCAATGAACATGATTACATCTGTTTGTGGTAAGATGAAGTATCTTTTGGGCATATGTGGGAGTGTGAATGTAATTGGCCCCCATAAGCTCATAGGGAGTGACACTATTTTGGAGGTGTGGCCCAGTTGAAGTAGATGTGATCTTGTTGAAGGAAGTGTGTCACTGTGGGGGCAAGCTTTGAGGTCTCTTTTGCTTAAGCTTGACTCAGTGTTACAGTCGACTTCCAGTTGCCTTATAATCAAGATGTAGACAGCATCATGTCTGCCTGCCACGATAATAATGTACTGAACCTCTGAAATTATTAGTGAGCTACTCCAATTAAATGTTTTTCCTTATAATAGTTGTAGTTGTGGTGTTTCTTCACAGCAATAAAAATCCTATGACAGTATATGTCAAAGAGTTGTATAGCTGGATCTTGAGGTAGACTGATCCCATCTTTCTGAGAGACCACCATACTTTCCATAGTGGATATACAAGGTTTTTTTTGTCCCACCAGCAACGGATGAGTGTTTCCCTTACTCCACTTCTTTGCCAGCATGAGCTGTCACTTGTTTAATTAATATTAACCATTTTATCAGGGATAAGGTGGAATACCAAAGCAATTTTGATTTGCTTTCCCTAATGACTGAACACTTCTTTAAGTGGTTCTCAATCATATGAATTTTCTTTATTGAGAATTCTTTGTTTAGATTGTATCCCATTTTTTAAATTGGGTTATTTTGTTTTCTTGATATCTCATGTTTTAAATTCTTCATATATTTTGGATATTCATTTTCTATTTGATGTATAGTTGGTAAAAAATCTTTTCCCAATCTGTAGGCTTCTGCTTTATCCAAATGATAGTGTCCTTTGCCATACAGAAGCTTCTGAGTTTTATGAGGTTCTGTTTCTTAATTGTTCATCTTAGTGCCTGTGTTAATGGTTTTCTGTTCAGAAAGTCATCTTCTGTGCCAATGAGTTCAAGGCTGTTCCCTTCTTTGTCTTGTATCACATTTATTATATCTGGTTTTATGTTGAACTCTTTGACCTATTTGGTGTTGAGTTTTGTGTAAAGTGATAAGTATGGTTCTATTTGTATTCTTCTTCATGTAGACACCCAGTTTGACCAGTACCATTTGTTGAAGGTACTATCTTTTCCCCAGTGTGTATTTCTGGCTTCTTTATAAAAAAAAAAATCATGTGTCCATAATTGTGGGGATTTATTTCTTAATCTTCTGTTTGAGTCTGTTAATATACATGTCTTTTATGTGCCAATGTCTTGCTGTTATTACTATAGCTCTGTAGTACAACTTGAAATTAGGGAAGGTGATACCTCCAGCTGGTCTTTTATTTTTCAGGATTGCTTTAACTATTCTGTTTAATTAATTAATTTTTTGGTTTGTGTTTTCATATGAAGCTGATAAGATCTGTGAAAAATTTTGTTGGGATTTTGATGGGGATTAAATTGAATCTGTAAATTGCTTTTGGCAGGATGGTCATTTTTACTATATTAATTTTATCTATCCATGAGCATGGGAAATCTTTCCATCTTCTGATATTCTTCAATTTCTTTTTTCAGAGACTTGAAGTTTTTGTCATACAAGTCTTTCACTTGTTTGGTTCAAGTTACCCAAAGACATTTTATATTCTTTGAGGCAATTGAGGAAGGTATTATTTCTCTGATTTCTTTCTCAATCTGCTTGTCATTTGCATATAGGAGGGCTACTGATTTTTGTGAGTAAATTTTTTTTATCTGGCTATTTTGCTGAAAGTATTTATCAACTGAGGGAGTTTCCTTGTGGAATTTTCAGTTTATGTATATTAACATATCATCTATAAATGGCTTCTTCCATTCCAATTTGTGTCCCTTTGATGTCAGTTAATTGTCTTACTACTCTACGTAAGAATTCAAGTACTATATTGAATAGATATGGGGAGAGTGGACAAATTGTTTTGCTCCTTTTAGTGGAATTGCTTTGAGTTTCTCTCCATTTCAGTTGATATTGGCTATGGGCTTGCTCTAAACTCCATTTATTATGTTGAGGTATGTTCCTTGTATCCCTAATTTCTCCAAAACTTTTTTCATGAAGGGGAGTTGAATTTTGTTAAAGGTCTTTTCTGTATCTAATGAGATGATCATATGTTTTTTGTCTTTCAGTTTGTTTATATGGTGGATCATTACATTTATCTATTTATGTATGTTGAACAATCCTTGAATCTTTGGCATAAAGACTACTTAGTCATGGTAGATGATCTTCTTGATATGTTTTTGGATTTGGTTTGTAAATATTATTTGAAAAATTTTGCATCTATGTTCACAAGGGAAATTAGTCTGTAATTCTCTTTTTTTTGGGCCTTTTTATGGTTTAAGTATCAGGGTAACTGGCTTCATAAAATGAATTGGACAATGTTACTTCTGTTTCTATTTTGTGGAATAATTTGAGGAGCATTGGCATTGACTCTTCTTTGAAAGTCTGGTATAATCCTGCCTTAACACCATCTGGTAATTTTTTTTTATTGGCAAGAGTGTAATTATTGCTTCTATTTTGGTAGGGGTTACAGGCCTGTTTAAATTGCCTATCTGATCATGATTTTACTTAGCAAGTGTATGTATAGAGAACATTATTCATTTCTTTTAGATTTTCCAATTTGGTGGAGCACAGGTTTTTAGAGTATATTCTATGATTCTCTGGATTTCCTCCATGTCTGTTATGTCCCCCTTTTCATCTCTAAATTTGTTAATTTGATCTTTCTCCTTACCTTTTAATTAGTTTGGCTAATGATTTATCAATCTTATGGATTTTCTCAAATAACCAACTCTTTGTTTTATTGATTCTTTATATTATTTTATTGTTCTATTTTATTGATCCCAGCACTGAGTTTGATTATTTCTTGCCATTTACTCCTTTTGGGTGTGTAGCTAGAGTTTTCCTGCCTCTCCCACAGTCAGGACAAATCTCTGACACCCGCCAGTCCCACAGCCACTCAGACCCAACCAAGTAAACACAGAGACTTATATTGGTTACAAACTGTATGGCTGTGGCAGGCTTCTTGCTAACTGTTCTTACAGCTTAAATTAATCCATTTCTATTAGTCTATACCTTGCCATGTTGCTTGTGGCTTACCGGTACTTTTTATCTTCCTTGTCCTGATGGCGGCTGGCAGTGTCTCTTTGACTCAGCCTTCCACTTCCCAGTTTTTTCTCCTCCTTGTCCTGCCTATACTTCCTGCCTGGCCACTGACCAATCAGTGATTTATTTATTGACCAATCAGCAACACATTTGACATACAGACCATCCCACAGCATGGGTGTTATTTATTCTTCTGTTTTAGAGCATTTAAATGTGCTGTTAAGTTACTCGTATGAGATCTCTCTAATTTTTTTTTTATGTAGGCACTTGGTGTTATGAATTTGCCTCTAGAACTATCTTTATTGTTTTACCCAAGTTTAGGTTTAGGTATGTTGTGTATTTGTTTTCATTCAGTTCTAGAAAGTCTTTAATTTCTTTCTTGACCCATTTTTTTGTTCAGTAGTGAGTTTTAAGGTTCCATGAGTTTGTAAGTTTTCTGCTACTGATATCTAACTTTAGTCAGTGGTGATCAGATAGGATGCAGGGTATTATTTCAATTTTCTTATATCTGTTGAAACTTGCTTTGTGTTTGAGTATGTAGTTAATTTTGGAGAAAGTTCCGTGAGGTGCCGAGAAGAAGTATATTCTTTTGAGTTTAGATGAAGTGTTCTGTAAATAACTGTTAGGACCATTTGGTTTATAACATCAGTTTGCTCCAGCTTTTGTCTGTTTAGTTTTTGTCAGGATGACGAGTCTATCGGCAAAAGTGGGATATTGATATCTCCCACTATTAGCATGTAAGAGTCAGTATGTGATTGAAGCTTAGTATTGTTTCTTTTATGAACTCGGATGCATTTGTGTTTGGTGTACAGATGTTAACAATTGCAATGTCCTCTTGATGTATTTTTCCTTTGATGAGTATACAGTGTCCCTCTATATATCTTCTAATTAGTTTTGGTTTAAAGTCTATTTTGTCAGATATTAAAATGGCTATACCAGCTTGCTTCTTAGGTCTATTTGCTTGGAATATCTTTTTTCCTCCTTTACCCTGATGTTACCTTTTCCTCCTTTATCCTTGAGGTTAAGATGTATTTCTTGGATACAGCAGAAGGATTGATCCCATTTTCACATCCATTCTGTAAATCTATGTCTTTTATTGGGTAATTGAGCCCATTGATGTTGAGAGATATTTATGAGCAGTGTTTATTGATTACTGTTATGTTGTTGTTGTTGGTGGTAGTAGTGGTAGTGGTGAGTGTGTGTTTCTGTGTGTGTATATGTTTTCCCTATTTTGATTTGCTGGTCTGGGTTTATTTATTCCTTGTGTTTTCTGTGTGTGATTAACCACTTTACTTTGGAGTTTTCCTTCTAGAACCTTCTGTAGAGCTGGATTTGTAGATAGTATTGCTTAAATTTGGCTTTATCATGGAATGCCGTATTTTCTCCATCTATTTTGTTTGAAAATTTTGCTGGGTATAGTAGTCTAGGCTGGCAATTGTGGTCCCTTAGAGTCTGCAGAGCATCTATGCAGGCCCTTCTGGCTTCTGGAGTCTCTGTGGAGAAGTCAGGTGTTATTCTAATAGGTCTGCCTTTATATGTTACTTGTTCTTTTTTCCTTGCAGCTTTTAATTTTTTATTTGTTCTGTACATTTAGTCTTTTGATTATTTTGTACCAATAGGAATTTCTTTTCTGGTGTTTAAGCATGATATGTGATCAGACTCTTTGGTGTATGAATACCATATAGCTTTTGGTGTTCTGTTTGCTACTTGTGCATTGATAAGTGTGTCCTTCCATAGGAAAATTAAGGAAATTTTCTTCTATGATTTTGTTGACAATATTTTCAATGCTTTTTAAGTTTGATTTCTTCTTCATCTATTCCTAGAATCCTTAGATTTTATCTTTTCATAGAGTGCTAACTTTTCTGGATGTTTGATTTAATTTTTCTTGGAGCAAGATACCCACTTGTCCTATTGTGTCTTCAATGCCTGAGGTTCTCTCTTCCACTTCTTGTATTCTGTTGGTGAGGCTTGCCTCTGAGGTTCTTGGTCAAATTCCTAAATTTTTCAATTCCAGATTTACCTGTTTATTTTCTTTATTGATTCTCTTTCCACTTTCAGAATTTGAACTGTTTCATTTATCTTCTTCTACTCTTTGTGATTTCATAGCTTTCGCTAAGGGATTTTTTTAGTTTCCTCTTTAAGGACTTTTATTATATTCATAAAAGATGTCTGAAAGTCCTCTTTCTTTTGGTTCAGCTATGTTGCAATACTCAGAGCCTACTGTGCTGTGGTTGCTGGCCTCTAGTGGAGACTTACTGTCCTGGCTGTTATTGATTGTGGCTTTTTATCATATATATATATATATTTTTTTTTGGTTTTTCAAGACAGGGTTTCTCTGTGTAGCTTTGTGCCTTTCCTGGAACTCACTCTGTAGCTCACAGATCTACCTGGCTGACTCCCAAGTGCTGGGATTAAAGGCATGAGCAACCACTGCCCAGCTTAACATAATTTTTTAATTGATTCTTTCAGAATTTCACATCATGCTCCCCAATTTTACTCATTTTCCAGTCCCTCTGTATCTGCCTTCCACCCTTGTAACCTCACTCCACAAGAAAATTAAAAAACAAAAAACAAAAAACAAAACCATCTCACCAACCCCTCTGGGCAAGCCCAACCTGCTCCTCTATCAATCACAGCCTTTTTTCACACCAGTCACAGCTGTTGTTGTGCTTGTATCACTCTGCTCCTCTGCCTTTCTCCTCACATATCTCCATCACATATTCATTTGTTGTAGTGGCATAAGGTACGTGGTATATGAAAGCAGCTTTCATTGCTATGAGTCATCCATCGGTCTGGTTCAAGGCCTCTGACTTCACCATTGACTCTCATGGAGACTCCTCTTAGATATCCCGCAGTTGCCAGAACCATGGAGGTCCTATGCCTATGGTTCTGCAGGAGAGTGAAGATCTGAAGTGCCCCCCATCTGCTTTGCTATTCCACTTGATTCTCTGGCAAGGATGGGTGTCCCAGATACTGAGACTGGTTCCCAGGGAATGCATGCTCTAGTTTTGGGTAGAGATAAAGGGGTGAATTGGGGGGAGGAAGGTTGGAGAAGATAAGTGTAATCCACTGGAGTGGAGGGAGAGAGGGAGGGGAGACAACAGCAGGTGGTCTGCTACAGAACTGGGGATGAGGTGGGGTGGAACAGGGGAGATGAGAGTTGAAGGAGAGGAAGAGCTTCTCCAACTTTTCCACAACATTTCCTTCAGTGATTCTAAATCCCTTCTGTTTTTATATAAATTTTAGCAGAATTACATCTGTTCATGCAGGCATTCTTAGCAAGTAATTTCATAACAATTGCGCTGTTTGGGATTTAGTATTTTGAATAAAATTTGCCCCCATAGGCTTATATATTTGAATTTTTAGTTATCAGGGAACAGCACTACTTGAGAAGGATTAGGAGATATGGTCTTGCTGGAGGAAGTGTGGCCTTGGAGGAAGTGTGTCACTGGGGGTGGCATGTTGAGGTTTCAAAAGCCAAAGCTAGGCCTAGTATTGCTCTCTTCCTGTGGATCCAGATCTACATCAGCTGCTTCTCCAACACAATGTCTGCCTCTGTGCCATCATGCTTCCTGCTGCAATGATAATGGACTAACCCTCTGAAACTGAACAAGCCCCCAATTAAATGCTTCCTTTTATAAGAATTACCATTGTCGGGCTGGAGAGATGGCTCAGCCGTTAAAGGCTAGGCTCACAACCAAAACTATAAGAATTACCATTGTCATGGTGTCTTCACAGCAATACAACATTCACTAAGACAAGGGATAATTGACAAGTAAATCTTGTATTACATGACAATTATCTATCTCTCCATTTATTCAGATCCTCGTCTTCTTTTATCAACCCAGTATAATCAGTTCTATGTATCTTTTGTTATATCTACATCTATTTATTTAGCTTGTTTTTTGAGTGATTATAAATTTTGTTGTATTTTAATTTTTGGTGTTCATAGTTTTATCACTACATTATAGATATTCATTTCTTGATCTTGTATAATATGATCTTTCTAATTTAGTTTGTAGCTCTAGGAAAGTTTTGTAGCTATGTTAGAATAGTTCTTTGGACATAGCTCTTCAATTACAAATAGTTTTATGTCTTTCTTCCCCATCTGTATATCCTCAGTTTTTATACATTGTCTGATTGTTGTGGATGGAATTTCTAGTTATCATTTGAGAAGGGTGACAGAATAGAAATTATTGACAAATTTTTCCAATGTAGGGAGAAACATTATATTCATCATTAGTCATGTTAATTACATACTTTTCATATGTGCCCTATATCAAATTGAAAAGATTCTCTATTCCTTTATTTTTAGTTTTTCTTTATTATGAATGTGTATTGAATTTTGTCATTTTTTTTGTGTGTCAGTTGATAAAAGCATGCATTTTTCTACTTTACTTTGTAAATATAGTGAATCTAGTTGCTTGATTTTTGAATATTAATTCATCATTGGATCTCTGGAGAAAGTGTCCTTGGTCAGGTCTTATAGTCTGGAAGTACTTCCTAAATTCCATTTGCTATTATGCTAAGAGTTTCTGTGTATATTCTTGGGGACTATGGTGCTTTTTTGATATTGTTGTTTATTATTACAGTTGACTGTTCTGGTTTGGTAAACAAATGTTGCATATTAATGCTAACTATTTAAAATACTCATTAGCATTTTTCATTTTTCAGTGAAACCAATAAGTCTGAAAATTTCTTCTCCCTAATAGTTATACAGCTATTCAAATGATTGGTTTATAAATAGAGTTATATTCTTATAACTGATAATTTCTTATGAAATTGTCTTGTTTTATGATTTCATATATGTATGGAATTGCTCTTAGTATTTCCTTATTATATTTTATGCCTTTAGGACCTGTATACTTGTTTTACTTGTTTTGTTTTATTATTATTATTATAATTTTTAATTTCTTTTTTGAGATAGTGTTTCTCTATGCAGCCCTATCTGTCTTGGAACTCGCTCTGTAGACCAGACTGACCTTAAACTCACAGAGATCCATCTGCCTCTGTCTCCTATGTGCTGGGATTAAAGGCATGCACCCCAACACTTAGCATATCTTCTTTCTTCTTCAGTTTATGCTTTATACTTGTCAGTTCTATTAATCTCAAAGAACTAGCACTTTACTTTTGCCTTTCTCCTTTTTTCTAGAGTGTGAGGTAGAAACACAGATTCCCACTATCTGTCTCTGCCTCTCTTTTCTCCCCACTTTCTTTGTGATAGGTTCTAGCTCTGTGGGTCAGGTTCTGCTCCCTCTCTGGAGTGCTGGAACTGTAGATATGTAGCAGCAGGGAAGTCCTCTTTTCTAATATAGGGATCAGTGCTTTACCTCTCCCTCCCACAATTCTTCAGTGAGTCAGATACAGCTTTTTGGGGGGAGGGAGTTAAAATGTTTTAATTGTTTGAGAATTTCATACACAGATGTAATATATTGTGATCAAATTCACTCTCCATTCTGATTTTCCCATATCTCCCCTCTTCACCACCCCCCAACATCATGTGCTCTTTTTAAAAACTCACTGAGTCCACTTTGTGCTGTCAGTGTGTACATGAGTATAAGGCCATCAACTTGGATTGGTAGGATTAACATAGTAGAAATGGCCATCATACCAAAAGCAATCCCCAGATTCAATGAAATCCTCATTAAAATTCCAACACATTGCCTTACAGACATACTCAGCTTCATATGGAAAAACAAAAAACCCAGGATACCTAAAATAATCCTGTACAATAAAGGAACTTCCAGAGTTATCACCATCCCTGATTTCAAGCTCTACTACAAGACAACAGTAATAAAAAAAACACATGGTATTGGCATAAAAGCAGACAGGTTATCAGTGGAATCGAATTGAAGACCCCAACATAAACCCACATACCTATGATTTTTTGATAAGGAAGCCAGAAATACACAATGAAAAAAAGATAGCATCTTCTGTAAATGGTGCTGATATAACTGGATGTCAGCATGTAGAAAATTGCAAAAAGATCCATATCTATCACCCTGCACAAAATTCAAGTCCAAGTGAAATAAAGACCCCATGCATCTTAATATGCATATATTCACATTATCTATAGCTTTAACTTAGTGCATTATAGTTGTACATATTTGTGGGATTTGGGATGATAATTGAGATAATTAGCATTTAGTTCCTTAAACACTTACTGGGTTTTTTTGTTTTTGTTTTTTGTTTTTGTTCTTGTTGTTCTGGGAACATTCAAAATCTCCTAGCTCATTGAACTATGCAATTAGCTTTTGTTAATTATAGTCACTCTTATCTGGGTGGCAGTGGTGTACACCTTTAATCCCAGCACTCGTGAGGCAGATCTCTGGGTTAGAAGCCAGCCTGGTCTACATAGAAAGTTCCAGGACAGCCAAGGCTATGCAGAAAAACCCTGTCTCAAATACCAAAAAATAAATAAATAAAAATAAGAATATATATATTAAAATTATAGTCACTCTGTTGTGGTTTTCAATAATATACTATACTGTCAATATACTATATTAAATCACACTTTACAATCCTTTTATAGCATTCCCATTCTCCTACCCCTATTCTGTATCCTAATTCCATGATGTCAACTTTTTTTGTGCTTCTGCATAAAAATGAGACTATGAGTTTTTCTTTCTGTACCTGTGTTATTTCACTTACATATTTGTCATCTCATTCCATGTATGCTATAACAAGTGATAGGATTTCATTGTTTCTTGAGTGGTTCCATATCTTGGTAGTTACTAATAATGTTGTAATAAATTTTGGGGTACAATTAACTACTCACCATATTTGTTTTCTTTCTTTGGATGTATACTTAGTAATAACTAGATAATATTGTGGTTGTATTTCTAGATTTTATTTTGAGGAATCTGTTGTTTTAAATAATGGCTTTACTAATTTAAATTCCTTCCAATAGCATATAACTTAATAGCATATAAACTTAAATTTTAGTTAGTGTCTCTTTATGTACTGGAATTTTCCCAGGGGTCTACCCTGAGAAATTCTTTCCCAGAGTCCTGGGGAAGATGATATGTCTGGTGTGGGATTATCTGAGGGATAATCTCTTTCATCTGTTTACTTTATTTCTCTAAGACAAAATTCTATCTATACAGCTTCAGCTCTGTCCTCACATTCAGCTCCTCTCTGTACCTACTATTCCTGTCCTCTCATAGTCCCAACTAAGCTCCTATGCTTTTAACCTCATCTTTGTCCTCTGTTCCTTTGTCCTCCATCTTTCCTTCCTTGCTCTTTACTTCTAGCCATGAGAAACTCTGCTCTCTTCTCTTCTCTCCAGCCATGCAGCTCTGCCTGCCCAGGAATTCTGCTCCAGTCTTTACTGCACCTGGTTTTGCAAAAAGTCCTATTGTCCTAAGTCAATAGCTCTGCAATACTAGCTACAAGGTCTGAAGGCAAGGGATTGTCTGAGCTTCATTTGCACAAGAAACAAACCTATGCATCTACAGTTTGCTTGTCTCCTAGGCTCTGCAGTGATGTTACCTCATGGATTAGAAATAGGTCGGAAAAGCTTAACTGTTTGCCCTGTGGCCTGGTAGTATATGAGCACACAAGAATTTCATAACAGAAGACAGCTGATATATATTAAAAGCTAAACAACCCCAAATATTCCTTGATAAATGGCTTCTTCTTGAAGGACTCCTTCCTTTTTCATTGGTAGTGTTTTGAAATTTTTTCATGTACATTTTGGTGATTTGTGTATCTTGTGGAAAATGGCTTCAGAATATTCGACTAATGGGATTTTCTATATTAATTTTTTTTTTGCTATTGCTTATGTTCTCTATACATCCAAGACATTAATTTAATTCCTTTTAGGTGAATGGTTTGTGAACAATTTTCCTGTTCTATAGGGTTTCTCTTCACTCTGTTCATAATTCCTTAAGTTGTGTAGAACTTTCTTAGTATACTCCTGTTTGTGTATGTCTACATTTTTTTGTCTTCTGTGTTTTGTGTAAGAACATACCCGCCCCCCACCAGTATCCTGAAATAGGTTATATTGTGTTTTCTTCTATGTTTCATAGTTTAAGGTCGTGTATTTAAGTACTTGATTCATTTTGAGTTGGTTTTTGCATGTGGAAAGCTAGAGGGATCTACTTCAATTCTGCCTTTCCCATCATCATTACTGAAGAAAGTATCATTTTCCCCATATTTGTTCTTGTCAGTGTTTTTGAAACCCAGTTAAGGATTTATTTTTGGGTTCTCTCTGTTGTTCTGTTGGTCCATGTGCCCATTTTTTTTTAATGCCAAGACTATGACATTTCGATTCTTACAGCTTTGTAGCACGTTTTGAAGTCTGTTATGGTGATGTTTCCATCTTTGTTATTTTTGTTCAAGATTGTTCTGCTTATTTGGGAGCTGTAATGTTTAATATTGGTTGTCAGTTTGCTGGATTTATATTCACCATGGAAACAAATCTTTCAGCATACCCAAGGAAGTTTCTAGATAGAATTAATTGAGGTAGGAAGACTTACCCTAAATGTGGATCATACCATTTTAGTTGATAAAGTTCTGGAATGAATAAAGAGTAGAAAGTGAGCTGATCACTAGGATCTATTTCTTTTTGCCCCCTGGCTGTAGATGTCATGAGATAACTGCCTCAGACTTCTGCCATGAGTGAATGAACCCTCAAACCACAGGCCAAAATTGCTAGTTTATTCCCACAACAATTAGACAGCAATGAAGCTGTCAGACACATGAAACTGTCCAACAATGATGAGTGAGAAATGCAAACCTCTTCTGTCACAGTATCTTAACTTGATACATTAAAAATACTCATATGGGTATGTGTCCAAACCTTTTTAAATGTATACTTTCCTCCTTGGAAAGATAGAAAATTGCAAATATTTTGCTTCATCTTTCTGAGTATAGTTTTTTTTAAAGGAAGTAAAAGCTTTTTATTTTATTCCAAAGCTTGTCACTGCTTCAGGTTTGAAAGTTGAGGAGGTGACATATATTATACAGTTAGCCAACTTGTTCAGCTAATTATATTCTTACTATATTTGAACAAAGTGAGGAGAAAAACCTACTTAAATATCTCATAGGTTTTTTTTTCTCCCTTAACTACTTTCTAGGTATAATAAGAAATCTGGTGCAGCTTCTGTGATCTAACAGTACAATTTTTTGGCATGTGTGTGTCTGTGTATGTGTGTGTGTGTGTGTGTGTGTGTGTGTGTGTGTGTGTGTGTATGTATGTATGTATATATGTGTGTATGTATGTATATAATTTTACAATTCTCTAAAGATCCAGCAATTGCCTGCCAAGGACCCTTGAGCTGCCCTACAGACATAGATCTGTGCTGTTGTAAATTACCACCAAGGGAGTGGCCAATGTAGAGACTAGGAACAGTTCCAAGTGCTGAGAGTAAGTGGCTGAATGCCAACCATGGGACATCTGTTATCACCCCTAGAAGTTCTGGGGATGTCTCAGAGCCAAGGATCATTGGAAAGGAAGAAGAGAGCTTCTGGGCAGAGAGAGGGTAATCAGGTCATGTGACATAAAAGCAGGCATGTTATTGGAGAGAGGAGTATGAGGATAGGTAATAGCAGGATGAGGATCAATAAATACAAAGTATATCTGAATATTTCATAGTGAGATTTATTACTTTTGTCTGATAATTTAGAAAATAAAAAAGGGACTGAGTGATGGCTCAGCAGTTAAAAGTATTTGTGCTCTTGCAGAGGACCCAGATTTGGTTACTGGCACTCACGTGGGAGCTCACAGGTGCCCATTAACTCTAGTTCTGAGGGACCTGGTGCCCTCTTTTGGCCTCTGTGGGTATCAGGCACAGACATGTGTGCAGGCAAAAACTTATACACATATATAATAAATCTTTAGAAATCTTTTGAAAAGGACAAAAACAATATTGAAAAAGGGAAATGGTTATTTGTGTTTACATTGCACATATAATTGTATTAAAACAACATCACTGTGGCATTAGAGGAGTCTTATATTTCAATGCTGACTGGATATTTTAAAAAAGATCTTGAGATGAGATTTTAGTTTGTATCTCTCCCCATTTTTAACACATACTAAGAACATGAGAAAATGGAAAATGCAATGCATACAAAAATAATCTTAAAAATAGAAAGAATATTATTTACTAGGTATTCACCTTAGGCCAAAAGAAAATAGAAAGTTGTTATTTGGTTTGTATAAATCATCTGTTCTATAAGATAAAGTGTTTGAATGAGGAACCCAACCAGAAATCTAGAATAACTAAACCTACAGATCATAACACAGAGACTTGTTAGAGTAAACAGCATTCACTTTAGAAGCTACAGCAAAGTGGGATGAATGATTCAGTATTTGTATAGTGTGTGTTCAGTCTTGATAAAGTCTGAAACCTCAGTGTGCTGGTGACCTCAGATTGTCATATTAATATTGCTACAAATTGGCAATTTGCTGTGGGATGTTCTGTATGGCAAATGTGTTGCTAATTAGTCAATAAATAAGACACTGATTGGCCATTGGCTAGGCAGGAAGTGTAGGCGGGACAAGGAGGAGAATAAAGCTGGGAAGTGGAAGGCTGAGTCAGAGAGACACTGCCAGCCACCACGATGAGAAACAGCATGTGAAGATGCCGGTAAGCCACGAGCCATGTGGCAAGGTATAGATTAATGGAAATGGATTAATTTAAGCTGTAAGAACAGTTAGCAAGAAGCCTGCCATGGCCATACAGTTTGTAACCAATATAAGTCTCTGTATTTACTTGGTTGGGTCTAAGCAGCTGTGGGACTGGCGGGTGAGAGAGATTTGTCCTGACTGTGGGCCAGGCAGGAAAACTTAAGCTACAGCACTTTAGAAAGTTGGGATGATAACTGCATTCTAATTCCTTAACTACATGGTTAGATAACTAGCAAAATCCCCCTTGTAAAGGGAAATTGATACCAGGGATAGGGTTGAGGGAGTATGGACATAATACCAATTAACTATTTTGGTCAGTGATGTTAAGTTCATGCCTGAATCATCATTCTAACTTTTAATATGCTCAGCCTCATCCATTTGAATGAACTCTTCTCTTCTCCCTCCACCTCTGGTAGGAGTGCTTATGATCAGTAAAGTAACTGAGAAGAATTAGTAAGTGGTTATTAAATGATGACATAGCAGTTTTATTCTACAACTGGATGTAGAAAGAAATGTGAATTAAGTCTCAGTCATATTAGCATCCTATTGTGCCAGATTTGAAGGGATCATTCGAGAAGTCAGTTTGAATAGGGAGCTTGTTGCCTATGGGAGATCCCATGTCACTCTTACTTAGCAATGGCCATTAGTTACTTTTTCATAAAGGGGTAAAAACCCTATGCCCATTTACATTTTCCCTTCCTAGCATAAAGATTCCCAGTGTCTTAGTTTCCTATATAGTATGCTTTAAAAAGTCTTTTAAAGATCTCACCTGTTGTACTTTAAACAAATTTGATTAAGAGGAATGGTTATTTTTAAAACACTTGGAATATAAGATTCTTTTAGATATTATTTGATTTAAAATAGTAATAAAAAGGATGACAGCATAGAAAAAGACCAATGTTAACTGGTGTTATGTGGTTTTTCTTTTTGTTTTTCACACTTCAGTTAGACTCCCTGCTATCAAAACCCCAAGCTGGTGATTGTTCGTCTATCTGCTTTTCTTTTTCTTATGTTTTGTTTGTATGTTCTTGTGGTAATACCTACTGTTTTCATTATTTTGAATATTTCTCTTTCTCCAGAATGATGAATGTATATGCATTAATATATAAAATATATTTAATAGCAGAGGAGTATAAGCACATTTTGTATGTTGTCCTTCTCCCTCCCTTCTGTGGGGTATTATTATTTTTTCTTTTAATAAAAATTTTTTCTTTAAGAATTTCATGCAGTATGTTTATTATAATTTTTCCTGTCCTCCAACTCCTCCCAGATCTCCCCTTCTCCCTTTATACCCAACTTTATGTTTCTTCTTCTCTTAAAAGAAACAACTTCATCAAAAGAAAAGGGCACTCAAAAACATTGAGTCCATTTTGTGTTGGCTAACTGCTCCTGAGTATGGAGCCTTCCCTGGAGTGTAGTTGATACACCCAGTATTACTCCATTGAAGAAAATTGATCTTCCTTCTCCCAGAAGCTATCATTTGTGAATAGCTTCTTGGTTAGGGATTGGGCTTTTGTCTGTCCTGAGTAGTGCATCTTTCAAACCTCAACAGCTTCTTTTCTCAGTAATTATCATAGAGACCTACAACTGGACAATGTTCAGAGAGCAAGACTTTGGAGTGACCAGTCCTGAATGGGATGTCCTCTTCATATCCTCCCTCAAGACTTAGGGACCTTTGCAGAAGAGGGGATGGAAAGATTTTAAGAGCCAGAGGTATGGACATTTTTAGGGAAACTGCATTTTCCCTCAGGTACAACAGGGCAGATGCATATATGAACTCATAAAGACTATGATAGCTGGGGGGTAGGTTGGGGGAAAGACTGGGAGGTGGGAGAAGTGAAGAGAGGGGAATCTGTGGTTGGTATGTAAAATGAATAGAAAGTCTCAATAGTAAAAAAAGGGAGAAAAGATTATGATAGCAAGTATGCTATCTTTTCTATCAATATTAGGTTTTCAACATTTTCTAGCCATTAAACATTTTAAAAAGACATACGAGCCCTGAAGAATACTCCATTTAAATTGTTTATAGATATATGTTTATAAATAATCTCATAATGGACATATTAGCATACAAATATACATATTTGAGTCTGTGCTTATTTCCTTGTATAGATTTCTTGAAAGATTAATGGATCAAAAAATATGATTATTTCCTAAAGCTCAGAATGTCTCTTTAAAAGGTCAGGTGATTGTATATTTAATTGCATATTTAACCAGACCAAACGCTCAGACAGATGGAATGTGGTTCTTAGGCACAAAGATTTAAGGCATTGAATTGGGAAACAGGGTCATCATACTAAAGAAGTACCATTCTATTGTCCCAGGCGACAGAAGTTTTAGATCAGGATAGATTTAAAGGATGAAATCAATACAACACACTCATGAGTACAGAACAAAGTAGAGCCACTGCTTCTTTATCCACCAGGGAGAGAGGGGGAAACTCTGGAAAAGGTCACCAAGCCATGGCATCAGGGAGCCTTCCACCATACAAAACAGGGAATGTAACCCTTCTCCTCTGATTCTTAAAGAGTCACCAATCTTCAGAGAAGACCACACCCATCAGGCCAACCTGCTCTATTCTATTGGTCATTAGACAAAATGGCAGAATTCCCACATTTCCCCCTTTTTGTCTAAAATAAAAAGTGTTGCTGGATCCTAAAAATCTCCCTAAGGGGAGGGAATGGGAAGATGCTGCAGCATCAATGACACAGACACCCGATGTCAGTTGAAGGCAAACAACAAACTCCTTTATTTAATAATGGGGGTGGCCTTATATACCCTCCTTTCAACACCCACCCTGTATCACAATCTGGTGGCATTGTGTGGTCATCCCTCATTGGCTGGGCATGATCAGGAACTCTGACAGCAACCAGGAACTCTGACAGCACCTGCTGCTAGGCCCTCAGGCAGACCAGGTTGTCTCATAAGGAAATATGTTACGTGTATGCCTTGGCAACTGGTTTGAGCCAATTTTCTTGATCCTATGTGCCTGTCCTACTATAAAAAGAAAGGATTTAATCCTAACCTAGTAAAAAAACTATATACAATAAACTATTAGCATGTATTTTCCAGAAGGAAGGAAAGGTAATAATCTTAACAAAAATTGAAACTATATGCAACAAGAACAATTATCAAGTAAGGAATAAATCCTAGATGTCCAGACTATAGGTAATTGGCAATTTTTATAGCGATTACTCCAATAGTTGTCCTTTCCTGAAGAATCTGATTTGTACCTAATATGTCCTTGGCTAAGATTCAGGAGGATTGTAACTGTAACTATTGAGTCTTCAACCTCATCAAATATCCAAGAGAGAAAATAATATTATGTAATTAAGCAAGAAGTACAAGCAAGCAACTTCCAAACAATGCAAGGAATGACAGAAACAGCTGGCTGCCTGGATAGTCACCAAAGGTTCCTCTGCAACTCAACTTTGGCTTATAGGCCCAGAATATCTGACAGACCTTTTTCAGAAGCAGGAAATTTTGAAAGACTATCCCACCCTGTCTTGGCAAAGCTCAGCAATTGCTTTTCTTTGTGAACTTATTGTCCAGATTGGACAGCATACTTACTATCAGCAGTTGAGGCAAGGGCAGTTTCTTACCCAATAGGCCAGTTTTGCCAAGAAGAAAACAAACCCCATATGGAGTGTCTTTGGTGCCCATCATCATCTCAGGAGTAGATTGATGCTGTCAGGAGCATTTGTCTCACATCAAAAGAATTCTAGGTTATTAAAATATTTTAAATGCCATATTCTGTAGGTCTTTGAAGTATTTGAAGATGGCCAATCTCTCTGAAATATATCTCTATATGACCTTGGACTAACTAACTATGGCGATTAGTTTGACAAACATGGGTAACTATTAGCTTAAGGACTGAAGTTTCACATTATAAAATTAAACAAGCCTCTGAGACTGCAACTGTTCCCTGAGACAGAGCCTGCCAGCACCCAACTGGACTAAGAGAGCCTGCCAACCAACACCCAACTGGACTAAGAGGCCAGTTAGCAGGCAGACCTCCTGCAGACAGGTCAGACTACCACCATCTATCACATGCTAAGACTGCAGCTGATCCCTGAGACAGAGCCCACTAGCGCCAGTTACTAAGAGCTGCTCCTTAAGACAAAAAGTCCATCAGTATCGACTAGACCAAGATCTCCCACTGGATCAAGAGTATCAGTAAGACCAAGAGAGGCTCCCTCAGACACAGACACCATTTGCACCAAGTGGAGAAAGAGATGGGTAGACACCAGTGCAAAAATACAGTCAACAACATAAAAACAAATATGGCTCCATCAGAATCTACATCAGCAAGACCTGAACATCCCAACATAGAATAAACAGAAGATATCTACCATAAAATGACTTTAACAAGATGCTAGAGATCTTAAAAGAGGAAATGAAAAATTCCCTTAAAGAAATTGAGAAAAAGTCAACAAAAAAAATGGGAAGAAATCAGTAAATCCCTTGAAAGTCAAGAGAAAGCAATTAAACAAATGAGGAAAACAGTTCAAGATTTCAAAACTGAAATGGAGTCAATAAAGAAGACACAAACTGAGATAATGCTGGAAGTGGAAAATCTGAGTAAACAAACAGGACCTACAGATGCAAGTATAACCTACAGAATGCAAGAGATGGAAGAGCAGATCCCTGACATTGAAGATACAGTAGAAGAAACAGATTCATCAGTCAAAGAAAACACTAAAGCCAAAAAAGGCATAACCCAAAATGTCCAGGAAATTTGGAACACCATGAAAAGACTAAACCTAAGAATAATAGGGATAGAAGAAGGAGAAGAATACCAACTCAAAGGCACAGAAAATATATTCAACAAAATCATAGAAGAAAACTTTCCCAACCTAAAGTAGGAAATGCCTATAAAAATACAAGAAGGTTACAGAGCACCAAATAGACTGGATCCAAAAAAAAGTCCCCTCGCCACATAATAATCAAACCACTAAACATACAGAATAAAGAAAAAATATTAAGAGCTGCAAAGGAAAAAGGCCAAGTAACATATAAAGGCAGACCCATAAGAATAACACCTGACTTCTCAATGGAGACTCTAAAAGCCAGAAGGTCCTGGACAGACGTTATGCAGATACTAAGAAACCATGGATGCCAACCCAGATGATTATACCCAGCAAAACTCTCAATCAACATAGAGTAAACAAAATATTCCATGATAAAACCAGATTTAAACAATATCTCTCCACAAATCCAGCCCTATAGAAAGCACTTGAAGGAAAAATCCAACCTAAGGAAGTTAGATACACCCATGAAAACACAGGCAATAAATAGATAGTCCCATACCAACAAATACCAAAGAAGGGAAACACACAACATTACCACCAAAAATAACAGGAATTAACAATAACTGGTCATTAGTATCTATCAATATCAATGGTCTCAATTCACCTATAAAAAAACACAGGCTAACAGAATGGATATGAAAACAATATCCATCCATTTGCTGCATACAAGAAATACACCTCAACTTCAAAGACAGATACCACCTCAGAATAAAAGGCTGGGAAAAGACTTTCCAATCAAATGGATTTAAGAAGTAAGCTGGTGTAGCTATCCTAATATCTAATAAAATAGACTTCAACCTAAAATCAATTGAAAGAGATTGGGAAGGACACTACATATTTATCACAGGGAAAATCCAACAAGATGAAGTCTCATTCTGAATATTTATGCCCCAAATATAAGGGTACCGATATTGGTAAAAGAAACATTACTAAAGCTTAAATTGCACATCAAACCCCATACACTAGTAGTGGGAGACTTCAACACCCCACTCTCACCAATGGACAGGTCTGCCAGACAGAAACTTAATAGAGAAATAAGGGAACTAACAGACATTATTACTCAAATAGACTTAATAGATATCTACAGAATATTCCACTCTAACACAAAAGAATATAACTTCTTTCAGCACCCCATGGAACCTTCTCCAAAATCAACCACATGCTTGGTCACAAAGCAAATCTCAACAGATACAAAAATTTGAAATAACCTCCTGTGTCTTATCAGACCACCATGGCTTAAAGTTAGATTTCAACAACAACAAAAACTACACAAAGCCTACAATCTCATGGAAACTGAATAATGCCCAATTGAATCACCAATGGGTCAAGGAAGAAATAAGAAAGAAATTAAAGATTTCCTAGAATTCAATGAAAAATGAATGTACAACATACCCAAACTTATGGGACACCATGAAAGCAGTGCTAAGAGGAAAATTCATAGCTCTAAATGCCCACATAAAGAAGTTGGAGAAATCTCACACTAGTGACTTAACAGCACAACTGAAAGCTCTAGAACAAGAAGAAGCAAACTCACCCAGGAGAAACAGATGCCAGGAAACAATCAAATTGAGGGCTGAAATCAATAAAATAGAAAGAAAGAGAACAATACAAAGAATCCAGGAAACAAAGAGTTGGTTCTTTGAGAAAATCAACAAGATAGATAATCCCTTATCCAAATTAACCAAAAAGCAGAGAGAGCATCCAAATTAACAAAATCAGAAATGAAAAGGGGACATAACAACAGACAATGAGGAAATACAGAGAATCATCAGGTCATACTTCAAAAACCTGTACTCCACAAAATTGGAAAATCTGAAAGAAATAGACAATTTTCTGGATAGGTACCCCATACAAAAGTTGAATCAAGACCAGACAAACTATTTAAATAGACCAATAACCTCTAAGGAAATAGAAATAGTCATTAAAAGTCTCCCAACCAAAAAAAGCCCAGGACCAGATGGTTTCAGTTCAGAATTCTACCAGATTTTCAAAGAAGAGCTAATACCAATACTCTTCAAATTGTTCCACACCATAGAAACAGAAGGAACATTACCAAATTCTTTTTATGAGGCTACAGTCACCCTTATACCCAAACCACACAAAGATGCAACAAAGAAAGAGAATTACAGACCAATCTCCCTCATGAACATTGATACAAAAAATACTCAATAAAATACTGGCTAACTGAATCCAGGAACACATAAAAAAATCCACCATGACCACGTAGGCTTCATCCCAGGGATGCAAGGATGGTTCAACATAAGAAAATCTGTCAATGTAATACGACATATAAACACACTCAAAGAAAAAAAACCACATGATCATCTCACTGGATGCTGAAAAGGCCTTTGACAAAATCCAACACCCCTTCATGATAAAGGTTCTAGAGAGATCAGGAATACAAGGAACATACCTAAACATAATAAAGGCAATTTACAGCAAGCCGACAGCCAACATCAAATTAAATGGAGATAAACTCAAAATGATTTCACTAAAATCAGGAACAAGACAAGGCTGTCCACTCTCCCCATACTTTTTCAATATAGTACTTGAAGTTCTAGCTAGAGCAATAAGACAACAAAAGGAGATCAAGGGAATACAAATTGGAAAGAAAGAAGTCAAACTATTATTATTTGCAGATGATATGATAGTATATATACAGAAGTGACCCCAAATATTCTACCAGTGAACTCCTACAGCTGAAGATAAACTTCTTCAGTAAGGTGGCAGGATACAAGATTAACTAAAAAAATCAGTAGCCCTCCTATATACAAATGAAAAAGGGGCTGAAAAAGAAATCAGAGAAACATCACCCTTTACAATAGCCACAAACAATGTAAAATACCTTGGGGTAACTCTAACTAAGCAAGTGAAAGACCTGTCTGATAAGAACTTTAAGTCTCTGAAGAAAAAATTCAAAGATATCAGAAAATGGAAAGCTCGCCCATGCTCATGGATAGGTAGAATCAACATAGTAAAAATGGCAATCTTATCAAAAGCAATCTACAGATTCAACGCAATCCCCATCAAAATACCAACACAATTCTTCACAGACTTGGAAAGAACAATAATTAACTTTATATGGAAAAACAAAAAACCTAGGATAGCTAAAAGAATCCTGTATGATAAAGCAACCTCTGGAGGCATCATGATCCCTGACCTCAAGCTCTACTATAGAGCTATAGTAATAAAAACCAGCTTGGTACTGGCATAAAAACCGACATGTGGACCAATGGAATCAAATTGAAGACCCTGATATTAATCCACACACCTATGAACATATGATTTTTGACAAAGAAGCCAAAACTGTACCATGGAAAAAAGAAAGCATCTTCAACAAATGGTGGTGGCATAACTGGGTGTCAACATGCAGAATATTGCAAATAGATCCATATCTGTTGCCATGCACAAACTCAAGTCCAAGTGGATCACAGACCTGAACATAAATCCAGTTACACTGAACTTGACAGAAGAGAAAGTAGGAAGTAGTCTGGAATGAATTGGCACAGGAGACTACTTCCTAAATATAAGACCAGTAGCACAGACATAGAGAGTGACAATTAATAAATGGGACCTCCTGAAACTGAGAAGCTTTTGTAGAGCAAAGGACATGGTCAATAAGACCAAACGACAGCCTACAGAATGGGAAAAGATCTTCACCCACCCCACATCGGACAGAGGGCTGATCTTCAAAATATATAAAGAACTCAAAAAGTTCAAACTGCTGAACAATCCAATTAAAAAATGGCTACAGAGCTTAACAGAGAATTCCCAACAGAAGAATCTCCAATGGCTGAAAGGCATTTAAGAATTGCTCAACTTCCTCAGTCATCAGGGAAATGCAAATCAAAACAACTCTGAGATACCATCTTACACCTGTCAGAATGGCTAAGATCAAAAACACTGAAGACAGCTTATGTTGGAGAGGATGTGGAGCAAGGGGAACACTCCTCCACTGTTGGTGGAGGTGCAAACTTGTACAGCCACTCTGGAAATCAGTATGGAAGTTTCTCAGAAAATTGGGAATAAGTCTTCCTCAAGACCCAGTTATACCACTCTTGAGCATATACCCAAGGAATGCTCAATCTTACCACAAGGACACATGTTCAACTATATACATATCAGCATTATTCGTAATAGCAAGAACCTAGAAACAACTTCTTGCATGTAATGGAGTTTTATTATACTTGGAACAATTAGTAAATTTTATTATTTCCTTGGCTTGCTGCCAAGTGATGTAAAAAAATCCCTTTTCAAACCCTTGTTATTGACATGGTGTTTTTTAAATCAAATTCTGAGGCCTCCAGTACATTTCCTACTAATAACTGATCAATTTTATCATTCCCTTGTGCTAGAGGGTCTGGTACACCTGTATGAGATCTGACATGTGTTATATATATATGGGATGATTCCTATTTCTCACTGTTTCCTGTAATTGTATAAATAGTGAATTTAATTCAGATTCATCAGTAATAAGTTCAGTAGTTTCAACGTGTAAAACAAATCTTTCTGCATATTGAGAGTCAATAACTATAATAAGAGATTCTGTAAAATCCATCAATACCATGAGAATAGCATATAATTCTGACTTTTGAACAGAATCATAAGAACTTTGAACCACTTTACTTAACTTTCCTGATTTGTAGCCTGCCTTTCCTGATTTATTCGCATCAATATAGAATGTAGGTGCTCCAATTATTGTTATTCCCCATACAATGTTAGGAAGGACCCAACTGGTTCTTTTTATGAATTGAAGTCTTTTGCTGTGAGATATCTGTTATTAATCTCTCCCAAAAAGTTACTCCAAGTTCTTTGCCAATTTTCATTTTCTGCTCACAAAGAGGAAATTTCAGCATTAGTAAAAAGTACTACAATTTCTGTTGGTGTCAATTGATGAAGTCTTAATTTTCCTTTTAGAATCAACTCAGAAACCTTTTCCACATATGTTTTTAATTTTTCACTCTGTGTAGTAGAAATATCCATTCTAATATCCTCCCTTTGCATTAAAATCCCCGAAGGAGAATACATAGAGGGTAATATAGCCAGAATGTAATCAAGCTCCAAATCTAAATAATCCACATGTGCATCCTGTAATTTTTTTCCATCAAAGCCAGTTCTCTCTCAGCTTCCACTGATAATTCTCTGGGACTTTATAAGTTCTTGTCACCTTTTAAGTTTGAAACAAATTACTCAGTTCTTGAATTGTTATTCTAATAGTGTGCCATAGATGGGTAATGTCTTCCAGCAATCTTTGAAAGTTATTGAGTCTACAATTACTCTCTTAATTTGTACCTTTGGAGTTAAATTTTTTGTAGACCTATTGTATATTCTAAATAGCTAATATCATCTCCTCTTTGTATTTTTTCAGGAGAAATTTGTAATCCCCAGCAAGGCAAAATTTCCTTTATTTCTTCAAACATTTTTCTAAAGTGTCTGTATTTGAATCAGCTAATAAGATATTGTCTATATAATAGTAAATTATTGATTGAGGAAACTGAACATGAACTATTTCTAATGGTTGTTATATAAAATATTGGCACAGAGTGGGGATGTTTAGCATCCCTTGTGGGAGAACTTTCCATTGATGTCTTTTAACAGGCTGAGAATCATTATAAGTCAGCACTGTGAAGGCAAATTTTTCCTTATCCTTTTCTTGTAGTAGTATAGTAAAGAAACAGTCTTTTAAATCAATAACCATAATAGGCCATCCTTTAGGTAACAGAGAGGTCACAGAAATTCCAGGCAGTAGAGAGTCCATTGACTGAATTACTTTATAGCTCTCAAATCTGTCAGCATTCTCCATTTTCCAGAATTCTTTTTAATAACAAATACAGGAGAATTCCAAGGGCCGGTTGATTCTTCAATGTGTTAAGCATTTAGCAGCTCCTATACCAGCTGTTTTAAGGCCTGTAATTTTTCTGATGTTAAAGACCATTGTTCTACCCAGACAGTTAACCATTTTTATTTATTTATTTATTTATTTATTTATTTATTTATTTATTTATTTATTTATTTATTTATTTTCAGTTAACCTTTTTTTTTTTCAAGGATTCTGCATACTGAGTTCCAAAGTGTCTGTCTCAGTTCTCATTCCCACCAACAGTGAATGAGTGTTCCCCTTCCTCACAACCTCACCAGCATTTGTCAGTTGTTTATTGTTCTTAGTCATCTGACCACAGTGAGATAAAAAAAATCTTAGCATTGTTTTAATATGCCTTCCATAATTGGTAAGGATGATAAGCACCTTTGAAAGTATCTCTTAGAAATTTTTATTTCTTCTATTGTAAACTCTTTGTTTAGAACTCTAGCCTATTTTTTAATTGGGTCCTTTGTTCCCTTGGTACTTTTTTTTTCCTTCAGTTCTTTGTGTAGTCTGGATATCAACCCTCTGTCAGAGATGTATAGCTGGCAAAGACTTTCTTTCTTTCTGTGAGTTTTTTCTTCACTTGATTCATCGTTTCCTTAGCTGTACAGAGTGTTTTGGTTCTTTAAGGTCCCACTTGTCAAATGTTGGCCACAGTTCTGGGGTAAATAAAGTTCTATTCAGAAAGTCCTTTCCTATTCCTATATCATGTAGGGCATTACTTGTTTTCTTCTAATGGTTGTTTTAGCAATTTAAGTTTCAAATGGAAGACTTTGATCCACTGGTGCTATTTTTTTTTTTTTTTTGCAAGCTAATAGATATAGGTCTAATTTCATTCTTCTGCATTCAGACATTCAGTTTTCCCAGCATCATTTGTTGAAGATACTCTTTTTCTCCAGTGTATGTTTTTGGCTTCTTGCCAAATATCAGATGGCTGTAGTTATATGTACTCATGCTTGGGTCTTCCATTTCATTCTATTGGTCTACATTTGTGTGTGTGTCAGTATTGTATTGTTTTTATCACTATAGCTCTATAATATATTTAAAAATCTGGAATGGCAACCCCTCTAGCATAATTACTTTTTTTCTGTCTGCTTTGGCTATCTAGGGTTTCTTGTGCTTACATATGAATTTTAGAATTTTTTTTCTATTTCTGTGAAGCATGTTGTGGATTGCTTCAGGTTGCACTGAAGCTGTAAATTACTTTTGGTAGGATGGTCATTTTCACAATATTAATTCTACTGATTGACGAACACAGGATTTCTTTCCATTTTCTAGAGTTTTTCTTAATTTCTTTTTTCAGCAATTTTAAGATTGGATTTATTCCAAAGTATTTTATTGTCTTTAATGATATTGTGAATGGATATGTATTCATGTATGTTGTTGTTGGTGCCTAGGAAGGCTACCAATATTTGTAACTTGATTTTGTACTTTGCCATTTTACTAAAATTATTGATTTTTTTTCCTAGAAGTTTTCTAGTGAAATTTTTGAGACCTCTTGTGTATTATATCATATTATATGAAAACAGAGATAATCTGCCTTCTTTTTCTAATTGTATCACTTTAATTTCCTTCTCTTGCCTTATTGTTTAGGCTATTGCTTTAGTCACAGTATTGAAAAGGAGTGAAGGTGGGGGATTCCTGATTTTAATGGGATTGTTTTGAGTTTTTCTCCATTTCAGATAACATTGACTGTGGGTTTGTCATATACAACCTTTATTCTCTTGAAGTATGTTCCACCTAGTTCTACTCTCTCTAGGACTTTTTTTTTTGAAGGAAATCTATTTTTTTTAATTTATTTTAATTTATTTTGCAATACAATTCAGTTCTACATATCAGCCACGGTTTCCCTTGTTCTCCCCCCTCCCGTCCTCCTCACCTTCCCCCCAATCCCCCCCCATTCCCATCTCCTCCAGGGCAAAGCCTTCCCCACAGACTGAGGTCAACCTGGTAGACTCAGTCCAGGTAGGTCTAGTCCCCTCCTCCCAGGCCGAGCCAAACAATCCTGCATAGGCCCCAGGTTTCAAACAGCCAACTCATGCAATGAGCACAAGATCTGGTCCCACTGCCTGGATGCCTCCCAAACAGATCAAGCCAATCAACTGTCTCACCCATTCGGAGGGCCTGATCCAGTGGGGACCCCTCAGCCATTGGTTCATAGTTCATGTGTTTCCATTCATTTGGCTATTTGTCCCTGTGCTTTATCCAACCTTGGTCTCAACAATTCTCGCTCATATAAACCCTCCTCATTCTCACTAATTGGACTCCCAGAGATCCACCCAGGGCCTAGTCCTGGATCTCTGCATCCAGATCCCTCAGTAGTTGGATGAGGTTTCTAGCACAACAATTAGGGTGTTTGGCCATCCCATCACCAGAGTAGGTCAGTTCGGGCTGTCTCTCGACCATTGCCAGCAGTCTGTTGTGTGGGTATCTTTGTGGATTTCTGTGGGCCTCTCTAGCACTTTGCTTCTTCCTATTCTCATGTGGTCTTCATTTACCATGGTCTCCTATTCCTTGTTCTCCCTCTCTGTTGTTGATCCAGCTGGGATCTCCCACTCCCCCAAGCTCTCTTTCCCTCAACCCTCGCCTTTCATTACCCCCAGTCATGTCCAGGCTGTTCATGTAGATCTCATTCCATTTCTCTGTCATTAGGCGATCCCTGTGTCTTTCTTGGGGTCCTGTTTTCCAGGTAGCCTCCCTGGTGATGTGAGTAGCAGACAAGTCATCCTTGTTTCATGTCTAGTATCCTGCTATGAGTGAGTACATACCATGTTTGTCTTTCTGAGTCTGGGTTACCTCACTCAGGATGATTTTTTCTAGATCCATCCATTTGTGTGCAAACCTCATGATGCCATTGTTTTTCTCTGCTGAGTAGTATTCCATTGTGTATATGTACCACATTTTGCTTATCCATTCTTCAGTTGAAGGGCATCTGGGTTGTTTCCATGTTCTGGCTATTACAAACAATGCTGATATGAACATAGCTGAACAAGTGCTCTTATGGTGTGGTTGAGCATTTCTTGGGTATATGCCCAAGAGTGGTATAGCTGGATCTTGGGGGAGATTGATTCCCAATTTTCTAAGAAAGCGCCATATTGATTTCCAAAGTGGTTGTACAAGCTTGCATTCCCACCAGCAGTGGAGGAGAGTTCCCCTAGCTCCACATCCTCTCCAGCATAAGGTGTCTTCAGTGTTTTTGATCTTAGCCATTCTGACAGGCGTAAGGTGGTATCTCAGAGTTGTTTTGATTTGCATTTCCCTGATCATTAGGGATGTTGAGCAATTCCTTAAATGTCTTTCGGCCATTTGAGTTTCCTCTGTTGAGAATTCTCTGTTTAGTTCTATAGCCCATTTCTTAATTGGACTGTTGGGCATTTTAATGTCTAATTTCTTGAATTCCTTATATATTCTGGATATCAGTCCTCTGTCAGATGTGGAGTTGGTGAAAATCTTTTCCCATTCTGTAGGCTGTCGCTTTGCCTTGTTGACCGTATCCTTTGCTCTACAAAAGCTTCTCAGTTTCAAGAGGTCCCATTGATTGATTGTTTCTCTCAGAGTCTGTGCTACTGGTGTTCTATTTAGGAAGTAGTCTCCTATGCCAACGCGTTCAAGACTACTTCCTACTTTCTCTTCTAGCAGGTTCAGAGTAGCTGGATTTATGTTGAGGTCCTTGATCCACTTGGACTTAAGTTTTGTGCACGGTGATAGATATGGATCTATTTGCAGCCTTCTACATGTTGATATCCAGTTTTGCCAGCACCATTTGTTGAAGATGCTTTCTTTTTTCCATTGTGCACTTTTGGCTTCTTTGTCAAAAATTATATGTTCATAGGTGTGTGGATTAATGTCAGGGTCTTCAATTCGATTCCATTGGAACACAGGTCGGTTTTTATGCCAGTACCAAGCTGTTTTTATTACTGTAGCTCTATAGTAGAGCTTGAAGTCAGGGATTGTGATGCCTCCAGAGGTTGTTTTATTGTACAGGATTCTCAGCCTATTTGTCAATTGTATATAGGAGGGCTACTGATTTTTTTGAGTTGATCTTGTATCCTGCTATGTTGCTGAAGGTGTTTATAAGCTGTATCAGTTCCTTGGTGGAATCGTTGGGGTCGCTCAAGTATACTATCATGTCATCTGCAAATAGGGAAAGCTTGACTTCTTCCTTTCCAATTTGTATCCCCTTAATCTCCTTATGTTGTCTTATTGCTCTGGCTAGATCTTCAAGTACTATATTGAATAAGTATGGGGACAGTGGACAGCCTTGCCTCGTTCCTGATATTAGTGGAATTGCTTTGAGTTTCTCTCCATTTAATTTGATGTTGGCTGTTGGCTTACTGTAAATTGCCTTTATTATGTTTAGGTATGTTCCCTGTATTCCTGATCTCTCCAAGACCTTTATCATGAAGGGGTGTTGGATTTTGTCAAATGCCTTTTCTGCATCCAGTGAGATGATCATATGGTTTTTTTCTTTGAGTTTGTTTATATGGTGTATTACATTGACGGACTTTCGTATGTTGAACCACCCTTGCATCCCTGGAATGAATCCTACTTGATCATGGTGGATAATTGTTTTGATGTGTTCTTGGAGTCTGTTTGCCAGTATTTTATTGAGTATTTTTGCATCAATGTTCATGAGGGAGATCGGTCTGTAGTTCTCTTTCTTTGTTGTATCCTTGTTTGGTTTAGGAATTAGGGTAATTGTAGCCTCGTAGAAGGAGTTTGGTAATGTTCCTTCTGTTTCTATTGTGTGGAACAATTTAGAGAGTATTGGTATTAACTCTTCTTTGAAGATCTGGTAGAATTCTGCGCTGAAACCATCTGGTCCTGGGCTTTTTTTGGTTGGGAGACTTTTAATGACTGTTTCTATTTCGTTAGGGGTTATTGGACTATTTAAATAGTTTATCTGGTCTTGATTTAACTTAGGTATGTGTTACCTATCCAGAAAGTTATCCATTTCTTTTAGGTTTTCCAGTTTTGTCGAATAGAGGTTTTTGAAGTATGACCTGATGATTCTCTGGATTTCCTCTATGTCTGTTGTTGTGTCCCCCTTTTCATTTCTGATTTTGTTGATTTGGATGCTCTCTCTCTGCCTTTTGGTTAGTTTGGATAAGGGCTTGTCTATCTTGTTGATTTTCTCTAAGAACCAACTCTTTGTTTCATTAATTTTTTGTATTGTTCTCTTTGTTTCTATTTTATTGATTTTGGCTCTCACTTTGATAATTTCCTGGCGTCTATTTTTCCTGGGAGACTGTGCTTCTTCTTGTTCTAGAGCTTTCAAGTATGCTGTTAAGTCTCTAGTGTGAGATTTCTCCAACTTATTTATGTGGGCATTTAGTGCTATGAATTTCCCTCTTAGTACTGCTTTCATAGTGTCCCATAAATTTGGATATGTGGTGTCTTCATTTTCATTGATCTCTAGGAAGTCTTTAATTTCTTTCTTTATTTCTTCCTTAACCCATTGGTGATTCAGTTGGGTATTATTCAGTTTCCATGAGATTGGAGGTTTTCTGTAGTTTTTTGTTGTTGTTGAAATCCAACTTTAGACCATGGTGGTCTGATAGAACACAGGAGGTTATTCCAATTGTTTTGTATCTGTTTAGATTTGTTTTGTGGCCAAGTATGTGGTCAATTTTAGAGAAGGTTCCATGGGGTGCTGAGAAGAAGGTATATTCTTTTTTGTTAGGATGGAATGTTCTGTAGCTATCGATTAAGTCCATTTGAGTCATGACATCAGTTAAGTCCTTTATTTCTCTGTTAAGTTTCAATTTGGGAGATCTGTCCAGTGGTGAAAGTGGGGTGTTGAGGTCTCCCACTATTAATGTGTGGGGTTTTATATGTGATTTAAGCTTTAGTAATGTTCCTTTTACATATGTGGGTGCCCTTGTGTTTGGGGCATAAATATTCAGAATTGAGACTTCATCTTGGTGGATCTTTCCTGTGATGAGTATGTAATGCCCTTCTTGATCTCTTTTGATTGATTTTAGTTTGAAGTCTATTTTGCTGGATATCAGGATGGCTACACCCACTTGTTTCTTAAGACCATTTGATTGGAAAGTCTTTTCCCAGCCTTTTATTTTTAGGTAGTGTCTATCTTTGAATTTGAGATGTGTTTCTTGTATGCAGCAGAAAGATGGGTCCTGCTTTCGTATCCATTCTGTAAGCCTATGTCTTTTTATAGGTGAATTAAGTCCATTGATATTGAGGGAAATTAATGACCAGTTATTGTTCATTCCTGTTATTTTTTGGTGGTGATGTGTGGGTACTTCTATACGTTGGGGTTTACTGCTGTGGCTTTATCTGTTGCCTGTGTTTTTGAGGGTGTATCTGACTTCCTTAGGTTGGAATTTTCCTTCTAGTGCTTTCTGTAGGGCTGGGTTTGTGGATAAGTATTGTTTAAATCTGGCTTTGTCATGGAATGTCTTGTTCACTCCATCTATGGTGATTGAAAGTTTTGCTGGGTATATTAGTCTAGGCTGACATCCATGGTCTCTTAGTGTCTGCATTACATCTGTCCAGGTTCTTCTGGCTTTCAAAGTCTCCATTGAGAAATCGGGTGTTATTCTGATGGGTTTGCCTTTATATGTCACTTGGCCTTTTTCCTTTGCTGCTTTTAATATTCTTTCTTTATTCTGTACGTTTAGTTGTTTAACTATTATGTGGCGAGGGGACTTTTTTGGGGGGTCTAGTCTGTTTGGTGTTCTATAAGCTTCTTGTATCTTCATAGGCATTTCCTTCTTTAAGTTGGGAAAGTTTTCTTCTATGATCTTGTTGAATATATTTTCTGTGCCCTTGAGTTGGTATTCTTCTCCTTCTTCGACCCCTATTATTCTTAGGTTTGGTCTTTTCATGGTGTCCCAAATTTCTTGGACATTTTGGTTCATGACTTTGTTGGCTTTAGTGTTTTCTTTGACTGATGAATGTATTTCTTCTACTGTATCTTCAACGCTAGAGATCCTCTCTTCCATCTCTTGCATTCTGTTGGTTATACTTGCATCTGAAGTTCCCAATCGTTTTCTCAGATTTTCTATTTCCAGCATTCCCTCTGTTTGTGTCTTCTTCATTTTTTCTATTTCCCTTTTCAGGCCTTGGACTGTTTCCTTCATTTGTTTCATTGATTTTTCTTGATTTTCTCTCAGTATTTTATTGTTTTCTTCCAGGACTTTATTGATTTCTTCTAATTTGTTTGTCCTTTCCTCTAGTTGTTTACAGCGTTCTTCACATTTTTTGTCTTTTCCTCTACACAAGCCTCTAGCTTCTTCATGATGTCATTCATAAGGCTGTTTTCTTCTGCTTCTTCCAATTTCTGATGTTCAGGTCTAGGTGTTGGAGGAGGGCTAGGGCCTGGTGATGCTGTATTGCTATTCATTTTGTTTTATATGTTTCTGCCTTGACGTCTGCCCATCTCCTTGTGGTTCGTTCTTGGCCTTATCCGCACACTTGGTTCAGACAGACCAGTGTTCCAAAAGGGAAGTCTGGAGCAAGATGGGAGCTGGGGGCCAGCCTCTAAGTCTCAGGAAGAGGCTTGGGGCTCAGGCAGATGGGCGTGGGGGCAGGGCGTGGAGACTGCAGGGTCTGCCAGGGGTCTTGGAGAAGGAGATCCTTCCCGGTGGGGCTAGCAGGAAACCTGCCCGGTGGCCAGAACCTGGGGCCAAGTTGGGCAGGTCTTCCCTGGAGTGGCTGGTGCCCAGGGATGGGGTCTGGGGCAAGGAAGGGTACTCACCAGTGTTCCAAAAGGGAAGTCTGGAGCAAGATGGGAGCTGGGGGCTGGCCTCTAAGTCTCAGGAAGAGGCTTGGGGCTCAGGTGGATGGGCGTGGGGGCAGGGCGTGGAGACTGCAGGGTCTGCCAGGGGTCTTGGAGAAGGGGATCCTTCCCTGTGCGGCTAGCAGGGAACCTGCCCGGTGGCCAAAGCTCAGTTAACCATTTTAAAGGTAGGGTTGTTGGTAATTCTAAAAGATTAACAGATGTGGCATCCTGATTTTGTACAACCTGAGTGGTCAGTGACTGTTCTTTGTAATACCTTTTAATACTTTTCCTAGAAGCATATGATGGTTTATAATTTATTTCTGAGATTGGAGAAATGTTAATCTTAGTATTTCATTGCTGTAACAAATCACAGACCCATAAGTTCATTGCTATATTAGCCACATATGGCTTCAATTTTCCTCTCTGCCCTTCTGGCCCTAAACATTCAACCCATCTTGTACTTTGTTTAACCTGAGATAAAGTTCCAATCCTAAAAAAACTGAAATCTACCTCCTGAAGAGGCCAATTTGGATGCCTTGATTCTGGTGTAATTATAGTTACACCTGCTCCTGTGTCTAGAAGACCTTCAATTAAAAGGTCATTTATTTGTACCCTTAGCCTTAGTCTTTGATCATTTATTGAAGTGTGCCAAAATATTCATTTTATGATTTTTCCTGGAACTTTTGTTCCATCTTCTAAAGCTACTGTATCATCCAGAGAAGTATGGTTTTTTCCCAAAGGGATTAAGTCCTTTAATTGCTCTGGGGAGGAGTTCCCCCACAGTGACAGGGAATGGCTGAACCAAGTTCGCCATGGAGGTCTGTGAGAGGTCCCCCAAGGCATTTCCTGAGGGTAAAGGGTTCCTTGCTTGTCCCTTGTTGACCTGCATTCATTGATCCAATGTTGGCCTTTGACACATCTTCTGCATGATCCAAAAGCTTGGGGTCTTCAGTTTGAGCTATTCCTAGAAGAAACATTGTTTCTAGGAATGCTCTGCCTACTATTTCTTCTGAGATGACCTTGTTTCCCACAATTAAAACATTTGACATTTTGATTTTTCCTTATGCCTTTGGAAATCACCTCTCCTACCCAATCATCATAGTCAAGAGACTCAATATTGACCATGTGTTGGATCCATTCTTTTATGGGTGCTGATCTGATCTTTAAAGGCCCAATTATCCTTTTGCATTATAAATTAGCATTTTCAAAAGCCGAAGATTGAATCAGTACTCATCTAGATTCTGGGTCTGATATCTTTCTATTTATAGCTGAAGTCAATCTTCGCAAAAATTCAGTGAAGGGTTCTTTTGGGTCTTATGTAACTTTAATATATGTCTTGGTCCTCTTTTCAGATTCTTGAATCTTGTCCCAAGCATTTAAGGCAGTTATATGGCACAGAGAAAAGGTGTGTTCATCATATGTAGCCTGGCTGTTTATATCAGCATACCTACCTTCACCAAGTATTTGATTCTGGAAATCTTCTCTCAACCACCTGCTTCATTCTAGCTGAGGACCATATTCCAGTAATGCTGTGACTAATTGTTTCCAGTCCTTTGGAATAATTTTGTTCTGAGAGGACCATGTATTCAACATCTACCTCACATATGCTGAATGCATACCATAGGAAACTATTGCTTCCTTAATATTCTTTAAGTCTAACATTTGTATAGAATCCCATTTATCTTCTGTATATCTTTGGTGATACTTGTCACTTCATAAATGATAACAGGATAAATCATGGGTGGTGTAGTAATAAACTTAGTCCATTCTTCAGTAATTCTATAAGGTAATGGTGTAGTTGGTTCTTCTCTGAATTCTTCTGTCTGTGTCTGAATGCTTTTATTATCAGTTCTAATATTTTTTAAGGTTTGGAATTTATCAGTAGTTGCTTATTGTAGGACTTATATCTCCTGAGTAGTAAGCTGTTCTAAAGCTCACATATTATCAGTTACCTTTTTGTTCTCCTCAATTGTAAATATCTCTAAAGTTTGTAGCTTGTCAGCCAAAACTGTTTTATCCTCTTTGGTGAATATCAGTAAGGCTTACATATTATATTCCAAGACCTGTAGCCTTTCAACCAATTTCTCAATTTTCAAGGTCTGCATTTTTTCAGTCAATTTCACATTTTCAGAACTGTTATCAAACCACTTTTTTAAAGGATAAGATATGAATTGCCAGACCAATAACAATTATGACTGAAATGATATTGATCCCAGCTAGATTATTTATCTCTTCAGTAAATTCTTTTAGCATCTTGTCCAGAGTAGCAATGAGCAGGGACCTAATCCCCTGCATTGTGATATTCACAGCTATTGACCTAGGAAAGGTTTTAAGATTGTCCTTTCCCTTTATCCTTTTACCCCTTTCTTCCCTTTTTTAATTAATTAATTACTTGTTATTTATTTGTTTATTAGTTTACCTTTTAAGAGTTAACTTACTGCAGGCCAGATCCTTGAATAATTGTGGTAGATTTAATTTGATGTTTGACCAGCAGATGGAGCAGGTATGCCAAGGTGACTCAGGCTCAGCATTCTGAGTGAATGCTCAAAGTAGGTGGACCAGCTGGTGAGTGAATGCTTCTGTTTCAGACCTTGAGTGAATGACCAAAGCAGCTGGCCCAGACCTGTATGGTTGGGGAGGGGGATGTGGAGTGATGCTCTGGCATGGGGATCACGAGGGTTGAGCATGGGAGTGGTGGTGTCAGAAACTGCTGGCCGATAGGATAGCTCTGCTCCCAGTGGCTGGGCTCATGAGGATGGCCCTGGGTGGGCTGGTGCAGGGAGGTGGCACATAGCTCAAACACGAAGCTGAATCTGTGTGCCTCAGGCAGAACCAGGGGAAACAGGGAAAGCAGCACCTGTATTGGCTACAATCACTTGTAGGTGCAGCAGCCACGTGCATCTGGCTGCTCCATTATCTGGAGCAGGGATTTTAAAAAAACAGAGTTTGGGAGTGCAGCTGGCTGTGCAGGGTTTTGGGCTAGCCAGGTTACTTCAGGCAGAATTTATTTGGGGTGTCAGTAGCAGAAGAAGCCCTTTCCTGGAGAAGCAGGAATGCAAGGCAGGGGATTACACCCTGTAAAATTTGGCTACAGGTGCAGCCAGTGCATGCATCCAAGGATTTTAAAATCAGCTAGCTTCAGGACCTAGGGAGCTGCAGGACGTTTTTGGTGACAAGTGCCCAGACAGTATGTGGCAGGTAGAAAGCTCTGGTGCAGTTGGCACAGGGAAAGGCCTGAACCCAGTGGTAGGTTACACAGACTGGCCAGGCCATGAACACAGCCATTGGATTAGCCCCATATTGGGTGCCAAATATTGTAGCAGACCATAGAAGTTTTGGATCAGGACAGATTTCTTAAAGGATGAAATTGATACAGCATATTCACAGATACAGAATAAAGTGCCATGGCAGCTTCTTTATCCATCACAGAGAGATCGGGAAAAGTCCAAACAAAGTCACCCAGCTGTGGCATCAGGAAGCCTCCCACCACCCAAAAAGGGGAGAGTGACCCTCCTTCTCAGTTTCTTAAAGGGTCACATATCTTCATAGAAGACCATGCCCATTGGGCCAACCCGCTCAGTTCCATTGGTCATTAGACTGAATGGCAGAATTCCTACACCATTCTTTCCCTTTAAATCAAAATTTTATAATATGGGGTTGGGGATTTAGCTCAGTGGTAGAGCACTTGCCTAACAAGTACAAGGCCCTGGGTTTGGTCCTCAGCTCCAGAAAAAAAAATATAAAATTTTATAATACTATCCCTGATTAGAACAAAGAATCCTTTAGCACCATCTATTTTTAAAGAAGATAATAAAAAATATTGTCACCACAATCATCATCAAGCACAGGAATACATGCTTGTTTTATCCATTGGAGTCTGTATATCACTGAATGTGATACTCCTTTCAGTGAGTGTTAGAAATCACACATACCCTTAGCATCTGCACTGTGATCTTTATTAGACTATAAGATAGTTCTAAGTAGACACATTCAAAGCTTTGGTGAAAAGAAGCTGAAACCAAGTAAATGACCAACAAGAAAATAAAGATGATGAAAGAACTGTATCAGTCTCTAAGTCTTATCTCTCAGATAAAGTAAAGAGCCATACTTTAAAATGTGTTGTAGAATATTTCAGAGACAACACAATGTAATTTAATAAACCTATTGTAATAAGAGGAAATTTAAAAAGACAGTAAGTCATTTTTTGTAGCATATCTATTTTATGATACTTTGTGGTTTTTTTTTTTTGGGTTTTTTTTTTGGTTTTTTTCGAGACAGGGTTTCTCTGTGTAGCTTTGCGCCTTTCCTGGAACTCGCTTTGGAGACCAGGCTGGACTCGAACTCACAGAGATCCGCCTGGCTCTGCCTCCCGAGTGCTGGGATTAAAGGCGTGCGCCACCACCGCCCGGCCGATACTTTGTTTTATTCTTTTGTTTTAATATTATTTGTAGCCTGTGATAAACAATATTGCATTTGACTAGGGCAGGTATTTAAGTAGTAGGATTACAATAAAAATATATGAATGTTGTAGACAAATTTCTAAATGGTCTTATTAAATAAAAAACAGGGAGCCAAATATAGGGGTAAAAATCTTAGAGAGATCAGGGAAATAGGAATAGCCACCAGCCAACCTTACATCACCAGTTCTGCCCATTCCAAATGTGAGCTACTTCCTGTCTACCCCATGCCTTTATATGCTTTGCTTTTCTGCCCTCTCATTGGTTCTTAGCCCAGTTACCTCACTTCCTTGCCTGTCTGTACAGACCTCCAGATCTCTATGGTTGGTCCTGGAATTAAAGGCATGTGTCACCATGCTTGGCTCTGTTCCCTAGTATGGCCTTGAGCACACAGAGACCCTGCCTGCTAGATGATTGGATTAAGAGTGTGTGCTGCTTGACTTTGTTTACTTAATATGGCTGGCCTTTTCCCCCTGATCTCCACGCAAGCTTTATTTATCAAAACACAAATAAAATATGACCACATTTCAGCACAAATAAAATATCACTACATTTCCCCTTTTTTGTCTAATAAAAATAAAAAAATTTAAAAAGTTATCACTAATATAAGAAAAACTATATACAATAAGTACAATAACTATATACAATATATAAGCAGTAAATACATCAGCAATGTCTAGTCCATTTGCATTTGACAAATTCAGAGAAAATATTCCATTATCTATTCTATTTTGGTGAGTCTAAAATGTACCTAATTCACTTTCTATCCTAACTTATATTACCAACAGAAAACTATCTTATAATGTCTTTTAAACTTATTCACTTAACACCTCTTAGTGAGTTTCTTTTCTGAATTTCATAGCAAGGAAAATCGTAACTACAACTATCTAATCTTCAACTCTCTCAGAGACCTGAGAAGGAAATAATATTACCTAGTAAAACAGGAAGTACAAACAAGCAACTTCCAAAAAAAAAAATGTGAGTTAACAGAAACAGCCAGCTGCATGGACAGTCACACAAGGTTTCTCTGCACTTTGTGGCATCATTTTCAGCCTACAGGCTTAGCATAACTGACAGAATCATTTGTGAAGTAGGACATACGCAAGGCCTACAGCTTGACTTCACAATTCGGTGTGAGTATTCCATGTACCAGATAAACTTGAATTCCACCAGTGTCCTGTCATGATTCAGTATTTTAAATTCTGCAAATTGTTGGTGTTTTTGGAATTCAGCTGCCCATTCTTCTCAGCTTGTGGGTGGCTTCATCTTGGCATCCCATTCTTCTTGGCTTGTGGGTTGCTTCATCTGCTTTACTAAATGTCAGTCTACCATTAAGAGGTTAGACTCTATCGGCCTAGTTACTCTTTCAAGAATAATTGTTTCAGTTACTGTTCCACTGCACACCAGAAACCATCAGTCCATTGCCTGTTCAGCTGCCTTCAAAGAGAGGGGCACTGTACCTTTTCTGGATTGCAAAGTCACTTCAGCAATGATGCCATATTGTCCTGGCCTCAGAGGACACATGTTGCCAAAACTGCAGCCACACTTGTCTTGGCAAGGATTGGTAGTCCTTTGTTTTGTGTCTTGTTTGTCCATTTTGGATAGCATACTGTCAGCAGTCAATTCGAGGGCACTTTGTTGCCCAGTGACTAACTTTTGCCACAATGAAAGATGACTCTATATGTATTTTCTTCAATGCCCATATCTTCTCTGAAGTAGATTGGTGCTTCCAGGAGCAAACATGTTTTATAGTCATAAAAAAGAAAAAATCTAAGTTATTAAAACATTTTAAATGCCATATTCTGTAGATCTCTGAAGGGTTTGAAGATGACCTGTCTATCTAAAATATATCTCTGCTTGACCTTGAAAACATACCTAATATGATTACAAGTTCCATAGCACTGTCTAACTACTAACTTTGATTTCTTTCTATCCTAATAGTTGGTAATGATAACATTCAAGGATTAGCAAATTGCATTACATTGTTAAATGAACTGTATAGGTATAATATCTTTAAGAAGGTTAGAAATATACATACAGCATTTTCTAACAATATCAATCTCAATATATATAATTTGTATACAATATACAAAAATCCAATCCAATGTAAAGTATTTAAAACTAGTAGTTGTCTTTTAAAAGTAGATTCAATAATCTACCTTTTTATCTATATCCTCTCTTTTTTCTTTTCAGAGTAGATTCAATAACCTACCCTTTATTCTATCATTTCTATGTATCTTTTTTCAGAGTATATTCAATAATCTACCTCTTAGCTATATCCTCTTTTTTCTTTTCTTTTTTTCAAACAAGAACCTTAAATCTAATCTCCTTTGTTTAGCCCTTTTCTTCATCATTAAAAACAACAGCTTGTAACCAACCCCTCTAAACAATGACAACTATTCCAAACCCGAAACCCATTGAGACACCAAAAGCCACCCTCCCCTCCTCTTGGGAATATGGGCATCATGTTCTTTTTTTTTTTTTTTCACATGCAAACAAGAATTTTATTTTTTTAAAATCCTGACCCTTCTCCTTTATAACCCCAAGTTATAAATGTCTTCATTAAACACCAGTCTTCAGGCTAGAGACAGCACAACAAACTGTGAACTTACTATTGGCTTTAGTGTGACCTTGGGAAGATACGGCAGGAAGCATGTAGAGGTGACTTTCATCTTTCTGGGTGCCTGGGTCATATTCAGGTGTTTCTTTTTTTTTTTATTTAATACTGAATGCTGTTTATTGAAGGAGGGAAGAGGTCTTAAATACAGGCTTACAGCACAATAGGAGAACCCCGGAGGGCAGAAGTTTGCTACCAATGTTTTACAGTCTTGCATCTAAGCTGTTAATATCCATTATGCAGGATAGGTTGTGTGAGATGTCAGCAGGTCATCTTACCCATCATGGAGATGCCTGCCCAGGCCACACAGGCACTCTGTCTTAGGTTGATGAGCACCCCCCAGGCATTACCCGTCTCTGAATACTCATTATTATACAGGCTCAATCGTGTGTGAGCTGCAGAGTTAATTGCTGCCAAAGATCTCAAAGTGGCACTGGGCTTGCAATCTGGAGGCTATATATATATATATAGCATGGGGGACCCTAGGACAACTGTGACTTATAATAAGTTTTGGTTTTACTCAATTACTGAGCAAGCCTCAATGAAACATTTCACTATTAAGATAAGAATACATACTGTATCAAGCTGATAATAGAAAAATAAATAAATTATTTAATTTTAAAACATAAAAAAAGAAAAATTTGAACTATTAAAAAAACCAAACAAACATATTCTACTAAAGAAAAAAAAGGGGGAGCTAGGGACTCATCATTCCTCTCCACATTCTATTCTTTCCCTTGTTTTATATATTTTAAATTTTTTATCAGTGGATTCTGGTGGAATATCCACTGCAGATAAGCACTGGAGGGCTCCTGTTGCAAATCACCCTCTGGAGCAATGGAAGGATCTTTTTACTGGCACTTGGAGGAGACCTGATCTGGTGTTGGTGTGGGCCCGGGGTTCTGTTTATGTCTTTCCTCAGGGCGTCATGTTCCTAAAATTACTTCCTGCTGTTTGTGGGTGAAGGCATCTTTAGGGGATCCTGAAAAGAAAATTTTTGGTTAATTGTCAAGTTCCAGAGTGGTAGCTATATCACTTGTTGTCTAGTCTCTGCATAATGCAAAAGTGCAGGGCTTATCTCAAGTCCTTGCTCAAATAGTATGTGAGGCTGGATCATCTCAGCTAGCCATCTCGAAATTGTCCTGAGCAGTTTGTAGTCCAAAGCTGATCTTTTGGTGATGTTTGTCAGCTTAGTGGGATTATTATTGTCCACGTGGATTCATCATTGTGGGGCTCCATCATCTTTCTGGAAACTCCAGATTCACTGTTAGCCCTGGTCATGATTCCCTGTAGAAAACTAATAGAGACTCCAACACAAGAAACATGTATAAGCAGCTAAAAGAAGCCTTTTTTCTAGGATTAGTTAGCACTCTATATGACCATTAATATCATAACAATTACTTTGTCAGTTGCTCTAAGGTCTGTTACCATTCTCCATTTACCAGATTTCTTTTTAATAACAAATACAGGAGAATTCCAAGGGCTGGTTGATTCTTTAATATGTTGAGCATTTAACTGCTCTTGTACCAGCTCTTCTAAAGCCTGTAATTTCCCTGTTGTTAAAGGCCATTGCTGAACCCATACAGCCTTGTGTGTTAACCATTTTAAAGGTAGAGCTGTTGGTGTCTTTAAAAGATCAGCAGTTGTTGTGCCTTGTTCTTGTACAATCTGGATGGCTGGAGTCTGATCTTTATAATAATACCTCCTAATATTTCTCTTTGAAACATGTGTTAATGGTTTGTTTCTGAGGTTGGAGGAATGTTAATCTGAATATTCCATTGTTTTAATAGATCACGGCCCCATAAATTCATAGCTACATATGGCTTTAATTTTCCTCTCTGTCCTTCGAGACCTATACATTCAAGCCATCTTTTGCTCTGTTTCACTTAAGATAGTGCTCCAATCCCTAAAAGCTGAACATTTACCTCCTGAAGAGGCCAATTTGGATGCCAAAATTCTGGTGCAATTATTGTAACATCTGCACCTGTGTCTACTAAACCTTCCAAGAGAATGTCATTTATTCATATTTTTAATTTTGGTCTTTGTTCATTTATAGAAGTTTGCCAAAAAATTCGTTTTATGGTTTCTCCTGAATTTCCTATTCTCTCTGCTGCAGCTGTTTTATTACCCCAAGCAGCCTGGTTTATTCCAATAGGCATTTGGTTATTTAATTGCTTTGAGAAGGGGTTTCTTCTATGATGGCAGGAAAGGGCTGAGCTCAATATGCTGTAGGGGCCTGCATGAGGCACCTCTGGGAGTTTCCCAATGGCAGAGGCAAAGGATTACCTTGTCTGTCCCTTGGTGATCTACTTTCATTGGTCCAATGTTTACCCTTACCACACCTTCTGCATACTCCAGAAGGGAGGGGCATTCTGTTGCTGTTGTTCCTGGAATGAACATTCTTTCTAGGAATGCCCTGTTTATACTCCCTTTTCAAATGACCTTGTTTACCACAACTAAAACATCTGACATTATTATTTTTCCTCAAAGCTTTTAAAATCACCTCTCCTATACATATCTCATCATGGTCATGAGACTCAATATTAATTGTGTCCCTGATCCAATCCTCCAAGGGTACAGATCTTGCCTTTAACAGCCTGATTATTCTTTTGCATGCTGTATTCATGTTCTCAAAAGCCGAAGATTCAATTATTATCTGTCTGGCTTCTGAATTTGGTATCATTCTATTTACTCCTGATGACAGCCTTTGTATGAAATCCGTGAAGGATTCTCTGGGGTCCTGTATAACTTTTATAAATGATTTAATTTTCTTTCCTGCTTCTGCAATTCCATCCCATGCATTTATGGTTGCCATGTGGCATAGAATTAAGGTTTGGTTATCATATAAACATTGTCTTTGTATATCAGTGTATTCTCCTTTTCCAAGAAGCTGATCCTGGGAAATTTCTATACCTCTAGTCCTACATTGTTGTTCTATTGTTTTAGCCTCCTCTTTGAACCATGTTCTTCATTGTAATTGTGCCCTGGCTTCTTAGACAACTGTAATTAATTCTTTCCAGTCCTGTGGGACAATTCTATTACAAGTTGACCATGAGTTTAACATCTGCTTTGGAAATGGAGAATGCATTCCATGTGAGACTATAACTTCTTTAAATCTCCTTAAATCTAATATTTCCACTAGAGTCCAGTTAGCTTGTATAAGCCCTTGAGCAGGTAGTTGCTGTAAGGTTACCGGATAGATTAAGTTTTGTTGTTTGAAAACAAGCTGTCTCTCTGTAACCGTATAATTAAATCCTGAAATAATTTCATCTTTAAATTCTTCTGTCTAGGTCTGAATTTCTGTATAATTCATTTTAACAGGTTTTTCTAAAGTTTTTATCTTGTCACTTAAGTTGACCAATGTTTTTAATACTAAAATAAAGATGATTAAACAAATAATATTCATAATTGATGTTACATGCATCCCATCAACATTAATTATCCTCTAATTTAATTGTTTCATTTTCAGACTGCCTATTGTGTTATCAAACATAGACAAAATTTCTTCCTTTGTAAAAATATTACTCATTTTTTAATGTGGAAAAAAATTCTCTCTTAACTAATTTCACCCTTTAAGATATCTTAATTGACTTACCAAATCTGTTGACTGAGTAGAACCGTAGAAGTCCAAGGGAATTTCAAAGCAGCTACCTAGTGTGGTGGCAGTCTGAGATAGAAATCCAGAGAGAGAGAGAGAGAGAGAGAGAGAGAGAGAGAGAGAGAGAGAGAGAGAGAGCGAGCCAGCCTACTAATAGGAGAATAAAAAATCTAAAGAAAGTCTGGCCACATGCTCTGGCCTGAGCCATGCAACTGGAAGCCAGGGGCTCTGTAGACCCACAAGCAGTCCAGCCATGTGTAGTTCCAGCTGCTTGCAACTCCAGCCATGTGCAGTATTCAGCTCCACTGGAGCTGAGGCCAGAAAAGCCACAGCCAAGTGACTTTTTTATGAATTCCTGCCCCACAGTTGGACATCAGTATGTGTATGTATTTCCTCTGAAAGTGCTTGATCTAAATGTAATAGCTCAGACAGCTCAAGTTACCTATATATACACAGCCTCAAATGGAGCAAAGAATTTAAAACTTCTACTGGACAAGTTACATAAAGTATCCAAAAGGCTCAGGTTTGTCAGCTGTTGTGTTCATAACTCTTAGCACCAGGTAACACCATGGAGGATTCACATATCTACAGCCTAATTTAGAAATGTGATTCAGTGGTTGAACCTCAAGAGCATTGCCCCAATGATCCCTGGCTCTATTTTGTAAGTGTTCCTGTTGCTGAGTGACCTTACCCTGATGAAGGGTGGGGAAAGCATTGGGATGATACCATTATAGACAGCAGTGTCACATGCTGGATTCTGGTTCTGCATGCTGGAACTCTTGGCAACAAATAGTCAAGTTCCTGAGGTATGTGTAGGCTGCTCATAAAATTTATTCTAAATAGAATTTTAGTTTAACTTTATAACATACTATCCATTTTTTTCTTTTTTTTATTAATTAATTTTTTCCATTTATTTTACATCCTGACCCCAGTTCCTCTCCCTTCTCTCCTCCTGTTTCCTCCCCCCAACTTCCCCTCTGCCCCCTCCTGCACCCCTCTCATGGGTGTCAACAAAGCATAGCACATCAAGTTGAGGCAGGACCAAGCTCCTCCCCCTGCATTAAGGCTAGACAAAGCAACCCATCATGCAGAATAGGTTCCTAATGTTAGGAGCCCCACAAACAGACCAAGCTACACAACTGTCACAAACATGTAAAAGGCCTAGGTCGGTTCCATGCAGGCTCCCTAGCTGTCTGTCTAGAGTCCAGGAGTTCCCAAGAGCCCAGGTCAGCTGTCTCTGTGTGTTCCCCTTGTCATGACCTTGACCCCCCTTGGCTTGTACAATCCCTCCTCCCTCTCTTCAACAGGACTCCCTAAGCTTTCCCAGTGCTTGCCAGTGGATCTCTCTACATCTGCTTCCATCAGTTACTGGATGAAGGCTCTCTGATGACAATTAGGGTAGTCACCAATTGGGAAGTGGAAATAGAAGAGATCTCCTGGGTAAACTGGGAGCATGGAGAGGGAATGGGAACATGAGGGATCAGGTTTGGCAGGTTGGGGGCAGGATGGAGGGGGGAGAGTAATGAAAGAGCTGTCTTGATGTGGGGGGCATTTTGGGGTTAGGGAGAAACCTGGTGTCAGGGAAACTCTCAAGAATCCCCAAGGATCAACCCAGATAAGTCTCCTAGTGGAGAGGGTACCTGAACTGGCCAACTCCTATAATCAGATTGATGACTACAGTAATTGTCCAAAAATATTTAAAGAGATACAGTGATATCATTAATCTCTCTCTTTACTCTTTTCTTGTTGATTTAGATTTTCTTTAATATATTATACTTAAAACAATCTAAAGACATGATAAAAAAAATCTGCTGATTCTTTTTAAATGTGATTTATCTATTAAACTTAAAACTTTAAGTTGATAAAATTCCATACAGGCTGGAAGTGACTTTCTTTGAGAGATAATACTAATTGTCTCATTAATTTTAGACATTTTTTTCTAGGCATCATATAACTTAAGTTAGTCCATATATGTAAGTTAAAAATATGTAAGCTACAAAAGATACTATTATTTATCTATCTATCATCTATCTATCATCATCACCTATCTATCATCTGTATATCTATCTATCTATTATTTATCATCTATCTATTTTAGGAATGTATTCTGTTGCTATCTATAGCTCCTTTTACATTCCTATTATTTTTTAAAAGAATATTTGCACACAGGTTACTAGTTCTCCCAAAAAAGCTTGATTTTGTTACCTTAATGATAAAAATTAATCATCATCCATGATGATAACACAGTTCAGATTATTACCTGATATTCTGAATTACAGTACTGAAAATTATCCAGTATAATTAGTGGTGAGAAGATAGTCTTTAAGATGTACCCTAAAATGGTTTGAGATAAGGAAGTATCTCCTAGGACTGGTGACCAGCATCATGCACAGGTGGAATTTGCTATTTACAGTTTCTTTTAGAAGTGGTTTTGTAGTAACAGGAGATGAATATGAGAAGGATAAGCCAAATAAAATATAATCACATACTCTTGCACTTAAAACTCAGGGAACATCACAGAAGAGGGCTGGAAAGATTGTAAGAGCCAGAGAAGGAGGAAGTCTTTAGTGAGATTGTACCTCATAGAAAAATGGCTGCCTACACAAGACCCTAATAATGACATTAACAATAGACATGAAATGTAGAGAGTAAAATGTCATGGGATCCCACCCCCAAGATAAAGGACATTGGCCAACTAATGACTGCTGAGAGAGGGACAATTGGTCTTCCTCAGAATGAGCCTCCTAACTAGTGATCCAGTATGAGGTGTTGAGTCCTGAAATCATATACACACAACAAAAATAGACTCAACAGGTTACATTTATATATTTGTACTTCTCTACATATATTTGTAATAATAGTAATTAAAGGAAAAGAGACCATAAATTTGAAAGGGCATGAGAAGAGGACATGGAAGAGGTTGGAGAGAGGAAATAGAAGGGAGGAAGTGATGTAATTATACTTTAATTAAAACATATTTATATATAATGAAATAATTTAAAAATGTATATTGTGATTTATGCTGATGTGAAAGCAGGAATGATCTTTCATGGAAGTTTGAAATATTACATTAGAGAGAAAATTTTCAGTAAAACCATAAAAATGTTTCTGTCAGGTTTTCTTAGGCAAGATGTTATTATGTTGAATACTGTTTGATAATTGCTGTGGGATGTTCTGTATGGCAAATGTGTTGCTCTGATTGGTTGGTAAATAAAACACTGATTGGCCATTGGCTAGGCAGGAAGTGTAGGCGGGACAAGGAGGAGAATAAAGCTGGGAAGTGGAAGACTGAGTCAGAGAGAGATGAGAAACAGCATGTGAAGATGCCGGTAAGCCACGAGCCATGTGGCAAGGTATAGATTAATGGAAATGGATTAATTTAAGCTGTAAGAACAGTTAGCAAGAAGCCTGCCACAGCCATACAGTTTGTAACCAGTATAAGTCTCTGTGTTTACTTGGTCGGGTCTGAGTGGCTGTGGGACTGGCAGGTGAGAGAGATTTATCCTGACTGTGGGCCCGGCAGGAAAACTCCAGCTACAGATAATGGTGTCTAAACTATAGGTTAGTCCATGAAGAAGATCTTTATGATAGTCAATATAAAATGTATAAATTGTCATTATGGTAATAGGTGATTTTGACTAATTAAAATCCTTTTATTATATTTGTTCTCTCCCTATTTTTCTCCCTATGTTATGGGTAATGTATACTAGGTTTAGAAAGAAATATAAAAAAACAAGTAAAAAGAAAAATATTGAAGAGCTGTTTTCATAATTTATTTTTACCTTTTCTAGCACAAATGTCATATTAGTAAAATCATTAGGTAAACACAGTGTGGTTAGCACTAGGTAAAGGAGAAGTCCAAGTATCACTTTGAGATTCAACATTAACCCGGGTTTTTTTCTGCGTTCTTCCTATGAATGTAGAAGAAACAGTAGCAAGTAACACTGAATTTCACCAAACAGGAAGTTATAGTCATTCAACTTCTTAACATACAAACCTGAGAACCAATTCCTGTACCTATGGGGACCCAGGAAAAGTCCTATTTCATCAACTGTTTTTGTAATGCTAAGATTATGTCATTACAGTTCTGTCAGTTGTGGGGTGATGGTTGCAAAGTAAGTGTTCAGTCAGTGTTTAGTAAATTATGGAAAAACAGCACAGGTTGAGCATTTATAATCTAAAAGTTTGTTCAAAATGATCCAGAATTCAAACAAGTGATTATATGACAGCACAAGTGGAAAATTCCATTCCATGAAATTTTATTTCATGCACAGAATTACATACACACACATAAATAGTGTATAAAATACTCCTAGGCTTTGTGGAGAAGGATTTTATTTTATTATTTATTTATTTATCCATTTATCCATTTATTTATTTATTTATTTATTTATTTATTTATTTATTTATTTATTTATTTATTTTTGTTTTTCGAGACAGGGTTTCTCTGTGTAGCTTTGTGCTTTTCCTGGATCTCGCTCTATAGACCAGACTGGCCTTGAACTCACAAAGATCCATGGGCCTCTGCCTCCCGAGTGCTGGGATTAAAGGCATGTGTCACCACCACCTGGCTGTGGAGAAGGATTTTATAACACCTACTGATTTATTGCTCAGCCTTGGGTCTCATCTCCAATATATCTTCTTATGTATATGCAAATATTCCAGAGTCTACAAAGAATCTAAAATTCTTTTTGTTCCAAGCATTTGGGATACCAGCTATTCAACCTATGCTGAGAAGCAGCAGAGCTCCATGCTTGCTTTTCATCTCATCTTCAAAATGCCTTCATTTCAAGCCGGGCGGTGGTGGCGCACGCCTTTAATCCCAGCACTCGGGAGGCAGAGCCAGGCGGATCTCTGTGAGTTCGAGGCCAGCCTGGGCTACCAAGTGAGTTCCAGGAAAAGGCGCAAAGCTACACAGAGAAACCCTGTAAAAAAAAAAAATGCCTTCATTTCTGATTCACCATTTTAGTTTCACATAGATTTAATGTTGGTTGGTGTCTGCCTCCTGTCTCTTAAATGTCACTACTATTGCTTCTGGAGAGCGCTTCATCCTCAAGCTGAAGATCATTCCGGAGACTCTGGCTGTTGCACTCACTTTTCTGATCCAGGGTTACCTTGCCCATAAGATGTGTGTGTGTTAGTCACATGCTAGGTTTTGCAAAGATATTTCCTGAAGAAGCAGAGTTTTGATATGTTTTATACATTTTAAGTGACTTTGTTGTGATTTAAAAGAAGAAAACATTCTATGTGTGCTGCAGCTGTAGTGCGGGTCTGTTCTTGGGTTTCAGTGTTAGTGGCTGACCCAAGTATCACCCCGGGCCTGCTTACTGATTCTTCTTGATTCCTGATTTCTTCAACATTGGATTTGAAACAAGTGTTGGAACAGTTGCTTTTGAGTTCACCAGTAGTTACAGTAGTAAAAACTTCAGTGTAATTTTTAAGATAAATAATTCAAAGCATAGTTCTCTCTCTCTCTCTCTCTCTCTCTCTCTCTCTCTCTCTCTCTGTCTATCTATCTATCTATCTATCTATCTATCTATCTATCTATCTATCTATCTATCTATGGTTTGAGGTTTGTTACTTTTGGTTACAAAACTGCTGGAGCCCATCTGAGTTTCCTGGTGGCTTTGCTCAGCAGGTCTGCATAAAGAGGATGATTGGACAATGGGACGAGTATTAGTTGTTTGGAAGGGTCTACATTTGACTGTATTGAGCAAGGGGGAGGTCTTTTGCTCCTCCCCTTGGCATTATGATAAAAAGCCCTTTGGAATAAAGTTCAGGGTCGGTGGATTAGGATCCAGGCCCTCCCAAGGCTATCCTGTGTTTCCTGTCTTTCCTCTTGTCGTCTAGGTATCTCTTTCCAGCTAATATTTCTCACCTCTCCCTACTCGAGTACCCTGGGTTGTAAAAGTGGTGGCTGGTCTGCCACACAAAACTACTTGTTGTAGGAGGTCAAGCTAACCAGTATGATGTCTGCAGTTCAGGCTCCCATTATAAGGGGTATACACAGCATCCTCAACTCAAATCTAAATTTATCTTGTGACCCAAGCCCTGGATTTTAGCACTGTTTATGTGGCAAATTTGACTGTCTTTGCCTCCCAGAAACTGTATCTTTTTCTTGAAAACCAGGGTACCACCAGAGCCATCAAATAAGTTCTATTCCCATTGCATTTTAATGTCATTGCAAATCCCTTCCATTCTTCAGGCACTTGTGACTTTCTGTGGTCATTTCTGTCCACTTGTCCTTTGGTGAGAAACAGCAGGCTCAGTGGTTGTGTGAGTTTTGAATGGTTGGCTCTGGGATGTTTCCTGACACTGCCACTCTTTGACCTTGGGCAGATAATTCCCTATGTCTTTGAAAAGTTGAGATGATCTATTACTATAAAATGAGGAGCTTCAATAGAAGAATAAAGGGTTTAGCATAGTGATAGTTACACTGATGACTTTAGAGCAAGACAATCTCATTTTACAAGGATTTATGAGTTTCTTATGCAGTGGTTTAGAGCAGAACCCTAACCCTAACTTCAGTAATTTGTACTTCTGATAGCATCTTAATCCTGTTTAGGAACCTTGTAGAAAATTCTGCTCTTTGCATATTTGTGTACACTATCAATTTAGTATGCACATTTAGTAACCAAGTTATTGAATCAGCTTAGGTGCCCATCAACAGAAGACTAAATAAAGAAAACATGACACATATACATGCACAAATGGCATGTTTTCAGTCATAAAACTAAGTATGTCATTTGTAGGAAAATGAAAGTAGAGACCACCATATTAAGTTAATCAAACCAAACTCAGAATGCCAAATAACACATTTCTCTTATCAAAAGCATCTAAATTGGATATCTATCTGTCTATCTATCTATCTTTCTTTCTATCTATCTATCTATCTATCATCATCTATCTATCCATCTATCTATCAATCTATCATCTATCTATCTTTCTTTCATCAATCTTCTATCATCTCTGTAACAACTATAATGAAAGAAAAAGAGGTTACCATTTTGAGAGTGGAGGACATGGGAGGGGCAAAAGGGAGGAAATGGATGAGGGAAGTGATGATATTATATTTTAACTAAAATAAAAATATTTTAAAATTTAAAATGTATTAAAAATAAAAGAAAAATATTAAAAGACATGAAATTAGAAGGGATCCATTGGAGAAGAGGAAAGGGATTGTAAGGGGATACACAAGCAAAAGAGAGGAGTACAATGTGTGTATGTATGAAAAAGTCATAATGAAGCCTATTTCATACAACTAATACAAGTTAATAAAAAGAAATACAACACTCAATGACTATTGCTAATGTCTAATTTCCAAACGGGGATCTGGCATCTACTTGTCTGTCTTCTTAGCTATGCAGGTTAGGCTTTCTTTCTGATGTCATATAACTATACTATGGCATTGTAAGAGTCAGCATAATGTCCTCTCCATGTTATTGCTTTCTGATGATGACAGTGATGATGATGAAGCATAAAACAAGAAGCCATATGTTTTGGGGATGAAGGCCAATATCAGATGGAGTGTAGTTTGATTTTAACCACATTTGCTGCATGTACACCTTAGCCTTTAACTCCTTTAGAATTATAGAAGATGGTCTTGGTTGTCTGTGTGCCTCATCTTAACATGTATTTAAGTGTAAGATTTTGCAAATTCTATTACTACAGAATCCTTTATGTCAAGGGACAAATATCTCTAGGACTCTCTATTGAGAGTAATTTAGGAAAGTGATTTAAATAAATATTTGTGGATTTGTCCATTTAAGGTGGTAAAAGTCTGTGGAGAACCTTATCCCTGAATGACAACTGAATAGGCTTTTGATAAATTAATCTGGAGTAGAAATTATTTCTTTCAAGTCTACCGTGTGAAACGCCACCTCTAAGTTACTAAGTAACAAGGCCGTTAAATGTAACTTCTCTTCTGGAGCTGGTTGCCTCATAGAAAAGGCCAGAGGAGCAGGACTGCAGGATCAAGACACCATTAAAACAGTGTGGAGCATCTGCAGCCCTTGTCATAAGTGGTCCTGTCTCAGGGAAGGGCTGCATAAGGAAAAGTACCTTATGAGCCTGCCCTGTACTCTCTTATCTGCTTCACATCATGGCCTAGGTCACAGCAGTCCTTGCCCAAAGAGTATGGACTAGTAGTTGTTCTCATGTATTTTGGGAGTTTTAGGAACAGCATATCACTTTCCTGTTGCTGTGATCAATTACCTGATAAGAAGCAATTTAAAGGAGGAAGGACTTATTTGACCCATGGATTGAGCCATGATGGAGAAGGCATGACAACAGTCTGCTTGCTTCCATCTGGGTAGGTCAGGCAGCAGAGAAGAGAAACCATGTGGGCACCCAGCAAGATTTCAATTCCCACCTTTTCATAAAGTTCTGGCATCCAAGTTATGAATTGGTACCATCAACATTCAGGGCAGGTCTGGCTCCTGAGTTTATCTTATCTGGAAATGTCCTCACAGTACTTAAAGCTTTGCCTCTTTGGTTTCTTAATCCAATGAGGCAAATTTAGATGTTCTTTCAGGTAGCTTAATTTACATAAATCTTTGTCTGGAACCACAGCCAACTAAGGAATGTTGAGCACAGGAGAAATAGTCTTCTCCAGGCAAGAGCATACTAATTAGTTATCCGGTACCAGATGGTCAGCCCTTAAAACATACATGCAAGTAATATTATACGAACTGAGCAGGTTTTTTCTTTGTGTGTGTGTGTATGTGTAAATATATATATTTGTAACAACAGTTAATGAAAAAAAGAGGCTATGAATTTGAAAGAGAGCAAGGAGGAATGTATAGGAGGGTTTGGAGGGAGGAAAGGGGGAAATATGTTGTATAATCTCAAAAAATTAAAATAAATAATTAAAAAATGATGCTAATACTGTTTCTTTTTGTACTGTGTATTTCTCTCTCTCTCTTTCTCTCTCTCTCCATTCTAATAAACAATGTCATCAATGCCTTGATATATTTTCTTCCATTAAAATAAAAAACTTCACTGAATATAGTTTGAGAGTTCTGTTGGGGAAGATATCTCCAAGGAAAAGTTTAGACCCAGATTGTTATTTATTTATTGAGTGCTCAGGTCCTCATGAATACTGTGCATGTACTCTGCCACTGAGCTATATCCCCAGTCCTTCAACTGGCATTTGTTAATTATTTCTGTGCTGAGTATTGAACCCAAGGCCTGTGCATAATGTGCAAATGCTCTTCCGTTAAGCTACATTCCTAGCTGTGCTAGGATTATATTTTGATTGATTTCACAATATTTATTAATGTTTTGACATATCTCATAAATATGTCAAATTTAAGTAAATAAGTATATGTATATAAAACATAAATTAATAGATTGAATTTATTGGTAGCTTTTATATACATCTACTTAATAAAAATTAAATAAACTAATGCATGTTTCATTCCTGAAAATTGTCTCTTTAAATTGAACCCGGGACCCAGACCCTAATGGGTAGCTGGATGTAGGGTTCTTCTCTGGAGAATGGCTGGCTCTGCTTTTTGAATGAATATCTTGATTTCTGTTAATGAGCTATTTAAATGTAAAAAGAACAATTAATTCACTCTCAGCCTTCTACTATATTATTTTAATCTTATATAAATAGTTCTTAATAAAAGCATTCTATTCTAAGTTGATCATATTTTAGGCAATCCCAGCTTTCTACTTAGGAAAATACTTGAAGAACTAGCATATCTAGTTGCCTGCTGCTGCTGTTCCCATGCCTCTCCCATTAGTACATTCCAAGCTTTTTGTCACCCCATTCTGTTTTTTTCTTCTATGTAGGGCTCATAAGGCCTTCACGCTTCCCTTGGTGTTGGCCTTCATCACTGTCCAGCCTTACTTGTTTCTGTTTGCATTCAGCTTGTAGCTGCTTGTTTGTTCTTTGCTCTCTCTCTCTCTCCTTCCCTTCCCTTCTTGCTTCCTTTCTTCTAGTCGCTAGAACTTAGAAGACTGTGCACCTTGTTACTGTTGAGGAAGAACCAGACTTTGCTTCTGTTGAGTGCTCCTGCTGTGCCATTTAATGGAGTTTTTTCTACTCTGAGCAGTTTTGTTTATTTCTTCAGAATTAATATTTTTTGCTTTGTACTTGTTACAGAGTTATTAGAGTTGTTTCGTTTTTGTAAATACACGCAATTTGCTACTTGATATTGCTTTATGTGTGTTCTACAGGTCTGATGTCCTTGTACATGTTTGCCTAACTCCCAGTTCTAATTATTTAAAAATTTCCATTATGAACTACATTTTTAAATTTAAATTTTATTTTTAGAATTTTGTACATGAGTATTTACATGATCTCTACCCTTCTCTTCCCCTCTAACTCCTTGTGTTTCCAACTCCCTTTCAAATCCATTACTTATTCTTTAATTATTGTTACATATGTATATATATGTATTCATGTAATATATATTTACACACACACATACCTTGCTGAATCCATTTGGTGGTATTTGTATGTAGATATTTTTAGGGCTTGAGGGTTGACTTCATCCCTGGAGAAAGTCAGCAGCTTTTAATTGCTCATAGCTCTTCATCTAGAGGTAAGACCTTAAGGGATTTCCCCCATCCATATTGGCAGGGAAACTGGTATTTCATTGTCATTGTTCAGGTCTTTTCTTGTCATATACTGAAAACACTGTCTCACAGCAGACATCTGGTTCTCTATTCCCACGGTTTTTCTGCCCCCACTTCCACAGTGTCCCCTGAGCCTAGGTGTGGGTCATGTTGTAGATGAGTCAGTTGGGGTTGGATACTCACTGAAATTTGACCAGCTGTGGATTTCTAATGGTCTCTGTTCCCTACAAAAAGAAGCTTCTCTGATGAGGAATGAGAGCTACATTTGACTGTGGGTCTAAGGGTACTTATTTAGAATGCGGTTAGAAATTATACTATTTTAGGCACCATGGATTAAAGGTGGATATCTGCACAGAAACGACAGACAGCCTACAAACTCATGGAACCTCAACAACCCACCACTGAATGAAAAAGGGGTCAAGATAGAAATGAAGAAATTACAGACTTTCTAGAATTGAATAAAAACAAATGCACAACATGCCTAAACTTGGGGAAAACAAGGTAGTTCTAAGAGGCAAGTTCATAGCACTAAGTGCCTACCTAAAAAATTGGAGAGATCTCATATTAGAAACATAACAGCACACCTGAAAGCTCTAGAACAAAAAGAAGAAATCACATACAAAAGACATAAATAGCAAGAAATAATCAAATTCACAGCTGAAATCAATAAAATAGAAACAAGCAAACAAACTAAACAAAGAATCAATGAAACAACATGTTTTTTGAAAATATCAGGCTGACAAACTCTTATCCACATTAAAAGACACAGAGACAAGAGCCAAACTAACAAAATCAGAAATAAAAAGGGGGACATAACAGACACTCAGGAAATACAGAGAATCATAAGGACATACTTTAAAAATCTGTACTCCACCAAATTGGAAAATCTAAAAGAAATGGATAATTTTCACAAAACATACCACTTATCAAAGTTAAACCAAGATCAGATAAATCAGTTTAAGCAAACTTTATAACTACTGGCAAAATAGAAGCAGTCATTAAAACTCTCCCAACTTAAAAAAATTCAGGACCAGATGGCTTTAGTGCAGAATTCTATCAGGCGTTCAAAGAAGAATTAAGGCTAATACTCCTCAAATTATTCTACAAAATAGAAATAGAAGGAACATTACCCAGTTAATTTAATGAGGCCACAGGTACCTTGATACCTAAACCACATAAAGATCCAGCAAAGACAGAATTACACATTTCTCTTATGGACAAAGATGCACACATTCTCAATGAGGTACTTGCACTGAAGATGTATTTCTTACATTTACATGTCTCCGAGGTCTGCCTACCAGCTACTACCATCTTCCTGTTGATAGACTTTTACTTTTTTCAGAATGTTACACTGTGGGGATCGTACTGGCCTTTCTAGGATGGCTTCTTTCATTGTTTGTATAACTTTATGTCTTGATGGCTTATTTCTCTTTAAAACCTAATATTCCATCCTACTGAAAGACATCTTGTTTGTTTCTGTGTTAATAATTAAGAATGTAAAGAGTCATGTCTGCATGGAAATGAGTTTCCAACTCTTCAAATAAATACTGGGTATGTTCATTGGACTATGTGGTAAGAGTGTTTAGTTTTGTGAACATCTGCAGAACTGTCTTCCAAAGTGTCTATACTTTTTGCATTCCCACCAGCTGTAAAAGGGAGCTCCTACCAGTCCATGTCTTTTCTCAGTGTTTGCCGCCACCAGGGTTCTAGATTTTGGCTATTCTAATAGATCTGTAGTGGGATTTCATCATCATTTTAATTTGCATTTCCATGATGCAAATTACCATTAAAGTATGAAGCATCTTTTTAAATGCTTAGTTTCCATTTGTATGTCTTCTTCATTTAAGGTCTATGTTAAAAGTTATTCATTTTTAATTAAAAAATTAAATCTCTTAATTTTACATGTGTGGGTATTTTGCCTACATGTTATTTGTGTGTACAGCATCCAAAAAGGTCAGAAGAGGGTGTTGCATTCCCCGGTAGGGAGTTATAGATGGTTTTGAACTGCCATGTGGATGCTGGGAATTAAACCCGGGTCTTCTGGAAAGCAGCCAGTGCTCTTAACCACTGAGCCATCTCTGCAGCACTCTTGCCCACATTTTTAATTGGCATGTTTTTTGAATTTTTGCATAACAGACCTTTATCAGAGAGACAGTTTAAAATATGTTTTCAGTCTGTGGCTTGTCTCCTCATCCTCTTAGAAAATGTTTTTTTTTTTTACAGAGAAAAAATTTAATTTAATGAAGGCCAGTTTCTTAGTTATTCCTTTTCATAGATACTACTTTTGGTGTTATGTCTGAAAAAAGTCATTATCCAAAAAATGTGATTTGGGTTTTATCTTATCTAAAAGGAATTTGGAATTTGGATACTGTAGGTAGCATAAAGTCTTTATGGAGACATTTTTTCCTTTGTATTTTCCTGCCCAGTTGTTGCAGTGCATTTGATAAAAGTTTTTTTTTTTAATTTTCTACTGGAATAGCTTTATTTCATGGTTGAAGATTAGCAGATTATAGTCATGAGGGATGATTTTTCTGTTGACATATATATGCATATATATCAATCAATATATATTCAAGAAAGTGTAGTTTCATCTATATTAAATATCCCTCATGTTTATAAAATTGTCTTCTGTCAGATGCACCCTGTTGTGGATTGCCTGTCTCTTTTCTCTATGAGAATTCAAGTCATTTATTTATTCATTTTTCTTCAAAGACAGTGATTTGCATCAATGCCAAAGTATTGGAGATACATTGGTGAAACTGGAATCCCTAAATACCAGTGCCTATAGACCTTGTAATCTGGGGTGTGAGTATATAAACTAAGATTAAAAGTCATAATTTAACCCCTAATTATCACTAACTTTTTGTCTTGTGATTTTTATTCACTGAACTATCCTAATGAGGTAGATTCTCCTCTAAATAATTATTAACTTTCATTTAATTAAAAAATCGTGTGCCTGTGTGTGGATATATGTGCATTAGCCTATGTCTGTAGAGATGAGAGTATTCATCTCCCAGGGACTGGAGTTAGAGGTGGATGTGAATTGCTTGATATAGGTCTAGGAACAGAACTTTGATCCTCTGAAAGAGCAATATGAACTCTTACCTGCTCAGTCATCTCTCTAGTCCCCCAAGCAATTATTAAAAAAAAATAACCCACAAGCTTCTTGTGTCTCCACTATCTTCCATACCCAGAGTCAGAGGCACTCTAGAGTTACCTGCATTCCTGCAGGCTAGGAAGGAAGAGAGTGTAGAGTATTACCTGGATGTTTATGTGGACCAGCAGGTACCTCATACTTATTTGGCCCACAATCTTGTAGCTAGAACTTCAGCAAACTTCAAGAGTTCCTAATAAAGGTAGTCTACCATGAGCTCCAGGTTAAGAGGAAGCAAGTATGGCCAGAGGTATAGACTGAACTGTGCTTCAGTCCAGTGAAAGCCCCACAGATCCTTGGGGAGCAAAGATGCTGAGGTTCTTCAGAATAGTCCTGACTTGGGACAGTTATCCGGGGCTGCACCACTCTGTGCTGACTTGCCTCCAGGAGTGGACTGCCTGGGAAAGGGGTGTGGTTTTGAACAAGGTAACTCCCTGGAGAGTGTGATTCTGAGGAATGTCACAGTTGAAGGCTGTGCTCTGTGAAGATCCAGAATCAGCAAACAATTTCTCTGAGGCTTGCATCATGCTTCTCAGTATCCACTAGGAGTGTAGATGTTAGGCTTACATAAAGACAAAAATCCTGAAAAGAGACAGCAAGACAGAGAGCACACACGAGAGACAAAGATCATACGTGACTTTTTCTTTATTTCCCATGCTTACTGCGAAGTATGGTGTGGATTTATTTTTATTCTTATTGCTTGGCTTCTGGAGTGTACTTTCAGTCTGAGATTCACATAATTTTTGATACTGACAGGTCAAATATTGTTTTTCTTCTATTTCCCGAAACATCCTTTACATACACACTGGAATCATTCAGTCTTTATGTCTTTTATTTGTTATTTCATCTTTCCTTTTCTCTATCTTTTTGTTGGCTGTTGGTAAATCCTCAGTGCTATCTTCTAATTCTTTTTTTTTTTTTTACTTTTTTTTTTTTTATTTTGCAATACAATTCAGTTCTACATATCAGCCACGGATTCCCTTGTTCTCCCCCCTCCTGCCCCCCTCACCTTCCCCCCAGCCCACCCCCATTCCCATCTCCTCCAGGGCAAAGCCTCCCCCGAGGACTGAGATCAACCTGGTAGACTCAGTCCAGGTAGGTCCAGTCCCCTCCTCCCAGGCCGAGCCAAGCGACCCTGCATAGGCCCCAGGTTTCAAACAGCCGACTCATGCAATGAGCGCAGGACCCGGTCCCACTGCCTGGATGCCTCCCAAACAGATCAAGCCAATCAACTGTCTCACCCATTCAGAGGGCCTGATCCAGTTGGTGACCCCTCAGCCATTGGTTCATAGTTCATGTGTTTCCATTCGTTTGGCTATTTGTCCTTGTGCTTTATCCAAAAAATATTTATCCAAAAACCGCTTCACGAATTTGCGTGTCATCCTTGCACAGAGGCCATGCTAATCTTCTCTGTATCGTTCCAATTTTTAGTATATGTGCTGCCGAAGCGAGCACGCCATCTTCTAATTCTTAATCTAGTCCAATTTAGACTTCATTCTGTACATTGAGCTTATAATTTTTCCAAATAACTTATTTCTATTTTGAAGCTCTGATTTGTTCTTTTTTATCTCTCTATTTTACTTATGATGGCTTCTTTTCATATTTGATGTTCTTTTTAAATGGAATATTATTTACTCCTCTGTCTCATGGTAGAGTGTAACTTATTTTAAACTCCTTTTCATACCCTTTTATTGTTTCTATTTCCTATGGAATGGTAATTCATTCCAATTGTTGATATTATTGGCTACTTTTCCCAGTGTTGGTTTTGGACACATGTTTTATAATTTTAAAGTTATCTTATAGCCTCTTGGTTTACATAGAATAGGAAGTTTTATTGTGTTTGTATATCTTATTTATTTCTATGCTCACTTTCTGATTCACATTGTGGCTCCCAGGAGACTTTCCAGTTCAGATCCAGTCTTCCCTTGGTTCTTCCTGCCCCTGCCCCTGCAGTGTTGGAAATGATGCAATCCTGTTCCTGAGCCAGGCACTAGCATGACTCCTTGGTGTGAACACATTTCTGTTCCTCCTTCTCCAAATACAGAGCTTTGGATGGACCCATGCCTCTGGCAGCAGGTAGAAGTTGCATTTTCTATTTCTTATTGGCCACTTGTTTGTAGCAGAGCCAGGTCCTGCTCCCTGCCTTTTCTGGGGGCTCATGCTGAGTTCTGGGTATCTCAGTGGTACTGAATCCCCAGGTCTCCTCTGTCTGCTTCTGAGAGTTGGGACACTGCAAGTTCATCCCTGCCACAGCTCTGTCTTTGCTTCCTATTCGGGGCTCCTTTTTGTGGACTGAAAGTACATCTCCAGCTCATTCCACTCCATAAGGAAAACTTGTCCCTCATTTCCTTTCTTTTGCTATAATCATTTATAGAATCCTCATTTAACTATGGGATTAAAATAGAATTTATTGTCATATATCATGCATGCCATGATCTCTGAATTCCGTTCCTGTCTGATTATGTTGGTTTTTACGGCCTCTGGCCTCCTGTTTCCTTCTTAATGTGCTAGCCACACTTTCCTGAGTCTGTTGCTTGTCTTGATTCTCAGAGAATGTATATTACCTCTATCTTAAAAATAATGTCCACAATTTTCATCTCTTACACAGAAAGAGACTGTACTTCATTTTTCATGTAGTCACTTATTTGGTCTGACAGCAGCACTTTGGGTTATAAGGATCATCATCATCATCATCATCATCATCATCATCATCATGATCTATATTTTACAGGATAAAGAATTTTGTTTAAAAGAGTAAGTAATATTCTGAGTTATCTCAGTCAAAAATATCTCATAGGACTCAGGACTCTTGAGTTTTCAAAACAATGATGTCCTGGCACAATTAACAGCTCAAGACCATGACTGGAAATTGAGAAGCCCTGTCCTTGAGCCAACACTGACTAAGCACAAACTCTTTTACTTTTCACCATGATGCAATATTGTCTCTATTACAACAATGTGGGGGAAAAAGGTCAACTCAGTCAGTAGGAAGAAGACAAGGCATGAAAGATGTCCTGGAGGGGGAATACAATTCCCTGCAAAAATTCTGTTTGTTTGTTTAATTTCAGGAATTGTGATTTATCAGGAGTCGAGACCTTAATTCTGCTTCTAGTTCATCCACAAAGCCAGTGCTCAGTGGAAATCATTTATACCCATAATGCTTTTTTATCTCCCGTATGAAGGGGGTTCAAAGACAACACTTAAGATTCTTTGCCATCTTAAAATTATATTACTTGAAACTGCTACTTAAATATGAACTCTCCAACACCAATCAGAATTTTTTCAAGGTCTTTGACTATAAAGAAACTTCAGAGTAGGAGGAAGGAGTAGACTATGATTTGTTTCAATTTCTTGGACTAGGTATTCAATTTCAGCATTTCCAAGTACAGTACAATTCTCTTCAAGCAATTTAACAGCTTTGACCTTTAATTTAATTTGTTGTAATTAATTTTATAGTATTTTGCTGTGGGATGGTCTGTATGTCAAGTGTGTTGCCGATTGGTCAATAAATAAATCACTGATTGGCCAGTGGCCAGGCAGGAAGTATAGGTGGGACAAGGAGGAGAATAAAGCTGGGAAGTGGAAGGCTGAGTCAGAGAGACACTGCCAGCCGCCATGATGACAAACAGCATGTGAAGATGCCAGTAAGCCATGAGCCATGTGGCAAGGTATAGATTAATAGAAATGGATTAATTTAAGCTGTAAGAACAGTTAGCAAGAAGCCTGCCACGGCCATACAGTTTGTAACCAATATAAGTCTCTGTGTTTACTTGGTTGGGTCTGAGAGGCTGTGGGACTGGAAGGTGAGAGAGATTTGTCCTGACTGTGGGCCAGGCAGGAAAACTCTAGCTACAGTATTTCATTGTTGTTTTGAACTATTTGCAAAATATCCCAAATATGTCAATAGGGAACTATTTTGTAAAGTGAGTTTTTACTCTTTATTATTATTATTTATAAAATGTTAATGGCTTCTATTTTAGGCATGTGCAATTAACAGCCAAATACACTTTTATAGTAGCACCATTTTCATCTATAAAAATCACACAAAAACATGCACAACATGTCTTAGTTATCATGTATTGATTTGGGAATCTTTATGAGATATTTTCAACCATACCTCGTGTGGCAGAATTCTCCATAGGTGAGGGCTTATTAGCTTTATGTTGTTGTTCCTGGACACATGTTCCTACCTATAGTTTTCTTATCAAGAGTCTTTTAATTAAAAATTGTTAAAAATTAAAATATAATTGTATCCTTCCTTCAATTCCTTTCACTCCCCATTTCTTCCTCCAAATTCATGGCTTCCTGCTCTTTGTTATTGTTACACACATGCACACATATATATTCATAAATATCTAGATACAACCTGCACAGTCTTTACAGTGTTACTTGAATACGTATATGTTTCCAAGTCTGATGATTTATCTTACCCAACTTCTTACATAAAACTTGTAAGACATACTTATAATATTTGAATATTTTACTCAAGGAAAGCTTAACTCTTCCTTTTATGGGAATTTTGGGTGAGAAACATATAGTAAAATGTGAATCTTTCTGAAGTCAGTTGTGTGTATGTTTACTGATCACTTTGGACCAAAGTACTTAACTTTGTTTCTCATTTGTGTAATTATGGTCTTCCCACCAAGATACTATATTAGTCACTTTATGAAAATATATGACAGGTTACATGGAGGTTTTAGTAGTAGTAAGATTTCTAAAGATGTATTAGGAGCTGTATTAGGAGCTCTTGGGAAATTTAGAAGAATGCAAAACTTTAGAGCAACAGTGTGAGTGTGTGTGTGTGTGTGTGTGTGTGTGTGTGTGTGTGTGCACGCACACGCGTGTAGATGTGCACATGTTATAGTGTGCACGTAGAGGCCAGAAGGCAACCTTAAGTGTTGGTTCTTACCTTCTATCTTGTTTGAGACATGGTCCCTACTGTTTTTTCACTTTGTCTTCTAGGACAGAGAGCTTGAGAACATGTCTGGGATTTTATCGTCTCCACTTCTCATCTCCTTATTGGAGCCTTGGGTTTACAAACACTTGCCCTACATGATCAGATTTTAAGTGATTAAGAACTCACACAAAACCCCCCAAAGGGATTTGAACTCAGGTCTTTATATTTGTTCAGCAGGTGCTGTACTTGCTGACCCATCTCCCCAGCAGAGTCACTGCCTTCTGTGGACTAGTATTACGTGTCTAGCGATGTACACAATCAGTGGAAGACATAAAGAAAAATTCAAAAGCTAGTATTTGTCCTGGTGGGGATTACAGGGTAGCTCTGATACTTCTGGCTTTTCGTAAAGCTCTGTACTTCATATTTCTTTTGAAGGAGAATCAGGTGATGATAAAATTGTCTATGATGACTAGAGGTTATTTTCAGAGTTTTTATGTGTCACTTTCAGTGTTAGTAAGTACTTGCCATTGATAAAAGAGATATTGGAAAAGTACATACTATTTCCAAGGGTTTGATTAATGAATAATATTTATAAAGGGAACATATTGTAAACCAGCACTGCATACATGTCAAAAATTACTAGAATATGGAAGCTGTTATGTAACCTCATCTGAGACACTAACACCTCTCCTCAGAGGTTGCAATGCATAATGTTGAACTTTATATCAACTAAAGCATAAATCATATCCTTTTTATACTGACTTACTTTCTTCAAGATTATACATGAGAACCAATTGTCTTTGTATATAATAGTTCAGTGTCATGGCTGCAAGTTTTTCCACTGTGTATATAATATGTAGATTATTTGTTCTTGTGTTGGTGGACATTTGAGTTGTTTTTATTATTTTGATTTTACATAGTGCTATTGTGATCTTTCTTACATGTATCTTTTGGTGAATGGTGTTAACCTTTAAGGAGAATTAAAAGGGCTACTTTATTGGTAGAGATTTAGTTTTTAAAGATTTTTCTAATTAGTTTAGCAAAGATAACCAGTTAGTACTCCAACAGGTAATAAGTGAATGTTTGAGTTGATCTATGTCTCTGTCAACATTTGGCACTTTTAAAGAGTCATTTACTTGGGTATGCGATTGTGGCTTTTAGCCTCATTTTCCTAATAACAAATGAATTTTGAATATCATTTCACCTACCTATTTTCCATTTGGAAATCTTCCTTGCAAATTGATTTTTTTCAGTTTAAAATTTTATTGATTTGTAAAGTATTTTTAGATGTTTGTGTTTTTAATTTTAGATTGTGTAAAGACTAAAATTAAATGTGTGAACTCCCTGGAGTAGCTGATCCTTTTACTCAAGTATGGCTCCATCTAACAGTGATTGCATCCTTTTATTCTCTGAAAGTCATTCTACTTAGCCATGGTGGTGGAGTGATAGTCTGATCTCACTAACCCAGCCATAATCTGCCACTGCTAGGTAATGTTTGATTATCAGGGAGATAGAGCTGGAATACCTGGATAAATAGGGAGGAAGGTTGTAGGAGAAGATCTTCATGATTGGCTTGAGATGGGGGCAGACAGGAGGGGAGGTCTAGTCAGGTGGTCTGCTACAGATTTGGTGGTGGGTTTCAAGGAGAGGAGAGGAGGTGAAGTGCTGCAGGAGGCTACCTGCTTCTCTGGCTGGAGTAGCCTGTGGGTTCCCAGGGTTGGGATAATAGAGTGAGTGGGTGGATGGAAGTTTGGAGGGGAAGATCTGTGTGATCCACTGGAGCTGGGGTAGGGGCAGAGCAGAGGTTGAAGCAGGTGTTCTGCTACAGAGCTGAGAATGACGATGGGAGGTTGGATTTGGAGGAGTGGACGGAGAGGTAAAGATCTGCAGTTAGTCTACCTGTTTCCTTGACTGGAATCCAGTTTCCTAGTAACCATTATAATAAGGCAGGGACTAAAAAAGGATTATAATTTAATCAAGCAGAAAGCTGCAAATAATTATAAAGTATAATGTGAGAGGTTTTAAAGTTCTCAGTTTAACATCTTTTTTTTGAAAAAATTATTTTAGAACTTAAATAAAACCAAAAAAATAATCAATAATAAATCACTTTCTTTTGTGCTTTAAAGATTTAAATATTTTGTGTAAGAATGGAAATATTGGAAACATTTTAATGTGTTATTGCTTGACCATCATTGAATTGTCGACAACAACTATCTTATGCAAGAATTAAGATGAACTTTCCTGGGCCTGGTGTAAGGATTTGGTCCTTATTTACGTCCTTAATTACGTCATCAGCCTTTGCCAGCTTCCCACCCTAAAAAGCGGGTGGGCCCTCTGTGGGCTCTCTGTCCCCTCTCCTTTCCGCTCCTTTCCCCCGTCGGCCCCCCTCTCCCCCGCCCCCCGAGTCTCTCTCTCTCTCTCTCTCTCTCTCTCTCTCTCTCTCTCTTGTGTCTTTCTCTCTCTGTCTCTCTCTCCCCCCGCCCCAATAAAGCTCTAAAAAGGTAACCATGGCTGTGATTCTTTTAATCAGCATGCTCCTCCACCGGCATGGCCGCCCGCGGAAGAAGAAAATGTAGCAGAGAATGGAAAGAGTGGCCAGGACAGACCATGGCCAGATTCCTCAGGCGCTATGCCATGAGAGGTGGTGGTGAGGGCTATGACTCGCGGGGCCTGGCCTGCTCGGCTTCCTTTATGTCTTGCTTCAGAGCTTCTGAGACACAGGACAGTGTACAAAGGAGAGCCAGGCAGTCTTGACCACATAGTTGTTTTCTGGTGTTTGGAACCAACTGTTTATTTTTCATTCCAAAAATATAGAAGAACAATGCACTAATACAGTTTTAGAATCAGAGGGGCCTTTAAAAGTATTCTATCCCTATAATTTATCACTTAAATGAGGAAAATGAAGCTGAAACAAGTCAAGCACACCCACTGACTTAGTTCCGGAGTTGTGAAGTTTTAGGATTGCAGCATCAAGCTTCTCATCCATATTTACTGAGTTTTATGAGAGGAGTGAGTTCAGGACAAAGGTCAAGTCTTTAATGCAATCAGAAGCTGTAGAAAAGAAACCATCTGGTCCATAGTGTAGAAGATGAATGTCTGCTATGAGGACGAACTGAGAAAGGCTAAGAGTGGCTGAGTTGGGAAGCTGTTGCATCAGTTCCAGGGTGAAGTGATTATGTTTGGAAGAGGGAAGGAGGTGAAAGGCAGCTGTATTTTGAGGTTGATAGTCCAGATTGATGGATTGAATGTGCAAATAGAAACATAAGATGATTTGACGCCTGTGACTCCAGGAACATGTAGATGTAGGAAAAGTGTCTGAGAGCTAAGTGTAGAGTAAAAGTGGGACTGAAGGTTTGGAGACTCGAGATGGAGGGACAGTGGGGAGAAAGTTAGAGTTGAAATAAAGATTTCTTCATTTGTTCTTGTATCAACTGCTAAACTACTTTCTTCAGATTCCTAAAGTGTGGTCTACTTCCCTGCATCCTGCTCTAGATCACACAGCAGTTCTTTGCCCCAAATACTTCCTTAAAAATGATACTTTATTAGTCATTTTTCTATTGCTTTGCTAAGATTTCCAAGATATTGATGGTCAATATGTAATGAGGAAAGTTTTATTTTAGCTCATGGATTCAGAGTTTTCTTCATAAGTTGCTCAACTCTGTCTTTTTTGCCTATGGTGTCACAGTACATTAAGCCTGGAATATATGATACAGGATGCTTGTACACCTCATGGCAAGTGGGAGGAAGGTGCCTCCTGTCCTAGTATTCTCTATGTCTCAGTGCCCAAATAGCCTCATGAGGAAATTTCACCACCTTCTGGCACTTTCATAGGCTATAGACTAAGGGTTTAGTATATAGGCCTTTGGGAAATATGTAGACTTTGTATAGTAGATTCCATGACCAACTATATCAGTCTTCTACTTTATGAAGAGAAAGTAAGAAATAAGTTCCAATTATGTTTGCCTTTTATCATACAAGAATAGGCTTACAGATCCTAAACATTCCTGTTACTCAGTTTGGAAAGCCAGTTTAGAAAGTTTCATCTACTTGGAGTGAGAGGGTAAAGGGATGTGTGCATCTCAGGTTGCACTGAAGTAGGTGTGAGATGGAAGGGCATCCCTTTCAGGCATGCTGGTGTGTAAGTACTCAATCTACAACCATTTCTTGTTACTTCTGTGTTCTGGGTACTGTTCTGCATAATGGGAGTATTGCAGGGAAGGAAATAAAGTTCCTGAATTTCTGAAAGCTACATTCTAGAACACTGACTATTTAAATACCATGTTAAAAAAAAAAAAAAAACAACCCCCAAACAAAAGCAAATAATTCCTTGCCTATTCTAGCAACAGAAAATTAGGTTCTTCTCTCCAATCAGGCACACAGTTCATACCCTGTACCCACGTACATTCTCAACTTGTATTTTTTGTGCTCTGTCTTTTGTATGGCCATGTTCTTTGATTCTTTTAGGTTACATAGTCTGCTATCTCAGGACCAATATTTAGAGCAGGATTGCATCAGCTTGCATCTTGTTTTAATTGACTGATACCATCATGCTTTCACTGTTACTACTGCTCCAGTCTTCCAGATGTCTCTTGAACCTTCTTCTATCTCATCCTCAGTCCTTGATGCTGTCATTTATTTGAAAACTAACCACCCTCACAGGTCCGTAACACTGCTTCTTTATGACACCTGGCAAATACTTCTGTTATTTATTTATTTATTTAGGCTTCTTCTTCCAAAATCGATGATGACAAACCTCTTGCACAGGAAGGCAATAGAAATACACCTGGGGAAACTTGGATTCTCACAACTGTCTGTGAGGTACTTCAAGTGGACAGGGACCACACTTCCTAATGCCTGTGTTGTTGTGTAAGTCTCTCAGCAGCTCTGCCATCTGCAGCTGCCTCCCACCACCTCCTGGCTCAGCCTCCCCCCATATTCTTTGGTTTTGTGGGGGCACTGCCATGAAAGCACCCCAAAGGAGGTTTAGCGGGTTTCTGCATTAAAAGGACAGTGGCACATCTTTCTTGCCAGCCCATTTGCTACGGCATGGCACTCCTGGCACACTGATTAAGGCGCAGCAGCAAGCAGCACTGGAAAAGTCCATTGCTATAGAGGAAAAAATAAGGAAACGACAGAGCATGAAGCAACTTCATTTTTCTCTTATATTGAAATATGAGAAGACAGCAGCTGGCCAAAGCAGAAGACAAGCACTGCCTGGTGATTGCCAAGGGTGGGGCTATGTTTTGATTCACTAAGATCTGCTTGCAGGACTAGGCAGACCAGCAGCATGCTCTGTGTTTTTGCCTACAGTATAATGTGGAGAATTTGAGAAATAATTCCCCTAGATGATTGGATTTTTTTTTTTTTTTTTTGGTTTTTCGAGACAGGGTTTCTCTGTGTAGCTTTGCGCCTCTCCTGGAACTCACTTGGTAGCCCAGGCTGGCCTCGAACTCACAGAGATCTGCCTGGCTCTGCCTCCCGAGTGCTGGGATTAAAGGCGTGCGCCACCACCGCCCGGCCGATGATTGGATTTTAAAGATGTGGTTGCTGTGGTTTCTTCCTCTGGGTAGAAGCCAAGGAAAAATTTTATACCTCTTTATCTGAGAGCATGTGACTATAGTCGTGACTTCCGTAGGGCAAAGTTTATGCTTATTCCAATAATCTCACAGCTGTTTAACAAGTTCTGAGCACTTCTTCACAGCATGTTGGTTGCATCAGCCTACTGAACAATTATTTAGAGTTTAGAGCTCTGTGGGGCCCTGCAAAGCATATAGTATTCTTGTTTATAATTGAGCAACCACTGAGTGCACAGTAGTGTACATCTGTGGGAGTGGCTCTGTAGCTGTAGAGACATTTGCTGCATTGTGCATAATGCTTTGGAAAGGTGTGTAGTGTTAAATGTAGGAAGAAGGGTGCAGCTCGGTACAGGCATTAATCAGTCTTTTCTCGAACATTTCTAGTATTGGAAAACTAGACTAGGAACTACTGGGGCCAGGTTCAAGGCAGGGGTCGCTTCCAACTAACAAACATTTAGATAAACTTCTAAAGTGAAGTTCCTAGGTTCTGCTCTAGACTGGTATGCTTCCTAAACCTCCCCAGGTTATTTTGACAGTCATCCAGAGTCATCGAACATTAAGTATAATTTCCAATATTTTAAGTATAGCTTTGCTTTCAGGGTGTGTGCAGTCTATTGGGGGCACAGGACTTTTAGAGACACCACTCCTGTTTTCAGCCCCTTACACAGCATAGACAGCATAACTACATAAAGCAGAGGTAAAGGCCTAAGACTAGACAAATCATGAAGGAGATGGGAAGAGAACAGGCATTTTAAGTTGCAGATTAACACAAATGGAGGCTCAGAGCTGGAATAGGTAAGGTATAGCCATGTATGAGTTGGGTAGTAATAAGAAAGTAAAGAAATTAGGTGAGCTCTCACAGGATCTTAGGCTCAAGTATTTGAATTTGAGTTCTTTATGTCACAAAATAGCTGTTTATCTGGACAATTTGTTTTGTTTCTCTGCCTACCAAATGTGGAACAGTAGTTCGAGCAGGGCCATAGTTCAGTTTTATTACTATAAATGAAATGTTTGAGGCAAGCTCAATTTACAAAGAAAAGTGGTTCATTTAACTCACAGTTTCAGGGGTGCAAGAGCACAGTGCTAGCTTTGCTCCAGCTCCGGGGGTAGGGGGAGGCTCTTGGCTGAACTCCTCATGGTGGGAATGCATGAGAAAGTGAGAGATCATGGCTCAGAAACAGGAAGCCAGAGGGGCTAGAGCACTGCTGCGGCCTCTTCTGATTGCAGACTCCTGTCGACCGAAAGACCTCTCACTCGGTCCTCTTAAGTCTTTCACATAATCATTGCCACACTATGGACTGTGCAACCAACACACGAACCTTTGGGAATATATTTAAAGATGTCTAAACCCTCGCACAGGTTGTTTGGAACCACTAAGGTAGAACATATACAGACACTCCCTAAATTAGAGTCCTACCCATCAAAGAGGGACACTGAAAGTTCTAGATCAGAGGAATGAAATGTCAAAGTGTTAGGTATTTATTTTATTTATTTACAAATAAAAGAAATAGCTAAAATGAATTATCATAGTATCTTTATCATTCACGTAACAGCAGAGCTCACCATTGATAAAGGATCACCCTACCTGACCATTATGGCAACTGTAGAAGCCATACCTGAAGGAGCAGAAGGTGAGTACCATGTTTTCCAAACTCATGCATAGAGCAAGACACTCTCAATGCTTTGAAGAGTCTTTTCCTCTTATTTAATTACTTCCAGAACAAGCCATGTGTTAGCATGACTTATAACAGCTATGAGGCCATTCACTACTTGAAACATGTCTGGTGAAACTAAGTGTGCCATGACTAACAACTGATCATTTTTACCTGTTTAGAAAGTGACTTTTTGTACATGGGCATTTATATTGAAACATTTTGGTTTTTACCTGTTAGATATATGTTTATTTTAGCCAAAAATTATGTCCTTTAAAATAAAACTCAGTAGAAGCTTCGATGTAGAAAACCAGGGTTTACACTACTCTTACTGAATGAGGAGGGCTCCCACGGCTCATGAAATGAGAGAAGTACAGACTTAAAGCCACTGCTTGGATTGGGATCCAACTGACTATGTCACTTCTCTGGAGACATTTCTATCTTAAACCTTTTCTACAGTAATGCAATATAAAGCTTTAACTCTTTAGAGGAAAATTCTTACATGGTGAGCAGATTAGTAGTAGTTTATGCTGTTCTCTCTTATAGTATATTTTCTACTAAATGTCATGGAGTTTGTTTATAAATTTCACTATAGTAGCTAGAGAACAGGTGTAGTTAGTATCACATTGGAGAAGTTTGGCACTGAACAGAGCAGAGTACTTAGTGGGTACTTACTGAGTATATGTAGAATCAAGTCCCACTGTGCCTAAGGGTTTTATACATTTTTGTTTGTTTTTTACTTTTTGAGACAGTGTCTTGCTGTGTAGCCCAGGCTGGCCTCAAACTCTTTTTTGCCTCAGGTTCTTAAATGCTGGGATTACAGGTGTGTGCCAACATGCTTAGCTTGGGAGTGTCTTTCCCAAATCCTGAGAAATCAGTCACACAGACCATCATGTATTTTCTTGGACTGTACATGCAAGATGGTCTCACCCATGTGATCATTATTAATCTTTGATTATCTTCTTAGCAATTTTTTTCAAAGGCCTTCTGGGAAATAAAGTCTTTGACTAGGAAGAGGTGAAACCTTCTGAATGCAGCAAGTTACATACTATGGTTTTGAAAAGTACATGTTTTCAAGTCCCTAGGGCTTTTTGGACACATAAAAGGCTTATCCTGTGTTATAATTGAGAGATGGCTCATTCTCTGTCATAGGTTCCATGACTAGATTTTCTTTTTGTTGCTCAGTTTAGAGGCTTACTGGAGTAACTCAGCAGAACCACGAAAGCAGTAAGAGAAATATCACACTTTTAGCATTCAACCCAGTCTGTACAAAGAATGAGACTTTTTATTTTTTTTTATTTTTTATTTTTTATTTTTTTTTTTTGGTTTTTCGAGACAGGGTTTCTCTGTGTAGCTTTGTACCTCTCCTGGAACTCACTTGGTAGCCTAGGCTGGCCTCGAACTCACAGAGATCTGCCTGCCTCTGCCTCCCGAGTGCTGGGATTAAAGGCGTGCGCCACCACCGCCCGGCTTCACTTTTTAAAGATTAATGTATGAAATTATTTTATGTGACTCTAAACCTTTGGAATTAGAGGAGCACATATATTCCTTTCTTTGGAAATATTATTTGCATTCATGTTTCAGGTCAGTTTATTGTGATAATTTCAAACTCTAAAATATAATTTATTATAAAATCTTGTTATTGCTTAAAATAATGTGTTACTTATTTTTGGAGTTTTTAGTAACACAGAGAATCTCAAAGGTGACCTTTTATTATTTACTAATTAATTTTAGATAAAATATCTATAACTAAGCAGATGATTTAAACTAAATTAGAAGGTTGTTCATCTTTTTGCTATTGACAAAATAAGAATTGATTAGTGAAATTAAATATGCAAACATGGGCAGGAAAATTTTTGTACGATGACAGTAATAAGTAATAACAGCAATAACTGCCCAACGGGAAAACTTATACATTGGGTCTTACAGCTAAATGTTCTGTGATAATATCTAAATCAACTCCCTTAACAGCTATCTGGGACATATTATCCTTGTTTTACCAATAAGAAAACCAAAGTTTGAAAAAATAAAATAAGGTTCAGGTTCAGGAGCAAACTGAATTAAAACAAAGCAGGAATGTGGCTTCTTCAAAGTTACTCTGTATGTGGTAGGTCTGTGTTTACAAATGTAATAAAGTATAGGTATCTTAATATAGAAGGAACAGCAGTGACAACTTCATAATTTCAGTTATTATGTACACTTAGATATACAAAAACTTCATGTTTATATCCTCACCCTTTTGTATCAAAGAAGTAGGAATCTCAAACATTAACTGGATAGACCTTTACTATTAGAGTTGTTTAATTGTTCAAATATTTACTCACTTGTTGAGCATAGACTTACTCTTGGAGCTGATAAGAATAAAGGAATAACTCTAGTACAATTTTTTCCATTGTGTTAAGATCTGAATTCTCTTATGCTGCTGTGGGAATTTAATCCTTCAAAGCTAAATTCAGTTAGCGCAGAAATCAGAATAGCCGACTCAGCACCTTTGATGACAACAAGGGCCAGCTTGAAGTCAGTGTGTATGTGCAGAAGACCTCAGCTCTTTTGGCAGGCCATGGAAGTCTTGGATCAGGACAGCTTTATTAAAGGATGAAATTGATAGAACACACTCATGAATACAGAACCAGGGAGAGATGGAGAAAGAACAACCAAGGTCACCAAGCCCTGGCGTCAAGAAGTCTTCCAGAGTTCAAAAAGGGAAGCGCAACTCTCCCCCACAGATTGTTAAAGGGTCACATATTTTCAGAGATGACCACGCCAATTGGGCCTACCCGTTCCATTCCATTGGTCATTAGACCAAATGGCAGAATTCCCACAACACTCAGCAAAGCCACCTCAGGATCCATGGGAAATTGGTGCATCATGGCCTTGGTTGTCCGCTCTGCTGCTTTATTATCAAATAGGCCTTGTTCCATTGAGGAATCTCAAGACCTCACCATAGGGATATGCAGTGGCAGGACTCCAGAGTGCAGATTTGCTTGCTAATACCAAGAAGACTGTTAGGGTGGCCAGAGTAAATGTGGACTTCTCCACAGTTCAAAGGAGATGTGTGGCACTATTGGGCATGAAAAGATCAGGTATGCTGAGGTCAACAAAGAGCACAGATAGGAAGAAAATGATAGCTTGAGAATTTAACTTCTCTGTCAAAAGCTATTTTTAAGTTTCAAGGGTCTTAGCTGGAATGCCTGTGTGTTAAGTGTGAACAAAGGTGCAGGCTTACAGGCCTAGAGTAAAGTGTCAGTAATGTGTATTCTAGGAGCATGAACAGCCTCAGAGAAGTCTGTGGTAATCATAGGGAGTGTGTGGCATCAAGGGAAGTAGCAGATTTGTAGAAAAGAGCAGCAAGTGGCCCAGGAGGCCAGAGTCCATGCAGGCCCTCAGCAGAGCCCTTTGTGGCTTTATTAGATCCCAGGCCTCTGTAGCTCAGAGATTTGTCTGTGACCGGTCACTGGATTATCTCTAAAGTGTTGGCTGGAATGAACACATTAGTTTATACAAGGCCACATTTTCAGCAAAAACTAGTGAATTAATTATGTTGTCATGCAATTGGCAGGTGACAGTTTTTATTATGAGTCAAGGTATACCACCTTCTCATGGGTCACAGTTTCTCTGTACTCTTACTGATACAGATGTGGAACCTTACAATTTGAATTATGAGTTAAGTTGCTGGGAGCATTCTTATTCAAATTTCTTAGGATATGTTTTCATTTTCTGTAAATGTCTGGAAGTAAAATAGGTCACAGGATAAATATATTTTAATTTCAGAAAAACTTCCATACCTCTTGTGTGTTGTTTATCCCATTTATCCATAGCTTTAGAAACTATGGAAATTCAGCTACCAAGAAGAAGATAATTGAAGCAGGAAAGGATTGTCATAGAATGAGAAAAAGGACAAGTCTTGGAGCCACACTGGAAACTGCAGCCCAGTGCCATTCCTTCAGGAAGAAAGTGCTTGGCTAGAGACCCCCTCAAAGTGGAATTTTATCTTAGTTGCAATTTCATGCAACTGACAGTTTTGCATTCTGAAGTCTATGAGGGGACAGTGAGTGCTCTTAGGGCTCTGGATTGGGACATCAGAGTTTGCTCTGTCTGCACCAGCGATACACAGTTCTCCAGGAACATGTGCATGAATCTCAAGTATTTTTTTATTGAAAAGAGAAAAATGCCACCAGTGATGGTCCTGAGATGTACACGGACACCATGGATGCAGGAGGACTGGGACTCGGTCTGGTCATGATTCAACAGCACTTCCATAGACAGCAGGGAGGGCGGGAGGATAGGGAGCAAGGAGCAGGTGGTGGTCTTCAGGATTGTTGGGAACAACTTTTGTGCTCTTTATTCCACTAGAATAGCTTTAGTTGCTTCCTATCCTAACCCAGTACTTTGAAGGGAGACTACTGTCTGGTTGTCCCTCTCCTGTATTTCTAAGGTTTCTCTGGGGTCCAATCCTCAGAACTTGATTATATGAGCTCCTGGTGGCCTATGACTACACATAGTAAATAGCAGCATGGTGTTTTGGGCATGCATGCAGGGACAGTTTTGTTTTTTCTCTAATTCTAAAACACACTGTTGTTAATATAAAATGTACATGCCATGAAATGCAGGAATCTTAGGTATACATTCATGAGTTAGCACAATCATAAAAGCTTGTTCAACCCATGTTCCCATGAGAGTACCATCATTTCAGATATTTCTTTCGTTTCCCTCCTTAGGGACTTCTCACTCAATCTCCTCCAACAGAAGATTCATTATTGTTTTGTTCCTACCATAGATTATACTCTCTATTCTAGAACTTCATATAAGGGGAGCCACGTGGTATGTTCTATTCCTGTAGGATACTTTAACTTGGCATGCTGTTTTTGAGACCCACCCCCATGCTGTGTATGTTAATAATTTAGTTCTTTTCTTTTTGATGGCTAACAGTTTTATCACATGAGTATAAGACAGTTTGTTTCTCGAGTCTCTTTTTGATACATATGTGAGCCCTTTCTAATTTGACTTATGAGCAAGCTACTGTAAGCAATCTTATTTAAATCTCTTATGAGTACGTTTTCATTTTCTGTAGTACATACTTGGAAGTAAAATTTCTAGATTACAGAATAAATGCACTTTTAATTTTATAAACATTTCATACCCTTTCCAAGCCACTTATTCCATTTTGCATTTGTGTTTCCACCAGTAACACACGAGGGTACCGGTGTCCTCACAGCCCCACCACCATTCCATGTTGTGCGTCTTTTTAGTTTTACTAATTCAAGTGGTATGAAGGCATCTCATATGTTTTCACTTTGAATAGAGAAAATTCTTTAAAATTGCTTAAAAATCTGAGTGGATGTAAAGAAGAGAGAGGAAACCTGAATTTTAAGACTTATGGAGGAGATAGAATTATATGGGGAGCCCACTGGACAGATGGAAAGCTAATTTGGATAGGTGGTACTTTTCAATTTATGGAGTCCGAGTAAAGAGGATGAAGCTGGGAAATAATACCAGAATCAGCTATTTCTAAAGGTCATATTTAAGAATGGCCTCTTGGACTAGGATACGTGAGAATGGCGTACACGATGTACATGTCAGAGAGTTTGTATGTAGCTTTGGTTAAAGGAAATTATGAAATTTAGAAAAATAGAGATGAGTTAAGAGCTACAATTACAACATTATAGACCATTAGGTATGAATCTTTCTTATTTCCATGCTAGTCCTACAGATTTATTGAGGCATTTTATGTTGTAATCAAAAAGTTATAATTTAAATATACTCAAAGAAATATATAGTTATATTCATTAGTCAACAGGGTAAGAGTTAATACTTTTTATGGCCCAAATATATTTTAATATTTTTTGTAAGATGATATTCAAAGAATTTTCAAAGCTGATAAATATTTAAATTTGGGTTTTCTTTGGTTTTTTTCAGGGATTTAATATTTAAGATCACTTATTTCATTATCCTGAACATTATAAGTTGGATCTCCTTAAATAGCAGATATTATATAAAAAAGATCATTATATTAATTTCTTTTGAATCTAATTGTAGAACCCCTTGACCATCCTTCTATAAGGTCCTGTAAAACTCACAACTGTCATCGGTCTTCACCACCTTGATTAAGGAACTATAAGTAATTACTTTAACCAGTGCCTGGGAGGCTGAGGCAGGAGGATTGCAAATTCCAAGCCTGTCTGAGATCTTGTCTCAGAAACCAAACAGACAAAGCAAGGATCTTTATTTTAAAAAAGTGCTTTTGTTTCTATTTTAGGTTCTGTATTAGAAGCCACCCAGCAAGACTTTTTGCAAGAAGCAAAATCTCTTATTGCTCAACATTACAAGAGAATAAATGAGGTAGTGCTTTGCATTATTTAACGTGTTTTATTCAGAAAAATGAATAAGTGCTTTTGAATACTGTAGTGGCTAGCACAAAGAATTTCATGGACATTAATATGTGGTAGGCTCTGAGTCCTGAAGAGAATGGCACCTTCAGTAGCTTTTATAAAAACTGATTCAGATGGCATATAAAAGTAAGATCTTTTTACTTATTCAAATTATTTGATGTTATGCATGTATTTAGTCTGCACATTTGATATAATTTTAATGGTGTTAACACTTATTTGGATTTATTATCTTAAGTAAATATCTCTTTAACACTATTTAGACAAAACTGAAATAAAAATTCATGGATGCATGTCTCCTGTCCCCTCAGCCTGACATGAGTGCCTTGTCTTCTCCTGTCATTTTGCATTAGAGCTCTCTTGCCAGCCTATGGCCCTGGAGGGCCCACTGTCTCTTCTCAACTTTGCACCCCCAAAACAAGAACTGTGCTGGCTCAGCAGGTGTTGCCAGTGGCAAACAGCTGTGAGGGTTCAGGAAGGGGGCAGGGGAAAGGGTGACACAGACGACAGACAAGGGTCACAGTTTGGAGGAAAGGCTTCTCAGAGCAGGTGGGAAGACCAGGCAGCCGTTGTGGCACACAGGGGAGGGAAGGGGATCTTCAGGATGGCTTACTGTGTGCCTGCTGCTCTCTTTTCAAGTTGAGTTTTAAACAGAATTTTAATGGTGCTCCTTTTATTGGAAATAAGATTGTGCTTTTAGCTGATGTTTCTTTTGATGAACTTTTTGCTGAGAATGACCATGGTTAGTTAGCCATATAATCAATATTGTTTACAAATAATGCTAATTTTTCTCTAAAAATTTAAATTATTTTTAGTTATATTTTCTTTAGAGTAATAGGCAAGGTATATATGATGAATGTGTTTAGGGTTAGACACATACCTTGGAAATCTGACCTGCTTTAAGAGTTATATGCAATTTTGACAGCCAATATTTCCCTATTATGTTATCTGGCAAAAACAATACTTTTGCCAAAATCTTATTGATATCTTGAGTTAGTAACAGTCAGAACTGACAACAATTTAAATTTTTGTAACCTATCTGTCTATAGGGCAGATACTGTATGGACAATCACATTTTGGAGATCTGGAGCTGTATTAGTTTTCCACCGCAAATGTTGGTCAAAACTAAGAAACAAGTGATTAAACACATATAAAAAATTATATCCTGTTATCAATATGGTTTTCATGAAAGCATACCTCCATATATATTGAGTGATTTCCAGGGTAGCAGGGAAAGGTTTGGGAATTTTATTGGCAATTAAGAGTTCTCAACGGTGGTTAAAAATAATTAAATTTAAAAATTATTTTAAAATAGACTTTACTCTGAGCCTGTTTTTTTTTTTTACTTTTGAGATTATAATTTAATTATAACATTTCTCCTTTCCCTTTCCGCCTTTGAAACCCTCCCTTCCATATGCTTTCCCGTGCTCCTCTTCAAATTCAGTCTCTTTTCTTTTCGTTCCTTTTCTCTTCCTCCCTTTCCTCCTCCTCCTTCTTGTTATTGCATGCATATATGTACTGACATCTATATTCCTAAATATAGCCTGTTCAGTCTGCATAATGCTGCTTGTATGTATGTTTTCAGGGCTCACCATTTGTGTGCTTGCATTTTAAAATATCTCTTTTGAGGCGGAAGTTGCTATTTTACAATTCACTTTTCCTTTGAAGTGGATTGTAACATTCATGCTTGGGAATGGCTTTAGAGCGTGGGCTCAACTAATAACTGTCATGCATATTGCAGTAAATGTCTTCTATAGCAAGACACTTTGGAAAATGCAGTCAGTGAAGACATGATTTTATCTTTACAAAATTTACTCACAAAATTTACTATGCAATTTTAATGAATTTTAAATTTTTATTTTTTGTTTTATTTATAGAATAAGCCTCAAGTTACTTCTATAAATGTTTTTAAAAATAAACACCAAAAGCCAAAAACTGGCAGGTTCATACCTTTTGAGATTAAAAAAAGTGAAATCCTTGATATAGTTCAAGAACATCGGATGGTACTCAGAAGCATTAACTATCCCAAAGAGACTTTCAAATGCCCACCTTCAAAGGAAGACTCAGAGCAAATTTCCTCATCGAAGCCACATGTTTTGAATTTAAAAGAGAAGTACCAGCCTGAAGATCCTTTACAAAAAGGTGAGCTTTCATTGGAGGCACTAAAGTCAGAAACCAACACATGGGACTATTTACTCTTTGTTAACTTGAAATGAGGTTGCCTGCTTCAGACAACATCTAGAACTTTATATTTAGCAATGAAAGTTGAAGAGGATGACCAGAGGCGCTTTCAACCTTCAGTCCACCAGAAGCTGTGATGAGAGCATCCTGATGGGGAAGGGGAACTTGGGACCCAGAACTGACTCACGCATTTTCTATCAGCAGCATTTTTTTTTCTAGTATAGATCATTCAAGAATGTTTATTTCCCTGGTACTAATCAGCTTGAGTTCCATTGAGAGGGATGGCTATGGCAGGTAGCCTCTTCTAAGGATGTTTTCCCAGATCCTAAACAGAATTCCCAGGCTATAGAGTTTTCTGTAAGGCAAATGTTAGTTAGTTAGTTAAAATAGTTAGTTACTATTAGAAGCATAGTAAGGTGGAAGACTCAGTTCCTTTTAAACAGAGTTGATACTGTTTTCTTCATAATAACAGCTTAAATAAATGACCTCACAGCACATTTCTAGTTACAGTAGTGAAAGCCTCCTGTTAACTTAGGTATTTCTAAAATACTTGCTAAGTCATTCATCTATTTGTAGTTTTTTCATTCAACAAAAATGATCTTTTCTTATCCCATTGCATGACAATTGCTGGGCTAGAGGTAAAAGCAAAGTGTGTGGAAACACTAAGGAGTAATTAATTAAGGAGTAACAAATTAAGGAGTAACAAATTAAGGAGTAACAAGTTCAGGCCAGAATGAAAGTTCACCATCACAGATATCACTAGAAATAGGTTTTAAGATGTTTCTTTAGAGATAGGTTGGGAGATAATCCATATTGAAGAGTAGAAGCAAAATGTATCAATCCCCAGGAGGGTGAAAGATCATAATATATGCTAGGAAATGAAGTTGGGAGGAGAGATGGGACAAATTTTGAGGCACCTAATAAATAGCATAGAGTTTGAACCTATGCTTTATAAATGCTACTCATGATTCTAAAGCCATGGTGAGGCATAACTAGATATTTCTGTTAAAAAAATAAAACTGGAAACAGAGAGCCTATGGAGAAATCTATTACTGTAGTAATCTATTTATTATTTTTATTCCCAATTCAGCTGACCAAGAATACCCTTGTCTTAATTACTTTTCAATTGCTGTGGCAAACCACCATGACCAAGGCAACTTGTAAAAGAAAGCATTTAATTTGGGTATATGGTTTCAGGGGCTTTCAGTCCAATGACCATCATGTCATATTGGAGAGCATGGCAGCAGACAGACAGAAATGTCATTGGAACAGTAACTGAGAGCTTGATCCATAAGCATCAGGAAGAGAGAGCAAGAGACATTGAAAATGGTGCTGGGCTTTTGAAATGTCAAAGCTCACTCCCAGTGATGTGCCTATTCTACCAGGGCCACACCTCCTAATCCTTCCTAAACAGTTTCACCAACTGGGAACCAAATATTCAACCAGATGAGCCCATGGGGCCATTGTTCTCATTCAAACAACCACCAACCACCACCCCTCACCTCCTTTCTCACATATTGTGCCTGTCAGTCCTTGAAGCTATTGTTTCTTTAAATATATGTCAGTAAATTCAGAATTAGAACTGTAAGATGAATAAACAGTTTTTAAAAATTTAGCAAGATAAAGTGGAGGCATGAAGATATTAAGGTTTGAAACTAGAAAACTGAGCAGATATTACTGATTTGAGAAAAGAATAAGAGTATTCTGTAATCTGTTTCTGTTGCTACAAAAGAATACCTGAGTGGGTGTGTGTGTGTGTGTGTGTGTGTGTGTGTGTGTGTGTGTGTGTGTATGTATTTCACACAGTTATGGAGGCTTCAAAAACAGAAATATAATATTTAATGAATGTAAGATGAATTGCTAAACGGTCTTATAAATAAAAAAAACCTAGAGCGAGATATTGGGGTTAAAACTGAGAGATCAGAGGAATAGGACAAGCTACAGCCAACCTCACCTTGCTGACGCCTCAGTCTCCAAAGAGATCTACTTCCTGTATACCCATTTCTATATGCCGTTCTGTCCCTGCAATCCTCACTTCCTCTCTCTGCCCTGCTACATCACTTCTTCTTCCTGCCCAGCTCTGTCACTTCCTGTCTGTCTGTACAGACATCCAGACCTTTATGGTTAACTAGTGTTGGAATTTAAGGCATATATCACCACACCTGGCTCTGTTTCCAGTATAGCCTTGAACTCACAGAGATCTGGATGGATCTCTGCCTCCCAAATTCTAGGACTAAAGGCATGTGCTACCATTGCCTGACTTTTATGATTAATATAGTGGCTGTCTTTTTCCTCTGATCCTCAGATAAGCTTTATTAGGGTGCACAGTATATTGGGGAACACAATATATCAGCACAAATGAAGGCTTTGGCCCTGCTTCCTAGTAATGCTGCATTATCTGGAGGGAATGAAAGCTATGCCCTCACTTGGTAGAGAATGAAGCCCTTAGGACTTCACCACTCCTCAAAATCCCCACACCTTGATAATTAGATCTCAGGTTCAAATGTAAATTTTGGAGGGACACAAACATTCAAACCATATTAGGGGAAATTTAGATAGTAAGTGGGTGGGGAAAGAAATAAAGGAAGCTAAAAAAAAATCACTTTTAGATCTGCTAAGTAGGCATACATATTGAGATAGCCATTAGGAAGTTGGGAAAGGAAGTATGGTACTTAAGAGAACAGTAGATAAAGACTGAATATTAAAATCTCTCTTTGTGGGTCATTAATGTACTGAAATTGCGTGATTCATGCATTTGGTAAATCCATTTATTTATCATTTAATGTATAAGGAGATTAAAATCTATACCAGTTCTGATCTAGAAATTCATACTTGATGTATGTAATTTGTATGATCTTTGCTGAAGTAAGGTATATAAACATGAGCATATAGCATGGATGATACTATAAATAGAAGCGAGCTCTGCTGCTTTGAAATCAATAGAAGAATATCACATCAGATTGGGCAGTCAGGCATGTATTCCAGGAACTTTAAAGTGTCTGGTAAATTCTGAAGGATATTTGTTAATATAAGTAAGAAGGACCATCCTATCTAGCATGCCAGATGCTAGATAACATGAAAATGAGTGGGCAGTCTTCAAGGGAACTGGAATCTGATGACTAGGGGGTCTGAGAAATGACACTAGATATTGATGAACATTGAACTTTAACCTGAAAGTAGAGGAATAATCCAAATACTTTTAAGAAAAACTGCAGTTGGAATGTTTACAGTCAGCAGAGAAAGGGAGGTGTGCATTTTCTAGGCATGGAGATGAGTAAGGAGAGATTGCTTCCGTTACCGTAGGATGACTTCAATTAAGAGGGTAGCACCTGGGGGTTAAAATAAGAGGAAAGATTCTCCAGATATCAGAAGGTAGAGTGACCTATTAGTCAACAACACAACAGAGAATAAGAAAGAGGGCAAGTGCGACTTCTCTAGTTATTTCTACTGAGGCAGCATGAAGCCGTTTACGGAAGTCAGTATGTAGTAATTTAGAAGGTCAGGAGCACACCTTATGTGATGGTAGACCCACTACCAGGGATAAGTAGATCATGTGCTCCTGAGTATTGTAGCTTCAGGTGAAGAAACTCAGAAATAGTATTAAAAATGTTAGTGGTTCTGTCTGCCTTTAAAAACTAATGGACAAAAGAGGCATTGGACCAAGAAAAACACTGCCTCGTTTGCAATGACAAATCAAAGTTTGAGCCTTTGGTTTGGATCTAAATCTCCAACAAGAATTACCATTGCAGCAAAAAAAAAAAAAAAAAAAAAAAAAACTACTAAGGATGCGTCTTTTACAACCTACCCCATTATGTTAGATAACCCCGGGGCAGTCACCTTTGAGAGACTATAGCAAGGGGTAAGAAAACAAAGTATGCTTTAGAACTATGAATACAAAGAGACTTTGAATGTGCTTATTGGCATGTAGAATTAATTGGAAGCAAATAGATCAGAAATACCAATTTTAAAAGAAAATTCCTTTACTGAAGAAATTCTGAGCCTAGGTTTAGTTGAGTGTTCAAAAAGTAAAATAACATGCAGGAAGTGAACTGAACTACTTGTGTAGCCTCCAGGAAGGTTAACAACAAGAGGTGACTGGGGGGCCAGTCAGAAACTTGTTAGTGAGTAAGGAGTGACCCCTAGAAAGAACTTCCCACCGCAGGCTAGAAGAGACTTCGAAGCACCTGCACAGCAGGTTCTGCACCTTCTGTGGACCAGTGGCTGCCGTGTCTTCTTTCCCTGTGGTTCTGTCGCATGCTGTGTGCTTTATCGGGAAGATGGCGATAACTTTTGTACTTGTTCTCACATCACTAGAGCACTGGGAGCCACTAATCAATCTGACAGGAATGCTAAGGTTGGATTCAGAGCTGAATGTCATGCCTCTGAGAACTCTAGGCTGTTTCCTTGTGGAAAGAAAGTATTTTCTTTCAGGGACCAAGAATTAATGGGTATTTGGTGTTCAGAAGGCCAGACTAGAAGAGACTGGTAGGTACTCACCAGATAATATCTTTTTCTTCCTTAGTACTCATCTGAAATCAATTTCTTCAATTTCTTGAAGTTAGTTGGTGCTGTATGGCAGTTGGAACTCAAGGGATAATGCTAGAGATGATGTACACCCATGAAATTCTGTGTTCTCCCAGGAGACTCCCTACCTTTTCAAGCATGAGAACTCCCTTTAAATTTTCTTACAGTTGTTTTCCTTATGTGAGGATAGTAATAGGAATTTAAATATCTGTTGACTAGCAACACTTTGTTCAGAGATTCAGCATATATACAAAAGTCAGTGCAGAGACTACACAGGTGAGAAAAACTGGATCTGAATTATATTCTTATAACACTATCACACCAGGTGGAAAAATAAATACCGGTTAAATAATCAGGTGCAGAATGAGAGAGTGTAACAATTGAGTAAGACTAAACAGAGAGTGATATTTGAGCTAAGGTGTAAGAAATGAGCATGAACAATTCAGATCAGCAGGAGGATGCACAGGCAATGGGCCACACCCACAGGCTTTTGCATGGAAAACAAGCCAAAATCTAACCAAACAAAACTGATATAGCTACAGTTTCAACAGTGGGCTGGAGAAGTAAGCTGGAGCTTTACTGACACAGGATCTTGTAGCTGGTGATATGCCTGCAAATTATTAGCAACTGTTGCTGAGGTGAGGAGGAAGGAAGCCCCATGGTTTGTAGCATTTGTTGATGACCATGATAGAAATTCTCCAGTGTGTTCTCACTCATGACAGGAGATGTAAGGAGATGTATATGGTCGGTTCTTCTGAGCAGATAGGAGCTGGCTTCAGCCTTCCACTGAACATAGGTTGTTGTGTCAAATACTTTACACATACCACCTGAAGTCTGATTGCCTCACTTCTTGTTCTAGTCATCCCAGATACTGTTGTGGTGCCTGGATTCTCTTACAGGCTTCCAGAATCCTATCTGGCTTAGGATACCCATGATCTCAGTTTAGCACCAACATTTGGCAACCAGGGAAGGGTATTGGAGTTGATGAGGGAATGTTTTCTCCTTTCTTCTCTAGAGCAGAGGGATGATGACAATATTCCACAAGTTTCTCAGATGGTTAAGCACCCATATTTCTTACAGAATGGTTAACTCATGAAAGACTCTTATATTAGCTCTCTCACTATTCTTATTTCCCCTCTTTGTTCCTATTTCCAAAGACCGCTACATTAAAATGTTGCCTCAAAATTATCCTAATGCAGAAATGTCAGTGTTTGTTGAGAGATGAGATGTGGGTGTGTGAGGAAAACAGATATTCAGGAATGAACTTTTGGCTCTTGTTATGGTTAACTGGAAGATGAGAATTTCCACTCTCTTGAGACACAGCTACAGGCATGTATTTTTTTAATTTTATGAGATTTTGATAAAATTACAGTATTTCTTCCTTGCCTTTCCTCCCTCCAAGGTCTCCCATGCAAACCTTTCCTGATTCTCTTTCAAATTCATGCTGACCTTTTAAAATTCTTGTTAAGTGTGTGTGTGTCCTGAAATACATAAATACAACCGGTTTGTCTGTGCATTGTTACTGTATGTATGTTTTCAGGACTGACCACTTGGTGTGGATAACCATTGGTGTGCTCTTCCCTGGGGACTGTTTCTCCCCCTCTCAGCACTCCATAGTTGCCTGTAGTAGCTTCCTCCCTTCCACGTTAGCAGGTCTACTGGTGTCACCCTTCAGATCATGTTCTGGTAGTCATGTTGGTGAGACTTTGTGTGTGTAGCTTCTGTCATTACATGGAGACAGTCTCACAGCAAACTTCCTGTTCCTCTGGCTCTTGCAATCTTTCTGCCCCATATTCTGCAATGATCACTATGCCTTAGGTGCAGGAGTTGTGTTGTAGATGTATGTACCAGCTGAGACTGGGCTCCACAACTCGGCATTTTGATTGGCCATTGTTTTCTGTAATGATCTCTTTATGTTGTAAAGAGACGTTTCTTGGATGAGAGGTGAGAACTATATACTGTGGGTATAAGGACACATATTTATAGTATAGTTAGAGATTGTGCTGATTATGATTATTAGTCAAATGGTAGTTATAGGTTCTTCAAAACCCATGACTTCATTAGCTCTGAGTTGGCTAGGTTTTCCGGTGCCAGGCATGATTTTCTCTTATTGAACAGGGTCTGAAGTCCAGTTAGAGAGATGTTGGTTACTACCAAGGTGTACAAGCCACTACTGTACCCTTAGAGTGATTGTGTTATGCTGGTGGTTGTTGTGGTTCATAGGTGTGCATAGGAACTGTCAGTTGCCTCCCTAACTTTAGAAAATTTCATGGTATCATTTAGTATCACAAAAGTTAGTCTTCAGGGAGGAGGCTTTCAAGTCAGGTCTAGCGTGGGTTGAGTCCTCTGGACCCTGTGTGGGCATGTAGTTTTTAATGGGCAAAAAACACGAGTTAGGATTTGAATATGGTAGGTATAAGGAGGCATTTAGACATCCAAGTCATGATGTCAAGTAGTTTTTTTCCCTTAAGTGTGGACTCATAGGGATGATTGGATCTATTAATATATTTCCTAGTTTGCCTTTGTTGCTGAGATAAAGCACTCTGACCAAAAAGGGTATATTTTGCTTATACTTCCAGGTCAAGCCATTTCTGGGGACAGTCAGGTCCGGAACTTAAACAGAATCAGTGAGGGCTGTTGGCTAGTTTGCTCACAAACTTATGTTTCTTTAGCTTTCTTGTACAGCCAAGGACCACCTGCCCAGAAAATGACATCACCCACATGAGCTGGGTCCTTCTACATAAATTAGGAAATCAAAACAAGCCCTCAGCAGGTCCACCTGTTAAAGGGAATATTCAATTGAGACCCTTTTTTTTGTAGGTGATTCTAGGCTGTATCAAGTTGACAGTTAAATTAGGTAAAAACCAATATTGTGCAAAAGAAACATGAGCCAGGAGTCAATACTGAAAATCTTTTAGGAGCCACTCAAAATATTTAAAACAAGTCAAAATTAGTTTTAATAATATACTTTATATATCTACAATATTATTTCAATAGTTAATACAGAAATTACTGAGGTACTTTTTATTCACACTAGGCCATTCATAAAAAGCAAGTTTTAGAAACTAAATTTCTAGTGCAATAGTTAAAATTTGACCTTTGAGGAGTAACTAGGCAAAGAGGGATTCACGCTTATGAATGAACCAAAGCAGTAATAACAGAATTTGAGATTGCACATTCCATCTCTTGCTCTGTCTCTCATGCATTTTCCTTTGCCCGTTTGCCTTTCTGCCATGGCATCCTAGAGCAAGCAGTCCCCACTAGATTCCAGCCCTTCTGTCTTGTACTTCTTAGCATCTAGAGCTGAAAAAGTCCCAGGTCATAATAAATTGCTCAGTTGTGATGGCTAGTATTCACTGTCAACTTGACAGGATCTGGAATCACACTGGTGAGAGATTCTTGAGATTAAGTGTGCTACCTGGTGGTGAGTCACTCAATCTGGTTAAGTGGGTAGGGTTTCACTATTTCCTGGGCTTTGATCCTGGAATACACAGGAAGTAGAAAGTTGGCTAGGCCCAGGAGCACTCACCAGTCTCCTCTTGACTGTGGATACAATGTGACTGCTGCTTCAAACCTTGGCTTCCCCACTTTGATGAACCCTCCAACTTGAGCCAAAGTAAAACCTTCTGTCCTCAAGTTTATTTTATTGCCAGGTTATTTGATCACAACACCAAGAAAATTAAGACGCCAATAATAAAGACTCTGCTATAGCAGCACAAAATAGACTATGACAATTTTCAAAAAATATTTTATTTACAGCAACCTTCAAATTTGACTAGACAGATTTTGTGTGGTCAATATCTAAATTTAGTATTTACTTATCAAACAGAAAAATATAGAGGTCGTTACAATCATAGACTTTGAGAAGATCATGTAGGGAATAAATGAAAGTGAGGGGAAATCTAAGGACTGAGCCCCAGGGATTTCTAGCACTGAGAGAGTAAGAAGAGGAGTTGCAAGCAACGGAGCAGGGAATGAGCCGCTGTGAGGGAATTGAGAGGGCATGAAGTATATTATTCATTTTCTACAGGGGAGGAACAATGCCTTAGACAGGGTCAAGAATAGATGACCAAGTGTCCTAGGAGAGAGACAAGGGCTTGGTATCGATATAGCTAGATTGGCAGGTATGGGGAAATGAATGTCAAAATGAGTTCTTCACTTGAAGATAGCATAGGACCAGAAGTAACAGAATTTAGAGGAACCAGGAGAGGGTCAGTCTGGCAGAGGCATAGTCTGGTAGAGTATGGATGTGAATTGATTGCGTTAAGTTTTATTTTCATAGGAAAGAGACACAATATGAAAGTATCTATGCAGAGAGTGACTCTATACACCAGAGCATGAGGGATGGATGGAAAGAGTAAGAAAGAGCTGCTGGACAGCTGTGTCCTTAAGTAAGAGTTAGGAAGGAAGTCGAGGGATGCTGTGCCTCCACAGTAAGTTAGTGAGCACCAACTTACCTGATGAAAGTCTCGAGATATTTAGGGCACAGTGGAGAGTTTATGGCAGTGGTTTGAGGAAAGATGATAGACTATGAATCTGTGGAGCTGAGATAAAATGTTAAGAGTGACAAAATTAGTTACTCTCTGGTAGAGAGTAACTCATTACAGCAATGGTCTCTGGGGAGATTATTTCTTTCTGGCAGTTCATTTGTACACATGAGATTAGGAGTGGAGCGTGTGAGGAGGGAGTGGCCCTCCAGGGAGTCTCATTACAGGCTCTGTGGAAGTCAGAGCCGTCTGACTGGGAGCCTTTGTATGTGTCCTGCCAGCTAGCACTGATCTTAGAACTGATGTGTGAATTAAAATTGCGGTTCATTTGCCAAGGTCCTTATCTCAAAAATCATACATTAGGTTTGTACCTTGGATCCATTTCTTAAACTTATTTCTGATCTTCATTTCAGGGTGACTGGAAATGTAATCAAAGATATCAGTAGCATTAATTTCAGATCTTGATTAAAGTTTGGGCGACTAGAAAGAGAAAATCTGTTTTAGTACTTGTACTCTACTCAGGCTGATAAATTTGATTGCGTTTTCTTCTGAAAATGGCGTATCTATGTGAGAACATGCTAAACATTTCCTTGAATTTGATCCAAAGATAACAACTTTTAAAAATGCTGTGACAATTATCATATCAAATAGCTTTAGCAAATATGTTCTTTATGCTTGACTTTTTTCTTAATAGAGTAAAATAAGGAAAAATATGGACTGAATTTCTCTTCAAGTTTATAGATTCTACAGTACTGATTAACCAATTTCAATTGTCATTCTTCCAACAATTTATGACTCCGGATTATTATAAATAGAATTCTGAATGATAGATTATCAAATTAATGAATGTTAAAAATTAGAGAACACATAAAAAAATCAGTTTTGTAGTACATATTAAATACCACTTTATAGTCATCATAAAGCATATAGTGTATATGTCTTCATGCTTTTCTTGGAGAATAAAGGTATATAACTTTACTTTGGGGTTAAATTTTACAACAGTCTTTAACTGAACTTTGTGAGATTTAATGATGTTTATCAACAGAGCACGTACATCTAGGGTTAATACTAGTGTTTAACTAATCTGAAAAGGAGCTCTGTGTGTGTGTGTGTGTGTGTGTGTGTGTGTGTGTGTGTGTGTGTGTCTGTATGTGTGTCTGTGTGTGAAGGGGAAGAGAAATTGTTTTGTTTTTGAGGTGTATATGTGTGGGTAGCTGTAAATGTGTAGACATGTGTGAGCATGTATGTCTTCTTTGGTTACCAAGTCACAAATCATTTCCTCTGCATATATATACACTGAAAGCATATGCACTTTAATAATGTTATAAAGTGCTGTATATGTAGAAAGCAATAGAGAAATCTCTAAGGAAAAGTGACTTTGCTTTGTGCTTATTTCTTTGGCCATAGTTACAACAACTTATCAAACAGTGTTTTGATCAATTATGTTTATAAAATATTCTATATTTTAATGACTTCTAGAACACATGTGATGGCAGCAAATGTGTTAAAACTGCTTTTTATACTTATTTCTACAAAATTATTTGGAAGGATTTAAGTCTGGGATCCATGACAATTTATAAGAAAATAGAACTAGGATATTTTTTCAGGTGGAAAATTATATTGAATTTAGCATCACAAAGTAATTTGATCTTTGAAGCTTTCAAACTTGGAACAATTTCTCTGTGCTTGGAGGCAGTCCCTTGTTGCTGACTTTCCAATGAAGAGGGGAACTCTGGATACCCGTGGGAGATAGTTACACCAAGAACTGTGCCTCTGCTTTTCCTTCTCAGTTTGGTTTGTTGTTTCTTCTCATTTTTAATTGTGAAACTTCTTTCCTTCCTTCCTTCCTTCCTTCCTTCCTTCCTTCCTTCCTCCCTCCCTCCCTCCCTCCCTCCTCTCCCTCCCTCCCTCCTTCTCCCCCCTCCCCCCTCTCTCTCTTTTTTATTTTGTATTAGAAAGAACCTGTGAAGAATTCTTAGAATTAATGACTGAATGAAACCACATAGCTTCATGACACATCCACATCTAGGTCACAGGGCCTGCATCTCTGTGCTCTTCCTCTTCACACTGTGTCTTTGAAACAGATGGGTGCAGGGTGAGGATTCTGATAAAATAGGAGGTTCATTGCCTTTTCTGTAATAGAGCTTCCTATGTAAAAATTTTAATATAGTTACAGGATCTACATTGTTATAAGAATTTAGAAAAAAAACTATTATTTTTTAAACCATCTTTCTTCTAGTAATTCTAATTTTATTAGCTCAGAAAATCCCAGAACAAAGTGACTTGCAAATTGTCTGGTTACACTTGTTCCATATTTTTCACAGGTTGGGAAGAGTTAAGAACATTGTCAAGTGTTTTACAAGGGGTTAAGGTCACATCATGAGTTTTATATATGAGTATTTAATACCAGCTCTTCCAAGGAGGTAAAATGATAGCTTCTTAGATATGGTTTCATATTTGCAGTGACAACCTTCTTTAGTGAACATATATATTGCTTGAGACTTCCAAGGACACTTTAGTTCTATTAACAACATAAGAAACACTCCTCCTTTTTGCATCCAGCATTCGAGATCCACGTGTGAAATTCAGGCACACCCATTCACTATTCCTTGGCCAGAGTGATAGATTGAATGATCAAGCTCAGTCAACAAGGGTAAATGAGCCTGAAGGAGAAAAGCTAAGAGCTAAGGCCGTTGTTTAGTAATCTGGACCTAATACTGCTGAGAATAAGCCTTACCCGGCCACTGTAGCTTGTGGAAAGCACTGATTGCTCCTCCTGAGCAAGCAGTGGTGGTGCTCGAAGCATCCCTGTGCTGACATCCCACCCACTGCTTACAAGTATTTTCTCTGTGTTTACACTGATTTAGGTTTGTGTTGATTATTTTTTAATATCTGTGAAGGATGGTAGCCTCACTGGCTCCTTGGTTTTAGGAGATGGCTTCCAGAATTGGGAGAGACTAAATTTCTACTGTTTATCTCATACTAATACAGTATAGTTTCAAAAGTAAACTTCAGTTCTAGATTTGATTTTTCTAGCATATTTTTCTTGTCAGGATGATTGTAGAACCATGATCAATAGGCCGACAATTTCAGCTTTAGTTCCCAAATCATGTTTTGTGCCGTAGCTGTATTGAGTACCTGTATGGGGTGATGCGGACCATACAATTTTAGGTTAGCAGGAATGGCCTCTTTTCCTTAAAAGTGTAGACAATAAGGGGGGGGGGGGTTGGAAGGAGGTAGTAATCAAAATTATGATAAGTAACATCATCTCCCACCACCCCCGAATTTGTAACCAATTGAATTAGGGGCATTGAGAGCTTAAAATGTTTGCTTGATTATAGAAAAGGCTGAGAGAGTGTGTGACTTGGACAAGTGGCTCTGTGGTTTGTCCACTGCCTCCTTGATGTAGGCTTATTGGGCTTACAGTCTCACTGACCAGTCCATGTGTCTGTCTGTTGGACCACAGTCCTTTCTTTCCTTGTCTTTGTAGGAAGAGAAGGTATATAAATAGGCATTTGCTCCAGGTTGTATTAATTCTTAATTAAAGACCATCATACAAAAAGTAGCTACTTGCAGGCACTGGAGATTTGCCTGTTGTGGGTTACATATCTTTTGAGGAGTTTGGAAGAGGAGTGTCCATAAACTGGTTGTTAAGGTAATTAAATCATGCACTGAGTGACAGAAAAATTTCCTCCAGGCCATGCTGGGTATTTTGGGACATTGAAAAAAATGTATGCCATAAAACACTTTTCTCAGTGAATTATATGTAGCCAAGAAACCCATAATCATTCTGTCCTACTATGTGGAATTCTGTCGGACACACCCATTAACATTTATATTTCTTTAACTTCTCACACACAAATCTCATAATTAAATGCTAATTGGTAAACCAAGCAATGATAACATTTAATGTTTGAGGCTGAATTTATTTTTTAGTTGTCTATGCAGAATGTTTAGTAAGAATTTTGTATGTTTAAATAAAAATAAGCAGGGCTAAATTAATTGACTTTTCTTTTTAAATAATTTTTGAAGTTAGCATAGTACATTAGGCAAATATCAAAATAATAGATACCATTATGGTGTTTTCATACAACAGTGTCATACAGTGTTCTGTTTCTACTCATTTTGATATGGGGTTCTAAGACACAGTGGAAAAATCAAAGCATGTTTCTTGGATTCCCTCTTCTCTGCAGTACAGAGTAATTAAACTTGATCCTTTCTATGTAATCCAAACAGCATGGCCAGACCACTAGTGCTCATAGATGAAGGTCTGACCATTAAGACACCTTCACCAGAGCCTGCAGACAAGAGCGGCTTCAGGGGAATGTATTGTATGAGACACATAACCTCAAGCAAGCCATTTTATAAGACAGGGGATCAAATAGTTTAGCACCTATTGTGTTAAATAGAAGTGTTCTTGAATTTATAAGAATATGTGATTTAGCTACTAATTTTATATTTTAGGAGACATTCAGTAGAAAATAGTGCTGTTATTAAGTAGTTAATTATTTTTTGCTAGTCATCATTATTATTGGCAAGCCTTGGCTAGCCAGTATGTATATACACTTCCTCCTCCTTCCTCCTGATGAGGTTGCTGATTTAAACTCTGATACACGTAGTTTATAACAGAATATACTAGAGTGAGTTATTTTTTTCAGGGTAAGCATACCTTAAAAGGAAAAGAAAAACCCTTCCTGGTAGTGCTGTGTAGCAGAGTGTTGATAGAGAAAGCAGCAGAGATTCTGCTTTGACAAGTAGCTTCATGTTCTGTCCATCAACCATCTTCTAAAACAAATGGATGAGGAAGGTACTCAGTGCCATATGGAAGCAGTATTAGATATTGTAGATGAACAGTTTTATTAAATAAGAAACACAGAGCCAATTGCAGAGTTAAAAGCCCAAGAGGTCAGAGCAGTAGCTGAGAGCTGAGCTTACCCTTTGCTGCTGCTACTGTCCTTCCTCTCAGCAAAAGCGCTACTTCCTGTGTATCTTTTTATAGACTTTCTGTTCTGCCTTCTCATTGGTTGTAAACCCAACCACATGACCTCCTTGTCACTGCCCATCTATACAGACCTACAGGTCTTCTATGGTTGGTATTGAGAATAAAGGTGTATGTCTCCATGCTGGTGGTATCCTTGAACACACAGAGATCTGCCTGTCATGTGATCGGGATTAAGGGCATGTGCTACCACTACCAGACTTCTGCTATGGCTTGCTATCAGCTCTGACCCCCAGGCAACTTTATTTATTAACATACAAATAAATTCACATTTCAGTACAAATAAAATATCACCATATTTCTCCTTTGCTATTTTAATAAAAGGAAAAAAGTTATAACTAATATAAGAAAAACTATACACAAAAGTATAATAACTATATACCACATATACAAGCAATAACTACCTAAACAATGTCTAGTTCATTTGTATTTGACAAATTCAGAGAAAATAATTCCATTATCTATCCTATTTTGGTAAGTCCAAAATGTACCTGATTCACTTTCTATCCTAACTAATCTTCTCTATAACTAACTAATCTTCAACTCCCTCAGAGACCCAAGAAGGAAATAATATTACCTAATAAAAAATAAAATCAGGAAGTGCATGACAGCAGCTTCCAAAAAAAAAAAAAAAATGAGTTGACAGCAACAGCCAGCTGCCTGGACAGTCACCTGAGGTTTCTTCACAACTTTGGGGCATCATCTTTAGCCTATAGGCTTAGCGTATTTGACAGACTCATTTGTGAACTAGGATGTACACAAGGTCAACAGTTCAACCTCACATTTGGTGAAAGCAGTCGATGTACCGGAAACACCCGAATTCCACTAGTGTCATGTCATGATTCAGGATTTTAAATTCTGGAAATTTTTGATGGTTTTTTTTTTTTTTTTTTTTTGGTTTTGGTTTGGGTTTTTTTTTTTTTTTTTAAATCCACCTGTCCATTCTTTTTGGCTGTGTGTGTGTGGCTTCATCTCGGCATCCCATTCTTCTCCACATCCCTCTATTAAATACCAGTCTACTATTGAGAGGTGTGAGCTTAGTTACTCTTCAAGAATAACTGTTTCAGCTGCTGTTCCACTGCACATCAGAAGCCATCAGCCCACTGCCTGTTCAGCTGCCTTCAAAGAAAAGGGCACTGTACATTTTCCAGATTGCAAAGGCCACTTCAGGGATGGTGCCATATTGTCCTGGCCTCAGAAGATGCCTTTTGATAAAGCCATAACCACACTTGTTTTGGCAAGAATCAGTAATCCTTTGTTTTATGTCCTGTCTGTCCATTTTGTCCTGTTGATTTGAGGATACTTTGTTGTCCAGTGGCTAACTTTTGCCACAATGAAAGTTAACTCCATATGCAGTTTCTTCAATGCCCATATTTTCTCTGAAGTAGATTAGTACTACCAGGAGCCGACATGTCTCATAGTCATAACAGAAAAGAAAAATTTTCTAAGTTATTAAAACATTTTAAATGCCATATTCTATAGATCTCTGAAGGGTTTGAAGATGACTTGTCTATCTAAAATATATCTGTTCAATCTTGAAAACATACCTAATATGACTACAAGTTCTATTGTAATGTCTAACTACTAACTTTCATTTCTTTATATCCTAATAGTTGGTAATAATAACATTCAAGGATCAGAAAATTGCATTACATTGTTAAATGAACAGTATAAGTACAATTAGAAATATACATATAGCATTTTCTAACAATATCAATTTCAATATATATGATTTGTATACAATATAAAAAATCCAATCCAATGTAAAGTATTTAAAACTAGTAATTGTCTTTTTTTTTAAACAAGAACCTTAAATCTAATCTCCTTTGCTTAGCCCTTTTCCTAACCCTTAACAACAACTTGTAACCAACCCTCCTAAACAATGAAAATTATCCCAGACCCAAAACCCATTAAAAGACCAAAAAAACCACCCGCCCCACACCACCTCTTTGGGAATGTGGGCATTGTATTCTTAAAATTGCTTCCTGCTGGGTATGGGCGAAGGTATCTTTATCCTGAAAAGAAAAATTTTGGGTTAATTGTCAAATTCTAGGAAAAGGGAGCTTTATCCTTTGTTGTCCAGTTTGAGCATAATGCCAAAGTTCAGGGAAGGTAGTCTTTGAAATTGGATCATCTTATTTAGCCATCTCAAAATTGCTCTGAGCAGTTTGTAGTTCAAAGTTGATCTATAGATGATGTTTGTCAGCTTAGTGATATTATTATTGTCCACGTGGAATTGTTGTTGTTGTGGGGCCCCATCTTCTTCCTGGAGACTTCAGTTGATGTTAGGCCTGGCCATGATTTCCTGCAGAAAATTGATAAGAGATTCAAACACAAAGACATGTATAGGCAGCTAATTGAAGCCTTTTTTTTTCTAGAATTAGTTAGTACTGTATATGACCATTAATATCTTAACAAAGTTTAATATATATATATCTTGTAAATTTTGATATAAAATTCATACTTTAAGAAAAGTTTAAAGAATCAGAATAGAATCAAAGAATTGAGATTAGTAGTAATAGAATAGTCCCTTAATTAATTTGGTTTTTCTCCTGCCCCATATCAGAAGATGGCTCTTTCTTCTGGCATGATACAGGAGTTTGCATTTTCCTTTTAACAACATGCTTGAGTTTAAAGAAGGAGAGAGCCATTCTCCAACTCCAAAGTCAGCTTCAAATTTTAATTGAACTGGGACTACAAGAAGACCAATAGTGTTAAATTTCTGTAGAGAAGAGCAGAAACACATTTAGGAAGACTTACGAAATTTTATAGATGATATACCAATAGGCCATTTCACTCTTTTTTCCTGGGACAGATGATTTGTCCTTTTTCTTCAGTTGTCTCATTTGTCCAGTATTCTTCAGATTCCTTAACCTTCATTCTCCTAAAAGACAAAAACAAAAACCTTTCCCCAAGACTAATTTTGGGGAGGTTCCCTTTCAGCAAGTTATTATCTCATTAAATGAAAAGGCATGTGTTACTAGTATAAGTTAGTTTAAATTGGATGTTCATGCTGGTTGATGAACTATCACCTCCTGTAATTAAGAGGTCTCTCTTGTTCAAATTGAACCTTTATCAATTTTGATGGTATCCATAGCTTTTGATCTCCTGTAGAAACAAAAGCAAAACCTCATCCCCAACGTAACACATATCCTGGTTTCCATTCTGAGGTCAACACATCCTTAAAGTATATAGGCTGATTTAATTCTGTAGTTTTTTCTATTATTCATTGTCTCTCTGCAGCTGTTGTTCCTTTCTCATTGGCATTGAGAAAATTTAATAAAAAAAAAAAAAAAGACCAAGGGCACACAAAAAGACTTTGCCACAAGGAGACAACCAACAAAGCTCCAAGAACAATGACTGCCTGATGTGCTCTTGGGGGAGTGACCCTCCAGGCTCAGTCACACCAAAAACAATCCAGACTCGAGGATCTCTGTCCTTGATCAAACAGACATTAGGGGGCTTCCACATCCCCGTTAGTCAGACATGCACCTTCTTTCTTGGAAGGGAAGGAGAGAGTAAAGTAACAATGACCACAATAAAACACATACACACCCCCAAAAAAGTTAATAGAGCATTATGCAATCTATTTCTGGGGGTTTTTGTTACCCTTTTCTGTTTATTTAGCATATCCTTTAGAGTTCTGTTTGATTTTTCCATAACTACGTGGCCTGTAGGATTATGTATGATATACTTATAATATGCTTTATATTGTAATAAACAAAAAACTGTTTCATTTCAACAGAGATGTATGCTGGAGCAGTGTCAGTTTTAATTTGTGCAAGTATACCCATGATGGCCATAACTTCTAGCAAATGAGTGGTTACAGAATCAGCTTTTTCAGAATTCAAAGCAGTTGCCCATTGAAATCTTGAATAGGTATCAATGGTATGATGTACATATTTCAATTTTCCAAATTCTGCAAAGTGAAACACGTCCATCTGCCAGATTTCATTCCTCTGAGTACCCTTTGGGTTACATCCTGCTGGTAATGGAATCTGATTATAAAAGGAACAAGTAGGACATTTCCTTATAATTTCCTTGGCTTGTTGCCAGGTTATGGAAAAATACTTTTTTTTTTTTGGTTTTTTCGAGACAGGGTTTCTCTATGTAGCTTTGTGCCTGTCCTGGAACTCACGTGGTAGCCCAGGCTGGCCTCGAACTCACAGAGATCCGCCTGGCTCTGCCTCCCAAGTGCTGGGATTAAAGGCGTGCGCCACCACCGCCCGGCCGGAAAAATACTTTTTTAAACCTTTACTATTGACATGATGTTTTTTATGAAATTCTGAGGCCTCCAGCACATCTCCTATCAATAATTTATCAATCTCATCATTACCTTGTGCTAGAGGGCCTGACAGACCAGTATGGAATCTGATGTGAGTTATATATAAAGGATGACTCCTTTTCCTGATTGTATCTTGTAACTGAATAAATAGTGAAGCTAATTCTGATGCATCAGGGATAAATTCTGCAGTCTCAATATGTAATACTACTCTTTCAGCATACTGAGAGACAATAACTATGTTGAGAGGTTCTGAAAAATCCATTAATACCAACAGAATAGCACACAATTAAGATGTTTGAACTGAAGTATAAGGACTTTGAATCACTTTACTTAAATTTTCTGATTTGTAACCTGCCTTTCCTTGTTTGTTGGCATCTGTATAAAATGTACAAACTCCAGATATGGGTTTTTCCTGTACAATTCAAGGCAAAATCCAATCAGCTCTCTTTATAAGATCAATTCTATCACTTTTGGGATATTTGCTGTTAATTTCTCCCACAAAATTACTGCAAGCTCTTTGCCAAGGTTCACTTTCTCTCCATAATTTTTCAATATCTTCCTTAGTTAAAGGTATGACAATTTCTGCTGGGTCTATTCCTGCTAATTGATGAAGTCTCAATTTTCCTTTCCAAATCAAGTCACAGATTTTTTCCACATAAGTTTTTAATTTTTTATTCGGTTTATTTGGTAAAAATATCCATTCCAATATAATATCTTCCCTCTTCATTAATATTCCTGTTGGAGAATGCCTAGAAGGTAAAATAACCAAAATGCAATCCAGCTTCGGATCAATACGATCCACGTGTCCTTCATGTACTTTCTTTTCTACCAAGGCTAGTTATTTCTCAGCTTCAGGTGATAATTCCTTTGGACTAAGTCCTTGTCATCTTCTAAGGTTTTGAACAAATTATTCACTTCACCATTTTTTACCCCAACAATTGTTCGTAGATAAGAAATGTCTCCAAATAATCTTTGAAAGTCATTAAGAGTCTGTAGTCGATCTCTCCTAATTTGCACCTTTTGGGGTGTAATTTTTTGTAGTTCTATTTTATATCCTAAATAATTAATAGGATCTCCTCTTTGTATCTTTTTGGGAGCAATTTGTAATCCCCAGCAAGGCAAAATTTTCTTTACTTCTTCAAACATTCTTTCTAAAGTATCTGCATTTGAGTCAGCTAGTAAAATATCATCCATATAATGATAAATTATACAAAATATTGACACAGGGTTGGGCTATTCAACATTCCCTGTGGGAGGACCCTCCATTGAAATCTTTTAACTGGTTGAGAATTATTATAAGTAGGCACTGTGAAAGCAAATCTTTCTCTGTCTTTTTCTTGTAAGGGTATTGAAAAGAAGCAGTCTTTTAAATCAATAACTATGAGAGGCCATCCTTTTGGTAACAGAGTAGGCAAAGGAATTCCAGATTGTGGAGAGCCCATTGGCTGAATTACTTTGTTAATTGCTCTAAGGTCTGTTACCATTCTTCATTTACCAGATTTCTTTTTAATAGCAAATGCAGGAGAATTCCAAGGGCTAGTTGATTCTTCAATATGCTGAGCATTTAACCGTTCTTCTACCAGCTCTTCTAAAGCCTGGAGTTTCTCTGTTGTTAAAGGCCATTGCTGAACCCATACAGGCTTGTATGTTAATCATTTTAAAGGTAGAGCTGTTGGTGTCTTTGGAAGATCATCAGTTGTTGTGCCCTGTTCTTGTATAATATGGATGGCTAGTGGCCACTCATTAGAATAATATCTTCTAATATTTCTCTCAGAAACATGTGCTACTTCCTGTGTATCTGTCTTTTTATAGACTTTCTGTTCTGCCTTCTCATTGGTTGTAAACCCAACCACATGACCTCCTTGTCACTGCCCATCTATACAGACCTACAGGTCTTCTATGGTTGGTATTGAGATTAAAACTGTGTGTCTCCATGCTGGTGGTATCCTTGAACACACAGAGATCTGCCTGTCATGTGATCTGGATTAAGGGCATGTGCTACCACTGCCAGACTTCTACTATGACTTGCTATCAGGTCTGACCCCCAGGCAACTTTACTTATTAACATACAAATAAATTCACATTTCAGTACAAATAAAATATCACCATAAGTTATCCTTGCTATTTGTAGCTCCAAGGATTCTTCCACAAGATTAGTTTACTTCCACTGATCCTGTATTTCCTGCTATGAAGTCATTCTTTTGGACTCAGAGACCTTACCTATCATCTTTGCATTCATGCTCCAGTGGCTAATTAGCAGAATGATAGTCCCACTGAGAAGCTGATATTCTTGAAATTATTACTGAATAGAAGTAAAGGTAGTGTGTTTTTAATATATTCACCTGTGTAACAGAATGCCTTAAAATCAAATTAAAGTAGAAAAAACATATAGTTCAGAGGTTAAGCCACAGTGGCTGTTTCAGAGGTTAACTCACCCACCATGTCTGGCTCCCTTGTTTTGTGGGCCTTGTGTTTAGTCAGGGACATGTGGAAGAAGAATTCATGAAACAGAGATGCTCTCTGCAAGACTGCCAAAACACAGGGTGATAGGAAGTAGCTGGACAAAAATTTATTCAACAAGGACCTCAGTGTACTTCCATCCTTCAACTGGAACCTTCCTTCCAAAGCTCCATCACCTCCCAGTGGTCCATTCGAATCTCGACTCCATCAGTTGGTTAAAGCATTGATTAGACCAGAACTCACATAGTCCCATTATGTTCCCTCATATCCACATCAAAACTCATGCTTTACCATCTTTTAGGCAGTTCATAATTCAATCAAGATGGCAATAATTATTATCACACACACAAGGAGAGAGAGAGAGAGAGAGAGAGAGAGAGAGAGAGAGAGAGAGAGAGAGAGAGAGAGAGGGAGAGAGAGAGAGAGAGGGAGAGAGAGAGAGGAGAGGAGAAGAGAGGAGAGGAGAGAGATCCTGAGTTTCATGTTAGATTCTATATGACAGTCACTACACAGACTAAAGAGATGCATTTTGATCACTGTCCAGCATTAAATAGTTGTTGTCTGATCTAAGGTGGTTATTAATTTCTTTGCACTTCGTGGATGCTTCCAAAATGATTCTATTGCAGCATGTGTTTTCTGGCATTTCTTCTGAATACTGAGAAACCAGGATCCGAGGACCTATCAGTGCCTGATAATGTGAGACACTGATCATCCATGGTTTGAGCTGGTACAGTTGTGAAGGAGTCCATTGTAAAATTCTCCTGGTTTTGGTCCCAGTGTTCTTAATGAATCAAAACATTATTTTGGACATTGTGTTTATTTTATTTTTTATCTTTTTCCAAAGCCCAGTGAATGTTTTAACTTTATTTAGTGATGATGGGTCAGAAAACCATCTTATATAGTGACTGTCTATAACACAGTGTTACTACCACACATTTGATAGATACTCATGAGTACTTCTGATGTGACCGAGTTAATGGAAGATTTCTACCAGTTTTTATGGTTTCCAGCCATACTTTGCCACTATGTATTTAAGCACTGTCCAAAGATAGACTGAAATATTTGGTTAATAGCCTGTATGTGAATGACCTTTACTTTTGTATTTCTCCACGACAGTCTGAAAACACACTGGTCAAGTTAGAAAATGATTTTTATGTGTTTTATAAAACTAAAAAATGCTTCCACTTTTTATTTAGAAGCCAGCTAATAGGGGCTAAGGTAGGACAGCTGAAAGGTAGTTGATATTAAGCATCTGTTAATTATCTAGCTGTGGGGGCATTTTCTTGATTGCTAATTAACGTAGGTGGGGCCAGCTCACTGTGGTTGGTTGGATCCTTGGGCAGGCAGGCCTCATCTGTATAAGAAAGGTAGACTAGCAGTTGCTGCAGAACAGTGCAGCAGAGAGGTACAACAGACAGGTGCAGCAGAGGTGATGCAGAGCGGTGATGCAGAGCCGTGCAGCAGAGCAAGCCCCTTCCTTCTGCCCGTGCCTTCGACTGTCACTCGGGAACTGATATAAGCCCTCCTCCCTAAGTTGTTTTGGTTATGGTACTTATAACTTCAACAGAAACCAAACTAGGACGCCATGTGCTACCCAAATGTTGCAAAGTATGCATATTACTACTTGTGTTTTGTAGATAAGAAAGATGAGATGTTTCCTGAACAGAGAGGTGTTCAAGCTCTCACTCATAGTAAAACACAGGACCAGGATTTGAGGTATTCTTGTGTTTAAAGCTTTCTGTGCTCCACCCTTGCCAATGGGGCTGAGTACTTAAGGGTGCTTGGGCTGAGGGTCTTCCGTGTACTTTGGAGTGAGGAAGTAGCAGGGAGCTCTTGATAAATCATCATGTGATGTTGAGGACTTGCTTTCATTCTTAGCTTGCCCCAGAAAACTGATCTAATGCTTGCTGCTTGGAGGCTGTTTTATTTTTTATAAACAAGATAAACTTTTGGGAGAGATGTGCATTGAAAGTGATATCATTCTTAGGTAACATGAAAACTATGCATGCAGTCCCTTGTGTGCTACAGCACTTGAACTTTTGTGGTTCTTTCAACAATGATGTTCCCAAGTAGCAGAGTCATTTTCAGTAGGTCCTCACAGCGGTGGCCTGCTGGTCTGGAGAATGCACGGCAGGGAGTCTGATGGCTGGGAAGACTCCAGGTTGGTAGTGAGTGTTGGACCCTGCTACTGCTCCCTCTTTAAGCCACAAAAAGAGGATGAATTTGAGAAATTTTACCAGAAAAGACATTAAAAAGATGTCTGTCTGTGTGTGTGAGGGTTGTGGGTTATGGTTCTATGGATTGGAGAGATCAAGAAATCCCAGGAAACCTATTTATTTTTGCTAGTAAAAGTGAGAAAAGAGCTGGTGTCTTACAGCTGTTTTAAAGGGTAGAATATTAGCTTTGGGATGAAGTCTGACAACTTGTTTTTCTCCTTTATTGTGAAAATGGTGGATTTTTTCCCTTGTATCCCAAGAGTCTTCTGTCAGTACAGCATTTGTTTATGGGAGCATGGACTGTTTCCTTGAATGGTCGGAGCAGCAGGGATGTGGTGAAGATTGACGTTTCTGAAAAGAAGGTGAGGGTGCAGTTTCCTTGATAGCCAAACAGTAATGACCTGCCCCAAGTGGCCATAAAGGTTGTTTTGGTGTTTCTGGTCGGGGTCCTGGATGGAACTGCTCTGAGTTACTAGAACTTGGGAAAGATAGTCTATGTTTAAAATTCTAGAACTCACTGCTAGGCCTTGGGTTTAAATGCCCAGGGCATTGCTTGCCTGATCTTTAACTTTCAAATAGATCTTTTGTCTTGTTTAAAGGCAAAATAGGGAGGACAATGTCTGGAACGCAGGTTTGTTCAGATCTGCTACAGCTGATTTTCTTTGTGAGACTAACTACATTTACATAGTTTATTAGATAGTTTATGGCATTTGCAATAGAATCAAGTGAGTAACTTTTCTAGTCATTTATTTTCTTTAGAAATGTGCTAGTCTAGATCATTATACTTTGATCAATCTTTCTGGAATAAACTCTCAAATTATTGCTTTTTTATTAATATTAATTATAATAATTTCATTTGTAGCAGTTATAAGAAATTGTATGTTTTTGTGGTCGGCCGTTGATTTATTTTCTTAAATATTGAGTGAATTTCATATAATACTTATTTTTGCATTTGTAGCCATGAAATAAACATTCATTTCAGGAGAAAAAACAAAAAACAAAAAAATGGTTTCTTCTATGGCTGTAGAAGAGGAGGAGCAATAAGTCCTGGAATGTAAATATTCAGACCAGGGTGGTGTGCTATTCATGCATGATAATAAAAGTCTAGTGAACTGTGACACTTTATAACATCTTTGCAGATGCTCGGAAGGAACCTGGGACTTAGGGACCAAATATCAAACATTAAGGTCTGCTTTTCCTTCTTGTATGATTCTGGCCAAATTATTCATTATATTGGATGCTCAGTTTCATATTTTCTCAAATTGCAGTGATTATTTAACACCTGCTGATTATATTGCTACAAGAACCAAATGAGATCTGCGTGAAAACACAGTGTAATAATAAGATACTGGACATGTTACTGATGACTCCTTGGGGATAGCTGAGCACATATGTGCTATGCAGAAAAGCCCGTGGCTTTCTATCCATGGAACTCTGTTGTGAAAAGAGAATTGTCTTAGAAATATACATGGGCTTTGTGAGCGCCTTTCTTTGCTCCTGTGCCCCCTGGGTGGAGAATCTAAAGATCAGTAGAGAATGTTTACTTAGATCCTGTCTGAAAACTAATCTAGCGTTTATGCAAGCCATGTTTAGAATACATGAGACCAAATATATCACAGAGTTTTGGCCCTTAGTGGATCTCGTAGCTTTAAAGTGTTAATAAAAGCTGAACTACTTAATAAACGTCTGAGGGAGCAACTGCAGCAAATGTTTTTGCCTTCAAGTTTCTTGGGAAATAGGATTTTCCACAGAAGCATCTTAATTAAGAGTAGGACCAAGTTCTGGCTTCTATTTGAAAAACCTTGGTTCTGATCCTGCCAAGAGTTTTGTCACTGGCGGCCAGTGAGTCAGATTCCTGTTCTGTCTGGTTGTTGATACCATTGGCAAGTCTGTTTGGAGATAAAAACAGAAAGAGTGCTAAATCCATCTGAGGACAAACTGCATATCATGGTTTGTTGAGCATCCTTTGTCCTCTCATGGAGACTCATTTCAGGTGTGGAAAATATCACTCCTGATGTGAGAAAAGAATGTGTGTCAAGTTATTTGAGGTGTTTTACCTAAAACAAACAATGGTATGAAATGTGAGGAAAGCTGAGTTGTTGAGAAAATGACAGTGAAATAATCATTACAAATAGCTGTTTACCTCACTTGAAAATGATACTAATAAAAAAATTTGCATTTCTTTAAATCCTTTTTGTTAGTGATAATATCCCTTCCTCTATTTCTTAAAAGGCAATTATCACATAAAATGGTTTATGATAGAAGTGTTACTGCTTCCCTGGCATTCTGCATACAAGATTTTTATGGGAATACTTATCTTTTCTCCCTAATTACCTGACATTATATTTACATTGTAACAAAATCCAGTAGAGGTGGCACTTAAATCTCTAAGTTCTTGTATATGGTAAAAAGCAATTTTACAGTTTTTTTTCTCTACTTTTTTTCCTAAACAACTCAAATGCAGTAAAGGTATCGAAGTATAATTTGGGAAGTTTCAAAGAAGAAGATAACATTTGATTTTGGGGGTAGGCGGCCTTACAATAACTCGCCCAAGATCAGAAGACCCTTAATAGTGAGCCTAGCACGACTATTGGTTTGAGTAAAAAAAAATCCTGATGGTATGAGAGCAATGACGAAAGCATGGTGCGGTACCGGCATTTGCTAGTGGTAATGGTTGCACAGACTGTAGTGCAGTGGGTTCCCTAACAAGTGACCATCTGTGAGAACCAGGAATAAAACAGAGAGCAAGTGCAATGAAGTGATTGTTCTGGCTCTAGATGAAAATGTGTATCTGCAAATCTTCTGCAAAGAAAAGCCAGTGAACGTGTCTGATGTTTCCCAGCATTTATCCCTCTGACAGTCATTTATTTGCTAAGCATCCTCACAAGGGTCTGTGCAGAGATTGGTATCCCACCCTATTTACAAAATAAGATGCAACTCCAGCTGTCGCTACAGGTAGAAGACAACCAACCTGGACTTGTATGGAAAAGAACCTTATTAGCTGCTAATCATCCAAACTGAGCTTCACTTACCAAGTCCCTCAGAGTCCCTTGGGAGAGGTGGGAAGGAACCAGGCAGATGATGCTATAGTTGAGAGACATGAGCTTGGATACCCTACTGATTGCAAAGTAAGATTGCTTTCATCCAAGGAGAGATTATTATCCAACTCCACACAGATACCGTACCTCAAGAAACCAGGTTTGGTTATTGCATCCTTAAGAAGCTAATTCAAACAGACAAATTAGTAGTAAAAAAGCAGAAAAAGGAGATTGAGTCAATGGAAAGAGGCACAAAGAGATTGTTGACAGATCAGCCCCTCAAATTCATCTTCCAATTCTTGAATTTAGGTTAAAGTTTAAAAAAAGAGCCAGGAATGTGCACATCTGAGCAGTCCAGACCAAAGTATGAACCCATCCAGCCACTATTGGCTCATTGGTGCCTCATAGTCTCGTGCTAGGAGGAGGTCTGACACATTGTTAAACTGAAAGCTCTTTCCAGAGATATGCCCGTCTCTGGATGGCAGCCCCTTTCTCCTTCCAGCATCAGAGTCCTGGGGAAATAGCCATTTATTTGGATCCATTATTTCACTATGGTGGCAGTCAGATGAAGAGACACAGGTGTCCTTTTAGAATCTGCCGGGCTGGGTGCCTCTTTCCTTGAGGTCACTTGCTACTGACACAGCCCAAGCAAAGACCTGGATACAGAGCAAAGGACCAGAACCTTTACAATTGCCACACCTAGTATGACTGTGAGGGATAAACAACATCCATGGCGGACAGGCTCTTCTAATATTAAGGAACTCAAGAAAATTGTAATATGCTTAAATTCTATATACAAATATACTTCTTCTCTTTGTAGGTAATGAGAATTGAGGCTTATTAGGGTTAAGTATATATCTAAAATCATCAATATGTTGCACAGAAGATACCTCAATGTAGTCTGTATTTCATACTCTAATGCTGTTTCCATTAGATGGCCTTGTATGTTTGATAAATAATTTTCTGGCATGTTGGTTCCACATTTTATTGAGGGCTTTTTTCATTATTCTACTCACATCTGTCTCTATTTTAGAAAATGGCTACTTTTTTGTTCATTTGTTGCTGCGTTTTGGTTCTGTCTGCCTATGGTATTCTTACATATTTTCATTTTTTTTTTTTTGGTTAGAAAAATCTTTTATTTCTAATGGTCCATAGCTTGCACAAAATTCTAGGAATAGAGTTAAAACAATGAAGTTGTCTATTATCTTAGATTTGCAGTTACAGAGAAAAAAGTATACATTGAGCACAATTTCGTCTAACCATCCCAGCTGTATTTACTAATGAGAAAGCAGAAGTTAAGGGACACTCAGATAATTGCCATACAGGGTCATGGTCTTACTAATGGTAAACAAGACCAGAACCAATGTTTCTGTATATAAAATTCTGTGTTCCTATTATTGCACTGTATTACCTTCTCAAAGAAAAAACATGTTCAAGGATTTTAGTAGAAAGTACCTTTACATTATGTGTTTTGAAGTTCAATTTGGTAGTAATGCCTCTGTTTCCCATGAATGGGGCTGAATCTAGACATCACAGTGATAGCTGAATTATTAATCTTTTAAGTCATGGGTAACAAATTAGCAGGTGACAGAAATGTATGAAAATCTGCATGTTCAATGGGAGAGATAACATCTACAGGAAATTAAGGCAAGCTCAGCCATCTAGACACACTCTAATTTACTGGTTTTATGCAGCATTATGTGGCCCCGGAACTGTACCTGCATCTGTGTCTAGTCCTATTGCTGCCCTTTTGTCAAACTTGATCTGGCTTAAATAGTTCTTATATCCTTAAGTACAATTTTTGTCACATGGGTTTTCAGAGCTACATGGAATATGAAGTGTCAGCATGCTCTCTCATCACACTAAGGGAGGGAATGAAGGTGATTCAGTGATTGTCTCAAGTTCACAAAGCTAGCTGGGCACATCAGCTGTGACTAAAATCAGATTGCCTTGTTCTCAGTCCACTCCCTCCTTTTTTTGTCTTGAAGAATTAAAAATAAGAAAAAGAATTCACGGGGGACTGGTTATGGGCACACACCTCTGATAGAGGCATTAGGAAAAAAAAATGTCAGTTTTAAACAACAAACAATATCACATTATAGGCCTCCTTACCTTTTGTTTTGTTTCATTTTCACTGGTTCTAAAGGCCCATTTTCATACTTTATGCTGTTATAATTTTGATCTTATTAGAAAATTCCTCAGTTCTTCTCTTTGCCTATGTTATAAGGCTTCTGCAGAACCATAGAATTAATGCATTTATACACGGAACTGCCTTCCATCACTAGCTGCGGATATGGAGAAAATTCTCCTATACTCTGTAAGATGAAGAGGTGGAAAGCATGTTATATACCTGAGAAGGAAGGCCTGGGAACGTGGTCCAGTTGGTGACAGTCTATTTTGGTAGTGGGAGCATGTAGAAAGGAGGCCTGCTTACCTCATGGTGCCTGGAAATCAAAGCGAGAGAGAGACCCCCATTCCAAATCCCCTTTTAGGATGTGTCCCCAATAACCTAACTTCTTTCTACAAACTTTCCCCCTTGTCCAAGCCTCTGCCACCTCTGAATAGTACCATAAGATGGTGCTGAGTCTTTTAACTTACGTGACTGTGGGGTGAACTTCTACACATGACTTTAGCCAAAAGACTAAGAAGAAATGTAGGATTCCACTTCTAAGTGAGAATGTTTCTCAGCCTACTCTTTCAAATGGTAATCTCTTCTGGAAATTACCTCATAGCCATATCCAGAAATAATGTCCCACCATGGGCTTAGGCCAAGTGGTTCAACATATGGACTTTTGTGGGGTACTTCCAAACAATAGCATTTTGCTAACTCAGGTTCTAACTCATTGGTCACATATGGAGGTGCTTATCCTGAGGGCTGAGTGAGATGATAGCTGATTGAACACGAAACCCTTATTTGTATTTTTACTGTAGGTTCTGATTATAGTGTGTATTTTGTGCTCATTTCATAATATGTGAGATTTATTAGTAAGGTAAAATATGAATGTAATTTGTAGCTAAGGTGTGTGTGTGTGTGTGTGTGTGTGTGACCTGTTTAAGTTTTTATGTAGTGATGACAGTGTATAAAAAAGCTTTTTTAAAAGTCAGAAACTTCTACTCTAGTTTTTTGGACTTTTCATCTCTTTGTTACCCATTTAAGACATTGTGCAGTTAGGGAAGGTATAGAGGAGTAGAGCAGTATCATCAGAAAAGGCTCTAGGGAATTGTCTTCATACTCTAATGTTTTTAGAAACTTTGGTACTCTAGAACTGACCATTAGGTTAGTTTTCCCTTTAACAGAAATGATTTTCTATTTTTCATTCACAAATATATTCAGAACTGTTACTTTAAAATTTTTATTAAGTAAATATTTTATATAAGATGTATTTATCTTATTTTATTGATAGCCCACTTGCATAATTAGGCTTTGAGATACTGTTTATACCATGCATCTCTTCTCTTTTTTTTTTAGACATTATAACACTCATAGAGTTGTGCTTATTTTGACCTATTCTTCTACCCTGTTCCACTCAGTTGACTCCTAAATAAGGCCCCCCCAAAGAAAAATGTTGATTTTAATGTGAATTTATTTTGAGAAATTTCTGTTAGTTTTATGAGGTTATTTGGTACAATTTCAGCCCTTGGGGACTGCTATAAATCTGAGTCAGACAGTCTCATATAAGTAGGCAAATTAAATCAGACCATTCTTGATAATATTACATTAATGCTTCATAGTAATGTACTTCTATCATTACAGTAAGTAAATTGAATGATTTCTCTGTTGCTGCTAAGCATTTAATTATGCGCGCACTTAAAGACAAAATTGCAAATGGAAAATGTAATAGAGACCATTTTTTCTTAGCAAGTTAGAATTCACAGCATGCCATGCTAGCATTCTGTCTTAACTGGCTTTTTTAGGTTTCATTTTGTGTCAGGATAGTCCGTCTGCATGTGGGCCTTTTGAAATGATTTTGAATCCCTGTTGAAATCCCTCTGTGGAAGTGCAGAGGCCTTGTGCTCCATTCACTGTTGCTGTCAGCTGGTTAACTTCATGAGCCAGTTTCTCTAAGTGCTGGATGCCTCTGGTGGAAAACACGCTCTTCTCCTAGTAATAAATTGTCATTGTTCACATATCCAGTGCTGTGAGCATGTGTTCCTTCTACTGTGAAGACTTTCAGATGTTGAAATCTTAACTCAGAGCATGCCAGAAAATCCACGACTCGACTTGCACCCGTGTGTGTTTGGCTTCCTTCTGCCCTCTCATTGCACTTTCAGAAACCTTTCACATTTCAGACGCTTGAACTCCAGGTGGTGTGAAGTTGGAAAGGAAGGACAGGAACAGCATGAAATCTGTAGTGAGTGCTTGTTTTGTGCCAGGTGTTTTATTCTAGATATGTCTCAAGTGAAACTTCTCCTTTTCATGAGCCCTCACATGTTTATCGTTAGTCTTTTGTTTTCTGTTTGATGTTTGGCAGCTGGACAGAGTGGTAGAGAGTGGAAAAGACATGCACTACTTCGGTGGTCAGATGCCAAGTTGCTATAGGAAAGCATCTTATTGTGTAAAGTGCGGGGTACACAGGGAGAACGTGGGGTATCCTAGGTGTGCTATTGTCTTACTAAAACTCATGAAAAATGTCTGTTATTTGTAAGTGTTGGTGAAAATACCAGTTTTAATGAATGTCAGCTCGTAGATGTATGTTATTCCTTGTTTAAATAAATTTACTTTAGCACATTAAAATGCAATAGTCATGGAAATACATACATAGAAATCCAATGTTTATACCAGATCAAATCAGGTGGCAAATTGGGCTTTGGGCTTTGTTGTGCAAGAGCATATGGGTAAGTTGTAAGGCTAGAAAAGAATCATAGTATTTTAGTTTCTTTTAATTATATAATCTTATCTACAGGGATAAAGGTTTATATTTAACTTTATAAGAACAGTAATCACATGCATCATTGTATCTGTAAAATGTAAGTCAGATTTTGAAGAAATTGAATTGATTTTGGACAAAGTTCTGAATGTTAATGGGACAGAAATTCCCATCTGACTGTCTTCTATTCTTGCAGTGTCTTTTTTAGTGATATAGGTTGGCTTCTTTTTCTTTAATTTTGGCACCCACATATAGCAAATAACTGTGAAACATTTCAAACCTCAAAGTGACACTAAAACTGTGAAGTATGAAATGGAAGTGCCGGAGTGTGTGAGACACATCGCACAGCATTGCGCAGTAATCCAACATGTGCATGCAAGAAAATCAGCAATAGGATGCATTGTGATGAATGCTACAGAAATTAAGTAAAAACAGCCTGAGTTTGCAAACTCTTCCTCAGTCCCTTAAAATTAGCACAGCCTATGTTTAACAGCCCTGCTCTTCCTTCTCTCCTCTGAATATCTTCTGTGGGGAACAAAATTATAAATATTTTCCTTCTATGTCAGGTTACTAAGTAGCTATGATGAAGGGTGGTGGTATCTTGGATTACCCACAGATGCTTCATCTCCTTCACACCTACCAACACAAGTGTAATTAGATCTGGTTGTCACATTAACAAACAATCTGTCACCCGAGACTGATGTTTGCTCCTTTCTCAGTTTTGCTTTCCATACACTATTCCAACAGGGGTAGAATAAACTATTTGACCTCTTAATTACTATTTATTTTTTTCTTTCATTGAAAATAGGTTTTTCATACAATATAATCTGATTATGGTTTTCCCTCCTCTACTCTTCCCAGTGCTCCCCCTCTCCCCTCCCATCCAGATCTACACCCTTCTGTCCCTCCTCAGAAAACAAACAGGCACATAAGCTATAATAACAAAATATAAGATAAATCAAAAACAAACAAATCAGAATATGACAAAACAACCAAATAAGAAAAAGAGCCAAGGAAAAAGCACAAGCAAATCAAATATATGCAGAGAAATACATGTTTGCACAAACAGGAATTCCATAAAAACTTAAAGCCAGAAGCTATAATATATATACAAAGATCCTGTATGGCTAAACACCAAAACCAAAACCAAGAAACAATAAGCACACCAAAAAACAAAATCCCCCCACCAGTATCATGAGACGAAGAACCTCCAAAGGTGCTGTTTAGTTTGTTTCATGTTGGCACCTACTGCTGGGCATGGGCCCTACCCCTTGGAGTGGCTCTTTCCCCAGTGAGACTCCCTTGCAGGTGGCTATCAATTGAGGATAGCCTGTGGGTTAGGGACGAGGGCATGTGTGCACTTTTCCTTTCAGCTCTAGGATTCCATCTGGTTCCTACCCATGCAGGCCTTGTACGTGTCACCTCAATGGCTGTGAGTTCATATGTGCCCCAGCCTTGTTGTGGCGGGAAGGCCTTGACTCACTGGTGTCCTCCATCCCCTTTGTACTCTTCCTGCTTCCTGTTCTGCAGGGAGGGATTTGATGAAGACATCCCTTTTAAGGTTAAATGTTCCACAATCTCTCACTCTCTGAATATTGATCGTCTAGCTGCGGGTCTCTGTATTTGCTCCTATTTGTTGCAAGACGAAGCTTCTCTGGTGATGAATGAGCAAGACATGGATCTATGCATATAGCAGAATGCTAGGTGTCATTTTATGGCTATGTTATTTTAGTAGAACAGTAGTGTTTGGTTTTGCTCTAGGTCCACAGCATATCAAGTCTCAGGGTCTTGGTCACCCAGGCAGTGTTGGTATAGGTTCCTTCTCATGGAGTGGACCTTAAGTCATATCAGATCGTGGTTGGTTGCTCCCACAGGTTTTGTGTTACAGGTTACTCTTGTAGATTGAAGTGTTGTTGTTTTGCTCTTTTGGGGGGCCCACCACCCAGCTCTCAAATGAATCACATATGGAGGCTTATTCTTAATTATAAATACCTGGCCTTAGCTTGGCTTGTTTCTAGCCAGGTTTTCTTAAATCATCCAGTCTACTTTTTGCCTTTCTCTATTTCTCTATACCTTTTCTTCCCTTCTTACTCCATGTCTGGCTATTTAGCTGGGTGGCTGGGTAGCTGGCCCCTGAAGTCCTCCTCCTTCCTCTCTCATTCCTAGATCTCCTCCCAGATTTCTCCTTCTATTAATTCTTTCTGCCTGACAGCCCCACCTATCCTTTCTCCTGCCTTGTCATTGGCTGTTCAGCTCTTTATTAGATCATCAGGTGTTTTTGACAGACACAGTAACACAGCTTCACAGAGTTAAACAAATGTAACATAAACAAAAGTCACACATCTTAAAATAATATTCCCCAACACTGACGGGTTCATAGCTAGATGGGTGTTTACCTTTCTTCTTTGGTAACATGCAGAATACCTTTCAGTACCATGAATACTCGTTCATAGGGGTGTAGGCTTTAGTAGGTACCAGCTCAACTTCTCTGCGTTCAATGAGTTGTGCAGCTATTGTCTTCAGCAATAGACACTACGGTCATTATAGCCTTGGCAACAGCCTGGGTTGTTTGGGGTTCCTACAGGACCTCTTTGGGGAAGATCTTGATTATATGTAGCTCATTACTGGTACTGGAAGCTGCATTTGGTGATGAGAGCTGTCCATTTGGGGCTCTATCCTCCCCATTATCGAGACTTCATTTAGATTGCTTACATATATGTATATATTTTAGGAAGTTTCTACTACATTAGGTTTCCTTATGACCCCCCCCATGGCCCTTGGTTTTAGTTGTCCCTCCCTGTATTCCCTCCCCTTCCCTGTTTGATCCTCCCATTCTAGTTCTCTACTCCTCTTGTCTATCATCTATCCATAACTGTGTATAACTTTTCTTTTGCCTTCCTAGGGAGATCCATCCCTCCTCCCTAGTCCCACATAATATAGCCTGATTATGATTGACCTACCTTCCTCTACTCTTCTCAGTTCTCCCCACCTCCTTTCCCATCCAGATCCATTCCTTTTCCATTTCTCAAAAGAAAAAAAAAAGGCTTCTAAGGGGTAATAATAAAATATAAGGCAAAACAAAAACTGTCACATTGAAGTTGGACAAAACAAACCAACAGAAGGAAAAGAGCCCAAGAGAAGGGACAACAACCAGTGACCACAAGCTGCACACTCAGGAATCCCATAGAAACATAAACCCGTAGCTATTTTATATATATATATATTTTTTTTTTTTATTTTTTTTTTCAGAGGATCTGATGCAGATCCATGCAGGCCTTATGCATGCTGCCTCAGTCTTTGTAAGTTCCTATAAGCTTTGATTATATTGATTTAGAGGGCCTTGTTTTCTTGATGGCCTCCATCCCCTCTGCTTCTTAATCTCTTTCTGCCTCCTCTCTTTGAGAGGATAGATTTGATAAAGACATCCCGCCTAGGGCTGAGTGTTCCAAGGCTTCTTACTCTGCACAATGTCTGGCTGTGGGTCTCTGTATTTGTTCCCATCTGCTGCAGGAGGAAGTTTCTCTGGCAATGGCTGAGCAAGACTCTGATCTATGAGTACAACATAAGGAGTCATTTTATGGTTACTTTTTTTTTTTTTAGAATAGTAGTATTTGGGTTTGCCACAGATCTCTAGGCTACCTAGTCCTTGTTCTTGGTCACTTAAGCATTGTTGGGCATTAGTTCCTTCTGTGTAGTGGGCCTTATATCCTGTGTCACATTGCACTGGAGTCTCTTGCAGGCAGGACCCCATTGTAGGTCAAAGGGTTGGTAGTCAGGCTAGTTTCTCTTTTGGTGGTGCGCAGAGTACCTTCCTTTACCAAAGATGCTAGAATGTAGGGATGAAGGCTTTACATAGGTAGGCACCGTTTTGTAGGTGTTATCTTCATCAATAGGGCTTTTTGTCCATCTTGGCAACAGCCTGGGTTGTTTGAGGATTCCCATGGGACCCCCTTCCTTTGACTTTTTAAATGCAACTGTGAACTTGTTTTAGAGTGTTTCTTTATTTTTCTGGTCCTGAGATTCAATTGTATATGTTTCATTTGGGGAGATATGTTAAGAGGGATTTGGGGTTATGAATAAGTGTCCTGTTTTCCCAACTTCAAACACTATGGGAAGGAAATATGAATCCCTGCAGGTTAACCACAGTGATGTTCTTAGCAAATATATAGAAGTGCTGTCAAGTGGAACAGGGTATGACAAATTTTATTTTCTAAATCAGCAGAAAGCAAAAGCAACAAAACCACAGTAGGTATCTAATTACCAAGTTTATGAATCATTTCACAAACCCCCACCTGATTTGTAGTGCTCAGATGTATCAGCTACTAATTTTCAGAATATGAAGCCTGGTACTCAGGGTACACAGAAAGGGCAAGTGGCTCCCGAAGCTGGTGGTCAAGCAGCTGAGTATAACACTTGACTTCGGTGCTAAGGCTCCTTACCTATGAACATTACATGCCAGGACTTGGTGTATTTAGTGATCTGAGAGAATTCACAACAAAGGAGTTGGTACCACAGGGGCCAGTGAGTACATAACAGTGAGCTAAGAAACTCATGCTGAAGTGTTCCACCTGCAACACAAAAGTCACTGTTTCATCACTGTGAAGAGACACCATGACCAAGGCAACTCTTATAAAAGATGTTTAAGCTGGAAGCACAGTCAGAAAGAGCAGGTTAACTCCAGTCACCCTGCTTTACCTCCATCGACGTCATCTGTGAAGGGAAGGCATGATTTGCTGATATTAAACTGTATGTTTTTTTGTGTGTATATGGGTATGTCTATTTTATCTATTCCTAACAGAAATATAATGTTTTGGGATTAGAGGCAGACTTTTAAATTATTTAGAGAATCTCTATCAGTTTCCTCAGGCTTCCATCCTCCTTGGGGTGATGAATCAGGGTGGATCTTACTCACACATGCAGTAGAGTCAATGCCATAGAAGAACAACTCTGGAATTATGAATCTTGGGAACTAAGGTGTTTGGCATACTTGCTTCTCTTCAACTGAATGTACTGGGGTAAGAGATGAGCAAGTGTTTCCTAAACATAAGCAAATCTAGTGTATGGAAAGAGATGCAGCAAAGGGCCCCATGCATATTATTTGTGGAAGGAAGATAAATATCTGGAAGGTTCTTCTAAATCTGACTTGAGTCTCTCATCTTTGACTTCCATGGCTTGTCAATCATTCTGGCATCTTTAATCCAGATGCTAGGATTCCTTCCTCTAACAACAGTGATAACAATGTATGAAAGCATGATACTCAGCACAGTCTGCTGGACTCCTATCTTAATTAATTGAAGACAGACATCGGGGGTTGTTTACTAGGGGTGCACACTATGGCTCTTTCCCCAGGGACCTCAGTACATGAGAGCAGAGGCTCAGATCTGGGTAACTGAGCTGTAGCCATATTTGTTGTTGTTAGAGAGGGTGATTCTGGGAAGATCAATTTACACTCATTTCCTCTGGGAAGTTGTGTTAAGCTTTTGACTGTGATGTATACTTGATAAAGATCCAGCTCTCTCACTAAGGGATACTTGCTATCTCAATTACAAAGTTAAAGAATACATTTCATTCTCTATCTTGTGCTTATAAGATAATGAAAATAGTTTTCTTGCACTTCAGTTGGAGTCACCCAATTATATGTGATTAATTTTATTGGCCAGAACAAAGGAGTTGTAAACCTAAGGTTATTTCCTGTATTCCTAGTAGCTACCAGATTGCCTATCACACCGTAGTCATTCAGCAACTATGTTGAATACTGACTGAATAACTGGAGATGTATAAAAACAATTCCTGTCCTCAGGAAACCACCAGAGTTCACAGTCTAGTGGGGACTGGCATTCTGTATAACACACATGTGCTGGAAATTCCAACAGTAGAAAATCACATGACATCCACCCAGCCCACACACTAGAATGTGAAATGTCAGTAAATCACAATCTGTCATTCTTGACTAATGAATCTGTCTATAAAATTGTAACATTTTTCAGTTCTAAATTTTATTATAATTACTTCATATAAAATGGAATACAATTTAAGTAGTGGGTCTTGAAAAGAGAGTAATATGAAAGACTACTTTATAGTCTGTATATAAGGTCTCATTTTTTACACAAAAAAGATCTGATTTAACTAATAAGAAACATTTTCAAAAAAATTCTCTAAAGAGAAGAGACCTCAAAATTCTTGCAACTCCCTCGTCTTCATCACATGACGTCCTGAAAGGCGACACTTGAGATGGCAAACACAGCCTCATTCATTACATCCTGTTCCTAAATCATTCAAACCGATTCTAGAAAACTAAGTCCAGTAACGTATTGATTCAGTTGAAATCTTTAAGCTGTTTTTGCAGTATAAATGGGAGCTCCTTTTGGGGGGATGGGGAGGAATAAATATTCTTTACAAAGGTCAGGGGAGAAATGAGTTTTTTTCCCCTTTGAAGGAGGTTGAAGTATGTATGTGTGTGGTATCTGGAGTATTGGGGAAAATGAAAGCAGTTAATCTCTGTCACTGGCAGACATAAATAATAGGAAGACAACATAACTGACTAAGTTTCAAATATTTTATTTATTGATTCTTATAGTAAATGTTTAACAAATGTACGAAGTTTTATAATGAGATGTGCAGACAATTCAAGGTAAAGAATTCCCAGTCAACACCATTAAAAAACTTCTATCAATAAAGGGAAAGTGGACCAGTAACTGGTGACTCCAAGTTAGATACAGATCAGATTGCATCTTGTGAGTGGAGTATTGAAATGTGAATGACTAACAACAGGAGAAAATATTTCAGGCATTTCTTTAATCAGTATTTTTATAAAACACCTGAAAGCTCATGTGGAGAAAACAGAACAAATGCTGAATATCATCTTAGGGCAGGGCCAGCTTCTGCATTTTGGTGAAGTCCCATGTGTCTCTGGTAGCCTTCAGGTCCCAGTTTCATTGGACTTTGAATGAACAATGTGCAGAGAAAATACCTTGACCTATGTAGGATGGTTGGTTAAGTGGGAGCTCCCCAAAGCTGATCTTTCACTTCTGCAAGGTGAAAGACCGAACCAGAAGCAAAACAAAAAACAAAACAGCAGCAGCAACAACAACTACACACACACACACACACACACACACACACACACACACACAACTTGCTCGTAGAAGGTAAAAAGAAGCTATTGTTTTAGCCTTAACTCCAAGAGAGTCAGAATTCTAGAATTCATAGCCACAAATAACTTGACTTAGGATTGAATTACAGTTCATAGTATCAATATCTTATAAACTTCTAATGTGAGAAATTAAAGTTAGCATAATTGAAAGTGCTATCAGCTGCCTACAGGAAACAAACACAAATACTTTTACAGGGGTATATCTTATTTGCATCTTGCATCCAGCACATGTACTTAAATTTCTACAAAATATGTAAATAATTCTCATTCTTGGGGAATATTTGTGAATAGTTTCTATTTGTGTAGAATATGAATTTACAATGTAAGAAATTAAAACTCATGAGGAAGTAAACCATCAGGAGTGAGACTGAGTTACCTCTCCTGATTAGAAGTACATTCACAAAGACCATAGAAATATAAATTATCAGGTAAAGGATAAAAATAACTGAGATCAATGTATATAAAAATAAAAATAAAGATAAAAATGTATAGACAGGCGGTGGTGGCACATGCCCTTAATGCCAGCACTTGAGAGGCAGAGTCAGGCAGATCTTTGTGAGTTGGAGGCCAGCCTGGTCTACACAGTGAGTTCTAAGATAGCCAGGGCTACACAGAGAAACCCTGTCTTGGGAAAAATAGTATGAACATATGAATGAGCTAATGACTATCGATGTAGCTGAGAAGATCTGATGAAGAACCAAAGAAACCTGTAAGAGTTTAAGTAGTATATTATTGAAAATAGAATTAATAAACTAGAAAGCCTATCATAGGAGATGTATAAAATGGAGCACAGAGGTAGAGAAGAAATGTGAACGATGGAACCCTAGAGAATGAATTGATTTGTTTTAGTAGAAATAAGCAGACTTTTCTAGCTGGGAAACTAACTAGAGAATGGGAGAAAGTATATCAGAAGAGGCAATGACCACTGCTTCATGCATACCCAATTCCGTGTGTGGAGCAGGGAAAACCAAATGAAGATGGAATAGTACTGGGACAAGCAAGACACAGTGAGAGACCACAGATGATGGGCGGCAAGGTATGGGAGCCGGCTTGGCTCTCATCTGCCAATTTTGGCACTGTGAACATAGAAAAGAACAGTCATACAAATTGCAAAAAGGAACTAATATGTCCACAGCAATATTCAAAATGAGAGGAAAGAGGAAGGATGTTTTTTTCTCCTTACCGAGGAAGCTAGCTTATAAATGATTGCATAATAGATTACAAGGCAATGTTACTAGTAGGTGATTTAGGCAAGAGTTACTAGTAGATACCTAAGTTTCTTCTAAAAAGACATTTTCAGTGCATTTCAGTGATCTAGAATTATACAAAATCTGTGCTCTGTTTACTGTGAAATTATTTTAGGAAACAGCATAGTGATAATTTAGAATTACAGAATTTAAAAAAGAAATGTTTATGGAAGGCATGGAGGGTAGAGGGTAGCATGGTTGTAGGTGGGAACCCAACTGAGGAAGCTCTTATGGTTCCAGAGAGTGCATGGTAAAGGCCTGTGTAAGAAATATAAAGTAGAAAGGGTGGACAGTGTTTAATGAATGATTGCATAAGCGAGGGGAGTGAAAGGGAAGTGATTTGAGATGCTTTCCCAGGTGGATAGTACTATTGTTAATTCTGAGAAGGCCATGATGATTGAATTGAAGATAGTTGATTACTCAAAATTGGAACTTAAGAATTGTGTATACAAAAAAAATAAACGTATGAGCCAAACACACCTAGGCAATACATATAGCCACAGTAGTTGGACCAAATCATTGAAGTGAAGGATTAGACAGTTGGCAAGGGGAGAAAGATTGTGTGCGGAAACACAGCCAATGGCTAAAGATTCTCAAGACAAAATGAGGTCCTGAAAGAAACAGGTAAAAAGAAATTAGAATGAGGACATTGACTGGGTAGGGGACCAATTTCAGGTGACTGAATATTTGATTCCAGCTAACCTCTGAGGGGAGCAGGGCAAATTAATTGGCCACTCTCATGTCCTTTGTGCCTTCTACCTGATTTTATTTTAAATTACCAAATGGTCCCCACTACTCCTCCATTTTCATTTCTAGCCTCCCCATCTCCTTTCTTCTAATTATTTCAATCAAATGATTCATAGTTCATGGTATAAAACTGAAACAAAGTTTTATAACATTGGTTGAAAGGCAAGATTTTGCATTAAGAAACATTTACAAACTCAAGAGTGTTATGACCTGGCTGAAGCCCATTACCCATCTTAAGGTGGACCAATCACAAACACTTTGACATCTGCATTCTTTAATTGCCATCAGCCTCTTCTGTAATCTTTACTGAAATTTAAGGGTAAAGCTTCTCGTATTTTGTGTAGCTAGACTTTTTCTGGTTCTGCTTGGCCCACGGTCAGGACAAATCTCTCTCACCTGCCAGTCCTGCAGCTGCTCAGACCCAACCAAGTAAACACACAGAGACTTGTATTGCTTACAAACTGTATGGCCGTGGCAGGCTTCTTGTTATCTAGTTCTTCTATCTTTTTTTTTTTTTTTTTTTAAGATTTTTTATTTATTATGTATACAGTGTTCTGCCTGCATGTGTCCTTGCAGGCCAGAAGAGGGTGCCAGATCTCATTACAGGTGGTTGTGAGCCACCATGTGGTTGCTGGGAAATGAACTCAGGACCTCTGGAAGAGCAGCCTGTGCTCTTAGCCTCTGAGCCATCTCTCCAGCCCTAGTTCTTCTATCTTAAATTAACCCATTTCTATTAGTCTATACTTTGCCACGTGGCTCATGGCTTACTGGTACCTTACATCTCGCTTGTCATGGCAGCGGCTGGCAGTGTCTCTCTGACTCAGCCTTCCACTTCCCAGAATTATTCTCTCTCCTTGTCCGGCCTATACTTCCTGCCTGACTACTGGCCAATCAGTGTTTTATTTATTAACCAATCAGAGCAACACATTTAACATACAGAACATCCCTCAGCAATTTTGTAGTTTGGAAGAAGTCTTACATGATTGAGTTAAAAAAATACTGTTGAGGGCCAAGCTACACAACTGTAACACATATGCATAGTGCCTAAGTCAGTCTCATGCAGGCTCCCTGGTTGTCTGTTCAGTCTCTGTGAGCCCCTATGAGCCCAGGTTAGTTGATTCTGTGAGTTTTCTTGTGGTGCCCTTGATTCCTCTTTTACAGGCCTCTGGGAACCTACTCCTCGCCTTGCCCAACCTTAATATAAGGGGAGGTGCTTAGTCTTACTGCACCTTGATATGACATGTTTTATTGATATTCATCGGAGACCTGCCCTTTCCTAAACAGAAACAGAGGAGGAGTGGATGGGGGGGGGTGGGCAGGAAAGATGGGGAGGAACTGGGAGAAGAAGAGGGAGGGAAACTGCTACCAGGATGTAAAATAAATAAGTAAATTAATAAATTTGTTTTTTAAAAAGGATACTACAGAGGACTTTCACTTTAGAACTTATACAGGTTATGCCCTGTAGTTCTGGAGATTGCTACTTCTCTTTGAGAATAAGCATAGTACTTTGCAAAAAAAAAAATCACTATTCTGAGGCTCACAAGAGGTAATTCTTAGGTCAAGTCTAACCACTCAGTACTCCTAGAATACTACAAAAAATAATAGTAACACTGTGTTTTCAGTTTCTCCTCAAACTTGCTATTCTGTGTCACACTGAACTATATAGTTCAGTCCAGTATGTTCCATTCTGTGTTGACATTGTGACTTTTCTAAAGAACAGGCTTTATGCTATGAGCACCACGTGCCTCTATATCTTTCAGTATATCCAAGCTGGGAGATGAAAAGTGCTGGACAAACCTGACTTAGTGTGTTTGTCTTTAGTCTAACTATATTAAATGAAGAGACTTTTGTTTTCATTAACTAATGACTTGCTAACTTATTTTAAAGCAGCAGAGCCTCCCATATAAACTAAGCTTTATGAAAATAAAGATGTTAATGGTAACACACACAGAAGTCCTTTACATTCATGGGCTTGTGCTATGTTGTTGCAGGCATTTTTCTGAGATGTCCTTTTTTGATATATGTTATTCATTTATGGTTTACTTTTTAGCCCTAAATTTTAGTAATTATAAAAGATCGGAATAAGATAGGGGTAAGAAAAAACTATTCAAATGTGTTTTATGGTAACTTTGTGTTAGTAATTTTTAAAAGAATATGTTGTCTCTTATTTTAAAAGTCTGTAATTTGCAATTAAATTTGAAAAGTACATTTAGAACTTGGAAATTATAGTAGTATACAATCAACGCTTTTTTGTTAATTCCAGAACAAGTTAAACTGGGTAAAATAATAACTGATATTGAATCTGTAAGTAAGAAAATGGAGAAAGAAAAGCAGCTGCGTCTCAAGAAACCCAGGTAATGTGGAATTATTTAACCTAGACAATAGAGGGGTGAGGGGAGAGGGAGAGAAAAAAGATTTTCTTCTTGGCCAATATTCTCTCACTAACTGCAGTGGTTTCTCAAGCCCATTAACACCCCGTGCATACGGCTAATTTATCTTTCTGCTCTAGTCCCAAAGCATATCAATTATCAAAATTTTAGTTTTCAGTTCAATTAACTTTTGAACTGGAGGATGTCTGAGTAGCTAAGCAAACCATCTGGGTTTTACAGTGCGTAAGCTCAAATCCAATTTGTGTCTTTCTTGAGAAAAATGCCATATTTTATGATAATATTACATAAGTTTGGAATTTTAATAACTCCTTTGCAGCAATTATGGAGCAGAATAAGTTATAATTTTCCCTTTAAAATCTAATAATTAAAGGTTAGTCTTTCTCTAACAGAAGGTGAGGATGATTCCACAGAACATAGTTGGAATGCAAGGATTTGGAACATTGCTTCTGCTCTGTGTGTGTCTGGAGATAGGTCAGCTACTCTTCTGGATTATTCTACAGGATCATACCATCTTCTAGATGACTTTACAAGAATGTGTTAGAGGGTTGGCCCTAAGGCTTCAGATAAGACCTCTGACAGCCCCTAAGCACATATTTTTGAGAACTTGTAGAAAGTAGATACATCTCTGTTAAAACAGCTTTTTGGTGACTTTTTTTTTTCAGCACTTCATTAGCACAGCATGTTAAGAAATTGATGCAATTGTACAAATAATAGATATTGGAGGAGATACTATTTTGCTTTAAAGAATATCTTGGCATCCAAAATCTGTGTCACAAATTGTGCTTAGCACTAACAGATCTTTGTCCGGATAGCCATTTTCTTGGGTTAAATGTATTACAAGTATCAGATTTGAACAAGTAGAAGGTATGCACAGATTCAGGGAAAGAAGTTTGGTTTAATTTATGATAGGGGAAGAAATTATTGTATTGAAAGATTAATTTTTCCCCTTTCTATTTTGACTAAATTTAACTCAAGACTCAGGTTAGCTTAACTAAGTCATGGCTGTGGAAAGACTACTTAATAAAGCAGTTACATAGTTTAGACTATCCAGTAAGCTTTTAATAACTAGAAAAATTAACTGAATTCATTTGAAAATGCTTCTTACTTTATATGAAGCTTATAATCCAAAGAATACTAACAGCGATTTAAGGACAAGTGGGGCACTTGTTAACGACAAATCTGAGCAGAAATAAAGTCTTTCATTATGTTTTCTTTCTCAGTAGAGTTAACAGTTTCTCAGGGAATTGTTTCTTCTACAACTGGGGGAAGGTAAAGGTCTCCTAATACCCCTAGTTCCGATTTTGAATAAAAACATGTCCTGTTTAATGAGGAAGATCAACACTGTTTGAAATTAAGAGCAGGTACATGCACTCCAACGGCAGCCTAAAGCCTGGGAAGCCTGAACTTGAACCCACTTGGGCTGCCTTGTCTTTATTTATAGCTAGTTTATGGTGGTAACTTGCTCCTATCTTAGCAGTTAGCTTCATTTCATTAATGTTGGAGTGTGATGGGAGTGCAAAGGAAAAGACAAGTGAGCGTTTGGGGACATGATGAGTCAGGTTCTTTGAAAACCTGTGTTTTAGTACATTTTTTTAAAAAAAGCATCCGGTTGAGGTTTTTATTGAAATCTGGCTCTCCATATAATACAGAGAAGAAGAGGCTGTAGGCAGCAGAAAGAAGAGAATAGAATCAGCCAGGCAATCAGGTAGAGGATTGCTAACAGGCTTTCAGACTAGAGTCTGGGAGGGTTTCTATACAGGTCACATAGAGGCCTATGGGAGAGTTTTTTTTTCTCTTCTCTATTTCCTTTTAAGGTGCCTTGGGAGGCACATAATGGGTAAGGTGAAACACATTTTTAGGTATAAAAATATTGACTGAAGAAACAAAAATAATTGGCTAAAAATAAGGAATATGAAAGAATTTCATAAGTGTATGATGCTTACCTTTATCCACATTTTTCTATTTTTGGCATGCAAACAGCAAACAAAATGGAATGCTTCCATATTTTCACATTTAGATTAAGAACGTCATGTTCTATACTGCATCTTCAAATTTTAAATTAAAGACTATTGTGCATAAGAATCCTGGTCTCAGGACAATAATGGTGGATGTGTATACATTTTATATGTTACTTTCCAATATATTGTATTTGAGAATCTATGCTTAGGTCTTCTGATCAGTCAGTCCAATGACAGAACGAAGGTGAAGTGCCACATAGCATAGCAACCCTCCTTATCTCTTTCTTCATCTCACCTCAAAAGTGCCAGGATATTTGCATGCATTCCACTGTGTTGAAACATCTCAGAATTTTTGCTCAATGGTTTTCAAATGTTTTGCTAAAAGGCATCAATTGTAAATTTTTGTCACAATTTTCATTAGTAGGAGATTGTTGAAAAATATTTGTCCTAATTTGAAGATTAAGTAATACTTAGCTGTGGTCCACATGCTAGAAAGTAAAGCAAACTGTCCAATAAGTGCATTTTGCCTCAATTTTAGTAGGATGTAAATGAATTCTAGAATTTCAGATGGAATTACTCCAGTTCTTGACCAAATCCGTGGATATGTCATACGCATGACAGAGAGATGAGGTGGGTCCATCTTATAACTTGTTACTCTTTATTTAGTGCCTACACCCTATCTGATATCAAGCTCTGATCAGGATGGTCATAGCCTCTTCCCCCATACATGCTAATTTTTTTTCTTAGAAAAACATTTTAAGTACTAAAAACCTCTGTAACACTTATATAACATCCAGATAGCAATGTCATCTCTAGGCATACCAAGCAGGTAATTGAACAGGTGCATAGATGAGAATGCTCAAAGGTTTTCAAGAAGTTTTAATAATAGCAAAAAAGTATGAGCACCCCAAATATCCATTAGAAGACTGATAAACCATTAGTATATTCAATCCATATAGTATAATGTTAGATGACAGTCCAATATAACAACATACATCTATATATGTTAGTGAAGATGTCCATAATATAATATTAAGTACTTAGAAAGTTTGTTTGCATTTATATACAAATAAACATTGAAAAGATATGGAATATTATTATACAGCTAATCATGTCAAATGAAGTTAGAATAAAATAGTGTAATATAATTACTGAAGCCCCACTACATGACTTCAAGTCATGGCTCCATCTATTTCTAGTTGGGATAATCTGACCTATGTAACCCTATGCATTTTAGTTCCCTCATGTATAAAATGAGTACATTAATAGTAGAAGCAGTAGCAGATGCTTGTTGGGAGGATGAAATCAGGTAGGACATATAGAAGGCTTTGAATAGTTCCTAGACTATGAGAAACTCTAGGTTTGCAATAATTAGCAAAATATCAGAGTGATGTATTAGAGAAGATTTTTCTTTTCTTTACTTTTGGTTATTTACATTTTCTAAACTGTCTGTATGGCGCTTGGCTCTAGGTCAAACAGATGTGTTTGAATCTCTATAAGTGATATCAGGGAAATTACATTATTTAAAATCCCCTATCAAACAATGAAAAATAGATAAGATGCTTATTTTCCAAACTTTTGTTAGGTGGGGATTGCTCAGAAAGGAGATGTTCCTACATTTTGTCCACACTAAAAACTAGCAAAGTTTAGTGTTATTCTTTCAATAATATTTCCTCTACAGGACACTGAAGAATCCACAGGTCTGGTCCTGCTGTCAGGAGTAGGTGGGAGTATGTGAGGCTAGCATTTAATCCTGTAATGTTAGACTTGGGGGTTGATTACAAAACAAGGGAGACAAAATCACTCAAGTTGTAACTCTGTGTTTTGAAAACAGAATGTTGGAATCCTTCCATTCCCATGTTGGCTTGAATTTACAAAATCTGACCTCTTCTCTGGGACATCTGAGAGGACCTGGTGAGTTTTACTAGGCTAATACTGGCAGCAGTAGTGATTTTCATGATGTAAATCAGAATTAGTACTAAGCAAAGTCACTTGTTTATTATTTCATTTTAAAAACTGTCGAAAGATAAAAGATTTGAGGGACAACTACTGAAAACTAATTTTTGTTACTTTATTTAAACTTGAAAAGTTGGATCTTTTAAAAATGTGTGTAAATATAGAATGTTGTGGGAAACTGTGAAGATAAATTCTTAGAATTCAAAAGGGTTTTGAGTAATAATTCTTCTGAGTTACTGTTTTTAAAATATATAAAATTCCTTCAAAAGAAGCTACATATGGTATTTTAAAGTCCTTTAAATACAATCAGAAAGCTTGGAACTTACAGACTATTTTGGAGACCTAGGAGGGGTTTTGACTTAAGAAAACTATGTTGTAGTTTTCCTTCTTTGTAACTTGTTATTCATATTATTAATCTTCACACTATTATTTTTTTCTCCTACATGTGCAAAGGCTATCTGGACAAAGGCTCAGCCATTGTTTAATGCTGCACAAAAGATAGAAAAAGACCATTTTAAAATGTTTGTTGAGAGACTCCAAGCTACAGATTATTGTGAAATTGAGTGGAAAAGAGCAGAATTGCAACCACTCGTGAAATTTTCAAGATTTGCTTAAAGTTGCTCTAATACAAAAATATTCTTTTAAAATACCTGGAATATGTACTAAAGGAACCACAGCCTCATGACAGCAAGACTCTGTCCCTTTCACAGCCCCTGCCCCATAGCAGCCCATCATTCATGTTGAGTGAATGGATGGATGACAGAGACAAGTTAAAATGGGACAGCACCCGAATGAAGCAGTTGAGAAGTGTATCTGTGTGTCGCTTCACTCTAGAGAGGGTGGTAAGACACAGGACAGTTGTATCAGTGCCCAAAGGAAAAAGAAGTCGGGGAATAAAATACTTGACACTATTTTTAAATGTTTTTAAAAACATAGTGACTGTTAGTGGATTGAAGTGGTGGTGTCATTAAGCCAACTAAAATGTGTTGCAGTGTTATGCCTTAAAACCAGACTCACCAGCACATTGTCAGTTTCATCTCAGAGATCTCTCAACACTCACCCCTCAGCAGTTAGAGTAGAAAGCTGCATGTTCTGAAAGCATAAAAATGGTAATAAATCCATAATTTCTGTGTGCTATAGGCTTTCTGTTCCTTTCTCTTTTAAAATGAAATGTATCTCCAATATGAGTTGATATGTAACCAATGTTTTATCATGTGGAGTTTTGTTGAATTTTGTTTTGTTTTTAGCTAAACCATTATTTTTTAATTGGAAAAAATTTTTCTAAAACAGAAATGTCTAAAGGCTTGAGACAAGCAATTTATTTTATAAAATAAAATGTGAAAAAATGTTGATTTCTGTTCTAAAATAATTTATATACATTCATTGCATTGCATCTTTGTTGAAAAACTAAATAATTTTAAAATGCCTTTAAAGTTCATTTTAATGATGTTTTCTAAAAATCCGTTTGACACGGGCTCCTACTCTATTTGCTGAAATGTGTCTCCAGTAATCACAGGAAACATTCACTGAAGTCGATTAAATAACAATGTTACTTAAGCAGTCAAAGAGCATAGGTATGTGTCCTCAGAAGTGCACAGTCATTTTCTATAATCTTAAACATTTCAAAAATATTAATAAATCATCATTTTCAGTGAAAGAGAAAAGAAAGAAAACTAGATCATAGGAATCAAGACCAATTCTAATTTCCATCCATTTATTGAAATTTAAGTGGATGACTAGGGTGTCACTCCTCGAAGTCTCATCTTTTAAAATGGTATAGCAGAGTGCTTGCTAGTGTTAATATTGGCGTTCTGATTCTCCTAGCTTCTAAGTGGAAGCCTTATCCAAATTACTGAATCACTTGGTGACTGTTTCTTCATGGGAGATATGTGGAGGCTAATAATAACACCAAACTGAGAATGATTAGTGCACGCTTGTTGAGGTGTGTGGCACAATCTGATGCTCACCAAAACTGAGCTGTAGTTGCCAGTAACAGTTTCAAGTGAATGAACTCAAAGGCACAATAGGAGCAAACACCTGGTTTGCAAAGAAGTGCCTCAGCACCTATCCTGCAAGAGAAGCCGTCTTACAGTACCACTGTCACACCGTGAACACTGTGGCCCTTCATAGAGACACCTGTCTCTGCTGTTGCCATGGATGGAGTCATCTTGCTCAAGACCTTCAATCTGCCCTTTTGCCTTCCTACCTCAGTACATTCAATAAATCACTTCTAATTTGATATTCCAACAAACACCCTCTCACCTGTGATTTCCAAACTGTTTCTTACCTTTCTGAGTACAGGGAATCGAACCATGGTATGGACTTTTACTTAGAAAGCTGTTCTTTTTTTAAATTTATTTAACTTTATTTTATGTTAAATTTATGCATTGGTGTGAAGGTATCAGATACCCTGGAACTGGAGTTACAAACAGTTGTAAGCTACCATATAGGTGCTGGGAATTGAACCCGGGTCCTCTGGAAGAACAGCACCAAGAAAGGTGTTCTTAACAGACAGTTTCAAAAGAAACTCTGGAAGGAGGGAGTTTACTCAAAGAAGCTCACATTGCCCTAAGTGACAAGGAAAGGATGAAGTTACTGTTTAGGAAAGGAGTAGATTGCTAGACAATTTCCTTTATCTGTGGCTGGTTCTTAGTTTTTCTACAGACTGTTAACAATAGAAGGACAGTGATTTCCCCCAAGTTCACAGTCTTGAGACCCTCAGGGAAGATCACAGAGTATCCCCTACAATTCTGTCTGATACAGCCTCCACCAGGTGTGGGCTTACAATGCTGGGGAATGCTCAAGCCTGCTGTCAGTAACTCCATGTCTCTCATTTGACCTCACGACCACCTCTCCCACTCTGGAATCTGTTCACTGTGCTGCTGGAACTCACACTGAATGTCAAAAACAATCAAAAAGTCCTTATACCTTCTTAAAATATTCCCTTCACACTCGAGGCCTAACTGAAGACTGTTGTGAAAGCATTTCTGCTTTGGCTCTCTAAAGTGGTGTGCTAGAGGTTTCCTGCCTTGCCCACAGTCAGGACAAATCTTTGTCACACGCCAGTCCCACAGCCACTCAGACCCAACCAAGTAAACACAGAGACTTATATTGCTTACAAACTGTATGGCCGTGGCAGGCTTCTTGCTAACTGTTCTTATAGCTTAAATTAACCCATTTCTATTAATCTATACCTTGCCACGTGGCTCGTGGCTTACCGGCATCTTCACATGCTGTTTGTCATCATGGCGGCTGGCAGTGTCTCTCTGACTTAGCCTTCCACTTCCCAGCTTTATTCTCCTCCTTGTCCCACCTATACTTCCCGCCTAGCCAATGGCCAATCAGTGTTTTATTTATTGACCAATCAGCAACACATTTGCCATACAGACCATCCCACAGCAGTGGTGCCATTTCTTTCTGCCATCCTTAACACATGCATCTAAGGGTGGAGATAGAGTGTCCTCCCTAATCCTCATCACTGTTGTTTCCAGACCATTTCCCCCTCCTTTCTAAAATTTTCAGCTTTGGCTCTCATGTCATCCAACAGCATTCTCCATTAGCTTGCTTCCTGTAGTAGTTATTAGTTTGTGCTCATCTTCTCATATCTTAACTTTAACCCTAGGACCCTTGTTAGTCTTTCTAAAGCTTGTCATCATTCTTGGCAATTTTGTTATATGTAAATAAAGTCTTTAATTCATTAGTTTCTCAACTCTTTTAGCTCTTTTCCTCTAGTGGTTTTTGCCTTCCATCCATCATCCCATATATGCTCTTTCCTGCTAATCATAAAGAGAGCTAGATAGCACCTCCAGTATTCTACTTTGAACAATGCTACTGATAATGCATGGCACTTTATAAAGTCCAACAACTTTAAAAAATTAGTTCCATGAGGTATCTTGGGGCTGAAATCTCTTCTCTCCCTGCCCTAACTTCACCAGTGATTTTATCCAGCTCATGAATTCCCTCACCAGCATATTTATTTGGCCCCCAGACTCCAGCTTACATATTTTGTAAATCAGTTGTACCATTTATTATATTTTGTAACTCAATTAGGAGATATACTATAACTTATTAGAATTTTTACACACATGGAGCTCAAATATTTTCTTTCATTTTGAATTGAAAATTGTCCTGTAAAGAATATGGCTTTGAGAGTTTTTATTTGTTTCTTTCTTTTTCTACCCAAGGACTAAAATACTGGTTGAATATTAAAAGATAATTAGAATTTTGGCTGGTTTATCAGGAAATCACAAAAATAAGTTCACAAACATAAGGAAGCTGGATTCCATAGGGGCCTCATGTTCTTTAGAGGCATTAGTTTTCATGGTTAACATTTCTTCCTATTTGCCTAGAGTTTCTACTTAATAACTGTGATAATAGTCTTAGCTGGGGTCATCCTTGTGGGTTCCTGGGGGTTTCCCTAGCACCACATTTTTCCCTAACTCCATAATGGCTCCCTCTGTCAAGATATCTCTTTAATTGTTCTCCCTTTCCACCCCTCCTCCAACTCAGCCATCTCAATCCCTCATGTTCCCATCCTCCACCTCCTACCCCATCCCCCTACCTCCCCTCCCAGTTTACCCAGGAGATCTTAACTATTTCCCCTTCCTGGGGCAATCCATGCATGTCCCTCTTAGGGTCCTCCTTGTTACCTAGCTTCTCTGGGGTTGTGAATTGTAGCCAGGTTATCCTTTGCTTTGTGTCTAATATCTACTTATGAGTGAGTACATACTATATTTGTCTTTCTGGGTCTGAGTTACCTTGCTCGGGATGATTTTTTCCTAGTTCCATCCATTTGCCTACAAGTTTCATAATGTCATTGTTTTTTTTACAGCTAATTATTACTCCATTGTGTAAATGTACCACATTTTCTTTATCCATTCTACAGTTGAGGGATATCTAGGTTGTTTCTAGGTTCTGGCTATTACGAATAATGTTGCTATGAACATAGTCCTTGTGGTATGGTTGAGCATCTTTTGGTATATGCCCAAGAGTAATATCGCTGAGTCTTGAGGTAAGTTGATTCCCAATTTTTTTAGAAACCACCATACTGATTTCCAGAGTGGCTATATAAGATTGCACTCCGACCAGCAGTGGAGGAGTGTTCCCCTTATTCCACATCCTCTCCAACATAAGCTGTCATCAGTGTTTTTGATCTTAGCCATTCTGATAGTGTAAGATGGTATCTCAGAGCCGTTTTGATTTGCATTTCCCTGATGGCTAAGGATGTTGAGCAATTCATTAAGTGTCTTTTGGCCATTTGAGATTCTTCTGTTGAGAATTCTGTACTCCATTTTTCATTGGATTATTTGGTATTTTGATGTCTAGTTTTTTGAGTTCTTTATATATTTTGGAGATCAGCCCTCTGTCAGATGTGGGATTGGTGAAGATCTTTTCCTATTCTGTAGGCTGCCATTTTGTCTTATTGGCCCTGTCCTTTACCTTACAGGAGCTTCTTAGTTTCAGGAGGTCCCATTTATTAATTGTTTCTCTCAGTGTCTATGCTACTGGTATTATATTTAGGAAGTGGTCTCATGTACCAATGCATTCAAAGCTACTTCCCTGTAGGGATAACGCCCGCGCTATCACCACCCGTTCACCATGTCCGAGCGAGGGGCTGTGGATTAAAAAATAAGGGACAAGAGACAGCGAGTCATTCACCACGGCTGAAAGCCGAGTGCCAGCCGAATGCCGTTTATTGAAAGAGGGAGGAAACCTTAAATACAGGCTTACAGCACAATGGCGGATCCCCGGAGGGCAGAAGTTTGCTACTGAATGTTCTACATTCTTGCATCTAAGCTGTTAACGCCCAATATGCAGGATACACAAACAAGGAACTTCCCTAAAGCATTCAGGAGGGTGGATACCGGCAGGGAATTAGCATAGGGAGGACATCTGGTCAAGGTCGGCAAGCAAGGTGGCAGCCACTCACAGTGGGGGGCCAGGGCCCACACTTCCCAGTTTCTCTTCTATCAGGTTCAGTGTGACTGAATTTACATTGAGGTCTTTGATCCATTTGTATTTGAGTTTTGTGAATGGCAATAGATATGGATCTAATTGCAGTCTTCTACATGTTGATGTCCAGTGATGCCAGCACCTTTTGTTGAGGATGCTTTCTTTTTTCCATGGTACAATTTTGGCTTCTTTGTCAAAAATCAGGTATTCATAGATGTGTTGATTAATGTCAGGGTCTTCAGTTCAATTCCATTGATCCACATGTTGGTTTTTATGCCAATACCAAGCTGTTTTGTTTTTTTAATTTTTTTTTTTTTTTGGTTTTTCGAGACAGGGTTTCTCTGTGTAGCTTTGCGCCTTTCCTGGAACTCGCTTTGGAGACCAGGCTGGCCTCAACCTCACAGAGATCCGCCTGGCTCTGCCTCCCGAGTGCTGGGATTAAAGGCGTGCGCCACCACCGCCCGGCCCAAGCTGTTTTTATTACTATAGCTCTATAGTCGAACTTAAACTCAGGAATGGTGATGCCTCCAGAGGTTCCTTTATTGTACAGGATTGTTGTAGCTATCCTATCCTGGGTTTTTTTTGTTTTTCCATATGAAGTTGAGTATTGTTCTTCCAAGGTCTGTGAAGAATTGTGTTGGGATTTTGATAGGGATTGCATTAAATTTGTAGAGTGCTTTTGGTAAGATTGCCATTTTTACTGTTGATCCTACCTATCCAAGAACATGGAGATCTTTCCATTTTCTGATATCTTCTTCAATTTCTTCCAAGGACTTGAAGTTTTTGTCATACAGGTCTTTCATTTGTTTGGTTAGAGTTACCCCAAGATATTTTATGTTATTTGTGGCTATTGTAAAGGGTGATGTTTCTCTGATTTCTTTTTCAGCCCATTTCCCATTTGTATATAGGAGGGCTACTGATTTTTTTGAAGTGGAGAGGGTGCCTGAACTACCCTTCCCCTGTAACCAGATTGGTGACTACCCTGGTTGTCATCATAGAACCTATATCCAGTAACTGATGGAAGCAGATGTAGAGACCCACAGCTGAGCACTGTGCTGAGCTCCTTGAGTTCAGTTGAAGAGGGGGAGGAGGGATTATATGAGCATTGGGGGTGGGCGTGGGGTGGGGGTGGGTTTAAGATCATGATGGGAAAAACCACAGAGACAGCTGACCTGAGCTAGTGGGAGCTCACAGACTCCGGACTGACAGATGGGGAGCCTGCATGGGACCAAACTAGGCCTCTGAATGTAGGTGACAGTTGTGTGGCTTGATCTGTGTGTGGGGCCCCTGGCAATGGGACCAGAACTTATCCCAGGTACATGAGCTGGCTTTTTAGAGCCCATTCCCTGTCGCTCAGCTTTGATGCATGGGGGAGGGGCTTGGTCCTGCCCCAACTTGGTATGCCAGCCTGTGTTGTCTTCCCAAGGGAGGTCTTACCCACTATGAGGAGTGGATGAGGGGTGGGGTGGGTGAGAGAGGGTGAGTGGGAGGAGGGGAGAGAGGGGGAACTGTGGTTGGTATGTAAAATGAAAAAAATATTTAAATGAAAAACTATGATAATAGGAAGCCCAGCCACATCTTTCCCCTTCTCTCTTTTTGATTAGTTCTCTCTCAGTCCACCAATATATGTTTGAAGGTGCATATGTTTGGATGTTTTCTAGGTATGAATATATATGGCATGATTGTCTTATCAGCATGGTGGAATCTTCTTCCAATAAGTTGAATGACATTTTGTTAGGACAATAAAGTATTAGGCTCATGGAATCTCAAAGAATATCTCATAATGAATTGTGTAAAATAATTTCAAATAGTCAAAGCTCTTCTCATTATATGTTTATATTATATTCAGGTAAATAACAAATTTGCATATTTCATTTTTATAATACAAACAGCCTTATTAAGAATGTTCAGAAAAAAACACATTTTCCATTAATGCTCTGCTTTCTCATAACCATGATTACCAACTTGTTTTATTTTCTTAGAATTTTGTTTTTTAATCTTTTAAAAACCTGTAGCAACACAAATTTGAACGTTTCCTATAGTTAAGCCTAATATTATTTGATTAATTGCACAAAATATCCATTTCGTTTTCTCCCAATGCTAATAACATTATCTCCCATCTACCCCTACATGCCAAAAGGTGTCCTTCATCTACCCCTCCTGCACGCCCTTCTGGAGTGGTCCATATCAGAGAGGAGACATCACATTCTTTGTCCCAACCTTCCCATACGGTTTAAAGACAGCAAAGAAAATGGATGAACCAGGGGTTCTCTACTCATTTTAGAAGTATAAAATAGATAAAAATAACCATTCTTGATAAGCTTAATTTTATACCAGGGTCTACTATATAACCGCAAGTGGATTGAGAAATACATGAAGCTTATCTGAATACATTCAGTCATTGCTGTAGCCCTGTTAATTCTATGACTTCTCATTTCCAGAATTTTACTGTAACTATCAAATGTCTTCTTATTTTCAATTCATTGGTAAAATTTTAATTATTACCATACACTAAGATGTCTGACAAAAGTGAAATTTAATATGTTTTAGATATTTTGTTATTCTTTGGCATAATGACTTTTCAAAATATTAATGAAAGGGTAGATGTTTAAAACAATAAATTTATTTTTAATATAATAATAGTATAATTTTTCACTTTGTTTATATATATATATGCATATACATACACGCAAGCACACACATACATACACACATATATACATACACACACACACATATATATATGTATATATATAAAATTTGGGTCTTGGATTTTCTGCATGCTCAATCCTAACTTTTCCAATTTTTCCTATGAGAAGCTAAGAATCATTAAGCTTGTGACCAGCCCAAGCCATGTAAGGGTCACGTTATGTTTAGTATGTGTGAATGTGTGTACGTATATATGGTGCTATAGATAAAACCCCAGGGCCTCACCATGCTGCACAGCTACTCTACCTATGAAGTACACCCCAGCCCTAGTATCATAGTTCTGATTCCAATTTCCATATTTATTCCATTTTATTATACCAATTTACATACATTCATGTCGTCTGATATGTATTTAAGACAGCTATGCTATTTAATTATTATACTATCAGTATATAGTAAAGCAAACTGTTTTTCAGAATAGGAAGGGGATGTAAGCATTTTGTAGAGCATGCAACATTATGAACTAATTGGTAATATATATATATATGCCTGGGGTTTTGACAGTTTTTGTCTTTGTACTATTATATACTATATTTCTCATTTCTTTGCATATTTTAAAGTGAACTTTTTCATTCAGTCTCACAAATATCAATATGGTTATTGTGTGTTATACAGCTTTGAAATGTGATTTAGAAATTAGTTTGTGTTACTCTTTCAACATGTAATAATTTAATATGAAAAATGCTTTTTTGGCATGAATTCCCATAGCTCTCCTTAATAGGCACTTGATAAAAGTAAGAGTTTGTTATCTGAAAAGAGATCTTGCCTCTTCCTCTCCATGAAATTGTGAGAAAATATTCCTAATGTGCCAGATTGTAAGCAATCAAAGGTGTCTGTGCTGGGAGGGAAGCATGCTGTGACATCAGGGCTCAGCAAGTCTTTCAGGGACATGTGAGAGGTAAGAGAGACAGTTTCAGAGCATTACAGTAACAGCCATGTCTCCATCAAGACTGCTTTCTGCTCATACCTGCCACACAGGGAGAACCAATAGGGCTTAGGTAATTGCAGATAGTCTAATGTCTGAAATTCCAAGGGAGACAGTACACAGTCAATAAATATTAATAGTGTTGAGTAGATTTCATATGTTTGTTATTTTAAATACTTTTAGACACAGCATTTTAAAATTATAGGTAGAGAACTCATTCATACATCCTATAGCAACACTAAGAGAGAACACCCTTAGACCCATAATGTACAATAGAAGTAAAATTCAGAAAAATTGTAATACTTTCCTAGTGTATTAAAAAAATGAAGAGGAGGTGAAATAAAATTTAAAGATACTTTATTTAATATGGCTAAATGTATCATTTCTATATATAATCAATATGAAAAGTCATTAGTAATACATTTCATATACCTTTTTTCTCATTAAGCTTTTGAAATCTGGTGGATAGGGAAACTTACCACATATTTCAATTTTGAATACATTTTATGTGTTTATAAAATCCACGGCTTATAGCGTTTGAACACAGCTTTTGGCTGTGTGTGTCAAGAGACCTTGACCACTTATCTGTATTTCATAACACTTGGTATATAGCAAATGTACAACAACATTTAAAAAGAATGAAGATAAGGAAGACAAAGGCCAAAGGACATTGGAATGAAACTGTGCGCTCCCCTGATGACAGGTAAAGTGCCTCCTGACTTCATGTTTATCCAATCTTCAATGTAAATTAGCATATTAGGGATTTAACATATTTGTGTTTATTTTTATTAGATTTCATAAATTGACCTACCAAAACATAGTATTTTTTTTCCAGTTACAACTTAGTGGAAAAAAACTAGAATCAAAGAGTAGGAGGTTCTTGGCACCAAGATTATAGCCAAGGGCAATTATGTTAAATTGCTTAGCATGCTGTGGAATTAATTGCCCATGATCTTAAGCATAAATACGTAATTTATAAAACAGCCTCTAAGCATGCAGGTCCACATTTGGATACATGAACATTTTGGTGAATAAGTGGCAGTCATATATCCAATCTGAAAACTTAGTATCCCCATCACTTCAGGTCTCCTTAGCACCCCTCTGCTTGGGCCATTGCCCAGGGAACTGTCAAACACAAGGGTACATAGTTTGTTCTTCCTTGTCCTACAGACACATTCACACAGACCCAGCATAACAAACACACAAAACTGTGAAATGTGCAGGACACACACACACACACACACACACACACACACACAGAGGTAGGTACCTGAGGATGGAGGCTGGTTTCATGGGCATATGACCTTGCCCTTGCAAAGAATCTAATGCCCTGTGACCTTGAAATTCTTAATAACTTTATAAATTGGTTTTCAAATTGGTGCTGTGTGCTTGAGTCTGCTGTGATGATGGGGAGTGTTTTGGAGGCTTGCGGCCTGGCTCACAGTTGTCCTACCTCCTGCCACCCCACACCCATTTTACAGGGACAGGTTCTTGACAATCTGCTCTCGGATTCTACCAAGTAGTGTCACTAACACTTCCCTAGTGTGGAGTCTGGGTGCCAAAGCAAGGAAGGTCTAGGATGGGTGTGGAGTCTGAGTAACTGTGATAAACATGACAGGTAGACACCCTTGAATCAAAATGTTTTCTCCATTTATTTATTTTTCTTAAATAATTCATCATTTTCATTTTGTGGACTCTGCAAGTTATGTAGCTGGCTGGCCCAGGATAATGTGAGGAATGATGATAAAAATCAACCCTGTGATGACACTGCCCAGGTCCTATTATAGAGTGTTTCATGTGCTACTCAGCAGCCTCTCCATGCCCACCCGTCTTCCCTCTTAGAGCTTTCCACTGCATCCCTCAGAGATGACTGCTAACATTAGCACTGTGATGCTAGCTTCCTTGCTTTCCTGTCCCCCTTTATCACCAGGAGTAGTGGAGACGCACCATTTGTTGTGTTGTGTATGCCTTTTCTCTGCCATTCTTGCTTGCAGACCATAACTGTGTCTACACACTGTTGTCGCTGTGTGTTGTCATGGTGCAGGTGCACTTTTGGACTGTCATGGACATACCCACTTTGTGCTGGGTTGGAAAGGCTCCTTTCTCTGAGGCACATACTGAAAAGAGATTTTGTGACTCTGGGAGTTGAAGTCTTCAACTCCTCAATAATGCCTAGCCACCCAGCTAGGTTGTACTGATCTGTGCTCCACCTGCAGACAGTACTTCCCTGTTGTGATTGGTTCTTTAAACTCTTACCTCAGACCTATGAGTTGGGATATGGGCATTTCTTTAAAATTTGGCTTTGCTTCCCTGGAAATGAAGTTGAATATTTGTTTTCTTTCTTATACTACTTGGCTAGCTTAATAGTTTTTAAAGTCCCATTCAATTTTATCTACTTTTCCTTTGGCTTTGTCCTGTTTCTGACTTGTAGTGGCTCTTTATAAAATATTCTAAACTGTATTTTGTCAGTTTAAAAATTCTCCAGTTCTTTATTATTTATCTTTACAAACATTTATTTTTTTTTTACAAATAGAAACTTAATTTATCAATGAGTTCTTTATAGACCCATTTCCTTTTTAATGTTGTTTGTTAAACATTAAAAATTTTTCTTCAAGTCACAGAATTAATGCCCAGTTTTCATATTTAAGTTGTTTAGGTTCCTTAGAGTTGAATTTGGGCAAAAAGTAAGCAAAATACTCAGTTTCATTCTTTCTTGTTCTTCTTCCTCCTTAATAATCATAGAAATCTTTACTGACATGTCCTCTGACTTCAGGACCACCTCCACCACACACGGGTTTCTGTAAATGCACCTCTACCACACACGGGTTTCTGTAAATGCGTGTGTATTTCTGTTCTTGTATTGTTTCTCTGTTGAGCTTGTCTGACCTGATAAGAGCAACATTACTCATTGCTGTTTTTATAAAGAACCTTTTGTCCAGTTTTCTATTTGTCTATGACAAGATGCTGTTCCTGCATTCATGAGTGGAAGACATGCTTTCTGTTTTTCTTTAAATGTAGTTTTAAGTCTGTGTCATGAACAATTTTGTTGTTGTTGAGACAGGGTCTTGGGATGTAGCCCTGTTTTGCCTTGAACTCAGTCTTCCTGCCTCATGTTCCTAACAGCTGAGATTACAGGTGTGCTACCATAGCAGGCTAATAGAACTTGTCTCTGTTCCCATCTCCTTTATCTGCCCCCTGATTTCACTAGATATGTTACTTTTGTATGTGCCCCCATACTTTAAATAGATCACTATGTTTAAGTTATAGTATTTAATAATTACTGATGGTATTGGTACCCTGAGCTGTCGGTCTCGGGCCAGTTCAACCACTCATCAGCTTCTTTTCCTTTCTCAAAAATTTAGGTTAATGGTTACTCACAGCTCATGCTAATAAAAGTTGTCTATTACATTCCTTTCTCTTATGTATCTTATATAGTTTCTGGACAGACTGTACTCTTCATTTCTCAACTTTAGTGTGTTTTCTGAGGTGATTTTTAGTGAGTATCATAGAGTGCCTTGAATTGTCTGCTGAGAGAATTGATAGCCTTTAGTTTGAAGACTTTAATTGTATTTCAGTATTTTGTTAACTGTCTTTAACTTGCTATATTTTGTGTTATTTTGTTTCTCTCCTGTTTGCTATCATTGCTCTTCTAATCCCTTAGAAGGTTTTATTGTTTTAGGTTGTCCACATCCATCAATCCTATTTTCAATATCCTCTCCTCTTTTTTCATTTCTGAAAATGCTTTTATTTTCTTGGTTTACTTCTCTCCTGAACTTACCAACTCAGATAATTATCTTTAATGTTTTATTGTATTTTGCTTTTATTAAAAGTTGGTTCTTTTTATGGTAGTAGCCAACTTTTATCCCTTTCTCAATCTATTACAGAGTGTGCTTGGCCAGCATGTCTGTTATCAACTTGTGTCAGCACTTCTCATCTGTTTTGTTCCTAGTCATAAGTTTTGCCTCATGACATATCTGTCATACACTGAATCCTCTTCCAATGTTGTTTTTCTGCAGTACTTTGTATGCATTAACTGTTAGCTGGTTTTTAATTATTACTCAATTTGAATATATTGAGCTTTTCTAGGCCCAGCCATTTGAGGAAAGCTTGGGTGTGAATAGCTAGTGAATAATGGGGAACTCCTTTAATGACATGGTTTGTGTATGTACATGAGTTATTTAGCCTTTATTTCCCCAGCCATTTTATTTCCACACTGAGAGACAATTCACTTTGTTGGATACCCACCCTCCCTTCTACCTCATCTGGAGGCTGAGTGCTGAGAATATTTGTGAAGACCTTTCAGCTTCATCATTCAAAAATTCTTAAGATCCCCTAAAAATAGCAAGAGTGATTCTATTGTCAAAATAAGGATCCTATCCCCATTTCCCCAGATAGAGTTGATTCTTTCTTACACTGTGGCCAGTTATTTTCTCCAAGATTAGCAACTGTGAGCATCAGTGACAGCCTTTTGCTCGCACCCCACTTTACTCCGATACCTGCTAGGAAAAGGTTCACCCCTTATATAATATGCTAGGTAGGAGGTTCTAGAATGTTGCCTGGTTTCATTTACATAATTTGCAATGTGTTATTTATTGGTTATTAATTATTTTTGAGAAATGAAAGAGGTAAAGACTTCATTTTATTCCAAATTTTATGAATCAGAATGTATAATATTATTTTGATGTATTGAAACAAATGACAAGAAGTTAATCTCCCTGAAAGAATTAGAATTCAAATATATGAATCCTTGGCATAAAGCATTATTATCACTCTGTACTTTTATGCTAAGTGATATTCTTAGAATTTCATCAACACTTGCTTATAAGATACAAGATGCAAACTAACATTTCAGTAGAGTACATTCTTCCAGCTGCTGAAATAAACTACCCCCATGTGGTTTAATAATAACAGAAGTCTATTGTCTTATAGTCCTAGAGCAGTGTTTCTCAACCTGTGAGTCATGGCCCTTTTGGGTTTTCAACAATTCTTTCATGGGGGTCACATATCAGATATCCTACATACCAGATATTTACATTATGATTTATAACAGTAGCAAAATTATAGTTATGAAGTAGCAATGAAAATGATTTTATGGTTGAGGTCACCTCAACATGAGGAACTGTGTTAAAGAGTCAGCATAAGGATGATTGAGAACCATTGCCCTAGAGGATGAATCCCTGGACCAAAGGTACTGGCAGAGCTGTGCTCGCTTCATAGCCGTTGGGAGAGGATCCCTCCCTGTCTTTTCTAAATTGGAGGTATTGCTCCATCTGTACCTCTGACATCACAGCAGCATCTTTCAGTGTGACTATATGTCTCTTCTTTCTGTGAAGATATAGGCAGACTAAGTTAGGGACCCTCACTACTTTAGTATTATCTCATCTTGATTTAACCAATCATACCTGCAATGATCCTATTTTCAAATACACTCACATTCTCAGGTATTGGGGATTAGAACTCAATTTAACCCACAAAATAAGGCCTGTTTGGTGGAGAATGAATTAGCTAGTTGTTTTAACTTCAATTTTTTAAAATCAGATAAACAAGCCTTGTGAAACAACTCTTTGAAAGAATAAACACTGTTCTTTTTATCACAGCTATCCTTATTTTAATTTTGTTTAAATTTATAAGTTTCTTAAATTGAATGAAAAGTATTTGGAGGCCTTTTTTTGCTCCTGTATCAGGATGTTCAGATGACTGAGTTTCACAGTTGCCTGTTTGATGGACAGATTGACAGTTGTGCCAGCACACACAAGCCTTTGTCATGCAGCCCAGAAAATGGGGACACACGAATGATGCTTTAAATTAGTTTGTCAATGAATAAAGTTTAAGTTCTCAGGGGCGTGATGATTATAACAGAGTATTTATTTCTGCATAACAAGTGAAAATATTATTTTGATAAATTACCCTTTTAAAGTCATAGAGTTCAGATACATTTTTTAAATATTTTTTTTGAAAATTTTATATAAGAATAATGTAAAAAGATAATGTATTTATATCATTTTCACTCCTACCTCTCTTTCAAATCTTCCAATGTCTTCTTATACCTCTCAAAATTTATGACCTCTGCTTCTACAGTTAATATCGTTACTTACATACATATAAGCATGTAACTAAGTAGATTATATACCTACCTACCTACATATACACACACACACGTATAACTCAATAGATATACCCATTTTAGTGTTGTTTGTATGTCCATGTGTTTAGGGCTAAGCACTTGGGGTTGGAAAGCCTATCAGGGGCTCATCCCCAGAGAAAACTGATTTAAAATAAATCACTAAAGAACTACAAAAACAGTTGAGCAGCTCCTGGCCAGATAAGTACCAAATCCAAATTGGGATTCAGTGTCTTGAACAAGCCTGTGAGTGAGGAGAATAGACTGAGGACCTATGTTAGTGATTTTTACAAAAGACTATCTAGATTTAAGCTGAGGTAAGAAGCTAAGCAGAATGAAAGTGGCCCCTTCTCTAGAGAATGATGGGATCAGTTACTTTTTAATCTTTAACTCTATTTGTAAAGAATACCTTGCTGCTTATCTGAATCAGGAGTTGTGACCACTTACAATGCCTTTCATGGACTCCTGTAGCTGCTTAGGATGGTCAGGGAACTTCACATTTTAACATAGCTTAAGGTGGTTTCCAACTGTTAATGCCCCCAGGCTGCTGTCAAAAGGAAATGCAGACTCTCTTTTACCACAGGGGATTATGTGAATTATTTTTAAAGAGTGGTGGCGTTTGAGTAACTAAAAACTTAACCATATAAGGAAACAGTACAAAACTTGTAAGAATCAGCCAAAAAATATATACTATTGACAGTCTTATCCAAATTCAGATATTTTCTAATGACTGGATTCAGATATTAAAGAAGTTATGCTTAGTGTGCTTAATGAAATAAATGATAATTTGAAAATAGATACATAGAATATGAAATTATAAAAAGTGATACCAATTTGAAATAAAACTAGTAGAATTTCTAGAAATAAAAGTTTGAGAGTTATTGCTAAATAGGCACCTCAGTATAGGAACTCTACTAGAGGGAGAATTCCAATATTGGAGAGGAGAGGAAAAGAGAAAGGGGAGGGGAGGGGAGAGGAGAGGAGAGGAGAGGAAAAGAGAAAGGGGAGGGGAGGGGAGAGGAGAGGAGGAGAGGAGGGGGGAGGAGAGGAAAAGAGAGGAGAGGAGGAGGGGAGGGGAGGAGAGGAGGGGAAGAATGGGAGAGGAGGGGAGGGGAGAGGAAGAGGTGAGGGGAAGAGAGAGAGGACTGGAGAGGAAAAGAGAGGAGGAGGGGAAAGAGAGGTGAGGAGGGGAGGGAAGTGGAGAAGAGGAAAAGAGAGAACACAGGAGAAGATCCAAAGAGGGAGAAGAACCAAGAGGCCAAGAGAAAGATCAAGAGAGCACTAGTCAAAATGGCTAGGTGTTATAGGAGAAGTGAAGCTGGAGATGGAGAGGTTTGAGTAGGGGGCAGGAGTGAGAAATGCTGAAAAGAGGTAGGACTCTGTAACAAGTAAATGCCAAAGATGCTGAGAGATGCTGGGAGAACCTAGAGGCCAGCCTCCACTTTGACATGTTAAATAGACACCTCAGCTAGCCATCTGTCTGTCCGCAGTTTCTTTGAGACCTAGCAATTGTCAGTGGACATATTTGGGAGCATACTAGGAAAGAAAGGACTATAATGAGTAGGAAAGTGATGCAGATGCAAGCCAGAATGGTGAGCAGGAAGGTGCGGCTGTGAGGGCAAGAGTGAGAAGCCAGAACCATGACAAGTTCCCACAAGTCTGAGAGCACAGCCCAGGAAGCAGAAAGCAGCCCCTCCAAGGGTGTGTCCAAGTAATTTTTAAAGAAATAATACTGAGAATAGTTTAGAGTTTATGAAAGATATCGCGGCTTAGATTGAGGATGCCCAATTAATTTTAAGTTCAGTTTATAAAAATACATGGCTTGAGAAACCAAAAGAGAGAAAAAAATTAAAGCCTCCAAAGGAGGGGTAGAGGTGAGGGTGGAGAAGGGAGGGAGGAGGGCAGAGAGGAAAGGATGGTGGAAGGGTGGGGAGGAAGGGGAGGAGGAAAACAGATTTCATAACAATAATGGCTGAGAAATCTGTGTGCTTAATAAACTAACTGTTGATTTAAAAATATGTAGGTTTGATAACATCTTTGGGGAAGTTAAAAACAAGTAGCTAAGTGAAAATTGAGAGTAATCAATGAACAGTGATTTTAGTATAAGCTGAGATGTAAGTGAAAAGGTAGATTAAAAAAGGCATAGATATCCATCAGAGTTAAAAACAAACTGTTAATAAATAGTAGTAGTAAAAATGTCTAGTGGGTATAGGGTATCAATGTGAAATACAAGCAAAATAAAACCAAACATAAGAAAAAAACCACCGACCCACAGTTCTGACCTTAAAAAGAATCAGGGATAGTTTACTTTGTAGCCAAATTTGAGTGACAGTCCCGGAGAAATTTAGGTTTCTCCCAGTTCTGTGTTCCTCTGTGGATGCAATTTCACGAACTTTTGTAGCTTTACAGAACAAAGCTGTTCATAAATCAAGTTTAAAGTAACTGGTGGGTGCATCAGAGAGGTGGCGCCCTGAGGTACAGAGGAAGGTTTTCCACAGGCCTCAGATGCCATCTGGTGATTGTTCTCAGCCTTTGGGTTGGTGCAAGCCAATGGTGTGCTAAGTTAACAGATTCTAAACATTTTTATCCCTTTTTTTATTAATTTTTTCATGTAATATATTCTGATCATATTTTTTTCTCTTCCCACAACTCCTTCCCACCTCCAAAAAGTTTTATGTGTTAGTCACAGGATGCTAGTTTGAACCGAGAAGGTAGATAAGCACGGGTTATCGGGGTGTTAAAGGTAGCCTACGGTAGCCTCTGGGTACAACATCCCAATGTGTTCACATCACTGCACTTCTAATCAGCCAGTCAGTCTTTGTGGCTGCAGCTTCTTCTTACCTTTCCAGAATTGAATTCCTATTGACAAGGGTATATAATTAAAAAAACTAGTAGTGATTATAATTCATAATTTATTAGAAAGAATATAAATTAAAGTACTATAATATATATTATATATATAATGTATATATAAAATATATATAATATATATTTAAGTGTGGTGGCACATGCCTTTAATCCCAATATGAAGTAGGCAAAGGCAAGCTAATCTCTGTGAGTTTGAGGCTAACCTGGTCTACACATCAAGTTCTAGGCCAACCAGGGCTACATTGTGAAGTCTTGCATTTTTTTTTTAATGATGATGATTATTTATATCACAAATGCTGTTTCCCCTCCCTCCCCTCCTCCAAGTCAGTCTCTGCCACCTCCCCTCTGACCCTATGTACACGCCTCTGTTTCACATTATAGGATATTTTAATTCATGAAAAGAGTAGTCTTTCAATATGTATTTTAAATATTTAGAGTGTCATTTTCAAAACTAATTTTCTTTTTTTTTTTTGGTTTTTTGAGACAGGGTTTCTCTGTGTAGCTTTGCGCCTTTCCTGGAACTCACTTGGTAGCCCAGGCTGGCCTCGAACTCACAGAGATCCGCCTGGCTCTGCCTCCCGAGTGCTGGGATTAAAGGCGTGCGCCACCACCGCCCGGCTCAAAACTAATTTTCAAGACAGTGAAAAGTGAAAAAAAACTAGCATAGTTAAGGTATTAAAGATAATTGAGAATGCAGAGTGTGAGTGTGCAGAGTGTGAGTGTGCAGAGTGTGAGTGTGCAGAGGGTGAGTGTGCAAAGTGTGAGAGTGCAAAGTGTGAGGGTACAGTGTGAGTGTGCAGAGTGTGAGTGTGCAGAGTGTGAGTTGCAGAGTGTGAGGGTGCAGAGTGTGAGGGTGAAGAATGTGAGGTGCAGAGTGTGAAGGTGCAGTGTGTGGGTGCAGAGTGTGAGGGTGTAGAGTGTGAGTGTGCAGAATGTGAGGGTGCAGATTGTGAGGGTGCAGAGTGTGAAGGTGCAGTGTGTGGGTGCAGAGTGTGAGGGTGCAGAGTGTGAGGTGCAGAGTGTGATGGTACAGTGTGAGTGTGCAGAGTGTGAGGGTGCAGAGTGTGAGGGTGCAGAGTGTGAGGGTGCAGAGTGTGAGGGTGCAGAGTGTGGGTGTGCAGTGTGGGTGTGCAGAGTGTGAGGTGCAGAGTGTGAGTGTGTAGAGTATGAGTGTGTAGAGTGTGAGGGTGCAGAGTGTGAGGGTGCAGAGTGTGAGGGTGCAGAGTGTGAGGGTGCAGAGTGTGAGGGTGCAGAGTGTGAGGGTGCAGAGTGTGAGGGTGCAGAGTGTGAGGGTGCAGAGTGTGGGTGTGCAGTGTGGGTGTGCAGAGTGTGAGGTGCAGAGTGTGAGTGTGTAGAGTATGAGTGTGTAGAGTGTGAGGGTGCAGAGTGTGAGTGTGCAGAGGGTGAGTGTGCAGAGTGTGAGTGTGCAGAGGGTGAGTGTGCAAAGTGTGAGAGTGCAAAGTGTGAGGGTACAGTGTGAGTGTGCAGAGTGTGAGTGTGCAGAGTGTGAGTTGCAGAGTGTGAGGGTGCAGAGTGTGAGGGTGAAGAATGTGAGGTGCAGAGTGTGAAGGTGCAGTGTGTGGGTGCAGAGTGTGAGGGTGTAGAGTGTGAGTGTGCAGAATGTGAGGGTGCAGATTGTGAGGGTGCAGAGTGTGAAGGTGCAGTGTGTGGGTGCAGAGTGTGAGGGTGCAGAGTGTGAGGTGCAGAGTGTGATGGTACAGTGTGAGTGTGCAGAGTGTGAGGGTGCAGAGTGTGAGGGTGCAGAGTGTGAGGGTGCAGAGTGTGAGGGTGCAGAGTGTGGGTGTGCAGTGTGGGTGTGCAGAGTGTGAGGTGCAGAGTGTGAGTGTGTAGAGTATGAGTGTGTAGAGTGTGAGGGTGCAGAGTGTGAGGGTGCAGAGTGTGAGGGTGCAGAGTGTGAGGGTGCAGAGTGTGAGTGTGCAGAGTGTGAGGGTGCAGAGTGTGAGGGTGCAGAGTGTGAGGGTGCAGAGTGTGAGGGTGCAGAGTGTGGGTGTGCAGTGTGGGTGTGCAGAGTGTGAGGTGCAGAGTGTGAGTGTGTAGAGTATGAGTGTGTAGAGTGTGAGGGTGCAGAGTGTGAGGGTGCAGAGTGTGAGGGTGCAGAGTGTGAGGGTGCAGAGTGTGAGGGTGCAGAGTGTGGGTGTGCAGTGTGGGTGTGCAGAGTGTGAGGTGCAGAGTGTGAGTGTGTAGAGTATGAGTGTGTAGAGTGTGAGGTGCAGAGTGTGAGGGTGTAGAGTGTGAGTGTGCAATGTGAGGGTGTAGAGTGTGAGTGTGCAGAATGTGAGGGTGCAGAGTGTGGGAGTCAGAGTGTGAGACTGCATATGTCATTTGCGCAGACTGGGATAAAGAAATTAATTCTGTTACAATGGCAGTTTCTGGCTTTTCAGGTCTTGTTGGGGTCTCTCCAGCTCTCCAGTGCTGAGGGTCCTCCTAATCCATGGACTGCACTTACTCTAGCAGAGACCTGAGAACATCTTGCATATGTACAGATGGACAAACAAGAATGCTTGCAGTGGTACAGTCTATAATAACCTCAGGCTAGAAACAATACAACTTATAAATCCATTCATCTAAGTGGGGAGTTCACAGCAAAAAGCACACAGCCTGCATTGACATGAATCAGTTTTATTAATATAACATTGAGCATGCAGGCAAAGCACAAAGCTGATTTTGGTAGATCAGCTTCAAATAAAAATGTAAAATTAAGATTTTCTCTTTTAGGGCCATTTGCAAATATGTAAAAGGGTGAGAAATATTTACAAGAGTCATAAAATGGTTCATTTGGCAGGAAAGAAAATTCTTTGGAAAGTGAGGACTCTGTGGCACGGTTTTGGTCCCCTCTCTGTTAAACTCAGATACACATGTAGTTTTGTATGCTTTGGGGGGGTCATTTTATAGTAGTAGGTTTTAAAAAGAACACATTTCACTAATGAAAGCAATGCTGACACCTATTCCCATAGAGGATTTGGGGGCAGGAAGTTGTAGAGTAACCCACCGGTCTAGCCAGCCCTGAACCTCTAAGTTTCCCCTGAAACGTGATGTTCAGTATCCACATGGAGCTGTTTCAGACAAACTAGAAAGGATGGTCATTGTGCATCATCTAGAGTGCTGTAAAGTTATGACAGGAAATAAATTTACAGTAAAACTCTATGTCTTAAACCAGGATTTAGAGAACCATCCCAGTTCACAAGAGACATTTATTTGGAGTTTGTTCTTATGGCCTTTAGGAAAACAGCACTATTACATAAACCTTTAGGTTTCATGAGGAATCACCCACATCCCAGTCATTTCTTGCCAGAATATCCTTCTGGATAGCATGAGAAACTTCTGGATTCTGACATGTGTGCCAATAAACTTCTCAATACTATAATGGAATGCCTGATACAATAAATTTAAGAGGAAAATTAATTTTGGTCCATCATTTTGGAGATTTCAGTCTATAGGTGGACCTACCTGTTTTACTGTGGGCCTACTGTGGGAGATAAGAACATCAGGATAGGGATTTGGTAAGGAAAATCCCCTTACTTCACAGGAAGGCCTCGCCCCTTGAAGGCTCTACCATCTTCCAGTAGGCCAACAAAAGCTCCCTAGGAACTAAGACTAACTAAAACATGGGCCTTTGCTGGGCCAAATTATAGTAACTAGGTTCTCTCACACCTCCCTGTATTGATAAAGCAATGCACTTAGGCTATAGAGATCCTAAAAGAGGGTATAGATGCCCTGAGATTATGGGACTCTGTGCCCTAGCTCCTTGTGTTTACTATTGTCTTCCACTTAGGGCCAGAAATTGCCCAGTGCCCTGATGTCTACCTGAACTGTCTCCTTACCTGTCATGCTGCCCTGAAATCCCAACAGGGCATTGTTTCCCAGTGAACATCCCACAATGTGTGGCACCACAAATGGTTGTGAGTTTCTTTCAATCTTTCTGTTAGACTATGTGCTTCTCAATGCCTGGGGCTATGTCTTGTTCCTCTAATAATATAAACACTTAACCTGATGCCTAGTAAGCATTCATTATTTAGCCACACCTCACAAATATAGAATAAATACATGCAGTAGTTGTAGACAGTAAATTCATGTACTGAGCAGAACATCTGGGTGTTAGAATTAATTTGTCTTAGAGAAAACCACATCTTGTTTTTATTCTTATATCTAAAAAAGAAATATTAAGTATTTGACTGAATGTAGCTTTAGTAAATAATGTTTTGATTAAAAGTATTTTGAACAAAAGATGTCAAGAAAATGCTCAGCATTGGTCTATAGACAAATGATACTATTAATGCCTTAGAACCAAACTGCTTCAGGACAGTGATAGGTTCTATGTAAACTATACTGAGTAATTAATAACCACGGTTAATATTTCCAATTAAAAATATTGAACAATTTCCTCTGTCTAATACATATGTCGAAGAATGATGCTAATATCATGGGCCAGTAAATGTTTTTTTACTCTATCTTTATATCTGAAGAGAATTATCTATTATTGTACCCTACCTCACAGGAAAGCCAAAGGTAGTCATTCTTTGAATTTAATACTCTGGAACAGTATTCTAGTGTTCGAAATGTGTTTTAAACCAATGAGAATCTCTGTAGTCTTTGAATGGTTGAGCTTTGAAGGACCTTCGAATTTTCCTGTGTAGTCGGTGGGATGCATGTGTAATGTAGACAGATGATGGCAGCAACTGTTGACATTACAGAATGGCCCTTTTTACCTGAAGGGGAAAAAAATCTTTTTGCTGTTCCTGACTGCTTTGCACGAGGTAAAAATATTGTTTTGCTATTGAATTGGAATTAATTTATAGCAACTTTCCAGATAATACATTCAGTTGCACAGCAATGGGTATAGAATGGATTTCTTATTTTATGATCCTCCTTTTTATCGGTTTGTACTGCGTCCACTGGGAACTGTAATGCATGCATGTGTGCTATCCTTCTGAAGTGTGTCACATATATGAATCTCTAAGCATAAGGTCTCGAGTCAACGCCAGCAAATACACTGCAGTTCTCTTGCTCAAAAATGGGGAGAGCCATGATGGTTTGACTAGACGGGTTACTGGGGCTGGCAGTTCTTCAAAGTGCCATTTATTAAATGTCATGTTAATTACTTGTGCCATCAGCCCTATACAGCAAATCTCTGTGCAGTCACTTTCTGGAGTTTTATGTCTCCACTCACTTTCTGGAATATTAATTTTTTAGTATGCATAGAAGATTTAAATATATCACCATATAGACAAATACTAATTTGTTTAGTTAATGTATTTGTAGTAAAACTGAACTCGGTTTAAGAAGTTAACAAGCAAAGGCTTATTCCTTAATTTATTGTTTCTTTTTAAAGGAAATGTTCAGAACTGATTTACAATTCTTATTTTTAAATCCAAGGTAATTTTTTGACATACGTTTTAAAAACTGGAATTAATAATTCATTGCCATTGTAAATTCTAAGTATGCCATATAATATCTCTCAAGCTTATCTGAATTAAGGGGTAGAAAACCAAAGCCTGGATAGGAGGACAATTCCATTGCCATAAGCTGTTCTCTTTCTGGTTTTCTTGTTTGGGGATTAAATTACTCTACAGGGAAATTTTGGCAGGGAAATAAAGCAAAAAAATTTAGACGAGGGAGGGAGGGAGGGAGGGAGGGAGGGAGGAAGGAAGGAAGGAAGGAAGGAAGGAAGGAAGGGAAGGAGAGGCCTCTGCAGACAGTCTGCTACAGACAGGCCTGGAGAAAACCCAGGAGTGACTGAGGGGATGAGACAAGGGAGCATGCAAACCACCTATCTGAGTCCAGCTTAGGTGGCCACTGGGATCTTGGGTAGCAAGTATGTCTCACAGACGAAGCCGGGCGGTGATGGTGCACACCTTTAATCCCAGCACTCGGGAGGCAGAGGCAGGTGGATCTTTGAGAGTTTGAGGCTAGCCTGGTCTATAGAGTGAGATCTGGGAAAGGCGCAAAGCTACACAGAGAAACCCTGTCTCTCTCTCTCTCTCTCTCTCTCTCTCTCTCTCTCTCTCTCTCTCTCTCTCTCTCTCTCACACACACACACACACACACACACACACACACACACCAATTTATTTCTTATTTACAAAAAAAGGTACATACACTTTAAAAACCCATGTTTTCCATGGTTTTAAGAGCCTCTGAGTCATTCTCTTCCAGTGACGTCTGAATGACAGGACAACTCATCTCTAGAGCATGCACTTTAAAAATTGGTATTCACATCCTTCCAATTTCTAGTGTTTCTGAGATATACATAAGTAAAAACACATGAGGGTTTTGTGTGATTGTAAAACTATAGATATTGTGAGAATCAGTTTCCATGAGTATTAAATGTGGAGAAAACCACCAATTGGTTAAATAAAACGACAATTGCTTTATTTTATGCTTCTAGTTATAGTTCTTTCTTGTTTCCCACTATTTGGCTTTATCAGAGTTAAACTCTTGAGTATCAATGAAGACAAAAACACCTATTTTCTGAAGTGTGCATCAAAAGGTTGTTTAAAGCTTTTATTATATTCTTGGCTCCATCAGATTTTCTTGGTAGCAAGCAAAGCAAGCAAGAGCCATAACCAAGAAAATAAGATAACCGTTATATACTATTCAAATGGGCTAGGAAATCCCTCCTTCATATATTTCTCATTGTAAATTTGACAACTAGATCAAGTTATTTATAAATTGTGAAGTAAACACAACATTTAAAATTCAATTTTGAAATCTAGAAAGTTTGCCAGGAAAAAAAAGAAACCCAGGAGCTTATCCCCAGAAAATTGACTTGGCTGCTGCAATTTCTAAGCACTCTAATTTATTATGTGAATTATTTATTCTAAAGGTGTACTTATGATTAACAAGCCTTAACCCTTTTAGGAAGTGACTGAGATTTGACTTGGCAATGGACCATGAGTAGTGCGCTGTGCCTCTGTGAAGGCACTGATAGACGTAGAACACTGAACCTTTCATCATTAGCTCATGAGAATATGATTTACAATCACTGGAACACTGAGATGCCCAGATCTCAAGTCACCATCCAGGCAGCTTTGCAAATAGATATCAAGACAGAGAACATTTCTGTCACCTCAGAAAGCTTCTCTGTTCCTTCCCAGCCTCTATCCACCTCCCACCTCTAGAGGAGATTCCTGAGCGGTGTGACTGCGGTGATCATATTCAACTGACTGGACATTGTAATCCCTGCCCGTTTGAGCATGTCATAGAATTGGAATCATACAATTTGTTCTTTAGTTTAATGTAGTTGCTGGATTCATCCATGTTCTTGACCATATCAGTGAATTATTGATAAGTGAGTAGTCTGTCTATACCACAGTATTTAATTACATCCTCTTGTTTATGGATATCTATATTATTTTTAGCTCTTTGCTAATGTAAGTAAGTAAAGCTGTCATTGTCATTTGTACAAATAGTTTTGTCATATGTTTTTGTTTAATCAGGTAAATTCCTGGATGTGAGATTGCTGGATTATAGCACAGGCACACACTTCCTTAGGAAATAAAGACTTTTCCACAGTGACGGTCCCATGGCTGTTTTTATCAGCCATGTATGTGCATTTCAGTTGCTTCACATTTCTCTGCTGTTTTAATGCTGCCAGTCTTGCTTACTTTAATGGTTTCAGTGGGGTGACCACCACTGAGGTTTCAGTTTTCACATAGTTATTCATATTTAAAAATGTATATATGTGTCTATGGGCACATGTATGCAGATGCCCTCAGTATCAGAAGAGGGCACTGGATCCCTTGGAGCTGGATTTATAGTTGTTGGCCACTTGATCTATGTGCTTGGAACTGAATTCAAGTCCTCTGCAAGAGCAGTAAGCATGTACCCTTAACTGCTGAACCATCTCTCTAGTGCCTCTATTTCCATCATTATTCCTGGTAACCAATGGGTATTACATGCATATTTTCCATCTGTCTGCCTTCTTTTTATGAAAAAGTTATGCATTGTGTGGTATATGCATGTGTGTATGTGCACACATGCGTGTACATGCTTTTGTGCATGCATGCCTATGTATGTGCATGGTGCATGCATGCTTGTGTGAGTGTATACATGTGTGCATGTGTGTCTGCATGCATACGTGTATATACGGTGCATGACTGTTTGTGTGAGTGTACATTCTTGCAGAGGATGTCGGGTGTCCTTCTGCTGCTTGACTCTCTGCCTTCCTCTTCTGAGATAGAGCTTTCACTGAATCTGCAGCGAGGCTGGGGAGTGGAGGCCAGCAAGCTCCTTTCATTCTTCTTTCTGCTCCGTAACAGTGAAGGGGCCTCAGGCCTATTCTGTATGTCCAGCATCCAGCTTTCTACATGAGCACTGGGAGCCATGCTCAGGGCTCCATGCTTGTCAGACATGTGGTCCTACCCACAGAGCAGTCTCTTCAGCTGTCGTCTTCTGTGGGTTTGTCTTTTGTCAACGTTTAAAATGGGATGACCTGCCTGGGTGGTACTGAGTCCCAGGAACCTGCACGTGTTCCAAGTCCTTCGTCACGCACTGTGTTTACAGCAGCCAGAAGTTTCTACTCTTTCCTTACCATCGCCTATGTGCGGGTTTTATTTACGATAAAGTCCAATTTTTCAATTTCTTATTTTATGGCTTATGCCTTCTGTGTCCTCTGTAAAAACCTTTGCCTGCCTGAGGTTGTGAAAATCTCCTACATTTTTCCCTGGTAGCTTGGTTGATTTAGCTTCCATATTTTTCTTTATGACTAATCTTAAATTGATTTCTGTGTATGCTTTAAGATGCTATCATACATTGAAGTGACTTTTTCTTTAATGAATCACTTCTATAACTTTGTCTTTGATATTACATGTGCAAGCTGAATTCAGGAATTTATTTATATCATGCTGCTCCATTGGTTTGTCTACATATCCTTTCCCTAATCCACATTATCTTAACCTGTAGCTTTAAAAATGTGAGGTCATGTGTGTCCTTCAATTTTCCCCTTTTGTGTTATTTTCAGCTTTTTTTCTTATGCTTCTCCAAGTTTAACTTATCATTCAATTGATAGTTTAAACATCTCCTGCAATTCTAGCTAGGAATACCTTGAATCCATGTGGGAATAGAAAAACAACATTAAGATTGTCTTCAGGCATGAATCTGGTGTACTTTTTGCAGTGTCTGTATTAAAACAGACTGCTTTAGACTATTTTGCCCCTCTCTGCCAGTAGTTAGGATCCACACACCTTCTCAGAAGTAATTCCCCTCAGGTCTTGCCATCAGTTAAGAGGGAGAGCTACTCCTTTTGTTGGGCTTCTGACAATTCTGCACTACCTAATTAGGTCACAATTGATTTTTCAAATTATCTTCATTTATTTGGGTCCTTTATAGTCACTCAGCAATATTTTCTATTTTGGTTGTAAAGTTCTTAGATGTTATTCATTAAGTTTATTCTTAATGCTTTAAGTTTTGAAATGACTGCAATCTATATTAGGTAGGGTTCTCTGGAGGAGAGGAGAAAGAGAGAGGGAAGGAAGGAGGGAGAGAGAGAGAGAGGGATGAGGTAGGGAATGAATGAGAACAAAAGTGAATCAGTTTTCTTCAGGAAGGAGCCCTGATATATAATCGCAAGGTAGTGATCCCTAACACATGTATTAAATGGACTGAGTAGTGTGTGTGTGTACCTAAATGTAGAAGAAGGGCTCATGACATGGAGCAGGGAAAGGATGTGTGAAAATGATGAGATTCAATACTCATATATGAAGTTCTCAAGAAAATTTATAAAAGTGAAATGTTTGTAAAAGTTTTACATATTTGTTATATATTTCTTTAAAATATTTGAATATACCTATATAAATGATTACTTGGTTTATCCCACAGTCTGTTGAAATAGTAAACTACATGAATTACTTTTCCACATTTAAAATCAACTTTGCCTTCTCAGCCTACACAGTACTGCTGGTGATATATCACTTCTTATATTGGTGAGCTCCCTTCCCAGCTGCTCATTAAGGGCTTTCCTATCGTGCTCATCCACAACTTTCCTTTCCTGTCAACTCTCACCTGACTGTTTTTGAGCTTATTGTGGCTTCATAAGCTGAGTTGGGTTTCTTTTCCCTCCCCAAGGAGCAGGTAAATTTTGCCTGGAGTCAGTATAGAGATATAGTCATGAGAGTTTTTCTAGAATATTCCCTGCAGCAGCCAACAATAGCTTTGTACTTCAGCAGTGTCTATATTGGAGAAAGACTAATAGATTTTTCTGCTCCACCTTTAACAAGGTAGAATCTATATACATCCATCCTAGAAGTGGATTTTTTTTCAGGTCCAGCTGCCCATCTCTTCATCAGCACCATTGTGAGCTCCAGGGAAAATGGGAGAATGGGAACATATGCTGCTAGTGCCTAGGGCTTCTGACGTGTCTGCAACTCAGTTAAGTCCCAATTGTTTTTTCTTGATCCTCAGACTTTACACCTACATTCTGATTGCTTTCGTTGGGATATTTCTTTCTCTGTGGCCTGACCAATGTGACCAATGTTTTTGGTTCCCTCCTTCTTTGGAGAATATTGAAATACTATGCAATTCAAAAAAGAATTTTAATTGAAGAATCTTTATGTACACAAGACTTAAGAGAGTAAAACACTAAATCCACATAATCTCATCGTCCAGCCTCAACCATTATGAACTCAGAACCAGTTTTATTTAATTCATGCATCTACCCAATTCCCTTCTCTACTTGGATTATTTGAAGTAAATTCTTCAAAATCCACCTCTAAATATCTTTCAACTTGTATTATAAAAGATAAAGAATCTCTTTTAAAAATCTATCCAAAATGTAATCAAATATTAATAATAATTAATTGATATCAGTAATTGATATCCGTTAGCTGTTTAAAGCTTCATGCCTTACTTGAGAGAGATCACTCAGGTACAGGCGACTTTGATAAATTTATTTTAATCTTTCAAAAGGTTGAAAACATTCTGCATAACAGATTTGAAGGCAAAGAAATATTGACTGGTCTTGTTTTGATTAATCTGAAGACTGTTGAGCATTCAGGGTGCTGAGCTGAGTTGGTACAGACAATCTTATGCACTAGTTGTGCCTCATAATAAACTTACATTTGTGGCTGAATTAGTAGACGTGTAAAAACAATTCTACAATTCAAAGTAATAATTTGCCTTTTGTCCCAGTGATGAAGACTTGGTTCTCAGCCTTCATAACCATGCCTGTTAATGAATCATGATTAGTTCAATTACTACAAGACGCAATTTTCTTAATATTGAAAATTTTTCAGTGTTAATGTGTAATCAGGTTATTTGTGATCCTGTAGTCACATTTCTTTGGATTTGTATATGCTTTGTGAGTAGAGAGAAAAAGATGGTGATGTCACAATTTGACCTTGAACCTTGGCTGCACTTTGGGAAGGGTACTGACAACTCTTAGCAAAGGAAATGTGAAGAGAGGGGCAATGCCATTGGAGGAAAGGTTCTTAGGTGGACATAGTGGTTTGGAAAAATAGTAAGGTAGTTTGAGAAGTAAACTTAACTTTGATTCTTAAAATTTCTCCTAAGATAACTCGTATTCTGTTTCTTCAAAGAATGAATTTTTAAAAAATGTGAAATATTTTAATAGTACAGTCAATGCTCAATTATTGGTAATAATGGAAGCAGAACCCACATCCACCTAAGTTTCATAGATAAAGCCTAAAGTGTTAATGTATAGAACTGACATCATCCTTTCAGAACTTGGTCTTCTATTTATAGCAAATAGAAATTCTGATTTATGTTTCACATTTGATTTTTATTTGATAAAAGCACTGAAGAGAGAGGACAGGCAGAAACGCTTAATTCTTCAACCAATAGCTGTAAATGTTAATCAGGATAGAGTTTGTGCCTTAGCTCATTTAACTAACCTTGCTTGTGTATTTTTTGCTATGACTTTACAAACTTATACCTTGTGAGCCTTAGTAATTTCAGAAAATTTTAATTGGCTTCAGTATTATGGAATGACTATATGGACAGGAATATGGCTAAAATTCTATTCTGTGATTATCTTTTTATTTTTAATCTTTATTTTTCCTTCTTTAATGTATCCCTTTAGTGAGCTTTTAGTAAAGATAATAATGCTTTAATGATCTTCAGTCTCTGACAAGCAAATTCTCAAAGCAGATGGAAATAACAAACTCAAGTTTCCTTAGGAAATTAGATTCTTATTTTTGTTTTATAAATGGGGATCAGCTCATTCCAGATTTTGCACAATAATTCCAGCTTATGAATAACCCGTGAATAAACAAAAAACCTAGATTTTCATTGAAAGCTTTTGTAGATAATTTTGTTTCCTAAAGCTTAATCATCCTGATACATTACAAAACAAACATATCCTTATATGCCAGAACTCCTGGAAGTTCCTTATAGGTAGGTCACCTTCCTTATAAAGCACTAGGCATTCCCTTTGTGATGGAGCCTATGTGGAAAGTCCATCCTTTACCCTGGTTTCTGGATTCTAGATTTCTCAGTGTGGAGATTATCAGTCAGCTTCAGAGAATGGTAGAGAAGTCATTTACCCTTTCAGCCAATATACACTGCTTCTGTTAGTTCACTTAGTGTTTAAATTGTTACAATACTAAGACATGAGTTTATCAGATTGTTTCCATGTGATATTGACACCAACCTGGACAGAGTTGGAAAACCAAACATGTCCAACTCTCTTGTGTCCAACTCATGTATTATCTCAGGGTTATGGACTGTTTCCCAATTTGTCCTCTGACAGCTCAGGCTGCAACTCCTAGTTTTATAGGTAAGTTGTGGTATAGGTTGTATGCCCACCAGTATGAAAAAAACAATTATAACTTTCCCCAGAAGATGGCTGCATATGAGACAGGTATTTAAAGCCTCATTAGCTCCACAATAAGCCCATTCATAGCAACAGAGGACAGTGGATTATAGAAAAAAATTTTGACTAAATCAAAAGTCAAATATGTTGGCAACTTTTAATATGTGGCACATTTTAAGTGTGTGTGTATGTGTCATGGCCAGAGGCTGATACTGAGATGTCATCTATAATCACTTTCTACCTCCTCCACCTTGTTTCTTGAGACAGAGTCTCTCATTGTGCCCAGAGGTTAACGTTTTGGCTAGCTTGGTTCACTAGTGAGCCACCAATGTATGCTGGTCTCCGCATCCCGATAGCAGAGATGTGTGGGGCCATGCCTGGCTTTCATGTGGGTTCTGGATATCTGAACTCAGGTACTCAAGCTTTTTCTGGAAGCGATTTGCTCGCTGAACAACGACTCATCTAGTCTTCAATTTTTTTGTCTATACATTTTTTGTTCATATTGAAAAAAACAGTAAGATTTTTATGTCATTATTGCATTATAAAACACCTTATAAGTATAATTTTAGTCATTGACAAATAATCTAATGTATGATGTACTAAAATTTACTCAACAAATCTCCAACTTATTTTTAGTTTTTGTTTGTGTATATGTCATGGTTCCAAAGATTACGCTAGGTTGGGTAATTAGCTAGAAGTCAGTACATTCCATATATAGTTGTAGACCTGATTACTATTTATTGCAACAGTAAATACAAAGGAAAGCATATGTGGGATGAAGTCTAGAGAATCCAAAAACAAGCTTCTAATAGATGGTTCCCTGTTAGGTCACATAGAATCCATTTAATTCTTCCAGCAGTGAGTCATGGTAATATATGTGAAGTACTGTATTCTTGGAGAACTCACCAGAAGCTCAGCACCTAAGATTTTTATATATATATATTTATTCCACTCATCTATGCTTCCATCCACACTTCCATCTGTAGCTGGAATTTTCTCCAGTCCCACCCAGGTTGGCAGCCACTCAGACTCAAATAAACACACAGACGCTTATATTATTTAAACTGTTTGGCCTAATGGCTCAGGCTTCTTGCTATCTAGATCTTACATCTTAAATTAACCCATTTCTATTACTCTATAAGTTGCCACGTGGCTGGTGGCTTACCAGTATCTTAACATCTTCTCATGGCAGCATCTGGCAGCATCTCCTTGACTCAATCTTCCACTTTCCCCCCTTCTCCCCTCTCTTTGTCCCGCCTATACTTCCAGTCTGGCCACTGGCCAATCAGCACTTTATTTATTAACCAGTCAGAACAACACATTCAGAGCATACAGAACATCCCACAGCACTTCCCCTTTTCTTTTTTTCAAAAAGGAAGGTTTTAACTTTCACATAGTAAAATTACATATAACTAAACAATTATCAAGTAAGAGTTATAATTATAATATCTAGTCTATTTGTATTTGACAAAATTAAAGAAGATATCCTATCTATCCTATATTTGTGAGTCTAAGGTTTCATATCTAACTTACCTTTTATCATAACTGAGGAAAATTATAACTATCTAGTCTTCAACGATATCAAAGACCTCAGAAGGCTATAATACTACCTGAGAAATGGGAGAAGGATGCAAGCAACTTTCGGGAGTCTTGCGAGAGTAGACAGAGACAGCTGGCAGCCTTGACAGTCATCCAAAGTTCCTTTGTTAAGTTGGGGTATCTGTCTTCAACCCACAGGCCTAGAGTCTCTCAGTCACTTCTCTCTATGTCCTGTAGAATGTCTAGCAGTTTCCTCTGTGAAGCAGGAACCTGAAGGACAATTTTGCCAAGCAAAGTTCAGTGGTCACCTTCCTATGGGTCCTGCATGTCCAGTCAATCAAGCAGTCCAGGCAAGAACAGTTTTTTGCCCAAATGGCTATTTTTGCCAAGAAGAAGATAAACTCCATATAGAGTGTCTTTGATGCCCATCCTCCTCTCTGAGGTAAATTGGTGTTGCCAGGAGCAGACATGTCTCAATGTCTAGAAAGTCTAATTTTTAAAACATTTTAAATGCCGTATTCTGTAGGTCTTTGAAGTGTTTGAAGATTACCTATCTATCTGAAATGTATTTATATATACCTAGAAAACTTAACTAACATGGCTACAAGATTGACTATCATAAAAGACTAATTATTAATCTGTATTTTTTAATTATCCATTACAATCTAAATGAGTTACATAAACATAATACCTCAAACGAGAGTAGAAATATATATACAGTATAACAAAATTAACTTTAAATTTGTATCAATAAACTAAAATCTACAGCAATGTAAAACATTTCTAAACAAGTAGTTGCTCTTTAAAAGTAGGTTCCATTAATCTACCCTTTCATCCTATCATCCATCCATGCATCTGTCCATCTCCACACATTCTGTGAGGACAATACAGGCTCCATCTTAGGGTAGGGCCACCATCTTAGACCACCTGCTGTACTCAGTTCCAGGAAGGACCTCAGAAATGTGCCATGACAGCTTGAACACATACAGGGCAGTATGTTCCTGCAGATATTCTGTCTGTGGTGTATAGCCCTTAAAGATATCTAGATAATCCTGCTGAGCAGTCCAGATAATACTGTCCAGTGGGTTGTGGTTTCCCACCAAAAGTACAATCCAATAGTTTGAAATGTGGCTTTGTGCCAAAAGTCTAGACCAATAGTTTCAAAAAATCACCTTGCCCCATATCTTCCACCCAATCCCAAGCATGTAATTCCCGGCTTATGGTTTTTCCCTATAAAAACTTTCTATACCTGGGCTCATGGCCGCTGCCACATTTCCCTCCATCTGCTATGAAGTGGCCCAGGTTGAACCTGACAATATAAGGACCCTTATGTGATTGCATCAGAAACCAGCTCCTTGGTGATCTCTGGGGGTTTTGAGAAATGGGTGCAATTCATGCATCCACCTATCCATGTACGTATCCATCCATGCATGTATCTATCCACCCACCCACCCATCCATCCACCCATCCATCCATCCATTCATCCAGCCAGCCAGCCAGCCAGTCATCCACTCACCCACCCATCCATCCACCCACCCACCCACCCACCCACCCACCCATCTATCCATCCATCCACTCATCCATCCATCCATCCATCCATCCATCCATCCATCCATCCATCCACACATCCATCCATCCATCCATCCATCCATCTATCCACACATCCATCCATCCATCCATCCTTCCATCCATCCATCCATCCACACATCCATCCATCCATCCATCCACACATCCATCCATCCATCCATCCATATCCATCCATCCATCCATCCATCCATCCATCCATCCATCCATCCATCCATCCATCTATCCATCCACACATCCATCCACACATCCATCCATCCATGCATCCACCCATCCAAACATCTGCCTGTGTATCTGCCTATGCCTGTACATGTGGAATTCAGAGGATATCTTTTGGGAGTCTAGATTCTGCTTCTGTTATGTGGGTTCTGGAGGTTGAACTCAGGTCCTCAGGTTTGTTAGCAAGTGCCTTTACCTGCTGAGTCATTCTACCAGCCCTATATTTACCCAATAATTTATTGGAGTTTAATTACATAGACCTCATCTTCTTAGAGTATACCAGTATTTGAGATCTCTGGAAGGAAAGTAGATGTTCAGCATAAATTCTATAATTTACATACTAATCTGAGAGATGGCCTAATTATTTGGGGAAGTTTACATTAGTGGAGAAAGTGTTTACCTGCCACATTCCCAGACACCAGCCACAGGTCCACCTCATACAGATTTTCCTGAGAACTGCTCTCTCAGGCTAGTTTAGGTTATGTTATTTTCTGTGTAATCATTGAAAATAAACTGACCAGGGTGGTGCATACCTGTAATCCAAACACAGAGGAAGCTGTAGCAAGATATTTGTTGTGAAGTTGAGGCCAGCCTGGGATACAGTGTTAAGACCCTGTTTTAAAAAACAAACAAAAAGTAAAAATAAATAATGCTATACTAAACACTTCCATTAATCTTTCTTCACATTTCAGATGTGGTGGTTTGAATAAGACTGCTCCCCATAGACTCAGAAGTTTGGATACTTATTTGCCAGTTGGTGACATTAAATATGTTAACAAGGTGTGGCTTTGCTGGAGAAAAAGTATCCTTGTGGAGAGCAGCAGACTTTTAAAGTTTCAAAAGCACTGTGTACTTCTCAGTCCACTCTGGAAGTGAGTTCTCTGCTGTTCCTTCTGCCTGCTGCCCCAATTCCCTGCCTTGATGACACTAACCCCCTGGAGCCATGAGCCTAATAAACACTTCCTTCTGTGAGCTGCCTTGGTCATGGTGCTTTATCACAGCAATAGAAAAGTAATTAACACAGTAGATTATCTCTTCATTAAATAATCCAGCAAATGGCATTTCATTAAAATATGAACATTTTGAAAAAGACTTTGATTACTGGCAAATTTCTTTCCTCAAAATCTAGTCCTGTTTTCATCCAACATGTATAAAGTTGAAAACCTGAATCTTGACTAAAGTAAGATCAGAGGGTCCAAATACCAATGTATAATGAATTTGGAGGAAATAAATTTACTACGATTATCATTATCATTATATGTGTATGTGTGTGTGTATGTGTGTGTGTGTGTGCATGCATGATGTGTGTGTGTGCATGTGCACATGTGCCATGGCATACATGTGGAGGCCAGATGACAACTTCTTGGAGTCTGTTAACCCCTTCTTACTCTATGTGGGTTCTAGAGGTCAAACTTCAGTGGCAGGTGTCTGTATGTACTAAGCAGTCTTACTAACCTAAATTAAGTTTTAAAAAAATTAAAATTGCATCAGGCTAACTAAAAAGTAGTTGCTGCTGTCTCCAGAGTAATGAAGGGAACTACTGAGGAAACTGACACTGAATTTTTAGCCACAGTTCAGTTTCCCCAAAATCGATCTCTCTCTCTCTCTCTCTCTCTCTCTCTCTCTCTCTCTCTCTCTCTCTCTCTCTCCCTCTCTCTCTCCCTCTCCCTCTCCCTCTCCCTCCCTCTCTCCCTCTCCCTCTCCCTCTCCCTCTCCCTCTCCCTCTCTCCCTCTGCCTCTTGCCTAAAAACCAGTGAATTGACTTGTGTCTGTCATGCTTGCATATATCATCTAGTTCTCTAAAAGAAATTTGATTAAACTGGATGTGCTAGCACACAGCTTTTGGGCAGCTGAGGAAGGAGGAACATGAGTTTGAGCCTGGGTTGTGTATACAGATAGTGAGACCCTGTCTCAATAGAAAAATCAAAACCAAAAGCAATTAGAAAATCCACTTGCTAATAGATGAATAATTAAGCATCTCTTCTGTCGCAGGCATGGCAACTGTGGGCTTCAACAGACGCTGGTCACAGCCCTGGTCTTAGAGATTGCTGCCAGCATGAGCTGTGTAAGTCATAGTGACTTCTGGCAAAGATGAGAAATGAGGTGTTTGCAGATTGCACTTCGGATGGGTCTACAGGGAACTGGCCCTTGAGTGCTGTCTTGCAGGAATCCTCACTTCCTAAGCCCTGGAGTTCTCTAAGCCGTTCTGCCAGCAGGCTGTTCCCTCCTTCCTGGGAAGGGACGGCAACTTCTGAGTCTTGAATGATTTTATCCTTGCCTCAAACACCCAAAGTTGTATCATTGATGGTAATTTTAAGGAAAATGTTTATTTTTATCTTTATTTGTTCAAAGGAAGTTTCACCAAAATGAATTTCCTGCTTTGCAAGTATAAACTGTCCTTTTTAGAAAAAGAGCAAAATTTAGTTTTTACTGTAATGCTTCACAAGAAGCAAACGTTCACATTCTGGGCTGGCTCCAGAGCTTGATTTTGTCTATAATTTTAATTTAATTTTGCTTCACAATGTATGGCTATATTTTTAATGTATTTTTCTAAGCTTCCAATTAGATATGGTTTATTGCAGAAAATTGAACACTATCAACCCTACCACCAAATAAATACTGACAGTTATCTGATATTTCACTACCCTGGAATGATTGCTGTTAACTTTAGATATATTTTATCCTACCTTCTGTTTTCAAGGCATAATTTTTTTCCTAGTTAAACCTCGCAGCTCCATGGGGACACTTAGGGGTTGTTCCATAGCATAGTGAGAGGCTTCGTGGAGGGGATGGAGTGCTTCCGCTGTTGCAGAACGAGCTGTTACAAAGGGACAAGTATAGTTGTGCAGGCGTAGGTGGGTTCATGTGGTCCGTGGGAAGAAGACACAGCACCTTAAGAAGATCTTTAGCCTTCTAGCAGCTGGGGAACTGGGCCTCTTCACAGCCTGAGAGACTGAGCCACCTTCCCTTAGCCAAGGGCATTTTCATTGTTCTCCAAATTTACACTTAAGCAAGTTGATTTCCATATCCTCAAAACAACCTGCCTGGGTCTCCAAAAGGACAATGCCAAATGCAAACACTCAAGTAATGTCACAATTGGTTGGATTGTTCCCAAACAAGTTTTGCATATGCTTTGTAGCCTTGGGGAACTCTCAGACAAGATCACACAGAGGACATAAGAGTAAGTGAGAAACAAAAGGTAGATAAAGGCTGCCTGCTCCCACTCTGGAGCTAGGCCAGGTGTAGCCCAGGGGGTATTCTCCCACAGACAAGTCATTAAGTTCTATGAAAATGAAAATAGTCATTTATTGTTCTTGGATAATCTTTATTGGATATCTGTGTACAGGCTTCCACTGAAGTTAGGTGTTCGCCCACGTCAGTCCACTGGATTTGGGCTTTTGGTAAACATAGCCCAGGAAGCTACTTGAAAGCTCACAGACCTTTTATAGTGGGTTGAGTTCAAGCTTATGTTTTAGAATCTAATGATTGGGTTCTTGGGAAAGCCTACTATGCAGATGAGGCTGCGAGCAGGAAATAGGCAGCTCCAGCCTTTAAGTCTGCCTGTGGAATGCATGGGAACACATGCTCCTTTAAGAGTCAATTGCACTATCCGAAGAATTCTGCTTCTCTTCTGCCAGAATTTCAGGGTCTTCCATCCTTAATTTTGATTCCTGTCTTAGTCTTCAGAGGATTATGTGGGTTTTCAAACAAAAAGCAAGATTTTCTCAGCAGATTTGAGAATTTTCCCCTTTGGCCTTTAAACACTGAAGAAAAGTTACTTATAAAGTTTCTGTTTTGCAACTTTTCTTTACTCAGAAAATCCTGTTGTTGGTCTATTATTTATTGATTCTTTTGTTGGGTCGGTCCCAGAATGAATTTGAGAATATCTGAGTTTTATACCTTTGCACGTTTTCCTTTTCCAAATCTGTACAATACAGTCTTTATTTTTATTCTTATAATTTAAATTTTCATTCCTCTAATTTTGTAGGATATAATTATAAACAAATGTATTTTCAGTTAGTATCACCCAAACTTAAAAAAAAAAAAACCTATTTGCTAGAAGAGTCTGATCATTTTTCAGTTCAGGAATTTATTACTGATAAGGATTCCCAACATGCTCCCACGGTTGGGCATGGTCGTGAATACCCAGCGGGACCTAGTCACTTCTGCCTAGTCATTTCCGGGTCAAAACGTCTAGCGTGACCAGGATCCTGTGGCTTTGTGTGGTTGCATAAAGTGCAGCGCAACCATATGATCTATGCGCATGTGTGGAATAGCCGCATGGGCCTGGGTGCACAGCTCGGCCCAGCCTTTATAAGTCGGCACCATGATTTCCTGTCCCACTTCACTCACATGTGTTTTCACAGGCCTGTGCACATCTGTCCCTCTCCCTTATCTTAATAAAGCTCTTGTTAGTGGATTCTGTCGTGTTTTGTGACATTTCCTCACAAGGTAAGAGTGCCACAAAAACCAACAATTACCTAATATTACTTCATTTATAATTGTCCTGATTTCATCTTCAGTAATGTGTGATTCATTACAGAGCTACTTATTTTTGTCTTCACTAAGCTCTAACGTCTCCTCTCCTTTTCATCTTTGGATGTTCATCATCTGCATTCCAGGGGTGCTTGCCGAGTCCAGTCATTTGGTATTCTGTGCTCTCAAACACACTCACACTGATTCCAAACTACATTTGAAGTCTCCCATTTACATTTTTATTTCTTTGTATTTCTTGTTTACAAAAAGTGCTCATTTCTAATTTTATTTTTCTAACAATTCTTACTAGTTTTGATAGTCTTATTTTTTTCTTATTGTTTTTATGAGAATGCCAAACATTTTTCTAAAAATTTGACCCTGGGTCTACCAGAATATTTTTTGGAGGAGACTGGAAAGGCACTTCAGCAGTTAAGAGCACTGACTGCTCTTCCAGAGGACCCAGAACCCACATGGCAACTCACAAACATCTATAATTCCAGTCCTAGGGGATCTGATGTTCTTTTCTAGGACCCAAGGGCACTAGGTATGCATATATAGACATATATGCAGGCAAAACAATGATAGAGATAAAATAATAAAATAAAATTTAAGCTGGGCGGTGGTGGCGCAGGCCTTTAATCCCAGCACTTGGGAGGCAGAGCCAGGCGGATCTCTGTGAGTTCGAGGCCAGCCTGGTCTCCAAAGCGAGTTCCAGGAAAGGCGCAAAGCTACGCAGAGAAACCCTGTCTCGAAAAACCAAAAAAAAAAAATAAAATAAAATAAAATTTAAAAGGTTAAAAATATTTTTTCGATTTAAGTTCCTTTCCTGGAATTTTATTTGAGACCATATTTGTCTCCTGTGGTTGCGATAACAAACGATCAGACATTTATAACACACACCATCCATCTGGATTACACTCAGACAATGGTATCACACTTGCTATGTCAATTCTGTCATGACTGTTTTCTGAATATAATCTTAGAGGCAAGAAAAATGAAATCAGCTTCACTGGACTTAGCTTGTTTATAGTTCTGGTTCCTTCTTGCAACTCTAATGGTGAATCTATTTTGTTGCTCTTTCTGGCTTATGGATGATACCTGCATTCCTGTTACAATCCCTGTCCCAGTCACTCTGATGTACTTGTGGCTTCCATCATTAGTCTGTTCCTCTTGGGCTCTCATATATAACCCTTGGCTTTGTAAAGACACCTGTAATTATATGCGATGCCCACCAGGATAACCCCAGGTTATCTTTCTTCTCTAAATCCTTAATATAATCACATCTGAGAAATCTCTTGTGACATAGAAGGGAACATTTACAGGGTTCAGGATGTCAGTGTCTTTGGAGGCTCTGTTGAATCAGCCATTGGTCTTTTTCTGTGTCCGTCAGGTAGACATCAAATTCACATCCAGGTTTATACAACATCCTGTCAGTTTTCTGTGAAATGGGGACAGCATTGGTATCCATGACTGTTAGGGTTAGTGTTAGATTAGATCAGGAAGTGTGTTGTGAATTGCTTTGCAAATTGAATTTTCAGTACACGTTAAGTCACATTACCATGGATATAGGCCTGCATAGAGAGAAGGAGCTTTATTCCAACTGAGTGATTGCAGTACAGCATCTGATTTTTTTCTCAGCTTTACCCATTTACCTCAGGTGTATCAATTACCCACTCCTGGTAGTTGATGGGCGCCAATGTGTTGTTCTCTACTGTCCCCAATGCTTTTCAGATATACACCTAGAACACTCTGGCTCTGCTGAGGTAAGATCTTTCTCACTCTGTTTCTTCATTCTTATCATTATCTACTTAGGGCATGAAAAATTATAATCCTCATGCATTGCCACCAAACCTGCCAGTTCCAGCCTCTGCGATGAGCTTTTCCCTTCCAGGGTTATAGCATACTTTCTTCAGAGTCAGGGTTGCGTTGCTAGAGTTGTGGATTCCAAGTAGATTTTGATGGAGTGAGCAGAGAGAGATGTTTCATTTTCTTACTTTCTGTTAGGAGATATTAAGCCTTTTCTCACTATCTTTCAGATTGAGAATGGAGATTATTTTAATGTATACATGAATGACTTTCCTTGATTGGGAATGGAGATTATCTTAATATGTATATGAATGAGTCTTCTTGATTTATTTACATTTATCCTAATTAAAGGAAGAATTCTCTTCTGCCAATTGGTGGTGAATGATTGGAATTTATGTGTTGTAACCATGAGAATTTCCAGCTTTTCCATTTTCCCTGTGGCATTTTACTTGGCTGTAAGGGCTTGCCTCATGGGTGAAGCTAACAAGCAGATAGAACCAGAAATCATAATTCTTTCTGAACATTTTAAATTCATGGAAAGCTTGGATTTATCTGCCAAACCTGTTGAAATACTTGGGAATTCAGAAAGAAAGGCAGCTGAGATGCCACTGTTCTGTATCCTTTCATACTCAGAAGCAAGTTCCCATGCACTTTTGAACTTGTGCTGCTAGGCTTGTGCATTGGCTTTCCATCTGTAAAACAGTTATATTTGGAAGACATACACAGATTAGTCTTTTGAAATAGTCAGGGCTTAGAACATAATGACCCCCAAACATGGTGCCATCAAGTGCTGAATATTTTTGGCTAAAGAAAAAGCTGAGGAGGCAGAAAGGTCTTTCTGACCCTCCTCTGTAATCACTTTTATCTCCAACGCAGGTTATAGAAACTGCAATTTCTCTCTCTTGAAGCAAGCTATTAAAACACAGGAGAGTCGCCCCTTTGATCACATGTCCCTCTTTGTTCTGAGCCCTTCCATGACAGAACAGACGTCTCTAAGCTTCCCTCCTAATCTGTGACTGTTCCACCATTCCTCCATGGTTAATGTTAATTTTAAATAGGAGGAGATTTGGAATCCCGGGCCAATGTTACTATCCCTGTATCAAACTAATTTATTTAACATTAATTAATTTAACATTATTTAAAGTTATCATTGCTGTGATAAAATATACTTGATTAGAGGCAGCTAAGGGAAGACGGGTTAATTTTGACCTAGAGTGTGAAGGAACAGTTTGTATATGTGGCAGTGAGGGCAACTTCAGCTTTGGGGGCAGAAGTATAAGGCAGCTGGCTACACAGTTTTACAAAGTCAGGGAGATGAATTCTGGCATTTTGCTGATGTCTTCCTCATTCCTTTCTTCTTCTGCCTGGCACCTCTGTCTATGGCATGGCATCGCCCACATCCAGGATGAATCTCCTCAGTTAAACCACTCTGGAGACACTCTCATAGACCCCTGGAGAGGTGCTCCTAAGTCATACCAGATCCAGTCAAGTTGAAAATCACAATTAACCATCGTAAGACTTAAGTGTAAAATGTGTTTTCTGAGGCTCTTAAGGTTTGTGTCATGTAAAGCTTTGACAAATATACAGGATTTTCTCTTATTAATCAGTTTTTACAGGTGTGTCAGGCATGAACTTCATATTGTTGAGCAAATTATTGTTTTTTTTTCTTCCATACATATCTTTATTTTTCTTGAATCTATTTCAGAACAGTTCATTTTAAGCAAACAAAAGAAGGTAGTTTTAGTCATGTTAGAATGTATACATTGTTCATTTTGTTTTATAAAATAATATATATGAATTAATTTAAATGGACTTTTTAGTTATTTATTCTAAAATTCAACTAATATAGCAGATAGAATTCAGCTACCCAAGCAATTTTTTTAGGTTTGATTATTCAAATGATTAAGATGCTATTTGTCAACTCTAGCTTACCATCCCTTTTAATTACATAGATAATCAAACTAAGAACTGCTAATTCTCTCTCCTAACTATTAATTGTTTGTAATTACCTACAGATTAAAACTGCATGTGTAATTAACTCTAAGAATTAATTGATACAAAAGGACTGGTAGAAGGGGAACAGAATGAGCTCAGCATTAAAGAGGCTCTGGGGACCAGGACCACTAAACCCATTTGGTTCCGTCATGTCCTACTAAAGATGTATTGGCATCTTGCTCTGTCATGGGCAGCTGCATGGGCTGTTACTTCAAAGCATTTAGTCTCTTGGTTGAGTGAAACCTGGTATATGAAGTTAGAATTGCAGTTGTCTTTTGCCAACACCCAGATGAACTGAGCAATGCAGGAGTGGGTGCTAGCTAATTCGTTTCCTCGGCCCTCTGCTTTCTCCTCTCATTCTCTCATGCCTTGGTGACATCTCCGGGTACACAGTTTACCAGTTTTCTGTGAATCATTTGAGTAATTTAAATTTCTACAATAACTATACTTATTAGGTTTTAGAAATATCTTCCACCTATGTAAATAATTGACTCATGTTAAGCACATAAATTGGAATAAAAATGGAAAAATTAAATAAAAAGCCCTTTCCACTTTAGTTTAGAAACTGCTGTGGGATGGTCTGTATGTCAAGTGTGTTGCTGATTGGTCAATAAATAAATCACTGAGGGGCTGGAGAGATGGCTCAGAGGTTAAGAGCACTGATTGCTCTTCCAGAGGTCCTGAGTTCAATTCCCAGCAACCACATGGTGGCTCACAACCATCTGTAACGAGATCTGGTGCCCTCTTCTGGCCTGCAGGCACACATGCTGTATACATAATAAATAAATAAATCTTTAAAAAAAAAATCACTGATTGGCCAGTGGCCAGGCAGGAAGTGTAGGCGTGACAAGGAGGAGAATAAAGCTGGGAAGTAGAAGACTGAGAGAGACACTGCCAGCCGCCACCATAAAAAACAGCATGTGAAGATGCCAGTAAGCCACGAGCCATGTGGCAAGGTATAGATTAATGGAAATGGATTAATTTAAGCTGTACGAACAGTTAGCAAGAAGCCTGCCACAGCCATACAGTTTGTAACCAATATAAGCCTCTGTGTTTACTTGGTTGGGTCTGAGCGGCTGTGGGACTGGCAGGTGAGAGAGATTTGTCCTGACTGTAGGCCAGGCAGGAAAACTCTAGCTACAAGAAACTATTGCCATTATAAATATCAAGATATTAGACACCGAGGAAAGATGATCTGGTGGAAATATTTTGTCCCAAGAAAAGGCAGCACTTTAGAATCGAATGGTAAAGCATTTCTGTTTCCTGGTGGGTTTGTATTGCATGGGGTCTTCCACTTTTATGGCTTTGCTGGTTGGAATGCCAAACTAGCGCCAAACTGGTGCTGGAAAAGCATTTTTCATTGTGCCTAGATATGGCAGTGAGCTGTGCCGAAGACAGCAGAATAACGTGAACTTGCGGTATGATAACATCTTTTTAAAAAGAGAGCCTAAAATAAGACTCAAAGAAAAGCAAAATCAGAAAGATATCAGTATGAGGAGCTCTCTGGCACTTGTCTTTAATGTTCAGGAATTACAGCTCTTTCTGAACTCCTTATGTATCTCTTTCCAAAACATGGTATTTCCCAAGATGTTTAAATTCCTGAGTGTTTTGTTCTGTTCTGTTGGCTAATATCTGGGATTACTGATAAAAATTTTAATTATCCTACCTATTAATGTGGAGCCTGCTCCTGTGAAGCCTGCACACACACACACACACACACACACACACACACACACACACACACACACACATCCTAGACTCTGAGTCTTTATTTCTCTGTGGCATCATCTTAGAAGGCTGTTGACTCTGATGAGTTTCTGATAATTTAGTCTGATATATGACTCTGGTTTTCTTTAAACTGTAAGCTTATAACTTTGGGCTGACTTTGTTGGGTAAACTGGAGTTTGTTGCTTGTCACCTTGTGTGCTGGCTTCTGAGGGGGAGTCATTAGCATACATCAGTGTGTGAATGATTGCCTTAGAGATTTTAGTAGAGGCTTTACTGCTTCCTGGAGTGGAAAAGTTATAGCTATATTTTCTAGTGTGATACCTACATACTGGAGGAAATAATACATGGCCTTCTCAACTGCACAAGTCTGTCTGGTGGGTAAACAGGATAAAATATTTGAAATTGCTCCAAATTCTCCTTTAGAAATAAATTGTATGGTATTAGTTCCATATGGGCTTTTGATCCATTGGTGGTCAGGAAGATCCCCTGCTTTGCCCATATAATTTAATTTATTGAGACCAATTCTTTATTCTTTTGAATTTTCCTTTTATGTTTCCTTGTTTTAGTATGTAGTAATTGTATAGATTAATGAATTTTTTAAACACAGGACTGTTTTCTTTCTTTTTTATTTAAACTTTTTTTTTCATTTTACATATCATCCCAAGTTCCCCCTCCCTTCTCCCACCACCCCCCACCTTCCCCCCATCCCACTACCCATCCACTCCTCAGAGGAGATAAGGCCTCCCTTGAGTAGTCAACAAAGTCTGGCATACCAAGTTGAGACAGGGCCTAGCCCATCCCCACTTCATCAAGGCTGAGCAAGGTGTCCCACTATAGGGAATGGGTTCCAGAAAGCCAGTTCATGCACTAGGGATAAATTCTGGTCCCTTTGCCAGGGGCCCACAAACAGATTCAGCCTCACAACTGTCCCCCACATTCAGAGGTACTAGTTCAGTCCCATGCAGGTTTCCCAGCTGTCAGTCCAGAGTCTGTGAGCTTCAGACAGCTCGGTCAGCAATCTCTGTGGTTTTCCTCATTGATCTTGACCCCCCTTGCTCATATGATCCCTCCTCCTCTCTTCAGTTGTTCTCCAGGAGCTGGGCCCAGTGCTTGGCTACGGATCTCTGCATCTGCTTCCATCAGTCACTGGATGCAGGTTCTATGATGACAATTAGGGTAGACACCAATCTGAGTACAGGGGGAGGTAAGTTCAGGCACCCTCTGCATTGCTAGGAATCTTAGCTGGGGTCATTCTTGTGGAAATTAATGGGTTTCTTTAAAACCTTTACATACAGGCACACAACACACACACACACACACACACACACACACACACACACACACACACACACACACACAGGGTTTTAATCATGGTCACACCCTCAGTTAGCCCTCCTTAGACCCCTCTTTCCAGCACTCTCCTCTTTCACATACCTGCCAGTGCCTTCTCCCCACTCATACTCTCCTGACTCCTATACTGCGATACTGTGTATGAAAACTGATACAACATGACCATCCCCTGCTCCATATATTTTTTCTTAAATGACACAGTATCATTCTTCTTTATGGTTGACTGAAACTCAATTGTGAATACTCCACATTTCATTTATCTGTTTATATATTGATTGGCACCTATACTGGTTCTATAACCTAGCTGTTATGATTAATACAGCAATAAAATATGGTTGTACAGGTATCTCTGTAGTAAGCTGATTTTGTTTTTTGGGGGAAATATACCAGGAGTTTTATAGCTGTATCATATAAAAATTCTATTTTAATTATTTGAGGAATACCCATATTGAGTTCCATTCTGATTGGACTAACTTACATTCCTACCATTAATGGGTTGTCTTTACCCAACCTGGCATCTTTAGCATCACTTCTTATTTTCTGTTTTCTTCATGATGGCCATTCTGACTGGCATGAGATGGAATCTCTATATAGTTTTAATTTTCATTATCTTACAGCTCAAGATTCTAGATATTTTTTCATGTATCTCTTGGTCTGCTGCCCTTCCTTTGAAGTGTTTTTTCAGATAAGTTGTCCATTAATTGAGTTTATTATTATTCTTTTGGTGCTTTTTTTTTTTTTACTTCTTATACACTCTGGGTATTAAAATAACTGTTGGATGAGTATCTAGCAAAGATTTCTCTCCCATTCTGTAGGCTTTCATTCAACTCCATTGTTGCTTTTACTGCAAGATACTTTTAAGTTTAATATAAACCCCCTTGCTATTTTGTTGATGTTAGTTTCTCAGCTATGAATGTGCAGTGTTCAGAAAAATCTCAGCCTCTGCTGGTATCTTGAGGTGGTTCATAGCTTCTAATCTTACATCCTTTGAACTGTTTTGTACAGGGGAGACAGGAGTCTGGTCACCTTCTTGTGCAAGTGGATGTGCCCTTTTCCAAGTACCACTTGCCCAGGAGGCTTTTATCCAATGTATATTTTGGCACCTTTTCAAGAATCAGATGGCTGTTGCTGTGTGGGCTGAGGCCAAATTGGATTCACCAGTGTTCACATAGCTACTTTACTTGTATTCTAATGAGCCAGAAACATGGGCCCATGCCAAGTAAGATATTGTTCTCATCCCAGAAAAGTTTACGAACTGAAATCAGAGACTGGAAAGAGATGTGCAGTTCTCTGAAACAAGGCTTCTTAAACTTTTGGACTTGCAACCCCCCTTTTGCCTCAGAAATTGTGCCCCCAAGTATAGAGATCTACAAAACAGGCATACAGATCAAATGTTTACTGATAAACCAAGAGGAAGTCTATTTTAAAACACTTCTTTGGTATACATGTAACTTTACCATGAAAGATTAAGGTAAATTTGCATAATAATGACATAGATGTGCTTGCTTACTTTATAAAAAGAATTAAACCTTGGCTGAATATATGAAACTATAAGACACAGAATATCTTCATCTTTTTTCAGAGTTTATTGATTTTCTTTTTTCTTTTTTGTTTTTTTTCGAGACAGGGTTTCTCTGTATAGTTTTGGTTCCTGTTCTGGAACTCACTCTGTAGCCCAGGCAAGCCTCGAACTCATAGAGATCCAACTGTCTCTGCCTTCCAAGTGCTGGGATTAAAGGCATGTGCCACCACTGCCCGGCTAATAATTTATTTATCTTTATTTTATTTGCATTGGTGCTTTTGCCTGCATTTATGTCTATGTGAGGGTGTCAAATCTTGATGTTACAGACAGTTGTTAGCTGCCATGTGGGTGCTGGGAATTGAACCCACGTCCTCTGGAAGAGCAGTCAGTGCTCTTAACCACTGAGCCATGTCTCCAGCAGTTTATTGATATTTTTATACTCATCAATGCTGAGAACGTTGCATCACATAAATTGTGTAATGCAAAATTGCAGTAGTATTTTTAGAGCCATTCCAGAAATTGTTGGAAATCGTTCCTACTCCCAAGCCAACATTTATTTAATATATATAAAAAATGATGCTCAAGCCAGTAACTCAAACAATACTTTTAAAAATCAAGTTCTAATATAGTGCAATCTAAGATAAAGTAACTCACGACTTTGATGCTGAGGATTGAAGTCTCTGCTTTTTTAATTAAGAGAAGAAAAGTTTCTATTGTAAAAGAACTATGGTTGACAGCATACGACATATGTCATCTGGAATCGGAGCGTGCATGTGTATGCAGAAATAAAGCTGCGGTGGAGGTGCACAGTACAACGTGGACATCGATTTATTGATTTTGAATTAATTTTAGGTTGTCATACATTCTGAAACTTTTTACTGTTGCCATTTTTTTTCTGCCACCCAGATTCAAGTATACACTCACATGGGTCCGCCATATGGAATTTAAGACGCTGGGAAACAGACATGCAAGCATTCATTGTGGACATATAGTGAGGAAAGGGGGTAGAATAGGAATTGTGGGATATTGCTTTGAATGCATTAAAAAGCCTTCACAAGGAAGCTGGAGAGATGACTCTGGTTAAGAGCACTGGCTCTTCTTCCAGGAGACCTGGTTTGATTTCCAGCACCCACATGGTGGCTGCCAACCATCTGTAACTCCACTTCCTGAGAATCTGACACCCTCTTTGGGCACCCATAGGCAATGGATGCACATGATGCACAGGCATTCATTAATGGAAAACACCTATACAAATAAAATAAAAATAAATATTCAAAAAAGAAAGCTAACAAAAAATGTGAGGACTTGCCAAACCTCTGATTGGTTCTATGCGACCCTGTCTCTCCCAAGGGCCTATAAAAGTCCCAACTAAAGTAAAAGGTATATGACCTTTTCCTGGTCAACATTTTTTGTTCTTTTAATCTAATCAGTTCTCTGTAAGCTGCTTCTTAGTGAAATTTGCTTCCACTAAAAATTTTCCTGACCCCCCCCCCCAAATTTCCTGTGTATATATTGAGTCAAGAATGAAAGATATGATTTATTGTATTCCCTTTTTAAAGAGGTTTTAAACTTTTTGATAGATACCAAACAGACAATTGCATAAAAAATAAAATGTGCATGGGTATTATTATATCTGTGCAATAACATTTCCCTCTTTTTGACTTAAATTTACATTTTTGCCCCCATAAGACATTCAGCCTATGATTCCATAAATAAACTGGAGCAACTAAATAAAACAATTACTTCTGAAGTCTCAAAATTCTTGTGTAATACATCATAGATGACTATTGAACTAATATTTTTAGACTAGAATTTGAGTAAATATTAGGAAAGTTGGAAATATGATACCATTTGGTTTCTTGAATGACAAGATTGAATTAATTATTCTCTTTAAAAAAATAACAGGTGGTTTTGAGAAAAAAAAATCGTCAGGTGAGTCTCAAATCTCCCCATCATTTATTCAAAGACAAGATTGCAGCTGAAATCCCATGGAAGAACTGAGGGCCTCTTCTGGCTGTTTCTTCTCTCATTAATATTCACCTTAGCACTGTTAACAGTTTCATTTACTTCACAGTTTTAAAACTTAGTTCTTAATCATAATTTTCTGGATTTTTCTTTTAATGTACTTACATTCCTTATCTTTTTATATGTGCCATTCACAAATAGAATTTTGCTTTAAGTCTTCTTTTTAAAAAGGAAGTCAGTGTTCTTGGGAGAAATGAGTGATGAAAATGAACCCATTAACCTTCTGGTGGGCACAGTGCATGCAATAAAACCACGAAGCTTTGCTGTGAAGGAGCCAGTTCATTCACGTCTTTTTCTGTGAGCGCCATCCCTTCTTCATCTCTCTCTGATGAGATGACAAGATGTGATTTTAAAACAGAAAAGTGAGCCCATAAAAATGATTTGTTTTCCTCTTTGTATCATTAAGCAATATGATCAGTGTGTACTCTTCTTAGATAAATATTATTTCAACCTCTATCCACATTTCCAGCAGAGAAGATGCTTTATGATTGGCGAAGCTTTGCATGGAGGAGGTCTTCTCGTCCACCTCATGAATCTACTCAGAGCTTAGCTGGATCATCAGGAATATTTAAGGATTATTATATGGTAAGTATTTTTAAATATGGACATAGAGTTTACTTGTCTTTTCCCAGCAAAATATTGGGTCAATTTTGATTTAAAAAAAACATGAAATTTTAATGTGGACCTATTTTATTCCTAAACTCCCCATTGAAATTCATCGTTTTAGCCAAGTGTGAAGGTTCATGCCTGCAATCCTAGCACCTGTGAGTCTAAAACAGGAGAATGCCTGTGCATTTGAAGCCAGGCTAGGCATCAGTTTTGAGATACTGTCTCAAAATAAAAAACAACCTTACACACACACATACACAAGTTTTCTCCCCCAGAAGCAAAACTTGAGCACGTTTATCATGTTTTGTGTAAAATTTACTAATTACCTTGACCCACAGTACTGCATTGTATTTTATTGGAAAGACTCTTAGTCATATGGTTTTCCTAATTTTGTGATTGCACAGAAACTACTGTTTTTGTTTTTGTTTTTAAATTGTATCAAGAAGTCAAATAGAGACTGAGGATGATGACATCTGTTCGAAGTATGATAATTGAAAGACTGAGAAAATCCAAATGCAGTTTCCTGATGACCTACTTATGGCTTTTAGAATAAAGGCTCTAATTCAGAGCATGTGAACCTCTGATCTGACAGTCCGGGTCTTCTATCAGAGCAAGTCCTCAGATGCAGCTGTGTGATTACCACAGGAAATTAATGTTTAAACATCTTTAGTACCAATTATTTTTTTCTTTTTTATTTAAAAGTTTTTTTTTTTCATTTTATACCTCCCACCCTTCCTCCCATTCACCCCCAACCTTCCACCTACCCTCTCCCCCATCCTCTCCCCAGAGAGGATAAGGCCTTGCATAGGGAGTCAATAAAGTCTGGCATATCAAGTTGAGGCAGGACCAAGCCCCTCCCCGCTGAATCAAGGCTGAGCAAGTTGTTTATTGTTTGGAGCTGGGCTCCAAAAAGCTAATTCATGCACTAGGGATAAATTCTGGTCCCAATGCCAGGAGCCCCACAAACTGCCCAAGCCACACAACTGTCACCTACATTCAGAGGCCTAGTTCAGTCCCATGTAGTTTCCCCAGCTGTCAGTCTGGAGTCAGTGAGCTCCCACTAGCTTGGGTCAGCTGTCTCTGTGGGTTTCCCCATCATGTCCTTGACCCCTTTGCTCATATAATCCCTCCTCCTTTTCTTCGACTGGACTCCAGGAGCTCTACTCAGTCCTTAGTTGTAGATCTCTGCATCTGATTTCATCAGTTACTGGGTGAAGGTTCTATGATGACAATTAGGGTAGTCATCGATCTGGTTATAGGGGAAGGCCAATCAGGCACCCTCTCCACTATTGCCTGGAGTCTTAGCTGGTGTCATCCTTGTGGGTTCCTGGGAATTTCTCTAGCACCAGTTTCTCCCTAACTCCATAATAGCTCCCTCTGTCAAGATATCTCTTTCCTTGCTCTCCTTCTCTGTCCCACCCCAACTCGATCATCCCATTTCCTCATGTTCTCATGTTCTTTTGCTACCTCCCCTTACCTGCACCACCCTCAGCGCTCCCAATTTACTCAGGAGATCTTATCTATTTCCCCTTTCTAAGGGGACCCATGCATGTCTCTCTTAGGGTCCTCCTTGTTACCTATCTTCTCTGGGGTTGTGGATTGTTGCCAGTTATCCTTTGCTTTATGTCTAATATTGACTTATGAGTGAGCAAATACTGTGTTTGTCTTTCTGGGTCTGGGTTACTTCACTCAGAATGTTTTTTTTCTAGTTCCATCAATTTGCTTGTAAATTTCATGATGTCATTTTTTTTTTTTTTATAGCTGAGTAATACTCCATTGTGTGAATGTGCCACATTTTCTTTATCCATTCTTCAGTTAAGGGGTATCTAGGTTGTTTCCAGGTTCTGGCTATTATAAATAATGCTGCTATGAACACAGTTGAGCCAGTATTCTTGTGATATGAATGTGCATCCTATGGGTATATGCCCAAGAGTGGTATTGCTGGATCATGAAATAGGTTGATTCCCAATTTTCTGAGAAACCACCATACTGATTTCCAAAGTGGCTGTACAAGTTTACACTCCCACCAGCAATGAAGGAGTGTTCCCTTTACTCAATATCCTCTCCAGCATAGACTGTCATCAGTGTTTTGATCTTAGCCATTCTGATAGCGTAAGATGGTATCTCAGAGTTGTTTTGATTTGCATTTCTTGATGGCTAAGGATGTTGAACATTTCTTTAAGTGTCTTTTGGCCATTTGAGATTCTTCTGTGGAAAATTCTCTCTTTAGATCTGTACCCCATTTTTTAATTGGATTATTTGGTTTCTTGAGTTCTTTGTGTATTTTGGAGATCAGCCTTCTGTCAGAAGTAGGATTGGTGAAGATCTTTTCCCATTCTCTAGGCTGCCATTATGTCTTATTGATAGTGTCCTTTGGCTTACAAAAACTTCTTAGTTTTATGAGGTCCCATTTATTAATTGTTACTCTCAGTATCTGTGCTACTGGTATTACATTTAGGAAGTTGTCTTCTGTGCCAATGCATTCAAGGCTACTTCCCACTTTCTCTTCTCTTAGATTCAGGCTAACAAAGTAGTACCTTTCTGGTAGAGGTTCAGAAAACTAAACTGTTTTTAGAAATGTGGATACGAAAATGTTTGCATGAGTTTTCAAAGGGGAATGAGGACTCTACTAGGGAGTAGGGACATCCATGTTCTGACAATGCATCTGGCTACATTCTGCCCTTGTGTTGAAAAGTTGATTCTGAATTAAAAATTAACAAACTTATTTGTTTAGCAAAGGAAATTTCGAAGCATTACAGCATTCCAGTTGCATTGTGGTTATTTCTCACTGCTTTCGGCAGGTTTACTCTGGGGCAGAACAGAAAGTTGTGGAAAATGTTCACGTTGGTAAGGAAAAGTGTGAATTTAGTTGGAGTTGTAGACATGATTGCTGCAAACAAATTAGCACCATGAGAAATGCGCTCACCATATAAGCATGAGGCCCCACATTTGGATGCCCATCACCCACATAAAAGCCAGGCATGATGGTTGGCATCTGTAACCCCAGCTCTAGAGGGTGAGGGATGGGAACATGGAGCCTGATGGCTAGCTACTCTAGCAAGTCCGTGAGCTCTAAGTTCAGAGATTTTAGTACCAAAAATAGTGACTGAGGAAGACACCCAATGTCAACCTGTGTCCTCTACACATATGTGTACACATATATACCTGTAAGCACATGTGTGCACAGGAACACATACACATCCCCCCTCATACACAAAGAGATTAATGCCGTTAGAGAGAAACTACAGTTTAAAGCGCCATGGAAAATAAAGAAAGCTTTAAGACTTCACCAGGTTGTAAAGCAGAGAACCCCAGTAAAAAATAAAATAATAAAATAATTCATTTGCAAGGAAAGTACCTGAAGAAAAAGAAACTCTACTGTAAAAATGGCCACCTAGGATAGTATTTGACTAGCTTCTGCCATGGCCACACATAGAAGCTATACCTCAGAAGACAGAGATATAGGATCGGAGTCACGCCAGCCCATTAAAGAACAGCTGATGTGATCACTAGCCCCAGATGCTGGGCATGGAGTTTCTGGGTTTAGTGTTTAACCTTTTGGGTTTCCATTTGCTCTGGTCCAGTCATTCCTTCCTATAACCCATCTCCCTCTGTGAAATGGGAATGTTTACTCTAGCCACTATACCTTGGAAGTGTACAGCTTTGCTTCTGGCACTGCAGGGACCCTCATTTCTGACTACCCTCAATCTCAGAGCTTTTGAATAGCATTGCAGCTGTAATGCTACAGGCATCCTTGAAGTTGTATAAATGGACTTTTCAGTGTGGGATGGCCATGAGTCCATGAGGGTGAGGATGGGGGTGTTGTTTGAATAGTGAGATGCCTCACAGGGGCTCAGATGTTTGAACACTTACTCCCTGCTGGAGACACTGTTTCTGGAGATTATGGGACCATTAGGAGGGAAGCTTCGCTGGGAAGTGGATCTTGAGGTGACTCTATAGGGTGTGCCTCTGCCTGGATTTCAGAGCTAGTGTTCTCTGCTCCCTGACCACCAAGGCAATGCAGCCAGTGGCCTCACATGCCTGCTGATGCAGCTATGACCCATTCTCACTGCCATTCTTTCCTGTCATAGGGACTGTACTTTCCATGAGCAGATGCGAAATCTGTTTTTTATAAGTAACTTCTTTCCGGTTTTTTATTACAGTGATGTTAAAAGTATCCAATAACCATTATTTAAAAAAATTCATTAATTATAGTATATATTTATACTATTGTTGATAACTAATAGGATGTACATTTCAATGCTTATATAGCCTTATAAAATAATATCCGTAGAAAGCTCTTTTCATTGTATTCTGTGAAAGACTAAAGGGTGAACTGCCACTTCTAACTTCTCTGCCCACCCTATTTTAAACAACAGTTTAGAGACTACTCCTAGCTGTGTGAAGTATCTTAAAAATTTTTGGGTGAGAAACACCTCTGTCAAGATAATATCATACTTGGTTGAAGAGTGCTTAGCCTGCAAAACAGTGTTTGTTTGTTACTGAGGAGCATGAGAGTCTTGTGACCATGGCTGTGATATAGTAGCTGATGCTTCTGAATGACACACCTGTTTAAGGTGTTTGAAGTCCAATGAACTAGAGAAAATGTGAGCAATTGTATGCTTTTGTGTAAGTGGTTAGAGGTCACTGGGGCAGTGTCATATTGACATACTAACTACATGGTGTGTGTGTGTGTGTGTGTGTGTGTGTGTGTGTGTGTGTGTGTGCGTTATTGAGACTGGAGTTTGTATGTATGTGTGTGACTGAGATGGGGCTTTGAGAGTTAAGCTTTCAGATTTGTTTCTGGCTTTTTCAGTTTTCATCATAGAAGTCCAAACGCCTTTTGTTTTGAGTAAGGATTCTCCTATCCTACAAAGCACTAACATTCCATGTAGAGATAAAAGAACAAGTTCTAAGTTTATTGCATGTTTTAAGTAATTAAAATCATTACAAAATTGTTTTATCTAATTAAAAAAGTATATCCTGAAGTTTCCTGTTTTAACTATTCTTAAGACTTTGACTGTACACTGTCATACCCACTTCTGCATCACTGCTGCCACTGTCCATCTTCAGAACATTTTTGTTATCTCAAACCATACAACTCTATTCCTGTTAAATGCTGATTCTTCCGTAGCTCCTTCCCTGAGCTCCCAGATGCCGATACTTGGCTTGTTGCCTCTGTGATTCTGATCACCATAGGTACCTCAAATAATCAGAATCTTACAGTATGATTTCTTTCTTTAGTATGGTTTATTTCACCTAACACAATATCTTGTAAGATCATTCTGGATTGCATCGTGTGCCAGAACGTACTTTCTTTATTAGGCTGCATAATATCCCATGTCAGCATGCGCATCCATCAATTGAGACTTGAGTAGATTTCACCCTTTGAATATTCTGAATAATGTCACTGTGAACATGAGGGTATACATGTTGCTGAATCTCTACTTTTGTTCCTTTGGAGTATGTGCCCAGAATGGAGACTCACATTGTATTTCTACATTTAGTTGTTTAAGGAATCATCTTTACTGTTTTCCCAGAATGGCTATACCACTTTAGTTCCCATTAGTAATGTCTGGGGATTCCAGCTTGTCCACAGTATCACCACACTTTCTATATCTTCTGTGTTTTACATCCTGATGGTGTTTACTAAACCATACTGATGTCAAATTGTTTCATCAGTTGGGAATACAAAAGGTGCTGGGCGGTGGTGGCGCACGCCTTTAATCCCAGCACTCAGGAGGCAAGAGGCAGGTGGATCTCTGTGAGTTCGAGGCCAGTCTGCTCTACAGAGCAAGATCCAGGAAAGGCGCAAAGCTCCATAGAGAAACCCTGTCTTGAAAAACCAAAAAAAAAAAAGAATACAAAAGGGAACAGGAAAAACAGAATAAAGGTGGCTGCATTGTTAAAGTAGAATGGAAACAAGGACATTAAAACTCAGCTTTTTATTTTGTTGTGGGGAGAAGTGAATATAACATATTTTGCTTTGGAATATTCTGTAGACACATTTCAATCTCTTGGCATTTCAAACTGACATTGTCATCTACAAATATGTTGGATCATATTCATAGCCATCCCGGGATACATGTGACACATGGGCTGCAGATCATGTGTGTAGCTACCAACTGACTGCTGCATTAAACCTTATTTGGTTTAAATAAGCAAGTTTTTGTGGTTATGCTGCCTTTAGGTTATAAGAACATTATCCCTTCTAAAGGTGAAATGTTTCTATAAAACACATTTGTTTTTTACTTCTAATTTAAAAGTTCAATAATGATATATACCATTTGTACTTAATGTATATTAAGTAACACAGCTAATATAGTAATATCTAATTGTTTTAAACAATGACACATAGATTCTTAAAACTTCTTTGTAAAGTGTAAATAAGACCCTGCATCCCTGAGGAATAGCTATTTGGGTTACATCTTCTGGCCTCTGAAAAATGGAGATACTTATGGCCTTAATTATCTTGAAATATAATATTATCTAAAATAAGTGAAACCTGTGGATATTGTACCTCATGCAAACATAAAAATGTAAAATTACTTTATAATCAGATGTGTAAGACTACTGTCTCCAATCTCCCCCTTCGATTTCATGTTATAACTGAGAATATATGGAGCAGTCTTAGAGAGTATGGATCTGGGTGTTATGGTTACAATAGGCAAAGGAAACAAAGCAGATCTTTGGTATTTATCAGTATCCAGAAATGTGATGTTTAATGGATGTATCTATAGCATTGTTTCTGTTGTATGAGTGTTTGACTATATGTGTATATACATACCACTTGAATGGCCAGTGTCATTATGAAGCCCAGAGGAGGGCTGTGGGTCCCTTAGAACAGAAGTTACAGATGATTGTGAGCTGCCATGTGGGTGTTGAGAACTGAAATGGGTTCCTTTGCAAAAGCAGTATGTGCTCCTAACTGCTAAGGTATCTCTCCTTCCCGAATAACATTCTTCAAAATGGTCAGAATTAAATATCAACAGAAGTTCCTAGCTAATCATTGGAGACAGAAGACAGTGAGGGAACATATTTATTCATTGTCAGTCATGGTTGATTTGTTGATACATGCTCTTGTAGTAGCTCTAGTGTTCGAAAACTTTCTCTGAAAGAAATTGATTCATTTTGTGATCCCTTGGAATGATGGGATGGCAGTGTGTGTCTGCCTTAGAAAAAAGGTGTCAACGGGCTGGAGAGATGGCTCAGAGGTTAACACTGGCTGTTCTTCCAGAGGTCCTGAGTTCAATTCCCAGCACCCACATGGTGGCTCACAGCCATCTGTAAGGAGATCTGGCTCCCTCTTCTGGCCTGCAGGCATACATGCAAACAGAACACTGTATACATAATAAATAAATAAATCTTTAAAAAAAAAAAAAGAAAAAGAAAAAAGGTGTCAAGAAATGAAGATGAGATGCACATATGGCCATTTTAGGGCCATGAGGCCCTCCAGCAACTCCATGTCCTAGGGACAAGAAGAAACCCATTGTTGAAAGGAATACCCTTGACATTAACTTGGAAGTAGAGGATTAAAAGCAAATGGGGCTTGGTCTCATAATTGGTTGCATTAGAATAATTTCCTATTTTTTTATATTTTAATGTATTATGTACATACATGTACACATGTGTACATGTATGTGTGGAGACCGGAGATGGACACTGTATCTAGACCTCACATTTTGGATAAATTATCTGGCCAGCAAGCTCCAGGGATCCTCCTGGCTCTGCCTCCTCAGCACTGAGATTATATGGTGCTGTGCCCTCTTGTGTTTTACATGGATGCCAAGGATTGAGTGAAGTCTTCATTCTCACACAGCAAACATTTTACCCACTGAGCCATATCCCCAGCCCTCTGTTTTCTCTTTTAAGAAGGTATCCTGTGCCTTCTACACTTGGATTTCCAGTCATCCCATCCAACCTCCCATGAGGAATATAGCCTATATGGAAGGGCAGAAACAAAAAGGCTTACTGTGCTTCTTGTTTTTATTAGAATACTTAAAGCTTACAGTGTTTCACAAACAGAAACACTCATTGATTTTACTGAAACAGACTTTTTTTTAGAAATGTGAAAAGAAATTTTAAACTCAAGTTGTTTATATCAAGTAAATTTTGACCACAGAATGGATATTCACAAATGAAATTTCTTTTAGTTTTCTTTGGAAAATGTTTTGGAGGCTTTCAGTAAAAATGAGTATTGCAAGAATCTAAACATTTTTTTTTATTTTAACTTGGAAATTTTAAAGTCTATTTGTAATTTTTTACCTGTGTACATTGTAAGAAGACCAGGAACATTTCACTCGAATGACATTTCTTATATATAAAAGTTGTGAATACACTTTAAAAACAGTATTGTTATTTTTTTAATCATTCATACAATGTATTTTGGTGATATCCATCTTCTCCTCCAACTTCCCCATTTTTCTGCCACCTCCCTACTCACTCAACCTCATATTCATCCTCAACCCCTCGTAAGTTAAGTTTATGTTGGCAGAGTACTCCTGAGCCCGAGGCTGCCCCAGAGAGTGACTGATATTTGAGCTAGGGGAGGGACTTCATGCCTACCTACCACCGCTTCTTCATGCTGGGAATTCCTCTGGCTTGAGCTTGTGAATGTCTGTATATGCTGCCACAATCATGGTGAGTTCATATGTAGATCTACCCTATATGTCTAGGAAACACCATTTTCTTGAGGTCATCTGCTACCTCTGGCTCTTACAGCCTTTCTAACTCCTGTCCCACAGAGATCTCAGAGCTGTAACAAAAGGTTTGTGGCAAAGACTTGCACACTTATGGCTGAGTGCTCCGACTCACTCGTCACATTGTTCAGTTGTGGTCCTTTGTGTTAATTGCTATCAACGAAGAAGCTTCTCTGATGAGGGTTGAGCAAGGCACATATCTATGTGTAGCTAGAGTTTTCCTGCCTGGCCCACAGTCAGGATAAATCTCTGTCACCTGCCAGTCCCACAGCCGCTCAGACCCAACCAAGTAAACACAGAGACTTATACTGCTTCCAAACTGTATGGCCATGGCAGGCTTCTTGCTAACTGTTCTTGTATCTTAAATCAATCCATTTCTATAAATCTATACCTTGCCACGTGGCTTGTGGCTTACCGGCATCTTCATATGCTGCTTGTCATGGCGGCGGCTGGCAGTGTCTCCTCCCACCTTCCTGTTTTCTCAGTTCTCCTCTCTGTTAGTCCCGCCTATACTTCCTGCCTGGCTACTGGCCAATCAGTGTTTTATTTATTGACCAATCAGAGAAACACATTTGACATACAGACCATCCCACAGCATCTATGGGTATAGCAATATGTCATATGAAGTCATTTAACCTCTGTGTCTACTTAGCATAATAATAGTAATAGGTTTTCCCTTAGGATCCATGACCTTTCTATCCTCAGGTTCTTGGCCTCATTGACCATGTCAGGCATGGGTTCCATCTCATGGACTAGGCCTGAAATCCAATAAAAACATGTGGCTGGTTACTCCTACAACATTCATGCCACTGTGTACCAGTGGGCATGTAATACCAGAAATTGGTAGGCTTAAGAGAAAGGCTTGCTGAGTTTTAGGCCAGCCTGACTTGCAGGGTAGCCTGATCTAGTAAATTGAGATTCTTTATGATATTACAGGAGTGAGCTGAACACCCAACCAAAAAGTAATCTTAGTATACGATTTTTACTTTTTTATTATAAAAGATCATTGGTATTTCACTTTCTGTAGTCATTCCACACCAGTTTATTTTCTGTGGAAACTAATCATCTAACTAGATTTCTCAGTAATAATTGGCCTGTTGTTCTGAAATGCCCTCAGGTGGGAAAGACATTTGAGGAGCATGAGGCTCCTGGGTGTTAGTAATGACATTGGCAGTGTTTCTACTTATGTGGCTGCCAGTCAAATTATGCCATTATTATTGTTGTGTTGATAAGCTAGAATGTGGTTGTTTCCAGCATTGGGATGAAGACATTGGAAGCTGTGTACAGAGAACATTTATTAGGTGAATGAAAGGAACAGGCTGTGCATTCCCTGGGGAATCCCCGCCTTCCCCTACCTCCTGGGAAGCTAGGTACACTTGTTCTGCAGTAAAGGAACATTAACTAAATTTCTTAAAAAGTAATGAAAGAGAACAAACTGTAAAAAGGCAGCCAAAAAAGGCAAACATCTGTTACTGAGCATGTCTCACTTGACTTCCTTTTAATGTTCTTAGGAATAAATTTATGAACTAGGGAAGGTTTAGCACTAATTAGCTTGTTTTCATCAAACAAAATGCACCAGACATGGATGTTGAATATGAATGAAAACTTCAGTAGTAATAGTGAGCAGATAAAGTGCTGGTGGCCAGAGTGAAAGCTGCAGGCTTTTGATTTATGGCAATGAGCTGTGTGTTGATTTAAATGGTTATGATTTACTTTTTATGGTGGTCAGGAAAACAATATTTAAAAAGTTGTATATTCAGTAAACAATGGACGGATTAGGGAAAGACCTTTCTTCAGTCATGTGCCTGCAGGCTCCTGAGATGATAGAGTGATTGGAACTATAAAAGAGCTGAGGTTTGTAGCACAAACAGCAGCGGTAGTGCTAAGTGTGGCTTTCAGTAGTCATGCAGATACACGTAAGCTGGCATCTAACAACTTCAGACCAAAAATGTTCAGGAATTCAGAAAATTTTAGTTTTAGAAGGGTACGAAAGTAAGTGGCTCAGAAAATCTGAGTCAGTTGTGTTCATGTTTGCAGCATGTATGAAGACACTCTTAGCTGGGGCGGGGGGCAGGACCAGCACACTGGTCTGGGGTGGCTGGAGCAGATCAAGTAAGACACCAGAAGTCAGATGACTTGCTTTGTTCTCACATGTGATGACAAAATGTGTTGGCTTTCTGAGCTTTTCAGACGTTAGATGAGAAAATGTTTGCTTGTTTATGGTAAGAGTGGTAAAAGGAGTTGATGGAGGATGGATAAAATGACACACTCCACATATGTAACACTCATGTACACATATATGCACATATATACCCCTGCATATACACACACAGATATTCCTCTGCATTTATACATACCTGTACACATATGCATACGTGAATATATACAAATACATATACATAACCCTCACATCACATACATATATATATGTACATGTACACATGCACACACATATACATGTATACTCCCTACATATATACACATGTACACATGCATTATATATGTAACTCCCACATACATATGCACAGTGCACACATATGCACACATGCAAACATATATGCACATATACTCCCTGCATAAATACACACATGCCTGCACACTTACACATACATATACACACATATAAAAAGCATGTATACATACACACACACATACACACATGTTCACAAACTTCTACATATATACACATGTACTCACATCTGCACATATACACATAAACATATACACAGACACACTTATATACACAGACAAACACGTGTATGCATACACATTGAAAAGCACAGCTATGACACTATTACCAGGAAGAAGAAAATGGGAGGAAAAACTGGTGTAAGGATGTCACAAATATTTTGCTGAAAACATCTTTTTTCCATACTGGCTAAAAAACCGCAAACGCTCCTGCGTGTTTGACATCGGAAGTGGACTTGCATCCCTCTTCTGTGGAGTCCGCGAGCATTCTCCTTTCGTCGGGTGGTCCTCTCTCGGCCACGTGTCCCGTTTTCTGACATCATCTAGTTATCATTAGAGTGTCTGGGGCTTACCATGGGGCATGCTGCTGGAACTCTCACATCTGACCCAGGAGCACAGTTTCCAAATCTTGAGTCTTAGAAAATCCTAATCGCACAGAACAGGCAACAGTGAGGGTAGCTGGGCACAGGGACTCCAGTCGGTTTGTTACGGTCAACAGCCGAGTGGTGTGGAAAGAAAGCAGCGCTTAGGTACGGGACTCAGTCTCACGGACTCTGGTGTTACTCTTCCGTCAGTCATGAAGGAGAACTTTTGTTGTTTTTCAAGACAGGATTTCTCTGTGTAGCCCTGGCTGTCCCGGAACTCACTCTGTAGACCAGACTAACCTTGAACTCAGAGATCCGCCTGGCTCTGCTTCCCAAGTGCTGGGATTAAAGGCGTGTACCACCACGCATGGCATGAAAGATAACTTTTAACTTCAAATTAGTTTAAGGCTTTGTTTCATGCTTGTTCCTACACTTATTATCATATATTTGTCAATGTTTTTAAAGCCTTTGACACTTGCTTTTTATCATATGTTAAGATAATTTTGTACACTAGGCTTTCAAAGCATATATTTTGAAGAAAATTCAAGTGAGCCAAAAATAAAGGATGTGTTTATTATAATACTTTATAACCTTATTTTCTTTCAAAAATACTTCATAAATATCTTTCATAAGAATGTGTTCTATTTCCTGTTGGAAATCAACAGCAGCAGTATTTCATTTATAAATGGAACTCAATTAAGACAATTTTTTTTAAATTAATACAGCATTTTAATGGAATGTGGCACACACTACTTAGGATTAAGTTTCAGTGGGTATTTCTTGTTTCTTAGAAGAAGAAATTGGTGTACCCTGCTCTATTTTATATTTTACTTTCTTATATATTGTTGAGTCCACATTTAAAGAAGTTTTGGTTTTAGATTTTTGAAGATATTCACTGCTTCAGTTCAGAAACAAAAATCAGAAAAGAAAAACAAATGAATAACCAAGTAGAAAAGGCAATCATACGTGAAACACCAGAGAGTACTGTAGCTAGATTGCAGTAAGGACGTGATGAGTGATAGCTGTTGTTAATATCATTAATTTGTTAAAGGATGTAAGTCCTTTTGTAGAGAATTTAGCATGGCGGATAAAAATATCTAGTATGACATATGTAAGTAAAGATATCAGAATTAATAGTTCATTAAGATTCACAATTTGATAGATGGTAAATGTACCAGAAATTTAGCTGTGCTCATGCATATTTTGTCATCAAATAAGAGATGATTTTATTGTTGGTCATTCATTCAAGTGACTCCATGAAATGAGAGCAGACCAGAAGTCATGGTACAACTGATGCGGAAGGTCCTGTGATGGAGCACACTGGATCATGTGCTCACAGAACTTTTATGGTCTTATCATAAAGGAAGAGCACACTTTGGTGAAAACACTGATGTGGTAGAAAGACTGGGGGCACGGAACATGGTGGAGATGCTCTCAAAGCAGCATGTCACCCTGTAGTCATCTTTCTGCTGCTTCTCTGTAAATAAATACATTTTAGGATATCTTAAAGAGTAAAAATATCCTTCTCAGCCCTTCTACTCTCTGTGTGGTCCATGTGTCCCCAGCACTGTTAGCATATAGAAATTTATTAGAAATATAGACTCTCCAATCCCAAACCCAGATTTTTTGAAGTAGAATATATGTAGAGATTTATCAGCATTTTGGTGTTGGAGACACATTTTAAAAGATTTTCTGTGATGTTAGTTTTGTGAGATTTTGAGACAGTGGTGATGCACACAGACTGAGCTTTCTGACAGACACTGAAATGTACTATTCTATTATGATTTAGTTATGAGGTAGCATAGGAGTGTATTTTCTTTTGAAAGTTGGTGAGTGGGGTCATCTCTCATCAAATGTATCAATCCACATTATTAGATAAGGAAATATAATTATAGTGAGTATCAAAGTTTGCTTGGAAAATATGCTAGTTGCTTTGATATAGTAGAGTTTTCATTCATGGATTATTCAGGACAGAGTCAAGAAGATGATGTATCCATACAGGTAAGTATGTCTTTGTCTTGGAATCAAAGCCATGGTAATTTACAAGCATGTTAAAATTAAAAGAGCCCTCTTCCAGATTATTTCCTATCAGTGTCCACCAAAGTAATAGCAAATAAGCTAGGGTATCCTTTGCCAAGTCCATATGATTTCCAGTTTGAAATTCCAGTGTGGCTAAGTCCTGGAGACTTCTAAATGAAGTAAAGATGGAAAAAATAAAATTACTTAATACAGATCAATTTAAAATTTAACACGAACTCTATCACTGTTCTTTTCATGATGTTCTGACTTATTGTCATGAATTAAACTTAGGTTAGAAAGGAAGGCTAAAGCTATTCCTTTTTTGCAGATGATAGCATACTGTACCAAAAAATCCCCTGGGGGCCTACCCAAAGCCCTTGGCTCTGATAAATACTTCCAATAATAATCAAGATGCAAAATTAACATACAAACATCAGTTGCTTTTATGTACAGCAACAAACTTGCTGAGAAATAAACCAGGAAGAATATCCAGTTCACAGCAGCTTCACCCTGTACGAAAATCAATTTCAAACTGGATCCCACACCTTAATTTAAAATTGGCATCACTGAAACTGCTAAAGGAAAACATAGGGGAAAAACTTTAGGACATAGCTATGGTCAACAAATTTCTGAATAAATCACAATAGGAAAGGAAACAGAATCGACAGATGGGATTGCATGAAATTAAAAACCTTCTGTACAGCAAAGAAACCACTAAACAAATCAACAGCCTACAGAATAGGGGAAAATCTTTTCCAGCAAGACCTCAGGCCAGAGGTTAATATTAATATCTATAATATGTAAAGGGCTGCAGAATTAAACAGGGGAACAAATCTGCCAATCAATAAATGAGCCAATGATCTGGAGAGGTTGATCAGTAGGTGCTAGAATAGCATTCTGGTACGTTACTAGTGTACAGTATGCTGGTAGGTGATGATAATAAACTGTATATTTCAAGAAGCTAGGAGAAAGGATTTTGAGTATTATACACTAAAATACTGAAAGATGTGTGAGGAAATAGACACATTTTCTCTTACTTAAAGATTAAATAGTACATCCAAGTGTTGAATCATCATGTAGCATTGCACAGATATATGCTGTTCTTATGTTTTATGTATCAGTTAAAAATAACTACAGTTTAGAAAAATCAAGAGTAACAAATTAACTTAAGGTTTTAAAAAATTTAAAAGAGACTAGAAACAAAAGAGGAAGACAAGACTCTAGGGACTAGAGCACCAGGAGTGGCCCCAGGATGTCTGTATTAGTTACTTTTCTTACTTTAGAAAGTTAGACTTGTTAGAAGCAACTTTAGGGGGGAAGACTTTATTTTGACTCACAGATTCAGAGGGTTCCATCTCTTTTGGCAGGGAAGGTATGGTAGAGCACAGTAGTTCACATCATGGATTGGCAGAGAACCAAGAAAGGACCAAGTTAGGGTATAGCTGCAGGGATGTATTCAGTGACCTATGTCTTCCAAAAAGGTCACATTCTCCTCCTACCTTTTACTGTTTCACTGATACCATCAAATTATGAATCCATCAAGGAACCAGCTCCATTCATTAGGTCAGAACCTTTACAATCATATCATCTCTGGTCCCTGAAGCCCATCAAAGACAGACTCAGAAATATACCTTTTTATTCTTCCAGGCATTTCTCGATTCAATCAGGTTTACAATCAAAATTAACTCTCACAAGCTTCCAGAGAGACAGGCTCCAAACTCATAAATCACCGTTTTGTTGCCTTTAGCTAGAATGAAATTCTGTTTTTTCTATCAGCTCAGTCATACATTAAAAATATAATTCAGTTTTATGTTTTTAGAATTATTTTTGTATGGTGCTAAGATTTGTTATCACATACACGTTTCTAGAACTGGCAGTCCCCTTACCTGTTTACAAATAACTAAGTGCTTCAGAAGGCCTTAGTTGGGAAGCAGTCACCTCTCTTTCTCCCTTTGGCCTTTGTACCTAAGTGCTGTGTTTAAAACCTGTGCTAGCAAGCTGTAGCTCGGGGGTAGAGTGAAAACCCTAGGCTCAGTCTCCAGAATGGAAAAATAAACAAGCAAAAATACCCATGTAAAGGGTAAATTCCTATAGTTTTGTTCTTTAGAGAGGTGAAAGCGATGCTTTGCTGAGTCATCTTGTATAATTTCCCCTGTTCTGAAAGACAAATGACTCCTGTTATCTCTGGCAATTCTGCTTTTCTGGAAAGATACAAAAAGGAAATGCCTCAACTCAGACCACCTTTTGTATGGATGCTGGATTAGTTCTCTGAGCAGATTTTCTGTGGCAACATATGAGCTTGAGTACTACAGCCTGCTGAAGATGCCTGTATGCTTTCAAAGCTCTTCTGTTGTTTGTGTTCATTCTGGGACACACTTATTTATTTATAAATTTTTTTTCTTTTCTTCATTTTACATACCAATCCCCCTCCCTCCCCTTCTGCCACCCCCACCTCCTGCAATCCCACTCCCCATCCACTCCTCAGAGAGGGTAAGGCCTCCCTTGGGGAGGCAACAAAGTTTGGCATACTAAGTTGAGGCAGGACCAAGCCCCTCCCCACTGTGTCAAGGCTAAGCAAGGTGTCCCACCCTAGGGAATGTGTTCCTAAAAGCCATTTCATGCACTGGGGATAAGTCCGGGAACCACTGCCGAGCGCTCCTCAAACAGATCTAGCCACATAACTGTCACCTACATTTAGAAGGCCTAGTTCAGTCCCATGCATGTTCCCCAGCTGACAGACCAGAGTCCATGAGCGCCCAGCAGCTTGGGTCAGCTGTCTCTGTGGTTTGCTCCATCATGATCTTGACCTCACTTGCTCTTTGATCCCTCCTTCTTCTCTTCAATGAAGTCTAGGAGCTCAGCCCAGTCTTGGTTGTGGATCACTGCATCTGCTCCCATCATTTACTGGATGTAGGTTCTATGATGACAATTGGGGTAGTCACTAATCTAATAATAGGGAAAGGTAAGTTCAGGCACCCTCTCCATTATTGCTAGGAGTCTTAGTTGGTGTCATCCTTGTGGATTCCTGGGGATTTCCCTAGCACCAGGTTTCTTCCTTAATCCTTAATGGTTCCCTCTACCAAGATATCTCTTTCATTGCTCTCCCTCTCCATCCCTCTCTCCACTCAACCATCTCTGTACCACTTGTTCCCATCTCCCTATCCCTTCTCTTCTCCCCACCCCCCAGTTTACCCAGGAGATCTTAACTATTTTCTCTATCTGGGGCCCTCTATGTGCTGGGACACTCTTAAGTTCAAGAATGCAAAGAGAATGACATATAAAAATGCCCCAAAATACATTTGGTGACTTTTGATTCTGCATGTGTGCCAATACTTGGCATTTCTTCCTGTTCAAGTTATTTCTCAGATTGGAAGCAGTTGTGGCTCGAGAACTGTAGCTCACTGCTCCTCACAGTGCTAGGGGCATGGCTGACTTCCACAGAAGAAACACTGCTGTAATAGTCTAGCCTGGCAGGAAAGCTTCTCAGTTGATTTCACATGTTTTGATGTGTAACTTCTAACATCACATGTATGTACTAGAAATAATCTCCTTTTACAGTTGCCTCTTTGAAGACTGATCATTTTACCTTGAATGATATGTTTATATATCATGTTTTTTATGTACTCTATCAGGGACACATGACTGTTTAAAACTACAAGAATTCCTTATGACATAGAGAATACCCCTTTAATCACATTTGGGGTTTCTAGGGAGTAGCATGTCAGTTATAGAGTACCTTTTTATAGCAAATATATTTCAGAAATTCATGGCAGTAGAGTGAAATAGCAATCTGTCTAGCAGTAACATTCAAAATGAAAGGCTCGAGAAGTTCTATAGTTAATCAGTGTAAGAGTTTAATTATTATACTATGAGGATCTGTCAGAAAGGGGAAAAAAACAAATTTAGAAAGAGGATGGGGATTGATGGGTTAGACAGCCGTTTTTCTAAAAAGAAGCCTGAGGTGTAATAATATTGTGTAAATTCCAGAAGTGAGTACCCAGTTAATTCTGATATTTGAGAGAATATGTGGGGAATGAGTCTGGGAAGTGATGTGAAATAAATCTACTCAGGTTGTTACAAAAAATTTGAAAATTGTGTCAGGAGAGTTTTATTAGTAGCTTATACATTCTTCAGCCAAATGTTTCAGAACAGAAAAGCTGTTTCTAGGCAGAAAGAAGGAACTTAGGGAGGTTGGAAGAAGCAGGAGGCAGCTGTGCAAAGAAGAAGCATTTCAAGTGAAAATGGAGTTGAAATATCAAGGCAGCGTAGAAGTCTGTGGAAGACTAAAGCTTAGGGGAGAACCCTTGGAAACAAAAACTGCATCCCATTTGCAAAAACAAACCACAGCAAACAACAAATGCATAGGAAAACCAAAACAAACCCCAAATCTTTTCTAGCTAGGTTAGGAAGGAGGAAAAGGGCACCAATGGAGGAAGTGACTCCAGTGAGTCTGCAGAAGAGGAAAGGGCAAGATCGAGAAAGCGTCCCAGAGGGGGTCCTCACATCAGACGCTCGGTTATGGAGAACTTGCAATTTGGTTAGTCTGACCAAGAAGAACATGATATCAGTATAAGTAGTACCCTCACCTAAGGACAGGGTATCCCAAGCCAAAAACAGTTCCTGTAAAAACATGGAACACAAAGACTAAAACTTAAGTTTTATGAACCATTAGTAGCTTTGTAGCCATGAATACCTGTCTTGGGGCATCCTGAAGGCAACAGTGAAAACCCTAGATTTGTGGTTAATATCACTTAAGTGTTGTACATGAATTTAAAAATTATACTATTATTTTTGGAGAAGTTGTTTACTTTGAAAAAGAATGTGTGATCCAGAGATTCTGAAAGTATCAATCTGTTTTCAAGGTTCTTGTTTTCTAATGTAACTGTACAAAAAAAAAGCATCTTAGTTCTTAGAAATGAATGCCATGAGAGAGCATGAACATATACAACTAAGACTGCATCTGAGAGAAATGTATTACAAAATGCAGCTCAGCTTTGTAAGTAACAGCTATGATTTTAAACAAACACCCTAGGTCTTAAAACTGAGCATTTTTGCAGCACAAATGCAACATCTTTACATTTCATCTTTATGTTGCCTTCTGTATTTTCTGAGAATTTATATGATATGTTTTGGTTCAGTAAATGTGAAGAAAAAAGACACATTTTCCAGGTGATATGCATATGCCATATTATCACATACCACAAAAACTTCCATTAACTGACTTCATCAAATCTGGCAGAGACAACAGCGACCACCCATGCACCATTTTTTTTTCATTCTGTTATCAGAATGACTTCAAATTCCTCATCCCTATTTTTTTCAAAAGGTATTTTGTACAAAGTGATCATCATGGAAGATTATAAAGTGGATGAAATGGATCAGCTTCACCTTTGGCTCACATTGATCAGAGAGGCAATGGCCAGTTATTTGGAGCTATCTACTCTTGTCATGGATTAATATTAAAGGAATGTATAAGAAAACTCCATATTAAACATGGTTGTGAAATCATTGAGAATGATGCAAGCTTGTTTTGAATGACATATGGAAGACATTTCTCACTGAATATAAGTCTTACTGGACTGTTTTCCTGGGTGTTTTTACATTAGTCTTTTAGGGTTGTAGTCACAGAACACAACAATGTATATGACTTAACCAGGAGAATTAATTATCTCATAATTCTGGAGGCTGAAAGTCCAAGCTTAGGATACCAGCAAGAGGATTTCTTTCTCTTAGTTTGAGAGTCTTTGCCTCTTTGACCTTCTGCCATCAGAGGATCATATTCTGGTGTCTCTTCCTCTCCTTAGGAGGTCATCAGTCCTGTTGCAGGGCCTCACCTCACTCTTCTTTAGAAGCCTTTGCTGCTGAGGGATGGTCTGTATGTCAAGTGTGTTGCTGATTGGTCAATAAATAAATCACTGATTGGCCAGTGGCCAGGCAGGAAGTATAGGCGGGACAAGGAGGAGAATAAAGCTGGGAAGTAGAAGGCTGAGAGAGACACACTGCCAGCCGCCATGATAAAAAAACAGCATGTGAAGATGCCGGTAAGCCACGAGCCACATGGCAAGGTATAGATTTATAGAAATGGATTAATTTAAGCTGTAAGAACAGTTAGCAAGAAGCCTGCCACAGCCATACAGTTTGTAACCAATGTAAGTCTCTGTGTTTACTTGGTTGGGTCTGAGCGGCTGTGGGACTGGAAGGTGAGAGAGATTTGTCCTGACTGTGGGCCAGGCAGGAAAACTCTAGCTACACTTTGCTAAAAACACAAACACACTGGGTATTGGGGCTTCAGTTGAGGAGAGTGTATTTTAGTCTATAAATCTTTGACAGCTAGGAATCTGATAACCAATTCTGATAGACACACCAAGTAATATCAGGAAATAGTCCACAGCCTCCTTCTACTTATATTTTCCCACTAACCTAATTTAAAGTTATTTTTATTTTTCATAGATGGTGTTACTTTGTAAGATGTTACATCAGTTCTTTTGTAAGGCACAGCCAAATAAATTCTTATCTATAAAAAATTTATAAAAACACTTGCTCACTAGAATTATTAATAGGAGTTATATATCTGGGTGCAAAAAGATACTGAAGAAGATTTAGCAATCTGAGCATACCTACACATTCATATGGATATTTTGGTTTATGATATATATTATGAATATAAATATATACCAATATTATAAAGATTTATTCTCCACTTGAAAATATATCAGAACACAAAATTTTGTAGGTAGTCAAGTTATTTTCTTTTATTTATTATTTATTTATTTATTTGTTTATTAAGAGATTTTCTATTCATTTTACATATCAACCTCAGATTCCTCTGTCCTCCCTCCTCCCACCCCCAGCCTTCCCCCCAACCTACCCCCCCATTCCCAACTCCTCCAAGGCAAGGTCTCCCCTGGGGAATCAGCAGAGCCTGGTACATTCAATTGGGGCAGGTCCAAGCCCCTCCTCCCTGCACCAAGGCTGAGCAAAGTGTCTCAAACTAGGTTCCAAAAAGCCAGCTCATGCACTAAGGACAGGTCCCGGTCTCACTGCCTGGGGGCCCCCTAAACAGTTCAAGCTAAGTAACTGTTTCACTTATCCAGAGGGTCTAGTTCAGTACCATGCATTTCCACTAGTCTGGCTAGTTGTCTCTGTACTTTTTCCAGTCATGGTCTTGATATCTCTTGCTCATATAATCCCTCCTCTTTCTCATTGATTGGACTTTTGGAGCTCTGCCTGGGACTTGGCCGTGGATCTGTGCATCTGCTTCCATCAGTCACTGGATGAGAGTTCTATCATGATAGTTAGGGTATTCAGCCATCCGATAACCAGTGTAGGTCAGCTCAGGCACCCACTCAAACATTTCCAGTAGTCTATGGTGGAGTCATCTTTGTGGATTCCTGGGGACTTCTCTAGCACTCTGCTTCTTCCTATTCCCATAGTGTCTTCATTTATTATGGTATCTCTTTTCTTGTTCTCCCACTCTGTTCCTGATCCAGCTAGGACCTCCTGCTCCCCTAAACTCTCTTTCCCTTGACCCTTGCCCTCCATTACCCCCTCCCAACCCCAGTTTGCTCATGTAGATCTCATCCACTGCCCTGTCTTTGGGCAATCCCTATGTCTTTCCAAGCGTCCTCTTTACTAGATAGCCTCCCTGAAGCTGTGAGTTGCAGTCTGGTTATCTTTTGCTTTACATCTGGTATCCACTTATGAGTGAATACATACCATGTTTGTCTTTCTGAGTCTAGGCTACCTCACTCAGGATGATATGTTCTAGTTCATTCCTTTGCCTACAAACCTCATGATGTCATTGTTTTTCTCTGCTGTGTAGTACTGCATTGTGTATATGTACCACATTTTCTTTATCCATTCTTCAGTTGAAGGGCATCTAGGTTGTTTCCAGGTTCTGGCTATAACAAATAATGCTGCTTAACTCTTTTCAGAAATCCCATAAGAAGAAAGAACTACCTACAAAGACAGACCAGAAGCCAAGCAAAAGGTAGATCTTTTAAACAACAGAAAAAAAAGATAAATCAATGTGTTTATTTTTGTTGTTGACAATATACCTACTGACTTTAATACTGAAGTATACGGAAACATAGGTTGTTAAGAACTCAAATGTATATGTTACATGCATGTGAGTATGTGAATCTATATGTATGTATGCTGAGGCCACAGTAGAATGTTGGGTGACTCTATTGCTAATCAACTTATTATTTTGACACATGGCTTCACATTGAACCAGAACCTCACTGTTTTAGCTAGACTGGCTGGCCAGGGAGCTCTCACCTGTTTCTGTGCCACAATGCTGGTGTGTGACTTTTATATGTGTGCTGAGGATTTGAAATCAGGTCCTTTTGCTTGCAGGGCAAATTTTCTGGAAAGGTAAGATTTCAGATGTGTTTATATATATATATATATATATATATATATATATATATATATATATATATATATATATATATATATATATATACATACATACATATATACATACATACAGGGTACATTCATATTCATTTATTAGCATTATTGGAGAACCTGGGGTCAGGGAGTAAATGGAAACTGATTATGGAATCCTACAAAGGAAAAGAGTTCAAAGGAGGAGTTCTGCATCTGAATACAAACTCTTCTCAAATACCTCACTGGCCCATGACCTGTACACATGCAGCACAAACCATGGGGTCCAGTCAAAAGCAACAATTTGCACCATTAATTTTTAGTTGGCTTAATTGGTTATATTAAAAGGAGAGAATCAGAGCTGAGAGATTGCTTGGTGGTCATCATGATCATGTACTGCTCTTGAGAGAATATTGGTTCAGTTCCTAACACCTACATCAGATGGATCACAACTGCCTGTAACTCTGGCTCCAGGGGATCTGATGTCATCTTCTAGCTAGTGGGTAACAGCTCACATGTGTACAATCCCTTCCTTATACATATATTTAAAAATAAAAATATTCAAAGAAATATTCTGGATATTGGGATAGTAGATTAGTGTATTTTAAGGCAAATTTTATGTATAAGAAGATGTTCATAAAGTCAGGCCTCTCCAATGTAGAAAGGAAAGTTATTAAAATAATGAAGAAAATTCTAGATTTAAAGACAAACCATCAATTAATTTGACCAGTGGAGATATATATAAGACCATATCCAACAGCTACAGAAAACACATTCTTTGTAAAAAAACAAAGCAAAAAAATAAGCAATGTGCATTATAAAAATCAAACAGAAAATATGAAATTTAAGATTAATAATAAAGCAGTTAACAAATACACAAGTTAGTTCTTTGAAAAGATGAATGAAATGTATAAGCTCCTGTCACATTTTATTTTTCAAAAAGAGAGAAGATACAAATTAATGACATCAGAGATGAAAGAAAGGGCATCATTCTACATGAAAAGGAAAATAAGGCAGTGTGTACAACATTTTATGACAAATACATTCAACTAAGAGACAGGAATTAAATTTTGTAAGGAAAAAGTATGATAAAATTGACACAAGAAGAAATAGAAAATCTAAACAACTCATGTCTGTTAATTGGATGCTATTTCAATTTCCCATTACTTGGTTTAAAAATAATAAACTTTAACTATCACAGTGAGTTATTTCCCAAGTACATGAATTTCTCTTACAAATATTCTTTAGCTGGTTAGTTTGATTGTGAAACCCTTTTTCCTCATAGGTGTTACTAAATTAAAATTATTCTAACTCTAATATTCTAATAAGGAGCTACACATTCTCAGATATTATCATTTGTTGTAGCTGTTTGCCTAGAACTAGCCAGATAATATAAATTCTAAACATTTCCTCATATAAGCTACCATTTGCTAGAGCAATGGTTCTCAACTTGTGGGTCGTGATCCCCAGAGGGGTTGGATATCAGATATCCTGCATATCAGATCTTTATATTGTGATTCATAACAACAGCAAAAAATAGTTATGAAATAGCAATGAAATAAGTTTATGGTTGGGTTCACCACAACATGTGGACCTGTATTAACTGGTCACTGCATAAGGAAGTCTGAGAACCTCAGTGCTAGAGGTATAAAAAACAGTGACAGTGTTGTGGGGACTCTGGTTGCTGTTTTGTTGGCTTTTCTTACATATTTTATAGTATGATGACTGAAGGGAATTTTGGATATAACCTCCACCATTCTGTTTGCTAATGAAGAAAACCAAGACTTTCAAAGGTTAGGGACTTTTACAGGGTAATGAAGGGAATCAAGAGTTTGTGAGTAGATGAGTCTCTTAAAGTTCCTGGTCATGCTGTTTTTAAATGTCATTTGTATTTTAAATCTTAAGTCTTCCTCATGATTTTGAAAGCTACCAAATAGACTGTAGTGATTTTAAAAAATAATATTGGAACTGAGTCATGGAGACACACAAAAAGATGAAACAATGTAAAACAGAAGCAAACATGTTTGCATATGCACACACACACACACACACACACACACACACACACACACACACACACTCACAGAGACATGTATTAAATATATTTAAGTTAACCAGTATCAAAGTCCTATAATTATTTCAAATCTTGAATTTTTTAATCATGAAAATTTCAAATCCACATACTAGGACCCTAACCAGGCTTAGAGGTTTTATCCTACTAAGGACTTTACCTGTGTATTTTCAGTAAGTGGTTTCCTTTCAGTGCACATGAATTGGAGAACATTATAACCTTCCAATAGAGGCCAGCTGAGTTCAAAAAAGTATTTGTTTATCTCTGAAGTACTTTTGCATCTCAAGGGTAAAAATATGTCACATGTATATTACTACTGCCATCATCCAGTAAAGAGCAGAGTGTCTGTTGCTCCTACCTTCTTAAATATAGAGAAAAAGATATTTATAAATATCTACAAGCTTCGCTGGAACCCTCTACAGTTGGCACAGAGGACGGGTTTATGCACTCACTTTGATGTATTTTGTTAGGAGACATCACTTGGCTGTGAGGAGGTGGGAGTGGGTAAGCTAAGCAAACAGAAAGCATGACTGCAGCACTTGGTGGGAATCCTGGTGATGTGATACCCACTCCTGCCTAGCAGAGTGGATGGAATCCTCTGTCTTATATGCCATGAAGGCAGTCCTGTTTGTTACGTCCTGTCAATGATCAAAATCATGAAAGGCAAATCTTCATGTTGCTGCTGTTGTTTATATTCCTGTTTTTTTTTTCAACTTCAAAGACTTCACTATTCAGAAAGGGAAGAAAAAAAGGTGCTATATTGCTTAGAATACATGTACAGTTGTACAAAATGTCCATGGGCATTTTCATCATCAGCATTGTTAAAGAGCTGAAATCCCACACATTTAGGGTAAATTAACTAGGCTGTAAAGTCTGCACAGTTCATATTTCATCTGATTTTGGCATTCATATATATATATATATATGTATATATATATGCACATATATTTACTTATATCCAATATTTATGCAAAATACATTTCATATATGAGATTTTATGAAGTCAAAATGTTTAATATATAAACAGAAGTCTTTATGTCTTTAAATATATATGTCTCTGTGTATCTATGTGTGTATGTGCATGTGTGTGCAGATACTTGCAGAAGCCAGAGGAGGACATCAGATCCCATGAAGCTGTAGTTACAGATGGTTGTAAGTCACTTGACATGGATGCTGGACACTCAACTTCAGTCCTCTGAAGAACAGCAACTGTTTTTAACTTCTGAGCCATCTATTTCCCTTTTTGTTAATATTTAAAAAATTTTATAGAATACATTTTTGGCTCTGTTTTCTCTTCCCCCATCTTCTCCTCCATTTTTCCCACCCTCCTTCCCAGACTATTTATGCTTTTTCTCTCTCTTACAAAATCAAAACAAACAAAAATCTACAAAAATGAAAAATCAAATCAAACAAACAAAAATCCAGTAATACAAAACATGCCCAAACAAAACAAAAGTTAAAGCTTGCATTAAAAAGAAAAAAGAGGAGTTTGTTTTGTATTGTTCAACTTCTAGACGTGGGGACTGTCCTATACCCTCTAGTGTGGTTGATATACCTAGTGACACTTTATTAGAGAAAACTGGTTCTCCCTTTGCTAGCAGGCATCAAGTACAGACAGCTTCTTGATTGGGGTGGGACCCCATATCCCACCCCCTGACCCCAGTGCTGGGACCCGAGTAGGACCTCATGCCCACCCCCGACCCCAGTGCTGGGACCTGAGTGGTACCCCATGTCCATCCCCGACCCCAGTGCTGGGATCCAAGTGGGACCCCCATATCCCACCCCCTGACCCCAATGCTGGGACCCGAGTAGGACCTCATGCCCACCCCTCACCCCAGTGCTGGGGCCCCATGTCTACCCCTGACTCCAGTGCTGGGATCTGAGTGAGACCCCATGTCCACCCCGACCCTAGTGCTGGGATCCAAGTGGGACCCCATGTTCACCCCCAATCACAGTGCTGAGACCTGAGTGGGACCCCATGTCTACCCCCAACCCCAGTGCTGGGACCCCATGTCCACCCCTGACTCTAGTCCTGGGATCTGAGTGGGACCCCATGTCCACCCCGACCCTAGTGCTGGGATCCAAGTGGGACCCCATGTTCACCCCCAATCACAGTGCTGAGACCTGAGTGGGACCCCATGTCTACCCCCGACCCCAGTGCTGGGACCCCATGTCCACCCCTGACTACAGTGCTGGGACCCCATGTCCACCCCCGACCCCAGTGCTGGGACCCATTTTGCTTGAACCTGTGCAGGTCTTGAGCATGCTGACATGGTCTCTGTGAATTTGTATGTTCTGCTGTATCTGGAAGACATTGTGTCCTCATCCATCACCTGTGGCTCCCTCCTCTTCCACAGAATTCCTGGAGCTTTGAGGGGATGTGTTTGATGAAGACATCTTTATTTCTTTAGCATTTCAATTTAAATTATAATCTTTGAAAGCTTTGTAGGCTCTTTGTTAGTTTCAGAAGACTGGAAAATTGATAAGATTAAGACATGTTTGAGAAATCCTAAACCATTTTTAAGGAAAAAGAAAAAACGTTTTGAAGAAAACCACTAATCAGTTTCAGTTCAGTTAGAATTGGTTAATTAATATTTTGGGGCTTTATTTTATTTTTGAACTGAAACAAGTAATGTTAAATTTCTGAACCAAGGAAAGTTGTACTCAAACAGTTGTCATTTTTTAATTTTTATTTTTAGAAAATAAAGTATGTGCATGAATTCCATATATGTATATACATACATCTATAATTAAAAAAATTTTATACTGACACTGAAGTGAAATATCCTTTCTGAGGATACCATTTGAAATGTCATAGTTGCTCTAGGCACAATCTGTTTTCCACTTACAGTTGTCTAGCTGTAAGTCAAAGTGCTTGGATGGAGTTGGTCCTCCAGCTTTGCTGCCTGTAACATGCCTTTCTCCGGGGCTTGTTCCACTTCCTGCCTGCAGTTTGTCTTAGCACGTATCTAGTGGTTCTGGAATTTTCCCCTCTTGGGATCTGTAGCACAACCAGGTTTCACTTTCACAGCTTCACTCAGTGGCCTATCATGGCTCTTGCTTCTCATGGCCTTCAGCTAGTGACTCCCTTGCCACTCAGTGCATCGATACAGTGGCTCCCTGAAACCATGGAAAGGATCCTATGATCCCTTATCTTTCTAAACATCAAAGCAAGCACCACATGGATGACAATATCAGGATGACTTACCAGCTCGACATGGACCTGGCTCCTTGAACCACATTACCACGAGCTAGCTGTTGATCACAGCTGCCTTCCAGGAGCAGAAAATGCTCTTTTGTAAGTTGGAAGCTTGGTGGGTAGGATCGTGCCCTGAGAACACATTTTATTCCAATGCAGATCAGTCCTCTTCTTAGTGACACTAATCTCCTTAACTGTAGCCTCTCTTCTAGTGTAGCCTTGGCTGAGCCATTGAGCTTGTGGTGTCCTTTTTCTCTCCAGATGTTTTGTATTTTTTTTCTGTACCATTGTAGACCTACACAAGAGTGATTGCTAATAACCACACAACAGAGCCATTATCAGGCTGTCCTGAAAACTCCACCCAAGAAGTTAGTCAGTTGCTTGTAAACAGCCTCAGACAAATTCTTAGGACATGGGCAGAAAGCAGCCACATTTGTTACCAAAATATCATAGGAATGGTAGGTCTCTAGCCCAGCTACCAGTATTGCTCCTTTCTGAAGTCTGCTGAGCAAGGCCTCTGCAATCTGCAGTGCTCTTGGTGCTATCTCCCAGGCTCCTACAGATTTAGCTGTTTTTCTAGTACAACTACTGAAGCCTTCTACAATCCTCTAAAAACCAGCATGGTCAGGCCTGTCACAGAAATAGCCCATTCTTTTCTACCAAATTTTGCATCACTTACTTTTCTATCACTGTGATAAAGCACCATGACTAAGGCAATTTACAAAAGAAAGGGTTTGTTTGGGCTTACTGTTCCAGAAGGATAAAAATCCATCACCATCAGGGAGGGGAAGCATGGCGGCAGGCAGGTATATTACAGGAGTAGTAAGCTGAAAGTGCACATCTTAAACTTCAAGCATGAAGCAGAAATAGCACACCAGAGATGGTGAGAGTCCACTTTCAAGTTTCAGCTATGGCAGTGTGCAGGCATGGTGGCGGTGTGTGGTGAAGCAAGCTGTTCGCCTTTTAGCAGTTGAGGAGCAAAAGAAAGAAGAGGAAGAGTAGAAGGCAGATGATGTAGTCACTGAAATGTCAAGGGCACGCCTCAAAATGACTCAAAGCCTCACTAGATCTCACCATTTAAAGTTCTCATCACCTTCCAATAGCATGCTGCTAGAGACCGAGCCTTTCCTGCTTTGACCTTGGGGGCATTCCAGTTACGAACAATAGTAACAGCACAGAACCTGCTGAGGATATACTTGAAATCTCCAGGGACTTCAAGTACCAGCATTTGAGTGGCAGCTTACTTGATTCAGACCACTATGATTTTCACACGTTTTTCAATATTAAACTGGTACTTATGTCTCCTGGACCAAACATACCTCTTTTCTTGCTCCATTTTCCCTTTCTCCTCCTCCTGTGTATATTAATTGTACAAACTAATGGTTTTCATTGTGACATTGAACTTCTTGATACAACATGTTACCAATTTTCTCTTGTCAAATCCCTCAGCCTAGCTCAAATAATTATGTATGTAAAGGAGTCTGTAGCATTTTTAATAGAATGGTAGTTTACACTGCCTTTAAAAAATTGAGACATGATTTGCCCAACTGGAATTTATAAAGCTTTAGGTTGTATGGACGTGCATTCTTTGTCTCTGCTCAGCAAAGACTCATGTGACTCAAGTAGTGACTTCAGGATGCTTTCTTTACGTTTTCAACCCTTGCAACTGTCTCTGCTTGGCGACAATACCTTTCTATAGTTTCTTTTCACCTGGCTAGAAAAGCAACTGGCTTCCAGGACCTTTAATTCATTTCCTACTCTCAACACAAGTCTGGTTATTTCTAAGAAAGTGAAACAAAACAAAAATAACCATCCCACAAAAGAAACACCTTAAACAACAAAAATAAAATAATGAACAATGCTGTGGACAAATCCACAGCTTCTGAGACATGGTCAACCCTAGAGAGATCATGTAAGACTCCATGTTAACGGAGCTGCAGAAACCTAGACGGCCCCACCGAAAAGGGCACCATCATACAGTGGAGGAGCAGGCGTCCACCATGGTTAAAAACAACCTTGGGCCGGGCGGTGGTGGCGCACGCCTTTAATCCCAGCACTCGGGAGGCAGAGCCAGGTGCATCTCTGTGAGTTCGAGGCCAGCCTGGTCTCCAAAGCGAGTTCCAGGAAAGGCGCAAAGCTACACAGAGAAACCCTGTCTCGAAAAACCAAAAAAAAAAAAAAAAAAACAACCTTGGAAAGTGTGATGTTTACGAAGCAGCACTGGGTTTCAGATATGATTTCACTAGCTATAACACAATAGAGTGAGGTGTAGTCTTACACTTTAGAGACCTGTTCATGAAGCTGATGTTTATGTTAGCTTTAGGGGCCAACTTCTTGGGGGAGGTAGCTTGTATTGATCAGAATTCTGGTTTAGAAAAAGAAAACACACCTTGATCCTTTTTCAAATAGTTTATCCTTACTCTATTCTTCTTTTTTTCTCCATTTCTGTCATCTATCCCTTTACCTGTTATACAAAGGAAAATAGTTGTCCTCGGTATATCTGGGAGTAGAAGCAATATATACCTAGAGATAATTATAAGATAGTTATAATTATGTAACTGCAATGGTGGGAGAAAAGTAGCTGTGATTAGCATAATTGTCAAAATGAATGAATCTAGAATCATCTGGAAAAGAGGCCTCTGGCCATGTCTGTGTGGGTTATCTTGATTGCATTAGTGGAGGCTGGAAGACTTGCCCATTGTGTACTGTTACCTGGCTGGGATCCTGGAAAACAATAGTGGAGACAGTGAGCTGAACAGCAGCATGCATCTATCTGATTGTGGATATGACTTGAGCAGGTCCTCTAAGCCTGTGATGCCTTAATTTTCTCACCATGATGGACTGTACCTTCAACTGGGTTAAAATAAGCCCTTTCTCCCTTCAATTGCCTTTGTCAGAGTGTTTTATCACAGCAACAAGAAAGGAGAATTAGACATCACTGAACCTCTAACGTGCCAGCAGAATAAGAGCATGAGGACAGATGGGGTACACCTGTGTTCTGTATTCACCAGGTATCCTCAGGACTATGGCCACAGCTTTCACCTTACACCCTAAGTAAATAGACACATGAACAAACAAATATGTCTTCAATACCACAATCAAATTTTAGATCCTATCTCTACTCTTGTAACGATTTTTATGCTATTCCAGCTACATGTAGTTCTTTTGTAATTAATCAACTAATTTAAATTTCACATATAGGTACTGTATTTGCATAATTTCCTTCTATATTTCTTCAACTCCCCTATTTGAAAATTTATTCTCAAATTTATGATCTCTTTTTCTTTAATTATTACTGTTATACTGTTATACACACACACTCACACACATACACACACATATATGAATGAATATATAAATACAACCTACTGATTCCATTTAGTGACGTTCATGTGTATGTGTTTTTAAGACCGTGCACTTGGTATTGGAAAGCCACCTAGAGGGGAAGACTTTCTCCCACTGTCAGCAGACACTGATTCTCAGTAGCTCTTCACCTATGGTGGAGCCTTGTGAGATTTCCTTCTTCCATGTTATCTTGTCACGGCTTTTTATTTTTATTTTTTTCTATTTTCAGGTGTTGTTTAGGGAACCACATTGTTTTGAGTTCATGGGTGCAGATTCTTTGGCATACACAGATAACCCAATCCCACAGCAAATGTGGTTCTGTGGCTCTTCTAATCTTTCCACCCTTCTTCTTTAGTGGCCCATGAGCTGTAGGTGTAGTGGTTTGTTATATATGTATCAAGTACGTTGACTACCCCATGGTTAGGAGTTCTCTGCTTTATGATCCATTGTGGGTTTCTGTAATTATCTGCAAAAAGAATTTTCTTTGATGAGGGTCAAGAGCTGCACTTATCTATGGGTATAAAAATAAGTGCTGAAAATGCAGTTAGAGATTACACTGGTTTAGGAAAGTGCCAGTAGTACGTTCTCCTCGAGGTTCCACGGACTGACCAGACATGAGTAGTTGGGCAGGTTTATAGAACCAGACATGAATTCCCTGCTATTGAGTGGCCTTTGGTCCGTTAGACAGCTGTTGGTTACTGCCTAGACATAAATTACCACTTTTCATCTTTGGAAATACCTTGTCATTCTGGTCATTGCTGTGGTTTATAGGTGTCATAGCTGGTAGGACTATTGCTTACTTTTCTCTTTTCATAGTGTGAATATATAACCTTCTAGCATCCTGAAAGCCAATTCTCAGGGAGGAGGCTTCTGGTTATAGCCAGTATGATTCTCCTAGGTCTTGTGTCTAAAGTGGCATGGTGTCTTCAACAAGATGGTCTTACCTTCAACTCCTGGTAGGAAACCCAGGGCAGCACGCATTGAAAGTAGAAACTGATTCTTGGCTATCTTCATGGATAAATTCTATAAATTGTCTCAAATTAAAAATAGTTGTGTCCTGTTTCCCAGACTTCTTTTCTGTGTTCCTTCTCTCAGTTTGTATCTATATCATCCATCTAGTTACCCCAAGATCAACTAGCCACTCTATATTTGCCCATTGAAATGTTTTTGGTTATCAAATTGATTAGATTAAGAAAGGCCTAGGGATTAGTGAGGCACACATTTGAATGTACCTAGGAGGATTAAGCTAAGGGGGAATGCTTGCCCTGAATGTGGTAGAGCCATACCATGGGCTAGGGCCAGAGGCTGACTGTATAGGGGGAAAGGACAAACATCTAGTATTTCCCTTTCTCTGTTTCTTATTCATTTAAGATACGAGGAGGTATAAATCACAGCCACAGTTACTTCTGCTGCCATGACTTCCCCACCATAGTGGGCTGTGAGCTTAGTCTAGTTTCACTTCAGTTGCTGTGATAAAATACCCAACCAAAAGCAAATGCAATATAGAGGAGAAAGGGTTTATTTAGCTCATAATTCCTGGTTGCAGCTCATCACAGAAGAAAATTCATAGGTAAGAACCTGAAAGAGCTAGTCACATTACATTCACTATCAAGAGCAGTGAGAAATGAAATGTAGACATGCTCACCTGCTTATTTGCTTGCTTGCTCTCAGCTAGCTTTACCTTTTAATATCCTTTTCAGGACCTCCTGCCTAGGGAATGGTGCCAACTATAATGTGGACTGTCTTCCTACATCAGTTAACAATCAAGACAGCCCCCCAACAGGCACGTCCACAGGTCAGCCTTGTCTTGATACTTTCTCAATTGAGATTCTCTTCCCAGCTGTTTCTAGGCTGTGTCAAGTTGAAAGTTCAAACTAAGTAGCACAGAGTCAACATTAATCCTTCTTCTTGTAAGTTATCCATATCTGGTATTTTGGCACAGCGAGGAGAAAGTAACTAATACACCCACCTTGTTCCCAAAGATTGTATGTGAACCTTGAAAATTGCTTTCCTGAAGACATATTAAAAGTCATTTCCTGGTCTATTAGTCTAGTAAACATAAAACAAAATAAATAGTTGGATTCAATAAAGCAAATGAATTTAAGATGATATTTCTTACTCTATTTTTTTTTTTTTTTTGAGACAGGGTTTCTCTGTGTAGCTTTGCACCTTTCCTGGAACTCACTTGGTAGCCCATGCTGGCCTCGAACTCACAGAGATGCACCTGGCTCTGCCTCCTGAGTGCTGGGATTAAAGGCGTGTGCCACCACTGCCCGGCTTCTTACTCTATTTTTGCTCTACCTAACACTGGACACCCTTGCTTTGTGTAAATTCTCATTCATCATCCATCTAATAACAGACTTGGATATTAAACTTACAGGACCATGCCTTGCAAATTTTATTTTTCTATTTTTCGAAAGTGAAGACATTTGGTGTTCTTTGGACTTCTCACATCATATTCCTTGTCCAGTTTCTCAAAACAAATAAATCAACAGATCGGTGTAGACAACTGCTCTTGTTAGGCCAGGATGTGTAACCACTGAAGGGAAGCTTCAGTCTGTGGTGTTTGAAAGAGAATGACCCCCAAAGAGCGGCACTATTAGGAGGTATGGCCTTGTTGGAGGAAGTGGGTCAAGTTGAGGGTGGACTTTGAGGTCTCTTTTGTTCAAGCTTTCCCTCAGTGTCATGCTGAGATCATTTCCTGTTGATTTCTGGTCAAGATGAGCCAGCAGTATGTCTGCCTACATGTCACCATGCTCCCTGCCATGATGATAATGGACTGAATCTCTCTGTAAGCAAGCCACCCCAATTAAATGTTTTCTTTATAAGAGCTGCTGTGGTCATGGTGTCTCTTCATAGCAATAAAAACCCTAAGACACACTCCTTCCTCTTCAGCATAGTAGAATCAGTCTAGCATGAGCTATTTCACTTCCAGTAAACACCCAGACATTGAGTAATAAGCTAGAAGATACATTAACTATATCGGCCACTTACCCTCCTGTCCTCTGCCAGGCAAATCTGGGCTCTTAGCATGACTTAGTTACTTTATCCGATGTCAGTCTGGTCAGTAGAGAGAACTAGAGTAAACCACCTTGATGGCACCCCACTAACATGAGCTTGTTTAGCTAGTTTGGAGTAGCTAGAAGAGGGCTGTGTCTTCCAGAAAAACTCTGTCTCCGAATTCACACTTACCTCCAAGCCTTGTTGTTCTGGTCTGCACTTTCAGGCTTTGAGGTCCATTTTCCTCAGGATTGTCATCTAGTAGAAGAACTAAGTTTAGGGCAAATGAAACCATTCTGTGGTCAGTTTGACCTATGTCCTTGCCCTTGTTTCTAGTTCCTTTGTCTTGAGAATGCCTGTTTGTCTATACTGTCAATAGTTACTGATGTCTTGTTTACATCTATTGTCAAAAGTTTGAACTTTCTCTTAATAATGAAGTCTAGGTGAAAACAGGAAACTTCTGTATTCAATCATAGTGAAACTTCCTGTATTCATTCTTCCATGCGATGATTCTGCTCAATAGAGAGTACATCCAAGCAGGAGTAGGATCAAGCTGTGGACCATTGTAGCACAGACCTCAGTATTAACAGTGTTTGCCATGCAAGCAGCACTCTGATTCCAAATCTAGTCTTACCAGATTAGGAGAAGCATTGAACTGTCAGGTGGGACAAAGAGAACACAAAATGACTAGATACTGCAGAATCTATGAAAACTGAGAAGAGCCTGTTGACTACAGTTAGTTGCAGGTTGAAATGGAACCTTCTGCTTTCTCTCTTGGAGACAAGATGGCCTGGTGTACAGCCTCTTCCATGTGTACAGAACAGAAATATTTCCAGTAATGTCTGCTGAAGGATACAGCAGTGAGTACAGAAACTACTGGCCCTGTGAAAGGCACAGATGGCTGGCTGGGCTATAATTCTTGTCTAGAATCAGAAGGGAACTGTCTGAAGTGGAACAGGCAATGAAAGAAAGGATACAATAAGGTCCTCATCTTTTTGTTGTTGTTCTTTAATTCTTTACATATGTTATATCCTGACCACAGTTCCCCTATCTCATTCCTCCCAGTCCTCCTACCCAACTCTCTCCCAGATCCACCACTCCTCTGTTTCCCTTCCAAAAATAAGAGCAGGTCTCACCTTTAAAATACAGCAGTATGTTAACAGCATGATATGGAAGAAGGAAGTCCTAAGGGTGGGAAAACAGCCTTGCAATGGCTTTTCTTTACAAGGGCTTATAGAAGTTCTAATAGAGGTCAGAGGCCTGAGGAAGGTGCTTCTCAATGCCATAGTGATGCTCAGAGAGTATCTGCACTTCCTACTTTTCTACTACCCTTAGGCTTACTACTGCTGTCTGTTTTTTGAAGGTTATTTGTTTGTTGGGATCAGAGTCCATTGATGTATGTCTCATTGGGAATAGAATGTCAAAATTTTAATACTTAATTGTTAAGGGAATTCATTACTGGTACTCCACCTCCAAGAACAGTGGAATGCATGATCAGGAGTCAGACCCTCAACAGCTCTACATCTGAGTAGGGAGCAGAGAGATGGAGGGAGTCAGTAGAGTTCAGCCAGAACTGACTAAAGTTTGGGTTGGGTTCCCATAAGAGACATAAACACCATGACAAGGGGAAGAGCAGAAAAACTCCCTGGGTTCTCTGTTCAGAGACAAGCTTGGAAAAAAAATGGAACCTGGTGACTGTGCTTTTGAAAAATGACTCCTGTAGCCCCTTTGGCTCTAATGCTACAGTCATTCCAGATGTCTTCCAGCATAACTCTAGACTGACCAACAAGTAAACCATATAGGCACAATACAAAGGATTGTCAGATGTCTCCTGTAGACGAATTTCTAAATGGTCTTATTAAATAAAAGACATGGAGGCAAATATAGGGGTTAAAGCCTTAGGTCAGGGAAACAGGGAAAGGCACCAGCCAACCTTACCTCACCAACTCTGCAGCTTCCAAATGCACCGACTTCCTGTCTGCCCAGGCTTTATATGCCTTGCTTTTCTGCCCTCTCATTGGCTCTCTTAACCCAACTATCTCACTTCTTTTCCTACATAGCTCTGTCACTTTCTGTCTGTCTGTACAGACCTCCAGGTCTCTATGGTTGGTATGGGATTAAGGGCATGTGCTGCCTGACTTCTTGTTTACTTAAAATGGCTGGCCTTTTCCCCCTGATTTCTAGGCAAGCTTTATTTATTAATTCACAAGTAAAATATCACCACATTTCAGCACAAATAAAATATCACCACAGTCTCCATTATAGAGAACATTTCCAGAAAGCAAGACCTTGCATACAAAGCTGGAATCAATTTGAAATGAGCAGACAGATATTCCTGTTCTGCACTCGCCTGGGTGCTGCAAAAGTGCTCTAACTCATAAGCTGTGCTCCTCCAGACTGCTTCTCTGTGTTAAGGTGGAAGAAATGACTATAGTTCTTGAAATGAATTTGTAATTAAAAATTGCTCTTGTATTTTAACGAAAAACTGTTGGAAAATCTAATCTGAGCAGCAGTAGCAGCAGTAATAATAACAAACCCTACTGATGGGCTGGGAAATTCTTTCTGACTTGCCTCTTCCTTACCTCTTCTTTCTTTGGTTGCCTTCAGCTATTTACTGTCTGAAATGTTCTAGAAATCTATTTATAAATAAAAAAGTACCCTGCCCAGAAATTCAGACACTCTTTGAGACCTTAAATAGGATATCAACCTCCATCTTTTAATATGGCCATGTTAAAACAGACTATAGATGTATGAGTGACCAGAAATAGAATGTCACTTTGGGGGAATCACGGGGGAGAAGTTGGGTCCCAGGGCAGCATTATAAATAGTAATAGTGACAAGGACAGAAGAAAGCATACCCCATTCTGATGTTTTAATGTACTTTAAGATTTTGCCTAAATTAAAGTGGCATTATCTTCTACTTCAGGAAGATTGTGTCTCATTTTAGAAAGTCCCAGGAACCTCCTCTGGTTTCTGAAGTGAGCAGGTTTTGATGGCATGAAGTACTCAACCCTTGGAGAGATCTGGAAATGGATAATATGGAAAGAGAATATTTCTTTTCTTAAAAGTCAGGTTGGATTCAATGCACTGTTTTCCTACTAAGTAGACTTTATTTAGGTGATTAAGTAGGACACTAACTCGTTTGGCTCTCTCCCAGGTTGCTTTCAAATCTCACATTTCAAGCACAAGGCACCACATGTTTGTGCTTCAAGACTGCACATTCAGGAAATGAAAGCCCTCAACACAGCTTGGTAGCAGAAGATCCAAATCAAAGTAAATTGTGTAAATTATAACTCAATTTCGAAGCATTTGGACAAAGCAGGCATGCTAGTCTAATCAGGAAACTTGTGATATTTGCTTTATGATAATGCAGGTTGGAAGAGGAATTGATGGAATGCATCATCAATCTCTCCGTATTTCTGAATTTGGCAACCTGGACTGGTTTTGTCATGTGTTTGCTGCTTAAAAAGTATTTGACTTTAAAACAGCTAAAATAAATACCCTTTAATCACTTTCAACCTATGAGCAGATGGTCAAACAGTGCTTTTTCTTAATGGGGCATACACAGTACTTGCATATCAGCCAAAACTGGTTGATAGCAGTATCTAAACCAACCTCTAAAGCTGATTTAGTGTTTAATATATTATCATATGAGCATTAGTAGTTGGAACAAAATTCCCCATTCAATTGTTTGTCAGTCTCAGGGTCTATAATGCTTAGATACAATTAACTTACTAATTAATTTCTTGTATTTTTTCTCACATGTAATTTTATCTAATTGTTTCTTCTGTCTCTGAAACCCATTTGATTTGATACTTTGATTATGTATTTGTCAACTTCAAGTGGAAAATCCAAATGCAGCCATGGCTCTTTTGTCTTTTCACTTTCTTATAATGAGGTTAGATTATGGGGACATGCACAGACAAATAAGGTGGTCTTTCATGGTAAAATCTGGTTTATGTATAGCCTCTAATGACTCATATTTTTACTGTTGTAAGGATAGTTATAGAGACTTTTTGGTGGCCAAGAATCTCCATGAAAAGTGGCATTTCTCCCTTTATCACAATTTTGATAAGACATGGTAAACATTTTTATTTGGAGGGTAAACCAAGGCTGGTTTCTATGGATCCCTTTGACCTCTGTGTATCTGGCGGTCACAAGACAGTGTTCATATATCATCCACTCCTCTCTTTGGATCCTGACTGAACATTCTGTAACAGAACATGTAGGTGTGGTGTGGCTGCATCTTTCATGCACTACAAGCACAGACAATCAAATGGTAACTGCAATGCTAACCTTTCTGTTGGCAATCATAGTTTTGCCCCCTGTTATTTTTATCACAGAGCAGAAGGGCATTGATTTTGTTTTTGTGAGGTTAGAAAGTCACCAGATTTTTCTCAGAAGTCAGAATAGTAAGTTACTTTGAGATAAGTATTTTAAGGATTAAAGGAGAAATTGCAAAGTTAAAGCTTAAAGAAAGTGAGTTGCTAATCCTGTCAAATATGTCACTAATTATATTTTTCTTTGAAAATATACATTGTATGCTGGTCTATCTCAAAAAATCTGAGCAAAATTAAAAAACTAAAAAACAACCAATTTTCCTTTACAACCCAATGCTTTCTTTACAGTCTTCAGATTAATGGAATATTTGCACCAGTTTTTGTAGAAGATGAGTCAGAATTGTGTAAGGTGGGCATTTCTTCTCTCCAAAGAGTCTAATCCACCTGTGGTTAGGAACACTGCTAATACACTGCAGTAACATTTTGGCATGTTGATTCCTACTTTTATTTATATGCATTTTAAACAAAAGATTACAAGAATTAATATATGTAGTTTAATATCTTTATTCTCCAAATTTTGAAGTTATAAGACTTTTATTATTATATAATCGACAATGGTTTTGTGACTTTATCATTTATTGATTTAATCTAACAACTTACTTAGATATTTATAAAATCATTTATTATAGATGAAGCCGTGGTGGATATTTTCATGCATGTGGCTTTTTCCATAATTTTCAGAAAGGGTAGTGACTAGTTTTTATTCTCATAATAGCAAGTTATTTTCCTGAATAGTTCATGCAGTCAAGAATAATGTTGACATTATTTCTTTAATAAAACTTTTTTTAATTGAAAATAGATTCTTCTCTCATACAATACAACCTGACTACAATTTCCACTCACTCCAATCCTCCTAGTTCCCTCCCATCTCCCCCAGATCCACTTCCTCTCTGTTTCCCTTGAGAAAAGAGCAGGCCTCCAAGAGGCAACAACTAAACACCACAAAACAAGATAGAAGACAAAGTCAAGCCCTCATATTGAGGCTAGACATAACAACCCAACAGGAGGAAAGAATCTCAATAGCAGGCCAAAGAGTCAGAGATAGACCCGCTCCAACAGTTAGGATTCCCCCAGAATGCCAAGCCAAAAGCCATAGCATATATGCAGGCCCCATGCTTGACACCAGTCTCCGTAAGTCCGTGTGAGCCTTGCTTAGTTGATTCTGTTGGACATGTCCTTCTGCTTCACCCTTCTGACTCCTACAGTCTTTCTGCCCCCTCATCCACAGTATTCATCATCTCTGAATGGGGGACCCGATGGAGACCTCCAATTTAGACTTTCTCTGCCAAATGTCTGGCTGTGGTCTCTGTAACCACTCCCAACTGCTGTCGGAGGAAGCCTCTCTAATGCGACTAGACAAGGCACAGATAGGCAGAACATCATTAGGAGTCGTTTCACTGTTTTGTTTTGTTTTTTGTTGTTGTTGTTGTTTGCTTTTGTTGTTGTTGTTTGTTTGCTTGGTTTTTGGATAGTTATGTTTGGTTCTACCCTAGGTCTGTGGTCTGTGTAGTCTCTGGTTCCTGGTCATCCAGGGCAGTGTAGAGCATGGGCTTCCTCTGGTGGGGTGGGCCTCAAGTTAAACCAAACACCCTTGGTCACTCCAACAAGTTCTGCACCACCATTGCCCCAGCACATCTTGCCCACAGGACAGATTGTAGGTCAAAGGTTTTGTGACTGGGTTGGTGTTCACGATTCTCTTTCATAGCCTGCAGAGTACCTTCCTATACCAAAGAGACTAGAATCTTTAATAAAACCTTTAATGAAATTTGTGTAGTGTTTCCTTTATAATTTTGAAAATGAAAACAATGGTGCCATATTATTTCTATTTTAACAAAGTTGTTGTGGAAACATTTTCCCTTATGTTTCTCCTAAAATTTTTGAAAACCATCTTCATGTTTTAATTAATGACAATAAAAACTTTATTTGAGAACATGATCTTCAAGGCAGTCTGTTTTGTTATCACAAACCAGGCTTAGAAGTCATTACTCCTAAGTCAGGATATATAGTGAGACAGTATGCAGTATTTGGTTTTATGAGGATATGATATCGTTTCTTAGAGATACATCTTTTAATTGAGTTTTGCACACTTTTATGAAGACAGATTTGGATACTAGAAACTTTAAAAATAGCTATTAATTTTTCATTCAGGAAATGAGTCTAAGTGTGAGCTTTGTGAAAGGAGGCAGCCAATTTCTTTTGCCTGTGTGCATGCTCTTCTTGCATTGTGTTAGGTGGATAGCAGCTAATTGAGTAACTGAAGTTTGAATTTATATACGGGGTTATAAAAATTAGCACTGAATGAGTTAAAACAATTATTTTTTGGACTCAATGATAGCTTACAGAAAAGAGTTTGGAATTTCAATTATTTTAGGGATATTTGTCTGCTTTGTAGATGAAGATTCATTCACAAGGCACAGTTTGACGCACATAATCTTGTTCAGCAACCGATGCTTTAATACTGCTTTATTAGATCAATGTTATTAATATATGAAGAATGGGGAATGCAGTAAACACAGAAAGACATGTGCTGAGACATGTTACATCACATGACAATGAGTAAGGCATCGGTAACTTCCTTCCAGAAGACTGATCCGTCCTTTAGTGTCCCATTAGTTTTTTAATACAGATTTTTAGGGTAGTGTACAAGGCAGTGGGTTCAGCATGTCACTTTCGTATGGATATGCCATTGTTCTTTGTTCTTGTTCACTCCTGTCTCCACGGTCTTTTGTTGCACCCCTTCCCTTTCCAGCTGTGCCAGAGATTGGTTGTAGTATTAAGGCCACTTCCCATAGTTAAAAGGGAGGTTTATTTTGTGGGGTAACTTACAAGTAAAGGGATAGGTTACAGGATCTGGAAAAGGTGTAGCACAGTCCAGTGGTGTTCTCTGGAGAACTCTGCTCAGTCTACCTCCAGCGTTCAGGGTCCAGGAACCAAGAGAGCCGGCACACCCAGATCTTAGGTCTTAAGGGCTCCTGTCTCCACACCGCCTATAGGCGTGACAGTTACCGGAAGCCTCAATGGGGGTAGTACTTCCAGGTCAAAGCTGGAACAGCTACCCACTACACCTCTTCCTCAGTTAAATCTAGCTCTCCTATACCTGGGCTGGCCTCAAACTTGCTATGTAGCCTAGGCTAGCCTTGAAGTCCTGCTTCTCCTACTTCCTAAATTCTAAGATTATAGGCAGGGACACCACATCCAGCTATGATTCTTATTAAAATTTAGAAATATTAATCCAAAGAGCTCAATAAAGGTATTTTTACATATTTAATTTATTTTACAGATAAAGTAGTTAGCATGTATTCTTAATTTCTATTAACATATATACATATAGTTACTAGAATTTGTAACTTACAATGTATACAAAAATTTCATTAGGGATTTGTTTTCTTAAACACTGACAGATTCGTTGGCAACATTTCTGTGTCACTTAGAGGCTACTCATTGTAGTGCATACAAATTAAGGAAATTAATAAATTACATGTAGCCATTCAAAGAGTTTTTCTCAAACTTTGCTAGGAAATAAGTAGGAATTATAAATTAATGATCATCATGATGATCTTGGATTAAGAAGCTCTGCTTCTGGACAAGAAGTCATCCTGACATCCTGGTGACTCCTTCTGTCCCATCTAGCAGATGCATGGCTGTGACAGCAGCTTAAGCCTGTACTCATAAGTCCTTTCTTTCTGTAATATATTGTTTAGAAAACACAATCTTCATAAATCTGTCATACTTCCCATGTTCATTTCCGAAGACACAATTGATGACATGTGTGCATCAATTATCCCACATGTTATAGAGCATGTGGGAAAATGTGAGGGACAGGCAGAAACAGCCTCTTGGTGAATAGGATGAGTGTTATCAGGTATGCTCAGCAGGAATTCCCAATAACCACAGTTTCTGTATGTTAATTCCATAGGGATGTAGCCATTCATCACTTGGAACTAGGAAAATATCATTGACCCCCAAGGGCAGTGACAAACTTCATGACTTTCATAATATCATCCCAGGAAGGGCTTGTAGCTTCTTTCAAAGTAGAATAAAAAGTAGTTCAGGGATAAATGACAGTAAATATCAGGGATACCAAATGTGGTAAAAGTCAATCATAAAAAAGAGGGAAATGATTTACAAGCATTAATAAAGTAAATATTTTTTAGTATCAGGAACTTTTTGCTATCTAGGGAAATTATATTAAAGGCATGAAATAGGTCCTTCTGCCAAATTAAGAGCAGACGGTACTTGAAAATCAACTTGTTGGTGTAACAGACAGGATTTCACATTGAATTTTACTCTTTCTTTTTATCCAACCTGTGTGACATTTGTGATTGGTTTTTCAGTGTTGGGGATCAATTTTAGGACCATATGCATGCTAGAAAAGCACTCTTGTTTAGTTAAATTCTCTGCCCCTGTATGTAACATTTTATAGCCATGAATTTGTAAGCCTTTACCTATTATATTATTGTCCTCATCAAAATTCATCTGTCACAATTTAGTATATTTTTAGCTTCTTTTCAGATCCTTTATTTGTAAGAACAGTTCAAGTTTTTCTAGCAAGTCCTCTATAAATTATTCTGTCTCATTTTTCTCTGCTTTAAATGCTAGTTATTATCCAACCATTATTGACCAATGTCTGTATATTTAGGCCCTGAGGTAAAAATTTTCCTTTTAGTTGTTAAAAAAGTCACTTCCAACATTTTTAAAATGTTTACATTTCTCAAAAAAAATAATCTTTTTGAGAACACCATACTTGAGCTCAACAGCTATATTACTACTGCCCTTCCCTCCCCAACTCCTACTGTGACCCACCTCTCCCTCCCTAATCATGATCTCTCCTTGAATTATTACTGTTGCATGTATATACCTGTGTTTATGCATCTACCTATGTAGGCATATTTGCGTGTGCGTGCTGATTACTTGGATTGGACAAGCCTTGTAGGAGCTTGTTCCTGGAGGACACTGCTTCCTCCCGTCTCTGGAGCCACTGACCGCCTCTAACTCTTCATCTAGAGGTGGAGCCTTGAGGAGTTTCCCTTGTTCACACAGGCAGGTCAGTTAGTGTGGCCATTATGCTTGTTTTGTTCAGATGTCCATGTTTTGGGGATTTCATGAGTGTATTTTCCTGATTATGTCTAGGAGATATTGTCTAGCAGCAGGTGGTGTGTCTTGGGCCTCTGGCTCTTAAATTCTTACTCTCAGAATTCATTGACTGACTGGAGTTCCTCATCTAGAATTAAGGCATGGCAACTCACGGTGTCATTATCCAGTTCTTATTTATGCAACCATACTGTTGATAGTTCATGGGTGTAGTTGCCCTGCCATGGGGAGAAGACACCATCTAGCAGCTAGTGTCCTGGTCCTCTGGCTCTTAAAATCTATGGATTATCTACATTCTAATTTTTCTAAAGAATTATCTGTAAATGAAGTTGAAACTCATATTCCAGAATGATGTGATACTGATATTCCTGTGATGTACAAGACAATGCATATTAGAAGATAACACAGCCTTCAAGACAAACTGTAGAAGAAAATAGAAAAGACATATGAGATTCCTTGCTATCTGCTGACAACTAAGCTTTGATGCTGTGCAGATATCAAAATCAGACTCTCAATTCTTCAGATACCAAAGGAAGAGAAATAATAACATATGTAAAACAAAACAAAAGAGACTTGCTCAAGAACCCACTTAATGCAGAAATAAAAAAACAGGCTAGAAGAAAATAAAGCTAAACCACAGTTAGTTTGAGTCAGAGATTTACTCTGAGAATTAAGAAGACTGGGTGTGAAATTCTGAGGCCTGCAGACTGGAGAAGAGGTAGCTATGGTGGTTGGGCTGCCCTGTGGATCTCCTTTAGGTGTGTGCCCAGGAGACATACAGTAGTTCTGCTTTTTAGTTTCTATATGCTAATAATTTTCAAGAGAAGTAGACTCTGAGAGACTTTGAGAAACTGGTCACCATGTTAAAAATAAGTCATATCTATGATTTTTGTAGATACAAAGTTACCAAGGCTACATACTCATACTACATACATGCTCATGGCAGAGAACTAGCATTTTCTTCCATGATTATTATCAATGCTGCAGGGTTATTCACATTAGCACTGAAGGCTGATCAGTCTCCAGTATGATCCCTCTGTGGCCTCTCCTGTAGCCCATGATCCACTCTGCTTGCCACACTGCTGCCCCCCTCAGGTATAGGATCAGAAGTAATTTCCAGATGATGCTGGGCTGGCAAATAAGTGACAAATGACTGCATATTTAGAGTAGAACTGTAGGGACATGAAAATTACTTGGACTAACCTTTCCTCTTTGAATAACTGTGGATAAGTTTGAAAGATTCACTTTCTTTTGGATTTCCTTCCTTTGGAAGTTTAATGTTATACATGGTATATTGATTCTAGCATTTTCAGCCTTCTTTGGGAACTTTATCAGCATGGATAAGTGAGGTGTTATATTAAATTTTATGTACAAGTCATAGTTCATTTCTTATTTCTATATATTTGTCATTGAAGGCTGACCTAATAGTAAAGGCCTGTAATCCCAACTTCTCTAGAGGCTGGTGCAGGAAGTTCATGAGATCAATACCTGCAAGGGATACAGTGAGTTCAAAGGCACTTTGAACAACCTAGTAAGACTGTGTCTCAAATTAAAAAGATATAAAAGAGCGAGAGATGTAGCTTAGTGGAAGAGTGCTTGTGCAGGATGCCCTGGCTTCAATCCTCAGTACTAAGGTGTGTGTGTGTATGTGTGTGTTTGTTTGTGTGTCTGTGTGTGTGTGTGTGTGTGTGTGTGTGTGTGTGTGTGTGTGTGTGTACATTCATCATCTAAAGAATTTAAGTCTGTAGATATGTTTATTTTTCTAGTTATCACTAAGAAGTTTTAATATTTTATTTTTAGGGCAAAAGCTGTTCCAAAGTCCGATAAATTAGACAGTAAAGTTAAAAGAATTGGACCACACATAGAAATTTACCAACTGTTCCAGGAAAGAAACAAACTCATATTTACTAAAAGAATTGTTAAGCTGATTACTATCACACAAGCATTTATCAGGGGATGGCTTGAACGCAAAAGACTTCAAAGACTAAAGACTAAGGTAAGAGGTACCTTGCAGACAAGATGTCTCTACATTTTCTTATGTAGATTCAATTATAAAATTTTGAATAGTCTGCCTGGAAATAGCTGTGTAATTTTCTAACAAAGTTCTATCCACACATTTTTGATTAAGTAAATGAAATGAATAATCTACACTGGGAATAGTTTTGTCTTCTGAGAAATTGAACATTGAACAAAATACTAGGCTTACCCATAGATTGGCAGTTCTGGAACCAGAGCAAACTGTCTTTTTGGTTTTTGCTATTTATTTTCTAGTTAGAATAACTCAATACTTCTTGCTTTACAAGATCCTGGGTATTCTTGCAGTTGGTCAAATGATTCTTTTTGAAAATAACTGTGCGCAACCCTTCCCTTCCCTCAACAACCACCTTGGCAACTTTTAGAAACAGCAACCCCAACTTTCAGAATAAACCACAAGGATCTCTTTTGACTGCCCAAATACAAGAAAAGCCCAAATGGATGGCTCTTGGTAAAACTGTGAGAACATAAGAATTGTCCTCCTCTTGAAGGCTAAAGCTTGGGAAACTATGAAGAACGAAGTAAATGAGAAAGAAGGGCACACATTTCTAAGTAGCCCTCTAGAAGGGACTTACGGTGTGTCTCCTCTGGAAGGGACCTACGGTTGTGTCCGCTGAGCATCTATGTGTCAGAACATAGCTGTCTGCTTGTTCATAAGTGTATACATTATATATGACAATATATGTTATTATATATCATTCTGATATTAAATCTAATTTACTTATAAAAAGTAAACTCTTTTTGTACTTAACCCATAACTAATTATTTTAGGCAACTGCTGTATCTGTTTTATAAGAGAAGAAATCCAAGCTCAGATATGTTAAGTCAAGTACTCAGAGTTGAGTCAAAGATGATGAATACCTGTTTGACACCAAAGACTATGCTTATTCTGCATATCCTGTCACCTGCTTGAACTGCTTTGAGCAAGACTGTTTCTGAATCCAATCAAAGCTGTATCATAGACCTTTCTTTGTAGCTCAGACCCAGGTATTATGTTGCCTGCTTAAAATTTCCATAGTTAGGTCACACTTCTTATAGCCTGAAATGAAGTCATTTTCTAACTTTCCCAAGTACTTTCTCTCTTGCACTACCTATGTTCAACATCAATTGTGCAGGTCACTGCCTAGAATTGGTCGCATTTTTGACATTTTTATTGCTGTACCCAATTGCTATGAGTTTCACATATTTTTTTATGTTTTCTTTTTCTCTGCTTTCCCCCTCAGATTTTATTTTAATCTACTCTCACATGAGTAAGTACAGTGGATTTCCAGCTGATTTCCTTGACTGTGGGCTTTTTCTCATTTAGTCCTCTGTAGTATATGCCATATTTATAAACTCTTACCACTTTTCCCAACTTCTCATGGTCTTATGCTGCCTTACACTGACTGGACATGAAGTGTGAACTTCCAGACATGAACATATGACCTCCTGTCTATGACTTCTGTCCAGATCAACACATGGTGCTCCTTTGCATATTCTTTAGAAATTAGTAAACTCCAAGATTTGATGGTATAGTTATCTTGTGGTTTTGATTACTTTTAATCTTAGCCAGGAAAACTCTATCTGCTGCTTCTTTTTATAAACTCCAAGTTATTGAGGCAACCAACCCTCCAATTCTTGGTCCACAGTGCAGATAGGCAACTAATCCTCCCATTCCCTGGTTCACAGTGCAGAAAGACAACCAACCCTCCCATTCTCTGGTCCATAGTGTAGATAGGCAACCAACCTTCCCATTCCCTGGTCCATGGTGCAGACAACCAACCCTCCCATTTTCTGGTCTACAGTACAGAGAGGCAACCAGTCCCCCAATTCCCTGGTTCACAGTGCAGAGAAGCAACCAACCTTCCTGTTCCCTGGTCCATAGTGCAGACAGACAAACAACCCTCCCATTCCCTGGTCCACAGTACAGAGAGGCAACCAACCTTCCCATTCCCTGGTCCATAGTGCAGACAACCAACTCTCCCGTTTCCTGGTCCAGAGTACGGAGAGGCAACTAATCCTCCTATTCCCTGGTCCACAGGGCAGAGCTGCCATCTGTATCTTCTGTCCAGTTCTCTACATTATAATATTCTATACTGTGTACACAACTGCATTGGCTGTGCAATGCTTAGTGTTGTCAAGTTGACAGGATGTAGAATCACCATGAAAGCAAATCTCTGGGCATGACAGTGAGTAATTATCTAGATTGAGGTGGGAAAAGCTGCCATGGATGGAGGCTGTACTATTGGTGAAATTATTAAGGCCACTCCACGTAGTTAAAAGGGAGGTTTATTTTGTGGGGTAATTCACAAGTGAAGGGATAGGTAACAGGGTCTGGGAAAGGTATGGCACAGCCCGGCAGTGTTCTCTGGAGAACTCTGCTCGGTCTACCTCCAGTGTCTGGGGTCCAGGAACCAAGAGAGCCAGTGCATCCGGATCTCGGGTCTTCAGGGTCCTCTCTTGGCCCCGCCTTATAGGCGTGACAGTTACTGAAGCCTCAGTGGGGCTTGGAACTTCCAGATCAAAGCTGGAATGGCTACCCACTACACTGTACATTTATGGGCTGAATCCTAGACTGGATAAAAAGGAGAAAGCCGCCTGAGCACTCACATTCATCTCCCTGCTTTGTGACTATAGACAGACTGACCAGCCTCTTCCTGGTACAATTGTTGTATCTCCCCTGTCATCATGGACTCTGTCTCCTGAGACTTGATAATAATAATGATAATGATAATAATACTAAATACCCTTCTTTGCATAGTTTTGTCAGTTATTTGGTCATAGCGAAGAGACAACCAACTAACACAGGCAGTACAGTTTTGTGGCTGAGTTGAAAGTATGTAGTTTCTATTTTTGTGTTCATATCACCACATACTACCTTGACATACCATAAACAGTCTCTATCATTTCAACTATATTATCTGCTATTTTTCATGTTCATTGTCTCTTCATGTGCTTGAATTTTTTATTTGGGTTAGATTATAACACCTGATATGTTTGTTGCTATTTTTAAATATATGAAAGTGTTTAACCTGTGGTCTTTGCTCAATAAGTAACCATGAAATGAATAAGTTGATTCAATAAAACATTATTTTAGAAGTTTACCATGGTACCTTAATGAGGTACAACTTTAGCATTCTATGTGCACAGTTTTTATATCTTATATGATTTAATTGTATTATTTCCAGCTGTCAAAAAGAACCATAGTCATTCATAACCTTTGGAACAAAAATGGGTCCAGAACTTTAGCAACATTGTAACTAAGATGAGGTTTAAAAGAAGAGGCTGGTGTGAAGAACGTTGAATTTCTCTGTGGCAGTAGAGTCTGAGATGAAAACAATGGGAAGTACCTTTCCGGAATCAGAGCCAGTAGAAAGAAGATTGTGGACTTTTGTTTGGTTATAAATTCTGTTACAGATCGCTTCTCGGCCTTTTGGCTAAAATCAAGTATGACTTCTGTTACGGTCATCGATTGTTTTTTGTTCCACCCCTGGCATGGCATTTGTGAATTAGATGGCTTTTTTGTTGATATGGTTAAAGTTGTTCTGCCTACTGACAAAAGGTAGGAGGACAGGCTTACAGTACAATAAATGATGCATCAGGATCATGCCTCCATGAGGCATTGCTGCTGGTGGAATTTGTGGTAGAAATTCTGCTCTAGAGGCTGCACAGCAAATCACTGGGTAATGGGTGGAACTGTTGTAATTCCCCCACTGCGCGACTTCCAGAGTCGTGTTGTCTGGCTCGTCCTTCAGAGCTCTTTGCTGTGGACAGCATCCACAGTGACCATTCCGGTTTCACTGTTGCTTTTTGAAATCCTCCTAGTCTAGGTATGTTTGGAAATAATGAAGCAGTGTTCAATTATCTTAGCAGTCATAAATCAAAAGATCATGAAGATTGTGATATTGAACTACAAGCATAATTTCTACCAATCAAGAAGTTCTTTTCTTTTAAAAGTCTGCTCGTTAGTGTATGATTTTGGTACAATAGTCCTAAAAATTTCAATGACACAAACAGAATAATTTCTTGAATATAATATCTCTAAAATTTTGTTTAATATCAATATTTTATTTATAATTTAAATAATTTTGTTCCTCAGGAAATGTTGGTCAAAATTTTAGGGTTAGGTTAAGAAGTATTTAAAATCTTAAAAATACAAATTTCAAAGTTATTATAGCAATGTACCACACATAGGTCAATGGTCTTTAATATTTTGGAGCTTACAAAAATCCTTTGAAAGTTTGATAGAATATTAATCACCTCTCATTGTCTTATGTCAAAATCTATAGCAACCACAAAGTCTGTTGTTCAGCCTATTCAGGGCTCTCATGCTGACTTTCTGTAGAATAGTTTGTTATATAAGTGTTTGGTTTCTAGGTACCTGGAGAACTTTCATTTACTTAATAATATATCTTCTTTTACTTAATATTTTTAATTGAGGTAAAATTACATCAATTAAATAATATATATATATATATTTGAATGTAATAATGGTCACTAAATATTGGGTTTAATTTCCTGGTATATGATTTCCTAGAGCACTTGTGCCAGTTGAAAGTACAGATGACTTTGAAAAGTCTTTGGTACTATGTGAATACTTAATTTCACAAAGCCAGTCACTTAAGCCAAATGGCTGTGTCTGGTATAGGGGTTGGGCAGTGCCAGTACACTGACATGTAGAGAGTTCTTGTCAGATGGCTGTGGAGGCACAAGGGAAGACTACACCAATGGCCTTGGGTGAGATGGAACATTGTGGGGCTGGTAGATATGGTGATATTTTATTTATGCTCTAACAAATAAAGCTTGCCTGGGGATCAGAGGACAAAGCTAGCCACTATATTAAGCATAAAGGTCAGGCAGTGGTAGTACATGCCTTTAATTCTAGCATTCGGGAGGCAGAAATTCATCCGGATCTCTGTGAGTTCAAGGCCACACTAGGAACAGAGCCAGGTGTGGTGGCACATGCCTTTAATCCTAGCACTAGTTAACCACAGAGGTCTGGAGATCTGTACAAACAGACAGGAAGTGATCAAGGTGGGCGGAAAGAAGAAGTGATGTAGCTGGGTGGAGAGAGGAAGTGAGATGGCAGGGCACAGAAAGATAGATAAGGCGTGAGTATACAGGAAGTAGCTCTCTTGGGCTGAGGATTTCCTAGCGGTAAGAACTTGTGGCTGGCTTGTTCTATTCATCTGATCTTTCAGCTTTCAACCCAATATCTGACTATGGGTTTTCTATTAATAAGACTATTTAGCAATTCATGTTACAGGCAGAGTCTTGGGCAGTAGAATTGGAGGAACCTAAAGATATTAGGCACATTAAGAGGGTTCTAAAAAGTCATGTTGAAAACCATATTATTAAACCATATTATTAATCAAGGGTAATTTGTGACATTAAGTAGATCAGTGACAAGAGATATTAGATTAGAATGTGGGCTATGCGGAATAGTGTGTTGGGGCAGAGGGTGACAAAAGAGAGAAATATGGTTTAGTATGCTTTTTCAGTAGCCTGGTGCATGGTGAGGATAGTTTCAGATATAGAGAAGTGTCAGTAGATAGGACTTGTGGTTGACTGGATGAAGAAAGTGTTGAAGAAGGAGTCAATAGATTATCACCTTTCTGCTTTGAGTACCCTGGTAGATGTTTGAACAGCACAGAATTTTTGATATTTTCAAGTAAGAGAGTAGGGAGGAAAGAAAAGGAAGTAGGATACAGATTTCAATACTGTCTTAGAGTTTCTGTTGCTGTGAAGAGACACCATGACTATGACAACTCTTATAAAGGAAAACATTGAATTGAGGTAGAGGTTTACAATTCAGAAGTTCAATCCATTATCATCATGGCAGGAAGCATGGCAGCGTGAAGGCAAACATGGTGCTGGCAACATCTTGATCAGAAGGTAATAAGAAGGACTGTGTCACTGGGCGGTATCTTGAGCAGGGAACCTAAAGGCCACCCCACACAGTGACACACCTCCTCCAACAAGGCCATACCTACTCCAACATGGCCACACCTCCTCCCATCCCCCAGGACCCTGGGTTCCATATCCTGGTCTACATCAGAAGACTTCTGCTTTACCCAGGGGTCAGGCCCAATCTTGGAACCCCAGATATGACACTGCCCACTATCTGCTAACACTCATTAAAGCCCACCCAGCAACCCCAGACTGCACCCCTCCTCTGGGCTCCACACTTGGGCCCACAGCCCTGGCAGCCTTAGGGGAGGCAATCTGGTCCTAGGAACCCCATATAAGACAGCACCCACCACCCACAAAACCCCTTTAACCCTGCCCAACAATCCCAGATTGTACACACACACACACACACACACACACACACACACACACACACACACCACCCCTGTCTCCATTACCTGGTCTACAACATCAGAAGAAAACTTCTACATTACCAGAGGCCAGGCCAGATCTAGGGACTGCAGGCCCCTAAATCCAGGGGGAACACTATTGGACCTGAAGACATGCTAGTCACCAGAACCCTTGGTCATTTAGGCCAGAAGACCAGAGAGGAAAGAGAAATCTAGAAACAAAACACCCATCTAATGAAGGCAAAATGCAGGAATCAATACCTAGACCTATAATCATTCTGAATCCAGATGCTTAAATACCAGTGCAAGACACAATCAATAATAGAAAGGGAAATATGGCATCACCAGAGCCCAGCTATCCCACAGTTTAGACCTTAAAAATGACTTTATGAAGATGATAGAGGTCCTTAAAGAGGATGTGAACAAATCTCTTAAAGAAATTGAGGAAAAGACTAAAAATTGGAAGAAATCAATAAATCCCTAAAAGAAAACCAAGAAAAAGCAGATGAAGGAAACTACTCAAGACCTTAAAATGGAAATAGAAGCAATAAAGAAAGCACAAACAGAGGGAATCCTGGAAATGGAAGATCTAGGTAAACCAACAGGAACTACAGATGCAAGCATCATCAACAGAATACAAGAGATGGAAGAGAGGATATCAGGTACTGAAGACACGATAGAGGAAATAGATTCATTAGTCAAAGAAAATGTTAAATCTAAAAAATACCTAACACAAAAGTTCCATGAAATTTTGGACACTATGTAAAGACCAAGCATAAGAATAATAGAAATAGAAGAAGGAGAAGAAACCCAGCTCAAAACCCCAGAGAATATATTTAACAAAATCAAAAAAGAAAAATTTTCCCAACCTAAAGAAGGACATGCCTATAAAAGTACAAGAAGCTTACAGAATATCAAATAGATTGAATCAGAAGAGAAAATCCTCAACACATAATAATCAAAACACTAAACAAACAGAACAAAGAAAGAATATTAAACGCTGCAAGGGAAAAAGGCCAAGTAACATATAAAGGCAGACCTGTTAGAATCACACCCAACTTCTCAAAGAAGACACAAAAATCCAGAAAGGCCTGGACAGATGTCTTGCAAACTCTAAGACAGCCCAGACCACCACACCCAGCAAAACTGTCAATTACCATAGATGGAGAAAACAAGATGTTTCATGACAAAGTCAAATTTAAACAAAATTATTCACAAATCATGTAGGCAAAGGGGGCCAACCAAAGAAACCCACCCTGGCCCTGAAACCAGAACTAGTGAAAGAAACACACCCTGGATCTGAGACCTGACCCAGTGAAGTAAACACTTGATCCATAAACCTAAAACCTAAGAAACGTTCTCTAATTCTGAAACCAGTGCCAAAGAAACACACTTTGTCTCTAGAATCAGAGCCAGTGAAAGAAATATGACTTGGCCTTAGAATTAAAGCCAAAAAGTTGAAAAGAGCCAGTGAAAGAAACACAGTTTGACCCTGAAATCAGAGCCATCTCTACCCATGACCAATGAAACTAACCAACTCCTGAGCAGGAAAACTAAACAATCCCTGAGCAGAAAATCTTCTCCCTGGAGAAACTCTACCCTATATAAACCCCTCTGCCAGCTGGGCAGAGGTGGCACATGCCTTTAATCCCAGCACTCAGGAAGTATAGCCAGGCAGATCTCTTTTAGTTCGAGGCCAGTCTGGTCTACAGAGTGAGATCCAGGACAAGCACCAAAACTACACAGAAAAAAACCCTGTCTCAAAAAACCATAAAAAAAAGAAAGAAAGAAAGAAAAAAAATAAGCCCCTTTGCCTGTTCAGTTGTGGGCTGTGCTTTCCCACCCTGGCAGAGGCAGCCACTTTCCTGGACTCCTCCTTCCCAAATAAATCTCTTTCTCAAAAGAGTCTTGGGTGAAGATCTTTGATCACTGGCACAGAACAGAAGAACCTTGCTGAGATGTCCCTTAGAGGGACTGAGCAGGAATAAGTAACAACTTTTCCCTGGAGCCAGAGGAGAGTGCTACATTTCTTCAGGGGTTTCCCCTTTAGCAGAGAGAGGGAAGCAGAAGAAGCAACATCTTGGGCCAGAGAGAAGAAGAAGATGAGCTCTGTTGGGAAGCCCCCTGAAGGGGGCTGGTGGATCAAAGCTCAGCTATAAGGGCTCTGTCTAGGAGAGAGCAGGATTGCTGTATCCTACAGGAATACCACACCACAGCTTCAAGTATCCCTTTACTTCCCAAACAGTCAGGGTACTTTTTCCTCCAGACCTGGAACACTCACTTACAAATCCAGCCCTATAGAAGATGCTAGAAGGAAAATTCCAACACCAGAAAGTTAACTACATCCACAAAACCACAGGCAATAGATAATCTCACACTAGCAAACCCCAAAGAAGGGAAACACACACACACACACACACACACACACACACACACACACACACACACACACACTACCACCAGCAACAACAAAATAACAGGAATTAAGAATCATTGGTCATTAATAACCCTCAATATCAATGTACTCAACTTGCCAATAAATAGATACAGGCTAACAGATTAGATACTAAAACAGGATGTATTATTCTGCTACATAGAAGAAACACCTCACAACATCAAAGACAGACATTACCTAAGAGTAACAGGTTAGAAAAAGATTTTCCAATCCAGTGGACCTAAGAAGCAAGCTGGTGCAGCTATCCTAATATCTAACAAAGTAGACTTACAATCAAAATTAATCAAAAGTGATAGAGAGGACATTTCATATTCATCAAAGAAAAAAAATCCATCAAGATGATGTCCCAATTCTGAACATCTATGCCCCAAATACAAGGGCATCCACATTTGTAAAAGAAAAATTACTAAAGCTAAAATCTCACATAGAACTGCACACAATAATGGTGAGAGACTTTAACACCCCACTCTCACCAATGGACAGGTCATCTAGAGAGAAACTAAACAGAGAATAAAACTAACAGGTGCTATGACTCAAATGGACCTAACAGATATCTATAGAACATTTCACCCAAACACAAAAGAATATACCTTCTTCTCAGCACCACATAGAACCTTCTCCAAAACTGACCATATACTGTTGACCAGAAAGTAAGTCTCAAAAGATACAAAAAAATTGAAATAACTCCATGTATTTTAGCAGACCACACTTGATTAAAGCTGGATTTCAACAACAGCAGAAACAACAGTCTACAAACTCATGGAAACTGAACAACTCTCTACTGAGTTACCACTGGGTAATAAAAAGAGCATGATATTGGCATAAAAAGAGACAGGTGGATCAATGGAACCGAATTGAAGCCCTAGACATAATCCATATACCTATGGACACCTGATTTTTGACAAAGAAGCCAAAGTTATACAATGGAGAAAAGAAATCATCTTTAACAAATGGTGCTAGTCTAACTGGATATTGACATATAGAAGATTACAAATAGATTCATATCTATCACCCTGCACAAAACTCAAGTTGAATTGAAGACTTCAAAATAAATTCAGGTGCACTGAACCTGATAGAAGAGAAAGTGGGACATTATCTCAAATGCATTGGCGCTGTAGACAGCTTCCTGACCAGAACATCAGTAGCACAGGCATTAAGATCGACAATCAATGAATGGGGACTCACAAATTTGAAAAGTTTCTGTAAGGCAAAGGACACCATCAATAGGACAAAATGGCAGCCTACAGAATGGGAATAGATATTCACCAACCCCACATCTGACAGAGGACTGATTTCCAAAATATACAAAAAAACTCAAGAAATTAGGTACCAACAAACCAAATAATTCAATAAAAAGTGGGAAACAGATCTAAACAGAAAATTCTTAACAGAAAAATCTCAAATGGCTGATAAACACTTAAGGAGATGTTCAACATCCTTAGCCATTATGGAAATGCAAATCAAAACTACTCTGAGATTCCATCTTAAACCTGTCAGAATGGCTAAGAGAAAAAACACAAGTGACAACTCATGCTGAAAAGGATGTGGAGCAGGGGGTACACTCCTCCACTGCTGATGGGAATGCAAAGTTGTACAACCACTATGGAAGTTGACCTGGTGATTTCTCAGAAAACTGGGAATCGGTCTACCACAAGACCTTGCTATACCACTCTTGGGCATATATCCAAAGGATCTTCAATTATACCTCAAGGACACTTGCTCAACTATGTTCATAGCAACTTTATTCATAATAGTCAGAACTGGAAACAACTTAGATATCCCTCAACTAAGGAATGGATGAAGAAAATATGGTACATTTACACAATGGAGTATTAGTCAGCTGTTAAAAGCAAGGACACCATGAAATTTGAAGAAAAATGGATGGAACAAAAAAAAAAATCATCCTGAGTGGGGTAACTCAGAACTGGAAAGATAAATATGGTATGTATTCACTCAGACTAGTAGATAGTAGCTGTGAAGTACAGTATAACTATGCTAGAATCCACAGATCCAGGGAGACTAGGTAACAAGGAGGTTTCATTGGTAGGGGGGCACCCAGATCTCCCTGGGGAGGGGAAATTGAAGAGATTTCGTGAGTGGACTGAGGGTAGGTGGAAATGGGAACATAAGCTGTCATGTTGAGGGTGTAGAGGGGGAGAGTACTGAATGTGACTACTAGAAACTGGGGAGCAGGGTGCATTTCAGGGTCAGATAAAAACATGGCTCAAGGGAATCTCCCAAGAATCTACAAAGATGACTCCAGCTAAGACACTGAGCAATAGTGGAAAAGTAGCCTGAACTGGCCGTCTCCTGTGACCAGATTGGTACCTAGTCCAATTGTCATCCCAGAGGCTCCATCCAGCAACTGATGCTAAAGGTGCAGACCCACAGGCAATCATTAGATGGAGCTTGGGGAATCCTGCAGAAGATGGGGAGAAAGGATTGTAGGAGCCAGAGGGGTCAAGGACACCACAAGAAAACTCAGAATCAACTAATCTGGGCTCATAGGGGCTCACAGAGACTGAACCAACAACCAGGGAGCCTGCATGGGACTGACCTAGGCCCTCTGCATATATGTTACAGTTGTGTAGCTTGGTCCTCTTGTAGGACTCCTAACAGTGAGAAAAGGGGCTGTCTTCAACTCTTTTACTGGCTTGTGGGTCCCTGTTCTTCATATTGGGTTGCCTTACCCAGCCTTAATAATACATGGGGATGTTTGGTAATATTCACGGGAGACCTGTCCATGGGAGTGGAGGGTGGAACAGAGTGGGGATGAGGGGGACAGACTGGGAAGAGAGGAGGGAGGGGAATCTACAGCCAGGATGTAAAATAAATGAATAAATAAATGAATGAATAAATTTTTTTAAAAAAAGTCACACCTCCTAATAGTGCCAATCTTCATGAACTTATTGGGGTCAATTACATTAAAACTACCACAAGCACTGAGTTTGAAATACCTGTGAGAAATGTTTTAGATAGTTAGAAGTTCATTGGGAATGTGGATCTAGAGCTCAGAAAAGAGATTGGGCCATTGAAGAGAAATATCCATCCTTTCATCTTAAATTCCTCTCAAAGTTCCTCCCCACAAAAGTTGCTTATTTTCTTAATTATTCTTGTCCTGTTTCTTCTCCCACTGAGTGTCGTTCCTTTGCTTCAGTCAAGTCAAGGCTCCTTGCCTCCATATCAAACAGCTGCCCTGTTAGATCCAATGAAACACTCTGGAATTGTCCCCATGCCACTTAAAGTACTTAACTGCTTCAGCCTTGAAATCATATATACATGAACAACAAAACTACTATACTTGTTGTATTTATATATCTGTGTGTGTGTGTGTGTGTGTGTGTGTGTGTGTGTGTGTGTGTGTGTAAAATGTAACAATAATAAAGCAAAAGATACTAGCAATTTGATGGAATACTACTCAGCAGTAAAAAACAAAGACATCATGAAATTTGCAGGCAAATGGATAAAACTAGAAAATATCATACTGAGTGAGGTAACCCAGACTCAGAAGTACAAACATGGTATGTACTTACTCATTAGTGAATACTAGATGAAAGGCAAAGGATAACCAAACTACAACCCACAGCTCCAGAGAGGCTAGCTAGCAAGGAGAACCCCCAAGAGGGATGCATGGATCACCCTGGGAAGGGGAAATGGATGAGATCTCCATGAGTAGACAGGCGGTGAGGGGAGCAATGGAGGGTAGGGCTGGTGGATGAGAACATAAGGGAAAGGGATGGTCAAGCTGGAACAAGGATGGAGTGGGAGAGCAATGAAAGAGATACCATGATAGAGGTAAATATCATGGGGATAGGGAGAAACCTGGTACTAGGGAAGTTCCCAGAAATCCACAAGGATGACCCCACCTTAGACTACTAGCTATAGTGGAGAGGGTGCCTGAACTAGCCTACCCTGGTAATCAGATTAGTAAATACCCTAACTGTCACCATAGAGCCTTCACCCAATAACTGATGGAAGCAGATGTAAAGATCCACAGCCAAGCACCAGGCCAAGCTCCAGGAGTCCAGTCAAAGAGAGAGAAGAGGGATTCTATGAGCAAGGAGCATCAAGATCATGATGGGGAAACGTACAGAGACAACCAAACCAAACTAGTGGGAACTCATGAACTGTGGACCAATAACTGTGGAGCCTCTATGGGACTGGACTAGGCCCTCTGCATAGGCCAGACAGTTATGTAGCTTGATCTGCTTAAGGGACCTCCTGGCAGAGGGATCAGGAATTCATCCCTAGGGCATGAGTGGGCTTTTTGGAGCCTACTGCCTATGGTGGGACACCTTACACAGCCTTGGTCCAGGGGGAGGGGCTTGGACCTGCCTCAGCTGAGTATATTAGGCTCTGCTGACTTCCCATAGGAGGCCTTGCCTTGGAGGAGGTGGGAATGGGGGTTGAGATGGGGGGAAGGTTGGGGGATGGGAGATGGGAGGGGAGGGGATCTGTGGTTGGTATATAAAATGAATAGAAAGTTTCTTTTTTTTTTTTTTTGGTTTTTCGAGACAGGGTTTCTCTGTGTAGCTTTGCGCCTTTTCCTGGAACTCACTTGGTAGCCCAGGCTAGCCTCGAACTCACAGAGATCCGCCTGGCTCTGCCTCCTGAGTGCTGGGATTAAAGGCATGCGCCACCACCACCCGGCGAAAGTTTCTTAATAAAAAAGAAAAGAAACAATTTGAAAGGAAGTGAGGGGGCAAGGGGTGAGTTGGAGGGTGGGGACATGGTAATGGGCAGAAGTGATATAGTTATATATTAATTAAGTGTATTTAAAATAAACTTTCACATTGAAAAAGAACTTGAATGTTATTTGGAATACTCCATGAATTTATCAGTACTAAAACCAAAAACCTTTGCCACAGTCATTCCTAGCAACATTACAGTCTACTGACATAACCTAGCCTCTTTCTTTGAGTTTCTGTGATCAAGCATGTTCTTATTTTCTTATGTCTTTGGTTACTGCTTTAGTGTTTATGGAATAGACCTTCTATTTCCCTTTGACTGGTATCTGTCTCAATATTTCTTTTACAGGATTCTCTCCTTAGTATACATAGTTTCTGGAACAATGTCATCTATTCCCATGACTCTAGTTACCATAAAAATAATGATTCTAAAATTTATGAGAGTGAGCAGGATATTCAGAAGGCACACTTGGCTAAGAGACTGATTCAGAATATTTAGGAAAAAATTCACCTGACCCCAATGTGCCTTTATAAATTTCTACTTAGTTATTGTAAAAAATGTGCAATAGGCTCCAATAAGTTGCAGGAATGTTCTGGACCTTGCAGACAGTTTAATGGATTTCTAAGATTCCTATTATTGAGGAATTGCATTCTACTAGAAGGACAATAACCTAATAAACACTTATGAGGTAGATACCAAATTGAGGAAAGAGTGTCTTCTTTGTCTCTGCAGGGCTAAGAGTGTCAGTAACATTTACTGCTGGGAAAATGGATACCCAAATCACAACTGCTGTTTCTTGTATTTAAGTGTATGCTTATATGTATGAACTTATGGCAACTATTTACAACATTCTTTTTTATTTCATTTTATTATTTTGCATTTTATTTCATGGAGTTAGTCATGTTTTCCTTCTTACTTTATGTGGCTTCCTAATAAAGATTCTTTTGATATTGCCATATGTCAGTGTTTAGATAGAATTCTTAGGGCCTATCATATCATTTTCTGAGAGTTGAATAAAACCAACACAAAAGCATTTATTAAGTTAGGTACTATGGTTAAGAAACCATCCTAGCCTTTAGCATTCTCTTACAAAATTCCGAGCAGCACAGAGACTAGTAAAAAAGCAAATAAGACCGTACCACAGCTGGAACAGGATAAATGGGCAGTAAACAGGGAAGGGTCTGCTCTTGCTAATAAGCAGAGGGCATACATCCCTCTAAGTGTCACTGTGCTGAAAGAAGACATGAGAGAATCAAACAAAAGACAGACTGAAGTGCATCCTGGAAGATAGTGTGGATTTGTCTATTAAATAAATAAGAATCGGAAAATATCAATAATTTATGATGACTTTTGTATTATAATGGTGTTAGGAAATTTAATCTGTATTTTTTCATATATTCTGTTTTAGTTACTTTTTTCAGTATTACCAAATGCTTGACAAAAAGCAAAGTAAAGCAGGAGGATTTACTTTGGCTTACAGTTCAGAGAAGTACAGTCTGTCACAGCAGGAAAGGCATCCTAGTTTGCTTTCCTTTACTATGGTAAAATAGCAAAACCAAAAGCAACTTGTGAAGTAGGTGTTGTCTTCTTTACACAGTGTGATTCCACTCTGTCACTGAAGGAAGGCAGGGAAAGAGCTCCAGGAACTGAAGCAGGAGCCCTGGAGTAATGCTCACCAGCTTGCTCACCATGTCCTGTTCAGCTTGGATTCTCACACCATCCAGCACCACTTGCCCAGAGCTGGCACCACTTCTACTAGGCTGGGACCTCCTGCGTAACAGTTAATCAAGAACATGGCCCCAAGGACTTGTCTATAGGCAATGTAATGAGAGTGTTTTCTCAGTTGTGACTTCCTCTTCCCAGGTGAATCTAGCTTGTGTCACAGTAATGGAAAAACTAACTGGCACAAAAAGTATTTTGATGGGAATAGCTGTCAGTGCACACAGGACAGTGGTGGAATGCATATTTCTATGCAGAAGACATTCAAGAATGGCCTTTATCTAAGCTGTTCACTCTAGATGCACAAATAGATATAAATAATAGAAATACATGAACCACATTATGATATTTTTTGCTTTTCATAGGCTTTGTATCATGGACCAAATTTAAAAGCAGTTATCATGATGTATCAGTTCTTAATCTACCGTATTAGACATCGACTTGGTCTTTGGAGGACAAGACAGATTATAAACTTTGGAGAGTTAGAGGAATGGATGGATAGGAAAAAATGTAAGTATTGCAGTCTCTTCTTGTTTGGTGCTAAGATTAGAATGAAGTTTTAGCCAATGAAAAGACATTTTATCTACTCCTATCAATAAAAGGAAGACTATATTTTAAATTTCTATTTGCATTTTAAGGTTGTATTTTCTGTGTGCTTGAATTCATTCATTAGGACTTCAGTTTCTAAACAATAGAATCCCCATTTAGCTGCACAAAGTGTAAAAGGATATTTAAAGGGAAAGTGTTGGAAAGACAGGAGAAGAATCAGATTCCACAGAGGATATAAATCTAGGCTGCTCCAGAGACCTAAGGGTCATAAAATATGGAAAAAGTGTCTATTATTTCCTGAAGAAGAGAAACACACCAGCCCTATTACACACACACACACACACACGTACACACACACACACACACACACACACACGTACACACACACACACACGATGTATGTGTGTATGTATGTGTGTATCTATCTATCTATCTATCTATCTATCTATCTATCTATCTATCTATCTATCTATCTATCTATCTATCTACTTATCTGTCTGTTAATCTACCTACCCGTCTACCTGCCTGTCTATCTATCTACCTATCTGTCTCTCTCTCTCTCTCTCTGTCTGTCTATCTATCTATCTACCTGTCTGTCTATCTGTCTATCTACCTACCTGTCTGTATCTATCTATCTATCTATCTATCTATCTATCTATCTATCTATCTATCATCTACTTATCTGTTTATCTACCTACCTGTCTATCTATATACCTACCGGTCTATCTATCTATCTGTCTGTCTGTCTATCTATCTATCTATCTATCTATCTATCTATCTACCTGTCTGTCTATCTATCTACCTACCTGTCTGTCTGTCTGTCTGTCTGTCTCTATCTATCTATCTATCTATCTATCTATCTATCTATCTATCTATCTATCTATCTACTTACCCTAGCTACCTACCTATCTACCCATCCATCCGTCCATCCATTCATCCATCCATCCATCAATCCATCTACCTACCTCTCTCTCTTTCTAATATATATATATATATATATTAGAATAATATATAATGTATTATATATATATTATTGAGACAGGGTCTCATTTGTCCACACTGACTTTGAACTCTCTATGTAGCTAAGAATGATGTTGAACTCCAGCTTCTCATCCCTCTACCTTCCAAGTTCTGGGATTATAGGTATATATCACCATATCACCATCCTGTTTTTACACAGTGTTGGAGAACTCAGAGTTTTACGCATGCTAGGCAAACACTTTACCAACAAAATGACATATTCAGTCTGAGACACTTTTTTTTTTAAAAAATTCAGATTTCCAAGAGGTTTCAAATAAATAATTTAGTCTGAGCCATAAGTCAGATAGTTTGAAGTGGCCATGGAAGGCCTTGAGAGTTATAGTGTGACTCTCTGCCCTTTGGGGGAGACATGGGTCATTCCTGAAATGAGTATAAAATTGTAATACTAGGTGAACATTAATGCACACTGAGCAGATTCAGTTACACATTACTTCAAGATGTTGGGAATTCTCCTCATAAAACAAAGACAAATTTTGTCATTGGCTTTCTATTTTTATTTGGTCAGTTGAGTGTTGTTTAAGTAGTATGTATCACTAGACCAATTTCTTGAAGAATGAAAGTTAATGACACAAGTAAATTATACTTAATTGGAGTCATTTTATGCTTTTATGGGGATCAATGTGTTACATTTTGATAGTTTCAGCCAGCTGTAAAATGTTTATTTTATAGTTGGGACTTCACATTCATAAAAGCTGCATAAGGTGGGGCCTGTATTTCAATGAATGTTCACTGTTTAACATGTGCCTAGTGTATCAGAACAGCAAAAAGTATTTGTTCAAATGGCAATTTTCATTAAGTTTATATACCAAGAGGTATTTTTAAATGAGTTATACTTGTTCCATTTCTGTTGCTACTGATTAAAGAAAGAAGAAACCAAACGGAGAAAAAGACACCAAGACAATTCAGAACTTGGTTGTATGTAGGTCTTGAGGATTCAGCTCATGTGATCTAGTTCAACAGCCTGATTTTCAGAAAGTTGGATAAGGCATGTGTATAACTCTCAAGGTTTCCCCTAAACAGCCAGTACAGCAAAAGGTCAAACAGATGGAAAGCTACGAATGAGAAAGGGACAGAAAGCAAGTGGAAGTCAGTGCAGGGACAGTCAGGACCTGCTTGCAGTTAGGGGGCTCCTGGAACTTAGTTTACATGCTTGAGGGAAGAAGGGCGAAAAGGGATCCCAACTACTTGCACCTCAGTTTCACAACTGTCATGAGCACTCTACCCACTAGTAAAAAATTTAATAAGATATCCTAATAGTCTTCTGTGAATAGTTTTGCATTCCATTATGCTTTGAAGGAGATATTTTCTAATATTTATCAAATTGTATACTAGCACTTTTGGTTACTGTACCAACTAGCTTTTCTCTCACCCATTTTATTTTATTATTTTACTTACTTTATTGTATTTTTCAAGGTCTGATCATTTGCTACTCTTTTTTTTTTAAATTTTTTTTATTTATTTATTATGCACACAGAGGAGGCTGCCAGGTCTCATTACAGATGGTTGTGAACCACCATGTGGGTGCTGAGAATTGAACTCAGGACCTCTGGAAGAGCAGTCGGTGCTCTTAACCTCTGAGCCATCTCTCCAGCCCCATTTGCTACTCTTATAGACTTCTTTTTGACTGGACTCAGCAGTTGAAGCTCTCAGTGAGGACAGCCTATGTCTTTTGGCAGTCTGTTCCTAGCATTTTTCTTTGACTTCCTTCAATCTCTTGGCCAATAATCTAGCATATTTTACAACCTCTTCTTTTCCTATGTGTTACCTCTTTGGAGGAGTACATCAATGTTTGGGTTGCAGGGCACATGGAGGAAGAAAACACTGAATGTTGGCTGCTTTGGTCCTGGGCTTCTTACTTAATCTTCTTTGTTTAAGAGGTTTCTGACAACATCCTGGGGGACACCATCTCCTTTAGAGATATTGAAAAGCTTTTGGATTCTGCTGGCTCTTTGTGGCCCTAACAACTGAGGTACAGTAGTATCAGTTTGTCCAGAAGTATCTTTCTCTGCTTTTTCTCCCCATAATAACCAAGTTGAGAACATTCAGATCGGCATCCATAATGCATCTGCAAACAGAGTTATACTTCCTCTCTTCACCTCTCCTTGGTCTTTAACAAGAATGACTCTTAGTCAACAGCAGGCCCACTCCACTATGGGGTCAAGACACCTTACTTCATTGGAAAACCATGTTTTTTTTTTCCACCATTGATTCAGAATACAACTCTTCTACTCTTTGTCCAGACCACCAGCAGCTACTTCTGTGACTATTCCTAGGAAGCATGGGAAAGAGTCTATTTTAGCACCCAGCCACTGAATTCCTAACCACATCATTTTCAAAATGTTCCCATTGTTTTATTTAGTCTTGTCTTCATACTTCAAATTTTGTCACTATTCTTTTTTAGTTTTATAGTAGCTTATTGGTTTTAGTTTTATTCCTACTCCCATGATTTCTCCTCTTGATTTGTAATTACAGATTTCAAATTTTTTTCCTTCAACTTTTTTTTTGTTTGTTTGTTTGTTTAGTTTGGAAAGACAAAAGTATAGACAGATGCATATGCACCCCCAACTCCTCAAACGTGGTATTTGTTTTTTCAGACTGGATTCTGGTGGTTTCTAGCTGATAAGGTTATTGAGTAAGAGTCTTTAAAGTCTCTGAATTGCATGTAATTGTTTCTTGGTTTGATTCCTGGTCAGGTTGGGAAGGCACTGGAAGCTTACACACAGAGAACCATGGTGCAGTTTATGAACATATATCACTGTGGTTAGACTGACATGAGGCAAAGACAGAATAGAGGCATTAAGTTAGACAGATGGTGCTCTGTCCAACATAGAATCTGAGCAGTAGAATAGAATTAGCTAAGGGAATAATTTAAAGAATTATGAATAGCATTCATTTACATTATGCCTAGAGTACACATAATTTGCAAGGTATTTTTGTCATGTTTCTTATAGAATTTTCTTCTTTTTCTATACAATGATTGCTAATTGATATTTGGCAAATAGCTGTACACCTTTTAAAATATGTTTCAATAATTTCAAACTGTATTAATTTTCATAATTTCAGTTATATTTTCACTGAAACTGGCTAACTAGTTTAGTTCATTAACTCTGCTAGTGAGCTACTGAATGTTTGTATTGTACACTAAGCATTGCATAATCACAGAGATATGATATTAATAGGAAAGACATCTAAAGATGATTGAGCGAAAAATAATAAAAGTACATGAATTTTTATAAGGAAAATACATTTATTTAAAAAACAAAGCATATTCTTTGTGTCTTAGTTTTAAGTTTCTCTAGAATCAAATCCTGAGAAAAGCATTCAAGTGCAACTAACTTATTTGGAAGTAAATTCCTCAAATACTGTTAATGGTATAGGGAAATGCAGCAGGGACAGGGCACAAGTTAAAGAAAATAAATTATCATGAGAACTCAAGAGAATAATGCCACCAACTTTCTTAATAGCTAGATTTTCATCACCAATTGCCCCTCCCTGTCACCACAGCCAGAGGTTGAGGGTCACTCTTCAGGGGTCTTAAGTCCATGGGACTTCTGGCTTGTTGCCCAAGTATCAGACAGATTATGGATCTCTGCTAGAAGGAGTGTTAAGGTAATGAAATGTAGATGCTGGCACTTCTGAGTCAAAATGCCCAAGAAACAGGAGGGCTTTGAGTTCTGCTCTACAAGGTAATGTGAATAGACCCCAAATACAGCAGCTTTAGTTTGTAGATTTGAAAACAGAGAAAAACACATACCTGTATCAAATATTAATTTGTATATGTTTTTGATAGCTTTAAAGATTTGGAATAGCCATTTGTATTTAGGTAGGAATTTCTTGAGGGGCTTTTTTTCCTCACTGTGAAGTCAGTGAGCAGAGTGTAGACATTGCTCCTAATTCTATTTCTGAATCAGAAATTCAAAGCATCATAGAAATCCAAGTGGTCAGAGTGTGTATTGAAAGCTGAAAAGATGTGAATTTAAAGGAAGTAATAATGATTCCTGACACATCAGGAGTCAGGAACCTGGGATTTCTGTCATTGCTGCTGACTGTGTGGACAAAAAGGAGATTTTGATGGACTGTTTGTGGGCATGTACATTAGCAGATCCACGATGAGAACAGTATGAAGATTCAAAAAAATAGAAATAAAAAATAAGCCAGTCTGGTGTTACAAACCTATAATGGATAGAGCAAGCTCAAAGCCCTCCTAGACAATTTAGTGATCCCCGTCTCAAAATAGAAATAAAAAGAGCCATGGTGGTGATATGTAGTAGTGGAACCCTTGCCTTTTATGCACGATGCCCTAGGTTCAGGCTCTAGTATGTTAAACAATTTTTAAAAAGAAAGAAAAGAAAAACAAATATCATGTGATCCACCTGAGCCACCCTGAGTGCACTGCTCAGGAAGTCAAAGCAGCACCTCCAAGAGGCACTTGCATGTACCATCACACCTGCGTTCATCGTCACAATAGTGACTTCATAATGGTGAAGACATAGAGCCAGCTTAAGTGCCTATCAACAGATACGTGGGTAACAAAAACACTTTATATATCCACACTTGCAGTGTCGCAATAAGATAATGAACATTAAGGGTGGGTAGGGTGTCATTTATTTACTGATGTCATTTACTGGGCATGAGAAATGAACCATGAAGCACAACAAAACCCATTTTGAGAGTTTATTAAGGAAGGGAGAAAGATGGGTGTGAGTAGGTCTATGGGAGAGAATTTGAGGAGGAAGCAGGAAACGGGCGGAGTCTGCTTTTAAGGGTCACCTTGAGCATTCATACAGGGGCTTAGGTAGCTGCGGCAAGCATGCGAATATATTATGTGACCAAGCTGCACACGGATTACGGATTACAGAGGACATAAGGCCCTGGCATAGTGACTAAGCATTTTGCCTGACTGCTGCCAGGTCATGCGTGGTCATCTGACTCCAGAAGCAGCTAGGAGAGTGTCGGGAACATTAACATAGGAGATCTTATACTAAATGAAATAATCCACACACAGAAAGACAAATACTACATATCGTCCCTTATATATAAATGTTTTAAAAATTGACATGAACATTGAATAGCAACTATTAGTAGTTGGGAAGGGACATGGGAGGTAGGATTTGAATGGTGTATGCTGTGTGCATGCAATGGATTATCACAATGAGCCCATTAATGTATATAATGAATACATTTTAATAAAAATAAAATATCCCAAGTTACAGTTTATGATGAAGCTTGGGTGTTGATATATGTAAGGTCTGTGATCACTTGTCATGAAAGAGATAGAGCACCCACTCTGCCTCTTGATCTCCATGGGGAGCCAGACTGAATGTCAAACTGTGGAAATGGGTGAGAAAGAGAAGCCCTGCCTCTTGCCCTTTGCCAAAAGGCTGCCTCCAGCCTGGCTTCTACAGTCTCAAAGACTCATCCACAGGTGTGATGATGAACCTGGAGTCACAGTTGCTTCCAGCTGGGAAGGACTTTCCAGGTGACTTGTCTTTGGTACATTATTTGTAAAAGAAACTATGTTATTTTACCTTTTTGGCTTTTAGTCTACGAAACCATGTTTGCCAAGAGAGAGGACTGGCAAGGGTTAGAGAGAAGTGAGCTGATGAAGTACTTCAATGACTGTGGCCATTTCCCCACACAGAGCCAGATCGACGAGTACTGGGACCTGTTCCACAGACGTGAGTGCTGCTACTCTCATTCCTCACCCGTCCTCTTTCCTTTCCTCCCTCCTGCCTTCCTCCTTCCTCCTCCTTTCTCCTCTCACTTTTTTTTATCATTTAGTCGTGTATATTCACTGCACATTGCATTTTATATAAGAAGGACAGTTTCATGCACTCATAAATTGTATGTTGAGTACATTCCCCCTTGTCCCTTACCGTCTGTTGTAACATAAAGTCCTTTCCCTCAAATGTGTTTGTATCTGAACTTAATCCATATGAGGAAAAGCAGGTTAAAAGAAAGTAAAGTTGTTTTGTAATTGGAGAGCAGAAAGATGATTTCAACTTTTACTTTAAAATACATATTTTGGTATGCCAAAAAGTTACATCTAGCTAAGTACATTAATCACTTTTTCAGTTGATATGACAAATACTTGAGAAAAATGATTTAAAAGGAATGATTTGACTCATGGCTTCAGAAGGTTCAAACACATAATGAAAAGGAAGTGACAGGAGGAGGAAATAGGACAGATTCTACAGCAGGATGCTGTGCACAAGGACATGCCTCAAGCGATGTATTTCTGGAAATTTCCAGAACCTTCCAGAATAGCACTGTCTGCTAGGGCCAACACTTCAACAATGAGACTATTGGGGACATTTCATTTATAATGAAACTATACAGAATATATTTAATCCAAAAATTTAAAAATTGCTACTAAAATTTTTCTCTTGAATAGTCAGATTTGATACTAATGAACACAGTCAGGTTTACATTCATAAACATAGTAAGCTAAAGCATTCTACACTTGGAAAAAAATTTCTTACTGGGTGTATAGATCAGTGGTTCAGAGCTTGCCTAGTATATGCAAGGTCAGGGGTATAGCCCCCAGCAATGCCAGAAATGGAAAATAATTGTGTTCCAAATAGTAAACAGGTGAAAGGGTAAAATTATCTGATAGTATTTAATAATATATATGAAACATTTTTCTCCTCTAAAAACTAGTAAGAGGAAAAATCATCAAAGTGTGAGAAATCTTAATGAATTAAATTTTTTTTCAGATTTTTTTTCTTTCCTAGGCTTATTGAAGTCTAATGAACAAAAACATTTGAGACGCATAATGTGGTGTGGTATGCCACACATTGATGGCCACAACCACAAGCCAGCATATCTGCCATTACCCATAGCTCCCTTTTGAGCACATTTGTGTGTGTGGGAGGGAAGGTGAAGATATTACTCACTTACAAAGTCTTAAGTTAGCCGTATAATAGTATTAATTTTTTTCCTTCTTCTTAAACTTGTTTTTAAATCATGTTGCTGTATTTGAGATTCCTGGTTCATCACATAAGTATATTTGCCTTATTGGCACCTTACCAGTTTACCCCTGGCACTACTGGCAATGTTTTCAGAGTCAACAAATAAATGAGATTATGCAGTATTTTTCTTTCGGCATCTTGTTTGCTGCATTTAGTGCAATGTCCTCCAGTTTCATGTATGTTTTCAAAGTGACAAAATTTCTTTTAAATGGTGAGTACTATACCCTTGTTCCTGTAGACTGCATGTCTTTATTCACGCCTCTGCTGATGGACACTCAAGACGATTCCTTGGCTTGAATGTCTATTTAGGACATTTCCACAGTGAGCATATAGGTATTTCTTTGCCATGATGATCTAATGACCTTGTTCAGAATTACAATAGTTCTGGATGAATTTTTTTCTTTATAGCATTTCTGTATTGTTTTCTATAATGGCAGTAGCAACCTACATTTCTATCCAGTGTTCAAATATTCCTCTTTCCCATATCTTTACCACTTTTCTCTTGTTTTGCTGGAAAGAGCCATCAGCCTATATAGCATGTATGTGGTAGTATCTCAGTGTGGTTTTGATTTGCATTTCTCTGTCTGATCATTAGTAATGTTGAGAATTTTTTCTTATTTTGTTGTTGGTTATTTGGAGTTTAGAGTTGTTCTTTGATTGTTTGTTTTTTGGTTTTTTTTTTTTTGACAATGTGTTGGTCCTTGTCCATTTTTAATTGAATTATTTTGTGGGTTTTAGTTGACTAAGTTTTAGGATTTTCCCCTGTCACAGGCAGTTTATCAGTATTCTCCCCCATTCTGCTGTCTGCCTTTGGTTCTGTTTTTCTGTTGGTTCTTGTTTTTCCCGTGTGTCAGCTCTTTAATTTGTTGTAGTCTCACTATTTTGTATTTTTGTTGTTTGCTTTTGTGGTGATGATCAAAACATCCTAGCCAATCACATGCAAGAGTGCTTTGTCCGCAGGTCATCTGCTAGGAATTTCATGGTTTGAGATTTTGTGTAATCCATTTCTAGTGGATGTTTTATAACTAGATAACACAGGCACAACTTTATTCCTTTATCAGCAGGTATCCAGTTTTCCCAGCACTACCTGTTGAAGATCCCACCCTTCTCTCACTGTATTCTCAGCATCGTTGTTAAAGATCGTGACCTACAAATGTGTAGGTTTGGTTCTGACTCTGTTTTGTCTCATGAGTTTATATATGCTTTGTGGTTGTCCCACACTCCTTTGAAAACTACAGACTTATAATAATTCAAAGTCAGGGAGCAAAATGTCTCTGGTCCTGTTTTTCTTTCTTCAAATTGTTTGACCATTAGGCATTTTTTATAGTCTGATGAAAATTTTAGGTATTTTTTTTCTAAAATGACATTTTAAGATTCAAAGTAAATAAGGTAATTTCATCTTGTCCTGATTCCACTTTGTGATACTGTAGACACTTCTTAGCCCTCTGTTCTTCCCCAATAGCCACATTTGTCTTGGCAACATACTCGGCATTGTCTGTGACCATGACCATATTCCAGATGTATTAACCAAAATAATATTTGTACAAGCTAAACATTAGTCAAAATAACTGGTAAAGGTATACATAAAAATAATTGTCATGTTATATGTGAAATAGCTGCTATGTTCTGACAAAACAGATATGTCAAAGTTACTCTGATCCTCATCAAAGATTGATATAATTGTGATCTGTGTGGTCTTTTGTCTTTAAAAATGCTGAGTCTATGCTGGAGAGATGGTTCAATGGGTAAGAGCATTAATACTCTTCCAGATAACATGGGTTCAATTTCCAGCACCCACGTGGCAGTTTATAGCTGTCTGTAACTCCAGTTCCAGGGCATCTAGCAGCCTAACACAGGTATATATGCAGACAAAACTCAATACATATAAAAAAATGAGCTTTGGCATCAAGAGTTTCCTGGGGTGCTAGCCTACTCTTGGCTACCTGCTTAAAAACATGACCCTAATTTGACCTTCTTATGTATGCTGGTCTGTAACTTTGTAACCTACACTATAACAGTTTCAAAAAGAGTTCATTAAATGTGAGGGTAATTTGGGCAGTGTGAATGTATTTATATTAATTCTTCCAATCTCTAAATGCAAAATGACTCTCCGTTATTTGTGCTCACTATTTCTTTCATTAATATCTTTCTGTTCTCAATGTAAAGATATTTCACTTTCTTGGTTCAACTTATTGCCAAGTGTTTTACTTTTCTGACACCATTATAAATAGGATTATTTTCTTAATTTATTTTTCTGATTTTTCATTGTGTAAAGAATTGCAGTTTATGTTTTTGTATGTTAGCATTTCTTTGTACATTTTAGTGCTGTGCCTTTCTGACATGTTTAATGACAATGTATCCCTAATTAAATCCAGGAAAAGCAACATTTTAGGAAGTATTTTTTGATAAAGGAAAAGTAGTCACAAAAGTTGGGTGGTATCTGAATGACACTCTTGAATCATGATTTTATTTTTAAATGTCTCTTCCTTTGCTCTTCAGGGGCATTCACCAGTTTTCTTTACCTCTGCTCTTTGGCCACCCCTGTCACTGCACTTAGAATCATTTTCTCAACTTTATGACTATTTGCTCACCTCTTGCTGGAGGCATCTGAATCACTTTGAATTTCAGTGCCCATGGTTAGGTTAGTTGTTTGAGTTTTTAAACATGACAAAATATTGAATATAGAAGATGTAGAAAATATCATAATATGTAAAAATTCCAATAAATTGCAGTTGTTAACATGTAAAATCTATCTTACTAGCTTCCACTGTGCATGAAACATTATTTTTATGAAAATCTGTATTTTCTGCGTGTTATATAAACATATGTTTTTTTGCTTTTCAATACTCCTGTTTCCAAGCTATACATTTATTCACATTATTTATGCATGAATAATATTTATGCATGTCATGAGTATTCTGAAATATATTTACTGTTGTATATTTAAGTTGTTTTGATTTTGCTTTAAAGTAGTTTGATTTAAAAAATTAAATGCATCAAGACAATTATTTCAGAAATGAACAGGTGTTAGTATTCAAAGCCTAAGATTTCCAACTTAATAGTTCCACAGGGTGGTTTTCCCTGATTACTTTGGGGTGTACTGCAGTGGGGTGAATTTAGAGCTTGTTTCTGGTATTGAACCATTGATATTTACTTTCTGGTTCTACAACTCAGTAGCTATTTGTCTTTAGGAGGGTGTTTTTATCCTTATTTTTTCTTCTCCTCTACAAAAGTCAGAAGTTGTATTTTTGAGAAGCTTAAATTAAATTATTCATGTGAAATATTTAATATTTGATTATAAGTGCTCAATAAGCATTTGCTGTTATTATTAGTAAATTATAGTTATTTAAGGTTTTTAATTTTCTTTTTGCTTTGAAGATGTTTAAATCTTGAACCTTGTTTAATTGTATATTGACTCATTTCATAGAGATTTTAGCCAGTTGTCTTTTACACATATCATTTCTCTTGATATCAAAAGACTTTTCTGCTTATCTGGCAGATGAGGACAAGGGCTGAAAGAAACTTCTGAATTCACTGGTAAGGCTGAAGGCTTAACTGGGTCTCTTCAATCTAAGATTGAAGTTGATGTTGATTTCAGTTTGTTCTGTGGAGATACTTCAAAATCAGTGCTATGAAAACACAATTCTATGAGTTAGAGAAAGACTTCTGGGCTCCAGACCTAGCTCGGTGGTGGAGTGTTGCCTAGCATACATAGGCCCTGGGTCTAACTTAGAAGTGCAAAAACCAAAACAAAATGATGCCCTGCCCTCCTCAACAGCATTCAGCAACACCAACAGCTTTGCTTTTACCTCATACAGACTACCTTCAGTGAGTTTTGTAATAAGGTAATTTTTTAATAAATGACGAGTCTGTTAAAATTCTTATTAATTTTAATAAATAAATAACATTTAAATAAAAAGAAAACATAATTAAAGACCACGTTTTTATTTCAATTCCTGAGGTTAGGGAACTTTATGCGCATTTGAGGGTGCGTATGCATGTGTCTGTGGAGATGTATTTGGGACCAGAGAAGTGTCTGTCCTCTTGAGCCACCATCTCTCACTGAACTTGAAGTTCACTGTCTTTTGGTTAGGTTGGTTGACAAGGAAGTCCTTGTGCCTCTCTTCTCCTGCCTCCTCAGAGCTGGCAGTATGGGCACACACAGTCACATCTTGCTTTTTGTGTGACGCCAGCTCAGGTATTCATGCTTGTCTGAAAATTATTCTTACAAGATGGGCAAACTTTCTCTTCTAGAAAACAGTGTGATGATTTCAATTTTGCATCTAATTATTTTTCTCTGTCCCACTAAAAATTCTTTTGATACACACATGCTTTTATTTAGAGTGAAGTAAGTACTGGTAATGACGGAAAGAAAACGAAATCGTGGAGAGGTAGTAGACTTTTTTGTCACTGACTCCACTTTCAAGAGATTCTGATTGTGTTCAGTTTAGATTGTCAGTCATCTTCATTCATACTCACTCCTTTGAGTGTGGATGATAGCTCAATATATGAAACTACACTTCTTTTGATCCAATAGAGTATTTAATCTAATTCACAAGCAGTTAATTCAGCTGATTAACTTCTAGTGTGTGATACCAAGTAGGTCAGATTCCTGAAAGTCTTTGCATCTTTAGGTATTTTTAACTTTTTTTCATTCCCTATTCTTATTACTATGGTAACAAAGGAATTGTAACTGAGGACGTGGTTTTAGTCTGAAAAATTTTCTCTGGGAGAATGAAGTGTGCTTGGGCTATAAGTATTGTGCATATTGAAAGGTGCAGACCATGCAAACATGGAACCCTTGACTCACTTAAATCCCAACAAATGGAAAGAATGACAGCAGACTGTGAAAAGAAAACACTGCTGCGTGGTGCTGTGTTCTCTGTCCTCCCACAGCCTGGTCTTCAGGGGTTTGAACTTGAAAGGCTTTCCAGTGTCTTTCTGCCATGTGACGAGAACTTTTAGTTCATTTGTTAGACCTAATTTTTATTCATAAAGTTGATCAGAATACTCAATAGTAACATTAAGACTATATTCAGCGGGGAGGACTAGACAAACATTTAAATCAGAAATATGAAAGGTACTTACATATTCTTTATCCCAAAGATCAAGTGCCTGAAGAGACTGTGCCCCAAGGTAGGGTGTGAGCTACTTTCATATTCCCTGGTTAGACAGAGGTGGATTGTATCTGCCTCATGGCTTCCTGCTCTTGATCCAAAGCCACTACACCTGCATTTTCTGCTACTTTTTCAAAATATAGTTTTATATTGTAAGAGGGAAACATGATGGTTTAATTTCTCTACTATCTACATGAACAGGTACTCTAACAAAGAAGTTTTAATAATGTAGAAAGAGAATTGAGACGATTTCTTGTCTGCAGAGCTACCTCTCCAGCCCCTTGACATGATTTTTAAAAGCAGATTCTGGAATATAGGAAATGTGAGACTAGCAAATACTGATGGTGAAAGAATGTAGAAGAACTGAAGGTTAACTTGGGGCAAAACTATTATTAAAATAACTTTAGACAGAAATACATAGTCTGTGTGGCTGGCTTCTTTACTAAGAAGGGGGTCATTTGTGCTATAGCACGTGTCTCTACTTTGTGCGGTTTGTCAGTATTTTACTAACAAACAATATTCCAGTGTGTGGCTATGCCATATCTTATTTACTTAGCCATTGGGTTAATAGCTTTTTGGGCTGCTTCCACCTTTCTGCTATTAAGTACTATGAGCATCTTTTGGGGGCTTTATTTACATTTTTCTAATAATGAGTAATAGCACACATCTTTTCATATTCTCAGTAGATAATTCTATTGCAAATATTAAATTATATATATATTGTTTCAATGAAGAACTTTGTTTTCTTGTATTATTTGTGTTTTTCTATTCTGATAAAATATCTCCTCTGTCAGATACATCATTTTCTTACGTTATTAGCTACTTGGATCTATCTATCTCTCTGTCTGTCTGTCTGTCTATCTAGTATTGTGACTTTTAACTTCCTTTTTACATTTATTTTATTTGTTGAGAATGTCATATGAGTACATCATTTACATAATTTTCATCCTTTCCTATCCTCCCTCCTACTCTTCCCATGTCTCTCCACTTCTTCTTAGTCATAACCACTTCTATTTTTATTTAAAAGGATTTTTTTATTTTACATACCAACCATAGTTCCCCCTCTCTCCCCTCCCTCCCTCACTCCCCCCCATGTTCCCCCATTCCACCACCATCCACTCCTCAGAGAGGATAAGGCCTCTCATGAGGAGTCAACAAAGTCTGGCATATCAAGTTGAGGCATCTTCTTTAAATATTATTACACACACTCATCTGTTCATATACACATATGTATATATAAATGTACATACTACATGTGTGTGAATTCACACACACACACACACACATATATATATATATATATATATATATATATATATATATATATATATATATATATATATATACACAGTCCATTTAGTGTTGCTTTGAAGAAAAAAGTCTTAAAATTTTCATTAATTTTAATCATTTCACTCCTCTATAATAGTTATTTGTCAGAATGCTTAATAAATTTTGCCCACCACAAATAACAAATATTTTCCCTAGAAATATAGTTTTTCACACTGAATTTTTGGTCTGCAAACCATTTTCTTTCAACCTATCAGCATATTTGAATATATAAAGCATAGATTTGATTTTGGTGATTTTTACCCTTCCTTCCTCCCAGTGTTGTTCCATGCCTGCTGCCTTTTGCCCTGTGCATAAGTAGTTCAGTGAATAATTACAATTACACCATAAACTTTAAAATGTTATTTAAAAACACTTCAGTATGTTCAGTAGAGATTGCAATGTGCAGCTTAATTTATAACAACAGTTACATTTATATTAAAGATACCTGTTAAAACATAGAGACTTTGTTTCAATATATCTCCATGTCATGTCTTTATAATACCATTATTATTACATGGACTACGTGTGTGAAAATATATACCTAGCAAACTTTTACAATTATGTTCTTCTGCAATAATGCATTTTGTAGTAGTTGAGAGGAAGAATGTGCAAACATGTTTTATGGACCTTATATTTATGAATAACTTGCTGTTTCACTTCTCCTCATTCTTTCTCTGGACATGAACTACCATCTGGTGTCTTTTCCTCAGCAGGTCTGCCACCACCAGGTTCTTTGAATCTATATAAACCTGGAGATGCCTTTGTTATTTTCATCTTGGAAGAGTAATTTTGCTGCATATAGAATTATTGGATACCAATTTTAGTTTTCATTAAGTATTCTGGCTACATCATTAGCACCTTCCAATTATCTTATTTTGTCCCCTGTATACAAGAAAATGATATGCTTTTCCTTCTGTTTTCATGACTGAGTTTCACCTCTGTCCATCAGCAGTTTGGTCACTGTAAAAGTGTGGTATATGTCTACATATACTTTGAGTTCAAATTTCAGGTTCATTTGATCTTTCTTTTTTTTATCTTACTATGCTTGGTAAGTTTTCCACAGAAAGGTTCTTTGGTCCCTTCTTTCCTCTGCCCATCGCAGCTCTTATTGATCACCTCTTGGTCCATTTAAGCATGTTACAAAGGTATGAGCTCCCTCTTTATTTTTAAAATCATTTTTTTGTCTTCAAATTAGTTAACGCATGTTTGTCTATCTTCAGACTATTTCTTTGGTCTGTCTTTAAAATTGTGGATGAACTCATGTTGTGATCTTGTCATGTGCCTATTGTGTCTTCGTCTACAATGCGTCTGGATGCTTTCCCTCTGTTTATTTATCTTGATAATCAGTTTTTGATTGTCACCATATTTTCTTTATGGTTTACATTAATAATCTGAATGTTTGTCTTAGTAGCTTCTTTCAAGTCTATACTAAACCTAATATCTAAATATAAACTGGTACCTACCAGTTAATATTACTCACAGCCTGCTTCCTAGTGAGCTATGTGTTCCTATTTCTCTGCATGTCTCACTTTATGCTGTTGTTAATATTGAATACTTGACGTTTTAGATACAGTGTTATCATGGGTATGAATTCTTGCTCATTTCTAAGGCTTTATTTGTGTAGACTTGATAGGTGGAAACGGATCCAAGGGACTCCTATGCTCACTGGTTGTTCATTCGTCTGATTATTATTTAAAGATGTGTGTGTGTGTGTGTGTGTGTGTGTGTGTGTGTGTGTGTGTGTGTGTGTGTGTGTGAAAGAGGGGGGGCATAAAGAGGCCAAAGGAGGATATCAGATCTCTAGCAGCTGTAGTTACAGCTAATTGTGTGCTAACTGGCACGGGTGCTGGGAACTGAACTCTGATCCTCTGAAAGAGCAGCAAACTTTCTTAACAAAGTAACCATGTCTCCAGCCTCGGATTTTGTTATTTTAGTTCTTCTTTTTGTGGTTTGTTCCTTTATTTTGTTTTGAGTGACTTTTCAAAGAGTCGCTCTTTATCACTCACAACCAATGGTTAGGCAGAATAGTCGCTCAGATGCTTTGCATTCACAAGGTTTCTGTCCTCTGCTCACAGACCTGTGTGAGGAGTGGGGCTTTGATGCGTGTCAGCCCCATGTTTGCCTTTTACTGGTACTCTTGAGTACTTCTGAGTAGTTTGATTTCTCTGGCAGCTTTGGATGACTCTCTATAGGCTTTTCATTTCCAGAGGTTTCCTATTCATGACAGATTTCTGGTTGATCTTAGCTCAGGCTGCTCCTCAGGATAACAGAGCTGTAACTTTTCGGTGTGTTTCTTACACTGCTTGTTATTTGTAGTATCAATGCCAATGACTGTCAGTTTTCATCTCCTCAAATCAATTTGGCTTCATATGATAGCTGGTTAGGAAAGAAAATTGTTCTTGTTTTAGCACTTTAATATCTGTCCAGGTCTTTGTATATGTGTCAGAAACCAGAAATTCAGCAGATGTGCTTTTCTTTAAAAAGATAGAATTGGGAGAGTGGAGGTAGGCAAATGAGTAGAGCACTTAGCACAAAATCTGAAGATCATAAATGAAGTAGCAAAGATGATTTCGACATGTGGCAGCAGTTAGGAAAATCTGCCACCTCTCCTAAAAACTAAGCAGTGAGAATATTCCTTCTACTACACTCATGTCACCAGTAAGTGGAGTCACGTGAACTGTTCTGATGTGAGATTATTTGAGGGATTTGATATATTTACAACATACAACACTGGGTCACTGGGGAAGAGTTTGATGTTACCTCATCCACTGATGGGTCTAACCCAAAGTCCTGTGGGTCTTTGTGTATCAGGATGCCAGTTCTCTGCTGTTAGGCATCTCTAATGCTTTCCACCATAAGAGAACATAACAGTGAAAAGAAATGTCTGTGAATATGCTAAGTGAATGCTTCCCTTAGTTGTTTATGTACTGTGTGTTTGTGTATGTGTGCATGTATGTTTGTGTGTTTGTGTATGTATGCATTTGCATGTAGTTTGTATGTACCTTATATGTTGAGACTGTCTCACTGAACAGAGCTCACCATTTCAGTTAGACGAGCTGGCCCCAGGTCTCTAGGATCAGCCTGTTTCCATCCTCCCCATGCTGCGGCTACAGATGTATGTGCAGTTGCACCTGGATTTATGCAGAAGCTGAGATCCGAACTTTGGTCCTCATGCTTGTGAAATAAACAGTATACCATTTTCCAAGTACTGCAGAATTTATTTTTTGATGAAATTGTTATTTATAAATATGTTCTAGAAATTGCCTTTCAGCAATAGAGGGATAGTCACATGTAACTGGACAAATGCCGCACCCTCAGTTTTATTCATAAATGTGCTGAGTGTGAAGATGATAGAGGCATTATTATGGCTTCAGTTTGGAGATCAGAAAAATTATAGAGTAGCTAAAGCTGGAGTTAATCTTTGCAAGAGAGTTAACGAGATTGAAAACAAACACAAAGGTCTGACAAATAGGGAAGGACACTGCAATTTAGAATTCTCTTGGCAGCTGGTACATCTGAGGAGAATGTGTGTGTTTGCTGGGTGAGCAAGTGGAGAGGGCACAATGTTACTGAAATTTCTGGTAAAAAAAAAAAAAATCCTGGTCATTTACTGGGACAAAATTGATGGTAGTTGCTTTTCCCTCCAGGGAGGACTCTTACCATTTGGAATTACTTATTCAACCCATTATCATCTGTCTACTGAAAAAATAAATGCTTCCAAATGTATAATCCAAATAAAATTTCAGTTATCAATCAGTCATGTTCCAGCAGGAGCTATTTAAACATTTTCCCTTAAAGCTATGCAACCCCAGAGAAACGAGACACCAGACCCCTGGGAGCAAAGAAGAGCCCTAAATACGTCTGACATCACTTTGCTTTAGCCCTAACTAGTGCAGCTATGTCTAGGAATCATCAAGGACAAGGATGATTCTACCACTTCCCTGTCATACCTGGCAGTCATGTGAATTGCTGCTCCAATTAATATGTTATCCTAATTAGCCATTCTGTATTTTGTAAAGCTTCAAGTCTTCCATTATTTGGGTTGAAATATTGGAACCATTATTACACAGCTGCACAGAGAATCTGATTAAATTTTGTTTAATCAGTTGTTCTTCTTAAACTTGTCTGTTTCCTCTAAGTAGAAAGTGACCATCTTTAAGAAACAGCAGGAACACCAAGGGTGGAGAATGTTGTAATATCAATAACGGTACAATCAGTTCCATACAGCCAGTTCAGGGCAAGGGAATCCACTAACATGTCTCTGTTTTCGATGCTAAAGTGTCTGAAATATCCAGACTATAAACCCTCTGGTGAGAATACCTTTGCAATACAAGGTTCTGACATAATATAAAATATTTCATCACAATCTCTTAAAATTTTTATATAGCATAATTAACTCAATATTTTATATTAAAAAACCTCTCATCTTGATTAGAATCTCACAATGAAGTGAAAACTTCCAAAGTCTTTAAAACAGTGTTTAACTTTTTTGTGTGTTGTTTTTATTTATTTTACATTCCAACCACAGTTTCCCCTCTCTCCTCTCCTCCCGTCCCTCCCCCACCTCCCCTCTGCCACCACCCCCAGAATCCACTCCTCCTCTGTTTCTGTTCAGAAAGGGACAGGCTTCCCATGGGTGTCAACAAAGCATGGCATATCAAGTTGAGGTAAGACTAAGCATCTCCCCTTGAATTAAGGCTTGGTAAGGTGATCCAGTGTGAGGAATCAGTTCCCAAAAGCCCTGCCAAAGCATCGGGGACAGGCCCCATTTCCACTGCTAGGAGTCCTACAAGTAGATCAAACTATACAACTGTCACACATAGGTAGAGGGTCTAGGTCGGTCCCAGTGTGGGCTCCTTAGCTGTTGGTCCAGTGTCTGTGAGCTCCTATGGGCCTAGGTTAGTTGTCTCTGTGGGTTGTAATGACATTGACCCCCTGCTGGCTCATACAATCCTTCTTCCTTCTCTTTAACAGGATTCCTGAAGCTTGGCCCAGTGCTTGGTTGTGGATCCCTGCATCTGCTTGCATCATTTACTGGATGAAGGCTCTCTGATGACAATTAGGATATTCACCAACCTGATTACAGGAGATGGCCAGTTCAGACTATCTATCCACTATTGCTAGGAGTCTTAGCTGGAGTCATCCTTGTAGATTCCTGGGAGTTTACCTTGATCCAGAATTCTACTTGACCCCAAAATGCCACCCCTCATCAAGGCAACTCTTTCATTACTCTCTCCCTCTTTCCAACCCCCCAACCCAATCCCTCATGTTCTCATCCCTGCCAACCCCAAGTCTACCCAGGAGATCTCTTTTATTTCAACTTCCCAGGGTAATCCATGCTTCCCTCTTTGGGTCTTCCTTGTAACCTAGCCTCTCTAGGGCTGTGGATTGTAGCATGGTTATCCTTTACTTTACAGCTAATATTCATGTATGAGTGAGCATAGAGAATGTTTGTCTTTTTGAGTCTGGGTTACCTACTTAGAATGATTTTTTTCTAGTTCCATTCATTTGCCTTCAAATTTCCTGGTATCCTTGTTTTTAACATTGCATAAATGTACCACATTTTCTTTATCCATTCCTCGGTTGAGGGACATCTAGGTTGTTTCCAGGTTCTGGCTACTATGAATAAAGCTGTTATGAGCATAGTTGAGAATCCTTGTGGTATGATTGAGAATCCTTTGGATATATGCCCAAGAGTAGTATAGCTGGATCTTGAGATACATTGATTCCCAATTTTCTGAGAAACCACCATATTGATTCCCAAAGTGACTGTACAAGTTTGTACTCCCACTGTCAATGGAGGAGTTGTTCCCCTTGTTCCACATCCTCTCCAGCAATAAGCTGTCATTAGTGTTCATGATCTTAGCCATTCTGACAGGTGTAAGATGGAATCTCAGAGTTGTTTTGATTTGTATTTCCCTGATGGCTAAGGATGTTGAACAATTCTTTAAGTGTATTTCAGCCATTTGAGATTCTTCTGTTGAGAATTGTCTGTTTAGATCTGTATGCCATTTTTTAATTGGATCATTTGGGTTTTTGATGTCTAGTTTCTTGAATTCCTTATATATTTTGGAGATCAGCCCTCTGTCAGATGTGGGGTTGGTGAAAATCTCTCATTCTGTAGGCTGACATTTTGTCTTATTGACAGTGTTCTTTGCCTTACAGAAGCTTCTCAGTTTCAAGAGGTCCCATTTATTAATTGTTGATCTCAGTGTCTGTGCTCCTGGTGTTATATTGAGGTGGTCTCCTGTGCCAATACATTCAAGGCTACATCCCACTTTCTCTTCTATCAGGTTCAGTGTATGTTGATATATGTTGAGGTTTTTGATCCACTTGGACTTGTGTTTTGTGCATGGTGATAGATCTATTTGGATTCTTCTACATACTGACATCCAGTTATGCCAGCACCATTTGTTGAAGATGCTTTCTTTTTTCCATTGTATAATTTTGGCTTCTTTGTCAAATATCAGGTGTTCATAGATGTATGGATTTATGTCTGGGTCTTTGATTCAATTCCATTGATCCACCTGTCTGTTGATATGCCCATACCATGAGGTTTTTATTACTATAGCTCTGTAGCAGAGCTTGAAATCAAGGATGGTGACACCTCTGGAAGTTCCTTTAGTGTATAGGATTGTTTTAGCTATCCTGGGATTTTTTTTTTTTCATTTGAAGTTGAGTATTGTTCTTTACTCCTCAAATTGTTCCACACAATAGAAAGAGGAGGAGCATTGCTAAATTCTTTTTAAGAGGCTATAGTCAACCTGATACCCAAACCAAAGACTCAGCAAAAAAAGAGAATTACAAAAAAAATCACTCATGAACATTGATGCACAAATACTCAATAAAATACTTGCAAACTGAATCAAAAAGATCATCCACCATGATCAAGTAGGCTTCATCCCAGAGATGCAGGCATGGTTCAATATACAAAAATCTTTCAATGTAATCCACCATATAAACAAACTGAAAGAAAACAAACCAACATGATTATTTGGCTAGATGCTGAATAACCCTTTGAAAAAAAAACCAACACCCCTTTATGATAAAGGTCTTGGAGAGATCAAGGGCACAAAAAACATGCCTAAACATAGTAAAAGCAACATACAGCAAGCTGATAGTCAACATCAAATTAAATGGAAAGAAACTCAAAGAAATTATACTAAAATCAGGAACTAGACAAGGCTATCCACTCTCTCCATATCTATTCAATATAGTACTTAAAGTTCAAGGTAGAGCAATAAGACAACAAAAGGAGTTCAAGTAGATACAAATTGGAAAGAAAGTCTTGCTTCCTCTATTCAAGTCAGGCTATCAACTTTACTTTTTTTTTTTTTTTTTTTTTTTTTTTTTTTTTTGGTTTTTCGAGACAGGGTTTCTCTGTGTAGCTTTGCGCCTTTCCTGGAACTCGCTTTGGAGACCAGGCTGGCCTCGAACTCACAGAGATCCACCTGTCTCTGCCTCCCGAGTGCTGAGATTAAAGGCGTGCGCCACCACCGCCCGGCCAACTTTACTTTTTAAAATAACAAATTCTTTGCACTTTTGTGAGAGTTTGACTCACATTTTGACTTCAATACCAATTGCTCACAGGAGTCTTTCTTGACTTTCATCACTGAAACAGCCCATCATATACCCCCTGCTCTTCTTCCTTGCTCCATCTTTTAAGTAGTTGTTTTCTTTCATTCTGATGACAAGTTTATTTGTTTTATTTATAATGTCAGCCCTGTCCACTAGCTTGTTAATTACCATTCTGCAGAGGCCAGTCTTGTTCTCTGCTATAAATAGTTCATTAGAGTAGAATCTTATATGGAGAATGGAAAGGAGAGAATGTGTCACCAATGATAAGACAATGAAGAGCTCATGCCAGTTTTAAGATAAGAAGCATGACAATAAACGTCTCTTTACTTTCCTCTAAAATTCATGGTGCAAGAAAAATATAAAAGTATCCTATTCCTCTGTGCAGTGAGAGTAAAAACTGGATTGTCTGGTCATCTTTTTTTTCTTGAGACATGCCTGTTAGAAGCTTGAAGCACTTGTACAGTATTTGTCCAGGTGATACCTTCTTTCTAGGTGTTCTGTTTGGTTATTGCAGGGAGTGATTTTAGGCAAGAAGATATTCAGGTATTTAGATCCAGTTAGAAAAACAGAAAAATAAAAGCCTGTAACTTATTCAATGAATATGTATCTAGCTGTCATATTATTCTCTCTCTCTCTCTCTCCCTCTGTCTCTCCTTCCCTGCCTCCCTCCCTCCACACGCATGTGCACACACACACACACACACACACACACACACACACATTTGCAGTTATGCAGTTATGTACATTAACATCATAATCTATAATTTATTTTAAAGTCTAAGAATCTCCAGGTTGAGAATATTGGTACCAGTTTCCCAACTCTTGTCTGCTTCATTTCATGTTACACATTTAACTCTCACATTTCTATTCTGGGGAGTGGTACAGTCATATTTTGAGGAATGTATGTGCAAAGACATTTTAGAAACCCCTTTTTAATATAAGCTCTCACACTTTATTCATGCAGTTAATATAACTTGACACTATTGAAACTGATGTGAAACTATTGTACTCAGGAGCAGCAATGATGAAATAAGCTAGTCTTTGTAGCAACAAGATGAATCTACTATATTTGTCGTATGATAAGATTTTTCAGAGAATTATTTTCTCTTTGTTTATGTGGAATAACATGAGTAATATCATCTCTTCAGAAGTAGCATAGGTTTTCCTCTCAAGGATCTGTACAATGTGTCAATTACGTGTATAACAACTGATGGGGAGAGATGGTAACAGGCGAAACATTTGAGGAGAAGAAAACTTTCTCTATTTCTCTAAACTACATATAAATCAACCTGAAACTCAGTAAAGTGATGTGATATTTGTTACATTCTATTGCCTTGACAAAATACCATCACTAAGGAAACTTGTAGAGAAAAGCATTAATTTGGGGATTCATGACTCCACAGGGTTAGAGTCCATGGTCATCATAGTGGGGAGCATGGCAGGAGGCAGAGAGGCATGCAAGTCTCTGAGAGCTTGCATCTTGAGACAACCATTAGGCAGAGAGATGGGGGAAGATTAGGAATAGTGTGCATTTTGACCTCAAAATCTACCCCCAGTGACATACCTCCTTCCACAAGGACATGCGTCATAATTATTTCCAAACAGTTTCACCGACTGGGGATGAAACATGCAGACATGAACCTATGGGGACCATTCCCATTCACACCACCACAGCCACTGTCCTCTTTTCCATCTCTCCCTCCTTCTGCCCCCATCTTTTTCCTTTCTCATTTTTTATTGAACAAATACTAATGAGCCTTCTTTAAATGTGTTAATTCCCACAGGTACATAGGCATACACTAATGAATGAATGATATAAATGTTTACAACTTACTTCAAAAGCAAAGAAGACATTTACTAGATACAACACTGAAGTAAATCTATGATTTTACTTTCATCAAAATATTGGAGGGTGTTGGGAGAGGGGAGCAAAATGGAAACCTAGTGCAGAGGAAACTCCCTGGAATCTATGAGGGTGACCCTAGTGAGGATCCCTAGTAATGGAGGATTCAGAGTCTAAATTAGCCATCTTCTGTAACCAGGTAAGGCTTCCAGTGGTGGGACTGGAACACCAACCCAGCCACAAAACCCTGTAGGATGTACTGGGGCAATGGTGGCACAGAACTTTGGGAGAGGCCCAAGCCATGAAAGGGAGCCCAAGCCTGACACTGCCTAAATGACCAGGAGCTGGAGGCTGTATAGCTCAGAGACCTAGGGCAGAGCCAACATAACTAGCCAAAGCAAAACAAAACAAAACAGAAACTCAATGAAATATCCCTGATGATGTTCTGCTATACTTAGAGATTGATGCCTAGTATAGTCATCATCAGAAAGGTTGCCTTCAGCAGTTAATGGGAGTAGATGCAGACCCGCAGCCAAACATTAGGCAGAGAGCCCAGCTTGGAGGTCCTTTCCATTGGAGTTTGGGAACCCCACAGAAGAGAGGAGGAAGAAATGTGGGAAACAGTGAGGTAGAGGATACTAGGCAGCATGCCCAAATCAACTCAGTGGTGTTCATATGGGCTCACAGAATGGCTTTGCCTGGCAGCAGGGTCAGTTCCTCTCTTACCCTGTATGTGAATCCTAAGCAAGAGTAGAAAGATATATACAACATGTAACAAAAATAACCTTGAATTTGTATCAATATACAAAAATCCTTTTAAAAAAGTAGAAATATATATACAGTATGTTATAACAAAAATGACCTTAAATTTCATCAATATACAAAAGTCCATACCAATACAAAATATTTGAGATTAATAGTTGCTTTTCAGTTTAAAGTAGATTCAATAATGTACTCTTTTATCTTATCATTCCTGTATTCCCCTAATGTATAACAAACATTCATGACCCATCAATTAACCAAAGAGTATCCGCCCCACCTTTTGGGAGTGTGGGTGTAGTTTTCTCCAGACTGTTTGCTGTTGTCTGTGGATGAAGCATCATCAGAGTCCCAGAGAGAAAATTTTGAGATAATGACCAAGGCCTGGGAAGATCAGCTATAACCTTTGCTGATAGGTATCACCTGTCAAGTTTCATGAGCTCTCCCTGATCCATATTAACCTTGATCAAACCTGATCCATATTAACCTGGAATGAATTCACAGCCTCTTGTTTCCTGAGGAAGCAAAACAAAACCTCTTTCCCAAAGTAACACACTTTTTTTAAAGTTAGGGCATCCCTAACGTATCTAGGTTGATTTAATTTAGCAGTCCAGTTCACAGTCCTACATTTCTTACCAGTTGTTTGCTGGTCAGTATTCAAAAAACTCAAAATCAACACAAGACTATACAGGACCTACAGGGAAATTTGGCACATGTCGGTATGCCAAAATGTTGGTTGTTTTTGCTCTTTTGATCTTTGCTCTTTCTCCACACCCCCATTTCTCCTTCTATTTATTCTCCCTGCCCACCAGCCCCACCTATACTTTCTTCTGCCTCGCTATTGGCCATTCAGCTCTTTATTAGACCATCAGGTGTCTTAGACAGGCACAGTAACACAGCTTCACAAAGTTAAACAAATGCAGCACATCTTTGCATCACTAAACAAATGTTCCATAGCATAAACAAATGTAACACATCTTAAATTAATATTCTAACCGCAGCGAACAACTAAGCCCAAGAGCAGTCACATGTCCTTTGGAGGTCAGCAAACAAAACTAGCACTGTGTGACACCTGAGGTCATCCTCAGGGCCATATAAGGGACACGTCTCACATCTACTGCAAGCCAAGGAGACGTGTTTCACATCTCACACTTTGATAAGAAGGAATCATGGATGTGCTACACCAGCATCTCTACAGCATGGGAACAGCTTTTTTCCTGCTGCAATTGTATTTGTCTCAAGAAGAAAGAAGACTGAGCATCTAGCTCTCTCTGTGTCTAGTGGACAAAACAGTTTCAGAATTTTTCTTCTCCCATTGATTTTACAGGAAAGTAAGAGGTGTTTTTTGTTCGTTTGTTTGTTTTGCCACCGGAATTCCTCAGGCTTCTTTCTAATTAATCTGGTTCAACTCATTCTTTCTCCCATGACCCAGTTCTCCAGAGCTTTCTGAGGTGACAAGATAACCTTTTTTTACTCACCTTTTCCCAAATTTCACACAATTATATTTTTTTATACTTGATAAGATGATGACAGGTACATAATATTTTCTTGTCTTTTGGGAGATAAGTAACTTTACAAAACCTTTTTATGCTTTAACTCAAAGGACTCATTAGTGATGGCTGATAGAATGTCAAGCCTGGAAGACTTGGGGTTCTAGATGCCACCTCATCTCAGAACGTTGAGTATTCCATTGAAAATCAAGGTAATCTTTGCTAACTTGACTAGAGGTTTGTTGATTTCATTAATCTTAAAAAAAAAAAATTCATTTTATTGATTCTTGGTATTGTTTTATTTATTTCTATTTCACTAATTTCATCCCTGATTTTGATGTTCTTTTTTTTTCCTGCCTAGCCTACGTTATGCCTGTTGTTTGTTCTAACTTTTTTTTTTTTTTTTTTTTTTTGGTTTTTCGAGACAGGGTTTCTCTGTGTAGCTTTATGCCTTTCCTGGGACTCACTTGGTAGTCCAGGCTGGCCTCGAACTCACAGAGATCCACCTGGCTCTGCCTCCCAAGTGCTGGGATTAAAGGCATGCACCACCACTGCCCGACTGTTCTAACATTTAAAGGACTCTCAGGTACATTATTAATTTGAGATCACTCTTTTTTTTTTTTTTTTTTGAATAGGCACATCGTGCTGTAAAATTTTCCATTAGCATCACTTTCGTTGTGTCCCAAGGGTTTTGATATGATGTATTTTCACTTTCATTCAATTCTAGGAAGTTTTAAATTTCCCTCTTGATTTCCTCCTTGACCGGGTTATGATTCTGTAGTATGTACTTTAGTTTCCATGAACTTGTGTCCTTTCTGTGGTTTCTATTGCTGTTGATATCCAGCTTTATTCTATTGTTTCCAGATAGAGCACAATTTCAGTTTTCATCTATTTTTTGAGATTTGCTTGGTGGCTTAATATGTGGTCAGTTTTAGAGAAGATTCCCCAGGCTTTTGAGCACAATGTCCATTTGTTAGTGTTTGGGTAGGATATCTATTCAGTTCACTTGATTTTTGATGGTATTTAAGTGCAGAGTTTCTCTGTTTACTTATTTTCTGTATTACCGGTCTCTTGGTGAGAGTGGGGTATTAAAGTCACCCACTATCTCTGTGTTGAAATCAAGCTGTGATTTTTAGATCTAGCTGTATAACCTTGAGCAAGCTCTCTTTTAAATTTTCCTACTCTATAAATCATAATGAAAAAACTGAAATTGTTGAATGTCTTAGATCAGGCTGCTGTGACAAGATATCATACCCTGGTAGTAGGAAACAGTTCTTCCTCCTCCTCCTTTTTCTTATTTGTTGTCTTCCTCTTCTTTGGCTTTACTACACACACACACACACACACACACACACACACACACACACACACACACATACACACACACACACACACACACACACTAGAGAAAGAGAGAGAGAGAGAGAGAGAGAGAGAGAGAGAGAGAGAGAGAGAGAGAGAGAGAGAGAGAGAACACATTTTGCTCTTTCTTAGGAGGATATCTATATGTTCATCAATGATCCATTTTTATAACCTCATCAAAGCTAATTAAAATTCAAATGTCTCAGGTACCCAAACCCTCTTAATTGTCTTTGTGTGCCAATGTATGAATGGAGTGTAAATAATGAGAGGCACAAGCATTTAATTTGTGGTAACAGGGTACATATTATGTACAGAACAGCACATCTACAGTACTGAAGTGTTAATCACTTTCCATTCTTTTTAAAATGTTTTGAGATTATAATTGCAACATTTCTCCTATTTCCTCCCTACAGACTTTCCCATATATCCCTCCCTCCTTGCTCTCTTTCAAATTCATGGCCTCTTTGTATTAATTAATTGTTTATTAATTCCTAAATATGACCTACTCAGTCTCTATAATGTTACTAGTATTTTCATTTGATATTGGATAACCAATTGGTGTGCTCTTCCCTGGAGAAGACCATGTCTCCCACTCTCAGCAACATTCAGCTGCCTGTAGTTCCTTGTGTGGGGTTGAGGCCACCTGGGCTTTTCCTGTCCATTTTGGCATGTCTATTAGTGTCATCTTTGTTCAGCTCAAATTTGGCTATCATATATTTTTATCACATAATAAACATTAAAGAAATAACATTAGGAATTAAATAGCTATCAGTTACTCCTAAAATATAAGTACCACTTAATTGCATCCTTGAGAATATCTTGCTTTGTTGTGGTTCATAGCCTTTATAGCTGGGAAAGACTATTGATTATGTTTGTCCTTTGGAAGCTTGCACAATACCTTTGGATTATACAAGAACTAGTCCTCTGGGAGGAGATTTCTAGATCAGTTCAAACTCGATTCCTCCAGGTCTGTGTCTAAAGTGTGTTGTGTCTTCAGCAATAAGGCATTACTTCCAAGTTCTGGGAGGCAACCAAGAGCAATGGCAGTAGCCTATATTGCTTTTGGAGTCTCTTATATTCCACAAACCAACAGCTGGGGGGATGTTTCCTATGCCTGGTACTATTTTTTATTTTATAGACACAAGTATTTGTATGTAGTACATATGTATTTTTAAATGAACATAAAATAATATGATTCCTTATGGCTTTAAAAACATCCTTAATGTGATTTATCATTCCTCCCTCCCTTCCTCTTTCCTGTTAAAATCCTCTATTGGTCTCACTCATTGACTTCTTCATAGCACATGTGTCTACTAACCCCCCTTCTTGAGCTCCTTCACCCTTTGTTTGGTCCTTTCTAGTTTCCTGGTTTCTGTGCTTACTATATATACACTCACATCTAAAGGTTCATATCTAACTGCATTCTAAAAACTTATCCTTATATTTAAAAATAAGTTTAACTCTCACCTACAGTCAAAGAAGCTTCTCTTGCAGCAGGTGGAGACTATTACAGAAATCCTGGTCAAAATGCAGAAAAAAGCTAGCAGTAACATTCCTAACCCCAACTGACACATTCGCAACACAGTCCTATACCTCGGCCACAGAGAACATCACATGAAGTGATTGTAAGAGCTAGATGACTACTTTTCACCTGTGAGATAATGTCTTCTGTATATGTAAGGAAGCTACATCCACGAAATCTTAACAATATGTTACAAAAACAAGATCTATATAATGATAATACCAGTTGACAAGCTAACTCAGATTAGAGAAATATTACAAAGCTCATCCCTCTAGATGAAGAGCCACACAAAATTAATGGCTGCTGAGAGATGGAGAATCTGTCTTCTCCATGGATGATCCTTCAGTAGGTTATCCAATTTCAGTTGCTTAAGCCTAAACACAAAGATATATGAACAACACCAAATGGACTCACCAAGTTTTATGTATATATACATATGAATATATATGTATATATTATGTAATATATATATATATATATATATATTTGTAGGTTGAGTTTTCCTGCCTGGCCCACAGTCAGGACAAATCTCTGACACCCGCCAGTCCCACAGCCACTCAGACCCAACCAAGTAAACAGAGACTTATATTGTTTACAAACTGTATGGCCGTGGCAGGCTTCTTGCTAACTGTTCTTACAGCTTAAATTAATCCATTTCTATAAATTTATACCTTGTCACATGACTCGTGGCTTACCGGTATCTTTACATGCTGTTTTTCATCATGGCGACTGGCAGTGTCTCTCTGACTCAGCCTTCCACTTCCCAGCTTTATTCTCCTCCTTGTCCCGCCTACACTTCCTGCCTAGCCAATGGCCAATCAGTGTTTTATTTATTGACTAATCAGCAACACATTTGCCATACAGAACATCCCATAGCACTTCCCTTTTTTTTTTTTTTCAAAAAGGAAGGTTTTAACCTTAGCAAAGTAAAATTATATATAATTTGGGAATTTGGGCGTAGCTTCTCTTACTACTTCCTGCTGGAGGGGGGCGCTGTATCTTATGGGGAAACAAAGAAAATTTTAGGATTATGGAATAGTCCATGAGGCTGTATCATCTGAGCCAGTTGCCTTGAAACCATTCTGGATGTTGGATCATCTGGGCCATGGTGTCATCAGAGACCTTTCAGGGGGTTTTAGCTGGTCAAACCTGATGTATCTTAATCCTGAACAAATCCATAGCCTCTGGCTTTCTGTGGGAACAAAAGCAGAATCTCCTTTCCAAAGCAACATATCCTTATATCCAAATTTTGAAGTCAAGGTACCTTTAAAATATACATTTTGGCATAACTCAACAGCTTTTGTAATCAAATGTTTTTCTTTAGTTACAAATATCAAAGAGAACATAATCCAGATTCTCTGTGTGGTAGCCATCTTTACGTGACTTATTTTTTTATATTAGCTTGAGCCTATTGCTTTGAACTGTAGCCTTCTAAGCCTGAAACGGTGCTGGCGCTGCTGGCTCTGCCCACTTTAGCTTCCCAACATGGCGGCGGTGGGGAGCCATCAACTCTCAGAAATAGTGGGTCTATGCTTCTATCAAAGCAGCGTGTAGCCCAGAAACCTCTTTTTTGTTGTTGTTGTTTTGTACTAGCAAAGGCTAAATCCACCACACAGCTTAATGTGCCACTTGCAGAGGCCTCATTCCCACCATACTGCAGGTCAAGCATGCACGCACGCTAGGAACCCGCCAGTAGCTCAAACCGGCAGGCTGCCGCTAACTTGAAAGCGACAACTAGGAACTGTTTTTAGCTCTGTTTTAGAATCTTTTTACTCAGTTTTTAGGTGGAAACTCTTGCCAACACGTTGGACGTCATTTGTTGCTAATGTTTTCCTGCCTGGCCCACAGTCAGGACAAATCTCTGACACCCGCCAGTCCCACAGCCATTCAGACCCGACCAAGTAAACACAGAGACTTATATTGCTTACAAACTGTATGGCCGTGGCAGGCTTCTTGCTAACTGTTCTTACAGCTTAAATTAATCCATTTCTATAAATTTATACCTTGTCACATGGCTCGTGGCTTACCGGTATCTTTACATGCTGTTTTTCATCATGGCGACTGGCAGTGTCTCTCTGACTCAGCCTTCCACTTCCCAGCTTTATTCTCCTCCTTGTCCCGCCTACACTTCCTGCCTAGCCAATGGCCAATCAGTGTTTTATTTATTGACTAATCAGCAACACATTTGCCATTCAGAACATCCCATAGCACATAGTGTGCATGCATGTGTGAGAATGTGTATATGTAACACTAATAATTAAAGAAGATGAGGTCATGAATGAGGGGGTGGTGACATGAGGGGAGGATTTGGAATGGAGGAGGTAGAAATGATGTAAATACAGTTAGTACTCATATATGAAATTCCCCCAAAAAATCTTTAAAAATATTTCAGAGAGAAAAATAACATAAATCCATATAGGTATGTAGCACATAAAACAAATAAATATAATAAAAAAGTGAAATGATATGGGAGTAAATTCTCATCTTTTCACCCTACTGAAATCTTTTTCTTCATTGTTGCTTGATTGAAATACATTGTTGCAATGTGTTTGGGTTTCTAAGAGTTTACACTTAGCATATCTTAATTTTTGTCTTAATATTATTTCTATTTAATATTGATAAGTCCTCTGGAGGCCTCCTTTTGACAACCTATGTTCCTTTTGGCTGTGAAATCCACGTACCTTAACTGATGGTGATTATGTGTCAACCTAGTTCTCAGAGTCATGATGCTAATATTCATTTTAATATCCCAAAAGGCTCTTAGTATTCATCAAATATTTGATTAACATGGTCTAATAAAGCTTATAGCATGCAGAAACATGGGGCTTAACACCACTATGATTTTTAGTTCTATCTCTCTCATTAACTGTGTGAGTTGCTTCTCTAAAATAATTAAAGCCTATAATTGAATACACTAGAATAACTTTAGAAAATTAGTTTAATTATTCCAGTACTTCCATTTGGAAATACTACATTATTTATTACAACTGCATGCATAAATGTGCCCCTTCTGTCTTTCATTTTATTTCATACTTATTCTTTGAGAGTGGATATTTGTTTTGTATGCTTGTGTTGTTCTTACAGGAGTTACTAATGGCTCTAAACTGTGTTGACAAGAATAATATAAAGATGGTTTAGTCACTATAAATAAGATGAACATATTAATTGTAGAATTCTCATTCACCTTCAAAAATTGACTCATTATACTGACAACCATTCAGTTTTCTCTTCTCAATGAATGTTTGTCTATATTTTAAATTATTTTATAATCTTCATTAGGAAAATATAAGATGTGGATTCCTATTTATAAAAACTTTTCTCTTTGGATGAAAGATACTAACGTACTTCCTCCTCTAATTATGTGCTGTAGGGTTCACTAGTGAGTTAGAGTATGTTTGGGATGCACACAGCTCATTATCTGCATTAACTCTAGGCTGGGCATGTCATCTGGGGCAAGGCTGAGCTATTTATACAGCAGAAAATAACTAGAGATCTTTTATGGACTGAGAAATGGAAACCTAAACAAGATATGTTAAATATATATTATATCTCCCTTGTTTATATTCACACAGCTACCCAAGCAATCGTGATGTAGAAAGCTGGGGTTGTCTTTATTAAATCCATTTCAGTTTGGCTTTATAAGATAAAAGTTATTCAGAACACCAAATGACTATAGTGACTTCATATTTTTTGAAGCACATATTTATGAGAAACAGCAAGGGCCTCAGCGGAAATTGCACAATTAATATTGTAGGAGGTCTAGGGTTCACCCAGTCAGCAGTAATATGAGTTGGTTGGGTCATAAGTCACAAGAATACTTGTATTTCATAATTGGAAGCCTTACCTCCAACTTAGCAGAATGACTCTGTGGACAGTACAGAATCCAATGAAAATACTCAAACAGTTTAAAAGAGAAATAAATTAAATCTAATATAAAAGGTCAAGGGCCCTCCATTTGTGAATTCTCTCAAGTTAGGCTAAATAAATATCTGTAATAAGGGCTTTAAAAATACCACTGCCACAATCCACAGAGCCAGTTTTCTTAACTCAGCATCTGAAATAAAATCTGCATGACTAGCTGTTGAAATGGTATTCTATTTTGCTGAATCTCCGTTTTCTAAGGCATTTCTCACCTTCCTTTGGTATTTCCTGTCCCCACTCTTACACTGCTGCCACAGCCACCAGAGACTGTACTTCCACTTTCAAAGAGGAGTTATCTTAGAAAGTAGACAACTTAATTCACTTTCTCACTAGCGGGAGCTTGTGGTTCCTTGGAAACTAGTTGGTTGGCTTGTCAGCAGCATATAATGTGTGACCTATGTGTTATATGGCTGTAAAGTCATGGCAATGGTGAACTATGTTCATCATTCTGCTAAGCCTCCTACCACCTAGGACCTAGCATATACCTGGCATGAAAAGCTAGGCAATAAATGCTGATTGGATAAATGAGTGAAAATCAAGAGCGCTATGTATGCCTTGAGAGATACTGTGGTCAAACCATGGTATTTTGTAACAAAATGTATTTTTCATCAACTCTTTTTTTGTTTTTGTTTTTTTTTGAGACAGGGTTTCTCTGTGTAGCTTTGCTCCTTTCCTGGAACTCACTTTGGAGACCAGGCTGGCCTCGAACTCACAGAGATCCACCTGCCTCTGCCTCCCAAGTGCTGAGATTAAAGGCGTGAGCCACCACCGCCTGACTCGTCAACTCTTTTTGAGTACACATTTGTATTTGGGTACTACATTAGCCCCTCAAGACAGAAAAAGAAGACAGACATTGTTTCTCTACTGCAGACTATGAGATCTAGGACAAGGAAGGGTGTCACATTGTGAGGGCATAGAGAAGTGTCACCAGATCCAAACTGGAGATCTCATAAAATGTACTTCTGAATCAAAGTAGTCTATTAAATTGATATGTGGAGAAAGAATGGGATTTACCTTAGGTAAGTCAGAGAGTGGGCTAGAGAAAGAAAGTTTAATTGACATGCCAGAATGAAGTAGAGGAAGACAGCAAGGATTACCCTCTTTGTGGTACCGTGGGTCATGTCTGCTGGCTAGGCTTTTCCCATTAACCTATGACAGGATATTTCAGATGTGGACCCAAAGCTTTAAATTAAAATTGTACTTTGATTTTAAACAAAGTATGGCTTTAGCAATTTGTTTTCAGGGAATAGACTATAGAGGAGCAAATAATATTTTTCATATGGATGAGATTTGACAGATACTATGACATGTAATTGGTGAGGTTTACTATCATCCATGATGCTGTATGAGGACATGTACTACCTGGCATAATGTGATGAGGAAGAGAGGACACTTCTGTGGCACTGTTCCAAAAGACCACAATTGTAGTTTCACAATGAAGAAAAGCACAAGACAAGTAAAAACTCAGGGACATTCTATAAAATCATTGACCAACAACCCTTAACATTGTCAGTCATGGAAACCAAGTAAAGATTGAGAAGCTGTTACAAACTAGACAATGTAGAAAAAGACACAATGGTTTGTTTTAAAATGATTTATTGGAGGTAACCACTTTTGATCCTAGAACAACAACAACAGCAAATCAATGGAAACACAGGCAAATTTTGAATGAAATCTAGAATGTAGGCATTGGTAAAACCCTGATGCTGGTGTCTTAGTTTAACAAATGAATTGTGCTGCTGGAAGAGTCAAGAGAAAGACTGGACTAATTGGGGTGTATGCAGCATCTGCACTACCTGTATGGATTTTATATGATCTGAGGTAATTCTAAAATCAAAATGGTTGTTTTCACAGCCCAGAAATAATCCATGGAAATACCTAGTAGACTTTCAGTAATAATTTAATATTAGGAGCCTTAATATGTAAATTCCATATTATACCAAAAGTCCTTTATATTTTATTAGTGTGATTTTTTTTGCCTGCATGCACGTTGGACCCCCTGGAACTGTGGTTACAGATGGCTGTGAGCCCATACAGGTGCTATGAATCGAAGGTAGGTCCTCTGCAAGAGCAACAAGTGCTCTTAACCTCTGAGCCATCTCTCTAGCCCAATAAAGTCCTTTATATTTTTAAGAAAAAGATAGATAACTGACTAGAATAATAGGTCAGTGATACTGTAAGAGATTTATCAGAAAAGAGAATTCAGACAACTAATAAATGTTCAACTACACTAGGTGTCAAGGTTATGAGACTAGAGATGTGACTTAGTGGTTGAGTGCACACTGCTCTTACAGAGGGCCTGAATTCAGTTTCTAGCACCTATGTCAGGTAGCTTAAAACCACCTGTAACTTCAGACCCAGAAGATCTGAGAATGTCTTTTGGCATGTATTACACCTGTATGCACATGGCATGGACACAGACACAGATACACACACACAGATACACAGACACACACACACAGACACACACACACCCCAACAACAATAGTAACAATATATGTCTTTCACTTACTTTTTTTTTCAGTTTTTCAAGACAGGGTTTCTCTGTGTAGTCTTGGCTGTTCTGGAATTCACTCTGTAGACCAAGCTGGTCTCTAACTCACAGAGATTCACCTGCCTCTGACTCTGAGTGCTGGGATTAAAGGTATGCATCAACACTGCCCAGCTACTTATTATCTTTTTAAAAGTTAAAAATAATGGCACTATGTGGCTCTGGTGAGCATTCTAAGAATGTGTCATTATCATAGATTTCTGATAGAAGTTTTGTTATATTCTTACTGGAAATCATGTTGGCGATATGTTATAATATGAGGCACATTTTCCTTGTGAACAGACTCCTGAAAAATGATTCATAAAATGAGAAGTTAGTATGAAATAAGGATAGCTATTGCAGCATTTTCAGAGTAGAAAAAATATTGAAGCAGAAGTTACAAATATAAGACTGATGAAGAAATGAGATATTATCAATGCCAAGGATTCAAAAGAAATCATATGAACAAATTAGAACTAAGGTTGGAGATTTCCAGATATTACTGAAAAGGAAAGGGAGTTACAATGATGAACATGATTTGGATTTTTTATATTGAATGATCTCTCCTTTCTTTCTCTTTCTTTCTTTCTTTCTTTCTTTCTTTCTTTCTTTCTTTCTTTCTTTCTTTCTTTCTTTCTTTCTTTCTTTCTTTCTCTGTCTCTCTCTCTGTCTTTCTCTCTGTCTCTCTCTCTGTCTCTCTCTGTCTGTCTGTCTGTCTGTCTGTCTGTCTCTCTCTCTCTCTCTCTCTCTCTCTCTCTCTCTCTCTCTCTCTCTCTCTGTGTGTGTGTTAAGGCAGATAGATCTTGCATATTATAGTGACAGTCTCAAGAGGATGTGATTAGCACATATGTTTTACTTTACTCGTGATCAGACTTTATCAGATCTTTCTTCTTTGTTTTGGAATTGTATCTTTATCTTATATCTCTTGGTTTTTCCAGTTAATAAAATAATCCAGAACCATCTAATACCAACCTATTAGTCAATTGAAATCTCTGCCTTAGCTTTAGTGAGACCCTGGGTGCTGTAGCAGCAGCCAAGATGAGGGTAAGAAAGGAGGCATTCAGAGGGCATGCAGAGGCTGGAAGGATGTTTATTTTCTTATTTTCCCTTCCTCATTGCCTTGTTGCTTTTGATTCTTCAAGTGTTACCACAGAGAAGGCAGAAGAGAGGTAGTCAGCCAATGGTGGGTGTGATTGGGAGCCTCTTCTTGGTTCTTATATTCTGTGTCATGACATGTATCTAATTGCTGTAGCAGTTTCTTCGGGGGAAGCTGTCCATAGAGTCTTCAATGGCATGCCTATTCTCAGAACCTTGGTACTATGACTCTTTGGATTCCAAATTTGCATGATGTAAGGATGCTCTTTTTCTCAGGATTTTAAGGATAATTTTACATAACCTCTTTACAAAACATAAATCTTGGATCATTTCTTTCAGTCAAGAACTTCCAAAAGGGATCCTTTCAGTATCACCTTAGCCTGCTTACAGTTAATATCACTTTGCCCTCTTGTCCACCCTTCTGTCCTTATTGTGATATCAGAGGCATTTCTGCAGCTTTTATTTTTGGCATGTAGTCTTCTAAAGTCCTGCAGTGATGTCTCACTGTCTACAAGAATTCTATTTCACATTGTGAGCCTAGCCTTAATGACTGAGCCATCTTTCCAGTGCTCCAAGAATTCTTTTGTGCATGAAGTAGGTGAAGTGCTGCTTGGGCTGATCAGTTTCCTTTGGTGAAAAAGCACAAATAACATGGCAGGATCTCCTTGTGAAAGCCTCCCTCACCTCCCCACGGATTTTAATGCTGTTCTTTCTTCTCTTGTTGTTGGATTACTGAGAGGGTAATAACTTCTTTATTGGGAAGTGAAAGAGCTGATTCCTCTGCTGCATCTAAATTAGCCATCATGCTGTAGGACAGAATGGGGACGTGTGGGGGTGGGTGAGTAAGGGTCATAGGCCCAACTGTAATTGTTCCTCCCCAAGAAAGTCATATGAAGGTTGTGTCCAGGACTCTTTTTTAAAGTCTTCAGAATATTTTGTCACTTTCATTAATTAGATCCTGCTTAGAGCTTTCATCTTCTTTCAAAGTACAGGGATAATCTTATTTATCATGCTGTTATGAACACATGCACACATGATAGTATGAGTATAGAAAAAAGTAACAGCTAGGTACTTATATCGATTTTTGGTTAGTGAAAAATGATGGAGGGATAACAAGAGAAAAGAGGAAGTGAAGAAATGCAATCATATATAATATCAGTAGAGTGTTCTGTTCCCCTTTTGAATGTGTGGTAATGTATAGATCGAGAGAGGAAGGAGATGTCAACAGCAAAATGTTTATGGTAATTTTTTTCAGGATGGTGGGATGGCTTACATTGTTTCTTGGCATGATTTTTTATGACAGAATTTCAGAAAGAATTTCAAGTGTATTTTTATTTGACTCAGTAAAAACTATAGAGCTATACATTTTATCAATTAAATTTGTCCTTCAGCCATTTCATACAGGTATATAATGCATTTCAGTTGCCCTCATTCCCACTCTGTCTTCCTCCTCTGTCTGTCTCCTCTCCTCTTCCCTACTAATGTCTTCCTTAAATTCATTTCTTTTTGTCGTCTACTGAGTTTCATCAGGGTTATCTCTGTGACTGTAGGTTTGGAACCATACGTGAGAGTCTCAGAGCTCACCAGTGGGTATACAGAATCAATCTATCAGTAGCAAATACTCAACAGGACCAATGCAAGTAACTATACCTGCTGTGAGTTCATCGTTACAATGTCCTGCTTGGATGATATATTATAGCTCTTCTTGTGACTCATATTTTTTCCATCCTTTCTCCCACAGTGCTCCCTAAACCTTAGAGTGAGTAGTTTAAATGTCTTGTTTAGGGATGAGCTCTCAGCTGTCTTATTCCTAGACTTTTGGGGAGCCATGAATATCTGCATTCAGTACTTTTCACTGCACAGAGAGGGTTCTCTGATTATTGTTAACATTTGTCTGTTGTTGTAAGTGGGGATATTTAGAGGTTAATTTGATGCTGTGTCTATATAGCTAAATATCAGTAGTTCCTTTTTGGCCTATGACCTCCCCAGGCATGGATTTTGGCCAGGTTTATAGTACCACAGTACTGGAGCTTGGGTTCCCTCCTGTGCAGCAGACCTCAAATCCAAACTGGATGATGGTTGGGTACCCTTACATCTAACAGTAATGCCACTATTACAAATATGGACATATCTTACCTGTCAGTTTGGCATTATAATTCTTGAGGTTTAGAGTCCACAGAGTCCATAGCATCCTGAATAGCACATTCTGGCAATCTGAAAGCAATTGCAAATGATTCCTGACCAGTCCTAACTTGATTTATGAATATCCTGCAACCTAGCTGTGTGATATTTCAAGTGATAGATTCTTATGATTTAGTTCTAGAAGGCAATCGAGTAGAAGTCAAGATGCTGTGTTATTTGGGGCCCCTTGAATCTCTTTGATCAATACCTTTGATGGAGGTGTCCTACACCTGGCACTGAGATTTTTGTTTCATTTCCTTCTATTTCTAGGAGCAGCATTATTCATGCAGGGCATCTGCCTTCAAATTCTTTTAATACACCTTTCAGGTTTACAGAATTGTAGACTTTTTCATACTCCCCTGTTTTAGATGACCAACCCCCCCAAACTAACCTCGGTTCCTCCAGCCTCCTATTCCCTCTTCGTTTAACCTTCTCCACAGCCAGTATTTCTTCTCTCTTTTTAACTGTGATCTACTATACTCCCTCCTTACCACATTCCCCACATTCCAATGATCTCTTTCTACTTTCCTGGCTTCCGAAGTTACTCAAAGTTGAACACACAAAACTGGAGTCAATGCCAGGATCTGCAATTCGAGAGGCACCACATTGTGCCTACCTTTTGGTGCCAGGGTGACTTCACTCAGTATAATTTTTACTATTTCTGCAGATATACATGTACATTTCATTCTCTCTACAACTTGATAAAATTACATGGTGTATATACACAACATTTTCTTACCCATTCATCAGTTAGTGGACACTGAGGTTTATTCTACTTCCTTGATATTGTGAATGAGCAGAAATGAATGTGGCTGTTCATGGTCTCTGGAGTAGGATATATTCCTTTCAGTATATGTTTAGGAAAGGAATATCTGGATCATGTGGTAATTTAATGAATGATTTTTGAACCTCCAGACTTATTTACAAAATTGCTGCAGTAGTTTACATATACGTAGTAGTGGGGCTTCCCTTTGCCTACATCTCTGCCAGCATTTGTTGTCATTTGTATTCTTGTTAATGACCATCCTGAATAGGGTGAGATTTTTTTGTTTGTTTGTTTTTCAAGACAGGGTTTCTCTGTGTTGTTTTGGTGCCTGTCCTGGATCTCGCTCTGTAGACCAGGCTGGCCTTGAACTCACAGAGATCTGCCTAGCTCTGCCTCCCAAGTGCTGGGATTAAAGGCATGCGCCGCCACTGCCCAGCTAAAAAAAATTTTTTTTTTGAGACAGGGTTTCTCTGTGTAGCTTTGGAGACTTTCCTGGAACTCACTCTGTAGCCCAGGCTGGCCTCGAACTCCCAGAGATCTGCCTGCCTCTGCCTGAGATGTATTCTTAAGGTAGTTTTAATCTCCGTTTCTTTGGTGGCTAAGAATGGTGAGCACCTTGTGAAGTATTTAATGGCCACTTACAGCACTTCCTTTGAGAACCCTGTTTAGTTCCATAGTCCGTTGTTTGTTTGGTTTTTTATAATTCCTTGTATATTGTGAGTGCTAATCTTCAGTCAGATTATAGATGGAAGAGAATCTTCACAAAAGCAATGTTTTACCCAGATGTAAAGCCTATGAACCACACCCATGACTATCCCAGCAAGATATCTCCAAGGATATAATAGTGACAATTGTATCTTGGAGGCAGGTAACCAAGGCTTATAATTAGAGTTAAGACCCACTTAATAGGAGGAAATTGAGGCCATATACTGTAAACTTGGCTTCACCCATGGCTAGTGAGGTTGTGGACCCTAGAAGACAGCCTATGACTGCCACTTCTAAACCAGTATAATCTCTAACTGGTTTCTAAAAACTTATCCATTTACTCGCAGAGAAATTAAGTTCTCAACTCTCACCACAGCATATGAAAACTAATACAGAAATACACCACTGGTGAAAATGGAGAGAACTAGCCATGGGGTGCCAAGCCCCAACTTACACCTTTACAGCACACCCTACTACCTAAGATCAGGTAACATGGTAGAAAAGGGGGCTGAATGATTGTAAGAGTCAGAGGACAAGGATGTTGGCTGTGAGATAGTGTCTTTTATATCCGACAGAGAAGATGCACACATGAAATCTCAAGAATGTGCTCACCTAAACAAGACCTACATAATGATAACAACAGTTGACATGTTGGTGACAGGGAAGTTGCATAAGAGCCCAGCCCTAGAAGAAGACAATTAATGGTTGCTGATAGATGGAGAATCAGTTTTCTTCAGGGATGAGCCCCTTAATAGAATGTTCAGTCTCAAGTGCTGAGTCTTATACACACACATATGAGCAACACTAGGTGGACTCAGCAGGTTTTTGTGTGTGTGTGTGTGTGTGTGTGTGTGTGTGTGTGTGTGTGTGTGTGTGCAACAATAATAATTAAAGAAGAGGTCCATGGAGTTGAGAGAGAGTGGAGGGGGCATGAGAGGAGTTGGAAGGGAGAGGGTAGGGTAGAAATGTAAATGCTGTACAGATGTTGGAAATTCTTAGATTAAATTAAAACAACAATAAAAACACAAGCCAGAGAAAGCCACAAGGTGGGGGTAGGGGGAAATGTGATATAAACTCACATTAGAGTATTAAAGAATAAAATGCCATGTTATATAAAAAAAGGATTTAATAGGTAAGTAATCTTCATCTTCAATTTATATGAGCTAAATGTACAATGACATGGTACTCATGTTTTCTGTCATATGTAAAACCTCTAATAAATGACATGAAAATCAAATGGGGCTATTAGGAAAGATGAAGAAGTTTAGGAGCATGTAGAGATGATAGAGGAAAAGGTAGCCACAGGTCAATTTGATCAAAGTGTGGTATGAGTATCTATGAATATGTTGCAAATATGGTATGTGTATGTGTGACTATGTTTCAATAAAACCCATTATTTTACACAGCTAAGATATGCTGGTAGAAAGGCCAAAATGTTATAAAACATGGTATAATAAGTACTTACATATAAATAAATATAATAAATGGTAGAAAATTATTTTCTCCCATTTTGTGGGCTGCTTTCTGGTTCAGTTGTCAATTTTCTTTGCTGTAGAGTAGCATTTCAGTTTCACAGGATTCCATTTGTCAGTTTTTGTTCTTATTTCCTGGAACCATCAAAGTTCCATTCAGAAAGTCTTTACTTATTTCCATATGTTGAAGTACACTCCTTATTTTTCTTTGAGCAGTTTCAGAAAATCTGGTCCTATGATGAGATCCTTGACTCATTTAGAGTTGTTTTGTGCAGGATTAGAGATAATAATTGAGTTTTTCTTAATTATTATTATTAGCCCCATTCTTTTTTTAAACAAGTTTTTAAAGGTTTTTTTTTTATTTTATGTATATGAGTGCTCTACCTATATGTACACCTTTATGCCAGAAGAAGGCATTCAATCCCACTATAGATGGTTGTGAGCCACCATGTGGTTGCTGGGAATCTAACTCCTGACCTCTGGAAGAGCAGTCAGTGCTCTTAACTGCTGAGCCATCTCTACAGCCCAGTTAACCCCATTCTTAATGGAGTGTTTTGACAATGAAGCATTTATTCTGTGCCATTATGTGTTAGAAGTATGTAACTTGATTTAATTTATAATTAAATGACTTAGGGTTTTTAAAGTGTTGAAATATTTTGGAGTAATAGGGACTTTTGGAGTTGGATTGTTTTGCATTATGAGATTCACATGAGATTGGGGGGAGGGTGGAAGGATATGGCTTCAAGTATTATTCATATATTAGATTGACAAGGGGTAGAGTTGTAATGGTTGGCTTTAATTGTCAATATGACACAAACTAGAATCCTCTGCAATGGAAGTTTCAATGATGGATCATCTAAGTTATGTTAACCCCTGGGCACCTCTGTAGGGTAGTAACTTGATTATATTAATTGAGGTGTGAAGATGCACCCACTGTGGGTGGTACATGTTACATACTTCTAACATAAACACACCGTTTAAACATTACCATGCCAATACCTAAGAATAAGAATTTAACAAATTAACAATCACACTTAGCAAAACTAGGTCATTATCTCTAATCTTGCACAAAACTAAGCAAGGAATTCTGAATGGCATAAGAGGGAGAAAGCAAGCTGAGCAGTAATCCAGTGTTCTCTGCCCTTGGCTATGTGATGTGATAATTTCTAGGAAACCATTGCTATGACTTCCCTGATTGGTGGACTATACACTAGAACAGTGATCTGAATGAACCGTCTTCCCTGTAGGCTGCATTTCTCAGAATGCCAATGGAAAAGGAAGCCAAGACAACTGGTATTCCTTCAAAAATACCTAAGATTGTGGATTCTTATACTTTACAATAGAACATTTTTTTTTTTTTTTAGTGTTTTTGAGACAGGGTTTCTCTATATAGTTTTGGTGCCTGTCCTGGATCTCTCTCTGTAGACCAGGCTGGCCTTGAACTCACAAAGATCCACCTGGCTCTGCCTCCCGAGTGCTGGGATTAAAGGCGTGCACCACCATTGCCCGGCCCATAACATTTTTTTTTGCATTAACATGTGGTCTACTGTGGTGATATTGTGTTCCCCAAAATATCGTGACCCTAATAAACTTATCTGAGGTCAGAGAACAGAACAGCCACAGTATTAAACATAGAGGTTCGGCAGTGGTAGTACACGCCTTTAATCCTAGCATTCCAGAGGCAGAGATCCATCTGGATCTCTGTGAGTTCAGGGCCACACTGGAAAAAGTCAGGCATGGTAACAATAGCCTTTAACCTCAGGAAGTGATGGCAGAAAGCAGAAAGGAATATAAGGCGTGAGGACCAGGAAATAGAGCTGGTTAAGCTTTTAGGCTTTTAGCAGCAGTTCAGCTGAGATTCATTCCAGATGAGGACACAGAGGCTTCCAGTCTGAGGAAACAGGATCAGTTGAGGAAGTGGCAAGGTGAGGTGGCTTGTTCTGCTTCTCTGATCTTCCAGCATTCACCCCAATACCTGGCTCCAGGTTTGTTTTATTAACAAGACCTTCTAACAATTCGTGCTACAGTCTACCATTTTATCAAATTTTTGTATTAGTTTTTTTTCCCTAAAGCTTTAAAGATTTAATTTAATTTCTCTTTCTCATTTCGTATATGGTAGAAAAATTCTGTAGTCACCTTTACTTTTGATTTCCCTTAGTCTTGAACTTCTTTAGTTTAGATGATTAAGAGACTGTTTGCCTTTGGGAGGTAAAAACGCCCTTGCTATTCAGGCATGCATTTTTGCATTAATTTACTTAGCTTTCCTAAGAGCTTTGGGGAATGGATTAAGCTATTCTATATGTCAGAAAATATACTTTCGTTACTCATTTAATGTTAGTCCTTTTTAGGAGATGTCCTTTCTATATTAATTTTATGGCTCTTTTGCTTATTTGCTTGGCATTTTTCTCATTTGTTTTCTAAATAAATTCTAATTTTCTGTAATGCCAGTTTTTCTATTCATTCTTCCAGGGGCATACAAAATGTCTGTTTTGCAATTGTATTACTTTCATTTTCCTTACCTCAGTGTGCAAGTTTTTCTTTTTCTTCTCAGCCTCTTATGCCACCACTTTGTTACTCATTTTTGAGCTTAAAATTCAATTTGTAAATTTTATTGTGAGCATTAAGTTGATATACTTACAATTTTACTTGTCTTAAATAGCAAATTATTTTGGTGAGAACATCTTTATCTACACATACACACACAAACACAATTTAAAAATTGTCCATTGATGTGAGAAGCAAACCCAAGGCTATTAATCGGACATAGATTTTCAGATGAAATATTGTCTAGATTGTGGCTATGAAAATACCAAATCTTGACATTTTTGACTGATGGGCATAAATTTATATAATTGTGACCTGTCAGCCTCAGGTGAACTGGCAGTGAGCTAAAGTTATAGGAAGAGCAAGTAGGCATACTTTCTTATAGAGAAATTTCTTCCTTATTAGTAGAACTGTTGTGTTGGGAATTGCTTCTGGATAATGTGTCTTCTTTTGGCTGTCAGCCTTATGTCCCAGTCATCCTTCCTAGGACTTTTGACATTCTACTCACTTGTTGGTGCCCTTACCTCAGGTGCAGTCTGGAGCAGCAAACAGAAGTCTAGGTGAGCCGCTCCATATCAGTCTCTGCTGCCTTTGACTCCAGTGTTTACTCACCAGAGTTAAGTAGTTTGATTCTGGCTTACTTTTCCTCTTTTTTGGTTATTCTGGGCTTTTACAGCAGGAGAATTTGGGAATTGCCTTTTATTTCTTATTTTAAATGTGATTTGAATTACTTTTGTATAATTTACTAAAACTTTTTTTTGCGTTGGTGGACCTTTAAATTGTTGGTAAGATTTTTCTGCATTTTAATTGTATTTCTTCAATATATAGCTTATTCAGTAAGAATCTAGAGCAGGCCTGGGGTGATAACTCAATGGACAAAAGCCCTTTGAGTTTAAAATGTGAGGACTGGATTTTGGATACCCAGAACCCACATAAAAGCTAGGCAGGTATGGCGATTACTTGTTATCACAGCACATGGGAATTAAAGACTGGAAATCCCCAGGACAAGCTAGCTGGCTAGCTAGACTAGTTGGAATTTGAAAGCACTGGTTTCAGTCAAGAGGCCCTTCATCAAAAATAAAATGGAGAGTGATTGAGGTAAACACGTGTTTTCAACTTTGGGCTTCCAAATATGTATGTATGCATACGCGTTCATGTACTCCCTTCCCATGTGTGTACCCTTATATACAAATGTGCTTGTGTACAGGTGATCATGTACACACACACACACACAAAAAAAAAAAAAAAACCTAAAAGAAATAAAATAAAAGGAAAATGGAACCATGAACAGGTAAGTCACAGCTATTACTCATTATACCAGAACCTTTTTTTCTATTACCTACATAGCTGCAATAAATCCTGCATTTTCTGATTGCAACACTTCACCCTCCTGATTAGGCTTTGCTGTAATCATGTAAGTTGATTTTATTCATCAAACACTGAATATTCATCATGTTTTAGACATTGAGGATACCAAGAAAAATGTTCAAAATGCTTTCTTCAGGACAGTTAGAGTTTAAATGGCTGAAATGGTTCTTAATGTAGGGAAATTAGATTACTTACTCATCACTGGGGAAAATCTTTCTACAGATTCTTAAGGAAGACACTTAGAGGACCTGATTGGAAGCAAGAAAAAAGTCTGATGGAAACACCGAAGCTTTCCTGTTGGCTCAGTTGGGGAGTGCTGGGGAAAGTCACTGAAGGAGAATTAACAGAATAGATAGCAAAGTCTGAAAGTGAAACTATTCCATGCTAGATAATCAGAACAGAGTCTTGTCTTTTCAGGGTGGATAAGCATGCCTTCTGCATCTCTCAAGACTCTGAGAAGCACTATTTACAAGGGAGGGAGTCCAGAGAGAGCACTGGGGCTTTGTTTAGGATTTTAGTACAGTTGGGGCTTGTGTGTCTTGGCTATATTCTTCTACTCATCTTACAGAGAAGTAGTAGCAAAAAAAAGATATTGATTTGATTTGAATTTTCTCTCTGACCTTTGCTGGGCTCCATTTTTTCTCCCTAAATATCCATGAGCCATCTGCTGAAAAACCTGTCCCGGAATTTTCTCTTGCAATTGATGTCAATGTTTCTATGGTTTCTGGAATTAAAACTTAAAACAAAAGGAATAGGCACCTTTTGCTTGCTTTGGTCTTTTGGTACTTTTGCAAGTTTGTATGACTTCAAAGAGTTCTGCTTGTCTGCTCTTATTGTTGGGAATATGTCCAAGACCACCAGTTGATACCCAAAAATTTAGAGTTCCAAACCCTATTAATATCATGATTTTGTTCATTTGAGAATAGAAAATAAATTCCTAATTAAAAAGAAAACCTCAAATCAGGATTCAGGGACTTATAAATATGGCTTTTTTTCTCCCTTTTATAAAAAAAATTCTTTTTTCTCTGTGAGAATTTTATGTATGCCTACAACGAAATATGATCATATTGACCTCTTGTTTCTGCCCTCAACCTTCTGCCATAATCCCCCCAACATGTTTTCCCCCAACTTCATGTCTTCTTTTATAGTAACTCACTAAGTCCAGTTCGTAGAGCCTGTACTGTGTAGGTGTGGGGCCATCCACTGAAACATGTGGAACCCTCCCAGTGGCCACACCTCACAGAAGAGTGGTTCTTCCTCTTTGTGCTGGATAGTTTTATGTCGACTTGACACAAACTAGAGTCATTTTAGAAAGGGAATCTCAAATGAGAAAATGCCCACCAGATTGGCTTGTGGGAAAGTCTGAGGTGAATTTTCTTGGTGGTTGATTGATGTAAAAGGGCCCAGTTCACTGTATGAAGGGCCACCCAAGGGCTGCTGGTTCTGGTTTTATTAGAAAACGGATGGGGGATGGGCAGGGAAAGGGGAAGGAGGGAGAACAGGGACTGGTATGTAAAATGAAAAAAAAAAAACTTTTTCAAAAAATAAATCAATTAAAAAAAGAAAGAAAACAGACCAAGCAAGCCATGAGGGGCGAGCCAGTAAGCAGCACTCCTCATGGCTTCTGCTTCAGCTCCTGCTTCCAGGTTCCGTTCCTGAGTTTCTGCCTGACTTCCTTGGATGATGAACTACTACTGTAAGATAAAATTACCTCTTTTCTCCCCAAGTTTCTGATGGTCACAGCATTTCATCACAGCAATGGAAACTATCACTAAGACATTCCCCTAGCAGCTACCCACTGCCAACAGCTCCTCAATAAGGGTGGTCCCGGAAGAGTACCTCCCCATATGTGCTGGTAATTCACATCACCCTTCCCATTCTCCTTCTTTTATACTCTGTCTTCTCTTCCTTGTTCTCTAAGATTTGACAGGATCAGGTGGAGTAATAAAGATGTCCCATTTAAGGATGAGCACTCACAGACTCTTGTTCTCAGCATTTTGACTAGAGACCGGTTTTATCCTTGGGCCTATGATCTCCCAGCCATGAGTTTTTGACCAGAATTACAGTACCAGGCAAGAAATTCACTAACATTAAATCTAATCAGAAAGCAATTAGTTGCCCCTTGATAATCTTGCCACTATTGCACCAGTGGCTGTACTCTTCTGGTAGGTTGATAAGGTAGCAAGGAGGGTCAAGTGCTGACGACGACCATTGTCCTCTTTTCTCTCTAGCAGACTGCATACCACCGTACAGCACTCTGAAAAGCAGCCAGCAGAAAGTCCGTTTCCCAGTCAATTTGAGGTTGATTTCTCTATGTTTTGCAGACAATATTTATGATATCTTCAGCAAATTGGTCTTATTATGTAGTTATGATGCATGACCAAGGGCAATGACAATAGCCTGCATTGTTTTGGAGATCTCTGGAGCCTCATTGTCCAAACACTCACAGGGAGGTCTCCCATGACTTGTACTGGGATTTTTGTTTAATAACCCATGTCTTCTGGGAGTGGCATTATCCACCCATGGAGGGTGCCACTTTTTGAACTCTTTTTTAAAGTTATATTTTGAAATTAGTTTACTGACTAGTTGGTTTCCATGGGGATTTTCCATATATTCTTAGTTTTTATTAACTGCACAACTATCTTTCCTCTCCTCTATCTTGCAGCTCCCATTTCTGCTAAAAATTAGGCACTGGAAGAGGTAAACAACAGAGAATAGAACACTGATAGCATTATATTGCCATCTTTCTATATTCTAAAGTTATCCCTATAGATAAAGCCAAACAAACATACCAAATTAATTTGATTTGTAATAAGCATATGCAAACATTTTGTCATTATTTTCTAAACAGTATAACAACTATTTAGATAGTATTTATTTCATATTTGTTATTAAAAGTAGCTTAGAGATGATTTAAAGTATACAGTAGGATTTGTGTAGGTTATATGCAAATACTTCACCATATTATACAAAGGACTTGAACATCTGTAGATTTTGGTGTCTGAAGTAAGCAGGAGACCTGGAGTCAGTTCCTCACATTATCAAAGGGAATCAATACCAGGACAATTATGCTGTAATAAAAGATACAGGAATGTGTCTACTTTCTCAAAACACTGTATTGTACTGAACTCATCTGTACTAACTGCTTTTGTTGTTGCTGTGAAAAAATACCCCATAAGAAGCAATGTAGGAAAGGAAATGTGTATTTTTTTTATACTTTGAGGGTACAGTTTGTCATGGTGATGAAGCCGTTGTGATAGGAATGGGAGGCAGCTGGCCACTTTACAGCCATAGCCAGCCATAGTTAGAAAGCAGGAAGTGATGACTGCTGGTTCTTAGCTCGCTCTGTTTTGAGTTCAGTCTAGTACTTCAGCCCATAGAATCGTGCCATCCACATGCAGTGTGACTCCTCCCCTTGTGTTGTCTTTCTGGAAGCATCATCACAGACACACCCAGAGGAGTCCATGGCCATTCACAGCATCCTTTCTGTGGTGATTGGTGTGATAAAATATGTGAGGTGAAATGAAGTGAGGTAAAAAATGTAGTGTCTGTGACAAAGTGTTAGGCATCTGCTAACCTTCTGATGTTATTAGAAAGAGAACCATCAGGACATCCCGTACCATTGGCTGGTGGAGTGTATCAATAGGTAAATGTCAAGAACAGAAATGTTGATATTTGAAGATCCTTGATTTTGAAGGTTATGGAAGTTTGAATGTAATTGGCCCCATAAGCACATACATAGGAAGTATCATGATTAGGAGGTGGGGCTTGGCTGGAGTAGGTGTGGCCTTGTTGGAGGAAGTATGTCAATGTGAGGGTGGGCTTGGTCTCCTTTGATCAGGCTCAGTATGACACTCAGTTCACTTCCTGTTGACTGAGGTTCAAGATGTAGAACTCTCAGCTCCTTCTCCAATACTATGTCTGCCTGCATGCTGCCATGTCCCACCTTGATGATAATGGACTAAACCTCTGAAACTGTAAGCCACCTCAATTGAATGAGTTGCCATGGTCATGGTGTCTCTTCACAGCAATAGAAACCCTAACTAAGACACCTAGATTGAAGAACTGTATCTTTAACGTCCAGGATGTTCAGTTCACTTATAGAATGTGTCAGAGGAAGGAGTAAAGATCCTAATATAATGGACAGCAGAGATTTTCTCAGTAGTAGAAGGATGCATTAAGTATTGATCAGATCAATGTAAATGATGGTTTATGCCAGAGTTAGGATGGGAAGATTCTTGACACAATAAAAATGTATAAAGAAAATGGATTTTTAAATTATTAAAACTCATAAGAAGGACATAATTATATATTTGTTCATATATAATATGTCAATATTATTAAATAATAACAAATATAATAATAAAAGAAGAAGAGGCTATTGATTTGGGAGTGAGGAAGGGAACATGGGAAGGGCTAGAGGGAGGAAAAGGAAGGGGGAAGTGATGTAATTATATTTTAATTATAATGAATTAAAATGAATGCATTATTTTTCTTTTTCTAGCATAGTTTTATCCTTTGGTTTCCTCATTCCAAATATAAGCACATTGCATTCTCTCACCCATATGATAATAGTCCATCTTAGGAAACATATTACAAGTACATCTGGTTTCCAGCCACTTCCTTCCTTCAAAAAACAAACTCCATTCTCATTGAGTGCTTGGCCTCCTCCAACAAGGTGACCCACTGCCCGGGTTTGTCTGGGGAAGAGCAGTGTCTATCCCAGGATGCATAATTTCCAGTTCTAACCCAGAGAAAGTTTTAGGCAAGTGAGGAAAGTTGGTCATACTACCAGGCACAGTTTATATTTTCCTGCATACATGTGTATGATTGATTTGTTGTTTTCTTTTTTTCCTTTTATTTTAAATAGACTTTTTCTCATATAATATATCCTGATTACAGTTTCCCCTTCCTCTACTCCCCCTGCCCAGTACCTTCCCACCTCCTCTCCCATCTGGATCCACACTCTTTCTGTCTTTCATTAGAAAAAACCAGACTTCTAAGGGATAATAATAAATGAAGTGAAATAAAACATAATAAGGTAAAACAAAAACTAAAACATCAGACTAGGACAGTTCAAGCAAACAGAAGGGAAAGAGCCCGAGAAAATGCAGGAGAAACAGGGTACGCAGACCCACTCCTTCGAATGCTTCCTCCAACAGGCCACACCTCCTAATCCCTGTCAAGTAGCACCACTCCTTAATGACCAAACGTTCAAATATATGAGCCTATGGGGGCCATTCCTATTCAAACCACCACATTCCATTCTCTGGCTCCTATAGGCTTGGAGCTGTACTATAATGCAAAAATGCATCCAGTCCAACTTCAAAAGTCCCTATTGTCTATCATAGTCTCAACACTGTTTAAAAGTCCAAAGTTCAAAATCTCCTTGGAGACTTATAGCAATCTGTTAATTATAATCCCTATAAAAATGAAAATGAAAAGCAGGTCACATACTTCCAACATACAATGGCAGTGAATATAAGCATAGTGAGGAAATACTAGACCAAAGCAAGACTTAAAAAAAAAAAAAAACAGTGAGTCAAACTCCAAACTCTACATTTCCACATTGGACATCAAAGGGCTCTTCAGATCCCCAACTCCTTTCAGCTTTGTTGACTGCAACACAATTCTTTCTCTTGAGCTGGTTCCACTCCCTGTTAGCAGCTCTCCTTGAGAGGTATCTCATGACTCTGGCATCTCTAACATCTTGGGTTCTCCAAGTCAATCCAAACTTCACCTTCACAGCTTCACCTAGTGGCCTTTCTAGCTTCCATTCAGGGACACCTTGACACATGCCTAGCCCTATCAGCTTTCCTCAGCCACAGAGGGAGACTCCATAACCCCTTTCTTGTACCCTTTAATCTAAAGCCACATAGCTGAAGCTGCCAAATTCTGCTGCTTGCTGAGCCTGGAGCATCTTCACCAGCTTTCTGTTTTCAAGGGCTTCCTTCACTGCCTAAGCTTGGCTATCCTGGAACTTGCTCTGTAGATCAGGCTGGCCTCAACTCAGAGATCCACTTGCCTCTGCCTCTTTAGTGCTGAGATTAAAGGCCTGTGCCACCTCCTCTGGCCCTAAGCTGTTCTTTAATTCCTTTTCACAAATTGGAAGCTTAGCTGGGTGGGGTCTTGCCCTTGCCTTGCTCCATAGGATTGGCCACTAGTAACCACATGACCCAGTGAATACTAGGCTGTTTTGAAAATCTCCTCTTTAAAGCCATTAATGCAAAACTCTTCAATTTACCCTCAGGCATACTTTCTAGACAAGGGCAAAAAGAAACCACGTTCTTTACCAAAATATTGTAAGAATGATTTCTAGGACACATAATAATATTCTTTCATTCTGAAATTTTTTGATCTGGGCCTCCAGATTTCAAATTTCCCTTACCACCACTGTCCTCCATGTTCCTACTGGGATGACCCATTAAACCCCACTTAAAGTGTTCAATTAATTTCCTAGTCCAAAAAATCCCAGAGTCCACATTACTCCAAACAAAAGCATAGTCAGGCTTTTCACAACAGTACCTCAGTCCCTGGTACCAACTTCTGTCTTAGTCATTTTTCTATTGCTGTGAAGAGACACCATGATAACATGATAACGACTCTTATAAAGAAAAATATTTATTTAGGGCTGGTTACAGATTCAGAGGTTTAGTCCATTATTGTCATGGCAGGAAGCATGGCTATATGCAGGCAGACAAGGTGCTGGGAAGGTAGCTGAGAGTTCTACATCTGTATCTGCAGGCAGTAGGAGACAGAAATACTGGGCCTGGCTTGAGCATTTAACTTCAAAGCCCACCCCTAGTGACACACTTCCTCTTAGACCATACCTACTCAAAAAAGGCCACACCTCCTAATCCCCCTCAAGTATTGCCACTCTCTAATGACCAAACATTAAAATATAGGAGCCTATGGAGGACATTCCTATTCAAACCACCACACAGGGTTAGGATAACTATGTGCTTTTTTGTTATTGATAGGACTTTACACACCTAAGTATTTTTCACTTCTGGGATGAAGTGGTATAAATGATTTAAAAAGTAAGATGACTGCTCCTGCACTTCTGATTATGTTCTTAGAATATTGGCAGATAATTAATGGTTTTGAGGTTATGTGTGTTCTTTAATATGTATACTCTCCATGGCTTTATCATATTCCCTAAAGCATTGCCATGTACTTCAAGAATGAAGATCCTTTATGTCCCCTATATATGTGGAAGTGTGAGCTTTTATTTGGTACCTTGCAGAAGATCCCAGTTTCCTCAGAACTAAAGGGTTGTTTAAGGCTGGTGTATTATCCTTTTTTCTTAGTCAGTTTCTTCAACTCTGTTGGAAATTTAATACCAGCTTCTTCATTAGAAGATCACTTCAATAATCTTTATGTTTTCAGTTTAAACGTCTTCCCAGGTATGTGTAGTAACAATATTTGAACTATATATAAATGACTTGGTGTCCGTTGTGTTCAGGAATCCATTGCTGAAATGCTCATACAGGTTTGCAGCTCTGTATTACACACTGCCATCTGTCAGAACTGATCATCTGCTCATGTCTCCTTTCTGTGAATTTATACTTTTTTCATTTTAAATAAGCACTTATCACAATAGTTATAGCTTTTACATGTTAAGATTCCATGGCAAAGCTACTGCAAATTTATTTTGGGATCATATAATCAAGGCACTGTGCAAATTACCATGGAAGTTCTCTAACAAAAGCACAAATTTATCTACCTTATGATGCAGCCTTGTAACTCCTGAATGTTGAGCTGAGAGACTCCAAGTCAACATAGCAGTAACTGCTGGCAGTGTGTTTACAGAGTTATTTACCATAGATCAGTTATGGAGTTAGCCTGGGCAACTGTTAATAGAAGAGTAAGTAAAAAATGTGGTATACGCACATATTAGAAGTGCACAAAATTACGTCATTTGCAGAAAAATGGATGCAGCTAGAGAGTATCATAATAAATAAATCATACTCAGAAAGACAAATATCATTTTTCTCATTTGTGGATACCAGATTTTACACACACACACACACACACACACACACACACACACACACACACACACCACACATGTATATATGTCATGAAAATAGAAACAAACTATTTGGGAGAGGAAGGGAGATTTATGGTAGGCTATGACAGAAGATGGGAGGAACTATGGGCCATATTAATGTATATTATATGCTTGTGTGGAAATGTCCTTAAGAAACATACAACAATGTACAATGACTATATGATGGTTTTTAGAAAGAGGCCAAAAAGTGTTTTGGAAAAAAAATTACTGAACTAAATTGGTTTTATATGAATTACAAGCTTACAGTTGGTTCCAGGAAGGTTAGAAGGTTTGCTCAGTTTTGGCCATTGCCTTGGGTCAGCTGGGAAAGAGCTACAATCTCAGGATGAATTATGCAAGGTTATTGAATGACAAAGGGTGAGACAGAAGAATCTTCAAGTGTTGAAGCAATTTCTAAGGCATTTATTTACTCTCCTGGCTCTAATACTGAGATAAAAATGACATGTCTCAGTAAATACAAATGACTCCCCACGACTTTGATCTGTTTCTACTTCCTGCCTTCCTTACTGTGGATAATGGAGAGCAGACATCTTGAATTTATTCTGGAGTCATCACTTTAATTATCATCACATTATGTAACAAAAAGTTAGAATTTTTATCATGCCTTTAAGAATTTTTATTTCTTGACTGTGGAGTATACATCTGGAAAAATATAGGTAGCAATTTTTGCTTTACTGAGGTAAACTGTGAATCTTCTGCCTCTGAAGAGTAATCATCTAGATTTGAAATATTGCTGTGTCACTCTGGTTTTATAATCTATTTGATTAGCCAATAAATACAGGCTCACTATCTTTCCACACTAGTTACCACCTTTGCATTCATTTTTCATAAGGCAAATTACTTTTTTCTAATATTTTGATGGAAAATATTGTTTCCTGGAGGTTAATTAAAGAGACAAAATAAAAATGAGGTGATTATATTTTGTTTGTTTTTGGAAAAAGTAGCAGATATACAAATGTGTGTATTTTGACTTCTAGAGCAATATATGATACTCAGAAGAGCATTTTGGCCAAACACTCAACTGTGTTCTAGTCATTTTGAGTGCAGGGCATCCTGGAAGTACCTCCCTACTGCAGTTTCCTTCAGGGTGCTGGCCCTAGCATGGTCTCCTCAATTTCTATGCAATCCTTGGTGTATCTCCGTGCCTGCTACCCCAGGGTTGCTGGGGTCTCTTACCCCAAAAGGCAGCTTTCTTATTGTCCTCCCAGTCAGCTCAAGTTTGGCTGTTTTCCATGGTAAATGTGACCTACAGGAAAAATGAAATTCTGGCCACGCTGTAGGAGAAATGATGGTGACTCCCACGTTGACTCCCAGACATAGTCCCACCACTTCCCCCCACAGTCAGTTCCAATGCCCCTGCAGTACTTGCCCACAGTATATGCTGTCCCTTCCTCCCTCTCCCCTTTCTTCCCCTTCTTTCTGCCATCTCTCCCTTCCTGGTGATCTTACCTTCTCTCCTTTTTTATTTCATTGATCTCACCCAGATAACTCAGAATAATCTTCTAGTTTAAATTTTCCCACTTAATAGATCTGTACAGTCTCCTTTTGTCCAGTAAGGTAGTATGTTATCATCTTTGAAGGATCATTGTCTACCATACAGACCTTGCAGGGTTTGTAATGCCTAGTATGTACCTCATAGCAAGTGTGTGGGAGATGTTGGGTGACACTGCTGTTATTCTGAGGACCCAGAACCTACCAGTTCTCCTTTGTCCTCTCCCCTCCCCTGCTTCTCACCCTCTTCATGCTTCTCAATCTGACTGTCCATCTACAGTGTACTTGCTGGGCCATTTTTCAAAAGTATTCTCTGTATAAGAGCCTGTGTAAGATTAATTGCTAAATGGTCTTATTAATAAAAAACCCAGAGCCAGATATTGGGGTAAAAACTGAGAGATCAGAAAAGCAGAAAGAAGCCAGCCATGTTCTTACCACTTGGAAATCCTCAGCCAAAGAGGCCTACTTTCTTTCTGTATACCCACACCTATATGCCTTTCTTTTCTGCATCTCTCTTCCTCTCTCTGCCCAGCTACATCACTTCCTGTCTGTCTGTACAGACCTCTAGACCTCTACAGTTGGTGCTGGGATTAAAGGCGTGTGTCACCATGCCTGCCTCTGTTCCCCAGTATGGCTTTGAACTCACAGAGATCCAAATGGATCTCTGCCTCCCAAATGCCAGGATTAAAGGCATGACCTCTATGCTTAATATAGTGGATAGCTTTTTCCTCTGATCCTCAGATAAGCTTTATTAGGGTGCATGATATATTGAGGGATACAATATATTACCACAAGCCTGCAGATGGGAACTTCTTATGGGCAGGACTTCACGAATATGTTAATTTCACACAGTCAAGTGTCTTCTCTTTTCCTGCTATGATGAATCAACCATACTCTGGAATCATGTAAGTTATGAGTTATCTGTAGCCCATTTTTGAAACAAATCAGCAAAGCTATTCTACCAACTTAGAATAGACCTACATTTTGGTGCCAAAGATTTTGACCAGTCATGACAAGCAAAATGATGTTTGAAAAGGTTATTTCTCAAGCTTTCCTTGAAATCTCTAGCCAAGGTGTGTTTACCATCCCCAATTACCTTTTCTAACCACCGTGCCTTGAAGCTTCATCCTTTAGCAGAAAGCTTATCCAGCCATTCTGTGTTCATTTTGTAACTTAGAGTAGCATTGATTTCTTCCCAGGTGCTTAACATCTGAAGCAATCTTACTCTGTTATTCTGTTGCACTTTGGTAATTGAACACTCTCTCTCTCTCTCTCTCTCTCTCTCTCTCTCTCTCTCTCTCTCTCTCACACACACACACACACACACACACACACACACACACATTCTTTTCCCTCTCCCCCTTTCTGTCTCTCTCTCTTCCTTCTGCTCCTTCTCCCAGTCTTTCTCCTCCTCTTCCTCTTCCATACTGGCTAGTTTTGTGTTAGCTTGACACAGCTAGAGCCATCAGAGAGGAGGGAGCATCAATTGAGAAAATGCCTCCAAGAGATCCAGCCAAAGGGCATTTTCTCAATTAGTGATTGATGGGGGAGAACCTGGTCCATTTTGGATGGAGCCATCCCTGGATTGGTGGTTCTAGATTCTATAAGAGAGCAGGCTGAGCAAGCCAGGGGAAGCAAAGCAGTAAGCAGCACTCTTCTATGGCCTCTACATCAGTTCCTGCCTCCAGGTTCCAGCCCTGCTTGAGTTCCTGTCCTGACTTCTTCCAATGAACTATGATCTGTAAGTGTAAGCCTAATAAACTCTTTCTTTCCCAATTTGTTTTTTTTTGTCATGATGTTTTGTTGCAGCAATGGAAACAGTAGCTAAGACACCCTCCCTTTCCTCTCTCCTACTTCCCACTTGGGAACAGATGTTTTAAAAGTCCTTTGTTATACTTTGCTAATGTCATAAACTTTTGACTAAAATTGCCTCCATTTTAAATCCTGGCTAAGACATTTATGACCTGGGCCTATCTGACTTAACTTCTCTGAATCCCAATATTCTCCCCTATAACTTGAGTTTGTGTAAAGTTTAAATGAATTGGGTGCTTAGGTTCACACTTACTTCATATATGATCTCTGCATTAGGTATTCTTTTCTAATAATTATCTTTGTGTCCCTCTAGATCACAAACAATTAAAAAGCAATGACAGTACCCATATCTACAGCAGCAGAGATTGCTTGTTCTAGATCAAGTGTTTAACAGTTATGGACTTGGATTTTAAGATATTTTTCTCATATCTCTATATTCTTTCTGTGAATGGCACCACCATTTCTTTCTCCTCTGAAAGTTGTCCTTTTAAACCATCTGTTCCTTCTGACATCATCTTTAGTTCCATCTCTAGAAAACAAAACTCTTATAATAGACCATGTATGGATTCTTTGTTTTGACTGTGTTCCAATTATATTGGTTTTGTAATGTGATGCCCAAGACACATGTGGTGGTTTCAGTGAGAATGATCCCCATAGACACATGTTTGAATACTTGGACCACGGTTGGTGGAACTGTTTGTGAAGATTAGGAGGTGTGGCCTTGTGGAAGGAGGTGTGTCACTGGGGGCTGTTTGTGAGGTTTCAAAAGTTTGGCACCATTTCCAGAGCACCTTCTCTTTGTTTTGCAAATTGAGATAGAAGATTTCAGTTGGTCCTGCTGTCAGGCCTCTGCTCTCCATTAGGGACTCTGACTCTTTGAAACTGTAAACCCAATTAAATGCTTTCTTTTTTACATTGCCTAGGTCATGGTGTTTTGTCACAGCATTAGAAAAGTAACTAATAAAGCTCACATATCAGTTGACAATCCTCCTGGACTTAGCACCTTCCCATGTTTGCAGTGTGCTTTAGAATAACATCTGTGCCTTGATTCTTAGCTGACAAGTTGTTCAGTGGCTGCTTTGCCCACTCAAGTTTACCATTTTCCTCCAGTCCTTGACTTTCCTTCTACCCTTCAAACATGCCAAACTTCTCTCATAAGGTCTACCTTTTGTTTGTGAGTGGAGTTCTAAAGGCTTCCCCTTTTTGGTTCTGGACTGAGGTTTTGTAACTTTTTTATGTTCCAAAAATGATGCCATCACCCAAATGCCCAAGGACTCTGCTGGTGTCTTTGAAACCAACGTGAAAATTGAAGTCTTAGTTTTTGTTTTTGTTCCTTAATCAAGGTTCTCATTTTTTTTTTTTTTGAGCATTGAAAGTACAAGCTCATTAGCTACTTTAGGGTATTCAAATTACTAAAGGCAATAAAAGATCAGTGCTTTAAATGACATTCATACCCATACAGTTGCATTGAGGCTGATTCCTGGCTTGCTGCTGGTTACTTTTCTTTGTATTTCCTTATTTGTTACAGAGACTTGTTGCAATTGTTGTAAATGTTTATATCTACTTATTAGAGTGATTGCTTTGCATTTATGTCTCAGTGGTGGGCATACTGTAACTCACACAAAATGCTAGCTGTTAGAAACTACTGCTGGGCCCAAGTTAATTAAAAATACAGAGGAGGTTGAATCTGACTGTGGGTGTAGTATCGATCTGTGTTTGGACAGAAGTTTTTAATTTGTTGAAGTGAAAGTGCAGAAAGAAAAATCCACTAAAAAAGTAAAATGAAAACAAAACAAAACAAAGAAAGAAACAAAAACCAAAGTAGAGCAAAACACAATATAACAACTATAAGAAAGGCATTGTATCTGGTCAAGGCCCCAGGCTTAAACCATGGTAGCTAGGTTTTACATCACAAAGTAGATGATTTGCATTTGATTATGAGCCTCTTTCTCAAAAATTTATATACTAAGCTCTGGGTAGAAAATAATTTTTCTGGCATTTCCAAATTTCTCTTCCCTGTGGTCATTCCTTGTACTTACACTTTATCTTCCTCTCTTCTGTGCAAGGTAGTGGAGCAGCAGCTACAGAATTAGAATTCGCTTATATTTTTTCCTTTGTGCTTGGTAAATGGTTCAAGGTCCATAGCAAGGTGAATTTTCATCTGCCTATGTACACATCAGAGACTATAGAGATCTCCCAAGGGTAAACACATTGTTTTCTGAAAGCCATCAACATCACTTTCCTTCTCTTATGGTAGAAAGAGGGACAAGTCATAAGGCTGCTCAGCACAAAAACACAAAGCTTGCTTTCTTGAGACACAAGAAGAGAAAATTCTAGCATGTAGAGCTGTGGGAGCTAAGACAGTTGTAACTTAACTAAGTAGAGAATATGAGAGAAATGTGTCTAAACCAACGCCAGAGTTGATCCTGTAAGTTGTTGTGTTATATATGGCCAATTTAGTTACAGAACTATCTTCAGTAGTGAGGATGTACGTTCATCTTTGCTGCCAAAGTTGACTTTGCACATCTGCTTTACTTAGATCATGATCTTTCCCTCCCATTTCTACTCTGTGCCATATGGCCCATCCAGAGTTGTGTAAGATGATGGCATCTCATATGTGATACTTTCTTTGACCAAAAGTCTATTTTTTGTTATAGTCACTAGCTAGTTTTTTTTTCCTTTTCATCCCGTTCATCCTGATACAAATTAGGTTATATGGTAAGAGGGAACCACAATTGAAGAAAGTCTTGCATCAGATTGGCCTGTAGGCAAAACTGTGGTACATTTTCTTGATTGATGATTGATATGGGAGAGTCCAGCCCACTGAGGGCAGTGCAAACCCTGGTTTGGTGGTCATGGATTGTATACGAAATGAGGCTGAGCAAGCCATGATGAGCAAGTCAGTGAGCAGCATTCCTCCATGGCCTTTTCATCAGTTCCTGCCTTGAGTTTCTGGCCTGAGTTTCCTTGATGGTGGACTGTTATCTGTGAGGTGAACCTTTACTTTTCAAAGGTGCTCTTGTTCATGGCATTTATCACAATAATAGAAAACTAACCAACATACACTGTAAAGAGAGAACATATATAATGGCAGAAAATATCTACCAACCATGTATTTAATAAGTTAATATTAAAAACATGTAAGGAATTTAAACCTATTAATAATCAGAAAGCAACTAACATTATTTAAATTTTTTCAAAGAATCTGTATTGGCATTTCTAAAAACAAGAAATACAAATAATAGGTATATGGAAAAAATGTTCCAGCACTCTTCATCAAAGAAATCCGTGACTGGAGAAGTGGGTCAGAGGTTAAGAGTTCTTACTGCTAATGAGGTTAAGAGATGTCTCAGTATAGTTAAGAGAATTTACTATTCTTGTATCTCTACCTACCCTAGGTTTGATTCTTAGCAATGACATGATGGCTCACAGCTTCCTGTGACTACAGTTCCAGGATATCTGATGCCTTTTTCTGGTTTCTATGGGCTCCAGACATACATGTGGTACACATACATGCACACAGACAAAACATGCACACACATAAAATAAAAATAAATATATATTTTTATTAAGAAATTTTTTATTCATTTTACATACCAAGCACAGATTCCCCCTCTTCCCTCCTTCTGCCCCTCTAGCCTTCCAACCTCAATATACCCCCCATTCCTTCCTACAAGAAGGTAAGGCCTCCCATGGGGAGTCAGCAGAGTCTGGTACATTCAGTAGAGGCAGGTCCAAGCCCCTTCCCCTGCCTCAAGGTTGTTAGAGGTATCCCACCATAGGTAGTGGGCTCCAAAAAGCCAGCTCATGTACCAAGGATGGATCCTGATCTTACTGCCAAGGGGCCCCTTAAGCAGATCAAGCTACACAACTGCCTTGCTTATGCAGAAGGCCTAGTCTAGTCTTGTGGAGGCTCCACAGCTGTTGGTCTAAAGTTCATGAGTTCCCACTAGTTTGGTTTGGTTGTCTCTGTAGGTTTCCCTATCATGATCTTGATGCCCCTTTCTCATAGAATCCCTCTTCTCTCTCTTTGACTGGACTCCTGGAGCTCAGCCTGGTGTTTGGCTGTGGATCCCTGCATCTGCTTCCATCAGTTACTAGAGAAAGACTCTATGATGACAGTTAGGGTATTCACCAACCTGATTACTGGGGTAAGCCAATTCAAGCACCCTCTCCACTACTGATAGTAGTCTAATCTGGGGTCATCCTTGTGGATTCATGGGAACTTCCCTAACACCTGATTTCTCCCTATCCCTATGATGTTTCCCTCTATCATGGTGTCTCTCATTGCTCTCCCACTCCATCTCTGTTCCAGCTCAACCATCTCTGGAGCTTTGGGTTGTAGTCTACTTATCCTTTGCTTTACATCTAGTATCCACTTATGAGTGAGTACATACCATGTTTGTCCTTCTGAGTCTGGGTTACCTCACTCAGGATGATGTTTTCTAGTTCCATCCATTTGCCTGCAGATTTCATAAAGTCATTATTAATATTAGCTCTTCTTTGAAATTCTGGTAGAATTCTGCACTGAAACCATCAGGTCCTGAGCTTTTGTTGTTGTTGTTAGGAGACTTTTAATGACGGTTTCTATTTCCGTAGGGGTTATAGATCTATTTAAATTGTTTATCTGGTCTTGATTTAGTTTTAGTATGTGGTATCTATTCAGAAAATTGTCCATTTCCTTAAGATTTTTCAATTTAGTGGAGTACAGGTTTTTGAAGTATGACCTAATGATTCCCTGGATTTCCTCATTTTCTGTTCTTATGTCTCCCTTTTCATTTCTGATTTTGTTAATTTGGATGTTCTCTCTTTGCCTTTTGGTTAGTTTGGATAAGGGCTTGTCTATCCTTTTTATTTTCTCAAAGAACCAACTCTGTTTTATTGATTCTTTGTATTTTTCTCTTTGTTTCTATTTTATTGATTTCAGTTCTCAATTTGATTATTTCCTGGAGTCTGTTCTTCCTGGATGAATTTGCTTCTTTATGTTCTAGAGCTTTTAGGTGTGCTGTTAAGTCAATAGTATGAAATTTCTTTATCTTCTTTATATGGGCATTTAGTGCTATAAATTTTCCTCTTAGAACTGCTTTCATAGCATCCCATACATTTGGGTATGTTGTACATTCCTTGTCATTGAATTCTAGGAAGTCTTTAATTTTTATCTTTACTTCTTCCTTGACCCATTGGTGATTCAGATGAGCATTATTTAGTTTCCATGCGATTGTAGGCTTTCTGTAATTTTTGTTGTTGTTGAAATCTAACTTTAAGCCATGGTGGTCCAATAAAATACAGGAGGTTATTCCAATATTTTTTGTATTTTGTTGAGATTTGCTTTGTGACCAAATATGCAGTTGATTTTAGGGAAGGTTCCATGGGGTGTTGAGAAGAAAGTATATTCTTTTTTTGTTAGGGTGGAATGTTCTGTAGATATCTGTTAAGTCCATTTGAGTCACAACATCTGTTAGATCCCTTATTTCTCTGTTAAGTTTCTGTCTGGAAGATCTGTCCATTGGTGAGAATGGGGTATTGAAGTCTCCTACTATTAATGTGTGGGGTTTTTTGTGTGATTTAAGCTTTAGTAATGTTTCTTTTACATATGTGGGTGCCCTTATATTTAGGGCATAAATGTTCAGAATTGAGACTTCATCTTGATGGATTTTTCCTTTGATGACTATGTAATATGCTTCCTGATCTCTTTTGATTGATTTTAGTTTGAAGTCTATTTTGTTAGATATTAGGATAGCTACATCATCTTGCTTCTTAAGTCCATTTGTTTGGAAAGTCTTTTCCCAGGCTTTTACTCTGTGGTAGTGTCTGTCTTTGAAGTTGAGGTGTGTTTCTTGTATGCAGCAGAAGGATGGATCTTGATTTCGTATCCATTCTATTAGTCTGTGTCTTTTTATAGGTGAATTGAGTCCATTTATATTAAGGGATATTAATGACCTGTGATTGTTAATTTTTGTTATCTTATGGTGGTAGTGTGAGTGTCTTTCACTTCTTTGGGATTTGCTGCTGTGGGGTTATCTGTTGCCTGTGTTTTTGTGGGTGAATCTGACTCCCTTAGGTTGGAGTTTTCCTTTTAGTGCTTTCTATAGGGCTGAATTTGTGGATAAGTATTGTTTAAATCTGGTTTTGTCTTGGAATGTCTTGTTCACTCTGTCTATGGTGATTGAAAGTTTTGCTGGGTATATTAGTCTGGGCTGGCATCCGTGGTCTCCTAGTGTTTGCATACATCTGTCCAGGACCTTCTACCTTTCAGAGACTCCATTGAGAAGTTTGGTGTTATTCTGATGGGTCTGCCTTTATAAGTCACTTGGCCATTTTCTGTTGCTGCTCTTAATATTCTTTCTTTATTCTGTATGTTTAGTGGTTTAATTATTATGTGGCGAGAGGACTTTTTTTTGGGGGGGGTCTAGTATATTTGGTGTTCTTTAAGCTTCTTGTATCTTTATAGGTATTTCCTTCTTTAAGTTGGGGAAGTTTCCTTCCATGATTTTGTTGAATATATTTTCTGTGCCTTTGAATTGATATTCTTCTCCTTCTTCTTTTCCTATTATTATTAGGTTTGGCCTTTACATGGTGTACCAGAGTTCATGGATGTTTTGTACTACAACTTTTTTTGCCTTTGGTGTTTTCTTTGACTGACAAATCTATTTCCTCTATTGTATTCTCTATGCCAGAGATTCTCTCTTCCATCTCTTGTATTCTGTTGGTTATGTTTGCATCTGTAGTTCCTGATTGTTTACTCAGATTTTCTATTTCCAGCATTCCTTCAGTTTGTGTCTTTATCATTGCTTCTATTTCAATTTTCATGTCTTGAACTGTTTCCTTCACATGTTTAATTGCTTTTTGATGGTCTTCTTGGCTTTCTTTAATGGATTTATTGATTTCTTCCAATTTTTTTTGTCTTTTCCTCAATTTCTTTAAGGACATTTTTCATTTCCTCTTTAAAGACCTCTTTCATCTTCATAAAGTTATTTTTAAGGTTTCTTTCTTCTACTTCTTCTATGTTGTGATGTTCAGGTCTTCCTGTTGTAGAACCACTAGGTTCTGTTGATGCCATATTGCTCTTTATGTTGTTGTATGTATTTATGCATTGGCATATACCTATCTCTTCCTCCAATAGATGCAAGAAGTGCCTGTGTCTGAGTGAGCTGCTTTTGGTCCAATCTGTGCTTGCTGTGTCTGTGTCTCAGGGGGCCACTCTTGGTCCAGTCTTAGTTCTTGGTCCAATCAGAGCTGGTGGATTCTGTGTCTCAGGAAGTGGCTGGGGTTGCAGGGAGATGAGTAGGTTTTGGGTAGGGCATGGGTCTTGTAGATAGCAATGTCCAATGTGGGGGGGCTTTGGTGGAGGATCCTGCCTGCAGGAGTCTTCTCTGATGGCCAGCAACTGTGGCAGCAATGGGTGGGGGTTCCTGGGGACTGGTTGTGTCCCAGGGCCTAGGTCCTAGGGTCCATAAATGTATATTTTTTAAAAAGAGTGCTTGCAGTTCTTCCAGGCAACCTAAATTCTGTTCTCAACACCAATATGGGTCATCTCACAACTTTTAAAACTCTAGCTTCTGGAAATCCAATGCTTTCTTCTGGCCTCCATGAGGAACCACACACACATGTCATTTATACACACACACACACACACACACACACACACACACACACACACACACACAGAGATTATTTTTTAATGATAATTAAACCCATAATGAAATATCACCTCATTTGCATCAGAGAATATGGAGTAGCCTTGGGAAGGATGAACCTGAGTTTGGTGATTTGAATAAATATGGCCTCCATAGGCCTATAGGGAGTGGCACTATTAGGAAGTATGGCCTCCTTCAAGTAGGTGTGGCCTTGTTGGAGGAAGTGTGTCACCGGGGACAGGTTTGGAGGCCTCACATGCTCAAGTCATGCCCAGTATGGCATTCTCTTCCAGCTGCCTCTGAATCCAGATGTAGAACTCTCAGCTACCTCTTCAGCACCATGTCTTCCTGCATGCCACCATACTTCTTGCCATGATGATAATGGACTAATCGGCTAAACTGTAATCCAGCCCCAATTCAATGTTTTCCGTTATAAGAGTTACTATTGTCATGGTGTCTCTTCACAGCAATAAAACCCTAACAAAGACTCTGAGCTAATATATCTTCTTAGTGTCTGTCACCTTTGTGTTTCCTTATAGAATATGGTCAAATGGGTGTGATGGCAGTTCATTCGTAATAGGTAACCATTCATTGTCACAGGACACTATGATATATATTTTAAGGATAATGGCATCTTTCCTATGAATAATTACAAGAAGGTGACATTTCATTAATTAATAGTGTTATTCTGGTTATGGAACAGAGAGGCTTTCTAGGTGTGCTACCTGGAAGAACAAATAAGAGTTCTAAAAGACTGTGTTAGACTACTGGAAAATGTATTGTAATGTAGCAACAAGCCTGATGACTTTAAAAGTAAGCCGTATATTTATTGAAACCAAATAAAAGAATAAAAATATAAAGAGTGGCTGAGGACAAATTATGAATTGATTCCAGAATATTTTACTAGTTTTGACTGATTTGGCTCATGGGATGTTTCTAAATTTTTTCCTTAAGTTCTATTTTTTCTTTTCTCTTTCTTCCATCTTTCCTTCCCCCCTTCCCTCCTTCCTTCTTTCCTTCCTTCCTTTCTTGATATAGAGTCCCATGTAGCCTATTTGGGTTCCAAACTTAGCATGTATATGATGATGTTTTTAAACATGATTCTCTTGCCAGTACCTCCCAACTGCTTGGATTTTTGAAGATGCGTTGCCTAATGGCTAGAATTTTTATCTTAAAGATTTTACTTTATTGTGAAATGGAGTACTATTCTTATGGACAATAAACCATATTTTAAGTACAAGATATGAGATATTTAAAAAAATATTCCTAAACATATCCCATTAAATTTATATAGCAATAAAAGATTTTTGTTGTCATTATTTTGAAATTTAATTAAGTATGACACTTGGTTAATGCTTAGCACATATATATATCCATCATGTGTCCCTGTAAATATTTTACTTACATGTATTTAGTTGTATAGATGGTAATTAAAATTTAGAGTGTTATAAAATAATAGCTGATTTTCTTCAGGACTTTCAGTTTTATATTTTAACTTTTTATTAATTATTCAACATATTTCAACTGTTTATTATTATTTAACTTTATGTATTAATTTTCCATACCTCCATATAGTATTCGTTGAACTAGTATCAGTAAAATATAGAATTGGGAATATCTAATCTAACACTGGATTTTTAAAACATAAATGTGGATGGTTATACTTAACCAAGAAAAAAATTTTAATCATCTTTAGCTTGTATTTTTGAGACAATTCCTTCTTAATATATTTGCTATATTTTATAGGATTTAAGTAGATTGAAGAGGATCCTGTTATATGTTTATGTGTGTATATATATATATATATATATATATACATATACATTTAATTACTGATGTATCCTTAGCTCCTAAAGCATGACATCAAGGCAGGTCAATTTCTTAAACAACAGTATTTCATTCAGTACCTTGGTGGTTGTAATTAACGTTTCTGTTTAGTTCTAATTATAGTTTTTGTATCACAGCCATTATGCTAATGGTGTTATTCAGTATTATGTGAGATTGCATTCATTATCACTGGTGAATTAAACCTTTATTAAAGAAAAATTCCCGCAGGCCTCATTCTGGAGTTAAGTAATTATTCATTTGGTTTTATCCTAGCAATTAGTTTATATACTGTAGCACTCATTATTGAGTTTCTATACCTCACTGAATGAGATTAACCCACCATGGTAAATAAATGCCTAACAGTTCCCAAGCTCACAATGTGTTGCTTTTTAAGCATATTATTATGTAACAAAATAAGGAATCAGAATGCATTGAAGCAGCATGCTGGCTTCCAACAAATAACGTGCTTGCTGGGAAGACCATGCTGGACATTTTGTGTTTAATTCAGAATCTGAAAAAACAATTACAGTTGAAGTTCTCCAGTGCTGAATTCACCTTTGTGGGTGTATGTTTTACTTTGTTTAATTCAGTCCCATTATTTGCCTGCTAGTTGAGTTATACTGCTATGCCCATTTGGTATTGATAGCAGGCTATTTCAATAGCATTGCCTCTAAATAGAACATCCAATTGAATCTCCATTCCAAATGTATGAGCATCGATGGGATCATGGGCCATTCATTATAAGTCATTAAAATTTATTGATTTATAGCTTTAGTAGCTGTATTTGAGACTATTGCTTGCCTTTACACAGTTATTCATGTCAATAGAATGTCTATGTTCTCACTATCCTATACACAAGGTCACTTACTTTTTCAGGGTTCCATGTTTGTTATCTACTGATGTTGCCTTTTGAGATAAAGGAACTGTAATTGTCTTAGTCAGGATTTCTATTGCTGTGAAGAGATACCATGACCACAGCAACTCCTATAAAAGACAACATTTAATTGTGGATGGCTTACTGCTTCAAAGGTTTAGTCCATTTCTTCATGGTGGGAAGCAAAGCAGCATGCAGGCAGACATGGTGCTAGAGAGTTCTGCATCTTGACCCACAAGCAGCAGAGTGACTGTGAGTCACAGTAGGCATAGCTTGATTATATGAGATCTCCAACCCACCTTCACAGTGACACACTTCCTCCAACAAGGCCACACCTACTCCAAGACCATACCTCCTAGTAGTGCCACTTCCTATAAGCCAAGCATCCAAACACATGAGTCTATGGGGACCATTCCTATTCAAACTACTACAATAATCAACTTTTCTCTTAGGAATTGCCTAAATCAACTTATTCTGCCTCCTTTATTATTTTTTTTCTAGAGTTAACTTAGAATTTACTTAAAGTGCAAAATGAAGACTTTGTGGTCATATCTATTCCATCCAAGTAGAATGTTGTTACCTTCTTTAATATAGCCTAAAGTCTGTGAGTATGACCTCAAACACAACATCATGAAGATTATCATATTAACCAGTTTTAATTATTAATACCTAGAAAAATGGTAGTGCTAATGTTATATAATATACTCATGTTCTTGACAAGAAATTTATATGAAAATATACTGAGAATATTCAAAATTATTTGTAGCTATTGTGAAGGGTGTTGTTTTCCCAATTTCTTTCTTAGCCTGTTTGCCATTTGCATAAAAACTGAATTTTTTTTAGTTAATCTTGTATCCAGCCACTTTGCTAAAGGAGTTCCCTGGAAGAATTTTTGGGGTTGCTTATGTATAGTATAATATCATCTGCAAATAGAAATACTTTGACTTCTTTCTTTCCAACTTGTATCCCCTTGATCTCCTTTAGTGTCTTATTGCTCTAGCTAGAACTTCAAGTACTATATTGAATATATATATATATATATATATATCAGAGAGAGACAGAGAGACACAGAGAGAGAGAGACAGAGAGAGATAGCATTGTCTTGTTCCTGATTTTAGTCGAATTGCTTTGAGTTTCTTCCATTTAATTTGATGTTGGCTATTGGCTTGCTGTATATTGCTTTTATAATGTCTAGGTATGTCTCATATCCCTGATCTCTCCAAGACTTTATCATGAAGGGGTGTTGTCTTTTGTCGAAGGCTTTTTAGCATCTAATGAGATGATCCTTTGGGTTTTTTTTTTCAATCAGTTTGGTTTATATGGTGGATTACATTGACAGATTTTGTATGTTAATCCACCCCTGTATCTCTAGGATGAAGCCCACACTTGATCGTGGTGGATGCTCTTTTTGATATGTTCTTGGATTCAGTTTTTGAGTACTTTATTGAGTATTTGTGCATCAATGTTCATGAAAGAAATTGGTACATAATTCCCTTCTTTTGTTGAGTCTTTGTGTAGTTTGAGTACCAGTGTCACTGTGGCCTCCGAAATGTTTGGAGTTTGGCAATGTTCCTTCTTTTTCTATTTTGTGGAATAATTTGAGGAGTGTTGGTGTTAGCTCTTCCTTGAAGATCTGGTAGAATTCTGTGCTGGGACCATTTAGCCCTAGGCTTATCTATCTATGTATCTATCTATGCATCTATCTATCTATTGGTTGGGAGACTTTTAATGAAAGCTTTTATTTCCTTGGGGGGATATAGGTCTATTTAAATTGCTTATCTGATCTTAATTTAACTTTGGTAAGTGGTATCTATTGAGTAAATTTGTCCATTTCTATTAGATTTTTCAATTTTGTGGAGTACAGGTTTTTGAAGTATGACCTAATGATTCCCTGGATTTCCTAGGAATCTGTTGTTATATCCCCCTTTTCTTTTCTTATTTTGTTAATTTGGATATTCTCTCTCTGCCTTTTAGTTCTTTTAGATAAAAATATATCTACTTTTTTATTTTCTCAAAGAACCAACTTTTTTTTATAGATTCTTTGTATTATTCTCTTTATTTTTATTTCATTGATTTCAGTCCTGAGTTTCTTTCCTGCCTTTTACTCCTCTTGGGTGTGTCTGCTTCTTATTGTTCTAGAGCTTTCAGGTGTGCTGTTAAGTTGCTAGTATGACTATGAAGGCACTTAGTGCTATGAACTTTTTTCTTATCACTACTTTCATTGTGTCCCATAAGTTTGGGTACATTGCACATTCATTTTCATTCAATTCTAGTAGAGAGTTGTTCAGTTTCCATGAGTTTGTAACCTTTCTGTTGTTCTTAAATCCAACTTTGAACCATGATGGTCTGATAGAATATAGGGGGTTATTTCATTATTTTTTTATATCTGTTGAGACTTGCTTTGTGACAGAGTATGTGGTCAATTTTTGGAGAAGTTTCCAGGAGGTGCTTAGAAGAAGGTATATTCTTTTGTGTTTGGGTGAAATGTTCTGTAGATATCTGTTAGATCCGTTTGAATCATAATGGCTGTTAGTTCCATATTTCTCTGTTTAGTTTCTGTCTGGATGACCTGTCCATTGGTGAGAGTGGGGTGTTGAAGTCTTACACTGTTAATGGGTAGGCTTCTATGTGTGTCTTAAGCTTTAGTCGTGTTTCTTTTACAAATGTGGGTGTCCTTGCATTTGGGGCAGAGATGTTCATATTTGAGATATCATCTTGGTGGATTTTTCCTTTGATGAATGTGAACTCACTCCATAAACCATGCTGGTCTTGAATTCATAGATATCCTCCTGCTTTGCTTCCTGAGTGCTGGGATTAAAGGCCTGTACCACCACTGCCCAGCTTTCCATATCTTTTGATTAATTTTGGTTTGAAGTCTATTTTGTTAGATATTAAAGTAGCTGCACCAGCTTGCTTCTTGGGTACATTTGTCTGGAAAATCATTTTCTAACCCTTTACTCTGAGACAATGTCTATCTTTGATGTTGAAGTGTGTTTCTTTTTTTTTTTTTTTTTTTTTTTTTTTCTTGAAACAATTCTTTAGATATTTAATAAATCATTCATTTGCAAATAAATAATGTATGTAGACCACACCTAAATAAACATTTGGAAACTGGTATTCCCCAAGGATGTCATTTCTGTATTACAAATTGATAGAGTGAAGCTTCACTGAGTCACAGGAGCCAAAGCTGAAGCAGTTGCTCCTGCCATTCTCCTACTTATGGGATAGATACTTCATCAAAGAGTGTTTCCCGTTTCTGATGCTTCCGTCAACGAGTTTAGCACAAAACTACCTTTGGTTACTCTAAACTTATAGTCCAGAGGATTTTACTTTCCTATACTTGAGCCCTTTCTATACACAGCCCTTCAAGCAAAGGGAAAGATTCTTATTATGAGTCAAGAGGTTAATCTACACGGAGAAATCATTTTAAAATACTACGCATGTTTTAAAATGAGTTCTCTTTACCCATGTTCTGAATTAGTCTTTCTGCTGAATGGTTTCTACACCTAGTCTAAGTACAGCCTGAAACTTAGGCAACATCGGGAACCATGGGGCTAAGTCCAAGGAGGTGCTTCTAAGGGCCTCAGAATTCTCCACCTGAGAGATCAGTGCATCATCTGCTCTACTCCATATGACAACGCACTTGAAAATACGGTGCATGTTTTTTACTTACATACCAACAGATACAACTCGTACCTTTAAAAAAAAATTGTGTGCACATGGGGGCATGTGTGGTTATCAGAGGACAACTTTGTGGAACTGGTTCCCTTCTTCCCCTTTTTGGGGGCTCCAGAGATCAAATTTACATCATCAGGCTTACACAAGCAAGTGCCTTACCAAGAGAGTCATCTCTCCAGCCCACAGCCCACAGCCACTAGAGAACTAAAGAGTTTCAGAATTTCAATAACTTAAATATTCGATCCTTCACACAGCTTCTAACTCCTTACGTGAGAGGTACTAAATAAATTAAATGTTCTTTATTAACAGAGAAAAAAAGGAAATCAAATGCTTCTAATGTAGTCAATCCTCAGAAAGGGCCCATCATCATTTTAGCTGGAGAGGACACATTTCACTTCCAACTGTCCTTCCAAGTGGAAATTACTTTAAACATAAGGAAAACGAAAAAGGAGCCACACAGCCAATGCAGAGTACATTAAAACCCAAATGTAAAATATAATCAAGTGAAGTTTTCCTAAAAGAAGGAAACAGTCACTATTCATACCCTCAAGGAGATCAATTATACAACAAAGTTTAAGTGGACTGAGACACTTTTCTCGCTTTAGTGTAGATAAAAATAAATGCAAATAAAAATAAAACGCATGTTGTCTGTTTTGGGGGGTTATATAGTTAGAAATATATAATTCTATTGTTATGGGCAGGGTTAGTTGAAATAAGTTAGCACAATCATTTGAATTGGTTGTCTGCACACGGGGCAGGGCTTATTTCTCTTTTTTAGCTTCTTTGCACATGTGAAACACGACATGAGATGTCCGGTTTTGCCATGAACGATGCAGCCGTTTTTAGGCCGCCCTTGGCAAATCACACATGGTTCAATGGCATTGAGAGAGAAGCCGGATTCCATGCTTTCTCCTCTGTTCTGTGTCTCCTCCTTCTCCAACTCTTTGACATCTTCTTGGCTGCTGTACACGATGCTACTGGAAGTGGATGGCTGGGAACAATCCTCACTGTCCTGTGACTGGAAGGCTTGTCCTTCTTTATCATCACTTTCCTCAAGGCACGGCTCCTTAGGGTCACTCACTGTAGTTTTTTTCCCATCAGGCACATCTAAGCCTTCTTTTTCGGCCATCTCTCTGTTATCTTTCCCTTTCCCTTCAGGAAGCCAATTCTCACGAAGGGTCCAACATCTGTTGCAGTGGGGTGGAAGCGGGGGATTCATTTCACCACAGGAGGTGCATTTCCAATAGTCAGCTAAAGAAATTTCAGGATCTCCCTCAAAGGAGTCTGCATCACTTTCTCCTGTCTGATACACCGTGACTCGATAGACCTCATCATCCTCATCTGAGAGCTCATGCCCTTCTTCACTCAGGCTGTAATCTTCTGAGTCAAGAGACTCAACTTCAAATTCTACACTAAATTGATCGGAAACCGAATCCTGATCCAACCAATCGCCCGAATGTTCACTTACACCATCATCAAGGTCCTGGTTTGAGGGGGTCTCTGTGGACTCACTGCTGCTGCTTCTTTCACAGCATATCTCCCTCAGCACACACAGAGCCAGGCTTTCATCAAAGGAGAGGGACCTGTGGCGTTTCCTCTGTCGCTCACCAGGTAGTTCATCTGCGTTTTCTTCTGTCTCACTAATTGCTCTCCTTCTGGATGAGGTAGACGGTCTGGAAACTGGATCTGAAGAGGAAGGCTTCTCTTCCGGTGGCTCCTGCACAGGGTCCTTCCGATCACTGCCACCTTCAGGTTGACACCTGCTCTCACTCATGGATGTGCCGGAGTCTGCAGGCTCTTGCTGACTTACGACCACCAAGTTTCTGTAGATCATTGTATATATTTTCCTGTGCTCTTTCACAGAGAAGCTTGGCACTCCAAACAAATCTCCTAGAAGATCATTTGAACAATACACAATATGTTGCTGCTTCTCATCATATAATCGTTTAGTCATAATATACTGGCCAAGATAAAATATAATCTCTTTCATAGTATAAGTATCTTTTTGGGCACCGACAGACTGTAACAACTTCAAAAGCAATGGTTTTGGTCTCACCAGAGTCTCTTGTTCCGAAGCTGGAATCTGTGAGGTGCTTACAGCACCGTCAGTAGACACAGACATGTTGGTATTGCACATTGGCCTGGATCGCAGGCCGGAGAGGGGCCGTCGTCGTCGTCGTCGTCGTCGGGGAGGCCACAGGTGTCCCCGTCTCCCGCTCGCCGCCGGCACCCCAGCTGCTTCTTCTCCTCCCCGCGTGGCTCCCGCCCGACCCGACCCGACCGGATCCGACCCTTCACGGGACACGCGGAGGCCCCGCGGCCTGGCTCGGGGCCTGGGCCTGGGCCTGGGCCTGGGCGACCATTTCGCTCCGGAGCTCGAGCGACGGCGGCTCCCGACTCAGAGCGCGGCCGTCGCTCGGCTACCCCGGGGCCGCGGAGGGCCAACCCCCGAAGTGTGTTTCTTATATGCAGCATAAGGATGGATTCTGTTCTCATATCCATTCTTTTAGCCTGTGTCTTTTTACAGGTGATTTGAGTCCATTGATATTAGGAGATATTAATGACCACTGATTGTTCCATTTATTATATTGTTGTTAGTGTGTGTATGTGCATGTGTGTGTGTGTTTCCCTTTTTTCAATTTTGCTAGTGTAAGAGTATCTATTGCCTGTGTTTTTGTGAGTGTAGTTAACTTCCCCAGTTTGGTGTTTTCCTTATAGTAACTTCTGTAGGGCTGGGTTTGTAGATAGATATTGTTTAAATTTGACTTTGTCATGAAATATCTTGTTTTCCCCCATCTATGGATATTGACAGTTTTGCTGGGTATAGTAGTCTGGGCTGGTGTTTGTGGTCTCTTAGAGTCTGCAAGCCATCTATCTGTCCAGGTCCTTCTGGCTTTTAGAGTCTCCTTTAAGAAATCAGGTGTAATTCTTATAGGTCTGCCTTTATATGTTACGTGACCTTTTTCCCTTGAAGCTTTTAATATTCTTTCTTTGTTCTGTATATTTAGTGTTTTGATTATTATGCGGTGAGGGGAATTTCTTTTCTGATCCAATCTGTTTAGTGTACTGTAAGCACTTGTATTTTTATAGGCATGCACTTCTTTAGGTTAGGGAAATTTTCTTCTATGATTTTGTTAAATATATTTTCTGGATTTTTGATCTAGGATTCTTCTCATTATTTTATTCCTATTATTCTTAGGTTTGGTGTTTTCATCATGTTCCAGATATCCTGGATATTTTGCATTAGGAGATTTTTAGCTCTAACATTTTCTTTGACTGAAGAATCTATTTCTTCTATTGTATCTTCAACACCTGAGATTCTCTATTCTATCTCTTGTATTTTGTTGGTGATGCTTGCATCTGTAGTTCTTGTTCACTTACCCAGATTTTCCATTTCCTGAATTCTCTCACTTTGTGTTTTCTTTATTGCTTGTGTTTCAATTTTCATATCTTAAATAGTTTCTTTCACCTGTTTTTTTCCCTTGTCTTTCTTGGCATTCATTAAGGGATTTGTTGATTTTCTGTTTTGTCCCCACCTCCCCCCACCCCCGATTTCTTTGAAGGAGTTTTTTAATCTCCTCTTTAAGGACCTCTATCATGATCATAAAGTTGGTTTTAAGATCATTTTCTTATGCTTCCTCCATGTTGAAATATTCAGGGCTTGCTGTAGTGGGATGGCTGGACTCTGGTGGTGACATATTGCCTTGACTGCTGTTGTTTTTGTCCTTAAACTTACATTTTAGGCATCTGGATTTGGAGTGTTTATAGGTCTTGGTGCCAATCTCTGGATTGTCTTTGTTGGGTGAGTATTTTCTTCTTTAGTTTCTGTTTCCTTTCTGGTTTTCTGGATTTCATGGTCTGGGATAGAGTAGAGGGTCTCTGCCCATGTGGGAAGGTTGGAACTCTGATGACCTGGATGGTCTCTGGTCCAGCAGGAGGTTGCTGCGCAAGTTTGGGGCTGAATTTTTGGGTATGTATGTATGTCGCTTCTGATCTGGTTAGGTATCCTCTGAGGTTCAACCTGGTTTCTGGTGGGGTAGAAGGCTTCTGCCTGGTTTTCAGGGAATTGTCCTGGTCTCTGGGGTTCAGGATTCTGCCCTGGCCTCTGATGAGGTGGAAGACTTCCACCAGAGGTATGGGCCTGGATATGGTGATGAGGAGAGGATGAGCAGTTGGAGTTATGCTGGATGAGCACAGGTAGGCAGGGTGGAGCGCAGTATTACCTGGGGTCCAAGATGCTAGCCTGGCCTCTGGGAGTGGAGATAATGCTCCCTGATTCTTGGCTCTGTAAGTTAAAATTGGCATCACCTTGTGAATTTTATTCTACCTGTTCCCCAGGGTACTTTATGTGGAAATAATAAATGAATCTATGTCTCAGAGTTCATAGGAGAATCCAATGAGCTCATATGTACCAAGCCCTTAGAATATCAAGTAAATACCCCAGTGGCAGTGCTTTATAATATTTTTATGTAAAATGTAGTGATGTGTCCCAAGTATAATTTAGGCCATATGGGAGAATTAGTATCTCATAGCAGATCTTTAAACAGTGTATACTGCAATATTGGGAAGAAAATAGGAACATATCCCATTCATTTTGTTATGTTTCTATTTCCTAGAGTCAATGTGACCAGTTGTTGGTTTGTAAACTAATTCAAAATGACTTTTATTTCTGAAACACCAAAAGTTTTCTAATCCTGCTGTGATATTTTATTTCTAGAAACACTTGCCTGATTGTTGATCAGAATGAGACTGAATGATTCTTGACTTCTAATGAAATGGGATTGTCATTTGACCCTGTCAAAGTTTTCATCATATTGACTCTTACTACCATTAGTATTTATTAAATGCAAATTTTATCAGGAATTTGTAATTTAAAGTTTACCAGGGAGGAAATATTCCTTCATTAGAGGTGATTGCACTTTATTTGAAATGAAATTAATAAGCATAGACAATTCGAGTCCTGCATCATCATTAATCTATAAATGCAAGTAAATCACATTAATGTTTGTGTTCTGGGTCCTCTGGTGGACACAAAATTGTAGTGGATTGGAGCTTGCCTCATAGTGGCCAGGAAGCCAAAAGAAAGGGAAAGAAAAGATCCAGGGGTCCTAAAGTCACCTTTTTTCATTATTTTCTTCTATTGAAAACAAATTTTTTCATACAATAAATTTTCATTATGGTTTCCTCTACCCATACTCCAGTTCCCCTCCACATCCCCTCCCAATTTTTTTCATACAATATATTTTGATCACAGCTGCCCTTCCCCACTTCCTCCCAGATCCTCCCACCCACCAAACTCCATGCCCTTTCTTTTTTCTTCCTTCCTTCCTTCCTTCCTTTCTTTTTTGTTTCTCTCCTTTTTCTTCCTGTCTGTCTTTAGAAAGCAAACTGCAAATGACAGAAAATCTCCACAAACAAACCAGAATAAAAAGGGAAAAAAAGAAACACCCCCCCACACACACACATACACACAAACACTCCATGAAAAAACATAAAGTTGAAGAACATAACATGCAAGAAAAGATCAGTAAGACACACACACAAACCAAACCAAACCAAACTAACAAAAGAAAAAATAAACTCAAGAAAACCCCAAACAAAGCAAGCAATACAAGACAAAAAAATCTACACAAATACCATTGTGTTCTTTTTGTGTTGACCATCTACTGCTGGGCATGAGGTGTGCCCTTAAATGTGGTTAATATACTCGATGATATTCCATTGCAGAAAATTAATTTTTTTGTCAATTGGTTGTCAATTTCAGATAGCTTCTTGGCTAGGGGTGGAATATTGTCACCTTCCTCCTCTCATTACTGGGACCCTGTCTGGCTTGGACCTGTGCAGGCCTTGTGCATGCTGCCACAGTCTCGGTGAGTTTGTATTTGTGTTGGTCCTGTTGTGTCTGGAAGACACTGATTCCTTGGTGTCATACATCCCCTCTAGCTCTGACAATTTTCCTACCTCTTCTTCTATGTAGTGACCTTAGCACTGGGGGGTGGGATTTGATGAAAACATCACATTTTGGACTGAATGTTCCAAAACCTTCCAGTCTCTGCATATTGTCCAATTGCAAGTCTCTGTGTTAGTTCCCATTTATTACAAAAGGAAGCTTCTCTGATGATGGCTGAGTGAGGCACTGATCTATGGGTATGGCAGAGTGTTGTTAGGAGTCATTTTATTTCTATGTTCCTTTAGCAAAACAATATTTGATTTTCCCCAAAGTCCATGACCTATCCAGTCTAAGGCTTATGTCCACTCAAATAGCATCAGGCATAGGTTCCATCTAGTGGAAAGGACCTTAAATCCAATCTGATAGCAGGTGGTTATTACCACAATATTTGTGCTACTATTGCACCAGCATAGCATACAGGCAGGTCACCATTGTAGATTGCAGAGTTTGTAGCTGGGTTGGTGGTTACCTCTATACTCTAGTGGCATGCAAAGTATCTTTCAATGCTATGAACACTAGTCAGTAGGGGCAAAGGCTCTAGTTAGGCACCAGCTTGACTTCTTCATGTTCAATTATATATAGGTGTTATCTTCAGCTTTAGGGCCTTACCATCAGTTTGTGCAGAGCAGCCAATAGCCTTGTTTCATGGTTTTCCTAGCGCCCCTTTGGCCAACAGTTTGATTAGATGTAACTCATTCCTGGCACTGGAGGTTTTACTTGGTGGCAAGAGATGTCTAGTTAGGACATTCTCTCCCCTATTACTTGGTGACTCTTTCATACATGCATATATTTTAGGAAGCTTTTGCAGTAGTAGGTTTCCATGTAATATCTCAAATGACTCTTAACATCAGTTGTCCCTCCCCATATTCTTTCTTTTACCCACATCTTCTCCCCCACTTCCTATCTAATCCTCCTGTTCCAGTCTCACCACTGTCTCTCTATAACTATATATTCTGCTTCCCTTTCCTTTAGGGATCCTCTTATCCCTACTAGTCTCTTACATGATAACTAACCTCTGTGATTATTCAGATTGTAGCATGCCTATAAAAGGCTTAAAAGTTAACATCCATACATAAGAAAAAAAATTCAATATTTGCCTTTTGGGATCTGGGTTATCTCGCCCAAGATAAGATTTTACAGATCCATCCATTTGCCTGAAAATTTCATGTTTTTAAACATCCAAATAACATAAACTATGTAAATGTACCACATTTTCATTATCTATTCACCAGTTGGTGGACATCTAGACTATTTTCAATTATTTTGCTATTATGAATAGAACAGCAATGAACATAGATGAGCAAGTATCTCTGTAGTAGGGTGTGGAGTCCTTTGAGTATATGCTCAAGAGTGGTATAGATGGGTCTTGAGGTATATCTATTCACAGCTTCCTGAGTAACTACCACATTGATTTCCATAGTGGTTGTACAAGATTGTATTACCACCAACAGTAGACAAGTGTTCCCCCTCTGTCCATATCCTCACTAGCATGACTGTGATCAATAATGAGACTTCCTTGATTAGGTCATGCCTCTTAGATATGCCATCAGTACCCAATAGTGCCTGAGTTGAGATCAAGTCTTTCGGTAAGTTGTTCTTTGGTGGAAATGTGAAATCCAAAGTATAATGACATTAATATGTTATTTCTAGTGATGACTAGAACTGATTATCTGTAAGGAGTTTATCATTCTCAGTATATTCCTAGGTTTCTCTGTTATAGTCTCTTGTGTAAAAGACTTGTGTGTCTGTTATGTCCTCGGATCCCTAAGGGAGGTTCAAAGCTACTTCATTATTCTCTGCTATTTTGTTTACTATAAAATTTCTCAAGAATGTCTCTCGGTAGTCTAAAGCTGACAATTTCTAGAGATGTCAAGCATGTTATATTTCCTCCAGGACCCACAAATCTAGGACATGGTTGTGTCATATGGGAGATCAATGGGGAGAAATTCCTTTTCTCTATGTATCATTATATCCTGTCACTTGATATCTAGGCTGACAAGTTTTCCCATCTATCATAACTTATAGCTCTATGTTATAGACAAGTACTATACTAGAGAATGGGTGCTTTGATTTCTATGATTTGGAAGTCCATGGGACATACATGTAACAATGTCCAGTGTCTTGTACCAGCCATTACCTAGGCAAGAAAGGCAGGTCTTTTGCATACCAGCCAGGCCTGGTCCCTACCTCATCTGAAAGACCTATGAAATTCTTCTTGACATATCTCCAGTGGCACAGCCTTTTGTATGTTCTTTCAACATGTGTCATTGACTTTTCATGTGCTTGTGCTTCTCTCTCTCTCTCTCTCTCTCTCTCTCTCTCTCTCTCTCTCTCTCTCTCTCTCTTGCTTTCGCTCTCTCTCTCTCTCTGAAATAATAATAATAATTATGAATAGCTGATCTTACTGGATATTAGGCACTATTCCAAGTAACTTATAAATGTGCACTTGCCTATTTTTGTCCCCAAACAACCCCATAAGTGTTAATATTCTTGCAATTTAAAAAATTTAGTATTTTATGTATCTAAGGGATTGCCTGAATATATGTCTATCCACCACATTCATGCCTAGTACCCATGAAGGCCAAAAAGTGTCAGATTCCCTGATACTGGGGTTGTGAACAGTTGTGAGCTGACATGGTGGGTTCTTTGTATCAAACATGTATGATCTGGAGAAGCAGACAACAATCTTAACCACTGAACCATCTCTCTAGCCTTCCATTCTTGCCATTTTAGTAGACAATGACATATGCTGAAGAAATTCACCAAACCACACATTTGCAGGTTTCTGATCTCTCAGATCCGGAGATGCCAAAGTGCTCCACATCTTATCTCATTCTAAGTAATTCCATCCTTTCAAGAACCTTCAGAGGTTTGCACCATCTGACATAAGATTCATTCCTCACCATGGAGATATTTTTGTTAATATACCACTCCGTTAAATGAGGAAAACTAGACAGACATGGCAACAGGCTTTAGAAGGTGACTTTAAGTCTAGAGAAGTCAGCCAAGATCAACAGACTAATCCTAGATGGGACTAAAATATACAAAATGCTTTCTATATAAAATAATTTATTTTGGGGGACAGGAAGAAGCTTGGTTCTGGCATGAATTTAAGATGGAGTTTGTGGTCTGCACATAAGGACCCAGTCTAGAAGCCAGTCCTCTGAATTCCAGCATGATCACAGTATGATGCTGGTGTTAGGAGCAAGTATGCTTCTTTGGTCAATAATATAGTGAGGAATAGCACCCTGAGGTAGGTAGGGGTAACTGAATTATCTCTGAATAATGCTATAGACAAACATAAAGGGTAAATGAATATCATAAAGATTTATGATTCTGCCTTTTAACTAAAAAGAAATAAGCAAGTTTAACTTTTTATCTAAAAAGCTATTCCTTTGAGAGTAAAACTTTTCCTTCAAAGCCACATGATTAAGGACTTCATAAAAGGTCCCATTTAGTGGATCTCCTGGGGTAATTTTCATGTTTTATTTTTGAACATTTGCAAAGAACTAAGTGTGTTTATTTATCCAGATATGCTGAACATCTGGTGTGGCAACTGTAATCATTCTTTTATATTCATTATGATTTTAATTTTGATTCCCTACTATCATATTTCAAATACAGTATTTCCTTTAATTTACATAATCAAAATGTTATTGGCACCTTAAACAGAACAATGGGTTCATTTTAAAGGGGGGAAAACCTTATATGTTTAATGTTGAGATTGCAGTTACAATAATGTACTCCTTAGGGACTTGTAATTTAGCTGTCATGATTTCATAACTGATTTTTTTTCTCAGTCCTCCAGGATTAAGAATGAGATTTCTATGGTAATTCGGGATTCTGAAAGTGTTCCTCTTTGCTGTAAATGGATAGCAAATAGCTTGTTATTTCAGATTAGACCTCAGTGTTGTAAGAAGTAAAAGCACACTACTTATTTAAAAATAGACTAGTTTCAGGGCACTGCAATATATTCAGAGTCTGTAAAACCACAACCTCTTGATTGCTAGTGTTAGCAAAAGCTTGTTCTTTAATTACCTATATTGCATCCAGCTTCTGTTCCTTTCCAAAACCCAATTATGGCTAATAGCTGCAGTAAGATGTACTTGTTTATAGCAGCTCATTGTGGATTTCTCTATTTGATCATCGTTTGTCTTCATGACTTAAAGCGTTAGGTTCAAATTGTTATCAGGCACCCAGAGTTTAGCAGTCTTCACCTTGTATGTGTGTATAAGTGCATTTCTAATGTGACTTGGATGTCTGTTTTATTTTTCCTAATTGGAGGTTAGTCTATAAATGATGGAAATCATGCTATTTCTGTAAGTCCCAACAGCTTCTCAATGCAGTGATTCCAGCACCTCACATGAAAAGGATATTTGAAATCTGTAGCAGAGGGATAGGAGACTTATTTATCCCTTCCTCCTACAAAGCCATTTTCTCCCAGTGTGGTGTTCATTGCCTAATCATTTCGGCAGCTCAGACTCATAGATTCTCCTGCCGAGAGAAGCAGCCTGCCTCCTAGAGTTGAATTCAGAATAATTCAGCAGTCTAATTTCTGATTTAATTTTGCTGCTCTCCAACTGTGGTATAAACTGAGCTCTGAGAATTGAATGTGTGGCACTTTGCCTCAGTTGAAAATACTTATGTCTTTATTCTCATTCTCACAAGTCATTGTTTCCATGATAACTAATGGGATCCTAGTGGAGAAAAGATGAAAAGGCACATGTGAAATAAACGAGAGAAGACAGAAATTCAAGCAGTAGTAAGAATTCCCATTGCTTTATTGAAACTCAACTTCAGTGTTCTGTTCATAGGGGTTGGAGCTGTAGAGACAGGAAGAAAGGGATGGTTTCCATTGGCATCTGTTCCTCTAACACTTCTTCCCTTCCCTCCCATGTCCTTAGATAGCCACAGAAACACCCACCTCCAGTGGGAGGGAGACTGTCCTGCACAGTGATTTTTTATTAGTCTGACTGAGGAAGGTCATTATTCTGTTTTTGGTCTCTGAAGAAGGTTCTTCATTTCATTGACCATGCAGCCTATGAGAACCTTCCCACTCAGCATGTGCTCACCTGGGCTCATGCTAGAAGAACTAAGACCCAGGCAGTGCACCAGAGCTGGCAAATCATGAACTTTACTTAGCATGGATATAAAGTACCAAAATATTAGCAAGGTACTGATTCATCAATAATTTGATAGATATATTCAAATATTTAGGGGTGCAGGAGAGATGGTTCAGTGGGTGAATGGCTTACTGCACAGCGTGAGAATCTGAGGTTGCATCCCAGGCACTCACATGAAACTGGATGGGCATCTGTAACTGATTCTGAGAGGCAGAGAGGCAGACTCAGGAGGCTTGCTGGCCGGCTAGTCTAGCAGAAACTTCAGCTTCAGGCTCAGTGAGAGATCCTGTCTCAAAAATAAGATGAAGACAGCCAGATGGTATGCAGAGAGTGAGAGACCTTGGAACACTTAGCCCTAAATGGGATGTCTCCATCAAATTCAAATCTCCCCTCAGAGTTCGGAAATCCAATGGAAGGGGAACTAGAAAGAGTTTAAGAGTTAGAGGGTAGCAGACAATTCATCCTTGTTTCATGTCTAGTATCCTGCTATGAGTGAGTACATACCATGTTTGTCTTTCTGAGTCTGGGTTACCTCACTCAGGATGATTTTTTCTAGATCCATCCATTTGTCTGCAAACCTCATGATGCTATTGTTTTTTTCTGCTGAGTAGTATTCCATTGTGTATATGTACCACATTTTGTTTATCCATTCTTCAGTTGAAGGGCATCTGGGTTGTTTCCATGTTCTGGCTATTACAAACAATGCTGATATGAACATAGCTGAACAAGTGCTCTTATGGTGTGGTTGAGCATTTCTTGGGTATATGCCCAAGAGTGGTATAGCTGGATCTTGGGGGAGATTGATTCCCAATTTTCTAAGAAAGCGCCATATTGATTTCCAAAGTGGTTGTACAAGCTTGCATTCCCACCAGCAGTGGAGGAGAGTTCCCCTAGCTCCACATCCTCTCCAGCATAAGGTGTCTTCAGTGTTTTTGATCTTAGCCATTCTGACAGGCGTAAGTTGGATAAAGCACAGGGACAAATAGTCAAATGAATGGAAACACATGAACTATGAACCAATGGCTGAGGGGTCCACACTGGATCAGGCCCTCCGAATGGGTGAGACAGTTGATTGTCTTGATCTGTTTGGGAGGCATCCAGGCAGTGGGACCAGATCTTGTGCTCATTGCATGAGTTGGCTGTTTGAAACCTGGGGCCTATGCAGGATTGTTTGGCTTGGCCTGGGAGGAGGGGACTAGACCTACCTGGACTGAGTCTACCAGGTTGACCTCAGTCTGTGGGGAAGGCTTTGCCCTGGAGGAGATGGGAATGGGGGGGGGGGCGTTGGGGGGAAGGTGAGGGGGACGGGAGGGGGGGAGAACAAGGGAATCCGTGACCGATATGTAGAACTGAATTGTATTGCAAAATAAATTAAAATAAATTTAAAAAAAAAAAAAAAAGAGTTAGAGGGGATGGAGAACACCAAGGAAACAGGCCTTCTAAACACAGCATGACCAAAGCACATATTAACTAACTGATATTGAGGCAGCATGCACAGGGCCTACATGGGTCTATGCTAGATAGGGTCCTAGAGCTGAAAGGAGAAGCAGACAAATGCTCTATCCCTAACTCAGAAGCAATCTCCAATAGACAAACACTTCCAAATGAAAATTTAGTTTTCTGCAAGGGAAACTCACTGGCAAGCCAAACTATTCTCAAAGGCAGGCTGCATGCCCAGCAGTAGATGCCAACAGAAAATGAACTCAAGGGCATCTTTGGAGGTTCCTTGTCTCATAATGTCAAGTCAGGGCTTTTTCTTTTTTTCCCCCTTTTTGTTTTAAATTTTATCTATTATTATTATTTATTTATTTATTTATACCCTACAAGCCATTTGTGTATATATGTTTCTTGTGCCTTTTCTTGGGCTCCTTTCTTTCAGTTTTTTTTGTCTTATTCAGATGTGTTTGTTTTTGTTTTATTTTATTATATTTTATTATTATTCCTTAGATGTCTGTTTTCTAACAAGATATATAAGTGGTGTGGATCTGGATGGGAGGGCAGATGGAGAAGAACTGGGAGGAGTAAGGGGAAGAGAAAATGTAAGCAGGATATATTGTATGAAAAAAATCTATCTTCAATAAAAGAAAAAAATAAGATAAAGAATAATGAGGACAATTCTTGAAGTTGACTACTGGCCTCCACAGATACACATACACACATGCTGGAGGTCATGGAAATATACAACAGGTGGCTGTTGTTTGAATCTTGGATTGCCTTTTAATAAAAAACCCAGAGCCAGATATCAGGATGAAAGCTGATAAATCAGAGAAGCAGAACAGCCAGCAACTAGTTCTTACCTCTATGAAATCCTCAGCATAAAGAGTGAGTTCCTGTTTCCTTATGCCTTATATACCTTTCTCTGCCCAGACATCACTTCCAGGGATTAAAGGTGTGTGTGCTTCCCAGTAATGGGATTAAAGGTGTGGGCTACCACTGCCTGGCTCTGTTTATCTCCTGTAGCCCAGTGTGACCTTGAACTCACAAAGATCCAGAGGGATCTCTGCCTCCCAAATGATAGGATTAAAGGGGTGTGCCACCACTGCCTGACCTCTATGTTTAATCTAGTGGTTGGCTCTATCCCCTGATCCTCAGGCAAGTTTACTAGGGTACACAATGCATCACCACAGATGGCAATAGATAGTTTGGGTGTTGACCCACCAGATGAATTATTCTTTGATGGGGAGTCCCACTTGGCAAAGACCATGGGGTTACAGACTGTGAATGACTGGTTTCTTCTGTCTATAATTGTTTTATGTGCCACTACATTTCTTCCCTAAAAACAGCTATGGGTATTTTCCCCACTGCTTGTATGCTTATCTTGAGAATATAGTTCATCTACTGGGCACACATATAGCTGTGGATAGTCAGGAAGTTGATTTCTGCTTAAGCTGTACAATTTTGATGAATAAAAATAATACTAAGATATTTTCATAACTCAGATTGACATAGGAAAATGACAGTGTTCTCAGCTACAAAAACAGCTTTTTCAAATTCGAAGTAGACTAGTTACCCCTGAAAAATATGCACAAGGGCAAGTTCCCAGGTATCTGCTTGTTGAACCAAAGTCAGGATGATAACATTAAGACGTAACTCCCTGCAGCAATTGACTTTCTGCGTGTACTCCTAATCTCAGTTTATAATACAAGGCTCAAGGTTCAGTCAACTAGCTTTTATTGTTTAAGTCCTGAATTTCAATGTCATTCTCTGTCTGGGCACCCTTACCACTTAGAGCTACATGCCTGCTTTACTTACCATGCCCAGTCACAGTGATCTCCCTAGCCTGATAGAAACCGTGTGACTTATTATGTGTTATTAGAATAGGACAAACTCTGTATATGTAACTCATAGTTGTCCAGAGTTTTACTGTTGAAGGAGGTGTGTATAGCAAGAGCTATGTAGAGAGAGCAATGTAAAGAGATGTGTAGAGCTATGTAGAGAGAGCTACGTAGAGAGCTGTGTAGAGAGATGGAGCAGTAGCTGTGCAAAGATGTGCGTAAGAAGAAATGTGTAGAAGAGAGATGTATGTAGAAGAGGGATGTGTGTAGAAAGATGTGGAGCTTTGTAAAAAAGAGATGTAACTGTGTAGAAGGTAGATGTAGCTGGGGAGAGAGATGTAACTGTGCGAAAAGACATGTGACTGTGTGTAGAGATGTGTGGCTGTGCAAGAGAGAGATGTATGTATGTAAAGCACTGGGGGAAATACAGCTGTTTTTAGGGAAGAAATGTAGTGGTACATGAAAACAGTTACTGACAGAAGCAACCAGTCATTCACAGTCTGTAACCGAGCAGTCTTTGCCCAGTGGGTCTTCCCATCAGAAAATTATTCATCTGATGGTCAATACCTGAAATATCAATTGACATCTTCTGTATATTCCCATGGCCTCTCTCTCTCTCTCTCTCTCTCTCTCTCTCTCACACACACACACACACACACACACACATACACACACACACACGCACACACTCACAAACACACACACACACAAAATGCATGTAGTCACACACATGGATAAAATTTATTGTCAGAATCTACTTTTCCTAAAGAGCTGATGATGCATATGTAGCAAATAAAGACTATTAAATTACCTGATTCTTAAAGAGTAGGACTATTACTTCTACACTTTTTAATATTTTGTTTAAAGAGAAGACTGTTTACTTCTTAGTGGTTCTTGGGTTTCTGTATTTTCTCTTTGGCTTAGATTTGGTCTGTTAAGTAGTTCTAAGGGAATCCACACATATCTTTTTCTCCCTTGCCATAAACCATTTATGATATATAGGGGCCCTACTTTTACTCCTAAATTGCTTCAGTCTTTAATCTCCTATCATTTATTTGATAGTGAAATAGGGAACTAGTAGGTTATAGCAAGACAAGATAGTTATTGAGCCTAATCCAAATCTTGATAAAACTTGTCTTCTTTCATTGAAATTTCTTGTCTCAAAAATGATACACACTGCTACATATATCTTCAGGCTGGATATATGTTAGTTATCTGTCTTTTTTTTAAGATTTCATGTTTCTATTAATTAGAAACTTGCTATGCTAGAATCTTTCTTCCATTTTTCCCAATTACTTTCAACTCTGAAAAGAAATCTAAGCTAATATATTATAGTATGTTTCTTTTTTTGACATTTCCTATTACAGACTGATATAAACATAAAAGGTTCATGCGCATAATGGATATTTTTTATTCTTGTCTTTGAAAAACATTACTCTCCCTTCCAACTCCTCCTAGCTCCCACACTACACCTTCCAAACTTTCTGTCCTCTTTTTGTCCTATGAGTACAATTAGTACTGCTCATAGACATCAAAATGGAATTAGACCACATGATCTAGAAATCCCATTTCTGAATACATATTCAAGAGAACTGAATTCTGGGTCTTAGAGATATTAGACAAGCAGTATTCATGATAGCTAAAACATGAAAGCAATCCAAGTTACACACATATCACACTTATCCAATCTGACATGTGCTATACCATAGATAAGCTTTGAGGAAAGTATGCTAAATGAGAGAAGTCAGTTACAAAAGACAAATACTGTAATCACACTTATCTCAGTACAGAGAGCACACACGATCTTGGAGGTAAAATGTAGAATATTGGTTGCCAGGAGTTGCTTCAAGATAGAAATGAAGAATCACTACTTAATGAGTATTCAGTTTCAGTTTTATAGAATGAAGAGAATTCTGGACATGGGCAGTGGTGGTAGCTGTGCAGCGTTAGGGATGCAAGCAACATCACTGAACTGCATGCCTAAAGTGGTGAAAATAGTAAAATGTATATCATATATTTTAAAATAAAAGTTAGACGTGATTGTAAAAATATTGTTTTGTAGTTATTCTTTGTGATTATTTTTTCCATTTGATCCAACGGTCAACATTTACTGAGTTTCCACTAAGTGCCAAACGGAATTGACACATCTGACATAAAGGAGCCAATATGAACAAGCCTTAGCAGACAGCATCCTTTTTTTCCACCTGTGTGTGCCTTATTCCATTGAACAGAGAGACATGTCAGTTATCTTATTCATCTGGAATGTGTGATTGTCAGAACCTGTTAGAACAGGGAATATAGTGCTGCTTCAGGTGGTTAGAATCCTTCTGTTTCACTACTGTCAACACTGCTCTATGAAGCACATGAGAATATTTTGAATAAGGGATAATGACCTAGACAAGATGGAACTATAATCAACAAGAAAAACATCAAATGAGAGATTTATACTAAAATACTAAAATCCAGAGAAGTCTGGAGCATAGGTAAATGGCACGTTACAAAGATCACTCCAAAAGATATCCTATCCTGAAGAAACTGAATTTAATATTTAATATGTTCTAGCTGAGATACAAGAAGATTGTAACTGTAACTGCTAGTCTTCAATCCCATCAAAGACCTGAGAAGGAATATAATAATACCTGAGAAACAGGAGAAGGACACAAGCCACTTTTGGGAGTCTTGCAAGAGTAGACAGAGACAGCTGGCAGCCTGGACAGTCACCTAAAGTTTCTCAGCATCATTGGTGCATTCAAATTGGCTACAAGTGTAGAGTATATGTCAGACCATTTTACTGTCAGAAGTTGAGGCAAGGGCAGTTCTTTGCCCAGGAGGCCATTTTATGCCAAGATGATGACAAACTTCCAAATGGAAATATCCCAGAAGCCCAACATTCTCGGGATCAGATGGGTGCTGCCAAGGAGCAATTGTGTCTCTTGTCAACAGAATTCTGAATTATCGAAACATTTAAATGCCATATTCTCTAGGTCTATGAAGTGTTTTAAGATAACCTATCCATCTGACATATGTTTCTGTAAGTCTGTAGAACCTACCTAACATAAATATAGAGATGACAAACATAGGTAACTATAAATCTATAAGCCTTATCTACCTAGATAACCTAAGGACTGAGGCTTCATGTAAACAGGGTAAACAGTCTGTAAGCAAATGTACAGTAAAAGGACAATGACCTCAAAATTGTGACAATATACAAAATAGCTAAAGCAGAAGTAGGAATGTATAGTGCAATATGCAATATGACAATAATCCTAAATATGTATTAATATACCAAATATCCTAAACAGAGGTAGAACATACATACAGTATGACAAATATAATTTTTACATTTGTATCAATATACAAATATTTCAAGTAAGAGTAGAAATATATATATTACAACAAATATGGTTCTGTATTTGTATCAATATACAAATTATCTGAAATAATATAAAAATAGTTTATATTTGTATCAATATACAAGAATCCATAACTATAATTTATCTAAGGCTGATATTTTATTAAATTAGTTTACTGTATATGCAATAATCTACCTTAATATCTTATACCTATCCATTCCCCTTTTTTTCTTTTCTTAAGGCTAATACCAAGTCCAATGTTTTCTTCCATCCCCAACCCTATAAACATTATACATAACCCTGAGAAACATGAAACATTTGGGGAAAAGGGGCTTCACTTTGTTAGAATGCTTCCTGCTGTTTAGGGGGTTATGGTATCTCTGTGGGGTCCTGTAAGAAAGCTCAGATAGTTAAGTCTTAGTTGGATTAACTAAGTATATTAACTTAGTAGATTCTACAGCCAGTCTTGGAGTAATGGGTAAGATTTTGGCTAGAAGTGTAGTATGATGAATCATCTTATTATGGAATTATCTTGGAAAGTTTTCAGTCCAAGGTTGATCATTGAGTAATGTTTATGAATACCATGGCATCATTCTGGACTGGGTAGAGTTGTTGATGTGGGGCCCCATCTTCCTTCTGGATACTTCAGAGGTTGCTACTGGGAAAGACTTATTTTTTACTGTGGAAAACTTGCACATTATTAATTTCAAAATGGAAAGTTTGGAATTAAAGATGACATGACATGTAAGAAAGGATTCCAAGAAATCAAGAATAAGCATGGAGAGAAATAGAATCTTTATGACAATGGTCCCTTTTTATTGGTTTTCTTCTGTCCCACACCAGATGGCTCTTCTGATATGAGACAGAATCTCTTAACCTTTTCTTTTAACAGTATGCTTGTGTTTAGAGAAGGAGGGAGCCAAATTCTACCTCCAAAGCCAGCTTGATATATAATTGAATCAGAACCACAACTTTTCTAGAGTTAAAGAGATAGATGTCAGGCAGTGAGATATTATCCTATGTAGATTGGTACCAATAGATTCTTTCTTTGTGCTATAGACATCTGGATATCCAATGCCTTATAATTTCTGGAAAATGGGTATTTCTACTATCCTATAAAGACAAAAACAGAACTCTGCCCCAACCATTGTTTGTTAAATTTTCTTACAACTTGTAGAGATGTCACATCAGTGAATGAACTTTTACTTTTCCTCAATAAGGTGTTTCTTCTTTTCAAATAGAATTTTTATTATTTTTGTTGGTATCCATAGCTTTTCTTCCCCTATAAAAACAAAAGCAAAACCCCTTCCCCAACATAGGATGTATCCTGGTTTCTATTCTGAGGTCAACACATCTTTGAAATAGACCAATTGGTTTAACTCAGGAGTTTTGTCTATCATCCAGTGTCTCTCCACAGCCGTTGTTCCTTTCTCATCAGCATTTAGAAAATTCAAGGTTAATAAAGCATTATACAATCTATTTCTAGGAGTCATTGTTACCTGTTGCTGTTTATTTAGTATATCCTTTAAAGTTTGATTGGATCTTTCTATGACTGTTTGGTGTGTGGGATTGTATGGTATACCTGCAACATGCTTTATATTGTAATAAGCAAAAAACTATCTCATTTTATTGGAGACATATGCTGGGGCATTGTATGTCTTAATTTGCACAGGTATTCCCATGATGGCCATAACTTCTAATAGGTGTGTAATCACAGAGTCAACCTTTTCAGCACTCATAGGAGTTTCCCACTGAAATCCTGAATAGGTGTCAATAGTATGTTGTATATACTTTAATCTTCCAAATTCTGCAAAATGAAACACATCCATCTGCCAAATTTCATTTCTTTTTATACCTTTCGGATTGCTCCATGCAGATAATGGAGTTTGGTTATAGAAGGAACAAGTAGGACATTTTTCACAATATCGTTGGCTTGTTGCCAAGTGATAGAGAAATCCTTCTTCAAACCTTTGCTATTTATATGGTGTTTGCTATTAGTAACTGTTCAATCTCATCATTACCTTGTGCTAGAGGTCCTGGCAGACTCGGGTGTACGGGATCTGATATGTGTTATATATATAGGATGTTCCCTATTTCTGATGATTTCCTGCAATTGTATGAATAATGAAGTTAATTCTGTATTATCAGAAATAAATTTAGCAGTTTCAATATGTAAAACAACTCTCTCTGTATATTGAGTGTCAGTGACTATACTGAGGGATTCTATGAAGTCTATCAGTACCATAAGAATGGCATACAGTTCTACTTTTTATACAGAGTTGTATGGACTTTGAACCACTTTACTTAAGTCTCCTGATTTGTATCCTGCTTTTTCTGATTTATTTGCATCAGTATAGAATGTGAGGACTCCAGAAATTGGCTTTTGTTGTACAATGTGAGGAAGGACCCATTCAGTTTTCTTTATGAATTCTATTCTCTTGCTTTTGGGATAATTACTGTTAATCTCTCCCAAAAAGTCACTGTAGACTCTCTGCCAGTATTCATTATCTTTCCATAGCAAGGAAATTTCCTCATTAGTTAAAGATACTACAATTTCTGCTGGGTCCATTCCTGTCAACTGGCAAAGTCTTAATTTTCCTTTTTGAATCAAATCAGAGATATTTCCTATGTAAGTCTTTAACTTCTTACTTGGTTTATGTGGTAGAAATATCCATTCCAATATAATATCTTCCCTCTGCATCAAAATACCTATAGGGGAATGTCTGGAAGGGAGTATGACTAGAATGCATTTAAGTTCTGGATTCACATGATCCACATGCACTTCTTGCATTTTCTTTTCTACTAGAGCCAATTCCTTCTCAGCTTTTGCTGATAATTCTTTTGGACTATTTAATTCTTTGTCCCCTTTTAGAGTATTAGCCAAATTTTGTAGTCCATCTTTAGATATTCCCATGATACCCAGTAAGTTAGGAATGCTTCCTAACAACTTTTGAAAATCAGTAAGAGTTTGCAATCAATCTCTCCTTAATTGTACCTTTTGGGGTATGATTTTTTTGTAGCTCTGTCTTATATCCTAAGTAATTAATAGAATCTCTTTTTATTTTTTCAGGAGCAATATGTAGTCCCCAGTGAAGCAAAACTTTTTTTTACTTCTTCAAACATGCTTTCTAATGTACCTAACTTTGAGTCAGCTAATAAGATATCATCCATATAATAATAAATTATGTATTGTGGAAACTTCACATGAATTATCTCCAATGGTTTTTGCACAAAATATTGGCACAAGGTAGGGCTGCTTAACATTCCCTGTGGGAAGACCTTCCATTGATATCTCTTGACTGCCTGGGAATTGTTATAATTAGGTATTGTGAAGGCAAATTTTTCTCTGTCATTTTCTTGTAAAGGTATGGTAAAGGAACAGTCTTTTAAGTCAATAACTATTATAGGCCATTCTTTGGGTAGCAGAGAGGGTAAGGGCATCCCAGGCTGTAGGAGTCCCATAGGCTGAATTACTTTACTAATATTTCTCAGACCTGTCAGCATTCTCCAATTACTGGACTTTTTTAAAATAACAAATTGCAGGAGAATTCCAAGGGCTGGTAGATTCTTCAATGTGTTGAGCATTTAACTGCTCTTGATCCAGCTGTTCTAAAGCTTGTAGCTTCTCTTTTGTCAAAGGCCATTGTCCAACCCAGACAGGTTTATTAGTTATCAGTTTTAAAGGTAAGGCTGTTGGTACTTCTGAGAGTTCAACAGCAGTTTTGGTCTGTTTATCTACAGCCTGAACAGTTGGAGACTGTTTATAATAGTATGTTATAGTATTATTACTAGAAACATGCATTGATCTGTATTTCCTTTCTAAGATTGTAGGAATTTTAATGTGGGAATTCCACTGTTGTAACAGATCTTAGCCCCAAAGATTCACTGCTACATTTGTCACATATGGCTTTAACCTTCCTTCAGGTACTTCTGGCCCTATGCATCCAAACCATCTCAAACTTTTTTATCTGAGATAGGGTTCTAATCCCTAGAAATTGGACCTCTACCTCTTGAAGAGGCCAATTAGGATGCCATGATTTTGGTGTAATTATATTCACATCCACACCTGTGTCTACCTGGCCCTCTGAACCATGCCATTAATTTGAATTCTAAGCTTTGTTCTTTGTTCTTTTATGGAAGTCTGCCAAAGTATTCATTTTATTGTATTCTTTGGAACTTTTGATTCATCTATCAGAGCTGTTCTATCATCCAGTGCAGTATTGCTTTTTACATTAGACACCGGGTTATTTAATTGTACTGAAGAGGAATTTCCTCCACAGTGGCTGGAAATGTTTGGACCACATTTGATTTGGGGGCCTGCAAGAGGCCCCTTGAGGTGTTTCCCACTGGTAAAGGGTTACCTCATGTATCTATATTTGATCAGCACTCATTGGTCCAATGTCAGTCTTTGTCACATCTTCTACATAATCCAGGAGGTTGGGGTCTCCCACTTGGGTTATTTCTAGAAAGAATATTACTTCTAGGAGCACCCATGTACAGTTTTTACTTATATGACCTAGTGTACCACATTTAAAACACTTGGTACCCTGGGGCCTTCTTATACCTCTGGGAATTGCCTCTCATATCCAAGCCTCATTACTATAGTTAAGGGACTCAACACTGTTAGATACTGAATTCATTCTTTGAAAGGAGCTGATCTGACCTTTAATGGTGTAAGTATTCTTTTGCATTCTGTATTAGCATTATTAAATGCCAAGGACTCAGTTAATATTTGTCTTATTTTTTTTTATCTGACACAGCTTTCATTATAGCTGTGGTCAATCTTTGTATAAAAAAAAATCAGTGAAAAGTTCTTGCAGTCCATGGAATATCTTTGTGTATATCTCAGTTGGTTTTCCTAGTTCTGGAGATTTTCCCCAAGCATTTAGAGCTGCTTTATGGCATAGGGATATTGTATGCTCATCATAAATGGCTTATACATTCCTATCAGTGAAACATTCCTCACCAAGAATTTGATCTTGGGAGATCTTAAAACCTCTGATCTTACCCCTTTGTTCCATGTTCCTAGCCTCTTCTCTCAAGCAGCTTTTCCATTGCAACTGCTGGCTATATTCTAGAACAGCTGAAATTAACTGATTCCAGTCATCTGGTATGATTCTATTTGAGGTAGACCATAAATTTAACATTTGTCTTACAAATGTTGAGCATATGCCATATGTGACTACTGTTTCCTTCATAAGTTTAAAAAAAATCTCTCATTGGAATAAGTTGTAATGTATATTCCATATATGGCTCAGTGTGTCTATCATCTGCTGGCTTCTCATGGATGATGACAAGATAAGCCATTGTATGAGAGTCATCTGGAGATATTATGACCTGTATCTTCTTGCCCTTGTGCTTATTAGGTCCCTTGTCATCTTTACTGAGAATTTCTTCCAGGGCTTGCAAACAAGCACCTATGGTCTATCCCAGTGAGTGAACCTCCTCTGTTTCAAGGGATTTCAGATTACTCATGGAATCATGCAAACTTTTATGTTCTTCTGAAACACATGATTCCATAGACCTTATTTTATCAGTTAATGATAATCTTTCTTCCTTATAAAGTGTCTGAGTAGCAACAACTTCATCCTGTAGAATTATTGGTCTATCCATTAAGTATTCATATTTATTATCAATATAATCAGATCTAGCTATACATTTATTATTAATGGACTGAAGTTCTTATAATAAGTTAGCAGATTCCAAACTAAGCCTGTTATATAAGTTTTTATTACTATCTTGTAAATCCTGGTTAGCTGATTCCACAGAAAGAATCTTTTTATGTAAATTTTCATTGCTATCTTTTAAAGCCAGTATCAGTCCCAATAATGACTCATATTTGTTATTGTTATTAAACCAGTTTATTAATGCTGTGTGAATTATTATGGTAAATGCCAAAATGGTGCATTCCAGATATGTGCCAGGAAGGTCATATATTTCCAGAAAAATGTCATTCATCATATAGGTAAAAAAGTTTTTAAATTCTTGTGAAGTAATATTTTCCACCATATTATGAGAAATATTCAAAATTTGTTAATCAGTTTCAAGGTGTAAAATTATCAAGTACTCTTACCTGAAATGAAACACTGGCTGGCTGGCTTGCTTGTATTACCATCCTTGTGATGATCTTTTTGGATGTAGTAGCACTTTTCAGGCAGCAGCTGAAAAACATCTTAAAATATTTTAAGTAAAATGTATTATTAAATGTGAGCTGTGATTCTAGCTTTTAATAGCTGATTTTGTGTTGTTTTGCTTTGTTTGGACATTTTTTGTCTTACTGGTCTTTTTGCTTGTTTATTTTGATTCTGGTTTTTTTTGGGGGGGGGGTGTATATGAGAGTCTTTTTTCCTTTAAAAATTTTAAAACTTAAGTATTATATCATTTTTCTCCTTCCCTCCAACTCTTCCCATGTCCCCTCCTTCCAGCTCTTCCCAATATTCTTCAGTTGAGATATTGATATATCTAGTCCTTCAGGGAATAAATATAGTGAATGATTTTGTTTTACCAGATGTTTTGGTTTTTTTGCCTTTTTGTTTGTTTTCTTTTTGTTTTAGTTTTTGTTAAAGAAAGGGAGAGAAACAAAGCATAAAGCTGGGTGGTAGGGAGATGGAGAGGATCTGAGAGGAATTGGGGGAGAGGAGATCTTAATAAAAATATACTGCATGAAATACTTTTCTGTAAAAATTGCATCATTTATACATATTTCTATTTTTATTTACAGCCTGAAGTATTCATGTTTGAGTCAGCCAGCCTTTGAATGGAACATAATATCAGGAATTCAGTTTTTGTATTGGCCGGTTAACATGCACAAAGAACCCCTTTGTTTCATTGCCAAATAAGTCCCTTGTGAAGGAAATCTATGTGTGTTATGTCTCTGTGTGTGATGTATATGAAAGTGTTTTTTTCCTTTTAAAATCTTTAAAATTAGAAAATAGTTACATTATTTTCCTTCTTCCCTCCCTCCAACCCCTCCCAATCTTCTTTAGTTTGAGATATCTATCTAGTGCTTAAGGGAATAAGTATAGAGAATGGTTTTGTTTTACCAGATAAGCATAAGATCACTTAGTATAGGTGACCACATTGCTGCATAGTTTAGCAGTGTGTGTGTGTGTGTGTGTGTGTGTGTGTGTGTGTGTGTGTGTCCCCTTTTATTTCCAACAGTGTAAATATGGTGATGCAGCCTGAAACATAAAACTTCTTTTTAAAATTCTGGTGGAAGATTCCAGAGAAGCTGCATCAGAGAAGCAGTCATAATCAAGCATGTTGTGAATGAGTAAACTGAATAACAATGAGGATAAGAATCTGATAAACTTAGTAAGGTTTCATGTTATCCCTAGTGCAGGCTGTATTTAGCAGAGCTCTTAAGCTCTTATGAATATTATCAGAAAAAACGCAAATCACGCATTTGATCCTATCCTTTTATTGGAATCATATTTTCATCACATGGGTAATTTGTTATGCTGACTTAGTCTTAATTTATACACTGTATACCTGGTCTATCAAATGTGTGTAAGTTAAGTTAAGAAGTTTGATACCTTGTGTTAGGAAAAACTTGTCTAAATTTCAGAGGTAGACTGTGGTGACTAACCTCAGTTGTCAACTTGATGAGATATACCTGAGAGTGATTGTCTTGATTAGGTTGATTGAGCTGAGAAGACCCATCCACTTTGGGTGACACCATTCTCTGGGCTGGGAACCTAGACTGTAATGAGAAGAAGAAAGTGAACTGAGCACTGACATTCATCATTCTCTGCCTCCTGACTGTGGGACCAATGTGACTACTTCAAGCTCTTGCCACCTTGATTTCCCGGTATCATTTTACCCCCAAACTGTGAGCCAAATTAACCCATTTTCCTTTAAATTGACTTTGTCATGGCTTTTTAAAATGGCAACAGTGGATAAGCAAGTAAGACACAAATGTTAATACATGCACCTAGACACACAGAGTACTTTTTCCTGTGTCTTGTCGAACTCCAGATTTAGCTCACCGGGGCTGCCTAAATGTCAAGCAGGTATAGTGTTCTCAGCCATTCATATTTAGTTGATGTTAGTTTTATTAAGGCTGGACCTTGTTATGTAGTCCAGACTAACTTTGAATGTGTATCAACCTTCTTCCTTCAGCCTCCCAGTTGCCGAGATTGTCCATGAGTGTGTCCAGACAGTTAGTGTTAATCTTTGAACTGAGAATTCTGCATTGATGTGTAGGAACTAAGTAGTCATGAAGGCTCGTAGCTGAAGTTTTCTCCAGTCCTGCCTGGCCCACAGTCAGGACAAATCTCTCTCACCCACCAGTCCCACAGCCGCTCAAACCTAACCAAGTAAACACACAGAGACTTATATTGCTTACAAACTGTATGGCCGTGGCAGGCTTCTTGCTAACTGTTCTTATATCTTAAATTAACCCATTTCTATTAATCTATACCTTGCCATGTGGCTCGTGGCTTACCAGTATCTTAACATGTTGCTTCTCATCACGGCGGCTGGCAGCGTCTTTCTGACTCAGCCTTCCACTTCCCAGAATTCTCCTCTCTGCTTGTCCTACCTATACTTCCTGCCTGGCTACTGGCCAATCAGTGTTTTATTTATTAACCAATCAGAGCAACACATTTAACATACCGAACATCCCACAGCAGAAGCTGGCTGTCAGTGCAACATCTCAGGCATGGTTCAGGGTTAATGGAGAACAATGTTATAAAGAAATCACAGTTTATTAAATATAATTTCCATTTTTGTGGCTTAAATCTGAAATGCCCGCCAGGTTGACATGTTTGAGTACTTGGTCCCCAGCTGATGTTTTGTGAGGTTCTAGAATCTTTGGAGCTTATGCACAACTGGAAGATACAGGCCACTGTGGTCCAACCTTTGAAGGACATATCCATTTCCTATTCCAGTCATCCCAGTCTGTTTCTTTTTATCTACTTTGCCAAGATGTGAAGGCCCAGTGCCACCCCACCCTCACCTCCACCCTTAGCTATGAACTAAGCTGTCCTGTTCTTGTGCCTCCTACCTTTAGACTGAGGACTATGTCCCCGATGCTGGGAGTCAGTAGGTATTTCCTCCTCCAGTTGTTTCCATCTGACACTTTGCCACCATGATGAAAATGTGATGCTTGTAAAATGTACTTCTATGTCAAAAATGGAGCAGTTGGGAGGAGGTGTCCACTTAATAATATTTTTGGGGGAAACTAGGGATGGAGCACAGGACTTCAGATCTACCTAGCACATGCTTCTCTACCAAGCTATACCCACAGCCCTCAAATCATTTAATTTAGTCAAAAACATCCATCTTTCTTTATTTTATACTTTTTGAAGATTTTCTCAATGCATTTCCTGAACAACACTGTGTGAACTTTCCCCTATTTTCTCAAGATAATACAATATGTTGAGCTCATATTTGTTATCAATTTAACTAATATCTCCTGTCAATTTGCCATGGACCACTAAAAACAATCTGTTTTTATTTCTGCCAATTCATTTCATCATAGAGTCTGATAATCTGTTTTCCTTTTCTTTCCACATAGCATTTTAGAAAAATCTTTAAAGCCTCATTAAAAAGGAGAGATAACAGGTCTCTAATTTTCTTTATCCTTTAAGCTTGTTATCCTCTGGAAGAAATTAAATACAGCACAGTGGCCTCCACACACATTTATAAATCATTTAAGTCTATCTTTACTCATGCAATTAATCTTGCTCTTTTGGAAGAAACCCAATGGGAAATGCTTGAGTTGCCTTAATATTTCTAAGAAATAATATGCAGAATGAAAACTATGAAATTCTGATGTTTTCAGCAAACATACTAGCACATTATGAAACTATTACTTTTCTTCCAATCTCAAATTGTGAGATAACCTGGTTGGCAAATGTTTACTGCCTTAGAAAGCTGCTAAAAGTGATAGGTTTATCTTAAGTTATAGAAAAGGTATACTTTTTACATATTCGTAAAAATCTTTTCCTTTATCTGGACAATGAAGGAAGATAACATAAATGTAGGCATGAAGCCTTTATCAGTTCCACTTTTAACCAAGGTTCACCATGCTGGAGACAGCAATATTTCTGGCTAAACTATGACCCATTGAGAATTTAGTATTATCAGGGATTATCATGAACTTTCTGGTCTTCAAGTTATATTTTTAGAAGTTTAAATATTTAAATTTTCCCAGTTTGTAAAAATTCTTTACATTCTATTTTTTAATGTATGCTTTCCTTTATCATTCTTCCCAAGCATTCCCCATTTGATAAAATATCTTGTGATTTTTAAGAAACATTTTCAAGCATTCTGAAATATGTACTTTTCCTATAAGCTCTGCAGATGTTTGACCTTGTGGTTCAGTGATTAACAAGTTTCTGTCCTTAGGTTATATTATTCTTAGATTTTTATTTGGATTCAACTTTGTTGGCTATGTTTTGGCAAAATGTATTTTGATATGTTGTATTGTGTTCTTAGAAGAGATTGTGAATGCTCTATTACCTTCCAAATGGGTTGAGTTTTGTTGTTGTTGTTGTTTGTTTGTATTGTCAGGTACATAAAATTTTTTAGTTATATTTTCTCAGAATTTCATACATGTTATTCAAGGGAATCTAGAGATGAGTATTTTTACATGTCAGAAATGATTTGGGGGCTGGGGAGATAGCTCAGTGACACAAAATCAGAGTATCCGATACATTAACGGGAGGTAGAGGCAGGAGAGACCCTGAAAGCTGGAGCTAGCAGATGGTATAGAGCTGTGAACAATAAGAAACATTGTCTCAAACTAGGACCAATATCCAAAGATGCCCTCTGAACTCTCCAAGAATAATGTGTCATGCAGGCCCATATATAACACATACACAGGCATACATTCGCAAACACGTCTTATACACACATAACAGTGATTTTATTTGTTTATAGTATTCTTTTGTCATTTTAATACCTGTAAAATATAGAGGTGGTATCATTTTTACTTCTGGTATAAGTAACCTGGGATTTCTTTCAATTTTTTTCTTTTATTGAAAATATTTTTCATATAATTTCATATAAGTGTTTCATATATTTTTTCCCATATAAAGTATCCTGATAATAGTTTTTCTTTTTTGTACTCCTCTCAGTTCTTCCCCACCCACCTCCCCTTCTGATCTACCCCCTTTCTGTCTCTCATTAGAAAAACAAGGCTTCTGAGGGACAAGAATAAAATAAAATAAGACAGAAAAAAAACTAACACCTTCGAGTAGGAAAAAACCCAAACAAATTGAAGCGAAAGAGCCCAAGAAAAGGCACAAGAAGCAGAGATGCAGAGACCCATTCGTTCACACATTCAGGAATCCCATAAAAACATTAAAATCGAAGCCAAAACATGTACACAAGGACCTGTAAAAAGAGAAAAAATATAAATAAAATTGAATTAAAAATTGGAAAAAAAAGCCATTGTGATGAGACAATGTCCTCCAAAGATGGTGTTGAGTTAATTTTCTGTTGTGTATCTACTGCTGGGCATGCAGTCTACCATTAAGAGTACTTTTTCCAGTGAGATTCCCTTGGCAAAAACTAATTTTCATTTGCAAGTGGTTATCAATTGGATGTTGTTGCTGGCTTAGGGATAGGGGCATGTGTCTACTTCTTTCAGCTCTAAGACCCCATCTATCGCAGACCCATGCAGGCCCTGTACATACTACTGAAGTATCTGTGAGTTCTTATGTGCATTGATCCTGTTGTTTTGAAGGGCTTTATTTCCCTGGTGTCCTCCATCCCCTCTGGCTATTACATTCTTTCCACCTCCTGTTCTACAGGGTTCCCTGAGCCCTGAGGGGAGGGATTTGATGGAGACATCCTATTTAGGCCTGAGTATTCCTAAATTTCTCACTCTCTGCATTTTGTCTAGCTGTGGGTCCCTGTGTTTGTTCTCATCTGCTGCAGAAGGAAGCTTCTCTGATGATGGCTGAGCAAGACACTGATCTATGACTATAGCAGAATGTCACTGGAGTCATTTAATTGCTATGTTCTTTTAGTAGAACAGTAATATTTGGTTTTGTTCTAGGTCCATGGCCTATCTAGTCTCAGGTTCATGGCCACCCAAGCAGTGTCAGGTATGGGTTCCATCTTGTGGAGTGGGCTTTGAGTCAAGTCAGATATTGGGTGGATGCTCCCATAATCTTCCTGCCACCATTGCACTAGCGTGTCTTACAGGCAAGATGCCATTGTAAATCAAAGGGTGTGTGGCTGGTTTGGTATTTATGTATCTGTTTTGGTAGCTTGCAGAGTACCTTCTTGTACCAAAGAAAGTAGAACATAGGGATGAAGACTCTATGAAGGCACCAGCTTGACTTCTCCATAATCAATTAGTTGTATAGATGTCTTCAGCAATGAGGACTTGCTCAAAGTTTTTGGAGAGCAAACCTATATTCTTGGCAATAGCCTGAGCTGTTTAGAGATTCCCATGGGGACCCTTTAGCCAACAACTTAATTAGATATAACCTATTTCTGTTACTGGAATTTTCATTTGATGACAGGAGATGGCTGGTTAAGACTCTGCTTCCCCCATTATTTGGTGATTTCATTTAGATTGCCTTCATATGTGCATATATTTTAGGAAACTTCTACTGTATTAGGTTTCCATACTACCCCTCAAATGGCCCTTAATTTTGTTTTCCTCTCCCACTATTCCCCCTTCTTTTCCCTCTCCCCTCCCTACTTTATCTTCCTATTCCCCTCCCATTCATAGCTATCATATTGTCTCTCACTAATGAGATCTATCTGTCCCCCAGTCCATTACTCTCCCCATAGTCCTTTCCTCTATATCTACCCTCTGTGGTTGTATGGATTGTAGCTTGGTTATCATTGACTTAGCAGCTAATATTCACATATGAGCAAATGCATACCATATTTGTATTTTTGGGTCTGTGCTGCCTCATTCAGGATGATTTTCTTTAGTTCCTTCTATTTACCTGTGAATTTCTTTTTTTAAATGTCTGAGTAATATTTCACCTTATAAGTGCACCACATTTTCTTATCCATTGATGGGCATCTAGATTGTTTCCAATTTCTAACTATTATTAACAGAACAGCAATGAACATGGTTGAGCAAATGAATCTGTGGTAAGATGAAGTGTCCTTTGAGTATATGCTCAAAAGTGATAGAGCTGTATCTTGAGGTAGATTGATGCCTATCTTCTGCAACTGCTTACACTGATTTCCATAGTGGCTGTACTGGTTTGTACTCCCACCAACAATGGATGACTCTTCTTACTCCACATCCTTGCCAGAATGAACTGTCACTTGTTTTATTGCTCGTTGTCATTCCCATTCTGATGGGCTAAAGATAAACATCTCATAGTAGTTTTAATTCTCATTTCCCTGGTGACTGCAGATATTGAACATTTAAGTGTTTCTCAGCCATTTGAATTTCCTCTTTGAGAATTCTGTTTGGATCTGTACCCCATTTTTAATCAGATTATTTGCTTTTTTTATATCTGGTTTTTGATTACATTATATATTTTGAACAGCAGTTTGCTATTGAATGTGTAGTTGGTAAAAATCTTTTCCCCTTCCTCTTCTCTTCCCTGTGGTTGAGATGTAATATTTGAGAGAACATATAAAAAAGGAAAAGAAAAAAATTTCCCATTCTGTAGACCATAACTTTATTTCCCATTCTGTAGGCTCCAATTCTGTCTGAATGATGGTATCCTTCTCCATGGAGAAGTTTTCAGTTTCATGAGGTCCCGTTTATTAGTTATTGATCATAGTTTCTGTGCTATCCTTGTTCTGTTCAGAAAGTCTCTCTTGTGCCAATGTGTTCAAGACTATTTCCCACTTTCTCCTCTATCAGAATCAGTGTATCTGCTTTTATGTTGAGGTCTTTCATCTGTTTGGAGTTGAGTTTTGTGCAGGATGATAAGTATGGATCTATTTGGATCCTTTTACATGTAGCATTCAATATGACCAGCACCATATTTTGAAGATGCTATCTTTTTTTCCAGTGTGTGTTTCTTTATCAAAAGTCAGTCATCCACAGGTGTCCAAGGATTTATTTCTGCATCTTTAAATTGATTCCATTGATCAATGTGTCTGTTTTGTGCCAATATTGAGATGGTTTTATAACTATAGCTTTGTATGGGTTATGATACCTTAACAGTTCTTTTATTGTTCAGGATTATTTTATCCATGCTATTTGTGTATGCGTGTGTGTGTGTGTGTGTGTGTGTGTGTGTGTGTGTGTGTGTGTGTCCATATTATGTTGATGAGGATTGCCTTGAATCTGTAGATTACTTTTGGTAGGATGGCCATTTTTACTATGTTAATGCTACTGATCCACGAACATGGGAGATCTTTCCATCTTCTGATATCTTCTTCAATTTCTTTCTTCAAAGACTTCAAGTTCTTGTCAAACAGGTCTTTCACTTGCTTGGTTAGATATTTTATATTGTTTCAGGCTATTGTAAAGGGTATTGACTCTGGTTTCTTTATCAGTCATTTGTATCATTTGTATATAGGAGGGCTACTTATTTTTTTTGAGTTAATTTAGTATCCTGCTACTTTGCTGAAAGTGTTTATCAGTTTTAGGTGTTTCCCAGTGGAATTTTTAGGGTCACTTATTTATAGTGTCATATTATCTACAAATAAAGATACTTTGGCTTTTTTCTTTTCAATTTGTGTTCCCTTGATCTCCTTCAATTGTCTTATTGCCTAGCTAAGACTTCAAGTACTATGTTGAATACATATGTAGAGGGTGGACAACCTTGTCTTGTTACTGGTTTTAGTGGAATTGCCTTGAGTTTCTCTCCATTTAAAATATTGTTGGCTATAGGATTGTTTTATAGACAATTATTATGTTGTGGCATGTCCCTTTTATCCATAATCTCTCCAGGACTTTTATCATGAAGGGGTATTGGATTTTGTCAAAGGTCTTTTCTGCATCTAATGAGATGATCATGTGGTTTTTTTCTTTAAGTTTGTTTATATGGTAACTACATTTATCTATTTAGGTATGTGGAACCATCTCTGCATCTCTGGGATGAGGCCTACTTGATCATAGTGTGTTATCTTTTTTATGTGTTCTTGGATTTAGTTTGCAAGTATTTCATTGAGCACTTGCATCTATGTTAATAAGGGAAATTGGTTTGCAATTCTCTTTCTTTTCTAGGTCTTTATATAGTTTGAGTATCGGTGTAACTGTGGCCTTGTAAAACAAACTGAACAATGTCCCCTCTGTTTCTATTTTATGGAATAATTTAAGGAGTGTTGTATATTTTGTTTGTGTTCTGACAAACAAAGCTTGCCTGGAGATCAGAGGGCAGAGCTAGGCGCTAGTTGACCATAGAGGCCAGACAGTGGTGGTATACACCTTTAATCCTAGCACTTGGGAGGAGGAAGAAGGAAGGCCACCCTAGGCTATATGATATTGAACCAGTCTAAAAGAGAAACAGAGCCCAATGGTGGTGGTTCACGTCTTTAACCCCAGCATGGAGATGGAGACAGGAATATAAGATAGGTGGAGACAGACTCCCTAGTCCCCCCACAACCCCATTCGGTCTGAGGATCCAGAGATGTAAGAAGTCTCTAGTGGCTTCTGATCTGCTTCTCTGATCTTTCAGCTTTCACCCTCAATGTATGACTCCAGATTTTTATTATTAAGACTAATTAGGAATTGGGCTTCAAAGGCCTATTAGCATTAAGTTTTCTTTGAAAGTCTGGTAGAATTCTGGATTTACATGATCTGGCCCTGGGCTTTTTTGGTTGGGAAACTTAATTACTGATTGTATTTCATTAGGGGCTATTGATTCATTTAAATTGCTAATCTGATTTGATTTAATTTTGGTAAGTGACTATGTTTGAGAAAATTATCCATTTCTTTTAGATTTTTCCAATGTAGTGGAGTACAAGTTTTTAATGTATATCCTTATGATTCTCTGGATTTCTTCAGTGTCTGTTATAGCTGCCCTTTAATCTGTAATTTTGTTAATTTGTATCTTCTCTCTGTGCCTTTTAATTAATTTGCATAAGTATCAATCTTATTGACTTTCTCAAAGAACCAACTGTTGAATTTTAAAAATGGTGGGAAGGAGTCACATCATACAACAGGGCCCATGTGGGAGGTTTACTAAGGAGAAGGGATAGAGACCAGTTCCAGGGATGAAAGAAGAGAAAAAGAGACAGGAGATGGGCAAGGCCCACCTTTTATAAGAAAACATAGTGAATGCATACATGGGGTGCTCTTAGTGGCTGCAGCTGAGGATACATCCTGTCAGGACCCTAAGGGCAGGCCAGTGCAGATGTTAAATGCTAGCACCAACTCTTCATTTCATTGGTCCTTTGTTTTTTTTTGTATGTTTGTTTGTATTTTATTGATTTCAGCCCCAAGTTTGATGATTTCCTGTCATCTACTCCTTTTGGGTGTGATTTCTCCTTTTTGTTCTAGAGCTTTCAAGTATACTGCTAAGTTACTAGTATGAGATCTCTCCAATTTTATTCATGCAGGCACTTAGTGCTATGAATTTGCCTCTTAAACCTCTGTCACTGTGTCTCAAAAGTTTGAGTATGTTGTATATTTATTTTCATTCAATTCTAGAAAATTTTTAATTTGTTTTTTAATTTCTATCTTGACCCATTCTGAGTATGTAAGCTTTCTGCTGTTGTTGTTGATATCCAGCTTAATTCCACAATAGTTAGAAAGGATGCAGAGTGATATTTCAATTTTCTTGTATCTGTTGGGGCTTGTTTTATGTCTGTAATGTTCAATTTGGAGTAAGTTCCATGCGGGGCTGAGAAGTGTGGTAATATTGTCTTCCCAAAATACTGTGCACCCTAATAAACTTATCTGGGGTCAGAGAACAGAACAGCCACTAGATATAGAAGCCAGAAAATGGTGACACACACACCTTTAATCCTAACATTCTGGAGGCAGAGATCCATCTGGATCTCTCTGAGTTCAAAGCCACACTGGAAACAGCCAGGCATGGTGACACATGCCTTTAATCCCAGGAAGCGATAGCAAGAAGCAGAAAGGTATATAAGGTGTGAGGACCAAGAACTAAAGTCTTGTTAAGCTTTTAGGCTTTAACAGCAGTTCAGTTGAGATTCATTTCGTTGAGGACTCAGAGGCTTCCAGTCTGAGGAAACAGGATCAGCTGAGGAATTGGCAAGGTAAGGTGGCCGTGGCTTGTTCTGTCTCTCTGATCTTCCAGCATTCACCCCAATTCCTGGCTTCAGGTTTGTTTTTATTAATAAGACCTTAAGAGATTCGTGCTACAGAGAAGGTATATTCTTTTGCATGTGGGTGAAATGCTCTGTAAACATCTGTTAGGATCATTTGGTTTTTAACGTTTGTTAGCTCTAGTATTTCTCTGTTTAGTTTTTGTCTGGATGACCTGTCTATTGGCAAAAGGGAGTGTTGACGTCTTCCACTATTAGTGCTTGAGGGTCAGTACGTGACTTAAGCATAGTTGTGTTTCTTTTATGAACTTGGGTGCCCTTGTGTTTGTTGTGTAGATATTAAGAATTGCAATGTCCCCTTGGTGGATTTTTCCTTTGATGAGTATGCACAGTCCTTCCCCATCTCTTCTGTTTTGGTTTGAAGTCTATTTTGTCAGATATTAAAATGGTACCAGCTTGCTTTACTTTGTCCATTTACTTTGAATATTTCTTTTCACCCTTTTACTCTGAGATGATGCCTATCCTTGATGTTAAGGTGTGTTCTTGGATGAAGCAGAAAGATGGATACTGTTTCCATGCCCATTTTGTTAGTTTGTATCTTTTTCTTTTATTAGAGAATTAAGTGTTGATGTTGAAAGTTATCAGTGAGAAGTGTTTGTTGATTTCTGTTATTTCTGTTGTGGTGGTGGTGGAGGTGGAGGTGGTGGTAGTGGGGGGTGTGTGTCTTTCCCCACTTGATTTGCTGGTCTGACATGATTTGTTCCTGTGTTTGCTTGGGTGTGGCTAACCTCTTTAGGTTGAAGTTCTCTTTCTGGTATCTTCTGTAGGGCTGGATTTGTTGACAGATATATTGCTTACATTTTCTTTAATCATGGAATGTCTTATTTCTCCATCTATTCTGAATGAAAATTTAGCTGGTATAGAAGTCTGGGCTGGCATCTGTAGTCTCTTAGATTCTATAGAACATCTGTTCTGGCTTTTGGCATCTCCATACAGAAGTTAGATGTATTATTTGATCTTTTTCTCTTGTGGCTTTTTAATATTCTTTGTTATGTATGTTTAGTGTTTTAATTATAATGTGCTTAGGGGAATTTCTTCTCTGGTCCAGTCTATTTGGTGTTCTGTATGCTTCTTGTACCTTGATAGGCATATCCTTCCTTAGTTTAGGGAAACTTACTTCTATGACTTTGTTGAAAATGTTTTCTATGCCTTTAGCCTGTGTTTCTTTTCCCTCCTCTGTTCTCATCATTCTTAAATTTGTTCTTTTCCAAGTGTCCCAGATTTCCTGGATGTTTTGTTCTAGGAATTTTTTTTAGATTTAACATTTTCTTGGACCAAGGCATTCATTTCTTTTCTACTATGCCTTTAATGCCTGAAATTCTTTTTTCCATCTCTTATATTCTGCTGGTGAGGCTTTCTTCTGACATTTCTGTTTAAGTTCCTAAATGTTTCGTTTCCAGATTTCCCTCAATTTGTTTTTTTATTTTTTGATTCTATTTCTACTTTCAGGTCTCAACATCTTTAATTTATTCCTCCCACCATTTGTTTGTGTTTTCATAGATTTCTTTAAGCAACTTATTCATTTCCTCTTTAAGGACCTCTAACATATCCATAAAGGCTACATAAAGGTCTTCTTGTGCTTCAGCTATGTTGGAATACTCAGGGCCCTAGTGAAGACCTGTTGTCTTGGCTGTTATTGATTGTATTTTTGTACTGGCATCTAGGAATCTGGGTTTGGGAAGATTGTGATTCTAGGTGCTGTTATCTGGTCTTTCTTTTTGGGGTGGGTGTTTTGTTTCTTGGTTTCTGTTGCCATCTCTGGTTCTTAGGAGAGTATGATAATTATTTGTTTCCTGGTGTGAAGGGGCACCAAAATAGCTTGACCACATAGCAGACATGACAGGCTTAGGGGCCTAGACACAGCTTCTGTGGCAGGCTTACTGGCAGGCAACACCCAGATCCAGGAAAAGCCTTAAGCTGATAGCACCCAGGGGATCTACCCAGGGATGAGGAAGTACCTGACATCCCAAACATTCCAACCCATTAGATAAGGTGGCCAGATGTCCTTGAGTCTAGCATATACCTAATTTTTGTTTACAAATACCCCTAGACAATTGTCAGCCAATCAGGGTCCTGGACCTTGGAAATCCCCTCATCCCAACATCTGCTATGATAAAAACTCTGCCCCACCTGAGTTCATGGCTCTCTGCTCTCACCACTGTGTCGGACAGACAGAGGGACCAAGCTCCCCCCAGTCTTCCCCCAACCCATTTCCCTTTCCCCTCCTCCAAAAAAGTAAGGCCTCCCATGTGGAGTCAGCAAAAAGCCAGCTCATACTCCAGGGATAGATCATGATCTCACTGCCATGGGTTCCCTTAAACAGACCAAGCTTCACAACTCAATGCAGAGGGCCTAGTCCAGTCCCATGCAGGCTCCACAGCTGTTGGTCTAAACTTCATGAGTTCCCACTAGCTTGGTTTGTTTGTCTCTGTAGATTTTTCCATCATAATCTTGATGACCCTTGCTCATAGAATCTCTCTTCCCTCTCTTTAACTGGACTTCTGGAGCTCAGCCTTGTGCTTGGCTGTGGGTCTCTGCCTCTGCTTCCCTCAGTTACTGAATGATGGCTCTATGATGACAGCTAGGGTTTTCACCAATCTGATTACTGGGAAAGAATCTCAAATGGCTAAAAGACATTTAAGAAATTGCTCAACATCCTTAGTCATCAGAGAAATGCAAATCAAAACAACTCTGAGATATCATCTTACACTTGTCAGAATGGCTAAGATAAAAAACACTGATGACAGCGTATGTTGGAGAGGATGTGGAGAAAGGGGAACATTCCTTCACTGTTGGTGGGAGTGCAAACTTGTACAGCCACTTTGGAAATCAGTATGGCGGTTTCTCAGAAAATTGAGAATCAATCTACCTCAGGACCCAATGATACCACTTTTGGGCATAGATCCAAGGAATGCTCAATCATACCACAAGGACAGTTGCTCAGCTATGTTCATAGCAGCATTATTCTGGATCATATTGATGCCCATACTTGACTTTAAGCAGAAAGGATTATCAAGGGAATTCAGGTTCATGGTTATAGTACTTGCCCAGCCTGCACAAAGAGGAGCTGGTTCAATACACAGTACCCAAACAAACAAACAAACAAAGTCAAAGGCAAGCAAACAACCAAAAACCTTCCTACTTACCCCCATGAGTTTAATTCAGCCTCTATACAAGAGTTCTGACCATTCTTTCCTGATGATCATGTATTCCATGAGATCAAAGATTTTTTAGTCAATCAGCACAACTGTGGGCATTACCAATGGTTTCAATAAGATAGCTCTATCTGTCTATCTATCTATCTATCTATCTATCTATCTATCTATCTATCTATCATCTACCTTCCTATCTATAATCTATCTATCCATTCATTTGATTCTGCCTGTATCAGTGGGACACTAATGATATAGATTATCTAACACTCTTTTAAATTCTTAAGTGGGGAGAGGTGAGAAGATCAAGGAAAGTGGTAGGCAAAAAGCTTTGATTGCCTCAGATGATTAGTAGAATTATGGGCATTATTGACTCTGCTAATAAAAAGTCAGAGAAAGTGAGGGGTGCAGATAAATTGTATTAGAGGAATCTAAACCATGAAGAGACTGTTGGGAGAAGTAAGGAAGTTAAAGGTTCTGCTACTGAGAGTGCCAGAGGAAGCAAGGAACAGGTACTAAAAGTAGAGTTGGGTTTTTGCTGGGTAGAAGCCAAAGCTTCATTGTTGGAACTGGACCTTTCTTTCACTTAAGCTGAGGAGATGGCTAAGCAAAGAGTTTCAGTTTGGAGACAAGGTCTGTGAACTCAGGCTGGCTTAGCACTTACCGTGTGTCCCAGGCTGGGCTAACCTTGTGATATTTTCACACTAGCCTCCTGAATGCTAGATTCCAAACAAAGTTGGAAGTACAGCTTGCTTCCTTTTTCTTGCTTATAATAAAAACAAGAACCATGTTTGAGGAAAGCTGTAACTATAGAACCAAGACAAATGACGTGTGAAATGTTTAGCCTATCCAGACTGTTACAATCTAAAAGAGATTCACTTTTTGTAAAGAATGTTCCAGAGGGAAAGCTGAAAGGCTAGCTGGATAACGTTTTGCAAATACCCTGGAAAAAAAATTTTTAATGGGAAAGGCAACCAAAAAGGCTCAGTGAAGAGAATAAATGTGTGAGTTATAGGTCTCTTTTCTCATCTGAGCAGAAGCAAGAGAAGGAAAAGGATTATACAGTAGATATTGTGGAGGGATCTCTAAACTGGTAGAGTGAGTTCCCATGGTGTATGTTGGAAAAACATATGACAATTTCATACAAAAACATTACTAACCTGGACCCAAATGCTCACAGAGCCTATGAAATAAAACAGTAGCCACTGGATACCTTCACTTTCACACACATACACACACTCACATACACACCCCATACACTCACACCATACATACTTATGCCCCCCACCAGAGATACACATACAGGCACACAAACACATACATGTTGGTTGTTTTTACTCTTTTGAGGGGCCCATTGCCCAGCCTCAAATGAATCACACATAGAGGCTTATTCCTTCTTATAAATGCCTGGATATAGCTTTGGCTTGTTTCTAGCCAGCTTTTCTTAATTTTAAATTATCCCATCTACCTTTTGCCTCTGGGCTTTTCCCTTTTCTTACTTCTGTATGTCTTACTGTGTGGCTGGCTGTGTAGCTGTGTGGCTGTGTTGCTGTGTTGCTGTGTGGCTGTGTGGCTGGGTGGCTGGCCCCTAGCATCCTCCTCTCCTTGCTTTCTTTGTCTTTCTTCTTCTCCTCCCAGAATTCTCCTTCTATATGTTCTCTCTGCCTGCCAGCCCCGTCTATCCTTTCTTCTGACTCACTATTGGCCATTCAGCTCTTTATTAGACCATCAGGTGTTTTAGACAGGCACAGTAACACAGCTTCACAGAGTTAAACAAATACAACATAATAGAATACAATACATCTTTGCACCATTAAACAAATGCTCCACAGCATAAACAAATGTAGCACATCTTAAAATAATATTGTACAAATTCCTCCCTTTTTATCTAAATAAAAAGAAAGGTTTTAATTTTAGCATAGTTATTCTGAGGACTTCTTTCACATCCAAATTACATTCAGTTCTAACTCTTTTCATTTAGGTCTGAATTACATTGTTTCTGTAATTTATTCTTCAAAATTATTGGAGATGGTATGAATTTTCATAAAGGTTATATTGCATTTTGACAGATTTAGGGTTGTGATACACAAAAAGAAATGCCTTTATTTATATTGTCTTTAAAGATATTGCCTATCATTATCTCCTAATGAATCAAAGCCCAAAATGGGACATTTGTGGGTATTTTGTTCTGTTGTTTCCTTTGTTGTTGTTGTTTGAATTTTTAAGACAGTCTTCTCATAAACTCAAGTTGACTTTGACTTTACTATGTACCTCAGAGCCTGTCCCTGAACTCAAAGTAGTCCTCTTGCCTCAGTCCCTGAGTAATTACTGAAATTGAAGGTGTGCTCTTCCTGGACACTTGTTAACTAAATTTTTCTACTGGCTAATTGAAATGCACTAAACCTAGCTTTAGAAGTTGAATTACCTTTTTTTTATAATCATTAAGCAGATTCAAGTTACAGACATTCAGAAACACTCAGTTCAGATAAATCTAGAAAATAAAATTGAAAGCTGTAAGTTGGCTCATTTCTGAAGATTGGGGTATATTATTAAAAAATAAACAGAATCCATTTTGTATTTAGTTAGAGAAAGTTACTATCTTGGATTCATTTTTTTATTAGAATCAATATTATTTTTCCTTTTTTAACCTAGAGTCAATCAAAAGCACATGAAAAGTTAGTTGCATCTCTTTTACACACAAGGCCACACACACACACACACACACACACACACACACACACACACACACACACTTACACACACAGAGAGTCATACAGACACAGACATACACATACTCACATACACACACTTACACACACATTCACATTCACATACACACACACCCCACACACTCATATCCTTTCACAGACACAAACACTAACACACATATACCCACACACTCACACATATACACACCCTCCACACACTCATACCCCCCCCAGACACACTGAAATGCATACCTTATCTAAATAAAAAGAAAGGTTTTAATTTTAGCATAGTCAAACTATACACAACAAAACAATTATCAAGTAAGAATTACATTTACATACTCTGTCCATTTGTAGTTAGCATAGTTAGAGAAAACAATGTATTATCTATTCTATCTTAGTAAATCTAAAGTTTTACAGTAACTTACTTTTATCATAACTAAGGAAAACTGCAACTGTAACTATCTAGTCTTCAACTCCATCAAAGAACCAGAAGGATATAATATTATCTGACAACAGAGACATATGGTTGTCTGGACAGTCACCCAAAGTTTCTCTACAACATTGGGGCACCATCTTCAGCCTACAGGCCTAGAGTATCTGGCAGACTTTCTAGTGAAGCAGGAAATTTGAAAGACTGTCCCACCTATATTGGCAAAGGTCTTTAGTCACTTTACTCTCTGTGTTGCAGAATGTCTGGCAGTTTCTTCCATGAAGCAAGAACCTTGAAGGATTGTCCTGTCTCATTTTGGCAAAGTTCAGCAGTCACTTTCCTGTGGGTCCTACATGTCCAGTTTATATAGCATACTGTCAAGCAATCAAGGCAAAAGCAGTTTCTTGCTCAAATGGCTAATCTTGCCACAATGAAAGCAACTCCTATGGAGTTTCTTTGAGGCCCACCATCCTTTTATGAAGTAAATTGTTGCTGCCAGCAGCAGATATGTCTAAATCTAAAATATACTTATTTAACCTAGAAAACATACCTGATGTGACTACAAGTTTGATTATTAAACATTCACTACTAACCTTATTTCTTGTTTATACATTGTATTTTTAAATGAACTGAATAAGCACAATACCCCAAACAAGAGACATACAGTGTAACAAAATTAACATTAAATTTGTATCAATATACCAAAATCATAACAATGCAAAATATCTAAGATTAATAGTTGTCTTTTTATCCTATATTCCTATATTCCCCTAAATATAACAAACATCCATGACCCACTAAATAACCCAAAGCCTCCCACAACCCAACTCTTGGGAATGCGGATGTTGTTTTCCTGGAATGCTTCCTGTTGTCTGTGGGCAAAGGCATCTTTAGGGGTTCCTGAGAAAATCTGAGATAATGGCCAAGTCTTGGGAAAACCAGCAATAACCTTTGCTGATAGATATCACCTGTCAAGTTTCAGGAGGTCTCCCTTGATCAAACCTGATCTATATTAACCTGAAATAAATCCACAGCATCTTGTTTCCTGTAGAAATAAAAGCAAAACCTCTTCTCCAAAGCATTTTTAACTTCCATTTGACAAATACATTTTTTGACTTTTTTAAAGTTAAGGCATTCCTAAAGTATATAGGCTGGTTTATTTCAAGGTCCCTCTTTCAATTCCAGGTCTCTTAGCAGCTGTTGCTTGTTTATCAACATTCAAAAAATTCAAAATCAACACAATAGTATATAGGATCCAGACTCCCCATGTACTTGTCATTAGTACAGAGCTATTTATTTTTTATTATTTTACTTCTCTCTTTAAAGACTTTATTTTTTAAACTATATATTTCTTTCTATGACTGTCCATGCTGTTATGTCTACCCCCCTTAAGCCTAAGAACATTGTAAAACACACTGGAACTTGTTTAGAGGTTTTTCTGTCTGGACCTTTCTTACTGTGTATTTCTTTGTTTTTTTTTGTTTGTTTGTTTTTTACCATGTTAGCAAACTTTAAAATGCTAAGGTATAGCTGAGTCCTCTGCACATCTCTGTCAGCCATCTCTGCCTGCTTCTAGGTTCTTGAGAGCCAAGCCTAAAGCTATTGGCCCTGTCAGAGGTACATAACCAGGAACTGTGCTCAACCTTCCTTGTAGTGATATATTGTGTACCCTAATAAAATTTGCCTGAATATCAGAGAACAGAACAAGCCACTAGAGTAAACAGAGATCCATCTGGATCTCTGTGAGTTCAAAGCCACCCTGACTACATGAGATTGACTCAGTATAGGAGAAAAAACAGAGCCAGTTAGTGGTGATACACACCTTTAATCCCAGTACTGGGAAGCACACATGCCTTTAATCCCAGGAAGTGATGCCTGGGTGGAGAAAGTTATATAAGGTGTGAGGAGACAGGATCTAAAGGCTTTTCAGCAGAAGCATCCCTTTCAGCTAGAGGTTTTCCCTACTGGAGCCTTTCAGGTGTAAACTCAGAGGATTTCAGTCAGAGAATTTGTGGAATTGGTGAGGTGAGAACTGGCAGTGGCTTGTTCCTTTGTCTCTGATCTGTTGGCATTTTCTCCAATATATGGCATTGGGTTTTTTTTTTAAGACCTTTCATACAATGTTACATTTCCTAGCTGTAGGAAGCCAGTGCCTGCACTGCCACAAGCAGTTTTTACTCAGTTTGCCATTTCTATTTAGTGCTGCCCTGATGGCTGAACAGCAGTGCCTCTTAAAGGAGCTGCTTTTCTTTTTTCTTTTTCTTTTTAGCTTTCCCAGGTCCTACATGGAAATTTGAGCCCACATTGCGATGCCAAAATGTTGTTTTCTTACTCTTTGTTCTTTGGCTCTTTTGGGAGGCCTGCCATCCAGCTCCCAAATAAATCACACAGGGACACTTACCCTTTATTATAAAAGCCCGGCCTTAGCTTGGCTTCTTTCTAGCCAGCTTTTCTTAAATTGTCCTGTCTATCTTTTGCCTCTGGGCTATTACCTTTCTCTATTCTGTATATCTTTCTTTACTTCTAACTCCATGGCTTGCTGTATAGCTGGGTGGCTGGCCCCTGATGTCCTCCTTTTCTTTCTCCTTGTTTCTCTTTCTTTCTCTCTTTTTCCTCTTCTATTTATTCTCTCTTCCTTCCATCCCTTCCTATGCTTTCTCCTGCCTTGCTATTGGCAGTTCAGCTCTTTATTAGACCAATCAGATGTTTTAGATGGGGACAGTAACATGCCTTCCCAGAGTTAAAGACATGCAACATAAAAGAATGCAACATATTTTTGCATCATTAGACAAATGTTCTACACACATTCAATGGGGGTTGGAACTTCCAGATCAAAGCTGGAATGGCTACCCACTACACACATGGGCACATTTTCCTTAACAGGCTGATGTAACTATTGAGGATAGCTATATCTCTGTTTGTTCCATCATATACTAGGTTTTGCTCTGGTACTAAAATAGCATGAGAAACTAATATTGAAAATATTAAACTACGTGCAGTTGCAGTTTCCTTCAGAATATGCATTTTGAAATTGACAATAGTATTAATGACTAAAGATTGGTTGAATTTCTCCCTTATCCTTTAGAGTATGTATACACAAAATCTAATGTGTCTATGTATACACATACATCTAAATTAGTCTAAATGGAATTGATTTTGTGATAAGTAAAGCAAGAGAACTGCCTAATTCAAATTTAATTTATCAATAACAGTATTTACAACTGAATTGGAAGGGTTTTACTTCCAATGTAGGAAGTAAATTTATTACATACTCTTTCCAAGCAAAGTAAAATGAAATTTCTTGTGAATCCTGTATGATGGGCCCAGTGAAAGCTGCTGCTGTGTGCTTACATTTTTTTATTACTATATTGTTGTCATGATTTTGAAAGCATGAGACTAAGGTGAGAGGAACATCAAGTCATGTGAATGGCTTTAATCTGAACATCCTGGGACACTGAGGTAAGAGAAAGGGAAGAACATTTCATTAAACTGGAGCATTTCAGATTAATCATAGTATTATTGTGGTGGTTTGAATAGGAATGCCCCCCATAGGTTCAGGTGTGTGAATGCTTGGCCCATAGGGAGTGGCACTATTATGAGGTGTGACCTTGTTGGAGTAGGTGTAGACTTGTTGGAGGAAGTGTGTCACTGTGGAGGTGGACTTTGAGGTCTCAGATGCTCATGCTATGCCCAGTGTGACACAGTCTCCTGCTGCCTGTGGAACAAAATGTAGAACTCCTAGCACCTTCTCCAGTACCATGTCTGCCTGTATATCACCATATCCTGCCATGATGGTAATGGACTAAACCTCTGAACCTCCAGACTGACATCTCCTCAGCGGTGGTGCAGCTCCAGCTCAGGGAATGGTGGACAATACTGAGGTAGCATGCTTGTGCATCTCATGTGAAGCCACTTTCTGGGGTTCTAGAAGAAACTGTCTGTGGGGTGATGCCACAATGTGAAGCCCCCAGGGCACAGTGGGATAGAGGAGGAGGATGTTGAGGAAACTATCCTACCTGACTGGTGACTTTGATTAGTTACCTGTTTAGAGACACCCCAGAACCTTCATTGACCTCTGAGGTTAATGCTAAAATGATCCCATGTGGAGGGGGCCTTGTCCTTTCAAGAAAGACAGTGAAGGCAGGCCTTGGAGCTGTAAGGTAGTAGACTGACATTTGGTTCTCTGCCTACTAACAAATCTGCATTCTTAATTATTATGTGAAACTTTCTTGTGCTTATTTACCCCCACCGCCAAAAGGTATTTTTAACAAAAAAAGTAAAATAAGAGGAAAGGAAAGAAGCAAAACACAATAAGGCATTCCATGAGGGTTTTCTTCAATATTTCTTTTCTTAAAAAAAATCTAATTAAGGTTTTGCCAGAATAAATATTAACTACCTTCAAAATTAAAAATCTAATTAAAATCTAATTATATAATTTCTCCCCTCCTCTTTCCTAACCCTCCCATGTCTGATCCTCCCTACCAATTCAAAGTTTCCTCTTCTTTTAGCCACTGTTGTTACATATACATATGAATGAATCAACATATAACCCAACAACTTGATGGGTCTCAACAGTGTTGCCTGCCTGTTTAAGTTTCTAGGGCTGACCGTCCAGTATCGGTTAGCTATTCAGAAGGCTCATTACCCCCACACTGCCAAGCACTGGTTCTTCCTCTCTATCCTGTAACTTTTGATCTAGGGGTGGAGACCTGTGAGATTTCTTCTGTCTGCATTGGGATGTTGACTGTTGATGGACTTGTTCAGGTCTGCTTTAGGCAGCCAAGTTGAGATTTTATGGGTGTGCCTATGACAGCTAGAAGGCACCATCTCACAGCGTGCTTTCTGGTCCTCTGGTTCTTGCAATCTTCCTGCCTTGTTCCTTGAGTCTTGGGTGTAGTAGTATTGTACATTCATCTACTGGGGCCAGACATTCCACAGTCATTTGTTCTCTGTATTTTGATTAGTTGTAGATTTCTATAATGATCTCCTGCTGCTGCAAAAAGAAGCTTCTTTGGTGAAGGATGACATTTCACTTAACTGTGGGTATACAGATAAGTAATTAGGATGTAGTTAGGCATTATAATATTTTAGAAAAGTGGCTGTAATAGGTCATCTTCTAAGACCCATGACCTCACTAGCTATGTGTAGTTTTCTAGGGTTACAGTACCAGGCATAGTTTTCCTCCTATTAAGTGGGCCTTGAGCTCATTAGAGAGCTGTTGGTTACTGCCACCATGTTAGTACCACTATCACACCTTTAGCAATATCAGATCACCATTGTGGTTCATAAACACCAGAGATGAGTAGGACTGCCAAATATTTTCCTCCCTTAGTGCCCTGCTTGCAGGGCTTCAACGGGTTCTCGACTACCCTAAGGACGGAATGATAGGGACAGGAGATACAAAGGAAATACACCTAGTCTAGATTCTGATCAAGGTGCTACTTTATTTTTCTCCAAGAGGGTTTATATAGTTCCTGCAGGGTGGGGGGAGCAAGAAGCTGTTATTTGCATAAGGTGGGGCAAGCTAACAGGATGTTTGTATAGGATGTTTACAGGGTGAAAGGGTCAAGGGCTCTGACTCAATGTCCTGTTGCTAGACAACCTGACTGTAAGATTATCTAGTTCCCTGTCTTATCGGGGGTCTGTATTTTTCCACTAACTAGAGATTCTATCCTTGTCCCTGACACCTTAGTAGCTTGCATGCCACCTTTTGTATTGCAAAAGCTAGTCTTTGTGGAGGAGGTTTTGAGGTCAGTTTCAGCTCAAACCCTCTGAACTCTATGTCCAAACTGGTGTCTTCAGCAATAGGGACTTATCTTCAAGTTCTGGGAGGCTACCAAGGGCAATAGCAATAGACAACATTGTTTTAGGGGTTTCTTGGAGTCCTCTGACCAACTAATTAGGAGAAGGTTTTTTAGCCTAGTACTGCATTTTTGTTAGATAATCTATGGCTCTTAGGAGAAGTATTTTTGACCCCAAGTGATGTAATTTCATTTTAAAATTATATATACACACATATTCTTATATGTACTATTTGTAATTTTTAGATAAATATAAAATAAAGATTTTCTATGTCTTTTTCCAACATCTTAAAAAAAAATTCTCTCTCCTTCCCTTTACTCTTCTGTATTATTCTTCTTCACCCCTTCCCAATTAAATCTCCTCCCCCTTTAGTTTCTCAGAAGCCATTGAGAACAGTGACTTTGTAGCTAAAATCTGAAGTTACAAAAGGGAAAGAAAACCCAAGGCCAGAACCAGGGATTGTTTTGCTCTGCAATTCAGATGTGTCGATTCCCGTTTCCATTTTCTGGTGTACTTCTGAATACAGGTCATGCTTAGTTGACAAGGGTTCCTTTGCTATAATATGACACTTGCATGGAGTAAGATATGGACAAGTTCTGTAATTTCTGGGAGCCTGTTTTCTTCATGTGTATGGAAACAGGACATCTTCAGAGATGTGCTTTGAAAATGTGATGTGGTACTGTCTTGAAGAACTTGAGGGCAATTTTGGTCCACTACAAGTGTGAAAAGGAATCTTGGTGTATCTGTTTTCTTTTTAAGTTAGTGTAGGGATACTAGTTCTTCTTTCTTCATTGCCAGTTTGTAAAACTGTGTTGATTTAACATTTTGTCAGAATATCTGATTTTACTGTTTAATGGCAATTAAAAAATTAAAAATGTTCATCTGTGCTATGGAATGTAGAGTGTAATGCAGTTCATGACTTATTTTAATTTTTTGTGTAGCTTTGGCAATCACTGCTTTAAAATGATAGTATCTGAGCCCAATATTGGCAAGTCCCTTACTTTATACATTTTTGTCAGGACTGTATGAGCAATATGACTTTTGTTAAAGTAATTCTGATTCAGGACAATTCATATTTTTAATATAATGGTTACCACTAAAATTGTTAAGTAGTTTTTAGTTTTCATCTTTTGTAGGATATATGTAAGACATATAAAATGTGTAAAACTTAAAAAAAAAAACAGCCGGGCGGTGGTGGCGCACGCCTTTAATCCCAGCACTCGGGAGGCAGAGCCAGGCGGATCTCTGTGAGTTCGAGGCCAGCCTGGGCTACAGCGCGAGATCCAGGAAAGGCGCAAAGCTACACAGAGAAACCCTGTCTCGAAAAACCAAAAAAAAAAAAAAAAAAAAAAAAAAACAGTTCTCTCTTCTTTTTTACAGATAGCCAAGGAAAATACTCTGAAGTAATCAAAAAGTCCAACGCAATTGAGCTGTTATTTACACTCTACCCTCCTCAAGGTGCCAGAGTGAACAGCACAAGACTCCGGTCCACGTGGCTGAGACCCATAGTGGATGGAGAAGAAGGCTATAAGTATATCGGTAAGATGTTAGCTTTATCTTCTAAAGAGAAGGAAGAAACACTGTCTTATCCTCTAGAGCGTCTTCTTTACTTCCTAGGTATTATGTCTACAGGTCTAAAGTGTGTATTTTGTGCTTTTGTGCCCTCACTAGTATAATGGAGTCATAGTGTGCTAAACTATTTCTGGATGGTGGACATTTGGGTTGTTTTCATGTTGGATTACTCATGTAAAGCCTCTGTGGACATCCATGTGCAGTACTACCAAGAGACATGAACATTCCTTGGCCGCAGTGTTTCTGTGAGGATCTTGCCATTCCTTTTCCCCCATCAATAGGGATATGAAAAATGTTGTTTTCCACAGCTGTATTACCAATTCCTGTGATCAGTGTTTCTATGTTTAGCAAACCCAACAAACATTTATCTAGTGGTATCCCTTTATGGTTCCAATTTGCATTTTCAAAGTAACTAATCATATTTGATATCTTTGTATTTGCAATTTTAATTTTTATTTGGTGAAGTCTGTTCAAGTACTTTGGCCATTTTCATATTGTTTTGATTGTTGCTAAGCTTTAGAGCTCTGTTGATATTTCTGGACACAGATCCTACATCACATACATGTTTTGAATGCAGGTTTTATCTTCTCTTAAATTGCACCTTTTGAAACGATTTTTTATTTGGTGAAGTCCAATGGACCATTGTATTTATGACTATGCTTTTTCTGTAATTTTCAGGAAATACTGGCTGAACTTGTGGTTGCAAAGATGTTCTTTTATAAAAAGTTCAGCTTTAAGATTTATATTTTAGTATATAATTGGTTTTTAATAAATTTTTGTATGTGACTCAATGTATACATTAAAATTTTTAAATTCATTTTATGTCTAAATTTCCAACAGTATTTATTGAAAAAAATCTTTCCTGTGAATTAACTTGGCCTATTGGTTCAAGCCAAATAAACAAAGTGTATAGTTGGCAACCATGTGAATGAAAATGTGCTTGGTACCATTAGTTATAAAAGAAATGAACATTAGAACTATAGTGAGGTAATGCTGCTTATTTATTGAAAAGGATAAAACACTTTTGATATTAAAAACTATCTGTGTGAAGTTTGACAAGAATGTGGAGTGTATACTGCTGGTGAAAATGCAAGATAGTTGAATCACCTTGGAAATATTTTCAGACTTTATTATGATGTTTATTATGTTCTGTCCACTAAATTTAGCCATCCTCTCCTAGGTGGTTACTGAAGATAAATGAAATAATTTTCATATGTAATTTAAAGTAAAAATCTAAAAAGTTGTTTCTTTATATTTTGATATTATAATTACATCATTTCACCTTTTCTTTCCCCCTGAAACCTTCCAACGTAGCCCCCTTGTTGTTTTCAAATTAATGGCCTTTTTTTCTTTAATTGTTGTTATATGTATATGTATATATATATATATATATAATTTTTATACAAAAATCTATATGTATGGATGTATATAACAGCATCATTCATAGTTTGTAAGATCTGGAAACAACATAAATGGCCTTTAATTGGTGAATGGATAAGCAAAATTACATGTAGCTATATAATGATACTCAAAAATAAATAGAAATAAACTATTACTAAGCAAAATGATGTGGACGAATCTCAGATACATCATGATAAACAAAGGAGCCAGATTCAGAGCCATGTGTTGTATGGCTCTGTTGAAGTGACAGTTGAGAAAAGGAGAAACAATCCAACAGAACCAGGCCTGTGACTCGTTGAGCTGAAGGTTTTTGTCTGAGTTCCAGTGCAAAGAGGCTGCACAAGGGATTCTTAGAGCTGTGGACCAGTTCTGTGTCTTGATTAGCATATTTGTTAAATGTGTATACAAGTGTCATACAACAAATGAGTCAAAATTCCATAAAACTACATACTGTAATGCATACACATTTAAAAATACATAAAGCATAAAGAGATTGTTTTCAGTGGCCCCCAGTTCTGTTAAAGTCATTAGGGAATTGTACACCAGTCCACAATGGGGTATTAACATACCTTTCTACATGACTAATATTAGAAGGCTGACAATCCCAAGTGTTAGCAGGGACATGCAACCCCTGGAAAACCACCATTCTTCTGGTGCAAAATTGAATTGTGGTACAGTCTTCAGAAAAAGCTTGTCACTCTCTCAAAAAGGATAAACATACATTGTACCATTCAGCATAAACAGACACTGCTGTTGACCTAAGAGGAGAGACTCAAATGACCAACTACAGGTGGATAGAAGAAATATATTCTGATATATTGATGTACAATAAAAACAAAAGAAAAACCAAAAATCCTTTAAACTAGTGAAATACATGAAAACATATAAATGACATAATTCTGATGGATGAAAGTAGCCAGACAAAAGGGGCTAGGTGTTACATAAATCTGATTATATTCAATTCGAGAAAATGTGGAGCAACCCATAGCAACCGAAGGAGGTTGATAGTTTTGTAGGAAAGTGTGTTAGTGTTAGGAGCAAGAGGTAATGGATTAAACAATTAAGGGTGATGAAAATGCCTAGAATTCTGATTGTGAAATGTTTTCATGGACAAACTGTCAAAACCCATCATATTGTACACTGTAAATGTATGTCATTATTGCTTAACATCTATACCTAAGTAAAGTTATCAAGGGAAATATGAAGGTATATGTAAACAATGAAAATATTAAACTTTTATTTTGGTAATATTTTTTGAAAGATCCATTTCTTTGTAAGTATTAAAACTTGTATATTAAACTTTGCACATAAGGTGAGTGTTGGTCTGGAGGTTGTGGCTCAGCAGTAGAGTACCCACTGTCCATGCGCCATAATTTCAACCTCCATCACTGCTAAATAAATTAGAGTCACTGAGCGACATGTCACTGGAATTCCATTGGGCTGGTGTATAGAAAAGCAAATTAATGTGCTCAGCTCAGTGGTTCTCTAGAGGAAGAAGAGGGAAAGAATTTTTTTTTTAAGATGAAAAGGGGCATTTAATTTGAAGGTTTATGGTTCTATAAATTAGTCAACACTCTGGTTGCTATTTATCTTATCTTGTAATTTTCCACCTAAGATTACTAGAACTTGACCTGTTTTAGGCTGAAGATTAGTTTTTAGTGTTTAGAGCCAGTTTACTGATATTTTGTCACAGTAAACAAAAACGAAATCTGACAGTGGCTTATGCCCTAGGTTGAGGACTCTTTCATTATGAATTTCTAGGCTGACTTTTTCCTTCAACCTTTTTGGGAAAATGACCAGAGCCTTGCATCATTTTGATCATAGTTGTTATGAAGTTGACAAGAGAATTGAAGCATTTCCGTTAAAAGAGATCAATTTCAGAAGTGCTTTCTGAGTCCGAGTAACTCCTTAACTGTAAACACTTCAGGAGAGCTAGCTTTGGGAGTCTGTGTTGTACTCCCATGTTAATACTCAAGGGTGTAAGCACTCATGTTTATTGCTTTGACTCAGTAGATTCGGAGATGTGACATCAGCAGGACCAAGGAACAGTTACTAGAGATTCAAAAGTTTTAGCTTGAGTGGCTAACAGATTACTGTTAGGACTATGCCTCCTTTGAGATTCTCTTTTCTCATCTGTATTTTTAACACCATAATTTATAATCTAACAGTGTTTAAGTGTAATGACTGCTGAATATGTCCTTCATAATTATAATTTGCTTAATTTTCACCCATAATTTCTTCTACTGGTAATTTTATAATCTTAGACTATGTAGAAAACAGTCTCCAATTTTTCAAGAATATGAATCTAAGTAAGCATATTTAGAAAGGCTGTTTAGAGAAGCTCCCTTTTTTTAAAATGCCTCTGGTTATTTTTCCTTATAAGCCATCTGCCCTTCAACAACCTGACCATCTGCCCCCACCTCCCTCCCCCCTCTTTCTCACAAACATACGTCAAACTTCTTGTCCTAAATTAAGTTTTTTTTTTTTGTTTGTCCTTGGTTAGTTTTCAATATGGAAGGTATAGATTATATTAAAGAATATCTTAACTCTATAATTAATGGAGTTTTAATGGGAGTTGCCTTAAAGGAATATATGAGCCATTATATTTCAGGGAAACCATTTAGGGAATACAAATAGGCGATTATAAATACCTTTCTCAAGGCAATGGCCATTTTAATGAAATCATATTATTGTATTACTATAAGTTTTCTTTCTAATTAGTTCAAACCATGGATAATGAATGATGATCTTAAAGTCTACTTCTTGAAAGTATATAACTTACAATATTTCACATAATGAATTCTACTTACCATTATAACATGTAGGATATCTAAATGATATGGTCAGTACTAACACCTGTTTTGTTACCCATTTTATTTTATCTATCTATCTGTCTGTCTGTCTGTCTATTTATTTATTTATTTATTTATTTATTTATTTATTTGAGACAGGGTTTCTCTCTGTAGTTTTTGGTGCCTGTCTTGGGTCTTGCTCTGTAGACCAGGCTGGCCTCAAATTTACAGAGATCTGCCTGGCTCTGCCTCCCGAGTGCTGGGATTAAAGGCATGCACCACCACTGCCCAGCTCTTGTCACCCATTTTAAAAGTACATGTTGGGGAAGACTGAAGAGAGAGTAGGAAGGGGAATGCAGAATCAAAATATATTGTGTACATGTACGAAATTGTCAAAGAAGAAAGAAAATAGTGCCCAAAACAAAATTAACAAAGACGTCTTTGCAAAGCATTCGACTTGTTTCAGTGTCTCTAGGTATAATTTGACATTTATTAACCAAATAAGAGTCTATCCCATTTTTAAGGCTGTCATTCTTGACGGTGAAGTTTGATATTTGATGGTCTTTTCTCAGAGTTTTCTATCTGACTACATAAGTATCAAAACTTTTTTTCTTATACTCTTTTTTTAAAGACATGGCTTTTAAAATATCCATAAAGTAGAGCCTCACAAAGACCATTAAGACTCTTCTGAAACATGGTGTTCAAGTACCCTTCAGATACTCCACTCCTAATACTAAGTTCATTTGGATCTCTCTCTAAATGCTTTTCAAATTTTTTCATGCCTTATATGTGATTGAGTTTGGAATAAGATGATTATCAATACATTTCTATTTTATTTTTAAAATAACTAGAAGTTCTACTAGTTACCTTTATAATTTTGGACCTTGTAGAGGATTCTAAATGTACACCCCAACAGGTACTTTTCATGTGATTATGTAATCTGTGTGCATTTGATTTTATTTTTTAATTTTGCTATCCTTACTTGTCCTGGTTTTATTCATTCTCTTAAAATACACATTTATTACTCTTATCAAAGCTAAGATGAAATTTGAGAACATCCTTTTGAAGTGACCTAAAGGATTATTATAAATTTTAAAATTTTGATTTTAATGGACATATACATATAAATTTATATCATTTATTTCTGCTTAAGTATCAAAAAATGACCTATTAAAATTTAGAAATGTCATGGTGAGCATATACAATATAAGTTTGACTGAAGGAGAATAATGTAGTCACTAAAAACGTATTTTAGACTAAATCGGCTTTGAAATGTTGTTTGTTTAGACACCAATTCATCTTCTTTACCAACCACATGCTTCCTGCAGACTCCACTGTGATGTTTTCTGACTTTCTGATTTACTGTGTTAATAGTAAGGTATGGATGTGTTTACACAGTAAGTACAATTGTTGATATGTTTGTGTTCAGTTGTTAACCTCTCAGCATGCAGGAGAACTCACCGCAGCCAGCCTCAAGCACAATGGAAACAAATACTGTGCTGCTCTCCGGCTAAAGTGTCCACCTACACTCAAGTTTTTCAGAATTCTTTAGAGTGATTAATTATTTTTCCTCATTTAGTGAAACAAATATATTATATGTGGAGCCCATTTTTTCCTTGGACTTTAATGACAAAATCAGAGATGTATGTCCTACCCTCAGTCAAGTCAAGTCACCCTAAACAGGTGGTAGTATTTGTGAAAGAAGACCAGGTTTTTTCAGGTTTGTAAATAAAGGAAATGCAAGCCCCAGAGTACCATGGATTTGCCTCTCACTACTTTACTGTTCCACTTTTAAAATAGAAATTGAAGGGTGTTTTATTGTAACTTCTATATCTGTTTAAGAACTATGTGGTTAGCAGTAAAGTTTGAAAACTAGCTCAATCCCCACTCTAATCCAAAGCCAACCACACAGCAGACAGTCCTGTTATTGATCCAAGGTTAGACAGAGTGTTTCTGTATAAAGAAATTCACAAAATCTTGGATCTATATCCAGACATTATAAAAATGATGGATGCCCAGCTTTCAATATCCAAAGTGAAAACACTAAGTTCAATTCATTGTCTACTTACTAAAAGGAAGTTGTTAGAATGTAGTCTCTCTGAGAAAAGCTGCCATTTGACCTTCTATGTGGTTTGGAATGGGACCTCTGTGAGGAATTTCCAAGTATTCATGATTTTGTGTAGTCTTCTCATACTGCATGAAGAATGGACTATATTACCAACAGTTACCAACCTCTCATGGCTGTGTTACCAACCTCTTATGGCTCTGTTACCAATCTCTCATGGCTGTGTTGCCAACAGTCTACATTAGAAGTGACCATTGATCACTTCTGAAGCTAAACTCTAAGAGATGTTCTGGCCTCTGCTTTGCTCTCTTAGATATATTGCTCCGAGACAAATATGGTTGCCCATTGTGAGGTCATTCTAGCAATCCTGTTGAAGGTGGACTGAACTCTGCCTAGAGACTATTAGACAATTCTATACACCCCTGGTCCTTTGGAACTGGAAGCTCCCATGCAAGCATGGTTGCAACCTCCTGAGATCCTACTCCCCAGCCCAGAGCCACACTGGATCCCCATTTACCAAGAACTGTGTGAGGTATATACATGTTTATTTAAACTACTTTAGGGCAATTTGCTGTGAGGCACTAGGTAGCTAATAGTGGTAAGGTGAAAGTTACTGAGTGGATAATTGATAAATGGTAAAATGAGTTTTAAACTGGTTCTGATGCTATTTGGATGTAGCAATCATGATTGATTAAATAGGTTTAGAAGTATCTTCTGCCTTTGCTAGAAGCTTGTGACCAGAGCTGCAGGAAGCTATAAATGTTTGAATTGTTTTATGAAATTTTTCTTGTTTGTTCCTACTCCTGCATGACTTCCCTAGCACAGGAGTCATTTTAAGACAGAAGTTTTAATGCAACCTGATAAATTTGTAATATAATGTATAACACTAAGCATGATTTTTAGGATTTACATGCCCTTAGTCTATTCAGTCATTTAAAATACAATTTATGGTTATGTTTATAGTCATAAATATATGTGGATATAGATATTCATATACAAGAGGTGTTAATAAATAATTAAAGTCTTTATATTTTTATAATTTAGGCCATTCCTATGTGGAAGGGTATTTTATGTGATAAATTGGGCTTTTAAGACTCCAGGAAAGAACTTCAAGATTTTATAAGTTTTTTCAAAATTTTATAAAACCAGTCACTTGAAGCCACAGATGGAGCCTCATTCAATTGTGGTGATATTTTATTTGTGCTGAAATGTGATATTTTATTTGTATGTTAATAAATAAAGTTTGCCCGGAGATCAGAGGTCACATAGTGAGCCATAAACAGAAGTCAGTCTGTGGTAGCACATACCCTTAATCTGATCACATGGCAGGCAGAGTCTCTGTGTTGTCAAGGACACAGCCAAGTGTGGTGACACACGCCTTTAATCCCAGTACCAACCACAGAGACCTGGAAGTCTGTATAGACAGGCAGTGATGAGGAAGTCATGTGGCTGGGCTTACAGCCAATGAGAAGGCAGAACAGGAAGACAATAAAAGTACAGGTTAGATAGGAAGAAGCTCTCTCTGGGGAAGCTATGGCATGGCAGTAAGCTAAGGCTAGTCATGGCTATTCGCTATTTCTCTGATCTCTTCAGCTATTGACTCTGTGTTTCTTATTTAATAAGACTGTTTAGAAATTTGTCTATATTTGTCAAGCCCCATGTTGGGTGCCATTTCAGTAAGCTGAAGTTTTCCTGGTCTTGCCTGGCTCTCACAGCCCTGTGGCCACTTGGATCCAAGTAAACACACAGAGTTAATTAAAACTACTCAGCCATTAGCTTAGACTTATTATTGACTAGCTCTTACGCTTAAGTAACCCATAATTCTTATTTATATTTAACCACGTGGATTGGTACCTTTTCTCAGTTCTGCCTTCACATCTTGCTTCCTCTGTGTCTGGCTGACTCCTGACTCTTCTCAGAATTCTCTTCTCTGCTTGTCCCACCTATACTTCCTGCCTGTCTACTGGCCAATGATCATTTTATTTATTAACCAATCAGGGCAACACATTCACAGCATACAGAGCGATATCCACAGCAAAAAGTATTAGATAAAACATTTTGTGCATGTATAAAAAGAAATTGGGATCTATGCTTAAGTGAGTATAAACAGGATTTTCTCTCAAAAGGATGGAGCAGAATCTTTGAATTTTTTTTTTAGGATATAGATGTTTCTTGTCATATAGAGTCATTTTTTTCCATTAGACAAAAATTACACCCTAGATCTCTATCCCAGAAGCCATTTGAGCTACTCAATTATTATGACCACAAATAAAACATATTCAAAATTTTAACATGACAGAGGTACATTCTGGAATGATCATTGTGATCACTTATACATACACACTGATAAATCTTGGAGTTTAGTTTAATACTCATGAAATACATGTTCATAATATCTTTAAGCTAAACTGAGCTTTTGAGCAGGAGTAAATACAATTGGCAAACTTTTCAGTTCTTTGTATCTACTATGATTATTGTGATGGTTAATTTCATTTGTCAACCTTGAATGCTAAGGTAGTTGATAAAACATTTCTGCATGTATCTATTACAGATTTTGCAGCAGATATTGGTATTTGAGATAGTAGACTAAGAAAAGAAAGGCTTTCTCACTGGTGTAGTGAGTATTGAGCAATCTGTCAAAAGGATGGAAGAAAGACATTACTTTTCTCTGAGATGGGATACGTGTTGTCTTCTACCTTTGGCAATGATGCTCTTCATTCTTGTGTCTTTGGATAGATCAGAACTTACATCATCAGCCACCAGTTCTTGAACATTTGATTCACACTGGAACATACATCATTGGCTCCTCTGTTTCTGAGATCATAAAGTATGGATTTAACAACTGGCTTTTCTGAACCTTCAACCTACAAAAGTGAGACCTCTCAGTCTCATAACAGATCCTTCATATTCTCTCTCACTTTTACTCCCACTATGCCTCTGTCTCTCTTTGTCCTATTATCTCTTCCTGCCTTAAAAGGAATATCTATAACTATATCTATATAAAAACAATATATAAATATTGTTTCTGTACCTCTTGAGGGCATTTGCTAATTCAGTTGACATTGGAGATATACTTAGATTTATAATTAAAGTGATATACTTAAAGTTAGCTCTATTTTCTCAGCTATGTATTTTATATACATTTTCTCATTTCATCTTTATTATGCATATGGTATATGCTATTATCAAATTATTATTTTAATGAGAATGACACCATGTCATAGTGAAGCTAAGTTGCTTTAGAACATATAGTTACTGGGTGTACAATAAGATTTCAGTTAAGACATTTGACTTTAGACCAAGATTTATCACTTCAAATTGCAAGAAATATGGGAATTAATTTTTGTTGACATAGTCTTAAACCACCAAGAAACTAAATTATGATTTATTAGCTTATTTAAAATATAGTGAAGTTGCTAAGTGTAGCTGTGGACACCTGAATCTTAGTTCTTAGGAGACAGAGGCAAGAGGATTACGATGTTAAGGCCAGCCTGAGCTACATAGCAAGTCTTGAGCTGAAGCTATTGCTCATGGGAAATGCTTTTCTAGCCTGTGAAAGAGGCTGTTTTAATCTCTAGCAATACAAAAAAATGGGTGATGTGGTATAGTGATTTATCTTAGCATACTATATAATGTATTGATCTAATAGATGAACCATTGTTTCATAAGCATTTTCCTATTAAAATTCTTTTGTTTGTTTTCCCTAAATTCCTTCTAAGACCACTGTACTATATAGCTATAATATAGGAAGGCACAGTTCTTTTTTTTTTTTTTTTTTTTTTGAGACAGGGTTTCTCTGTATTGTTTGGTGCCTGTCCTGGATCTTGCTCTGTAGACCAGGCTGGCCTCGAACTCGCAGAGATCTGCCTGGCTCTGCCTCCTGAGTGCTGGGATTAAAGGTGTGCACCACCACTGCCCAGCTTGAGGGCATAGTACTTTAGCACTTAAACTTTTTTATTTAATAAGTGAAAGTTAACTATTATGGAGAGAAAAATTAAAAATTAGATATGAGTATTATATTCACTCCATAAACATTTATTGACTACATGTGTTTAGTACTCTATAACAACCATGATAAAGATGCTTTAGCAAATAAAGTATTTTCATCTATGTGTTTCTGGGAAAGTGATAAATGACACAATTAACTACATTAAATTATATGAAAAAAACAACCACATACTAAATGACCCGTGGCCCTGCTAAACAGAAAGGCTTTACAGGAGAGAGGAACAGGGCCATAATTTAGAGGCTGTGGTCATATTCAGTAGCAAGACCATCTATGCAATGCTAGTAGTTCAGAATGTTGCCTTTGTTTACTAAGGAGTGAGTCCTGCTTCATTATACAATGATCACATCTAATTTCTTACATATTGATATTTCTATGTATAAATGCATTATAAAGGCAGAATACAGAAATTTTGTTCAAGTATTAAGGTGGAAAAATATGACTAGCATGTAAATTCTGTATTATACATGCTTCTCATATTTTTGGCTTAATTTCTTCAGAAATTTTATATAACTATAGAATATTGAAGCCTTGGAAGGACTATTGCATATTATTTTGCCCAGTTCTCCATTCTCATAGAAAGCTAGTTAGCAGGCATTAGGAGAGTATTTTAATTAAGGATCTCAAGGCACAGAGGCTATGTGGCTTGTACAAGATCATGCTCTTAAATGTAACTGAGCCAATGATTCAAGTTCAGTTCATATTTGGCCTAATACTCCTGTCCCCTAGTTTCCCCAAACTTCTTGCCCTTCATGCAAAGTGATTTAACTGGACAAAATATATATGCAACATTTGCTATGGATGAGCCTGTCTTTATCTTTTTGTTTTGATCAAGTATTAGTGTTGGTGGCGTTTTTTTGTCCTTTGCATATTCTCTGAAGCAAAAATTGCAAGAATTCCCTGCTCCCTTCTGTCTTGGCAAACGGAATGGGGTAAAAACTGTGAGCTGAGGCATTTTAACAGTGCAAATTCTCTCACTGCATGTGGATACAATGGATCCCAATTTGGGAAAAATCTCTGAACACTAATTTATTTATTTATTTATCCTTCAAACTTTGCTCCACACATCTATTTTAATCTCATTTCTTCTCTTTTCCAACTATGCATATTACCAGAAGGAAATAGTCTTTCCTCTTGGATTCTCATATAAAACAAAAACCTGATTCTTATTACATGTAACCTTTAACTAGAAATCATTTCATATTGCTAGAAGAGAATGATAATTCCCCTTCCCCCAAGACCGCAGCATAATAAAGTAAAAATGTTTTCACAATACTTTGGGATTTTTATAATTGTCCTCTTTATTGTTTGACTGTCAGTTAAACTGGAACATTTGATAATTGCAGGGAGCTGATAAGACTTTCTGTTACAGGGATGTCATTATGTTAATCTCAGTTCAAATATAGTTTGCCTGAGTCCTGTTTTGATTATATAATATGAGAATAAATTAACCTATTAAATAAGCTTACCTGGAGGGCATAGATATTTTAAATGTATTTAAAGTTAACAGTAATTTAAACAGGTTGGTAAATCTTCTATTAAAACCATAGCTGTTTTTCCTCCCTAAAGCCTTTAAAATTTAGAGCATAGACATTTAGATATCCACACACACATTTTTAGATCTAAAGATCAAACAATATATATGGACTATTTATATTTTATTGTTTGCTTATCCTGAAAAGATAGTAATGAATTTTTAAGAATGTAGGGACTCCCAGTTTTCATTTTATAAGCAAACATCTGGATACCAGAATTTTTTAATAAATCAACTGGCAGCGGCTTCTATACAACACAATTTTACTTGAAAATGTAAGCTCTCTTTATCTTTTGTTTAAAATAATATGTCTTCCAACAACTGTAACTCTGTTTCCTTTATTTATGAGAGTAAACATTCATTGACCATGACCATCTCATGATCTGTTTTGATATATTTATATCGCAGTTGCATACTCTCTGTTTTTAAAGGTATGGCCTGCATTCTATTTTTAGAATAAGTTTGGCAAATATGTGCAAAACGTAACTATTCAATATCAACTTAATTTGAACTTAATTTTATAGGAGTTTAAAATCTTTATTCAATTAATAGTCATTTCATAAATATCATGAAATACATAATATAAGTATATTATGGTCTGTGTATCAGGAACCTATAAGCCATTTAGAGACATGAATCAAAAAAGATCAATAAAATAGCAAATTAATTCTTCTTTTTAGCCTATATGCAAGTTGACTTCCAGGATGTCTAAACTAAAACAAATGTGAAGTGTGGAATATTATCCTGGCATTATCAAACTGTTCTTCATGATTTTGCATATTAACAATCTGTCTAATAGTCATCTACTAAAATTTTAAGGCAGAGGGAAAAGTATGGAGGAAATGAGAGGAGATGCATTTTATAGTAGATATTGGTGCTTCAATATGCATTGCAACAGGTATACACGCAGACAAAGCCATTTACTTTCTACTGCTTTAAAATAGTTGATACATAATTTGCAGCCTATGAGTTTCACAGTGCACAATCATTTCCAGGTAAAACACATGTTCCTTCCATGTGCTCACTGCTAAGGAGAAGCTGATAATTGTGGCCTCAGTTCCTGGTTTTAACTGAGGCCAACTGCAGTTCTTTTACATATACCATCAACATCTGTTTACTAAAGTAGACCCCTTCCCAAGACACTATACCATTAGGGGAAAAGTTATGACTCCCATGTATCAACTGGAAAATCCTGTGATAAATCGTTTTACGGGCTCCATTTAGGTGGCCTTATTTAAACTTTAGAAACCCAGTGTGTCAGGTGTCTCATTATAAAAAGACCATGATATGGTTACTTGTATAGCTGATGATTCTTGCACATATTAAATAGGTATGATATGTTATTATTGATTTTAAGCTATGATGATTAATAACATTTTAGAAGAGAAGAGGGAATTATTTTCTCCCCCCATGGTCAAATTTTTTTATTTAAATTTTTTTCATTTTACGTACCAACAACTGTTCCTCCTCCCTCCTCTTCTTTCATCCCTCTGACCACCTTTCATCCCATCCCCCCAACTCACTCCTCATAGGGGGTAAGGCCTAGTTTTTAAGGCTAACACCAATGTCCAATTTTGTGATTTTTACCAATTTTCTTAAGAAAAATATAATTACTTCTTACCAATGCTTAAAGATAAGGAGAATAAGGAAGAGTCTTAGCAGGGCGGGACGGGGGTGTGTGTGTCATGGAAGCCTAGCCAAGCCTTGATGCAGTGGGGGATCTTGGTCCTGCCTTAGTGTGGTATGACTTGCTTTGTTGACTCCCTTGGAAGGTCTTACTCTTTCTGAATGGAGGAGGAATGGATGGGAGGGGGAAGATGGGAGGTAGAGGGAGAGAACAGGAAGAGAAGAGGGAGGGAAAGCTGTAGTTTATATTTAAAATAATGAAAAAATTTAATAAAAAAATGTAAGAATAAGAAAATCACTCATTTACTCAACAAATGTTTCCTGAGTACTTCAGAGCAGCAACAAAATGACAACAGACAAAGGGCTGCCAATGGCACTCTGTTGTATTTTCTTATGCTTTTCTTTTTATACACAATTATCATCAAATATAGATTCTAAAATCAGCTTTTCTGATTATAAAGTAATAGATGGCCATTGTGGGATAACCTTAAAAATTCAAAATACAAGTAAGTAAAATTACAAAAGTATTTAAATATCTACCTTATAGAAATCTCTTTGTTGTTTATTTCATTAATTATACAATGGATTTATTCATTATACATGCATACATACATATTTACACATATATGTATATTTAGCATGTCTAATTATACTGATTGCTATCATAGTTGATCCAGGAATATTTATGTCTGGATGGATCATGTTAATAAGAAACAATGGACAGATCCTCTTACCTTTGGGAAGGCTTTGTAGTGTTTCTTGATTGAATGGTTGAGCCATTTGGGTTATTCAGTGTGACTCTAACAAATTCAGAAGAGTATCATTCACAATTCTCTATCAGGAAAATGGCTAAACTGCCTCTCTACACTCCCTTCCTTTTGTTCAAAGGAAACAAAATTAGTAATTCCTAGCAATGTCTCCAGCTATATAAATACTTTGGCCATTTAAGGAATCTCTTGAAGACCAGACAGTCTTTAGGTTACTATGTCTATCTATGTTCATATGCCATAATTCAAAAAATAAATATGAAAACCAGGAATGTTTTGTAGCATCTGTCACCCGACCCTGCACCCATGAGGACTGAGCAGCTAGTAATCAGGGAAATTGCTAGAGAGGGAACAGTAGAAAACATGTCTCCCACACAGAGAGGACACTTGATCACACACTTAAATTAACTATGCCTCTAATTTAGTCATATTAGAAGATCATTAAATTCCAATGGAGCAAAATGAGGTAACACCTAGAAATAATTTTGGGAGGACTAGTCCCAGAACAGCCAGACCACTGGCATGAAAGCAAGCCATGGGTCTGATTGACACGGGATCAAAGCCCATGTGCAAGGAAGTGAGCACACATAACTCCACAGAGTCCCTCCCCGAGTTCTAGGGAGAGTCAAAAGGATCTTAGGAATCATCAGGATGGCAAAAGATTTCTCTAAATTGTGAGTTGAGGGACATAGCATAAGAACAGAGCTGAAGCCCCTAGTGAGGGGCAAATTCAGGTCAGGCTATGCAAATTCTTTAACAACCATTTATCCAATGGGGTCCTTGAGTGTGGGCTCTAAGCTGAATAAAAAAATATACATGCAAGTTTTCCATACTTGAGTTTAGTTTTGATTAGACTCTCCATCTGCTAAGTATATCTAAAACTTGAAAATTATGTAAGTCCTCACATAGCCTTAAAAGTCTGTTCTTTTACAAAACTAGACAGTATATGAAAATCTTGGGTCACAGTGTCTGAAAAGATCATATCAATAATACTGATACAAGTAATTTCACAGTAGAAAACTAGTTTCAAGAATCATGTCTGGCATAAAATTTCACACCAAGTTCATAGCAGACTTTTTTTTAATTAGTGGTATTATTATGAAGAGTCATAAACAGAAAACTGTGATTTAGCTTTCTTTGCACCGATAGCTACAATGTAATTTTTCTAGGCAACCTCAAAACTTAATCTGTTCAAGTTTATCCTATGCATGATTTATAAGAAGATATAACATGGTAGCATTCTAATTGGGGTATACATTTCTTTCCCATATAACTGACATCTTAGAAGTCATGTAAAATGAGGATATTTTCAACTAAACAAATGCTGCAAAGTATGAATAGAAAAATAACAATTCTCAAAGAGAATACATACAATCTACTCCCACCAAAAACACACTCAATGACTGACTTTTCACTAAACTCCACCTCCTGATAGTCCACTCATCCATGAGCTCGTCAATAGAATGATCTATTGGTAAATTAGAGCCTTAATGATTCAGTCATCTTTCATTAGTGCTATCAGCTGGTCACCAAGTCTTCGGCACATGAGCGCTTGGAGGACACTATATATTTCAACCATAAAAAAAATTCCTCCATGAAATACAAAGCAGAGGATTTTTTTCTTGCTCTAGAAATTCTGGAATTCCCATTCTCCTCTGTGCTTTATATTGCCTTTCACATCTCTTTTAAATTGATATCACTTAAAGGAATACTTGCTAAAGTTGCCAAATGGATGAACCATTGTGTAAAATAAAATCTTAGAACTACTATTTGATTTTATCTTTGATCTTGTATTTTAAAATTTGTACTTTAATGGGTTTCTCTAATTTGCTTCTATGTACATCTATACATGGATCAACACACATGAACAGGCCGTTCATGCCAATAGAGGCACACAACATGGTAAAGAATGCTGGGTTGGAGGGCAGAATCCATAACACTATTTCATTAAAATTAATATTTGGGCCGGGCGGTGGTGGCGCACGCCTTTAATCCCAGCACTCGGGAGGCAGAGCCAGGCGGATCGCTGTGAGTTCGAGGCCAGCCTGGGCTACCAAGTGAGTTCCAGGAAAGGCGCAAAGCTACACAGAGAAACCGTCTCAAAAAAAAAAACAAAAAAAAAAACAAAAAAAAACAAAAAACAAAAAAAAAATTAATATTTGATATACTGATTATTCTATAAATATGTGGAAATTTTAGGACTGTTAATGTAGGAGACATTTGTTTTAGGCTATTTAGAGATTGTTAAATTTTCATGTACAGGTAATAATGACAAAAATAGTTATGTAATGGAACAGTGTCTACAAAATATAGAAATTCTCATAGGAACTCTTAGAAAGGGAAACAGGAAAGATGAAATGGGATGTATTGCATTTTTGTCCTAAGGGGCACAGTGGTCATATGCAGAATGATTGGTCATTATTTCATAGCTTTATGATTCTGTGCACTTCCCCAGTCTTTGATCTCACATTTCCAAAAATAGCTCTTCTGTTCTAAAGAGACCGAAGCGAATATGCCCTAAATCAGGGGCTGAAATTCAGGCTCCTGTATTACTATATATTTGAAAAGCTGTCGTGGTAAAAGTAAATGCTTTTCTTTTGAGCTTGTTTGGGCTATTAGTTTGGGAGAAAACTATCTTTCATGAAGTATATCCAGTAGAATCTGTTGATTGCTTTGATGATATTCAGAATGCAATGGAACTTCATATCTCTCAGCAGTTGGATACAATAAAGAGGATGTTAAATTTACTCATTAATTGTTTTTCATCCCCCTCTTAGGAAAGCTTTCATTATAAGTTAGGAGTAGACAAGGTCAGACAGGGCTTTACATATGAGAAAAATCAAAAGAATTATTTCTCATGGGATCTGTCATCTTAAATAAATGTGTACTGGCTCTCAAGCAAGAGACTGCATGAATATGAGACCTAGACATGTTTTTATAACATGCCCAAAGGAAATTCTTTGTTATGGCTTCACTGAACACTCATTAATTTTGTAACTGAAGAAGGGAGTTGTTAGCAATTTTGCACCTATCTGCAGATGTATGAAATGTTTAGTCACTTTCAGGTAAGAAATTCTCACATGTCAACATTTCACTGAATTTAACAAAACTACTCAGCTTCTCTAAGAAGAATTTAATGTTTAATAATCATGAGTATCAAAATTCTCCAGCAGTTAATGAAATTGATTTAAAAATACAGCTATGCAAATAAACTGTTGTTTAGTTTTAAGCATATCTCAAAAACTTAGAGGGATATGGAGGCTATTATACGTACACTTAACTATTTGCTGTCCAAATAGGGCCCTTAAATTTTGTTTTATGTGCTGTTCTTCACCTCCATTTTACTTCTTCACCCTTCCTTAAGAAAGTCTGGATAAAAACATGCAAAGGACACTTAGGAAACGTATCAGAGTAGCCATGGCAGGTGGGCAGTAGATCTCTATACCCACACTTTTCCACCTGCTCAGCCAGAGCTCTGTCTATACTGCAAGTTTAAAGCTGGTCCCGTTTCCCTGGAGCAGGTTTCCGCCTTTGGTCATGTGTCATTTCTCGTTGGGTTTTCTCGTAAATGAAAAGCCAAGTTGATTGGAACATTCCCTCATCTTCACATCTCTTTTCAATTGACATCGCCTAAAGGAATAGTTTCTAAAGTTGCCAAAAGGATGAACCATTGTGTAAAATAAAACCTTAGAACTACTGTTTGGTTTTAATCTTCGATCTTGTATTTTGAAATTTGTACTTTAATGGGTTTCTCTAATTTGCTTACATGTTCATCTATACATGGATCAATACACATAAACAGGGATTCATGCTAATAGGGGTGCACAGCAAACATGGTAAAGAACACTGGATTGGAGGACAGAGTTCAAGCTGCTCTGTAGTTAGGCCAGTCATACTCTCCAGACTTGCACGACATCCCATTTCCGTCACCTCCCCCTGCCCTTGCCACTCTGAACTTTGTCACTTTACCTGGTCCTGTCTCAGCACAGGTACTGTTTGTTGTTTTTTTGTTTGTTTTTGTTTTTCTCAGTAACTCCTGCTTTACCTTTGGAATGAAAATTCTTTCACAAACAGGAACTAAATCTAATAGCCCCAGGGTATGATGCATTATACTTGCTTCAGTAACCGTTTTCTGTTCTTGTGATTCTTTTTCAGATATTTTTAACATACTTAGCATAGTACATTATAATTTAGATGTATGAATGGCTGCCTTCCATATGATACAATGATCTATAGGAAGTGGGAGCTGTTTCTTTGCATCTTCAATGCCTCACACACTGATCGTGCATCACCAGTGTTCAGTAAATAGTTAGGTTAAGTGAATAAAACCCTGGATTGCTATGGTTTACACTAATGCAAGTGAATGTGGATTTAAGTTTGATCTGAGTACATGGATTCAAAAAAACATTTAGAACATAAATGTAAAATCAGATGCTTATAGGGTAGTGCCTGAGTACTTACTAGTCAGCTTTTCTATGGCCAAAAATTGTTTTAAGCATATTCTGTTCTAATACAATACTGGGGAAAAACTCTCATTGGCCTTATTTTTAACTTTTGAAGAATTTCTTAAACTCAAATTGATGTGAGGTATTATTTCTTTCTTTCTGCAGAGCTCAAACATGCAAACATTAGGTCATCATGTGCACTATAGAGCCACCCTCGTGTTTTCTGTAAGATTCAGGGAAGGACACTAAAGAATTTTAGCTATCCGTGAACTCAGTTAATTTTATATTAAGAATATAAAATATATAAAAATACATATAAAATAAGATGGTTGAGCTTAATACCATAGTCCCTTTCTTTTGATAGAAGATAAATTCCAAGACACCCAGTAAATTCCTGAAGCTGCAGGCAGTAATAAACAATATACAAGTACTACAGGACTGTCACAGTCTTATAACGATGCAGACTTCTCATTAACCATAGAGGATGTAGTACATACAGCATGGATATACATACAGACAAAGGAACCTAGATGGAACCTAGAGAGAGTCTAAATGCTATTTCGTCATACTACTCTGAACAGTATGAAATTTAAAGATTATACATAGTTTATTTCTGGAATTTATTTTTGGACGGTGATTAACAATGAGAAAGCAAAACTGTTGTGGAATGTTATTTTAAGGTGTGTTATATTTGTTTATGCTATGGAACATTGGTTTAATGATGCAAAGTTATGTTGCATTCGTTTATGTTGCATTTGTTTAACTCTCTGAAGCTGTGTTACTTTGCCTAACACATGATTTGTCTAATAAAGAGCTGAATGTCTAATAGCAAGGCAGGAGAAAGGATAGGTGGGAGTAGTGGGCAGAGAGAATAGAAGAGGAAGAGAAATCTGGGAAGAGAAGATCAAGGAAAGAGAAAAGGAGGAGAGGAGAAATCCAGAGGCCATCCACCTAGCCAAACAGTCAATGTGGAATAAGAAGGAAAGAAAAGATATACAGAAATAGAAAAAGGTAAAAGTCCAGAACCAAAAGGTAGATCAGATAATTTAAAATTAAGAAAAGCTGGCAAGAAGCAAGCCAAGCTAAAGCCAGTCAGTCATTTATAAGAAAGAATATATCTCTTTGTATGATTTATTTGGGAGCTGGGTTGTGGGTCCCCCAACAACACAAAACAATGGATGTTAAAGCCATGAGTAAGAATAGAGTAATGTATTTTGTGTAGTTAGTTCAGACCTTACAACAGAGCAACCTGGACTCAACACTAGCTAGCTCTGTCACTAATAGTCATATCTTAGACATATTCTTTGCTTTCTTTAGCATCATGTTTTTTGAAAACTTTAAAATGAAAAATTTGAAAAGGAAACTTGTAATTCCTAATGTAAGATGTCTAAGTAGCATTGCGCAGGACCTGGTTTAAGCACATGAAATAGTGGACAGATGTGATGGTCAATGGTGACAGTCCTGGCTACGCAGATGCTGAACTCCAGTCTAAGAACTCCAGGCCAACCCTGACTACATAGCAAAGCCCTATCTGTCTTACCAAAATGGTGAGGAGGAGGCTATTTAGTTATTAGCTATTCACGTGATTTTGCTTCTTATTAAACACTGCTATTTTAAGTTAGTTTTTCATTTCAAAAGAATCTAAAATGTGTTATTCCTTTTATGTTCCTAAAATTTTTATTAGCTTAGAGAGAATTAGTCTTCTTTATGGTATTGTTTTTCAAACAAAATTTATTTCTGTTGTTTCTTTTCTCTATTTCTTCCTCATCTCTTTACTTCCCTGTGCCTTCTCAACCGCAGCAACCTCCTTCCCATTTTCTTGTCACATGTGACTTCTTGTGCTCCACCTACCTTCCTCAAGTCCTCTTGACCCTCTGGTGGTCCCCTATATAGTTTTAAAGCTAACAAAGCTGATCATAAGGTAAATTAGTCACAGGAGCTGAGTTAATGGAATCATAGGATATCTTTATTTTTCTCCGGATATAATATCTGATTTTTGTTCTGACATTATCAAAATGAGATTACTTCTTTCAGCCTCTTTTAAAATTGCAGATAAATATCCATCCCCATATGTAAGTTAGTCAATATGAAAGTCACCTAAAAAGGCTTGACACATAGTGAATACTCAAAAAAAATTAGGTGCAATTGGCTCTTCTTTACTGACAGACTTTTAGCCTTTATCCATGACCACAGTATGTGTAAAAATACAAACATATTTTGAACTATTAAACAATTATTTTTTCTCCAACAGAACTGTAATGAAGACAAATCTGTATTTTGTTTTAAAATACTCTAAAATATTAATCATTTTAAACTGACATTTAAAAAACATATTGCAGGAAAAACTGCTACTAAAGAATATTGAAAGTGAAATATTTAGAATATATAAAATTTATAAATTTAATGAGATATTTCAAAAGAAGTTCTACTCTGTAATTGGTGATTCTAATGAACCTCAGCTTCTTTGACAAGACCATTATTGTAAACAGGATGTCTGTATCCCTGACAACAGGATGCCTGTATCCCTGACAACAGGGAAGACTACTTTTAGCATTTGGAAATATCCTAAGATAATTAATTACATTTTACTTCTCTCCCCCTGCCCCCCACATAATTCAGAGCAACAAAAATTAGACCTTTGCTCATTTGTTCACAAGTGTATTTTGCAAAGTTCTAATATAAAAATTAAAATCCAGTTAAGTAAAAAATAATCCACCCTGTTAAAGATTGGAAAAGAGGTCCTTGGGTTACATAAACCACTGGCCAGATGTAAGACAGTTTCCTTAAGACAATCAGTTAAAGCCATAACATTTTGTCTGCATTAGACATCATTAGATAAAGATAGAAGTCTGACTTTTCACTAATTTTAACCTAAATGTCATTGAAAATAGCTCTCCTTAAGGTAAAGTTACATGAGCAATTTGCCTACTAAAAAGAATATGACAGTGTGATTGCCATTGTTAAGATCTTTGGTCCTGGATTCCAGTACCTAAAATTACAATTTTTTCATTACAAACCTGTGGATTATGCATTGCAAAATGAAAATATCATATGTAAATAAGCCTAATATGAAAAATTAATGTACATATATAACATACATACATAATATACAGATATATAAGTATATTTTTATTTTCTAGAACTTGCTCCTCTCAAGAATATGTTAGTAGTAATAGTTAAAATTGTGATTTAGAAAGATGCCAGGGTGCAAAGAGTAGCAATGGGTGCCAATAAACTACTGGTGCTATCTCTGCCAGAGGTCCTAGTGTGCCTGCCACAAGATGAGCTGTGAGGAGGGTCGGGCAATGGGAAAGTGGAGCCAAGAGTTTCACCACTGCCCATTGCTCCTGACACTGCTCACTGTAGAACATGTCCATATTTTAGAGAAGCGTGGAGGGTCTTACTAAAAAGGATCAAGCAGTAATGGGACGGGGCACTTCAGCATCCTGGATGTTTGGATTCAGATTGTCTCCAAACCTTTCACAGAGTCCAGAGGCTGACATCCAGGAACTGGCATTCGAGGCAGTTGTGAGCCGCCATGTGGGTACTGAGAACTGAGTTCTCTATAAGAGCAGTGAGTGCTCAACCTCTGAGCCCATCTATGGGCCATGAAGTAGTATTTCTTTGGGTGTTTACAAATCTTTCTTCTTCCTGTTTTCTATTTTCTCATGTTATTTTCTTTATCTTCTGGACATGCAGATTTTGCAGATAGGAGACCCAAAGGGAATGGGATAATCCTTTTCATTCTAAGGCATGCCTTTTCATTTCAAGGTGGAATGTTTTTATAAATTCCCTGAATGGTTGCTTTTTTATAATGGGAAAAAAATCACCAAATAATTTTATTTTTAATATTGTTCAAATAACTCTTGCTATGTAAAATATGAACTAATATTCCTTATTCCTCCATTAAACATGTTTTTCTGCTCTCTTAAACCTAGTGAATTTTGTTATTAATGACTTCATGCATATTTTTCCCCAAAAGTTTGCTGGGAAAGCTATGGATTTAGGCATACTTTTCTATGTTTCCTTGTCTTTGGAGACGACAATTTTTCTTTTATATACTCCAAACGCTTTCCTGTCTATGGCAGCTAGTAGTGCAGCCTTTTTTCTTCCATAGCTGACTTGGTGGTTTCCTTGGGCTTGCACGCTCCTGTGCTTTGTTATTTTGTGAAGATGAAGAGCAGCAGCTCCTTGCATACATTTCTTAACTGCCCTTACCCTGTGTTCACATGTGGGAACTCATCACCATGTTGCTGCCTCCTGAGCGCTTCCATATTTTTAGTAAAATGTATGCTACCTTTCATTTCAACTCTCAGGGTATCTATTCATATAATAAACAGTTAACAGCTAAGAAATCTTATTTATTTACTTTATAAATTTTTTTCAGGAAATATTATTTTAGTACAGTTTAAAAATAGATTTTTTTATATACTCAAAGTCTGGGGACATCTTAATTGATGCGTGCTTTGATAAAGCGTGTTTCATCATCATGCTGGTGGAGTTTTGTGTTGTTTAGATTAAAAGACATGTTGTTTTTTGGTGTCCCCAGTGCTCTGGCCTTGAGCAGTGGTCAGGTGTTGCAGAGACCGAGTATCATCTCACTGCTTTAGAGTTGAGGATCTTTAGGGCAGAAAAGTGGGTCTTTCTCACCCTCTCTCATTATCTTTCTTTCCATTTTGCTTGACAAAGTGTCTAGCAGATGTTAGCCACTTAATAAATGTCTTCAGAGTATTTGATAATTTAAATAAATACTCATCTGACTGTTTCTCCATACTCAAATTCCTCTCTTTTGTCAGCAGCATTTACTTCCTTCCTTACTCATCTTTAATTCTGCCTTAATGTTGTGGATATTTAAAAATGAAAAACTGAAAATGTTTAATTCTTCTCTAATCCATTATCTGTGATATCCGCTACCTAATTGAAATTCTACCTCTAGTTGGATTCGCACACGTGAAGACATTATGAATGATGCTTTATGCACTCAGTTTTGTCTGCCGCCTCCTTGAACTCCTCAGTTTCCCTTGATCATCCCTATTCCGCTCCTGTTTTCATGATGATGCTACCACCAGCCATGGCATATGTATTCACACACTGAGTGAAAAGATCCATTAGGAACTGATCACTAATTAGCAATGCATTTCCCAGAGTCAAAAACTGGACTAAACTTTGAAAAAAAAATTAGATTTGCTGAGGCTGAAAATTAGACTGGGAGTTCAGACTCATGGCAAATGGTTATTGCTCTCAAACTTAGGATCTTCACAACAGACAATTGAAAATTCTTTTAACTAAAATATCACAATGGTATAACTATGATGATCCTGTCTGGAATTCAGCCTTGTTTTCGGGGATTCACTGTTTTGAAAAATGTTTGATAAATTTATAGCAGAAGAGAAAATACTTCTGCCAGCGACGTAAGTGCTTTGAACATAATTTGTATTCCTGCTGTTACATGTAGAAACTTGTGCCAGAGGGGAGAAAAGAAAAAAGAAATTTTGTTTGGAAAGAAACCAGCAATCTGAAAAGGTGGTTTTAATCTATAAATATCTCTCTCAGGAGAATTGAATAACCAACTAAATTCAGTCTCAAGAAATAAACTGCTTAAGATAATCAAAATACTCCACTCACTTAAAATGTTTACTTGATATATTTTTGATGCATTTTCAAGTAAAAATGGCATCTGAGGATTATGATAAGTTATTTAATAAGTGAAATATATAAAATTCAGTACCTTTTGTGTCATAAAATACCAATACTGTATTGAAATGGAAATATTATGAAACAGAGCTGAAAGACCTTTATTAACATGCTGGCTCATCCATTTACTAGGCACATGCCCTTGGAAGGCCTAGCTTTCCTCTTTTTAAAAAAGTAAACTACTCAGACTGCATGAGGCTTAAGTAACTTTTTGTTGTGTGTTCATGTAAAAAATGCTTTATAAATTGGCAAGTATCATACAAATAAGCAAATCATTTTTTAAAAATAATCATATGATATGGAGTACTTCTAACAGAGAAAAAATTATTCATTACTAAGTAATGTGGATAGCTATAATTTTTACACAAAGTAAAGCTTTATTAGACAATTATTAGATTCAGTTTATGATATGTTGGTGTCCATGCAATTGTTTCATGATGCAAAGGATCATTACCTACTGAGCTTGAATAGTACCTTTGAGTCAGCGGTTCTCTTCTCTCTTATTCTGAAAACAAAGTCCATTTAGAAACAGTATGGAAATTCCTAAAAAAATAATTAGAGCTACTTTATGATCCAGCAGTTCCACCACTGGGTACTTATCCAAAAGCATTGCAATCAGTATCCCCTATGAATGAAAATATTAGCATTTCTATGTTCATTGCTGCACAGTTTGCAATAGCCAAGATGTGGAAACAACTTAAATATCTATCTATGGATGAATGGGTACAAAAAATATGTGTACAAACAGTGGGATCGTATTCAGCCTCAATAAAGAACTAAATTCTGCACTGCTGGACAATATGAATATAACTTAAGGACATGATGTTGAGTGAAATGTAACAGAAAGACAAATATCTCATGAGTCCCCCTATATTAATTTTGAAAATGATTAAGTCTGTAGAACAAAATAATGGAATGATGGTTTCCCAGGGGCAGATGAAACTGAATAATTGGGAATTGTCATTCAACAGACAGGCAAAAAGGTGACCATATGAGAATGCTAACCTCTAGAGAGCACGCTTTGTACATTCAGCCAATAGTAGCAAAACATATACTTAGAGTTTTGTCCTGAGGGTAAGCTCCACAGGAAATGTTCTTACCACAATATTAAAAGCTGAAAATTATCCTTATAATCAGATATGCAAAGAGCAACAGGTTATAATTTTAAGTGATTCAACAATCTCACTACTGGGTACTTACCCAAAGAATTGCAATTAACATTTTCTTACGAATTTAATTAGCATTTCTATACTGCCTGTTTCCTTTTATGTTCCTTTCATAGAACAAGATATAATATATACACATATATAATACATATATTACACATTCACATATCTAATATATATATATTCCATGAAATATGTATATATGTGTGTGTGTTAGTGAGAGATAAATTAGAAACTCATAATAATAATACTGTATAATTTTTAAGAGGTTTTTTAGGGATAGCCACAGCACTTTTATTAAGCTAATAATTGTTAAATCAAATTGGTCATGCAGTGATCCAAGTATTTGTTGTAGTATTTTAACTTTTCTATAGTTCAAAAATATTCATAATTATACATTGTAAAAATATCCCTCCTTTCCTCTCCTCTATCTCTTCCTCCTCTCTCCTTTCTTTTCCTTTATATATCAAGACTGGGTCTCCCATTGTCTTCTCTCACTAGCTCAGCACTCACCAAGTAGTCCACAGGAGCCTTGAACTTATGACAACCCTCCTTGTAAAGTCTGGAATTATAGGCATGAGTCATATTCTTGGTTTTAAAATTATTAACAGCATATAATGCAACAGAGGTCAACATTTTTAAAGAACTACCTCCATAATTTAAATTTGTGGCATGGTAATCTGTTCTGTTGGAAGTATGAAATCAGATTCAGAAGGCCAATTTGGAAAATTAAAGTTTGAGTTTTATGTGTATGGCAAAGACTGAAGAAAAACATGCTAGTGTTTCCAGAGACACCAGGAGTTTTAAAAGATGCAACATGTCTAGTCATTTTCCTCTTCTGGGAATAGAGAACAGGTCTTAATACTAATTATAACAACTAGCATTTGCATAGTACTTTATTGTTCCCAAAATACTTTCCTGTCTCCTGGTGGATATGGCTGGAGGTAATTGAAATGAGCTACTTAGAATAATTTAACATTCTTTCTCATTCTTTGGCAGAGAACAGACAACCCCATGACAGGTAGGTTGTATAATTCCCCAGGGGTTAAAGAGAAATGATATATAACCCTTTGGGATCCCTTTCAGTTTGTACTTTTATATTTCGTATTCTTTGTTATACAAAACTAACTATGTTTAAAGAAAGCATTAAATCCAGGATATTCATACATAACCACTCTCAGAAGAGCAGCACTTAATTAGACCTCAATTTTTTTTGCCTGGAAGCCATATTCAGAAAATTCTATTTCTATAATACAGTTAGCTTCGTCTCAGTTTAAAAACACATACAACACTCCTAATATTCTGAATATACAACACCCTAATGCTCTGGATATGCAGCACCCCTAAAGTTCTGTGTATACAGCACCCCTAATGCTCTGATATGCAGCACCTCTGGGTTTGGAGGCAGGTTAGCCCTTTTGTACTGTCAGTGAAAACAGGATTTTTTTCTTAGTTGCCATGTGTTTTTGGCAGGAATGTGTGATGAACACAAATATTAGCTGGAGATATGTTTATGTGTGTTACTTTGAGACATCTTTCTTCATTGGAATTGGCCTCTCAAAATCTCAGATTTCAGTGGAACACTGTTAGATGTCTATCTGTGGACATGTACACTTTCTACTTTCTTTCAGCTAGGTTTAGTTGATAGTCTTTCCTTCCCAAATGTTTTCTGTTTCAGTAAAATCACAAGCCGACCCAGAGAGCATTATTTTACTTATATTCAGTGATGTGGGCCTCGACACAGTATAACTGCACACCTGTACAGTCAGGAAAGTTTTCTATAAATATGCAATTCTTCAGACATAAATTAATAACTAAGTATTTGAATAAGTACATTTAAAAATGAGATTAGATAAACTATTTATAGTCAATCTATCAGATTATCTCTTCAGAATGTGTGATGCAATTACTACCATGGAAGACAGACCATATAAGCATTATGTCAATTCTCAAGTATGTGGGCCTGGATTTGGCTGAATGGGACCAAGGCATCCATCTAGAAGGACTCCCACTTTGGCAGTTACCTTGGAGGCATTGAACGTGAACCCCAGCTCAAGGGAGATCAAGACGTCTATTTATGCTAGAAAAGAAAATGAGGGAAAATTCCAGAACTCTCCATAGTTCCAAGATCTCAGAAGCAGTGGTGACTGAAAAAATGTGAGAAGCCACCTGCACCAGGCTCGGTGCAAGAGAGAACCAGATACTGCCTGGAAACCATCAATGTTTGCAAGGTAAATATCTCTGAAAGAAAAGAATGGAGCAATCACAAAACCAAAAGCAAGATATAAGCAAAAGCAGAGATCTACAGACTGAAAATTTGAAGAGTGAGTTTGAATGACAAAGAGGACGCAGCAAATGAAGTAAAGGATGTCACAAAAAGAAAAACAAGGCAACAATAAGCCACATAAACCTTTACAACAGGACCAGATTGAAAGGTCTTCAGCTGTGCTCTTTAAGATAAGGGTATCTCTCGAAATATGTTACCACGTAACTAATCTAGAAAACTTAGAGTGAGAAAGTCAAATGCACGAAGAGGTTACACTGAAGCATGTTAAACAGAACTTGTATTGGGCACACCAGAAGCAATATGTATTCTGAGAAGAGACTGGCAAAATACATTTGTGATTCTCCCTCTTCACTTGGAAACCATTGGCTAGCACTGCCAGGTTTGTCCTCGTTGTGTTCACTCGGCACTAGCACACAGGAGAGGAAGTTAGCACGGGGGCCATGAGGGAGACTTCCAAGGGAGAGGAGAGGCAATGCAGGCGTACAAATGGTTAGAGGCAAAACACGGAACAGGAGGAGTTAAGTTAGGCTAAGGGTGGGGTAGCTGGTTGCAGGAGGGAATATGGGGACAGATGAACAACACTCAGGACCTTTCAGAACATCATACAGAAATACACACACACACACACACACACACACACACACACACACACACACACACACACACACAATCAGGTGTCAGTGCTCTACTAGATGACAATTTAAAAATTGGTAGCAGGAGTTGTTGCTTCGTTCCTATAGACCTGTCAACATTTCTGGCTATTGCCAATGCTGTTGGTTCTCCTCCAGATCTTGGATGGTAAGGCCCTATTGCTGAAGACACCACATACTTGAACATGGAGAAATCAAACGGGTACTGACCTGAAAGATCCATCCACTGGATAGCTGTCGTAGTGCTGGAAGGTTCTACGCATGCTATGAATCCTGCCAGCCACAGCAACAACCAGCATGGCAAGGCATGCCCACTGGTACAATAGCGGCACCAACATTTCAGAATAACCAGCCTATGTTTGGAATGTTTTAAATTTTTTATCCTCCTCCTCCTCCTCCTCCTCCTCCTGCCTTCTTCTTTTGCCAGGTCTACTGGCATCTCAGACTTTCTGCCAGGGATCGGTCTTTTCCCAGAAATGCATCCTCTAGGAAGTGTTGTGTGCAGGCCCATTGACAGAAGATGTTCTCTGTCCTTCTTTCAAGATTATATTATTTTGGTCTCAAATGATAGTTAAGCTGGATATCTAATTCTTTGTTACAACTATTTTTCTTATGACCAATAAAAAGATGGGTCTGAGCCAGGCCTGAGATGGGTCTGAGCCAAGCCTGGTGGTACAGGCTTATAGTCTCAGCTACTAGGGAAGCTGAGTCAGGAGACCCTCAAGTTCGAGCCCTACATGACTATAGAGTGAATTCAAGGCCAGTCAGAGAAACCAAGTGATACTTTGTCATAAAATGAAAAATAAAGATTAGTTTGTGGACAGCTCAGTGGTACAGAGCTTGCCCAGAGTGGAAACAAGAGATTGGTCTCCTGTTGTTCTCAGTTTTTTCATAGGTTTCATTTTTCTCACTTAACTCTTTGAAAATCTCTCTTGATCGCTGGCTTTCTACATCTTTTTTTTTTTTAATTTATTTTGCAATACAATTCAGTTCTACATATCAGCCACGGATTACCTTGTTCTTCCCCCTCCCGTCCCCCTCACCTTCCCCCCAATCCCCCCCCCATTCCCATCTCCTCCAGGGCAAAGCCTTCCCCACAGACTGAGGTCAACCTGGTAGACTCAGTCCAGGTAGGTCTAGTCCCCTCCTCCCAGGCCGAGCCAAACAATCCTGCATAGGCCCCAGGTTTCAAACAGCCAACTCATGCAATGAGCATAAGATCTGGTCCCACTGCCTGGGTGCCTCCCAAACAGATCAAGCCAATCAACTGTCTCACCCATTCAGAGGGCCTGATCCAGTGGGGACCCCTCAGCCATTGGTTCATAGTTCATGTGTTTCCATTCATTTGGCTATTTGTCCCTGTGCTTTATCCAACCTTGGTCTCAACAATTCTCGCTCATATAAACCCTCCTCATTCTCGCTAATTGGACTCCCAGAGATCCACCCGGGGCCTAGTCATGGATCTCTGCATCCAGATCCCTCAGTAGTTGGATGAGGTTTCTAGCATGACAATTAGGGTGTTTGGCCATCCCATCACCAGAGTAGGTCAGTTCGGGCTGTCTCTCGACCATTGCCAGCAGTCTGTTGTGTGGGTATCTTTGTGGATTTCTGTGGGCCTCTCTAGCACTTTGCTTCTTCCTATTCTCATGTGGTCTTCATTTACCATGGTCTCCTATTTTTGTTCTCCCTCTCTGCTGTTGATCCAGCTGGGATCTCCCGCACCCCCAAGCTCTCTTTCCCTCAACCCTCGCCTTTCATTACCCCCACTCATGTCCAGGCTGTTCATGTAGATCTCATTCCATTTCTCTGTCATTGGGCGATCCCTGTGTCTTTCTTGGGGTCCTGTTTTCCAGGTAGCCTCCTGGTGATGTGAGTAGCAGACAAGTCATCCTTGTTTCATGTCTAGTATCCTGCTATGAGTGAGTACATACCATGTTTGTCTTTCTGAGTCTGGGTTACCTCACTCAGGATGATTTTTTCTAGATCCATCCATTTGTCTGCAAACCTCATGATGCCATTGTTTTTCTCTGCTGAGTAATATTCCATTGTGTATATGTACCACATTTTGTTTATCCATTCTTCAGTTGAAGGGCATCTGGGTTGTTTCCATGTTCTGGCTATTACAAACAATGCTGATATGAACATAGCTGAACAAGTGCTCTTATGGTGTGGTTGAGCATTTCTTGGGTATATGCCCAAGAGTGGTATAGCTGGATCTTGGGGGAGATTGATTCCCAATTTTCTAAGAAAGCGCCATATTGATTTCCAAAGTGGTTGTACAAGCTTGCATTCCCACCAGCAGTGGAGGAGAGTTCCCCTAGCTCCACATCCTCTCCAGCATAAGGTGTCTTCAGTGTTTTTGATCTTAGCCATTCTGACAGGCGTAAGGTGGTATCTCAGAGTTGTTTTGATTTGCATTTCCCTGATGATTAGGGATGTTGAGCAGTTCCTTAAATGTCTTTCAGCCATTTGAGTTTCCTCTGTTGAGAATTCTCTGTTTAGTTCTATAGCCCATTTCTTAATTGGACTGTTGGGCATTTTGATGTCTAATTTCTTGAATTCCTTATATATTCTGGATATCAGTCCTCTGTCAGATGTGGGGTTGGTGAAGATCTTTTCCCATTCTGTAGGCTGTCGCTTTGCCTTGTTGACCGTATCCTTTGCTCTACAAAAGCTTCTCAGTTTCAAGAGGTCCCATTGATTGATTGTTTCTCTCAGAGTCTGTGCTACTGGTGTTCTATTTAGGAAGTAGTCTCCTATGCCAATGCATTCAAGACTACTTCCTACTTTCTCTTCTAGCAGGTTCAGAGTAGCTGGATTTATGTTGAGGTCCTTGATCCACTTGGACTTAAGTTTTGTGCACGGTGATAGATATGGATCTATTTGCAGCCTTCTACATGTTGATATCCAGTTTTGCCAGCACCATTTGTTGAAGATGCTTTCTTTTTTCCATTGTGCACTTTTGGCTTCTTTGTCAAAAATTATATGTTCATAGGTGTGCGGATTAATGTCAGGGTCTTCAATTCGATTCCATTGGTCCACATGTCGGTTTTTATGCCAGTACCAAGCTGTTTTTATTACTGTAGCTCTATAGTAGAGCTTGAAGTCAGGGATCGTGATGCCTCCAGAAGTTGTGTTATTGTACAGGATTCCTTTGGCTATCCTGGGTTTTTTGTTTTTCCATATGAAGTTGAGTATTATTTTTTCCAGGTCTGTGAAGAATTGTGTTGGTATTTTGATGGGGATTGCATTGAATCTGTAGATTGCTTTTGGTAAGATTGCCATTTTTACTATGTTAGTCCTGCCTATCCATGAGCATGGGAGATCTTTCCATTTTCTGACATCTTCTTCAATTTCTTTTTTCAGGGACTTAAAGTTCTTGTCATATAGGTCCTTCACTTGCTTGGTTAGTGTTACCCCAAGGTATTTTATGTCATTTGTGGCTATAGTAAAGGGTGATGTATCTCTGATTTCCTTCTCCGCTTCTTTGTCCATTGTATATAGGAGGGCTACTGATTTTTTTGAGTTGATCTTGTATCCTGCTATGTTGCTGAAGGTGTTTATAAGCTGTATCAGTTCCTTGATGGAATCTTTGGGGTCGCTCAAGTATACTATCATGTCATCTGCAAATAGGGAAAGCTTGACTTCTTCCTTTCCAATTTGTATCCCCTTAATCTCCTTATGTTGTCTTATTGCTCTGGCTAGAACTTCAAGTACTATATTGAATAAGTATGGGGAGAGTGGACAGCCTTGCCTCGTTCCTGATTTTAGTGGAATTGCTTTGAGTTTCTCTCCATTTAATTTGATGTTGGCTGTTGGCTTGCTGTAAATTGCCTTTATTATGTTTAGGTATGTTCCCTGTATTCCTGATCGCTCCAATACCTTTATCATGAAGGGGTGTTGGATTTTGTCAAATGCCTTTTCTGCATCCAGTGAGATGATCATATGGTTTTTTTCTTTGAGTTTGTTTATATGGTGTATTACATTGACGGACTTTCGTATGTTGAACCACCCTTGCATCCCTGGAATGAATCCTACTTGATCATGGTGGATAATTGTTTTGATGTGTTCTTGGAGTCTGTTTGCCAGTATTTTATTGAGTATTTTTGCATCAATGTTCATGAGGGAGATCGGTCTGTAGTTCTCTTTCTTTGTTGTATCCTTGTTTGGTTTAGGAATTAGGGTAATTGTAGCCTCGTAGAAGGAGTTTGGTAATGTTCCTTCTGTTTCTATTGTGTGGAACAATTTAGAGAGTATTGGTATTAACTCTTCTTTGAAGATCTGGTAGAATTCTGCGCTGAAACCATCTGGTCCTGGGCTTTTTTTGGTTGGGAGACTTTTAATGACTGTTTCTATTTCCTTAGGGGTTATTGGACTATTTAAATAGTTTATCTGGTCTTGATTTAACTTAGGTATGTGGTACCTATCCAGAAAGTTATCCATTTCTTTTAGGTTTTCCAGTTTTGTCGAATAGAGGTTTTTGAAGTATGACCTGATGATTCTCTGGATTTCCTCAATGTCTGTTGTTATGTCCCCCTTTTCATTTCTGATTTTGTTGATTTGGATGCTCTCTCTCTGTCTTTTGGTTAGTTTGGATAAGGGCTTGTCTATCTTGTTGATTTTCTCAAAGAACCAACTCTTTGTTTCATTAATTTTTTGTATTGTTCTCTTTGTTTCTATTTTATTGATTTCAGCTCTCACTTTGATAATTTCCTGGCGTCTATTTTTCCTGGGAGACTGTGCTTCTTCTTGTTCTAGAGCTTTCAGGTATGCTGTTAAGTCTCTAGTGTGAGATTTCTCCAACTTATTTATGTGGGCATTTAGTGCTATGAATTTCCCTCTTAGTACTGCTTTCATAGTGTCCCATAAATTTGGATATGTGGTGTCTTCATTTTCATTGATCTCTAGGAAGTCTTTAATTTCTTTCTTTATTTCTTCCTTAACCCATTGGTGATTCAGTTGGGTATTATTCAGTTTCCATGAGATCGCAGGTTTTCTGTAGTTTTTGTTGTTGTTGAAATCCAACTTTAGACCATGGTGGTCTGATAGAACACAGGAGGTTATTCCAATTGTTTTGTATCTGTTTAGATTTGTTTTGTGGCCAAGTATGTGGTCAATTTTAGAGAAGGTTCCATGGGGTGCTGAGAAGAAGGTATATTCTTTTTTGTTAGGATGGAATGTTCTGTAGATATCGATTAAGTCCATTTGAGTCATGACATCAGTTAAGTCCTTTATTTCTCTGTTAAGATTCAATTTGGGAGATCTGTCCAGTGGTGAAAGTGGGGTGTTGAGGTCTCCCACTATTAATGTGTGGGGTTTTATATGTGATTTAAGCTTTAGTAATGTTTCTTTTACATATGTGGGTGCCCTTGTGTTTGGGGCATAAATATTCAGAATTGAGACTTCATCTTGGTGGATCTTTCCTGTGATGAGTATGTAATGCCCTTCTTGATCTCTTTTGATTGATTTTAGTTTGAAGTCTATTTTGCTGGATGTCAGGATGGCTACACCCGCTTGTTTCTTAAGACCGTTTGATTGGAAAGTCTTTTCCCAGCCTTTTATTTTTAGGTAGTGTCTATCTTTGAATTTGAGATGTGTTTCTTGTATATGCAGCAGAAAGATGGGTCCTGCTTTCGTATCCATTCTGTAAGCCTATGTCTTTTTATAGGTGAATTAAGTCCATTGATATTGAGGGAAATTAATGACCAGTGATTGTTCATTCCTGTTATTTTTTGGTGGTGATGTGTGGGTACTTCTATACGTTGGGGTTTACTGCTGTGGCTTTATCTGTTGCCTGTGTTTTCGAGGGTGTATCTGACTTCCTTAGGTTGGAATTTTCCTTCTAGTGCTTTCTGTAGGGCTGGGTTTGTGGATAAGTATTGTTTAAATCTGGCTTTGTCATGGAATGTCTTGTTCACTCCATCTATGGTGATTGAAAGTTTTGCTGGGTATATTAGTCTAGGCTGACATCCATGGTCTCTTAGTGTCTGCATTACATCTGTCCAGGTTCTTCTGGCTTTCAAAGTCTCCATTGAGAAATCGGGTGTTATTCTGATGGGTTTGCCTTTATAAGTCACTTGGCCTTTTTCCTTTGCTGCTCTTAATATTCTTTCTTTATTCTGTACGTTTAGTTGTTTAACTATTATGTGGCGAGGGGACTTTTTTGGGGGGTCTAGTCTGTTTGGTGTTCTATAAGCTTCTTGTATCTTCATAGGCATTTCCTTCTTTAAGTTGGGAAAGTTTTCTTCTATGATCTTGTTGAATATATTTTCTGTGCCCTTGAGTTGGTATTCTTCTCCTTCTTCGACCCCTATTATTCTTAGGTTTGGTCTTTTCATGGTGTCCCAAATTTCTTGGACATTTTGGTTCATGACTTTGTTGGCTTTAGTGTTTTCTTTGACTGATGAATGTATTTCTTCTACTGTATCTTCAACGCTAGAGATCCTCTCTTCCATCTCTTGCATTCTGTTGATTATACTTGCATCTGAAGTTCCCAATCGTTTTCTCAGATTTTCTATTTCCAGCATTCCCTCTGTTTGTGTCTTCTTCATTTTTTCTATTTCCCTTTTCAGGTCTTGGACTGTTTCCTTCATTTGTTTCATTGATTTTTCTTGATTTTCTCTCAGTATTTTATTGTTTTCTTCCAGGACTTTATTGATTTCTTCTAATTTGTTTGCCCTTTCCTCTAGTTGTTTACAGCGTTCTTCACATTTTTTTGTCTTTTCCTCTACACAAGCCTCTAGCTTCTTCATGATGTCATTCATAAGGCTGTTTTCTTCTGCTTCTTCCAATTTCTGATGTTCAGGTCTAGGTGTTGGAGGAGGGCTAGGGCCTGGTGATGCTGTATTGCTATTCATTTTGTTGTATATGTTTCTGCCTTGACGTCTGCCCATCTCCTTGTGGTTCGTTCTTGGCCTTATCCGCACACTTGGTTCAGACAGACCAGTGTTCCAAAAGGGAAGTCAGTGTTCCAAAAGGGAAGTCCGGAGCAAGATGGGAGCTGGGGGCCGGCCTCTAAGTCTCAGGAAGAGGCTTGGGCCTCAGGCGGATGGGCGTGGGGGCAGGGCGTGGAGACTGCAGGGTCTGCCAGGGGTCTTGGAGAAGGGGATCCTTCCCGGTGGGGCTAGCAGGGAACCTGCCCGGTGGCCAGAACCTGGGGCCGAGTTGGGCAGGTCTTCCCTGGAGTGGCTGGTGCCCAGGGATGGGGTCTGGGGCAAAGAAGGGTACTCACCAGTGTTCCAAAAGGGAAGTCCGGAGCAAGATGCGGCTTTCTACATCTTAACAAAGTGTTGTTCACATGTGTATCTGTTTTTTATTTAGACCCCCAAATCTTTAGTTTTTGTGTTTTCATATCTAAATTTTTGCTCATTTTTCTTTAGAAACTTTCATCTTTCCTATTAGACCCATTCTCTTTTTTCCATTCCCTTTGTATCAGGATATGGGGGCCATATGTATATGTAGGTTTCTGTGCTTGTTGGCACATATGTGGGTGTGCAGGTGTATGTGCATGCATGCGTGTAAAGACCAGAGGTCAGTCTTGGCTGTTGTTATACAAGATGCTATCCACCTTCTTCTTTTGGCTGGGCTGGCTGGCTAGCAAGCCCCAGGAATCCAGCTGCCTCAGTCTCCCCGCTGGGATTCCAATCCTGCACCACTATGTCTGGCTCTTTTATGTGACTTCAGGGGAGGGAGTTTAGGGCCTCATGCTTGTACACGCCTAGTGAGTCTTCCTTTTTAAAGTTCCCAGTTGGGTTATTTTGAGGATGGTCATTCTCTTCATCTCATAATTTATCTTCTTTATTTTCTCTTTTGTATTTTAATTTTTCACCTACTTCTTATATTTTACTTATTCATCAACAATAAATAAGCTGCCATTAAGTGAAACCTTACAATTTCATTCATTATATTTCTGACTTCTAGAAACTTTACTTCATTTACTCTTGATATTTTAGTAGGATCTTATTATTTGTTCATGTTTTCAATCTCATCATATTTCTTTGATGTTTACTTGAGTTCCATTGTAGCATATCATTTACAATTTAGATGGTTTTATTATGCTTTCATTGATGGCTACTTTTTTCCTGGAGCATTGTCTATATTTTGAATTATAAGTTTGTAAAATGCTCAGAAAATATTTGTTGTGAATTTTCTACAAGTTTGAGGTCTCTTTTTTAAATGAAATAGCTATAAATTTGTTTTATGACACCTCTGAAACTATAAATATTAATCTATATCCTTGAGGTGTGAACTATACTATGGTTGCAGCTAGTCAGTGAAGATATTTGTGGGAGGTGTGGTTCTGCCTTGTGTTTCATTCATGTCAGATGTATTTCTATGTTGTTTCTTTTCTTTCATAGAAAAGAAATATATTCATCTAGTCCATTTTTTACTGAGATTAGAACCAAAAAAAAAACATAACAAGGAAATCCTAGTTATGACCTGCCACTTGTGTAGGTTCAGTTTGTATTCTGTGCTCCATTCATATTGGGGAGAGATTACAGATGAACTTTAACCCCCAGGAGCAGAGCTGTACAGGTATTCCCGTTTGTGTCTCCCTAATAACTTTTCTCCATATCCATTTTCATGGCTTGAATAGAAGGCAATGGAGTCTGTAGATTATGACTGACATGTGTTTTTTGCTTCTGTTCTCCCTTTCCACATGAATTCAGTATTATAATAAAACATATGTACAAATTATTCTTCAAGGCCATCTTAGTTACTCTTCTACTACTGTGATAAAACACAATGACCAAGGCAATTTATAAAAGAAAGGGTTTACTTTGGGATTTATAGTTTCAGAGGCAAGTGGGAATGGTGCTGGAGCAGTAGCTAAGAGCTTGCATCTCTATCCACAAGCATGAAGGAGAGAGGGGGAAGAAACGGAGGGAGGGGAATGGGGGATCTACCTGGGAATAGTTTGGACTCTTGAAACCTCAAAGCCTACCCTCAGTGACACACCTCCTCAAACAAGGCCACACCTCTTATTACTTGTCAAATATTTCCATCCACAGGGACCAAGTATTCAAATATAAGAGCTTGAGGGAGCATTTTCATTTAAACCATACAGGGACTATACTTAAATCAGTCCTCTGATATGAGCTTCTTTTAAAGACATTTAACCCTGCCTTTTGATAACTTCTTTTTATGAGATTTTATTCTAATTTATTTAATTATGGATATGTGAGTATTTTGTGGAGATGCACATGAGAGTCATTTTTGCAGAAACTGGCAGAGCCATCAGATCCCCTGGAGATTCATAGGGGTTTGTGAGTCTCCTGACATGGCTGCCAGGACCTGAACTGGGGTCCTCTATAAGACTAGCAAGTGTTCTTGCCTACTGAGCCATCTCTCCAGATCTCTGATCACTCCCTCACTGTATTTAATATTCACATATCCTGTCCAAGTTTTGATTGTAGCTTGTAAGTTTTCACAACACAATCGACTGTCATTCTTTTGTATCATAGTAGTATTTTGAAGTTTGAGCTTACATGTAAAATTTATTGTTTTAAGGAGACTATTTTGAAAGAGAAAGGTTAAAATGAACTATGCCAGATTTTTAAGAAATTACCATATTTGTACACATATCCTAATGAAAATGATTTTGCTAAATTTTTCACAATAAGAAATATAATATAAATTGAAAATTATAAATACTAAAAGGCCACTTCCTAATAACATTTGCTTTATACTTTATACAGTTATTTGACACATTTAATACCAATGAATTGAAAGTGAAATTAGAAAATATTTCAAGACAAATGGAACTTAGTGTGCTGTAACTAAGCGGTGCTTAGAAAGAATGTTTTTAATGTTTAATGTGCAAATGTCTATCTTATAAATGACTAAGGAATATCTTGTAGTATAAACCTGGCCTTCTACATTAAATTTCAATTAAAGAGAAAACTATTCCCAAAGCAAGGAGAAATAATGTAATAGTAAAGATCTGAGAAGAAGTGAATAAAATAAAAATAGAGAAACAAGCAAAAACCTTCTGTTCTTTGAATATATCAGTGGAAGCTAGGACTCTAGAAAGAACGAAATAAAGAGTTGGTGGAGAGATAAGATTGAATGAGGCCATCATCATAGTCCTTACAGAAACCAACCATTAATAAGAGAATGCTGTCAATGATGTATGGAAACAAACCAGGACTTAAAGTTGGCCAAGCCCACCCCCGGTGACTTACTTCCTCCAGCAAGGTTCCACTCTGCCTGAGCGGCATCAACTGTTTAAATATACAAGCCTGTATTAGGCATTTCACATCCAGACAACAACAGGAGGTATAGGTCATAAAAGTTCAAGAGAAACCATGGTGGGGGCTGGTTCTTAAGGAAACCGTTAGAAGGGAAATAATAAGAGAATGATAGAATAAATATGACATGCAGGATGGGGGAAGTTAAATAGGGGTGGGGAAGAAGGAGGAGTATAAACAAAAATGTGTATGGAATGATGGAATGCCATAATAAAACTCCTTACTTTGTATTCTCCTTAATAAACCAATGAGCATAATATTCTTATTTTATATGATCAACATTTTAGGATAAACAAAAAAATCTTAAACAGTAAAGGTACATTTTTACAGAGGAATTCCAGCAAATAAATAAAAGAAATTCCTCATCTTGTAACCCTTAAAAATGCATTCAGGTTGGGTTACAGTGGTGCACCACATCTTTAATCCCAGCACTTGGGAGGCAAAGGCAGTGGATCTCTGTGAGTTCAAGGCCAGCCTGGTCTACAGAGTGAGTTCCAGGACAGCCAGAGCTACACAGAGAGACCCTGTCTCAAAAAAAAAAAAAAAAACAAAAGAAAATGCATTCAGTTAAATATCACTTTTAAAAATTGAACCAAGTAGGCAAAAGACTGGTTATTTCATAGTAGAGGAGCTCATTCATCACCACATACTATATTCTGAATGTTTGTGTTACCCCCAAATTCATGTGTGAAATCCTAAGCCCAGGATGATTACCTAAAATGTTGGGGACTTTTGAAAGTGGCTGGGTCATGAAGATGCAGTTGGTGAATGGGTTTTTCCCAAAAGAACAGTTTTGCTCCTGCTACTATATGAGGACTCAGGTAGAAGAAGCCATGGAGGACCTGGAGTCAGACCTCTGGAGATAGTCTGCTGGTGTCTTGATTGTGGATTTCATGGACTCCAGAATGGAGAAATCTTGACTGTTTTTGAGCTACTGAGTCCATAGTATTCTGCTGAAGCACACAAGCACACTGACACCATTCAAACCAACACCGATTTTCGTGTTACCGAGAGCACAGCTATGTCCCCACTTCATGTACTGTGCCCTCTTGCCATTCTTAGAGTTACACAAGAGGACATTAAACTGGAAACTATTCAGGTAATAACTTGTGTTGGAAGCTAAGCAAGTTTAATGAGGCCATAACAATTTTTTTTTAAAAAAATATGTATTATAGGCCATCTTCCCTTAGGACTAGTTCAGTTTCTTTGGATAACATTTTTGAAAGGTGGGAAGGATCATTGTTTTACATTAGGAGACTTAATGTAAAAATAACCAAATGTAAGACGTGGACTTTAATTGGATCCTAATTCTCTTTGTTTTATTTTACTTTTATTAGTTTGTGTGTGTATGTGTGTATGTATGTGTCCACAGAGGCCAGAACACAGCATTAGATCCCTGGAACAGGTGTTAACAGGTGCTCCCAAGCTGTCCACACAGATTCTGGGAACCAACCTGGTCTTCTACAAGAGCATCAGGCACTTTTAACCACTGAGAAATCTCTCTAGAAGTCTAGATCCTAATCTTTAAAACACATAAGAAAAAAATCCAATAATTACAAAAGATTAAAGTATGACTTTGGCTTCAGATAACATCAAGAGGTATTTATTATTTTTTGTTATGTATGATCATGATATTTGTAGTGTACAAGATATGAATATTTTATTTATTATTTTATTAGTGTGTAGCTTTTGTGTTCTACATTAGCAGGCTGATTCTGTGGATGTAGAAGGATGCTCAATGTCTCCCTTTACTGTGTTCTACATTAGTCCTTAAAGACAAGGTTCCTTAGGAACGGGAAACTTACACTTTCAGCTAGGCTAACTCATCAGGTCCACCTGCCTCCACCCCAAAACACTGGAGTTATAGGCACACAGAGACATGCCCAGCTTTTTTACAGAGGCCCTGGGAATTTTAATTAAGGTTCTCATGATTGTGCAGCAAGTACTCTTTGATCCAGCTATGGAGTCCAACATACATGTTTTAAAAGCACATTAACATAGGCTGACATGAGTGACATGAGGTTCAGAATCATTTCTAAAGTACTTCAGCAAAAAAATCCCAACTACATGAGGAATAAATGGAGTTTATTATTAAGTTTCTCATTTTTGTTCCTGGAAGTGTTTATAATTCAATTTCTATTAAATATGTGGGCCTGTGAGCTCTCCCCATTTCTATTTCTCCTGTTTCCTCTTGTATCCACTGAAGGATGACACATTTGGAGTTCCCAATTATTCAGCCTGGAGGTGACATCATAGTGATAATAAATTACAAATGAACAGAGTCATATTTCTCATCTTATTTTGTACAAGATGGAGCATTAACTAATCCATTCATGCAGGACATTCCGTGTCTTATTAATCTTTTCTTTAGAAGTGATGAGAAGCCTGTGCAGGTTTTTAGTAAGAGATGTTCAAATTTGGGACCTGAGAGCTTACTCTTTTCCCCAGGAAAGTGAGTTATAAGAGGGTAAGCAAACAGGATGCAGGCAACATCCTTCAGTCCATAGTTTATTCATTCAAATGTATTTATTGAGTACTTACTATGTAGTAGGTATGGTTCTAAGTGCCACATTAATGCAACAGTTGGTGTGGCTGATCATTTGAATTAGAGCTGTCATGGGGAAAATGGAAAGGCATGGATTTATTTGAAAGATATTTTGAGGGTAAAATTAAAAAGAAAGCACTTGACAATGGTCAAATTTAACTTGGATTTCGAACTAGAAATATGGAATGAAATATCTACAGTGACAAAGACAAAATTTGTATGGAAAAAAATCATTAGGTAGATTTTGAATACTCTGGACTTGAGAGATTTATCAAGTCAAGTCTTTGGATCTGGACCTTGGCAGGGAAGTCTTGGCTTCTGAGAGTTCCTGACCTCAAGCTCTGTTGGCCCTATTTTTTTTCTGACTTATCCTGTCACAGTTCTCTGATCCTTCTCCCCTATTATTCTGGCACAAGTGAGTGGTGACTATCACCTCTTCATTATGCTTGATTGGTCTTCAGCTGTCTGTTTTCCCATGATGCCTTTGAGGGATAGCATGCTAACTTACTCTAGTTAGGCAGAATCTGACCCTTGGTAGGCATTTGATTGCAGATACGCTTAGAAGGAGGGTTTGAGTGTCAGACTAAGACCGTTTCAGGAATAAGCCCAGACACACAGCTAGTGCTACAGCCCAGGGCTCTCATCATACTCTCCCTAAACTTCTTTAGTAGAAACAGCAAGTAGCAGATCCAGTTTCTCACCCCTCTCTCCCTCATCTCATCCTTTAAACAGAGGATCTGAATTCAAAGTGTATACTGGAAAAAAATCTTAGGAATGTATAAGCAATTTGTCAATTAAAGTGATAAACAGTGGCGGAAACACCATATACATATCTGACTCAGAGGAAATATTCAATGCCTGTTCTCGAGCCAACCAAAAATGGAGCACATCCTGGGGAGAGAACACTTTAAGTCCTCCTTCATGTGTTTAAGAGTTGAGAAACTGTGAGAGCTTAGGAATTCAGCCTCTCTTTGGTTTTGTTCCATCCATAGTGCCAACTTTTCAAAGTGTATTTAATGTTAATGATTATAACCATGAATTTAGAGAGAAATTGTTCTTTCAAATTTAGCATTCAGTTTTGTAGCTGAATATTCAACATTTCCAAAATATTTGTGGTAGATTTAATGTCAAATTTATGTCAAATTTGGTTTGTTGAATATACCAGAATACTATACATCTAATAATATTATCACTTTGTGTGATTTAAAATTCCAATGTCCCTGAATCTGTCTATCTCATTGGGGAGAGCCACTGAGGTATCCATTATTCACATATGACTTCAAACCTTATAAATTATCACTTGTTAGGGCTTTTTTTGTTTTTTGTTTGTTTTGCTAAGATCAAGTACAATACCAAGCATTAGTTAATGACTAGGTGTGTTCTAAAGTTTCTAGATTTATGAGCAAGTCAAAATGTATTGACCAAGCTTTTTGTCCCAGTTCGTTATCATTACATCATTATTCATAGTGTCTTCATATAGGAAAGAAAGCAATTGCTGATGTAACCAGACTTCTGTTTACTAGGGCATAACCCTAGGGGTTCAAGAAATACATGCTAAGTATTTCTATCAGCCCTGGAACAGGTGAGGGATTCCATCTATTTTTAATGCTGTTGGGATATATTATGCGTTCATGAGTATTGAAGCTTCAGTAAAAATTTCTTCTCTCTTTCTGCTCAAGGATGTTATCAGTAATGTCAAAATAAGACTAAAAATAAAACTCAAGTTGCAGTTTTTACATGCTGCTCAAAACTAGATGCACTAACCATTAAAAAAAACCAATGAATTTAAATTTGTTATTATTCTGATGTATCAGAGCCTGAGGGGGATTCTGCCTTTGGTATCACTGAAACTTAATGTGAACAATATCCCTTAAAACAATCACATAATAGGGCCTTTATTGTTGCTTCATTAGCACCCAGAGGCCGTTTTTGGAAGAGATTATCCCCTTCTATTCAGCAGAAGGCTTCTCTTTTCTTCTCCCTGACATTGTGTTTTCATCCGAGAAGATTACTATGTGCTATCAGATGCCAAATACAACATGAGCTTTTTATCTAAGTTCTGTAGGGGGGAAAAATGACCTGGGAAAGTACCCATTCTACAACTAGAAAGACTTTAGGGTATAAATTAGAATTATAATATGCCCTAGTGTCATATTGAAATGGGGACCTGGTGCCAATTTTATTATAATTGGTTTACAGAATCAATGGAAACACCACTTTCACTCACTAAATTACTATACATTCCTAAATTTTGGAAGAGAAATCTACACAGATGCAGAATCTAAATAGAACAAAGCCAAGTAAAGAGTTGGCAACATTTCAAGAGCTAGGACAGTGGCAGCAAATAGATTGTGTAATTCAGCCATTTCCCCAACTGCACCGAAGAAGGATTTTTATCATATGAATCCACTCATTCATTTATTAAAGGACTTATTGAACATCTACTATATGGCATTCTGTGTTATAGAAACATGAGGAACATTGTGATCTAAGCACCCCCAAATCCTTGTCAGCTATTAATTTATATTCTAATAACAACACACACACACACACACACACACACACACACACTATGTGTAGGAGGGAAGGGGCCAGAAGGCAGGTAGATGCCCCAAAGACACACAGTGCTTTAATTTAAATGGAATAATATATTAGTCATATTTCTGTTACTATAACAAAATACCTAAGAAAAGTACCCTTAAAACAGTAAAGGTTTATTTTGGTTTACATTCTTAGAGGTTAAAGTCCAAAATCAAGTGGCTGATTGTTTTCAAACTCTAATAGTGTATGTAATAAAACAAAACTCACTTCACTGAACCTAGAAGCAAAAGAAGAAAGACAGTGTAGCTTCCATAGTCTCCTTCAAGTGTACACTTCCTAAGACACAGGGATTCCACTAGGAACATCTAAAAGTTCCACTTCCTATAACTCTGCTCTGGAGACTGAGCTTGTAACATAGTTCTCTGGGGGACACTGTCCAAACACAAATAACCAGGAATATTGCACTCAGGAGGTGAAATTTGGGCAATAGGGTATATACTTCAATGGTAGAGCACTTGCTTTAGCATACGTGAGGCCCTGGGTTCAAGTTCTAGCACAGAAACAGGGAGGAAAAGAAATAGGGAAGGGGAAGACTAATGGAGAAGAGGAAGAAGAAGTCAAGGAAAAGAGAGAGGGCAGAAGGAATGGAGGGAGAGAGAAAGGAAGGGAAGGTGGCAACATTTGAACAAACACTTGAAGGATAATGGAAAAGGATAAAGTGATAATTGAGAAGTTTTAAGACTGAACAGCAAAGTCGAAAGCCTTTAGCAGAGCCTGTCTGGAGTGTTTCAAGAGCAATAGGGGAGCCTGTGAGGTTAGAACAAATAAATGAGGTGCAAGGGTTAGTGATAAGGTTGAGAAGTTACCTGTGTCGGGGATATTGACATGACCAAGAAGTAATCTGGTGGGGGGGGAGCATGTATTTTTAATGATTTTGGGATTTGGGAAGACATAATGGGAATCTTAGTGGAGCGTCATGGTCTGGGCTGCAGTCCCAGCGCTTGGGAGGCGAGGCAGAAGGACTGAATTCTCGGCCAGCCTGAGCTACATAACAAAAAGAAAAAAAGAAAAGAAATTTTAAGAAAAGGTATGACTCACACAGGTTGTTGTATAGAAAATAAACAAAAGGAGATGAGGTGAATAGGCAGAAACTGGGGTGATCAGAGGTGTGTGGGTGCTTGCTTCCCTGGTACATGCCTGAGGACTTAGTTATTTGAAAGACTGAGGCTCAAGAGTGCTCAGGACCAGTCTAGGCAGCACAGAGAAACCCAAGCTCAATCAATCAAACCAGCAAGAAATGAGGGGGAAAGAGCTATTTTAATAATCCAGACGGTGCCAATAATGGCTTAAAAGATCAGGAGCCAAGTTCACATGGCAGCGATGACGAGTGTCAGTATTCTGAATGTATTTAGAAGACAGAGCCAGCGGGTCATGCTGTTAGATTGAAGGTGGTTATACAACAGGAGCTAAAGTCTAATTTAAGTCTGAAGCGTAGGTGATGAGCTTCATTGAGCTAAAGGAGAAAGGGAAATGTGAATGAAGAGAAATTTGGGAGAAATCGAAGTTCAGTTTTAGAAGTGTGAATCTAAAGACTGGAGGACTATGGGAGTGTGAATCTGAAGACTGGAGGACTATGGGAGTGTGAATCTGAAGACTGGAGGACTATGGAAGTGTGAATCTGAAGACTGGAGGACTATGGGAGTGTGAATCTGAAGACTGGAGGACTATGGAAGTGTGAATCTGAAGACTGGAGGACTATGGGAGTGTGAATCTGAAGACTGGAGGACTATGGGAGTGTGAATCTGAAGACTGGAGGACTATGGAAGTGTGAATCTGAAGACTGGAGGACTATGGGAGTGTGAATCTGAAGACTGGAGGACTATGGGAGTGTGAATCTGAAGACTGGAGGACTATGGGAGTGTGAATCTGAAGACTGGAGGACTATGGGAGTGTGAATCTGAAGACTGGAGGACTATGGGAGTGTGAATCTGAAGACTGGAGGACTATGGCAGTGTGAATCTGAAGACTGGAGGACTATGGGAGTGTGAATCTGAAGACTGGAGGACTATGGGAGTGTGAATCTGAAGACTGGAGGACTATGGGAGTGTGAATCTGAAGACTGGAGGACTATGGGAGTGTGAATCTGAAGACTGGAGGACTATGGGAGTGTGAATCTGAAGACTGGAGGACTATGGCAGTGTGAATCTGAAGACTGGAGGACTATGGGAGTGTGAATCTGAAGACTGGAGGACTATGGCAGTGTGAATCTGAAGACTGGAGGACTATGGGAGTGTGAATCTGAAGACTGGAGGACTATGGGAGTGTGAATCTGAAGACTGGAGGACTATGGGAGTGTGAATCTGAAGACTGGAGGACTATGGGAGTGTGAATCTGAAGACTGGAGGACTATGGGAGTGTGAATCTGAAGACTGGAGGACTATGGCAGTGTGAATCTGAAGACTGGAGGACTATGGGAGTGTGAATCTGAAGACTGGAGGACTATGGAAGTGTGAATCTGAAGACTGGAGGACTATGGGAGTGTGAATCTGAAGACTGGAGGACTATGGCAGTGTGAATCTGAAGACTGGAGGACTATGGGAGTGTGAATCTGAAGACTGGAGGACTATGGCAGTGTGAATCTGAAGACTGGAGGACTATGGGAGTGTGAATCTGAAGACTGGAGGACTATGGGAGTGTGAATCTGAAGACTGGAGGACTATGGGAGTGTGAATCTGAAGACTGGAGGACTATGGGAGTGTGAATCTGAAGATTGGAGGACTATGCACGGAAGCAGACATTGCAAGGTACCTGAACATCAAGTATGGACATTAATGAAGATGCTTCCATCTGGCTGAATCTAATAACATAATTGATAAGCATGTTCACAGTGGAACAGAAAAGCCGATTGCAGAATGTGGAGCCATGTACCTGAGGTTAGGGTTAGGGGATATGTTTGACCTTCTTTCCCTCTCTGTCTTTGGTTATAGGGTCTCTCAGCCTTCTTTTCTTTGCATATTTGTTTGTTGTTCTGATAATGCTCAGTTTTTTCCATCCCAGGACACATGGCTATAGCAGTCATTTCAGGCAGAATGTAAAATCAAGGCATGTAAACTTCCCTGCAAACAGCTCATCCACCCTCTCCTCCTGAGAGAGAGTCTGGTTAGGTAGTTTATGTTATTTGGTGTCTTCTCCCTGGTCTAAATATTGGACTGGACAAGGATTTGCAACATTGATGTCGCAGGATCCTTCATCTACTTGGTTAGAAGCAGAATCTTCATTAAGATGGAGTTGTTTTCCTCACTACATATAGCTCTGCAGCCTTGCATTCTCATTTGAGGCAATAGATTGAATATCTCACAGCCACCCAAACCAGCTACTGATCTGGGCTTGGCACTTTGCATTCATATTTTAGCACTAGATAACTAAAGAAATTGCTAAAACAATATATTCCAACACACAGTAAAGAGAAATTTTCATCACTCAGTATTTTGTTGGCTCGTTTTCTTGGACATCTCCAGGCCCTTATCTGGAAGTACTTACCTTTGGCCTGCTTCTGGAAAGACAGGTGGGATTGTGTATATTTCTATTTTCATGGGCTAGCTGTCTCTAGTATGTTGCTATTGGGTGCAGAATTGATAAAAGATGTCTAAAAACATAAAATCTTTTTGATGAACGTAGCACATCACTGGTATGGTCCCCATTTTTCTAGTACATGGTAGATCCTAAATACCTGTTTCCCATCAAATATGGTGTTGAAGGTTACATCTAAATTAGACACATAAATTTGATATGCATTTAAAATTTCCTGGATCAGGCTACACACTAGGTAGTCAACATTCTCCTCAGACTCTATCTAGTCCAGGCAGGCCTTCCTGAACTCTCTGCTCTCTGGTCATGAGATGACAAATATAAGCCACCCTGCCCAGATTAAACTCATGATTTTTAAAGAATCCTGACTGTGTGAGGACAGCAAGCAAGCATGAAAATGCATGAGTTCCCTCATCTCAGAATATGAGTACAGGCCGGAGGAAAGAAGCCTGGATATCTGTACAGAATCAGTTCAGGGAGGGGAGGATGTTGGGTCTTGATTTGTCTAGACACCCTGTGATTATCATTCCAGGTAAGACTGGAAAGGCAGGAATGTGCCAGGCCAGCCAAGTCTTTTGGGGACCTCATTGACAAAGTTCAAATGATTTTGATTACCACAGCTAAGTGAGAGCTTTCTGTTTCCAATAGGAGCTATTATCTTGATACAAAACTCTTCATGTACCTTTAGTTCTGGCATCTGAATATAATTTCATTTCTTTTTGAAAGTCAGTTGATTTAATCTTATCACCTTGGGCCAATGTGCCAAAATATATGTTAAAAGGAAATTTTACTAAGATAATTAAAGCAATGATTTGTTTTTGTTGTAATATAAAACTTAATGTATTCTGAGGAAAGAAGAGATTATAAAATATTATCATAAACTTTAATTAGACCCAGAAGCTTAATGTGGCTGATTTGTGTGTTTAAAAAGCAGAGACTGGAATAAACTAGTGTGATGGTGGCAGTTTTGTATCAGATTGCAAAGATTCCTTTTTTATTTTTTTTAAATCATTCTATTTTCCCTTTGTTTAAAGTAAATAACTTTGGGATTCTAAATAAAGTCCTTGAATAGACATAAGATTTAGAGCCTTTTAAAAAGCATAAATATCTGTTGTTTCTGTCTATAATATCAGGTTAAAAACAGTAACTGGAGAGAAATAGTTGTATTTTATCACATAAAATGTATTTTGTATCTCCCTTACTATATAAATGTTAATCTGGCTTCATGTTTGAGTCAGAGTAATCTTAAGTGCTGAGGGCCAGCAAGTGCCCTTTGTGAACAGCATCGAGAGCTGTGGGCAGTGCCCGTCATCTGTTCCTGCACATTGTCATCTCAGCTGGACAGCCCTGGCTATACTACAGCAGGCTATTGTTTGTGGAGAAAGCTGATATTAGGAGGAGATGTGATAAGAATGCCTTAAAAAAGATAATTGAATACTATCTGGTTTTTGGCACTAGCCTCTTGTATCTCTCTGGATTTTATCACTCTCGGGTCCTTTATTCAGTCTTTTTATAAAATCCCATTATTTAAAAATTGAGGGCAGAGCAGTGGCTTGTAAGGAGCTTAATATATTAATCTGGTGCTCAGTGATAAGCCTTTATTCTGTATTATTCAACAAACCCCATTTTATTGAAAATATGGGGAAATCTGCAGAAAAAATGAAATATAAATTATTATCCCAGGGTTCATTTCAAACATTTTCCTATTTATACAGTAATTTTTACATATGGTGAGGACATTTTAAATGTATTGCCAATGTTTTAAGGGATGGAATAAGCATGTTTGTATTAAATGCTGCTCTTTCTGATGTTATTTAGATGGTTCCTCTTTATAGCATGGTTATAATATCTCCAAATCAGACAAATGGATGGAGAGGTGCATGGTAATAATCAAGTACAGTCTTAATTGTAGAATCTAGACTTTCATCCACGCTTTACTATGTTTAAAAACTTCATAATAAATCACTGGAAGCAGAAAATGCTCAGATATTTCCATGCTGGCCTTATCAAAGAATATGGAATAACTTCTCTTTTTAAAACCAAGTGATTGTTGATAACATTTCAATAATCTATGGCATTTAATTCTGTTATGTTTTTGAGAAAACGCTTTACTTCCAGTCTGAACTTGAGAAAACATGAACTTGGCAAAGGAATGGATGAGTTAAATTTCAATATGTGGAAAAACACAACCCATAACAGGGATGTAGTAATGGAAATATTTATGTGAAAGGTCTGGAAAGACACCAAGGAGCAAAAAGCACCTGCTCTTCTTTCCACAGAAATACATAAAATTAACATGCAAAGCTCACTTAGTTTTAACTTTTAATTTTACAAAACTTTCTAACCCCTACTCCCAAATGGGTATGAAGCTAACTTGCATTAATACGGAGCTTCTCCTGTGTGAGTCTTCTAGGTCTAGAGTAGAACCTAGGTTCTACTTCTCCGATCTGGCTGTGGAGGGGATTTGCACAGAGTTTGTGATCCCTCTCTTTCCTCCCCTCCTGCTGCAGGGAAGAGGATGAAAGTAGAAACATCAGATGGCTGTAGGCGCCCAGCTATGTAGTAGCACAAATACCAGCTGAATATATTTTTGGTCAGGTACAAAGAAACAAATGGCTGTTGGTTTTCCCAAATGTTGTTTACCCTCCTCATATTCTTCCCAAAACCATCATGTATAAATATGTACTGTATTTACTTCAGTGTACAGCTGAGCACAAACTAAGCAAGGTTCTCGGGCACTGATGTTTATTCTTCACTATGAAGTTTCTGAGGTTTTTTTTTTTTAACTGAATGGATCTGAGACTACCTTAGTGGCTACTTCTGGGATAAATCTTACTAAAAATAGATTATCTAGAAATAGAGTGATGAGAGAGAGAGGCGAAGAGAGAGATGGCAGAATAAAACCAGTTCATTCCCTTGATAATGGCATTACTATATTCATTAGGATGGCTTCTGCATGATCGAACTACCTCTTAATAGTCCACTTCCTAATATCAGCATAGATTTCAGCATGCCCTTTTGGAATCCCAGAAAACTGAAGTGCATGCGAAAACAAAACAAATATCTGACAGCATCATAGTCTCTTAAAACCATCAGCTACTAGAACTTCTACCGGGAAGCCATGACACAATTTATATAACAAAGGCATTATCAGTCAATGTCTGGTATGAAAATGGAATACATTAAAATGTTGAGGAAATATTTGATATACTTAAAACAGTGTTGCAGGCCTGATTGAGCTGAATTCTGGGGGTTTTAGGAATAATTTAGAACAGTGAAGGCTTAATCATGACTGTGAAGAAACAGAGAGAGAGAGAGAGAGAGAGAGAGAGAGAGAGAGAGAGAGAGAGAGAGAGAGAGAGAGAGCACAAAATGGGGCATGGGGGAGGTATTCCCTTCAGAGGCCCAGTCACCTACCTCCTATAACTCAGACCCAACACCTGTGTCTAACCCTTCCAATAATATCACTAAATTATGGCCCCATCCAAGGATTTAATCTGTTGATGAAATCAGAGCTCTGGCACATAATTCATTCAGTTCCCGATCATCTTCCAAAGAATTTCAGAGGGCTAGAATATAATTAACGTGGGAAAAATATGTGACTATGGGATTGGTTTTATTAAAGTTGGGTGGTTGAGAAGGAAAATTGAAGTTGGGACTGGCAAATTTAAGGTAAAATACCTACTGTACCAGAAACCCACTTGCATTCATATCTCCTTTATGCTGTTTAATGTCTGGGTGACCCTAACGTCTTAACAACCTCTCTGTTCTACAGATTTTATATTCTTTTATGATATTGCCTTATAAAATTCTTAGAAGTTTATACTTAATGTATACGTACCTGCATTCCCAAAAGTTTAGCATATAAGTCTGGAGTTTCTTTTACACTAAAATTCAGGACATACTTTATTTTAAACCATTATGAAACTTACAAGTAGCAGAATATATGACTCTGTAACCAATAGAATGTTTAAGGTTATAAAACAAAAAGCAAATTCAATGGATAGAAAAATAAACATAACAAAGCTTCCAAATAATCAGGGAATATTTATCTGAATATGTAAATACTATTCAATATAGAAAGATGTTAAACCTGTTACCTCCACCTTCCTCACTTGTAAATAGGGAAAATCACTTGTTTCTGAGAGAATGAAAATGTGTGGTACATAGTGAGTCTTAATAAAGGTTAGCTGTCATTGTTAGAATGGTGCCATGATAATTAACCATCTGATCATATTTCAAGCTCTGTGATAGAGATCAACTAACCAACAGTGGCAAATATGGCACTGAGAAGTCACAAAGGAAAGTTACCTCCATAGTCATTCTTTGGTAGTCAACTTTAATGAGTAACCCTTAAAGAAAATTTAAGATCATTTTAAAAATTAGTTTAAACTGAAAGGCAACACAATATAGTTTTCAATGATTAAACAATTGAGTAACAGTGTGTACACTGAATATATGCTTGTGTACCATAGGAAATTTCAGCTCAAAGTGGATCAGGTATAAAATGGTGATTCCACAGGATGATAATCGAACACAAAACTCATATTTCTGGTGATACTAGTGTAAAGAAGTCTGCTTTACTTGCATGCATATGAAAATATGGCACAATGCAGCAGATAGTAAACAATCCTAAATAATGTTGCTAAACGATGACATTAATGGTTTATGCAGTTATAGTTTTGTATTTTTTATCTTAGAGTACATTCCTACTTACAAAGTTATTTACTGTACCTATATTCTTTGTATACCAGCAACAGCCATATATACACATTTAAATGCATATGTATATATTACAGAATTTCCTTACTGTATCAAGAGGCCACAGTGGATGTTTAGCCTTTATCTAGGTTTATGTAAGTTCACTCTGTCCTTGTTTCCACAAGGATGCAACTCTAGGTTGAAATCTGTTCATTTTCTCAACTTTACCTATGTAGAAACCGAGGCATAAGATTTAAGTAGTGGAGTGATGCATAAAATTGGGCACTATGAGTTGGAGCTGGTGCTCATAACAATCGTGCAAGGTTGTGTTACTAATTCAAACTCTAGGGTAATGTTGATTTGGTGTTTCTTCTACCACTTCCATTACATTTTTTTTTTAATTTTGCAATACAATTCGGTTCTACATATCAGCCACAGATTCTCTTGTTCTCCCCCTTCCCGCCCCCCTCACCTTCCCCCCAGCCCACCCCCATTCCCACCTCCTCCAGGGCAAAGCCTCCCCCGAGGACTGAAATCAACCTGGTAGACTCAGTCCAGGCAGGTCCAGTCCCAGGCCGAGCCAAGCGATCCTGCATAGGCCCCAGGTTTCAAGCAGCAAACTCATGCAATGAGCACAGCACCCAGTCCCACTGCCTGGATGCCTCCCAAACAGATCAAGCCAATTAACTGTCTCACCCATTCAGAGGGCCTGATCCAGTTGGGGACCCCTCAGCCATTGGTTCATAGTTCATGTGTTTCCATTCGTTTGGCTATTTGTCCCTGTGCTTTATCCAACCTTGGTCTCAACAATTCTCGCTCATATAAACCCTCCTCTTTCTCGCTAATTGGACTCCGAGAGCTCCACCAGGGGCCTAGCCATGGATCTCTGCATACAGATCCCTCAGGCGTTGGATGGGGTTTCTAGCATGACAATTAGGGTGTTTGGCCATCCCATCACCAGAGTAGGTCAGTTCGGGCTGTCTCTCGACCATTGCCAGCAGTCTGTTGTGGGGGTATCTTTGTGGATTTCTGTGGGCCTCTCTAGCACTTTGCTTCTTCCTATCTCATGTGGTCTTCATTTACCATGGTCTCCTATTCCTTGTACTCCCTCTCTGTTGTTGATCCAGCTGGGATCTCCCGCTCCCCCAAGCTCTCTTTCCCTTGACCCTCACCCTTCATTACCCCCACTCATGTCCAGCTATACCACTCTTGGGCATATACCCAAGGAATGCTCAATCATGCCACAAGAGCACTTGTTCAGCTATGTTCATATCAGCATTGTTTGTAATAGCCAGAACATGGAAACAACCTAGATGCCCTTCAACTGAAGAATGGATAAACAAAATGTGGTACATAGACACAATGGAATACTACTCAGCAGAGAAAAACAATGACATCATGAGGTTTGCAGGCAAATGGATGGATCTAGAAAAAATCATCCTGAGTGAGGTAACCCAGACTCAGAAAGACTAACATGGTATGTACTCACTCATAGGAGGATACTAGATGTGGAACAAGGATGACTGGACTGCTACTCACATCACCAGGGAGGCTACCTGGAAAACAGGACCCCAAGAAACACACAGGGATTGCCCAATGACAGAGAAATGGAAGAGATCTACATGAACATTTATATATGGAACTTACAGGAACAAAGTTGATGACCATTTTAGGTTATGAAACAATGATAAAAACATAACTGAAGTTCTAAATAATCAAAATGTATTTGTCTGAAAATATAAGTAATATTGAATAATAGTTTGATGTGCAGTTATGGATCTTATCATTCTGTAGTCCTTCTGAACCTTAGTCCTTATCTATACAAGGAAACCGTCAAGCATGAGTAATTAGAAAGTTGGGAATTTTTAACCTCTAGAATTCAAGGAGGTGGGAGTAAATTCATTTGCATCTAAAAGTTAATCATGAAAGATGAAAAATGTCTTTCTAGAAACTTGTGTGAATGAGGTGTTGAGGAGAGAAGGCTTCTGGGTGTTTACATTTTTCAATAGCATGAAAGAATAGGAAAAGACTGTGACAAAGGAGACAATTTTGGCATTTGGATGAAAAGGTTTTTAGCAGATGGCATATGTGGATGAACTAGAGGAGAATGACAGGTTCATGGACTTCATATTGTGAAGTGCTGGGGAGAAAGAAATAAATGAAGAATGTTTCAAAGAGAGCTTCAAATAAGTACAAAAATATTGAGCATCAACAAAACCTCTAAAGATGACTTTAAAAAATAACTTTTATCACTTATGTGTGTATGTTAGAATTCTTTATCATTAATTTAGAACTGAGTAAAACAGCATTATTCATCATTAGCTTATACTATACTTAAGACATCACATGGATCTCCAATGTATAATTGGGTAAATTATAAGAATTATGGCCATTAATCTTTTTTTATTTAACTTGATGAACTTGGGATTGAAATTCCTTTCTCCTTGATCCAAGAGTACATTTTTCCTTTTTCTTTCCTGGTAAGAGAATGATGTCATAAAGAGGAGTATCTTAGTTTTGTTCTGGTGCTATATATAAAATACCCTGACAAAAAGCAACTTAGGGGAGAAAGGTTTTTTTGTTTTGTTTTGTTTTGTTTTATAACAGCTTATAGTCCAAGTTACAGTCCATCATTGTGAAGAAGTCATGGTAGCAGGAGCTGGAGACAGCTAGTCACACTGTGTCCATAGTCATGAAAGGAATGAGTCCTGGAAGGAAGGAATTTATAAATATGTGCCACTCAGTCTTCTGTCTCTTTTTCATTCAGTCCCAATCTGGGCCATGAAATAGTACAGCCCACATTCAGGGTATATCTTCCCATCTCAACTAGCCAGCCCTATTAAGAAAAATTTGTAGAGGCATACTCATAGGCCAAGCTAATCAAGACAATTCCTCACTGAGATACCCTTCCTAGGAGAGTCTAGACTGTGCCAAGTACAATCAAAACTAAACAACACAAGGAGCATCAACAACACTGAAGTTTGTGTCTCTTTGAATAACATCATGATGCTAAGTTACAGTATGTCCTTAATTTTGAAATATTAATTTTTAGTTTTATTCAAAATGTTCTGCTCAAGACAAGATATGCCAGAAAAAGAAGCAAAAATGTACAGAACCACAGTACATAACAAATTCACTAAACAGAGTAGATCTAAATAAATACTATCTAAATAACCAAATAACCATATTTGAACTCACATTAAAGGGTATAAATTCTTTTATTCAGGTAATGTCCAAGTCAGATAAATTTGGACCTCTAAAAATATTAGAATATGTCCACTGTAGAACATATCATTAGTGACATATTTGTTGGACATTGTCTTTTACTATTTGTTGGCTCAGACTAATTACAATACTTTTCTGAATGCTTGAAGAATTCACCAGACTTAAGCACTATGGATATCACTCTGTATGCTGTGAATGTGTTGCTCTGATTGATTGATAAATAAAACGTTGATTAGCCAGTAGCCAGGCAGGAAGTATAGTATAGGCAGGATGAGCAGAGAGAAGAATTCTAGGAAGTAGAAGGCTGAGTCAGGAGATGCTGCCCCCTGCCACCATGAGAAGCAAAGTGTAAAGATACTGGTAAGCCACAAGCCACATGGCAAGGTATAGATTTATAGAAATGGGTTAATTTAAGATGTAAGATCTAGCTAGCAAGAAGTCTGAGCCATTAGGCCATACAGTTTTAATTAGTATAAGCCTCTGTGTGTTTACTTGGGTCTGAGTGGCTGCAGGCCCGAGCAGGACTGGAGAAAACTCCAGCTACAGACTTATACATGGGGCAGGGAGTACATGGTAGTGCATTATGCCCCTAAAACTACAGGGACAGTCATTCTTAGAAGCATAAGGTACTGTCAGTATCAGACACAGAACTGAGCCCAATTCATGAGCATAGTTCTACTCTTGTGTTTCCAAGATGGAGTTATTCACCAATAGATTGCTGCTGTAGCCAGGCCATTCATTTCTGTGCTTCAGTAAGAAAGCAAAAAATGTTTGATTTCCAATCTGAGCATTAACCTACATGACTTGTCTCTTAGACGTCAAAGAATAAACATTGAGAAGTAGGAAGTAGCTCAGGACTGAGACACACCTAAGCTGTGCTTCCACCTCTGGGGGAGAGCACCTATTAAATGAAGTACTCATTGGTAAAGATGTGCAGATTCTCCTGTCCAGACCAAAGATGCTCAGAGACAGCCTTGGTCTTCTTTATTGGTCTTGGTCTTTATATTTTTCCACAACACATTAGAGAGTCATGGGCAGAGCTAATGTTACTGTTAGTTGCTTTCTCAGGCATGGGACAAGTGCCAATACTACAGAACATTTTAGTGGTAGGAACTGGTCCCACATTGGCTTACATGTGACTCCAGAATAATATCTAAGAGTAATTTAAAACTGTGAGCATAGGTTTGTTTGTTTGTTTGTATTGAGACATGGTTTCTCTATGTAGTTTTGGAGCCTGTCCCGGATCTTTCTCTGTAGACCAGGATGGCCTTGAACTCACAGAGATCCACTTGGCTCTACCTCCCGAGTGCTGGGATTGAAGGCATGTGCCGCCACCACCCGGCTGTGAGCATAGTGTTTATCCTACGATTATACCTTTCCAAGTTTCTCTGTCAATGATGATCTTGTTTTAAAGAGATTGTGTAACATTCTACCAAATGTGCTTACTTGGAAGCTTTGATTGATTTACTCCAAAGTTTGGAAGAAAGAAATTTAGTGCACTCTGCCATCTCATATTTAATATCCACATAAGAAGGGAAGATGTGACAATGACAACAGGAAGACCAGGCTGAACATTTGTCCTCTTAGATACACCCAGTGGATTTACCTAACTATCTTATCTAAGAGGAGTTAACAAAATGGAAGTTTGAAATCCTCAGATTTATGTTGATCTGTGTCTTGAAAACTAATAGGAGTAGATTATTATATATTTCAATTTGCTGAGTGTAAGACTCAATTTTAGTGTTCATTGGTGGATTAATAGATAAGAAATGTCATATATTGCATGATAGGATATTATTCTGCACCTTAAAAATAGTGACACACTCTCATGTGCAGTGGCATGGATAGTATACCGAGAGGGCATTAAATTAAATAAGTCAAGCACAGAAAAGCAAATATTGTGTAATATCATTCATATGTGGATTATAAAAAGATTGATCTCATTGAATTTCAGAGTGGAATATTAGCTACCAGTGGCTGAGAAAAGTATGAGGGAGTGGAGGTTGGGAAAAAAACATAGTTGTACAGGAAAAAGCAAGTTCTGTTATCACTATAGTCATTCTTTGATTTGATTGTAAGACAATATGTAGATACATCAAAACATTACATTATAGCCCTTAAATATATTTAGTAATTATTAGTGAGTCAAAACCAGAAAGGAACATTTTTGTTCTGAGACAGGCTGTCTTCTGTTTCAGCCTCCCTAGTGCTGGTATAGCAGAGTTTACCACTGTACCCAGCTTGAAAAACTATTTTCTTTAACAGAATATATAACAAACATGTTGAAGTAAATCGTCAGGGTTGTGTTAATTCAATAGATTTAAAGGCTCTAAAATATAACTAAATAAGGCAACTAAACATGTGTTTGCTTGTAGGCCCCCTTATGTGAGTCTCATGTATTTGTTTGGGATTTTATGACTTACATGAATGAGCTCAGAGGAATTTATCTTTTACACTGACTCTGAAGCCTTCAATTTTTTTTGGCTTGTACTTCCTCCTCGTCCTCTTTTAGCCTCACAAGAAGAAATATGCTGAGAAATCACTTGAAATTGGGAACTCTGAAGCGGCTCTTGTCATTCACCTCCCTTGTCCTTGCTTCAGAGCCTCCCCACTCAGCCATGGCAGAGAATGAAATCCAGCTAATGGAAATGGCCTCTTGTGTAAACCTTGCCCAAGAGTTCTCAGTGAGAGTTGATTTCTTATAATTTGACCTGAAAGATCCAAAGAAAATTTCTACCAACATGGAACTGCTTGAAAATTCTTTGCCTTAATAGTAAAAAGTTTGGAGAAAAGTTAAAATCTAGAATCAGGTATCTATCAAAGGATATACTAAGGTCATGCCACTCTGTCCTAGGAATAAAAGAATACTACATTGATATTTCTGTTGCATACTTTATTATATCAATACATTTAATGAACACATATGATAGTACCAATTACTATGGTAAGTGATTGATAAAATTCAACTAGTCTAAATAAATAAATAGAAAAGTAATAAGAAAAAAATAAATAAGAAATGACAAGCTTTATAAAACTTTCTATGTAAACATAATATGAATCGTTAAGATTGAACTGAAGGAGAATTTCATTTTTAAAGGCAGGAGTTTAATGCAATGAATGAGGTAGAGTAGAAAATAGTTGGATATTGTAATCACAAAATAGGTCAAAGATGTAGAGAAAACATTCACAAAGCAAAAGTACAGGTGCTTTCACATTTGTGCTGAGGTGTTCACAACCCCTAGCAGAGGGGAAACACAATGAGATAAGAGTTTCCAGAGCAGTCAAGTTAAAGTAAGGGAAAGAAAACCATATCTGCCATTGTCAGGATATGAGTAAAGTCTTATCCACATGGCTATAAGACTCCACAGATCTCACAACTTTAGAAAGCCAGTCAGCAAAAATGTTTAATGTTAAATATGTACACATATTTTTGACTCTTAACTTGATCATGCAAATCTATGACATGAAAAGCAAATGTGAGCATTTCAGCATTATTTCCTGCTGGAACACCCTGTGGGGGGCAAGGTAAATATGTATAAGAGGGAAATATGTTCCATCCATATTACAGAATATTTATATGCAACAAAGTAATTGAAAAGAGCTGTACTGGTTGGCTTAGGGAAGTTCCAAGAAATCTTCTTGAAGAATAGAAACTACTCATTCTATGTCATTTCTTTAATTCCTATTTTAAATTAAAAATAGATTAGCATTTTTATTTTAAAGATAGTTCATTTGTGAATATATAAAATTGTAGGAAAACAGAAAGCAAACTCCACATTCATGCATAGTCCTCCCTCCCAAGGTAACCAGCATTAGCATTCTAGTTTATAGACTTGAGGTGGACTGGGGTCAAAGAGAGGAGGTCTAACACAGGGCTTCATGTTAGCCTAAAACTTACTATGCACTCTAGTTCAGCCTCAAGTTTATGGTGATCATTCTGCCTCAGCCTCCCAGTGCTGCAGTTTCTGTTGTGAACCACCTTGCTCAGCCTGGTTCAGACTTAAAATGTGGACACAAAAAAACAAATATTGTCTTATATGATATTTTTGTAAATTGTTATCTTTCATGTAAGCTGTAAAGGTACCTCCTTAGTAAGAATATAGCTGTCTAAACAGGATTTGAACAGTGACAGCACTGATAGAGATGCTAACAGGGAAGGGACAATTTTACAGTGCCTCACCCCTAGAAAAGGAAGTACAGACAACTTACTGCTCAAAAAGAGTAAATAAATAAGTCACGGATGAGGCCCCCATCTGGTTATCCAATGCTAAGTGATCAGTCCTGAAGTCATGTACACACAAGTATCACTAATCACACATCAGTGTGTGGTGTTTATTTATTTATTCATATATATTTATGCAACAATAATAATCATAAAAAGAGGCCATGAATTTGAGGGAGAGTGAGGAAGCACATGAGAGTGGTTAGAGGGAGGAAAGAGAAGCATCATTAAACTATTTATTGAAGAGTCATTGATGTTCGAATCTTAGATGATCTTTTAATAAAAAATCCAGAGCCAAATATCAGGGTGAAAGCTGAAAGATCAGAGAAGCAGAACAGTCAGCCACTAGTTGTTACCTCCTCGAAATCCTCAACCTAAAGAGAGTGAATTCCTGTTTTCTCATGCCTTATATACCTTTCTCTGCCCTGCTATATTATTCCTGGGATTAAAGGTGTGTTTGCTTCCCAAGCAAAGGCATGAGATCTCAAGTGCTGGAATTAAAGGTGTGTGCCACCACTGCCTGACCTCTGTGTCTAATCTAGTGGCTGGCTCTGTCCTCTGATCCTCAAGCAAGTTCATTAGGGTACACAATATATCACCACAAGTCATTTCACTGTAAGACATTGGTCTAAGAGTGTAGCGTGACAATGAAGTGAATTACTGATGACTTGAAGATACGATGCAGACACAACAGAAGGCACAGAGTGTAATGCAGCATAACTTAAATAGTGCTGCAGTTTCCATGAATTGCTGGCAGGATTCTGAAATCCACATGTGGATGAAGCCTTGCCGACAGCACAATGAGCACAATGAAGCACATCACTGATGGGGGCCTGTGTTTCCTGTGATAAGGACTCACATGACTACAAAGAAATACAGAGAAAACTGACATCAGCACCTATCACAGTGCCTGGTACAGCATAAACATTTTCCATGGCAGTAATTTTTGTCATTGTCATTTGTACACTTACTCAAATTCTATTTTGTGATTGACAAAATATAGAAATATTTCAAGCGTTTTTGAGCCCTTTATATATTTTCTTACTATATTATTGTAGAAGTACTTAAATGTGCAGAAAAATGGAAGGACATTAAAAGAATGCATTTATTTTATGATCTACCTATCAAGCCATCTTATAATACATCTGAGGAGATCTATTTGATTGCTTTGGCTTACTTCTTTTGATATTACATATTTTCTCATCCAATAGGTTTTCCATGCTATTACAGAAGACAATGAACTATGAGAGATTGGAAAAAGGAGACACTGGGATTAAGTAATGCAGCTAAAGTATTAGAAGCTGCTTTCAGTGTGACTTATGGTGACGCTAACTTGGGTTACTCAGCCAGTGTAGTATTTCCCAAGTCTAAAGGTGGGCCTGCTTTTTCTGCAGGTTATGAAATCATGAAGTAGGCCCAGGACTTCTATTGAGCTGCTTTCACTTTGGATGAGTTTTCCCCTTAGTGTGAAGAGGTCTTTCATGCACAGCATATTTTCTTGTTAGTGATTGGTCTTCCCTCTTTATCTCAGATTCTCATCAGCTTTCATGCTTGTATACCACTCCTGTCACTAATACTGACTCTGCCTTCTGTTGACAGTCCTTCATAAGAGGCCTTCCCCCTCATTTCCTCTCATCTACTAAGAGTGGGTATGGATTCTGGCTCTTCTGTGTAATCTGTGTTACCTGGGCCTCATAGCCATTCAGTGACCTACCGTTGCAATGCCTGCCTTGGTCCCTGGAGTTGAGTGCTGTCATCTGTGTTGATTTTTTTCTAACTTGAGTCGATTCTGGTCAGCTAGTCCTGTCAGAATCCTCTGGCTTCCTCTTGAGATTTCACAGCCACATTGGATTTCCTCTTATCACGTGGGGATCAGTTTGTTCCATAAAACAGCAGAAGCCCAGCTTGATACTGCCCACAATCTGGCTTTTCTAAGAAGTCTGCCACCAAGCTTCCCTACTCCCAGATCATCCTAATGGCATGAACTCACGCTTTCTTTCCCCAAGCGAAGGAAGAAGGGGAGAGGGAGTCTGGCCCACTCTCAGCGCGCAGTAGTGTGTCTCTTTTGTTCTTTACTAGTCTACTCTTCAAGTCTTGTTTCCTCTAAGTTGGACAGAGTTCTCATGTCATCACACTCTCTTCCTCACCATATGGCCCCATGTGCTAAGTTCTCCAGACTCTCACTTCTTAGATCCCCAAATGCCACTCATCGTGAATGAAGCTATGCCCTTCCAAGTGGAAAGCTTACTTTTGTAAGTTATTTTTCCTTTGTCTTTTAAAACTTCCTTCTTGAGATGTACTTGTCTTTGTTCTGGAATTTTTCTGCTTGGAGGAAGTGCATGTGTGGATGTCACAGAATTATCTACCTCATTTCAAAGATGAATTAAGGTTCATTTAAGTAGCTATATGGTTTTCAGTTTTGCAAATTTAAAACCTCAAGATCAAAATATGTATTAGCTGCATCTAATTTGTCTTTGTTAAAATTGGTAAACGTCAGAAAGAAGGTGATTTCTATTCAGTCATCCTTTAGGAAGTCACTGTCATTCTATAAGTAGCAGAAGCTGGAACTGGAGGCAGTTAGAAATGGGAAACAAACTTTTAATATTTCACAATAATATGCACAGAACTACATGTGCACACATATCTGCAAATGAAAATACATATGCAGGAGCATGTATATGGTCTACTTGGAAGCAGTCTCAATAACCTTAGTAATTCTTATGGATTCTCAAGACATCTCATTTCACACATGCTAATGAATGCATCAGTCCAGAATGCAACATAGAACCCCAAGTTCTCTGTTTTCACCTACCTGACCCCTGTCTCCTGGATGTCATGAAGAAGCTTAGGGACCCTGGTGAGGGTGTTTTGCTGCCTCTGTTGCCACTTTCACCCGCCAAGGTCATGCTCCAGTGTAGCAGGAATCTTAAAAAATTCTTATTAATAAAATCAAACCCGGGGCCAGTTGTGGGGTGAAATGCTGGCTGGTCAGAGAGACAGAACAAGCCACAGCTAACCTCACCTGGCCAACTTCTCAGCTGGTCTTGCTTTCTCAGACTGGAAGCCTCTGGGTCCTCATATCCGAATGGCTCTCAGCTGAACTGTGCTGCTAGAAGCCTGAAAGCTTAACCAGGCTTCTAGTTTCTGGTCCTCACGCCTTATATACCTTTCTGCTTTCTACCACCACTCCCTGGGATTAAAGGCTTGCTTTCTGGGATTAAAGGCATGGTGTACCACCATGCCTGGCTGTTTCCAGTGTGGCCTTGAACTCACAGAGATCCAGAGGGATTTCTACCTCTGGAGTGCTAGGATTAAAGGTGTGGAGTGCCACCATTTTCTAGCCTTTGTATCTAGTGGCTGTTCTGTCTCTGACCCCAGATAAGTTTATTAGGGTACACAATTTTTGGGGGAATGCAATACCACCACACTCCAGTGACTCACATGGAGCAAAGTCAACCCAGTGAAGGAAGAAGCCCCTCTCCTGTCTTTGCACCACCGTCACCCTATCCAGGTTGTTGAGGTACTTGTCTTCTGTGACATCATGTGGGAGAATGAACTTTTTACCTCTTTCCATTTTCCCACTGAAGCCTTCTCACCATAAAGTAGTGCCCCCGATCTCCCTATGTGTGGGATGAGAAAAAAATGAATAAGAATGTAAAGAAACAATCTAAAATATGGAGACACCATCCAGAGTGCATAGAAGCCACAAATACTAAGTGCCGTCTTCACTATTCTCTTGCTGACTATATTTTTCCCCCCAAAGAGACTTCTTGGCATTTTGCAGTTATGTTCTTTGAGTATGCTCCATTGCTGCTCATGGCACCTGCTTCCCTGAAATCTGATGACATATACAGCTAAGTTAAGCCTGGACATTTGAGCCTTAACAAAACTAACATAATTAATTAATTAGATCTTTATTTATTGCCTCTGACCGTCTTCTAATTGGGAAGACCACATTAGGTACTACTTTCATTTGTTTTAGCTAAATCTCATGAAAACATGATTGTAGAATTTTACTTTCTGTTTGTCTTTGGTCTAGGAAACAAACCAAGATCTATAATGACTCCAGATAATGTCCCTTACCATGAGCTTTGAAAACTCAGACCCAATAGATTGTCCATGACCTACATATGTCAAGTATTTTGGAACACAAGCTCTGGGTTTTTTTTTTTCTTTCCAAGTCACTTGATAAAGATTTATAAAGTAGTAAAATGAAGTGCTCAATGCTGTAGAATAATATGTATCCTGGGATGGGTCAAGGAATTTTCATGATGAAGATAGAATTGTGAATGTCTAATTTGTAGATGGTTTAGGAAAAACAGAAGGCAGAGTAATTTTTAATCCTAGAGAAAAAAACATAATATAATATTTCTAAAAACACAACTTAAATGATAAACACTGAAATACTATTTATTCTATAATATTTTTACAACTTGACATCCTTTAACTTATTGAAGTATAAACAGAAAATCTAATTGCTGATTATTTCTTTTTTTTTTGTTGTTATTTTGTTTTTTGTTTTTTGTTTTTCGAGACAGGGTTTCTCTGTGTAGCTTTGCGCCTCTCCTGGAACTCACTTGGTAGCCCAGGCTGGCCTCGAACTCACAGAGATCCGCCTGGCTCTGCCTCCCGAGTGCTGGGATTAAAGGCGTGAGCCACCACCGCCTGGCTATTTCTTAATTATATACAATGGGAATGACTTTTTATATGTTCTACTCTAGAAACTTAAAATTATTCTCATTTTCATATAAATAATATTTTTGTTGAAAATATACATACAAAGAAAAATATAAAGCTAAATTCTTATCATACAAACTACTTTGGTATTAATATTTTACACTTTGCTATGTGTATGACTTTGTAAAACTGGTGCTGTATTATAGATACTGCCATGTAACCCTCTTCTTCTTTGCAAATTCAGGAACAAATCTGAGATTTCATGAAATAGGCCTCAATGACAAATTTCAGTGAGCTTGGTTGAAACTAATTTCTTCATTTCTTCTTCGAGGCAAACAGATTTTAAATTTGGGGTATTTCAGGGCCACACAAGTGACCTGGACTGGGACGTCAAGCCAGGGGTTAGCTGTAGTGATAGGGTCTGTCTGCTCAGAACGTAGGAAACAGGAAGCATTCTCCATTGCCACCTGGTCTTGAAGTTTTTCTTTCTTCCTCCATCTTGCTCAGCTTCCCTATCCCATTCCTTCTCCTCCCTTTTCATTTCAGACGATATACTCTTCTGAGGTGCCCCTCTAGGGTGGTCCCACAGGTGGGAAACTGTGCCCTCCTGTCCACGTTCCCCTCACATACAGTAATTCAGATACCCAGGGCTTAACAGAAAAACCTGGGCTAAAACCTGGCCTTACCCCTCAGACTCCTGCTGATGTTACTGATTTCACCCTGGCTTTGGCTGCACTCTTTCCCATCTGCCAACTTAGCAAGGGAGTTAAAATTCACTTAATATTTTATTCAGAATTTGACTGTTTTTTAATCAGAAAGATTATTTTGTGAATCTCTTCTGCTATATGACACAAATGAAGGTCAAGAATATTTACTTTGAAGATTAAAACTATGTCATGTGTATTTATACGGGGAAGTGGTGCTTTATTTAATTTAAATGTTTATGAACAGCACATTAACTGTCAGTGAAATTTCTTTTGAAAGCTCATAATATCATACTACAGACAATAATACTTAAACTGTATTTTGAATACTTGCTAAGCGTGAATTGTATCTTCTTTTTAATTAATAGATTCCATAGTCATCATTTTATTTATAGAAATATCAAGGGAAAGGTACAATGTTCTATATTCAAATGATGAGATACATGTTTGACATTGCATATTGTTAAAATATTCATAATAGGAAACATTTTATATTAAGATCACATCTAAAATACATGCTCAACTCATGTTCAGTGCACTAAATTAGGAGCCTGGTGAGTGTAGCTGTTTTCCTATGGCCACAGTGGGAGTGATCACTAAAATTTACTATTTTATAAATTTTTCTAAGGTGGTCTAACTTGTTTATTTCTAGAATAAATTTTATTATGCGTATTTAAGGCACATACAGCATAGTGTTGTGGGATACATGTAGATAGTAAAACGGTAACTATGGCAGAGCAAATTAATATACCCGTCACCTCATAGACATGCTCATTTTTCACTTACTTTTTGTTTTTGACAAAACAGCTAAAATCTACTCATTTGGCAGGAATCCCAAATGCAGTGCAATTTTATTAATTACTGCTCTCATGCTGCACATTATCTCCTCACAGTTCTTCATTGTTCATTTCTCCTGTTTGTAACCAGGGAGCTATACCCGCCTATTGCCCATGCCCAGACTCCTTGTGTCCAGACTCATTTCTATTTATATTTGAACTTAAGAAATTTCCGCATATAACTAAGATCATTTCATGGAGTTCAATGTCCTCCGGTTTCTATATTTCTTGTAGCATGGTGTGACAAATATCAGGATCTCCTTGTCAGAGGTTTAACATTCCATTGCATAGATTGGTCATCCGTCTGCTAGTTGGACACCTATGCTCATATCTTAGCCATTGTGAATAGTGCTGTAGTGAAAATGAAACTGGAGATATCTGTATAACATGGTCAGTTCAATCATTCATTGGCTATTTGCACAGAAGAGGGATTGCTGCATCATAGGACAGCTTTGTTTTTAATATCCTTAGGAATTACTGTTCTGTTTTGCAAAATGGCTGCAGCAATCCATATTCCTGCCATGAGTATTCAAATTGTCCCCTATCCACATCCTCACCAACGTTTTTCTCTTTTAGCATTTTTAGACGTTTTGGTCCTAGCTGCATCTATGTGCAGGAGCAATGATCTCAGAGCTTTGCTTCTCATCTCTGGTGGTCAGTGACACTGACCATCTTTCCACATATGTATGCTCCACTTGTCTTTTTTGAGAGTGACACTTGTTCAGATCCTTTGCTGTCATTGTTTAATTTCATTTTGCTTGTGTGAGACCTGAACTTTTGTCTACTGTCAGTGGAGCTGTACATGAACACAAGTCAAGTTGTTCATAGCCTGTATGCAACACAGAGTGTCCTCAAAACTAATGGATTTATGAAGGTTGGTTTTTTTTAACAATAACTATAGTACCTGAATAACAAGGCTGCGTAAGTCTATCTGTAGATTATTGCTATGTATAATGGTGACTTCAGTAAATATATGACTTTCATCTTTATTTCAGAATGTCACCTTACAGACAGACATGGACTAGATATGGGCACTGTATACAGTAGTGACTTACAATGATTAAATATTTGAATTAATATTATACTATCATTTTTAACATCTTTGTTCTTGTGATTGAGCAAATGTTACATCTAATTTATTTCAAGTATTCTATATATCAATGAAACTCAGTTCCTGACATCATTTCTTTCAACACATTTTTAAAAGATTTATTCTTATTTATGTTTATGTACGTATGTGTGACTGTATGCTACTATGTGAGGGCCCCTAGAGAGGCCAGAGGAGGGCAGTGGATCCCCAGGAGCTGGAGTTACCAGCCACTGTGAGTCACCTGACTTGGGTGCTGGGAAATGAACTTAGGTCCTCTGGAAGAGCAGCAGTGCTCTTAACCACTGACTCACCTCTCCAGCCCCTTCTCTCAACTCTTTGGTCCAACAGTGACTTTGGCCAACAAGTCAGTTGGCAAGATATAAAAAGTGACACAATAAAAATGAAGGAAAGATGTGCAGTTCAATTTTTTGGCATGCTTTAGCACAACCAAAATTCATTTGCTGTAATATACTAGGATTTTGGAAACCATCATGTATTTCCATTGTGTTAATTGATTGAATATTTATTAATGTAATCATATATTTTGTATTATAGTGAGTGGACATCCAATACTCAAGAGAGCTAATATCCAGACTGCTGGCAAGTTGGTGGCTAACTCCATAAGAGAAAGGAAAATGAGACAATTTTATAAATCATGAGAAGTGGAATAAAGTTTTCAACACAGTACTCCTTTAAATGGTTGAATTGCTCTCCTCAGAAATGCATATTAGTAATGACCACAGAATGATTTGCTATCAACAAGGATAAAAGACAAACATCTTTGCATATGCAAAATGGGACATTGACAAGTTAGTCCATTATTTATAAGTGTGTTTAGATGAGTACTCTTTGTCTTCTTAATTAAACATCTACTAATCATAATGAAGCTGTATAGTGTCACTTACTGCTTTCATTAGACTGAAATCTGTTTCTGCTCCACTGGTAGTAATTGTTATAAACTTTAAAATTCTCAGTTTCAAAATTCTCAGTTCTGATGGTTAAGATTTTTAATTCATCATTTTTTATTCTTTAAAAAATTCTGTCAGTGTACTATTTTGCTAAAATGAACCATTTCAAATAATTTATTTTTCAGAATGTATCTCATCACTTAAGTTTTTTGACTTGTTTCAGAAAAATGTGTCTAAATCATATACCATTAAATCATATACCATTTTTCCATACTCACTGTCTTACCCTGCCCTCATTGCTCATTCTAAAGCGAAGAGCTGACATCCAAGATGCTATATATCTGATATTCCTTACCCTTGTGCTGCAAGAATTTAAAGTGCAGTGGCCACAGCATCAGTTCCTTAAGAATCTTGAGTTTAGTTTTATCCATATGTCCATCCTTAGATTTATACTGAACTTAATGAAGGGGATTAGAGAAGCAGAGCAAGCACAGCTGTGGACAAGCAGAATCTACCTGCGGCACAGACATAGACGTAAGTGATCATGGGTGGCAGGCATTTGGGGCTTTCAACTTTCTTAACATTGACATATTACTTCTGTAATATCCTTTTCACTCTCATAATGTAGTTTACTGTAGGAATCCACATGGAAGTCATGGGAATGAACTATGAAAGTCTATGTCTCAGTAAACCAGAGCCAAGGTAGCCTTTAAGCCATGAGGAAGACTAACCAGAAAATTTTAGCTCTTACATCTGACAAGGAAGAAAATACTGGTTACAAGTTAAAGCATAGTTTATGTATGAAATTAAATTACATATTCTTCTAACAGTTGTAATGAAGTTCACTTTCATGTGAAAGATATTCATTATTTGTGTACTGAAAACAGGAACACACAATCAAACACAAGAGAAAAATGCAAATGTGACTTAAATCTCAGTATGGCAAGAGCCCATCAGACTGCTTCTGGCTATGGGGGTTCACAGATAACACGTTGGCTGCTATTCCAAAACATTAGGAGAAAGACAATGCAGTGATCATTAAAGGTTCTTATGGACCCGAAAAACAAGATCTTCTAATAAGCATTACATAATCTCTGTAGTAAATAAATGGCAATATGTATAGGAGGTAATTCATATAAAATCACATTAAAGGTACTTTACAAAAATAAAACAAAATTTAATTATGAATATAGTATGGGGGTAGAAAATAGAAATACTTTTAAAAAATGATTTCTATCGTCTCTGTCTCCTACTTTTGACTATCATTGGTTTTCAGCAAACTAAAGTAGCGTTTCTGAATGTTTTTTAGAAGTGTAGGCCTCCATTAAGTCCCCTGACAATATGTCTCTCCAGAACTGTGGAAGACAGTATAAGGTCAGGAAAAGAAGCCTTCACTTTTCAATAGTCAGATTCTATATAAAAATTGGCACTTAGTGCTCATCAAAGAAAAAGAAATATTGGATCTGCTCTAAATGTCCATTGTGTTTTGGAGCCAACTACCTGATGGAAGTCATCACTTATATGCAAATGAACTGTCAATGGCTTGCCACAGTTGGCAGTCACTGGACTGTGAAGGGTACGTCTTAATAAGAACTGAAGCTCTTCACATACTTTGATTTACTGGAAATAAAATGGAAAAGTCCTTTGAGACTACAAAGGACACTTGTTTCAGATAAAACGTCTAGACAGTAGCAATATATTTATGGCTTTTATTATAGCAGAACCGAAAATTAAAACGGAGTGGTGAGGAAGTCCCTGTGACCGTGCTAAATTCTAAAGCACTGCTCTGGCTAGAGTAATACGATCTTTAAAATAACTAATCCAGCTAAACAAGAGCCCTTTAAGGAACAGGGGTCAGACATGCAAGGTCAAGATTTGGTTTCTTACATCTTTTAAAATTGTTTACATCTTACTTTTTATAGTTTTTATATTTTTATATTATCTGAAAAAAACTGTATCTTTATTAATTAATTCAGCTATTAAAACAGTTGAACCTGAAACATGGATCACAACTCAAAAATTCCAGTGTAAGAGAATTATTCCTTTTCTTTCCAGCATCACTTACAAAGCACAGATACAAGTAGAATGCTTAATTCTCTGTAACTACTTACGTTATGTTGTTCATGGTAATACTATATCCATAAAGTGTTTTCACCTATAGTTCTCCCTAATTATAGAACATTTATAGATAGATCAATCTTTTATTGGTTCATTCATCATTCGAGACATGCTAATTTTTTTTTTTTTTATTAATTTATTTTGCAATACAATTCAGTTCTACATATCAGCCACGGATTCCCTTGTTCTCCCCGCTCCCGTCCCCCTCACCTTCCCCCCAACCCCCTCCCCATTCCCATCTCCTCCAGGGCAAAGCCTTCCCCACAGACTGAGGTCAACCTGGTAGACTCAGTCCAGGTAGGTCTAGTCCCCTCCTCCCAGGCCGAGCCAAACAATCCTGCATAGGCCCCAGGTTTCAAACAGCCAACTCATGCAATGAGCACAAGATCTGGTCCCACTGCCTGGGTGCCTCCCAAACAGATCAAGCCAATCAACTGTCTCATCCATTCAGAGGGCCTGATCCAGTGGGGACCCCTCAGCCATTGGTTCATAGTTCATGTGTTTCCATTCATTTGGCTATTTGTCCCTGTGCTTTATCCAACCTTGGTCTCAACAATTCTCGCTCATATAAACCCTCCTCATTCTCGCTAATTGGACTCCCAGAGATCCACCCGGGGCCTAGTCATGGATCTCTGCATCCAGATCCCTCAGTAGTTGGATGAGGTTTCTAGCACAACAATTAGGGTGTTTGGCCATCCCATCACCAGAGTAGGTCAGTTCAGGCTGTCTCTCGACCTCTGCCAGCAGTCTGTTGTGTGGGTATCTTTGTGGATTTCTGTGGGCCTCTCTAGCACTTTGCTTCTTCCTATTCTCATGTGGTTTTTATTTACCATGGTCTCCTATTCCTTGTTCTCCCTCTCTGTTGTTGATCCAGCTGGGATCTCCCGCTCCCCCAAGCTCTCTTTCCCTCAACCCTCGCCTTTCATTACCCCCACTCATGTCTAGGCTGTTCATGTAGATCTCATTCCATTTCTCTGTCATTGGGTGATCCCTGTACACACATCTGACAGAGGACTGATATCCAGAATATATAGGGAATTCAAGAAATTAGACATCAAAATGCCCAACAGTCCAATTAAGAAATGGGCTATAGAACTAAACAGAGAATTCTCAACAGAGGAAACTCAAATGGCCGAAAGACATTTAAGGAACTGCTCAACATCCCTAATCATCAGGGAAATGCAAATCAAAACAACTCTGAGATACCACCTTACGCCTGTCAGAATGGCTAAGATCAAAAACACTGAAGACACCTTATGCTGGAGAGGATGTGGAGCTAGGGGAACTCTCCTCCACTGCTGGTGGGAATGCAAGCTTGTACAACCACTTTGGAAATCAATATGGCGCTAATTTTTTTTAAAAATCCTAAACATCCTGCTGTTTCAGGCTCATTTCATCATCTAGTGTGAATTAGTACAAGCTTTGAGCTAAGCAGTCTTGCTGGGTTCAGGCCTGTCTCTCCTACAGTCATTCTTTAAAGCTATTACTGCAGTCTTCGTGTCCAGGCTTGAAACAATGGAAAGAATGTGGGAAAAACATACCTGTTTCCTATTCACTTCAACTGGAACTTGGGATATATCACACTTGCTAGCAGTTTACTGGAGAGAGAATTAACCAGTCATCGGGCTCCATCTGAATTCAAAGGCAGGAAGGGATGTCATCTGTCTTTGCTTCGAGGAAGCCCACTGTGCAGAATTCTGGATGCAAACAATAACAATGTAGACAAAGGATGTAGATACTGCATTCTCCCTTAGCCTAGAGAACAAGGAATATTACTAATGGTTACACTTGAGTTATTACTGTTCTTATCATTTAAAATATCATCATAAAATTATCCAAAGAATTGTCATTTCTAGATTCAACTTTTTTGGTTAATTTTCTTATACAAATCACCAAAATCTTGAAAACATCAATTTTAAAGGAAGTCACTTTTCTTTTTATTGCTTAGGTAGCTACTTGTAGAAATGACACCTTGCACACACAGCCTTGGTGCAGTGGGAAGGGGCTTGGACCTTCCTTCGCTCAGTGTGCTGGGCTCTGCCCACACCCCAGGGGATGTCTCAATTTGGGGGATGTGGGGATGCGGGGTGCCTTGGGAAAGAGGGCTAGGGGGTGGGAGGAAGGAGGAGGGGGAATCTGTGGATAGTATGTGGAGTGAGTAGAAAATTTCTTAATAAAGAAAAATGACAGAAAAAAAATTGAAGAACTTTGGTCTGTATTTTTATGTCTTACATTTTTATTATTCAATAAAATCATTACAAATAAACAATTTTAGCTATATTTTGATAAGAACTTTTCTTTTTAAATATAAAACTATAATGTTCCATTTTAGAAACTAATATTGGAAACTAATATTTCTAGAACAATGGAAAGGGAATTGTATATCTCCAGACTTTTCTGTATAAGTAACCAAAACCAGATTGATTGAAGGGTATTCTAATGGAAAGAGCACAAAGAAATTAAAATATTTCCCATAGCCAGAGAAAAAGAAATTTCAAATAATCAAAATTCAAATAGATTTATTAAATTTTTTTAACAAATTTGTTCTGGCTTTAACCTGATTCTTTCAAGCCTGCTGGCTCTTAATGACTTAGTTCCTTAAACTTCAAGTTAAATAAATACCATACTGGATTAAAAATAATAAAAAGAACTTGTTTCTAATGTTTTCTGAGGAGTCTCTGCACATTTTATTTGATTTCCACATTGTTAAACATGCATTTTAAGAATAGTAAAATAGTATCAACAAGCCGCAGACTATTGAGACTAAAATCTATTATGGAGATTAGCTATGTGTTGACAGAAAGTGAGGAAGGTGCTTGTACTCCTGTTACCCCCATGGACACATCACATCTAAGTGATCCTGAGGTTGATAGTTGTGCTGTGGCTTTTTGATTGAGATTCCTGGTATTTCTAAGGCAATTCTGGGATGTTGTTCTGGTACTTTATTTATTTTGAAACAATTTTTTTCGTCTGACATTTGACTCAAATATGCCTTTTGTATCAATAGAGGTAGTGTCTTAGTTAGAATTTCTATTACTGTGAAGAGAAACCATGACCACGTCAGCTCTTGTAAAGGAAAACATTTAGTTTGGGGCTGGTTTACAGTTCAGAGATTTAGACCATTATCATCATGGCAGGAAACATGGTGGCATGCAGGCGGACATGGTGCTGGAGAGGTAGCTGGGAGTTCTGCATCTGGGTTGGCAGATGAGCCAATGAGAGAGAGAGAGAGAGAGAGAGAGAGAGAGAGAGAGAGAGAGAGAGAGAGAGAGAGAGCGCAACACTGGGCATGGCTTGAGCATTTGAAACCTCAAAGCAGACCCCCAATAACACACTTCCACCAATGAGGCCACACCTAGTCCAACAAGGCCGCCACACCTCCTAATAGTGTCACTTCCTATGAGCCTCTGGGGGCCATTTTCATTAAAACAACCACAGGTAGCATTACCTTATCTTCTTCAACTGGGAATCCTGGTCTGTATTACTTCTTTTTTACCCTTCTTTATCCCCCCCCCACACACTTAAATCTCTCCATGTTTACTAAGTAATTCTAGTCAGCAAAGACTCTACCTATTAACACACAAAAAATCTACAAGTTAAGTTGTATTTTTCAAACAATGCTCTTGATGTGTACTGTAGGTATGAATGTCAGCTGTGAGATGTCCTGATATATCACACTGTCTCATAGTTCTAGTTCCATTTTCCTCTTGCTTGCAGTTTTGTCTTATTTGAAAGCTTATTTGATGTTCTGAGTAGTAGTCCAGTAAGTAAGTCTCTGCAGAGGAGAAGGTGAAAGTATCAGAAAAGTAATTATTTTTTATAGATGATTGATAAGCATTTGAAACTATGAAAACCTGACAGTTGTTCATAATCCACAAAAAAATGAGAGGATGCAATAGGAAGAGGTCTATCAATTGAATTTCTCTGCATTTTGACAACATTTGTATTAAAGGCTAAAAGATTGTACATTGTATACAATTTCAATGATAATACAGTGGTTAGTCTGGAAGTTAAATCTCTTGAAGAGTTAGATGACAAATGAACATGTATTGGGATTTTATAACAAATGAAATATGATTATAAGGAAAACAGATTGCCTTATACATATGTAGCGTCTGAGAACTTTCATCATAAATCAAGTTGCTTGGTTACAATGCAAAGTTGTCTGAAAAAACGTGTTTGGATCATTACTGGTGGCTAAAATTCTTAAATTGGTGATTTGATAAAAGTATGCCTATGTATGGACTTCATTCTTTTATAATAAAGCAACAGTAAAGCCTATGAAAACATAAACTTGAGTATTCTGTAGAAACAAATACTAACACGGCTGTCATCTATCAACTCCAAGACTCATCATACAAGCAGGTGCTGAGGCTGAGAAGGGAAAGAAATCAGCCGCAGTTTAGTGCCAGACCTGAGATTTGGCAATAGAACTTCAGGTACCAATTCAGCCTTCATTGTCTTCTGATACATCCTTTCCATGGAAGGATTCCAACACATCCTCAAGTAACCACTCAGAGTCTGGGGTTCCAGGAAAGACTCCCGATTTCCTTCATGATCGTCCTTCCCACATGAAAAGATCTTTCTGCCATTTTCTTTCCCTCCTTTGCCTTAGATTTGTCAGTTTGCTCAGCTAAATGGGTTCAAGTTGCCAATGGACCCTAGCGCTTCTTTCAAGGCTTGCTGTGTCATTGTGAGTAACGCCAGGAGCTTCAGACATTGCCAGTCCAATTGATAAGTATCCTGATAACCTGCATGTTACAGATTGATTGGTAGAGTCACAAACACAAAAATATAAGCTTCATTTTGTGCATCTCCTATGACTTTTGTTAGGTGACCCTTTTCGCATGCATCTGAGGGTAAGCCAGCAACTAATTGTATATTATGATGAGGTTTATATAAGAAAATATTGTCTAACCTTGTATTCTAGCATAGCTGAAACAAAATTATATAAATAATTGCAAAGGCATATGTGTATATATGTGTGTGTATGTATGTGAAATAATTTCATATATACATTTGATATTTTGGGATAACACAAACCAATGAAATACACAGTCCTTTATCCATCCAACATCCTTCACAGTCTCTATTCATCACTTTTCTACATGTAGGTCAACTTTTTACAGCTTACATGCATGGGAGAGAATATGTTTGCCAGGTTTTTGTTTGTTTGTTTGTTTGTTTTTAGTTTGACCTTCTTTACATAGCATGAAATCTTTGAGTCCCATCTGATTTGCTACAGTTGACAAGATTTTATTCTCCTTTGTGATTGATTAATGCTCCATTGCTTATATGCATTACATTAACTGTCCAGTCATCTCCTGATAATGATTCCATTTCTTAACTTCAATAAATGTGGACTTCTTTTGACTATGCTGGTTCTGTTTCCTTTTCTTGCATGTCTAGAAGCGTGCTATCAAGGTCTATATTTGTTTTTAGGGTAGTTTCATTGTTGTTAGTGGTGTAGGAGGAGCTACTATGATGTTCTCCATATGGCTGTCTTAACTTACATTCCCACTCAGAACTCACTGGGAAAAGAAGGTTTCTGAGAGGAAAGACTATAATACACACATGTCTAACACACGATTTTGTGGGGGTGCTTCTTAATAGAGAAATTTAAACCAGATTGATTGAGAAAGCAGAGTAGGCTAACATGGGTTTTATCAGAATTGAAAAACTTTCATTTTTGATCCTGTAGTAAACACTGGAAATTTATAAATGGTAGCAGGACACAAGCAGCAAGCTCAAATGATGTTTTATCTAAATTGAAACTATCACAGGAGTAAAAGAACTAAAATTCAGAGTTTGTTGTACTGGTGGGCCTCCAATAATCTATAATATTTTAAAAGATTATAATCTATAAACATTTGAAAAATAATATATTTATTGGATGTATAATACTATTTAAAATATTTTATTGGTATTTCAACATTAAACATAATGAAAGCCAAAATATTATTACAGTGTTGTAGAAGGAGGAAGAATTTTGTTTTTCTCATCTATTGCCAGGGACATAGCTGACAAGAGACAGATCAACAAGGTATATATGCATTTAATGTATATATTTAAGAAATAACACATTGATTACAGTAGAGCCCCAGCAATGGAGAAACCTCTGTGTCCAGGGACCCTGTATTTTATGCTAAGCTGATGAAATAAGTGGATAGTTGTAGACAAACATGATTGTACAAATGGGTGGAGCTTACTGACAGTGGCTGGGGGAACACAGTAAGGGTCCTCTGTCCAGGGTCTTCTCAAGTTCTCTGGGTAGCATTTCTTCTCCCTGGGTATGTGAAAAGGCTCCTCAAGAATGAAGGCCTTATGACCCCATTTCAAGAGAGCACATTGAAGGTTTGACCTTCTTGCTCTTGTAGATTTCTTACTTGCCAGAGTATCATATTTTGGGGCATCATGTTCTGAACCTGGGCAGAATAAATATACACTTTAAAATCATATGCTTTAACAAATTGCTAAGATATACCTATAGGTGTTGAGTATAATAGATTGAACTCAGGACTTTGTACATGTGAGGCAAGCAGGCAAGAATACACACCATTGTGTATTCTCTAATTATGGCTTTTTAAGAAAAGTTACATTAATTTTTCAATTGAGAATTTCATATAGAAGCACTGTGTCTACATCACTCCTTCCTTTTTCCCAACTTTTCTCAAGCCCCCAGATTCATGGTCTCATATTTGATTGTTATTGTTATTTATACACACATACACAAGTGCACGTATGTGCATGTGCATGTGTATGTGAGTATGTGTGTTTGCATACATGTATATACAACCTACTAAGCCCATTTAGCATGGTTCATATGGCTGTGTGTCCAGGGCTAACTGCTTCTCCCTCTCTCAGAATCCACTCACCGCCTGTAGCTCTTCATCTAAGGGTGGAGCCTTGTGCGATTTCCTTTGTCCACTGTCAGCTGGGTTGTATAGTGAGTAACACTTACATTTTTGATATTTCCCCAAAAGATTATTTTTCCATAAATTTGCTCATGTTTTTCTAATTTGCACTTTGTTTAATATATTTAAAATAGTGATACTTATAACTAGACTTAAAATGTATAACATTGTTGTAAATTGAAAAAAATACTCTGTGTGTGTGCAAAAAATGCTGGTGAACTCAGAATAAATTCTGTCAAGTAAACATTTTTCATTGCAAATTATTTTGCATATGGTTATATGTAAGTGCTTTAACTTAAATAGTTTCGGGTTTTAATTTAACCTCCATTTATAGCCGATTCTTAAAGAAATAGAAATTTATTACTTATCATTTCTTTGTTTAGAAGTAGGGGTGGGGTGGCGCAAAGGAAAACTTGTAAGATTTGGTTCTCTCCTCCTATTATGTAGGTCCCAGGAATCAAACTCAGGTCGCCAGGTGTGGTGGCAAATGCCTTTACACACAGAGCCATTGTGCTGGGCCTTGTTTAACAGTATGTTAAATATAGCTGCTATAGTTGGAATGAGTCCCCAGGGCCACATATAGGGAGGTTCTCTGGACCCTTAGGGGGTGGGAGCTAGTAGGAGATGTGTAAGCCTACTACAAATGGGCCCTTGCTCTAGCCTTCTGGCTCAGGTGAGTGGTTGATTATACCACGTGGTCCTCCCATGTTTTGTCACCATTCCAATGAGGCCCAAAGCAGTAAGAATCCCTGATCTTGGACTTCAACCTTCCAAACTCAGCCAAAGCAGACTTTCCTTTTTATAAATTAATTGTCTCAGGCATTTCAATATAGTGATGGATATCCAGCCAGTATAAAATATATCTCGCTAAGTATTGGAAAGCTAATCACAGTGTTGCTACCAGGCAGTATACTCCAAAGCAAGATGATGGAACTTCAGAATTATAATCTTGCATGATACATAGAGCTGGACTTGGGTCTTCAGTCTTTGTGGTAAGCACCATTATTTGCTGCTATCTTGCCAGTCCTAAAGACATCTTGTCAATTGTATCTTTGGACTTGGCCTTCTATTAGAAATTTTATTATTGCTTTTATTGATTTAAATTAGTCTTTATTTTAACTGAATGTGGATGCTGTTTATAGACTTCAAAGATGCTAAATAGAGTCCCTTCACAATTTAAAGGGATATTTTTATGGTTTGTGGATGAAATATTCTGAAAGGCTTGGTTCATAGCAGTAGAGTTTATCATTGAGAGGTGACTGTATTGTTATTAGTCAGTGGACTAATCTATTGCTATATTTTTGATTTGAGGGCATTATGGGAATTGAAGCACAATGGTTAGGGCTCTAACTGGAGGAAGGTCACTGATAATGTAGCTCTGATGGGTTTTATCCCGGGAAACTTCCTGTGTCTTCCTCTGCTTCCTGGCTTCCATGATGTGAGCAGCTCTACTCCACCATGTTTTCTCTGCTGTGAGGTTTTGCCTTGTCTTGGGTCCAGAACAGTGTAGCCAGCCAGCCATTGGAATACATCACTGGAAACTAGGAACCAAAATAAATTTTGCCTCCTTTTAAGAAGTTTATATCAGATATGTTGTCATAGCTTCAAAAGGCAAGACTAACAGTTACCAAGCACAGCATGGTTTGCTAATTCTTCAGCTACTCTAAATGAATAGAGGCTTACACAGAGAGATGAATGCACTGCAGGGCATGAGGCTAAGTTTCTCATTTCCTGAGAAGTTAGAAATACACAAAGCGGGAGTACAGAAATGAAGTCTCATAATAGTACATAATTTTAACCCAAAGGGGTACAATCCTCATAAGTCTATAATGATACAAATAATTCAATAACAGATGCAAAGAGGGGCACAACAATGTTACAAAATAGGTATTAATTATGAACCACTATGTAAGAACATTCAGACTATACATTACTACTGCCTACTCAGTCCTCACTCCCCATGCATTTTCAACTATAGCTTTCCTATTGATCCCAGAAATTTCATCAATTCTAGGGGCTCTGTGCATCTCACTAACAAAGGCTGCATGTCCCAGCAGAGACAGCAGCATCAGATATATCCCTCCCTGCACCTGGCCAGAAGCCAGCAGAAGTCTGCTCTCCTTGTTGCAGTTGTTGGCATGCATTTCATTAAATTAGTGAATGATCTTCATGCCAACCTCAAAAGGTAGGTGTCACCTTGCATTCCATAAGAAGTGCTGTGAAAACAGAGATGGACAATTAACCTTTAACCTGTTAACCTTTTATGCTGAGTGAAACTCTTCATTGAGCAGACATCCTACACTGGTACATAAAACATGGTAAAAGCTGGAAGGACGTAGTGGATGGCTACTGTCTAAATCTGGCTTATTTTCAATTCAGCTATGAAAATTAATACTTTGGTAAGTGGTGAGAAATCTGGGGTAGATACTGACCATATTGGTAGCTGGGACAATTGGTTTAAGCCAGAAATGCTCCAAGCACACCAGAATGCATTATCACCTCGCTAGGAATTGGAGGCTGAGTCAGTTCCCCAGATGAATTTCTTGTCCTTTTGAAAATGTTAATTCCTTTAGCAAGCAACATACCTTTTTGAATTTGTCATAGTCATTGCCTGACTTTATTTCTTTATAAAGGGATTTTATTGAGAAATATCTTTGTATTATTCTTCTATACAAATAGAGGAAATGTCATCATTTTATATTTTTGAGGCTAGATGAATAAAAGAGACTTTAATTACTGTCAGTTGCTAACAAATCAATAATTCCCCTTCCCAGCTAAGATTTGGATTGTTGTTTCCATCTAGTTCCATGGTTAGTCATATGCTATTCTTCATAGGTTTTAGATAAAACTAAGTTCTCAAATGAGGCTCAGTCCTCAACCATTCACTTCTTTCTGAGATCATCCACTCAGCAAACCCTTCCTTCCTTCCTTCCTCCCTTCCTTCCTTAAGTATTCCCAGAATAACACAACCCCAGTCTTAATCAAAATCCTCTCATAGGACCAGCAAGATGGCTCCCTGGGTAAAGTGCTTACTGTACATGCCTGTCCACCTGAGGTCAACCCTTGGAACCTATGTAAAGGTTGACAAAGAGTCCCTACTCCACAATGTTGTCTTTTGACCACCACAAGTGCATCATGGCACACTCATCATATACATAGTAATAAAGATAAAAAAAAAATTTTATATATACTTTCTTCTTACTGAGGTTGCCCACCATACTCTGACATTCGTTTCTCTTGCTGACTTGAGTATATCACTTTACAATTGACTATAATTCTATCTGACAACTTGAGTTTTGAGCAATGGTACAGGCATTCTAAGACTTTATTTAGGTTGTTGCAGGCAGAATTATGTTCCTCCCTAACATGTTGAAGTCCTATTTGGAAAGAGGGTCATTACAGATGGAATTAGTTAAGATGGTATCCCTTATTCTAACATGACAAGTGTGTTCATAAGAAGACCGTGTCTTCTGCACAGGTACAAGACAAATCTCATGCTAAGATGGAAACATATTAAAGGGTCAATCAACAAGCTCAGAAATAATTGGTGCTATCAGAAGCTGGAAGAAATGAGGAAGGAGGCAGTGGCCCTCAACATACCTTGATTTCAGACTCTACCTTTCCAGGTCTATGAGATAATAAACTGCTATTTAAAGCATCCAGTTTCTGCTGTTGTGCTAGCTCACTAAGGCATCCATAGCAAGTAGACAGAGGCCTTTCCTGTTTTATAGCTTCTTCTCCTTGTAATTATTTGCATTCAGATAGAGCCTAAGGTCTTGCACATTCTGGACAAGCACTCTACCGCTAGTTGTACCCAGAAGCCATTCTAATTTCTGTTGCTATAGCAATAATTAGCATTTTCTGTTTTGTTTGGTTATTTTTACTTTATTGATTTAGCACATTAAGCATACATACTGCTTTTGATGTGATATATTGACTTTGTCCCTTGTTACCTTATTGAGCTTTATCTGAGATTTGATTGTTTGAAGATGATTATACATAACTTTATATATACAAATGGTGTCTTTCTTCTGTATCAATTATTAGGCATTCACTTAATTTTTTAATGCTTGCTTGTGCAAGAACTTCAGTAGCATGATGAATACTGAGTGTTGAGTGATAGTGGGTAGCACTGTTTTATTCCTGAGGGATTGAAATGTTTCCTGTTTCATTGTACAAATATATATTTTTCTTTGATAAAGCTTCATTTTTCATTTTGTGAACTGCATGAGAGCATTTCTAGTGGTGGGCCATTTGTCAGTTTTGTGATGAATCCTCATCAAGACTGAAGCATTAGATTTACAAAAATTGGGTTCAGAAGATCGGTGATGCAGTCCGATGGTAGACACTTTGCTTGCTGCTTGTTTCCCAGCTCTGAAGTAAAGGAGAGCACCCATGCTTGTGCAGGCAATCCTGTTTAAACACAGTGGTAAACACGGAGGGAGAAAGGAGAGGAGGGTGGAAAGGGGAAGGGGAAGAAGAAGAGATGCAGTGTGAGGAGAAAGTATGACAAGACAGGATAATAGGGGGAGAAGGGAGGAGAGGGATCTGTGGCTGGCATATAAAATGAACAAAAAATTTCTTAATAAAAAAGATTAAGTCGGTGCTTACCATAACCACTTTCTATAAGATAGAGCATAGGTTGATAGGCCACTCAAATAACCGGTCCTTATGTACCTCTCTCTCTGTTTTATCTAGTTTCAAATCTGGACTAACGGTGTTAGCAAAATATCAATGATCTTTGATCAATCACAGACCTTGTATTTCGCCTACAGAGATGCTTAGTCCTAAACTGAGCTACTGAACTGTGCTTTTTCTGCGACATACAGACTGCAGCTTTATCCAGTTTCAGCTGGAACTCCAAGTATTCCATTTGCCTATTAGGACTTCATACTCTTCCTTGAACTTTGTACCCCTCAGGAGTCACCAGGGACCTCCGTTTTAAAGGCAGGAGGCATACAGCTCCAGCTTGTGATTTCTGGATTCTTGTTCTATTTGTGGTCCGTAAGACTTTTTTTTTTAGTTTAAGAGCACCTATTTTTATTAATTTTATATCTATATAATCATTATTATCCACATGTAAATAAATATTCTGTAATTTCCTTGTGCTTCAACCAAAGTGCAAAGTGTACCATGTGAAGTCACAGAACCATGTGGACCTCAACACGTTTTTCCTTGAAAGCTTAGGATTTGCTTTTAGGGCTGAACATAAAGGATCTAAACATTTCATTCTCTAAATCTATTTGTAGAAAAAGACAGCTTAAAAGTAATACTAAAACTTCTTTTACTTTGTTTCAGATATCTATAATAAAAGATGAAACTCCAGCAAATAAGAATTTGAAAAATAAGCTTTTAAGTTCTTAGAAATTTTCAATAAAATCTGTGCTGGCAAGACAATAATACCTTGTACCTTTCAGATGCCTGTCAGCAAAGCCAAGACAGTAAGTATTGGTAGGGATTTGGAGAAAAGTGAATACCAGAGTATCATGACTGTTAATAGTGTAGCTCTTACAGAAAACAGCATACAGCTGCCTTGAAGACTGACAGATCCTCACACTGGGTATGTATTGAAAGGAAGTGAAATGAAATCATCATCTCAAGAAGTTACCCACACTCCTGTGTTCATTCCAGCATTGTTCAATAGGCACTGATGGATACAAGTGGGTGAACAACTTGTAATGCATGCACACACATACACATACTTGTCACATATCATTATGGAAAATATTCAGTCATGAAAGAGGAAATTCTGTCACCATCAGGGTGGATTAGCATGGAGGACATGTACTAGGTGAAAGATGCTGAACACAGACAAATACTACATAGCCTTGCTTAGACATGGAATCATAAAAGCTGATCAGAAACAGAAAGAGAAAAGTAGTGATCTGCAGTGGGAGGTAATGTGTGCACACTTGAATTTGTTAAGAAGGTAGGTCTTTAATATTTTCAACACACATGGTAACCATACAACGTGATGAATATGTTAGCTAGAACATGGTGGTTATTTGTGTGTGTGTGTGTGTGTGTGTGCATGATGTTACTATCATAGGGGACTGGGTAACATTTCTATTGAATGATGTTACACTACAAATTTGTAGAACTATATGTTCTGCAAACATAATTATCTAAAAATTAAAAATAAATTTCGGAAAAATTTTTCTTTGTTAATGACATACATCATTGCTCCCAGAAAGGGAAAGAGATGTTCAACATTTAAAAAGGCTGTTAAAAGTATGTGTTAAGTAATCACTATCAAGTCCTGGCAGGTTGGAGTCTCGGTTCTCAAAGTCTCTTTGTGAACATATCCTTTTGATACGAATGAAGAACCTATCCAAGACTTAACCAGAAGAGAGATTGGGGCATTCCTGACTGTGCAAAAGCATTTCCTCTAGCAATGAGCTTTGCCATATGGGAAACATGATTCTCCATGTAGTACAAGCTAATATTGGAAATAAGATTTAGGATCCATCTAGCTAAAATACTCTTTCATGGTAGCTCATCCTCCTGCCTCCATTACCATTACCTGCTTTGTCCGACACTTTTCCTCTTGGTTTCTCAAACTACTGAGAACATACGTATCCTCCCTCAGGAAGCAGAACTTGTTCCCTGGCAAATTCAGAGTACTGTGAAAACCAAACAAAAGTAAAATCCACAGAGAATCATGGGACCAAAAGTCTCAATTTGCTTTAATCATACTTTTGATTCTTTTTAGATCTTTTAGCAGATGGACTTGGGTTTATTTGGGGGATCATTGAAATCCCAAAAAGATGGGTGCCATTGGGATAGAGTTATCCACAGGGACATAGCTTAGAGTAAAACAAATGTCTTACTTCCTAGGAACTGAAAATGTCAACAGGATAAGCTTAAAAATCAATCTGCTCTTTCACAGAAAGGATCAGAGAAAGTGTAAAGCGATCACAGATGCTCAGTTTTCAGAGCAGACATGGTGTGGTACAAAAGAAAAAAGCACACTCCTACCAGCCACTAACATTCCTTCTTGCCTTAGGCTGGGGAAGCAGCTATATTTTTTTCAGTAGAAGACTAAGGCATATTCCTCAAGGTAAAATGGAGACTTATTTTGGGGAGAGATAAAAAAAAAATACCACACTATTAATAGGAGCAATATCAAACATGCATGGAGGGCTTGCCATATCTGAAAGTGAGCCAAGTGACTGGCAAAACTTCACCTTATTTGATCCTCACAGTACTCTGTGGGTGCTGGAGAGAGACAGAGATGGTGAGGCACTGAGAAGGGTGCTGGAAAAGAAAACAATAGCAAGACATGTTGAGAAGTTGCCATGTTATCAAGCGCATGCTATCCCCTTCTCATAGATATACTATGGGTGATTTGGAAGGCTAGTAAATGTGAGTATGAAGGTTAAATATCTGTTGTTATATGTGGTTTTCTGAGTAACCATGTTGCCTTAGCCCAGGGTTTCTTACCTTTAGTCCTGGTGACATTTTTGGTCAGATAAATTCTGTGGTTGACATCCCGAAATGTCTCCAGACTTTGCTAGGGAGTATAACAAGTCACTCCCACTGAATTTGCTAGAATTAACCCCTTTCAGCAACTAGCATAAATAGGTTAAAATTAAGCATGTATGGCTTATTGTATGCAACAACTTGGTTGATTTAGAATGTGAAGCGGATGCCACTCTTACGAAACAGGAATTACCATGCACTTCTTGTTACTACATTCAAGAAAGCAACTTTGCATCAAGAATATTTCTCTAAGTCTATTGGAGCTCTCTCTCTCTCTCTCTCTCTCTCTCTCTCTCTCTCTCTCTCTCTCTCTCTCTCTCACACACACACACACACACACACACACACACACACATGCCCACAAATTCACCAACATCAACACATCCGGACTATATACTCAGTATATAAGAGCAAGTAAAGCTATGTAGCAGAAGAAGAGTTTATGAGGCTATAGTACTTTTAATAGTCAAAGTGAAATCTAAATGGATCAGAGCATAGTTGGACAAAAACATTTTAAAGACCAAAAGAGTCCCAAGCCACCAAGATGAAAATGTTGCTTGGCTGAATATACAGGTTATTTGTTATGATCTGACTGAGCATTTGTATGTTTGAATACTTGTTTCCCGAGATGATAAGATGGTTTAGGGGTTGTAGAGCTCTCAGGTCATGAGTCTAGTTGGTGGAAGTTGGTCATAAGGTAGTGCTTCATGGTGATATCCACTTCTAGGTCAAGCCAGAGTTCTCTACTAGCCCATGTCATGTGAAGACACCTAGATAGTACATCCCTAGCACCACAGGAACACTCTCATCACCATGCCTTCCTTGTCATAACAATTGAAGGATCTCTGAAACCCTGAGCCAAACTGCAACTGTCCTCCATGGAATTGCTTCCGTCAGATACTTTATCACATAGGTTATATGACAAGTAACTATCTAGAGGAGTGACATGCCACAACCTTCAGAGTAGTGTGGGAATTTGTGCACCACGAAAACATGAAAGAAGAATAATGTTGGAAGTGCTACCCATCTTGAGAAAGAAGGCTTGGCCCTAGAAGAAAGGCCAACAATTGCAGACTTGTGAAAAAAGCCGACGCCAGAGAGTGAGTGATACATGAGGCCTCTTAACATGATTCCATCTGGGTGTTCTTTCAGTCAGTAAATATTAATGGAGTTTCTTACCATGTACCAGGCATTCTTTGACACCCAAGAAATATAACATTAAATGATAAAAACACATACCTGCTTTCAGTTGACATTCTAGGGTGGAAGAGAGACATTTTTTAAATGACAAGGTAAGCAAATATATCACCTGATGAGATGTTTGACAAAAAAAAAAGTGAAATAAACAAAGGTATGTTACTTTAGATGAATGATCACATTCAAATTCATCATCCTCTGTGAGAAAGTGGTACTTTGATTTGAGACAAGTAGGATGAGAAAGAGTAAACCAGGCTAATGGAAGAAAAGCAAACCTGGAAAATGTAATAAGCGAAGTCCCCGAGGCAAGGGCTGGCTTGGAAGACTGAGGATGACAAGAAGGAGTAGACAAAGTGCTTTGAGAAAGGGCAGAGGGTGTGGCCAGATGGAGTCTCCAAATAAACTATTCAGGAACTTGCAGGCCATGTTTATGGTTTTGAATTTTGATTTGAATGAATCAAGAGCAATGAGGAAATGCCCACCCCAAGAAAGGCCATGATAGGACATTTGATTTGAAAGGATCACTTGCATTGACATTTAGAAATTTGGTTTGGAAGGAAAGAAAGAGATGAAGCATGTAACACATTAAACAGACACCACAGAACCCAGGGAGGACAATGGCCAGTGGATTTGTTTAGCAGCCGTGGACCTGGTGTAGTGCTAAGGAAGCTGCCGTCACATTTGAAGCTTGCTGACAAATTCGATTTAGAGTATGACGAAAAGGGGTACCAAGAGGGCTTTGAGAAGTTCGGCTAGAGTGTTGATTCTAAAAGTGGCTTTTCCAACCAACTGGTAGGTGTACTGACATGGGGTATGCAATGGGGATCAGCTAAGACTTGGGAGTAAAACTTAGACATGGATGCCCTTCGATACCAGGGGACAGAATTGGGGATGAGAATTGCACTTTTACAACTTGAGCTGGATATACAAATTTGGGGCCTCTTACATAGTGATAAATATTAAGCTATTAGATTTTTATGAGACTGCCCAGGATAAGATTACAGACAAGGAACCAGAGTTATGGCATGTCTTAGACCACTCCAGGATACATAGGTCAAGACATTAACAAAATTAAAGAGCAGTTTGTGGTGGCTCACCTGTGATGTAGAATCTGAAAAGCTGAGCAAAAGCATTGACACCAGTTCAAGTTCAGCCCAGGCTGCATAATGAAAGCAACAAAGAAGTATCAAAACAGAAAGGACTCAAAACAATGCATTAAAGAAACTCACAGAGTGAACCCAGTGGAAAAACATGAATTCAAGGGCTCAGGATGCTCAGTTGTTAAGAACATATAGCGTTCTTCCATAGGACCCAGCTTTGACTCCCAGCACCCACATCAGGTGATGGATGACCACCTGTTAAGTCCAGCTCCAGGGAATCCCACACCTCTGGCTTCTGTGGGTACTTAAACTCACCTACACATACCCACACAGACACATACAGACATGCTCATAGTTAAAAATAATAAATAATGCATTTAAAAAAGGAATTCACAACTTCATATAAAAATATAAAAGTATGCCACCTAGTAGACTTAATTGAAGATGGAAGGCTATCATTTCATAATTATAAGAGCAGTAAATTATCAAGGCAATAATCTTCAGTGGTTGGTATTTTAGTTTTACTGCAGGTATTATTAATTTTAAATTAACCAATTGGGATTTCAATATCAGACATGCAAGCATCTAAATATAGAAAAAATTATATATATGTATATATATAACATGTGAATATTATGCTCTTCATGTAGCATTTGTTGTGCAAACAGAGGCATATGTCTAATTTTGCAGAATTCTTTCAGCACTATTTCAAAACTCTTATAGGTACAGAAACCAGTCACATATATTATATAAAATCAGTTTGACTTGTTCAGCAAGAGCAAATAATCAATCAAGAAATAAAACACCCCCTACCACCTGCCATAAGTATACTGATAGCTGTGACTCAAACCCTATAGCTGTGGTACAATGAAGCTAGGTACCTTTAACTCAAACCATGGGGAACTGGCTGCTAAATTCTTGTCTTTTCACAGGGCCTCTTCTCAGGCTCTCTGCCCTCTCAGGTACTCCCTTAGGCAGTGCCAGTCCAATGTCACCTTGAGGACAAGATTTCAGAATGATTCCTACTCTTGCCATATGGTGCTTGTAACTAACATCTTGTAAAAACTCACTTGGTTATTTTAACAGAATCCTAAGTATTTTGTATTGTTTTAGGTAGCCACTGGGAACTTTCACCAATATTATAATAAATTCAGCTTGTGTAATATTAACATACTTATCATAGTGGATCACTAATTTCAGAATGACCTGTAACATGAATTGCTAAACAGTCTTATTAATAAAAAACCCAGAGCCAGATATTGGGGTGAAAGCTGAAAGATCAGAGAAACAGAACAAGCCAGTCACATTCTTACCTCTACGAAATCCTCAGCCTCAAGAGAGAGACTTCCTGTTTACTCGTGCCTTATATATCTTTCTGTGCCCTGCCATCATCCTTCCTTCCTACTGCTGAAATTAAAGGTGTGTGCCACCATGCCTGGCTGTGTTCCCAGTGTGGCCTTGAACTCACAGAGATCCAGATGGATCTCTGCCTTCTGAATGCTAGGATTAAAGGTGTGTGTTACCACTGCCTGACCTCTATGTTTAATACAGTGGTTGGCTTTGTCCTCTGATCCCGAGGCAAGCTTTATTGGGGTAAACAATATATCACCGCATTTCCCCTTTTTTGTCTAAAATAATAAAAGAAGGTTATAACTAATACAAGAAAAACTATATACAATACGTACAATAACTATATACAAAATACACAGGCCATAAATACATCAATAATGTCTAGTCCATTTTCATTTGACAAATTCTATGAAATTACTCCATTTTTTATCCTATTTTGGTAAGTCCAAAATGTACCTAATTCACTTTCTATTATAACTTGTATTAGCAACTGAAAACTATCTTTTGATGTCTTTCAAATTTATACACTTTACGCCTCTTTAGTGAGTTTCTATTCTGAATTTGTTAACAAGGAAAACTATAACTATCTATCCTCAACTCCCTCAGAGACCCAAGAAGGAAATAATATTAACTTAGTAAGGAGGAAGTACAAGCAAGCAACTTCTAAAAATATGAGAAATAAAAGAAACAGCTGGCTGCCTGGACAGTCATGCAAGTTTCCTCTGCAATGTTGGAGCATCATCTTCGGCCTACAGGCCTAGCATATCTGACAGACTCATCTGTGAAGCAGGATTTTTCTAAAGAGCCTTTCTACCTTGTCAAGATCAGCAGTCCTTTGTTTTATGTCCTGCTTGTCCATTTTGGACAGCATACTGTCAGCAGTCCAGGCAAGGGCACTTTTTTGCCCAGTGGCTAACTTTTACCACAAAGAAAGTAAACTCCATATGGAGTTTCTTCAGTGCCCATCATCTTCTCTGAAGTAGATTGGTGCTGCCAGGAGTAGACATGTCTCATTGGCATTAAAAAAAAAAAAGAAAGTGTAGATGTAACCGACCGTCTTATTAAATAAGAAACACAGAACCAATGCAAAGAAGAAAGCCAAGAGATCAGAACTAAGAGCCTTACCCTTCCTGCTGAAGCTAGCCTCTTCAGCCAAGAGACCTCTCCAAAAGAGAGCTACGTCCTGTTTGTCTTTATATAGACTTTCTGTTCTGCCTTCTCATTGGTTGTAAACCCAACCACATGACCGCCTTGTCACTGTCTGTTGTACAGCCCTCCAGGTCTTGTATGGTATTGAGATTAAAGGTGTGTGTCTCCAATGCTGGCTGTATCCTTGACCACACAGAGATCTACCTAGCTCTGCCTACCAAGTGCTGGATTAAAGGTGTGTGCCACCAATGCCCAGCTTTTGCTGTGGCTCTAATAGCTCTGATCCCCGGGCAACTTTATTTATTAACATACAATTAAAATCACATTTCAGTACAAATAAAATACCACCATAAGAAAGAAAAAAAATCTGTTATTAAAATATTTTAAATGCCATATTCTGTAGCTCTCTGAAGTGTTTGAAGATGACCTGTATATCTAAGATCTATTTCTCTTTGATCTTGAAAACATAACTACATATGTTTGATTGTAATGACTAACTACTAACTTTCATTTCTTTATATCCTAATTAGTTGGTAATAATACTTTCAAGGACTAGCAATTTGCATTACACTCTTAAATGAACTGTATAGGTACAATACTTTGAACAAGATTAGAAATATATGTATAATATTTTCTAACAAAATCAATCTCAAATTTGTATCAATATACAAAATTTATATACAATATACAAAAATCCAGTCCAATGTAAGATATTTAAACCTAGTAGTTGCCTTTTGAAAGTAGATTCAATAATCTACCTTTTTATCTCATCAATGATCTAATCATGTCAAAGAAATTATATGTAAAATTAACAGAATAATTCATATAACTGATGCCTTTCATTGAGAATTTATGGAATATAATGATTGTGCTAAAAGCTTTATGTATTTCACTGTTGCTTACAACATCCTGTGAGTTAGGTTATTGCCATCACATTAGAAGAGGTGAGGCAATTGTGATTTGACTTACAAGAAACATGAGGGATTGGGATTGTGTCTGGTTGTCCCCAAAGCCTCTGCTTCTCTCTATGCATGCTGCCTTCCTTAGTGTCACAACCTGCTCATCCTCAGCTCCATCTGATTAACTTTATTCTTTGTAAGTATCCAGTGAGATTCTTATATTCCAGGAGAGAGGGACCAAAATTCTGATAAATTCAGTCTTCAAATAGAATTTTAATTGACTCTGAAGGAATTTGAATAATTTAAAGGGCCCTGTGTGAGGTATTGTAAAGGAAGCGGGAGGGAGATGGAATGGCTGTGATGAGCAGTATCTTCCAATGATCTCTTCCTTACAGGGAATAGTGACTTAATGGCACCTTGCTGGGGTGGAGATGTGATGAGCATTTATTTGCTGAATTTGCCTGATTCTCCAGAGCCCGTATATTATTAGAAGGTACCAGCATTCTCCACAGCAGGCCAAACACATCATGTCCTAATGCATCTTCTCAATGGGAAAACAAATAGCTAGAATACCATGGCTGAAAATAGAAGGTAGCTTGGAATCATGTTCCTTTCCTCTCTTGCTAAAAGTGCCTAGGCTCCAAGTCACTATGCATTAATCCTACGCTTTTAACTTCTTTACTGGAGACAACAAAAGCATGAAATTCTCTGCTTCAATTCACAATGTTTATATTTATAAAAGGGAAATTGCTAGAGAATTTTCATCTTACAATTAACTATTCCTGGAGGACACTTTTATTTCTTGATATCCAAATTTTCATAAGTAATATTTTGTGTTCAACAATATTTTCTAATGTGCTACTTTTTCTATGGGAAGTACATAATTGTTTTAATATACAATGATGAAGAAAAGAAGAAAAATGTATTTTAATTGGAGTAAAGAAAACACAACTGAACTAAAGTGATATTATTGTAATAATGTACATGTTTCTCTTTATATCTGGTTATATCTCTCCCTACTGTAACTCAGTGACAAAATGAATCTTGGGAATGAGGGTTTTATACAAAAATGTAAAAATCTAATGATTGTTAAACAATGAAACTTTTTAAAATACATTGTGTTTCTGTGTATTCACCAGTGTGTGTGTGTGTGTGTGTGTGTGTGTGTGTGTGTGTGTGTGTGTGTGTGTGTGTAAGCCAGAGTTTACACTTGGGTATCATTCCTCAGGAACCATCCAGGTTTTTGTTTGTTTGGTACAAGATCTCTTACTGACATGGAGTTCACAATTAGGTTAGGCCCAGATCTCAAGTGTTTCTGCCTCCTCAATGACGAGATAGAAATGTGCACGCAGCATTTTAGATGGGTTTGTACCTTAAGACTGAACTGTTTCCTCAGCTCTCCAAAAAGACTGTGAAATCACAAGCATGGCAAATTAAGGCAGGTTTTGTTGACTGTTTTTCAGACTATGTCTTTTTAAGTTCACTCAGTGTTTTTTTTATTTTATTTATTTAATTAATTTACTTATTTTATATCCTGACTGCAATTTCCCCTCCCTTCTCTCCTCCCATTCCCCCCCTCTGCCTCCCCCCTGTCTCCCCAACCCCACATACATACTCAATCTACTCCTGCCCTGTTTCTTTAAGAAAGGGTCAGGTCTCCAGTGAGTACCAACAAAACATGGCATATCAAGTTGCTGTAAGACTAAGCACCTCCTCTTGTATTAAGGCTGAGAAAGGCAGTCCATTATAAGGAATAGGATCTCAATAACTAGCCAAAACTTTAAGGACAGGCTCTGCTTCTATTGTTAGGAGTTCTAAAAGTAGACCAAGGTACAAAACTGTCACATATATGTAGAGGGCCTAAGTTGGTCCCATGCAGACTCCCTGGTTGTTGGTTCAGACTCTATGAGTTCCTATGATCCAGGTTAGATTTTTCTGTGGGTTTTCTTGTGATGTTCTTGATCCCTCCATCTCCTACAATCCTTCCTCCATCTCTTCAGCTAGATTCCCTAAACTTGGCATAATGCTTGACTATGGGTCTCTGCATGTTTCCATCTAATGACAATTGGGGCAGTCACCAATCTCATCACAGGAAATGGCCAGCTCAGTCTATGTATTCACTATTGCTAAGAGTCTTAGCTAGGGGTCATCCTTATAGATTCATGGGAGTTTCCCTCACAACAGGTTTGTACCTGCCCCTGCCCCCCCACTTCCAGTCATCTCTTTCCATACTCTCCTTTCCATCTACCACCCAACCTGATCCCTCTAATTCCCATCCCTACTCACTCTTAGTCCACCCAGGAGATACCCAAAGGATGCTCAATCATACCACAAGGACACTTGCTCAACTGTTTTTACAGCAACTTTATTAGTTATAGCCAGAACCTGGAAACAACCTAGATGCCCCTCAACTCAAAAATGTATAAAGAAAATGTGGTACTTTTACACAATGAAGCTGTTAAACACTCAGCTGTTAAAAACAATGACATCAGGAAATGAGATAATTCATTCAGTGTTTTAAACAGAACTTCAGGCTCTGAAGTACTGTAGTTTTTTGTAGTCTGTGGATGACTGCCTCCTATTGAAATACCAAATTTACAATTCCATAAACATAAAATCCATAAAAACATAATTTCCTATTTTGTAGTTTATTGGATCTGAAGTCAAGACAATATTTACATAATAATCAATATAGATACAGTTATTTAAGATGATTGTAAAATATACTATTCCATCTGGTAACCCAGGGGCAGCTCCTCTCAGGGCAACACGTAGGCTGATGTGGATCCACACTCTCCTTCTGCTCCTCCAGATCCAATTCCACAAGTCTTGCCTCCAACTCTGTAGCAGAACACCTGCTGTGGTCTTCCTTTCCTCTGACCCCACCCCCAAAGGATCACAAAGATCCTCTCCCCCAACCTTCCTTCCCCAACTCATCCCAGTATCCCAGCCTCTAACACCAGCAGACATTAGCTAGGAATGTCTTAGCCACACCAGCTGAGCAGAACAGAGAAACAGATAAGCTCACTGAATTCTCACCACTCCCTTCTCCCTTCCAAACCCAACCCCCAATCTCACCACTATCTCTGCAGCAGAACACCTCCCGCAGCCTTCCTTCCCCTCTGCCCACGTCTCCTGTGGATCCACAGACCTTCCCCTCTCTCCACATGTTGCTTCATTCCATCCCCAAACTCCATCAGGCACTTCCTGCTAACCCACCAACCACTCCTGCCAGGGCAGTAGGCAGGCTGTCTGTAGATCTTCCCTTCTTGTTTTTTAGAACCAGCACTAGTGCTACAGCAGACCTTCTGAGGTGACCTCTCTTCACTGTCTCCACCATTTCAAGGAGACAAAGTAAGCAGGTCATGAGTCTGATTCTTCCCTCCCATGAACTCCTTCAGACCCCAACCTACCTTCATTCCTACATGTCAGCTCCCAATACCCAAAAGCACATTTTAACTAGAATCTCCAGTTTCCACAACTACCAGGTCCAAAGAAAATTTTCTACTAGGCAACCCACAGCCATCATACTCTCTGAAAATCCAGAGAGGAAACAGAAACCAATGAATAAAATACCCACATAACAAAGACAAATCCAGACCTATACTCATCCCAAACCCAGATGCCAGGATGGCAGCATAAAACACAATCAATGACAGTCAGGGAAACATGCCTCCTCTAGAGCCCAGGTACCCTATCACAGCAGGCCCTGGATATTCCAAAATAGCTGAAGCACAAGAAAAACACCTTAAAACTGACTATATAAAGATGATAGATGTTCTCAAGGAGGAAATGAATAAATCTCTTAAAGAAATGCAGTGAGACACAAATAATTGGAGGAAATCAATAAATCCCTTAAAGAAATCCAGGAAAACATGAACAGTGGAAGGAAACAAATAAAACTGTTCAAGACCTGAAAATGGAAATAGAATTAATAAAGAAAATAAACAGTGGAAATTCTGGAAATGAAAAATTTAGAAATTTGAACAGAAACTATAAAGGCAAGCTTCACCAACAGAATATAAGAGATGAAAGAATCTCAGGCATTGAAACTATGATAGAAGAAATGGATACACCAGTCAAAGAAAATGTTAAATTTAAAAAACTCCTAACACAAAACGTCCAGGAAATCTGAGACACAGTGAAGAGACCAAACCTAAGACTAATAGGAATAGAGGAAGGAGAAGAAACCCAGCTCAAAAACCCAAAGAACACATTTAACAAAATCATAGAAGAAAAGTTTCCCAACCTAAATAAGGACACGCCTATAAAAGTACAAAAAGAGCTCCAAATAGATTGGAATATGAAAGAAAGTCCCCTCACCACATAACAATCAAAACACCAAACATAGAGAATGTATGAATATTAGAAGCTGCAAGGGAACAGGACCAAGTAACATATAAAGGCAGACCTATTAGAATTATACATCTGACTTCTGTATGAAGATGCCAAAAACCAAAAGGGCCTGAGCAAATGTGCTGCAGACTGTAAGAGACAGCAGATGCTAGTCCAGGCTACTGTATTCAGCAAAACTTTCAATCACCATATATGGAGAAAATAAAACATTCTATATTAAAGCCAAATTTAAACGATGTCTGTCCACAAACGCAGCTCAGGAGAAGGTGCTATAAGGAAAACTCTAACCTAAGGAGGTTAACTATACCCATGAAAACACAGAGAATAAATAATCTCCAACTAGAAAAATCAAAAGAGGGGAAGCAAGCCCCCTCCCCCAACAAATTAACAGGAATCAGCAATCATTGGTCATGGATATTTCTCCATATAAATGGTCTCAATTCCACAATAAAAAGATACAGATTAATAGAATGGATGCCAAAACAGAATCCATTCTTCTGCTGCATACAAGAAACACACATCAACATCAATGATAGACATTACCTCAGGGTAAAGCACTGGGAAATTTTCCAAGCAAATGGACCTTAGAAACAAGCTGGTGTAGTCATTCTAATATCTAACAAAATAGAATTCAAATGAAAATTAATCCAAAGAGATAGAGAAGGACATGATCTGTTCACCAAAGGAAAAATCCACCAAGATGACATTTTAATTCTTAACATCTATGCACCAAACACAAGGGTGCCTATGTTTGTAAAAGAAACACTACGATAGCTTAAATCACATATGGACCCTTACACACTGATAGTGAGAGATTCCAATACCCCACTCTCATCAATGGACAGGCCATCCAGACAAAAACTAAACACAGAAATACTAAAGCTAACAGACATAAAACAAATAGAACTAACAGACATTTACAGAACATTCTACCCAAACACAAAAGAATATTCTTTTTTCTCAGCACCCCATGGAACTTTCTCCAAAACTGATCACATACAAGGTTACAAAGCAAGTCTCAACTGATATAAGAAAACTGAAATAACTCCTGCATTCTATCAGATCACCATGGTTTAAAGCAGGATTTCAACAATAACAGAAACAACAGAAAGCCTACGAACTCATGGAAACTGAACAATTCTCTATTGAATGAAAACTCAAGACAGAAATAAGAAAGAAATCAAAGACTTTCTAGAAGTGAATGAAAATGAATGCACATCATGCCCAGACTCATGGGACACAATGAATGTCTTCGGTTCTAAGATGCAAGTTTATAGCTCTAGCACCTATATAAAAAACTGGGGATAGCTCGTGCTAGCAAATTAACAGCACACCTGAAAACTCCAAAACAAAAAGAGGTAATCACACCGAAGAGGAGTAGATGGCAAGAAATAATCAAACTCAGGGCTGAAATCAATAAAATAGAAACAAAGAGAACAATACAAAGAATCAATTAAACAAAAAGTTGGTTGAGAAAAATCAACAAGATAGACAAACCCTTATCCAAACTAACTAAAAGATACAGAGAATGTCCAAATTAACAAAGTAAAAATGAGAAGAGGGACATACCAACAGACACTGAGGGAATCTTGAGAATCATAAGGACATAATTTAGAAATCTATACTTCACTAACTTGGAAAATCTAAAAGAAATGATAATTTTCTCAATAGGTACTACTTAACAAACTTACATCAAGAGCAGATAAACAATTTAAGTAGACCTATATCTCCTAGTGAAATAAAAGTCATCATTAAAAGTCTCGCCCACCCTAAAAAAATCCCAGGGCCACATAATGATTGCACATAATTCTACCAGGTTTTCAAAGCGTTAATGCCAATACATTTCAAATTATTCCACAAAATAGAAAGAGAAAGAATGTTGCCCAATTCATTTTTTGAGGCCACAGTTACCCAAACCACATAAAGACCCTGAAAAGAAAGAAAATTACAGACCAGTTTCCCTTATGAAAATAGATGCAAAAATACTTAATAAAATACTTGCAAATTGAATTCAAGAACATGTAGCACGAATCTTAACAGGTCTTATTAATAAAATCAAACCTGGAGCCAGGTATTGGGGTAAATGCTGGAAGATCAGGGAAGCAGAACAAGCCACAGCCACCTCACCTCGCCAGTTCTTCAGCTGGTCTTGTTTCCTCGGACTGGAAGCCTCTGAGTCCTCATCCAAATAGATCTCAGCTGAACTGCTACTCACAGCCTGAAAGCTTAACCAGGCTCCAGTTCCTCATCCTCATGCCTTAAATACCTTTCTGCTTCCTGCCATCACTTCCTGGCATTAGAGGCTCTTGTTACCATGCCTGGCTGCTTCCAGTGTGGCCTTGAACTCACAGAGATCTAGACAGATCTCTGCCTCTGGAATGCTAGGATTAAAGGCGTGTGCTACCACTGCCTAACCTCTATGTTTAATTTTGTAGCTGTTCTGTTCTCTGACCCCAGATAAGTTTATTAGGGTGCACAATATTTTGGGGAACACAATATCACCACAAGAACATGTCAGAAAAATCACCTACTATGACCATACAGGCTTCATCCCAGAGATGCAGGGACAGTTCCACCTATGTAAATAGATAAACGTAGTCCACCATATAAACAAAAGCCACAGGATTCTCTCATTAGATTCAGAAAAGGCTTTTGACAAAATCCAACACCCCTTCAGGATAAAAGTCTTGGAGAAATTAGGGATAAAAGGGACACATCTCACCAATCAAGGAAATTTACAACAAGCCCATAGCCAACATAACCTTAAATAGAGAGAAACTCAGAGCAATTCCACTAAAATCAGGAGTGACACATGGTTTTCCACACTCTCCAAACCTATTCAATATACTACTTGAGGTCTTGGAGCAAAAAGACAACTGAAGGAGATCAAGGGGATACAAATTGGAAAAGATGAAGTCAAAGTATTGCTCTTTGTGGATGATATGATAGCATGCACAAGTGACCCTAAAATTTCCACTGGAGAACTCCTACAGCTGATAAACACCTTCAGCAAAGTAGCTAGATACAAAATTCTCTCACAAAAATCAGTAGTCCTCCTATATCTAAATGACAAACAGACTGAGAAAGAAATCAGGGAAACAACACCTTTCACAATAGCCTCAAATAATACAAAATGTCTTGGGGCACCTCTAACTGAGCAAGTAAAAGAATTATATGATAAAAAGTTCAAGTCTTTGAAGAAAGAAATTGCAGAATATATCAGAAGATGGAAAGATCTCCCAGGCTCATTGATCAGTAGGATTAACATAGTAAAAATGGCCATCCTGAAAATAGCAATGTACAGATTCAATGAAATCCCCATGAAAATCACAACACAATTCTTCACAGGCCTGGAAATGATTCTCCTTAACTTCATATGGAAAACAAAAAACCTAGGATAGCTAAGACAATCCTGGATTTACTACATAGCTATGTTCATAAAAAACTACATATTATAGGCATTTAAAATATACAGTTTGATCAATGGAATTAATTGAAAACTAAGATGTAAATTCACACATTTATGGATACCTGATTTTTGATAAAGAAGCCAGAAATACATACTGGAAAAAAGACAGCATCTTAGAAAAAAAAAATGGTGCTGGTCAAGCTGGAAGTCTGCATGAAGAGGAATTAAAATAGATCAGTTGTAGGGGACCAACTCTCACTATTATTTACCCCAGGAACTCTTGAGGATTGAGGGATAAGAGGCTTAATTAGAAATAGTGAGAAGAGAGACAGCAAGAAAACACAGGATAGACTTGGACATGCTGGATCCTTATCCACCAGCCCAGAGCTTTATTCCAAAGGTCTATTTATAACAATGCCAAGGGGTGGAGCAAAAGCCCTCCCCCTTGCTAGTTACAGTTACCTGGTACCCAGGCCCATGGTCCAATTAACCTCTTATGCAGTGCTGCTGGGTACAGCCACTAGGAAATCTAGTGGGCTCCAACAATCCATACTCATCACACTGCAGAAAAAAGTTCAAATGGTCGTATTCCTCAACATAAAACCAGGTATACTGAACCCAAGAGAAGAGAAAGTCAGGAATAACCTTGAAAGCATTGGGATAGAAGAATTTCTGAACAGAGCACCTATAGCATAGGCACTAAAACTAATAACTAATGAATGATACCTATGAAAGTCTTCTGTAAGGCAAAGGAAACTGTCATTCAAACAAATGCACCATCTACAGAATGGGAAAAGATTTTTACCAACTCCACATCTAACATAGTTTTAATACCCAAAACATACAAAGAACTCAAGAAACCAGACATCAAAAATCCATTAATACAATTTAAAATGGGGTACAGATCTAAACAGAGCATTCTCAAAACAGAAAACTCAAATGGCTGAGAAACATTTAAAGAAATGTTCAACATCTTTAGCCTTCAGGGAAATGCAAGTCGAAACTACTTTTGAGATTCCATCTTACCCCTGTCAGACGACTAAGATCAATAACACAAGTGACAGTTCAGGCTATGAAATTAGGGAACATTCATACATTGCTGGTAGGAGCGCAAACTGAATAGTCTCTATGGAAATCAATATGGCAGTTCCTCAGAAAGTTGGGAATCAATTTACCTCAAGATCCACCTTTACTACTCTGGGGCTTATACTCAAAGGATGTTCCATTCTACCACAGAGACACTTGCTCAACCATGTTCACTGCTGTTCTATTCATAACAGTCAGGAACTGGAAACAACCTAGATGTCCCTCAACAGAAGAATGGATAAAGAAAATTCAGTACAATTACACAATGGATTATTACTCAGCTCTTTAAAATAGTGATATTGTGAAATTTGCAGGCAAATGGGAGGAACTAGAAAAAAGTCATCCTGGGAGAGGTAACCCAGACCCAGAAAGATAAATATTAGGTATGTATTCCCTTATATGTGCATATTAGCCATTAAGTTAATGATAACCAAGCTACAATTCATAGACCCAGAGAGGTTAGGTATGGAGGAAGGGCATGGGGGGACACATGGATCTCCCTGAAAGGGAGAAATAGAATAAATTTTATGGGTGGACTGTGGGCAAGTTGGGATGGGAAAGGGAGGATAAGATGGGGATGGGGAGGAGATATAGGGGTGAGGGAAAGAATTCAGGGAAAAACAGCTTGAATTGAGGGTCATTTGAGGGATGAAACCTCCCATTTTGCAGTGGAAACTTCCTAAAATATATGAAGTTGATTCTAATGAGGCTGCCTAATAGCGGGGTATATGGAGTCTCAACTGGCCATCTCTTGTCACTAATCAAGGCTTCCATTAGCAGGATTGGGTTGTACTCAATTGAGTTGTTGGCTGAGGGGCTCCCATGGAAATCCCCAAACCATCCAGATGATTGCTAAGATAATGGGTTGCTTTCTGCATACTGACAGTGAGGCCCTGATGTGAGGACAACACCCACACAACTCACTGAAGATGGAGAAGTCAAGCTGGCACCTACATAGAGCCTTCACCACCATATTATAGTCTCTGTGGTGTGGGAAGGTACTTTGAGGCTACAAAAAGAGAAACACGAACACCAAACCAGCAACAAAACCTGTGACCTAGGATCTGTCCTGCCTGCAACAGTGGCACAGAACTTGTAGGAGTAGCCAACCAATTTATCTTAAGGCCCACTCCATAAGAAGGAACCCATAGGCCTAGGCTAAAACCAAAGCTACTGGTTGAAAAAAAAAAGTTCAATAAAAGCATTTCTAATGATATTCTGCTATATTCATAGATCAGTGCCTTATTCAGTCATCATCAGAGAAGCTTCATCCAACAGCAGATGGGAACAGATACAGAGACCCACAGCCAGACATTATGAACAGAGAATCTAAATGTGATGTCTCTAACAAATCCCTCCTCCAGAGCTCAGGGAGCACCATGGAAGAGGAGGTGGAAAGAGTGTAAGAGCCAGAGGGGATGGAGGACACAGGAGAACAGGCCTTTGGAATGAGCCAAGCAAGCCTCACGTGAACTCAAGAGACTGACACAGCAAGCGCAGGGTGGACACACGTCTGTACCAGGTCCTGTGTGTATATATCAGCTTAGTGTTTTTATTGGACTCCAGAGTGTGTGAATGAGTGGGTCTCTGATTCTTGTGCTTGCCTTTGGTGCTAGGTTGCCTTGTCCAGTCTCAATGTGATGGTTTTTGCTTTATCTTATATTTTATTTTGTCATGTTTGGTTGTTACCTCTTAGAAACTTGTTTTTTTTTTTTTTCTAATGAGAGACAGAAGAAGAGTGGATCTGGAGGGGAGGTGGTAGGGATCTGGGAAGAGTAGAGGGAGGGGAAACTGTAGTCAGGATATAGTGTATGAGAAAAGAATCTATTTTCAATAAAAAAAAATATTATCCCATAAATGGAAGCAAATTATCATCTATTGGAATATATGTAGCAATCAAGTCATTAACAGATATGGATTAACCTACCCTTTACATCCACAGATCAAAACACATGGAATGTGTGCATGGTCACATTGCTATTACTGTGAAGCTAATAATCCAGCAGAAAAAGACACACAATTAAAATGTAACAAAATCAAACATTATATAGTGCTTAAAAGTAATACATGCAATAGAAAAAACTACCATATATGTGGATTATGGTGGGACATTATTCATTTTGTTTCAAAGATGACACTGAGTATACTTAGGGTAAGATATTTATTTCTTCAGTATTTGATAGGAGAGCATTCTAACTGGTGGGAATCCAGGTCAAACAACTTGAGAAGGCAAAAGCATGCTAGTGAGTCTGGACACAATGAGGGGGCCTGTAACGGCAACGCCCGCATTACCGATACACGTTCACCATGTCTGAGCGAGGGGCTGCGGATTAAAAAATAAGGGACAAGAGACAGCGAGTCATTCGCCACAGCTGAATGCCGAATGCCAGCCGGATGCCGTTTATTGAAAAAGGGTGGAAACCTTAAATACAGGCTTACAGCACAATGACAGATCACCGGAGGGCAGAAGTTTGCCACATTCTTGTATCTAAGTTGTTTACATCAAATGCAGGATACAGGAACAAAGAACCTCCAGTAGAACGTTAGGTGAGAAGGAAACTGGCAGGGAATCTGAATAGGGAGGACATGTGGTCAAAGTGGGCAAGCAAGGCAGCAGCCACTCACAGTGGGGGGCCAGGGCCCACAGGGGCCTAGAAAACCAGAGCACCACACCAGGGAAGACAGAGGGAGCAGGCAGTGAGATAATTGTGTGACAGGATGAAGACAGACCTTGGAGTCTTTTGTTGAGAATGGGGTGCTGCACTTGAGCCACAAGCATGGCATTGCAGGATATTAAGCAGGGAGGAGGGGCCTGATACAACTTCCCTTTTTAGAGGATCACAGTGGGTGCTCTGTAGAGCATGAATTCTGGGAGAGTAATGGAGAGCTGGGGTGATAAGAGAGAGAGAGTTAACAGAGTAGCAGATAGAGAATGGTGTGGCTGCATGGGAGTATCTAGTCAGCACACTGAAGAGTGAGCATTGTGACACCCTATGAGGGACAGTTCAGAAGAAGGTTAAATTTTTATGCAAACAAAATATATACACATGAGATAATTTTTTAAATACTGTATAACAAGAAAACATGAAATGAGACTGGCTTTGTGTGTTATGTGTGTGGTAGGTTGGGAGGTAAATGAGTAAACATTTCATGTTCACTGATTTCAGATCTCAGCTCTATCATTAACTGGCTGAATGCTTGGGGTCAATAACATTGCCTCTCTGAACCTCATTTTCTCTTGATATAAAATATTGAGTTTAGCTCAACTTATCTCTTAAATGCTTGCTGTATTAAATGTTCTACAATGCACAGTCTAAATTAATTCAAATAACAGATGTTTATTGATTGTAGCCTATAAGTAACACATGGAGCTTATGGTTTTTATTAAAAATCTGTAGAAATAATGGATATCTCAAAAATAAGAGCATTTGCCAGGGACATTTTCATGCAGAAGGCATACACATCTAAACAAATTTTACTAGCTCTTCAGACCACTATATGGTTATTTAAAAATAACATTTTAGAATGTTACAGAGTTTTGGTATTCCAATTTATGAGATGATATCAATGTAATTCATCTGTGGCATGGTTCCTAAGAATAGCACATCACAGACTTTGAACTTGATTTTATACATCATAAACATTTCATTGAAACTAGAATAAAGTGTGTTCATCTCAAAACAGCTTCAAAGTTCGATTGTTTCATGAAATATGTTTATATCCACTACTCACTAACCCATTGACTGTATATTGAAATTATACAACTTAAAAATTATTTCTAAAATTTTCCTTTAAAGAAAAGATGTCCATTACTTCTAGATTTAGCATGTAACATGATAACAATATAAAGCACTTAGTATTACCTAAACCTATAAAACAACTTAATCATAGAGTAAGTGTTCTACATTTTATGAATAGAAAATGACTCTTAACTTTATAAAGTATCTTATTAGATACCAATATTAATATTTACTGGTTCCAAAGGTGACCACATCTCATTTTTTAACTCTATTCTAATTTCATTAGTATTGACTGTATTTCATAATCAGGTTCTTGGGATGACTTTGCATGTGGATTTAAGCAACTCAGTGTCTCACATCTTTGCAAGATGTTGAGAACATCCTCACTGGCTCAGTGCCACATGTGGATTTCCCACGCATTTTGTCAACTCCTTTTATTTTACAAGCGAGAAAGTTACTGGAGGAAAGCACTAACTTTGATCTGTTCTCTATTTCTCCATATCTAGTTCTTAGAAAACAATAAATGCCTAATTTGTACTTGAAAAGATGTTTCTTATTAGTGCTAATATACTTTCTAATGAGCATGTTAGACAATTTGTAATGAGTGAAATTTAGATTTGCGATCTGAGTTTTTAAAGTCTCTTAAACTGGCCACCCACTGAGCAGCATGGCCAGATAGCTAAGTGCATGCATTGTAGCTATAGTCCCAGAGATCCAGCATTTCTGAAAAGAGCTTTGAATCTCTGGATAAAGATACACAATTGCTAGATGTGGCAGCTCATGTGATAACACCAAACTGAGGTGGGAAGATTCTTGTGGGCTGCAAGAATATATTATAGATATTCAGCTGTGTATTAAAGCTATACTTTGACCAGCCAAGGGTCTGTCAAAAGGCAAACCATTTATTATGAATATTTGGTGTTGTCCAGTTTTTAATATTTCAGCTGTCTTCTGCTATGAATTCTTGCATGCTCAAATATTCCCAGACTATTTGGCAAACAGCTCAACTCCTCAGACCTGCTGAATGTCTAAGTAACTCCCCCCACCCCCTACACTGAGCCTAGGAGACAAGCTGGCTGGAAATGCATAGCTTTGTTTCTTGTGCAAATAAAGCTCAGAGCATCCCATTCCTTCATGCCTAGGGGCATGACAGAGAGACTGACTGAGGACAATAGGGCATTTTACATAATCAGGTGCAGTAAGGACTGGAGCAGAATTCCAGAGGCGAGCACAGAACCGAATGGTCAGAGAGAAGAGAGGAAAAGTGAAAGATAAGGCAGAAACAGAGGACACAGAACCACGTGGCCAGAGAAAAGAGAGGAAGACAGAGGTTCAGTAGTGGGTAAAGCAGATCTTTTGTAGAGTTTATCAGGGCCAGGAGTAAGGAGCCAGGAAGGATATAGATGGAGGACAAAAGGACAGAGGAGGAAGATCAGGTCAAAAGCATAAGAGTTTCCTAAAACTATGAGGACAGGATAACTGGGCACAGAGAGGAGCTGTATGTAAGGACAGGGCTAAAACTGTGTAGATAGAATTGGCTTAGAAGAAAAAAGTGAATGGACTAAAGAACTCAGTGTATCTAGATTTATTCCTGTGCCTCTGGTAGTATCCCTTCTGGGAGCCCTGGGATAGTATAGATCGTGACCCCCAGAGAGACCACCAAAGACGAGCATGCCGGAATGCAAAAGCAAGGTTTAATTCTGGATATCCAAAAGCAATACAAGCTTAGGCAGGGACTTCGTCCAATACATCCAACGCAGTGGAGGCTGAAGGAAGTGCCCACCTATCTGCAAGCTCAGCTTTTAAAGGGAAAAGTCACAAGGTTACATCGTTTAGGGGTGCTAGTATGGGTACAATTCTGATTGGCTCGCTTCTAGGGGCTTCTAGAAATTACTTCTAAGGGAGTGGTTGCCCGCCACCATTTCTCATTGGCTGCCCTCAGGTGGGGGCATTTTTATGGTCAGTTACCCTGGAAACCAGGGAGAGGACATTCCATAGTCTGGCAGGCATTACCTTGTGACTATCTTGTGACTCTGTACTTTTACACTTCCTGGTTTCTGGAATCTGAACTGACTGGTTTCAGTAACTAATGGCCTATTCCCAAAAGGAAAAATCTTAGGCCTTAATTTTAGGGTGAAAGCATTTTGGTCTTATTTCTAAGATGGCTCATTTTGGTCTCACATTTCCCCCTTCTCATGTGCCTAATGGAACCCAATCATGGGTTTTGGACAGTTAGCTCGTAAGTATCCCTCTCTAATAATGGCCATGTATAGTTAGCCATCTTGTCTCTGTGCCAGGGGGTTTCATTTTGACCCAGCATTTCAGCCTTTTCTGAACAGGGAACATGGGTGACGTATTCTCTTCTGAAACTGCTTTGAGCTGGCATTGGGGCGTCATTGTCAGGGGCCCCCAAAAGGCTGAAAAGCTAGTCAAAGACTGGGAAAGGGGGCATTTGTCTGAAGCATGTAGCTGCCTGACCCCATAGGGACAGGGAAGAACCATGTTACCTGGGCTGGTCCACGTCAGCTTTTAGCAAGTCCGGAGCTCACAGTCGTCTGGAGCAGTGGAGTCAGTGACTAAAACTTGGAGGTGACTGCCAGCCAAGTGGAAATCTGTTGAGACAAATTTAAACTAGGAACAGAAGTTAAAATTTATGAACTTATTTGGAACCCTTAGGTCCATACCCTTAGTAATGGGAAAAGCAGTAGTCCCAAGACCAAGAGAGAGAAAAAATACCATCTTTAGGAATACTTATCTGGGGTCCTTTTGACCTCTGTGAAGTAGGTCTAGGTTTTTATGACTCTTTTGATCTTTTGAGGCCTACTTACAAAATGACATGAAAGTTAGATACATTAGTATTACCAATCTGTACTGAAATCCATATTGTAGACAGAGCAGATAATGGGTATCTGTAAAACAGCAGAAGTGGACTCATACCTTTGAGTCCCAACAAGAACTACAGATTTGGGTTAAAAGCTTGTGCATTTTTCTTCTGTCCAGAAAGCCAGGTATAAATTGGACAGAGATTTTTGGCCTGATGAGAAGCACATTTAGGTTTACATTTAGACATATTTAGATGACATCTAAAACAAATCCAAAATGTTGAGCTTGTGACTGAACAGTAAGTAGTCATTGTTCTACCAGCTCATCAGGGCTCCTAAATGTTAAGCTCTGCACCATAGAACAGGAGAGTAATCTGAAACTTATCTCATTTTAGACTCATATCTGAACCTTTATAACTTATTCAAACTTTTAGAACATTTCCCTAAAAGTAAGCTAACAAGCTAGCTATAGCCTTGCAGAAGGATCTGGTTGTGTGATGCTGTCACGCTGACATAGTTAGAGCTAGCCTAGCCATCAGTACTATCAGAAATCTGAGAAGGATAAACTATATCTGAGTGCAGACCAAGAAGCTTCCAATCCTATAAATTACAGGGACCAATCCCTACCCAGGTCTCCATAACGTTGGAGGCACCAGTCAGAACAGCATCAATCTTCTTCCGCCATCAGGCCCATGAGGCAGAGTATTTTTCCTGTGGAATAGGGACACGGAAGACTGACCTTGACCAGGCAAAAGGGTAAAATCAATTCCAGTGTCCTACTGCTTGTCCACAGTCTGGGCTGGGTCCTGGCGGCAGGTGTTGAACTGGGGCATCTTGCCCTGTGGTCAGCATTGTCATATTTCAGGCAGAGACGTTGTGGTGCCTCGTACAGAATCTTCTTCGGAGACCTTGGGTCACTGCTAGGATCTGGAAGCCTGTCTGATATAATAAGCTTTTAGATCAACATTTAAATGCCATATTCTGCAGATTTCTGAAGTATGAGGGCTGTCCAGGTATATCTGAATAGACAAACTTTGTTTCTAATTACTTGTTTCAAGCTCAATCCTGAAAACATATGCAAGGGACTGAGTAAATGAGTAAACTTACATCAGTACTTACTTACCCTGACTACAATTAAAAAAAAAAAAACTTGATTACTTATGACTTGTGGGGCGTTTACCCAACCACCCCCACAGTTCCCCAGAGTTTTCTTGAGTGCGAGCAGCAGGAAATATTAGATAGAAGGATTTATAGTGGAGAATCTTGCGGAGATAAACAGATAGAAAATAAAGGATAGCCTCGAGAGGGCCTGGAACCTATTCCAACGGGCCCGACTGTCTCTGCCCCAGGGTTTTTATAGAGACACCAAGGGGTGGAGCAAAAGACCTCCTCCCCCAGCACAGCCAAGTGCAGACCATCTCAGACACCTGCACTCAGGCCCATGGTCCTAATCATCCTCTATGCGGACCTGCTGGGTAAAGCCACGAGGAACCCGAGAACGGGCTCCCACAGGTCCCCCTTTCTTAATATATAAAAATAACTATTAATGGCTTACAGCAATCTCCATAGCTGTTACACCTCCCAGTATGGGAGTAGAGGATGATAAAGATGGCATTTCTCTTTTGAATTAGGTCCAAGGTGACTACAGCAGTCTTACCTGCCTCAAGCCCTTTCTAAACCAAAAACTCTTAAGGCGACTTAGCTTCATCATTACCATTAACAGGTTAACATAAATATTGCTATACATAGTCACAATTCTCTCAATCTTACAACTCAAAGCAAACTCTTAACAGAACCATTTGAATTAGCATATACGGTGCTATATATAGTTAACAATTTTCTCCGTCTTACAACTTTAACTCAATCATTTGAATTTTCTTGCTAACAGAACATAGGAAAAACTTCAATGTATTCACATCAAACTTAAATATTTTCTTAACTCCACAAAACCAGGGTGCATCAATATCAATAGGGTAAACATAATTTCTGCAAACATAATTCAACCTCATAACTCCTCCTTTTCTTTATAATTTTTTAAACAAAATCTCAAACCTAGTTAGAAGACCCAAACTTTTCCATTTAAACAGTTCCATTTGTAACACAAAACCAGTCCCAGAAAACAGTTTCTGGGTCATTACTGTAAGTAAACTCAAAATTGTCCCATTGCAATGAAATCTGTTGTTCAGTTCATTAAGTCCTAGAATTCAAATGATAAATTCTGGTACTAGCTTTCCAAATATGAAGAAATCCAGAACCAAAATCTTTCTGTAGTTTTATCTCATTTTAAGCTCAAAAAGTTCAAAAAAGAAATAAATTCTGGTATTAGGCTTTCACTTCAAAATATGAAAAGATGTTTTTCAACGAAAACTTTTTGCAGTTAACAATTTTAGTTAAAACAAGCATATCTGCAACTTTCATTCTCAAGCTGGAGACCTTTTTAGGTACAGTAGTATTCTAAACTGCACCGTTTTTGATGTTAGCTCAGGTTTTTCTGTGTTGACTCGATTTTCCACAGATCTCAGCTGTGGATGCCTTGTGCTGGTTCTGGCGTCTGCCATTCTTAGCTTCTTAGCGGCTTCTGGAACTTTTGAAAACTGCTCAGACTGCCTGCTTTGCAGTCTGCTAGGACACTAACTTCTGTATCTCAGGTTTTTTCACCATATACATTAAGCATAGATTCACACTTAACATTTACACTTTTTAAACTCACATATAACCTTTTTTGCCTTGCAAAGCATTTAGACTCACATTCAACATTTACACTTTTTTACAAACTCATAGAACATATTAATATCTACTTATTTATACTCCTTAAGGAAACTATAGAACTACTTTAGCAAATATATTTCTTATTACTTCTTATGTATTTCTTATGTTCATTTCATCTTATTTCTTATTTAAACTTACATTTACAACTAGCATCTTTACTTCTTACAAGCTTATTACTACATGTCTTAAGACTACCTTAGATACTTCTTGCAAGCTTATATAAATTCTTAAAGGAACTCTATAGATCTATTTTACAAACTTATATAGGGCTACCATTAGCATATATTTAACTTCGCAAACATCTAAAGATTTCTTAACACAGATCTAACAAGACAGAATAATTTCTACAAACTCACATCTTATTTTCATCTTTTTCTATTTCTTACTCTTTATTATTACTATCTCTATTAGAAAGATTCTCTTAACTAGACAGGAAGTACATACATCATTTCTAAAGTTTAGAAGTTATAGTCAGCTTTGTTATAAAGCACTGGGATTTAGTGAGTGTTGTTGTTATAGAATTGTGATAGTTGTTGCTAGGGGACTGCAACCTTCCCAGGATGACACCACACTCCAAAGTTGCCAGTTCTCTCAGCCGTTCCGGACTGGCAGAGATGCACTGTCAGCGGTAACCGGTTTTTAACTAGAGGCTGTCCCTTCACCCAAATTCATAATAGCTCCCCTAAGTACTTCAATTCAGACAAACGTTTCTATTACAGCAGTACTTTTGGTTTGTTCTACGGAAAAACTTCACTTCACACTGAGGGTGAAATTACCGTATTTAGCTTCTGTAAAGTTCTTCGCCAAATACTGCACGGCTATTAGGTAATATAAAGTATTTTTCTAAAGGAGCTAGTAAAGCCACAAGTGGCACAGCTCTGAACTGTATTTAGTATTTTCACTTCATTAGCTTTAACTCCTGATGTTATTAGCAACTGTAATATTTAGCATTGATTTTTTTATAAGCAACTTTCAGGTGAAGCAACTATTTTTTTTAGACAGATTTTTCTGAAGTTTGTTTCCCATCTATAAAGCAGTCATTTTTTTTTTTGAATGCCTGTTTCTTATCCTCTTAATTAGATTTGCAAAGGAATTACTCATTGCAGGCAGTTTGTTCAAAAGGCAAATAACTTTTTTAATTTCACATAAGTTTCCTTCATATCTAAGACAATGTTCAGTGTATAAACTGCTCTCTTGCTTTCTTAAGGATTTTAAAGTGGCTTGTTTGCTCTTATAGGTAGCTTTTTGTCATCTAGCTACTGTAAAAACTTTGCACAGCTATTAGGGTAAATAAGGCATTTTACCAACAGAGCCCCAAACCAGGAAGCACCTAGTTCCATATCCTTTCAATTTTTCATTGGAACTGACACTTAAACTCTTAGATGATTTTTCTCCTTATTCTTTTAAACGCTGTATTTTAAGTTTACCATGAACGTATTTTCGAGCTGACAAAAGTGTTTCAGGGCAATGTCGCCATCTTTAGCGGAAAAACTACCTTTCCCAGAATGCATTTCCCTTATATCAGTTTATAATATCAGTCCCATATCAGTCCCTTATCCTTATATCATTTCCCATAGTTCTTTTAGAGTCTGAGAGTCAACTGGTTCTCTTTTACCAGACTTGCTTACAAATTCTTGCCCGGGAGGTTTGAACAAAGTTTTTTGCTTTTGCAACAGGAGATTTGAACGAGCATTTTACATTTTCAATTATGGGACATTGGGAGATTTCTATTCTCTCCTCAACTGGCTTCAACAGGTGTCTCTCCTTCATTTGACACTGGCCCCGGATCAGAACTTAGCCGGCATTGAGGCTGGCATTTCTGATAGCAACTTTCCTAGGGGCTTGTGTTTGTCTTAGCCAGTCAGTGAAAAACAAGATCATGTACAACAGCTTTTCCATAGCTCCTTCAGAGAGATTTTCTCCCACTGATCTGTCTCATTTTGCTTGTTCCTTCCTTCCCCAGATGCAGAGCTTCAGGTATCTATCTGCGGCTCTGTACCTCTGCTAGCTGCCTTTGGAGGTAGGGGCTTTTTTTTCTTCCCCCGAATCTGCCTCAAATTCTAGCAGCTTTCACAGGTCATATATTTTCTGGGGAGGATTCTGTCCCCTCTGTTTCTTCAGAGTCTTTCTCCCTGACAGTATCCAGTTTGGTCTCAGTTTATCCCCTTTACCCCAGAAACAGTTTCTGACACTACAGTGGCGGCTTTCCCTGCTACTGAAAGGTAGGGGCTTTTTGTCTGTTTGTTTTCGGGGTCTGTGTGGTTTGCGTACAGACTGAAAATCTAACAAGGGAGGTTTTTGCCATTTCTAAACTCCCATTAGGACAGATTTTTTTGCCTCATCAGGCCTTCACCTGGCCCAGTCCCCCAGTGGGTTGCATTTGCTTGTCTGGGTGCTCAAGGACAGAGCTTATGCCAGAGGCAATCACCCCTCAGGGCTACACTCCCTCATTTCACCAGGAGTTAGTTGAAACAAAGCTTTTCTCAAAGAGTTGCTTTCTCTGACAGAAAAGAAAGCTTTACTCCTGCATAGTTCTGTCCTGACCTGGCTGGGCTCTTTCCCGAGACAGCATTCTGACTCAGCAGCACGACTGCTTCAGACACAGTTCAGCTTTACTGTTTTCCCAGAAAGGTCCTTTCTCTGATAGGAAAGCTTTTCTCAGATTTCTTTTTGAAGCTGTGGACCTATCAACCCCGGGACTTGTAGGAAAGCAGACAACTGTGCCGTTCCCACCAGCTTTAGTTTTGTTTGTTCATTAGCAATCTTCCCCTGGGTCCTGCACCTTCCTGCCTCAGCTCTGGGCTCCAGGAAGTTTACAACTGCAGGAACCCTAGTATCCCCGAAATGTACCCCAACTCACAGATGCTGGCCAGCTGCCTCTGGGTTTTTGGTCAGAAGTGAGGATACAATGCTAACAGCTTGCATGCTTCAGGGGATCTTTGCATTAGGAGGATTAGGAGCACCTTTTCATTTGAAACGCTCACTCAGAAACAAAACCATTAATGCCTCAGCTCGGCTGTAACTGAAAAGCTTGGCTTTTTTGCTTTTCTCAGGTAAAGTTTCCTGCCCTTTTGGGCTCTCTGTTGCTCTTTACCCACACTCTCCCAAGCGTTTTCCTCAGGGTACTCTGGCCCACTGTCTTTTACTGGCTTGAAGAGACAGAGCTTAGAAGAGGTTTTTAGGAACTTGTCCCTGCCTCCTGCATTACAGGGAGGATTTTTAAAGCTTGAAAAAACTTAGGTTTTGCTGTCTTAAGAGGTTTGTTGTTTTCCCTTAGAGCTAATCACAGGTGGTCCCCATACTAATATCTTCAGGTGATTCTAATTTGTCCTGAGAAAGTTAAAGGCTTTAGTTTAAGTTTAAGAGCTTTTGAGAAAGATGAAGGCTTTTTAGAGAGTTTTTTCCCCCAAATTTTCCAAGAAAAGCTTTATAGTTTAAGAGAGATTTTTTTCCCCCTCAGGAGAAAGACCAACTTTTCCCAAAACTTCCCAACTTTAAACTTTTTGGCTTTTTACACCCCCATTTTTGCCTCAGGGAGAAATCACTTTCTCCTGCCACTTGGACTTAGCATTTCAGCTGTCCCCAGGTCAGAAAGCTTCCATAGGAAACTTATTCTTCCCCATAAGCTCAAAGAAGAGCTTTTTTACTACCCAAAAAGCCCAAAGAAAGGTTTTTTTTCCCAGTTTGCGTTTATAGCCCCCAAAGTTAGAAAATTGGGGAGTTTTTCTGTCTAGTTGCCTTACTTATTTTTTCCTACACAATCTTACACTTCTAAGTTTTTCCTACACTATTTTACTACCCTATGCCTTATACTTATTTTTCACAGATAGAAATTGAGAAAAGGATAGAAGATAGAAAATTTTGACAGAAGAGAATTTTGCTGCAGCATCGGACATCCTTCCAGTCCGCTTTCCTTTTCTCTCAAGGATAAAACCCCTGCCTCTCAATAATATATATAAAAATATATATATTTTCCATAACACCGGCATGCCTTATCCACTGGCAGGGCTGAACTCAGCACTTTCGCCAAAAACTCTGTAATAAAACTATTATTTTCCTTTATCTTTAGTCCCTATTACTTTGTCTTTAGTCCCTGTTCATTTATCTTTAGTCCCCCCCTTTTTTTTTCTTTGGTCCCTGTTCGGGTGCCATTCTGTGGGGCGTTTACCCAACCACCCCCACAGTTCCCCAGAGTTTTCTTGAGTGCGAGCTGTGGTGGTATTTCATTTATACTGAAATGTGATTTTAATTGTATGTTAATAAATAAAGTTGCCTGGGGGTCAGAGCTATCAGAGCCATAGCAAGTGGCGTACGCCTTTAAGGACCTGGAGGGCAGTACATTCAGGCAGTGACGAGGCAGTCACATGTTTGGGTTTACAACCAATGAGAAGGCAGAACAGGAAGACTTTAAAAAGACATACACACAGGAAGTAGGTCCTTTTCGGAGAGCTCTCTTGGCTGGAGAGGATCCCTGAATCAGGAAGGGTGAGGCTCTTAGCTCTGACCTCTTGGTTTTCTTCTCTGAATTGGCTCTGTGTTTCTTATTTGATAAGACCGTTGGTTACATCTACAGCGAGCAGCAGGAAATATTAGATAGAAGGATTTATAGCGGAGAATCTTGCGGAGATAAACAGATAGAAAACAAAGGATAGCCTCGAGAGGGCCTGGAACCTATTCCAACGGGCCCGACTGTCTCTGCCCCAGGGTTTTTATAGAGACGCCAAGGGATGGAGCAAAAGACCTCCTCCCCCAGCACAGCCAAGTGCAGACCATCCCAGACACCTGCACTTAGGCCTGTGGTCTAATCATCCTCTATGCGGACCTGCTGGGTAAAGCCACGAGGAACCCAAGAATGGGCTCCCACAATGACTGATTATGTTCTCTAACAGTCTACAATAAGTAGCCTAAAAACAATGCTTTTAAGTTAAAACTCTTCTAGCATCAAATACAGGTTCAGTAAAGAAACCAAAACAAAATATCAATATACAACATTCTTAAGCCTGAACGTACCTTGGTTAAGGAGAAACATTTTTTTAACTGTTCTTAAAAGATTAAGATCTCTCAAATGCCTTCTGTAATATCAACAATAAAGTATCTTCTTTTACTTCAAGGGGGAAAAAACATGGCATCATCACAATCTGTATAAGGTAAAACCAAGCTCCAAAGTGTAAACAATCCCAAAGTTCAATATCTGGGATTTATTTATAATCCTTTTGGTTCTTTTACTTAGAGGCTTGGATGATTTCTTTGACCCTATCTTTGGCAGCACATACATAGCCTGCCTGCTTCATTTTATTATGGCTGGTGCTTCCAGTGATCATCACCTGGCACTGGCATTTTTCAAAACTGCTAAGGTCCACCACTGTAACTAGACTCTTTTTGGAACTCTAGTCCTGCCATACATTTGCAAACCTCAGCTGTTTCCTATGATTCCTTTATGTTACAAAGTTTAGCTGCCAGAGCAAGGTATATTCCTGTATATAAAAGCATTGATGTGCAGCTTTAATATTTATTAAGTATCTTATTTATTTGTCATCTATTTAAATTCTCTAGAAACTTGCTGTTGAGCACTTGGTAAAGACATAAGCACTTAGGTGTTAACCTGAGTAGATCTTTAAAACCTTTGTAAAAGATGGCTGCCAGCCACATGGCTGTCCATGAGATCACCAGCCAAGATGGAGGAAACCACGTGGTTGCTATTTAAAGCATGTTTTTCTAAACAATAATTACTTGCACACATACACACAGTGGGATCCAAGTTACACACATTCATATGTACAGTTAAAGCTTGCTTACATTTTCAAGTCACATACCTGTCCACATACACACATACATAAGCGGTTTGCAGAATCATTGGCCATTTTTAAAATGAAAACCAACCAGAATTAACTTTTAAATTCAGTATTTGCAGGTATAGGAAACCATAACAGTTTACATCACATCCCCTCTGACTTTCTACACCTTCTATATACCCTCAGTCCGTTCCTTTGATCCCTCAGACATTTACTCTAGACAAATTCTGCTTTTTCTTTTCTTTTAAAACATAAACTCTTACCAAAGTCTTTCTTGTGATTTCCCTCAGTAATCTAGAATATATTGTAAAGTTACAATATTTTAAACAAGAACAGAAATACATGCATATACCGTAACAAGAATGACTCTCAATTTGCAACCGCATTGTACCACAGACAAGAAACTGTTGGTTGTTGGTGACATTCTATTCTTGGAGCCAGACCTTGATCAGGTTTTAGCCCCAGGGCAGGTCTTGGGAGCCCCACCCAACAGCATGGAAGAGGAAGAGGACAGGGAAAGCAAGCACCATGGGGACAAAAAGATTGCTGTTCAAGAACACAAGAATGGCAGACTGAAAGTGACTCCATGCCCTGGCTGGGCCCACAGACTTGTAGGCCACTCCTCAGCTGTGACCCTGGAGGGGCAGTTAGTTCTCCACCAGCCCCCACACTGAGCTCCTTGAGGCTCCTGCTGGCTCCCACCAGCTTTGCCCCTTGTCCACACAGGAGCCCATCCAGAACCTGCTGGCCATATCTGGGCCCCACAGTGCTCATAGCCTACTCTAGCACACAGCCATGCTAGTTCTCATGCGGCCTCTGGGCCAATCTGGCCGCCACCTCATCCTGCTGTAAAGTCTCTACTCCAAAGCTCTCTGAGCGAGCTGGGGCCCCGAACCTGCCGTGTCTAGGCCCCCATGATGCTCACAGGCTGCCTAGCTCTCTCAGCGGCACCCCGGGCCCCCGAAGTTCTGCTGCCTGCGCTCTGGTCAGAGAGAGCAAGGAAGCAATGTTAGGTTACTCTGTGCCAGTTCAACCACCAAAGGGGTCTCCATCCCTTCGGCTGGCAATCCGGCCCACAAGTCCCAATGCATACACAAGCATACACAAGCTCAGGCATAAAACACTCACACATGTGGCCACAGTTCTCATACATTTATACATTTATATAGGTATAACAAATCACACTGACAAACAAGATAGGCAGAAAAAAAGGCAGACAAAAGGAAGAACAAGGGCCCTACAGATGGTCCAGGCAGACTACAGAGTCCAGAGAGGGAGCCTCGATTATGCCAAAGATCATATGGATGGGACAGGGACAACTCAACAGAGTCTCCCGATCCCCAGACGGACCCCTCTCGGGCAACCTATGACGGGGGAACCTGTGGGGATCCCCGCATCCTGATGAGGGGTTGGGACATCTCCCAATTCCTCCAGGGTCACCTTACAGGCACGACTGCCAAGGTGAGAGCCTGTCAGATTCAACCGCCGGCTTCGGATAAGAAAATGAAAGTAAAAGGAAAGCAAAGACAAGAAAATGGAGCGCTCTTACCGATCGGTGCAGATGGACCTCCAGAGCTCTTAGGGGTCCTGGCGGGGGGTCTCTGGGGATCCCAGAGAGCCCCCACATGTTGTGCCCAGATCGTGACCCCCAGAGAGACCACCAAAGACGAGCATGCCGGAATGCAAAAGCAAGGTTTAATTCTGGATATACAATACAAGCCTAGGCAGGGACTTCGTCCAATACATCCAACGCAGTGGAGGCTGAAGGAAGTGCCCACCTATCTGCAAGCTCAGCTTTTAAAGGGAAAAGTCACAAGGTTACATCGTTTAGGGGTGCTAGTATGGGTACAATTCTGATTGGCTCGCTTCTAGGGGCTTCTAGAAATTACTTCTAAGGGAGTGGTTGCCCGCCACCATTTCTCATTGGCTGCCCTCAGGTGGGGGCATTTTTATGGTCAGTTACCCTGGAAACCAGGGAGAGGACATTCCATAGTCTGGCAGGCATTACCTCGTGACTATCTTGTGACTCTGTACTTTTACACTTCCTGGTTTCTGGAATCTGAACTGACTGGTTTCAGTAACTAATGGCCTATTTCCAAAAGGAAAAATCTTAGGCCTTAATTTTAGGGTGAAAGCATTTTGGTCTTATTTCTAAGATGGCTCATTTTGGTCTCACAGTAGAGTTTATCAGGGCCAGGAGTAAGGAGCCAGGAAGGATATAGATGGAGGACAAAAGGACAGAGGAGGAAGATCAGGTCAAAAGCATAAGAGTTTCCTAAAACTATGAGGACAGGATAACTGTGCACAGAGAGGAGCTGTACGTAAGGACAGGGCTAAAACTGTGTAGATAGAATTGGCTTAGAAGAAAAAAGTGAATGGACTAAAGAACTCAGTGTATCTAGATTCATTCCTGTGCCTCTGGTAGTATCCCTTCTGGGAGCCCTGGGATAGTATAATATTAAGACTGGTCCTTAACATTACACAAAAGAGGATCATTAGGAGTTCTAGGTCAGGACCATCCTTGACTGTAGAATAACACCATGTCTTAGAAAAAAAATTAACAACAAAACAAGAAAAATCAGCTACTGAATAGCAAATGTATTTATGCTGCTGCTACATGTATATATATATATATACATATATACACATATATACATATATATGTATATATTTAGGGTAATACATGATGTTGCTTAGGGAAACTGTTCTGATATTTGACACTACAGTAATTTAGTGTTTTATTGTAGTGAAAAAGGTTTTTAACATTGCCATCTTATTTTTAACTAGCTCAAAACTCCCAATTACAGTATACAAAATACAAACACTTGCTTTTGTTTTTAATGAACATATTCAAATACACAAACCTCCAATTTTAATTTTTTTAGGGTATGGCATTTAAAAATCCTATGTTTCATTTAGATAAAATATAAAAATACTAGTCATCATGTATGTATATGAAGCTAATATATATTTGAACACTTAATCTCCTGGCTTGTTCATCTGGAGATTTTAAAGGCTGGTGATGTATCATTAACAAACGCTCATTCTGTCTTACTGAAATTCTGATTTTTTTTGTAAGAAATTGGCATATTTTTATAAATTATTAACAGATAATTGTGTGTGGGGTGTGTGTTTGATGTGTGTTATGTATACATGTACACCTGTGTATGCTGGTACACTTGCATGTGTGGGCATCAGTGGAGATGGCGGCCAATGTCAAATGTCTCCCTCTATTGCTCTCTACCCTATTTTTGAGACAGTTTCTCAGTGAACCTGGAGCCTTCATTGTAGCTAGACTGAGTGACCAGAAAGTGCTGCTTTGCCCCTGGAGCTTGCCATTTACCCCTGCCCCCAACACTGGGGTCACAGACCTGCACCTTTGCCCTTGCCTCCTTACGTGGGTGCTGGGGATCTGAACTCAGCTCCTCATGCTTGCGCAGCAGACACTTCACCCACAGAGGTGTCTCTGTCCCCTGCTACTGCTCCTGAAATACAGGCTCCAGGTAGCCCCAACTGGCCTGGAACTCACTCTGTAGAGCAGGCTGACTCCCAAATCATGACCCTCCTCCTTTAGTCCTCCAATGTGCTACAATGTTAGACAACAACAATTCTTTAATTTACGTGCATATAAGCAGTATATATATATGAATAATATATGAAATAGTATTTATAGTTAAAAGCTGGAATAACTATCCCATTTTCTTGATTACAGATGTAACCATATTCATATAATGCTTTGAAAAACCAGAGAGACATTCCAAATCTTTGTTACTAAATAGTTGCAGTCAGTACTTTTCTCAAAATACCTGTTAAGTCTTTACTGGCACAATTTAAATAAATCTTCTCCTCATTTCTCTTACATCTTTACTTTCTCTTTATTTAAAAAAAAAAAACTCAATAACTTTGTCCTTCATAGCCTGGATCACTATAACAATCAAGTTTCTGTGAATCTGAGGATGATCCGAAGTCCTCACTTCCTTGTGCTAGGATTTGCTTCCTCAATGTGCCAGAGTTTTATCTTGCTAAACTTCTTGGTATGAATAGATCCCGTTTTCTACTCCTTTGTCCTCCTGCACAAACCTCTCCAATCCTTAGTATGATGTCAGATCCCTCAGATACTATTTCTCCAGAAGGACTGGTTATTTGAGTGGCCTATCAACCTCTATCTTATAGAAAGCGGTTATGGTGAGCACCAACCTAATCTTTTTTATTAAGAGATTTTCTATTCATTTTATATACCAACCACAGATCCCCCTCTCCTCCCTCCTCCTGCTCCCTAGCCTTCCCCCCCCCTGCAACCCACCCCCATTCCCACCTCCTCCAAGGCAAGGTCTTCCATGGGGAGTCAGCAGAGCCTGGTACCTTAGTTGAGGCAGGTCCAATCCCCTCCCCCTGCACCAAGGATGCACAAGGTGTCCCACCATAGGTACTGTGCTCCAAAAAGCCTTCTCATGCACCATGGATGGATCCCAATCCCACTGCCAAGGGGCTCCCACACAGTTCAAGCTAAACAACAACCAACCTGATCTTTATCACGACTTTCCTTAATTTACACATAGAGATGATGTGAAACAATGACTGAGAGTCACTATAATTTAAAAGTGTAATTGTACTTTTTTGGATATAGCTGTCATCAGAGGCTCAAATCCCAGATTTTCCATGATTTCCTCTACTAAACACTTCCTAGGAAACTTCCAGTCTTAGAACTCTAGGGGTTCCTGGGGCACATCAAGTCTTCCTCATCTGAAGCACTGTGAAGACCTAGATTTAACTTTACAGGCTCTATCTAAGGGAAAGGGCCACCATCTCAGACCACCTGCTGTACTCAGTTCCAGGCTGGATACAGAGCAGTATCCTCCTGCAGACATCCTGTCTGCTGTTTATACAGGAAAGGAAAGTTTAACAAGATCCAGATACCCCTGCAGACATCCTGTCTGTGGTTTATGGCCCTTGAAGATATCTAGGTAATCCTGCTGAGCAGTCCAGATAATCCTGTTCAGCAGGTTGTGGTTCCCTGCCGAAAGTCTAACCCAATGGTTTCAAATGTGGTTTCATGTCCAAAGTCTAGACCAATAGTTTAAAAAAATCACCTTGCTCCTTCTGCCCAATCCCAAGCTGCCAATTCCCGGCTTATGGTTTTTCCCTGTAAAAACCCTCTACACCTGGGCTCGTCGCCGCCACCACCACATTTCCTTCCAACTGTTGTGCGGTGGCCCAAGTTGAACCTGAACCTGAATAAAAAGACCCTTATGTGCTTGAATCAGAAACCGGTTCCTTGGTGGTCTCTGGGGGTTTCATGAAATGGGTACAACAGCACAGGAATTAGAACAGAGAAGGAAAGGATCTCCTTTCTTTTCTTAGCTTTCCTCTTGAGTTCACTCTGAATAAACATGCTTCCTTCTCTGAAAGACCAGTGCTGGGCGTACCCTGCCCTTTAAAAAAAGTCAAACGCATACTTTCTGGTATGTTTTCTTGTGTTTGTTCTGTAATTCTTGTCTTTTCAAGTATTTTAATGCTTCATGTTGAATATTTACAAATTTCCTTCAATTTCAACCTACAAACACCATGCAGGGGTCAAGGGATCAGTCTTACTGAAAAAAGAATGGTTTTATCAGAACTGGGTATCATAAATAGTTCTGGCAATGTGGTCTGCTCTTCCCCAAACCTAGCTACTAAGCAGCTGGATAGAAGCCCTACCAGAAGCCAAGACAAGTACTGAGCTCTCTTTATGGCATTTTCTCTGAAGGGATTGTGTTAATTAGAAAAGAAATGTCCCCCCAGTAGTCATCTACTCACTGTAGCAAGAATCTTAACAGGTCTTACTAATAAAAACAAACTTGGAGCCAGGTATTGGGGTGAATGCTGGAAGATCAGAGAAGCAGAACAAGCCACAGCTTCCTCACCTTGACAATTCCTCAGCTGATCCTGTTTCCTCAGACTGGAAGCCTCTGTGTCCTCATCCAAATGGATCTCAGCTGAACTGTTGCTCAAAAGCCTAAAAGCTTAACCAGCCTAGTTCCTGGTTTTCATGCCTTATATACCTTTCTGCTTTTTGCCTTCACTTTCTGGGATTAAAGGCATGTGTCCCTACGCCTGGCTGTTACCAGTGTGGCCTTGAACTCACAGAGATCCAGGCGGATCTCTGCCTCTGTTTCCAGTGTGGCCTTGAACTCACAGAGATCCAGGCAGATCTCTGCCTCTAGAATGCTAGAATTAAAGGTGTGAGTGCCACAATTTTCTGGCCTCTATGTCTGTCTAGTGGCTGTTCTGTTCTCTGACCCCAGATAAATTTATTAGGGTGCATGATATTTTGGAGAACACAATACCACCACATTTCCCCTTTTTTGTCTAGAATTAAAAAAGCTTATAACTAATACAAGAAAAACTGTATCCAATAAGTATATGCAATATATACAGTCAAGAATTACTTTAACAATGTCTAGTCCATTACCATTTGACAGATTCAGATAAAAACTCCATTATATATATATATATATATATATATATATATATATATATATATATATAAACAATGTCCAGTCCAGTAACATTTGATAAACTCAGACAAAAAAATTTATTACTTTTCCTATTTAAAACAAGTAGTTCCTTTTTAAAAAGTAGATACAATAATTGACCTTTTTATCTTATCATATCCATATTCTCCTTTTTTCTTTTCACAATAGATTAAATAATCTACCTTTGTCATTTTTATATCTTCCCCTTTTTCTTTTTAGAGTAAATTCAATGACCTACCCATTTATCCTATTACTTCTTTATCTTTTTTCTCAGAGTAGATTCAATGATCTACCTTATATCTATATTCTCTTTTTTCTTTTTTAAACAAAAACTCTGAATCTAATCTCCTTGTTCAGCTTTTTTTTCTGACCATTAACAATTAACAACTTGTAAATAACCATCATAAACAATGACAATATCAATAACTTATTAAACAACCAAAACTTCCCATCCCACATCTTGGGAATGTGGGTGTTGTTTTCTTAAAATTACTTTCTGCTTCCTGGGGGTGAAGGCATCTTTAGGGAATCATGAAAAGAAAATTTTTGGGGTTAATTGTCAAGTCCTGAGAGAGTTAGCTGTATCATTTGTCCCGTCTCTGCATAATGGGAAAGTGTAGGGCTATCTTAAGTCCTTGCTCGAGTAGTCATGAATTTGGATCATCTCAGCTAGCCATCTCGAAATTGTCCTGAGCAGTTTGTAGTCCAAAGCCAATCTTTCCATGGTGTTAATCAGCTTAATGGCTTTACCATAGTCCATGTGGAATCATCTTTGTGGGGTCCCATCATCCTTTTGAAGATTTCAAAGTTGCTGTTAGGCATGGTCATGGTTCCCTGCAGATTTTATTTATTTTTTTTTTTTTTGTGCCTCCTCTGTGGTTTGGAGCAATCACAGTTTGATAAATGTCTGTCTCTCAGAACCATGAACTTTCTTACCTAGAAGAGAATATCTTCAGAGCAATTTCTCCCCACCATTTGTCTTGCCAAACTTTTTCAAACTGACCTTTGCCGATGCTTTCTTGTAACACAATGGTCCTGGCAATTCTTTGAACAAGCAGCAGTAAACCCTTCATCCCAGGTAGCAGCATCACCACAGTCACCAACATGATGAGAAGCAGCCAGCAACTTGGAGCAGCAGTGCTGCCTCCATGGTCCCACCACCACTGTTTGTGGCTCGGCCACAGCCACAGCTTCTTCTTCGCAAGCCTCCCAGGCTGGCCTCAAACTCGGGATCTTCCTGCCTCTCCCTCCTTCAGCAAATCCTACCAGCATGCTCTACCACAACTGACTGAGGATAGCTCAAGTCTGAGTGGGGGCCGGAAAGGCCACAGGCAAGCAGCTTTTTTGTGAATTTGTACCACGAGCATTGGGCGCCACATGTAGCAAGAATCTTAAAAGTTCTTATTAATAAGAACAACTTACTGTGCCATTGTTTATACTGTAAGGAGGGCTCTAGTGGTTCCTACCTATACTCTCCATTTTTGTCCTCTGGTTTTTAGTTGCTACTGACTTAAGGCAGCTTTCTGGATAAGAGAAGTGTTCCTTGGTTCTAAGACACCATGGCTCATAAACAAACTAGGATAAGAATTTTGTAATTTCAAGAATTTTGTAAGTTTCAAGGAACTGTTAGTATAATAAATAAATTGGGCAAGAAAATGAAAATGTTGCCCTGGTGCAATAGTTCAGTGAGTAAGAGCAGCAAGCTAAGGGAGAATGCTTCCATGGTCAGACAAGAAAATTCCTCAGTATTTGCAGTAATGCCTCAACACATACCAGTGTGTGCCAATGAATAAAAAATGGGTGCTGGCTGTATCTACCGTGGTCAGTTGTGCAGAACACAATATTACTTTTGTCAAAAATTAAGAGCACTCAGTCTTGTTATTTCCTCTATGTGACAGTTGGTTATAATTTCCAATACAAGGAAGCTAGCAAGATGATTGGCATAGCTAGCTATGACCCACCCTATTCCACTTTTTCCTAGACTTCAGATGGCTTTTGTCATTTTCTCCTACACTACACATGTCATCTCTTACTTGGCCATCATTTGAGCTAACCCAAGTGATTTTCTCAGGAGGGTAGCTCAGACTTTTAGCTGTGAGGGTACAGAGCTTAATTAAAGCTCTAGGGATCAAGCTATTAATGCTTCAGTTAATTGTCCACAAGGTAAGAAACATGAAAATACTAAGGACAACTGTGAATGCATTTCTTGAGTTCTAGAGACATCATCTAGATGTCCTCTTTGGTGGCTACATCCTATCCTCGTGCTAGCCAGAGCTGATGCCCTGACAGTCTGCTGACACTTTCTTCAGTTGCTGGTCTATTGAAACAATGAGATCAAAATAAATCAATAGTAGCTTTACAGTGTTTTCTGTGAGCATACCCTACCACGAGCATCCAGACCCAATTTTTGTGAGTCTGCTCTTTGATTCCAGACTATGGATTTTACTTTTCAATGATTTTACCATATAACGGCTGCATCAAAATACAATGCACGCCTTAAAGAACAGGCCCGCAGCCTTGCAGGACACCACATTTAACCTGACATCACAGCTACATCTTCAAGCAACTATTTTAGTTGCTTCTTGTTTGGACAGTTTCAGATAATGTGGTATGTTAGGCATGGACAATTGTTTACTGTCACACCTCCTCCACAGAATTAGTCCAAGGTAATGTTTCCGAGGGTTTCTGGATGATAAATCTGATTTTTTTTTTTTGTAAATTCTTGTAGTGTAGTGCTGACCAGGACAATGAAAATAAGAAAGATAGATTAATTCTCAGTTACTGTCAATATCCTGAGTCTTTGCCCCTTCCAGGAAGAACAGTTCAGTGTGACCACTTTTCCACCAATTCATTCCTTGCTTTCTATTAGGTTTTTGTGACCAGTGACAATCCACTTATGAATGGGCAAGGTTTTTTTTTGGTCCACAGTTTTGGAGATTCCAGTGTACCACCCATTGACCCTGCTGCTTTGGGGCTTGTGGCAAGGCAGCATGTCACAGTAGGAAGCATAGGGTTGAGCAAAACTGCTTGTCTCAAGGGACATAAAGAAAGAGGAAGTGATCACAGTCCTAAAGTTCTCCTTAAGGGTATCTCCCAGTGAATTAAAACTTCCCACTAGACACCCTCCTTACAGAATCCAACAATAGTATGGTGAGCTGAGGACCAAACCTTTAACATATGGACCTTTGGGACATTCCTCTTCTAACTATCCTCTCAGGGAAAATGCTACAGTGAGAGCTTCTGATAGGGCTTCTATTCAGCTGCTTAGTAACCAGGTTTGGGAAAGAGCAGACTATGTTGCCAGAACTATTCATGATACCCTGTTCTGACAGAGCTGTTATTTTCATAGGCCTGTTGTATAAACGTTGAAATGACCAGTTTTCTGGCATCCAAAAGAAATATCATCCTGCCCACCTGCTACCCCGAGCCTTCTCTTTACAGACTCTGTTCAGAAGTCATGGTTGGGAAATTCAGAGATCGTTAGATTAACCACAGGTCCAGCCACAGACATCTTTAGATATCTGTGTCTCTGGATTTCCATCATTCTTCACAAAACTCCTTTGGGCAACCAGACAACCGAACCATTCAATACTGTATGGGTCCATCCTAATCTCACAACGTTGATGAAAGGTGTATAAAGCTTTCCCACTGGAATATTGTCTTTAATTATTGTTAATCTAAGCAGCCCTTAGGTGGGCTTTACTGCTCTAGTGCATTTACAGCCAGTTTTGTTTCTTATAAACATATGGGTCTAACTCATTTGTAAAATAATCCTGGTTTTGTTCCTACCATCTGGTCATAGGTAATCTTCAGCAAGCCACATTTGTTACTAACAGGCACCTGTTCACATGACTTACATTTGTCTTATGATCAGATTAAAAACCATCTCAAATGTACCATTGCTATTGTCTGACAAGTTGCTGCTATGTCCATCAATATTATGGTCTGATAGGTCAGATGAGAACTGATTCATTATGGAGAACTTCAGTTAGATAGTCACTCTACTGAGGCAAATCTTGGCATGTGAAGATCACTTCTCAAACATAACAAAACAAATCATTACCTTACTCCCAAAATCTAGAAAAATTTACAATTTTAATTAGATGGTTTGCTAGCAAATGACAACCTGGTGCACCACGAGTCCTCTTCTGAATAATATGGAGTCTTCCATGCCTTTTGGCCAGATAGCAGAGTTGATGGTGTTGCAGTCTGTGTCTGCTTCAGGACCCCTTTCCCCCAGTTCTAAGTGCCTTGATAAATGGGTTGGTGAAAATTGTGGAACACATGTGCTGTCTCCAAAATCCAAAGTGAAATAGTAAATACTAAACCTCAGTGGTGAATTATGAAAAGGTGGTTGCATGGCAGAGAGCCCTCAGATAAAGTCAAGAATGGATCCTGCTGCCCATGCCAGGTGACTGAAGATCACTTCAGAACCCTTTTCATCACAGAGCTAAAAAGTATACTTTCCTGCTCAATAGTCACGTTTCCAAAAGCCATGTTGGTGTTTCCAACGTTTCTCAGCAGCTATATTTGGCTTCAAGACAGACATTTTCAGTGGTCGACTCTCATCTGTCACCATTCATCTATGTTTCAAGTGAAAATTGGTGAACATGATCAAATTATGACCAGAAGCACTTCTTACCCTGCTTCATTTATAATATTTGAAGTGGGCACTGATCTTGGGCATACTACCATAAATGTGTTTTTGTTTTTACTTAATGACTCTGGTTGAGTCTAAGAGATTTATTTTTCCTGTAGTTGGGCTTTCTCTCTTTTTTTCCTGTGTATCGCTAGGCTTGTCAGTGTGCAGGTTAGAGAATTGATCCCTGCAATCTGTAAGCTGTTGATGGTCTCCACACTAGTTCATCTCTGAGCAGGTTTTTGAAATTCGTTTGTTAGTAAGCTTCCAGTACCCCACAGTGCACTATCAGGACATTTGAGTCATCTAGGTTAGGGATTTTAAACTTTTCTCCACTCCAGCTGTCTTCCTACCTCTTAAACAATCCTGAGCATATGGATATACAACATAAGTATACAAATCAAATGTTTACTGATAAAAATTCATAAGGATTTTTGAAACAATTTTTGATGTATATAAAAATTCACCCTGTTTTAAAGGCTAAAACAAATATGCATTCTAATGAGGTAGATGTGGTTATTTTTACATAAAGAGTTAAATCTTGACTAAATGGTTGATACTGCAAAATAAGGAAGATATAACATTTTTACAGTTGCTTAGTGTTTTGATTTTTATAATCATTAATGCTAAGAATACTTCTTCATATGAATACACAGTAAAAAATGGCTGTGTATTTCAGAAATTTCAGAAAATTTTAGAGATACTCTTGTAATCCTAAACCAAAATTCACTGAATGATTATTAAATGAAAGTCAAGTCATCAACCCAAATAACAATTTTTAAAATGAGACATTCTAACCCAATCCAAATCTATACCAACTTGACATATTCTGAGGAATGATGTAAGGAAATATTAAAAGTCTTTGTTTTTCATAATTAAACCATCAAGCTTCTGTAAGAACAGAAAACCTTGTGTCTTCATTAGAACACTATAATTTACAACGTATAGCACTATCAAGTCTGACCTGAGGCCTTTCAAGCAGAATTTGTTGACTGGTGGTGTGACAGCAAGCAGGGCACAAAATTGTGTACCGAAATAGAGGCTGCAGTGAAATCATGTCATGCAACACGGGAAAGAACTTCCAGACACACCTCAGCTATATTATGTGTTTTGAATTAATTTTTGTTCATTGGATATTCAGAAAATTTTACTGTTGTTAAATATTTCACAAACCACCATATTCAGTTCCATGATCCTGTATGGGATCACTACCCACAGTTAAAGTCACTGTGCTCTAGATATAAGCCTTGGCTACAACTCTGTCTACAACAACCTTTAAGACAGAGTTTCTCTGGTAAATGTCTTCACGTCCCTTTGTAAGAGGAAGAGAGTGTATGTGCTTATTACAGTACACACTGTCTTTCCTTAAGTCAGTGATCTTTGTGTTCAGATTACTAATGTTTAAAGGCAGAAGCAGATGGATGTCCCAGACCAGAAAACGAATTTACCATTTCTCCCCTTTACTCCCCTTCAGAATTGATCATGTTTCATGCTGTTGTTATTATTCAACTTCTTCTTACTGTACAATATTATGGGAGGTCAGCATCATGTCTTTATTATCTACTCTTAAATTTTCAGCAACTAGGTCCAGTTTCTGGGACATACAGGAACTTAATAAATACCTGTTTGTAATAGGTTTTTCTTAGCTCATTAAAAAGATACTTGTATGACATTATATTTTATAGAAACTTTTCTTGATTACTCCTATTTCACCATCACCTAGTGTTGTGTTTCATTTGGAGAAGACACTTGATTGGTGTTAATTGACTTAAGAAGTGAAGACCTTCCATTGGCAATTATAAGAAACACTACATATTACCAACTCTAATGGAAGGTACCTAATGAGGATCACTACTATAGGCATGTTTGTGCTCAGGGTATAAAAGTCATTTTCAAGTCACCAATGTTATCTTTCTTCATAATTGCATGTTCAATGTAATGACATACAGGGAAAATGTTATATGTTGTTATATATCATTAACTCCAAAATACAGAAATAACTGTTTAATAATATCTGTAGATATTGCTCTACTTAGTTGGAGCAAATTAATAATTTACATACTCAAAACTTGAAAAAAAGTGATAGATTCCTATAAAAGCAATGAAAATCATTACCATCCCAAGATTCAGTGTATTTTAAGATAAGGGTTGAAGAGGCATCCTCAGGGAATTTTCTTCGCAGGAAAGGCAAAGAATCCCCCCTATAAACTTTTCACTCCACAGAAGTAAATGTTAAGCAGCTTCATGGCTGGAAAATATATTCTCCTTTCCACTAGCTAAATACTTCCCTGTGACTTAGATCATCTTTTCCGGAATCTGTTACGACATCCTCCTTGGGATGCAGCTCAGTGGTGCCTCTGCCCCTGCTCCTCCCTCCCCTCTGAGTCGCTCGTGTCCTTTAGTTTCCCACACCAGGAGACATATGGCCTGTTTCGTCTAAAGACAATTCTTTTTTTTTTTTGTTTTGTTTTATTTTTCGAGACAGGGTTTCTCTGTGTAGCTTTGCGCCTTTCCTGGACTTCGCTTTGGAGACCAGGCTGGCCTCAAACTCACAGAGATCCGCCTGCCTGTGCCTCCCGAGTGCTGGGATTAAAGGTGTGCGCCACCACCGCCCGGCTAAAGACAATTCTTATCATGCAATTGAGAGGCCAGGATATCCTGCCTTGAATACAGGTCATCTAGTAGGAAATGACACTTTTGAAAACACGAGTAAGTATCATGTTACGGGGTTATTCATGAAATTTGAGGAGAGGAAACAAGTATGGTTGCTGGGATAAGTTTTCAGGCTTTTGCTATGCTGTATTTATTTCATCAGAAAGCAAATAATTCTGAGAAAGTTCTAGAACAGTAACATGGGCAATATCAGAAACAAAAGCCATTTCAACATGATTGACAAAGTTCTAACACTTTCATATTTGGTGACTGTAATGAATGAGGGAGTTGGTTTTCCTGAACTTAATGAAATGGATGTCTACTGGAAAGATGTCGGTTCTTTATTTCTTTTCTTTTTACTATATTTTGCATAAGACCAAGATCCCAGCAGCTTAACTGAGCAGCAGTGCCTGCAGTCACAGACAGCAGAGTCCTTTCACTAATGTCACACTGATTCTAGAGTCAGTCTGAGTTTAACGGAGATCTGCATGAAAACCTGATTCACATTTGCTGAATTTTCCATGAATTTCTGAAAAGCTGCCAAGTCTGGTATCAGTGGAAGAACTGTATGTTAAAAATAAAACGCTACCTTCCGTGAACACTGAACCAACCAAATACTTATGTATTTTTTTCCCTAATTTTGGATTAAATGGTCAGAGGGGGGAAAAACAAATGGCATGCTTTTTCTGTGCTTAAGTACTGTTAATTTTCTTCATGAAAATTAGTAGAAGCATGTAGAATTTCTCCAGTGCTTACACAAGGCATTTTAAAATAAGATTCACCTTATCTAAAGATATTTAGAGTAAACATTCATACACATAAATTAGAATAATATAAATCTACAGAAAATATTACATTTTAGTTTGATGTTTATATTTATATTTTATTTTAAGTAATTAAAACCTTCCTGAGTTCCATATTATAATGATTAGTCCATACTTTTTTTTTTATTGAAAATAGAGTCGTCTCCCATACAATGCATCCTGGTCATAGTTTCCGCTCTCTGTACCTCTCAGCTCTTCTCACCAACCTCCCCTCTCCTCCAGATCCACTTCTTCCCTGTTTCCCTTCAGAAAGGAGCAGGCTTCAAGAGACGACACCCAAACATGACAAAACAAGATACAATAAGACAAGGAAAAAGCCCTCATATCGAGGCTGGACCAGGTAACCCAATTTGAGGAAGAATTCCAAGAGCAAGCATGTTCTTTTGTATATTTCGAGTCCTACTGCCCTCTAAAAGCATTTGGGCACATACCCAATAGCCTATGGTTTGCCTTGAATTTGGTAAATTAATAATTTCAGAAAGTAATCCACTTGTCTGTATAGAGTAGGGCAGTAGAAATTGCTAGTGAGAAATAATTACTTTTAAAACATTGCTTCTATATTTGCCTTTTGTTCTTTCTTACACACACACACACACACACACACACACACACGTCTTTGAAGACACTCATTAGTCCACTAGTCTATTTTCCTTTTCATCTGAAGTCATTGTGTGTCCACTTACATATGTGAGTGCTCATCATGATTAATTTATGTAGATATGAACAATACAGTCATAAGTTAATTTCCCATGACTCCTCCTCCTCGAATACACACATTCAAACACACATGTATGTCCTTGTGTCTTATGCTGATGTGCTGTGGTGTGAGATGGCCTGTACAATTTTTTTCCTGCTCTAATTTTAACATCAACACCTGCTTGCATGTTTGCGGATCTTTGGCACCGCATTTAACATGCATATTGGCAATAGAGAATAGAGGAGGAGGAAGGTAACAGTGACTGGAAGGATGGCTTCTAATTTATTAAGAAATCAATTAACTCATTTATCTTCCAATGTAAAACCATCATGAAATCACATATGTTTCCTTCTTAGATACATTCATTTTCTTTGAACAATGCTTATGTTGTTTTGTATGCTGTTGGCTAATAGCACAAGTAGAAGCAGTCAAGCTAATTTAAAATCTTATTTAGAATTCTATTTCTAAATACATAATATTCTTGCCATATAAAAAGCTTTTATCAACACATTGAATAAGTGAAGCTGAAACAGATTTAATTTAAAATTTTTGCATATCCAAAAAATCATGTTACAATTAAGAGATTCACGTGGCATGTTTGCATTATATTTAAAAGTTCATTGTCAATTAAAAATACTAAGCTTAAAGAATTTCTTTTTAATCTAAAATTATGCCTCAGAAATTCTACTAAAGGAAAATGTTATTACAGATGAAAACTCACAAACTATTTTCTGGGAAGATTGAGGAACCAACGATGGATCCTCTAGCATAAACTACCAGAGAAAAATATTTGAATCAAAATGATTTTTTTGCATTAAGAAGAAGCAAAGATGTGGCGCTCATGTACTTCTATACCATATATATGGCATATATAATATATGCTATGTATTATATATACTATATATAACATAATAATACTTGTGCACACTAGTGGAAGCATAAAATGATCTCCAAAGACCCTTCTGAAGATAAAATTCTCCAAGTTTATTGATGGTTTACTTTTGTGTCTCAGAGGGGGATGTTTGTGTATTTCATTTCAGAAAGATATTCAGGCTCTCAAAGATATAACACCACTGCTTAATTGAAACCCACACCATACTTGCAATGCAAATCAGTGAGACATTTATTTTATTTGAAGTTCATGTTGGTTTGCCTTCTGAGTACCTTTCCCCAAATAATAGTTTGGAATCTTATAGTCTACAAGTGTGATCCATTTCAATATACATACCCAAATATGCTTGATCTCTGATCCTGAAATTGATAAGCTAAATAAAATATTCTGTGTTGTGGGAACAGAACCATATGTATGTGTGTGTGTGTGTGTGTGTGTGTGTGTGTGTGTGTGTGTGTGTGTGTATACATATGGATGAAAGAGAAAAAAAGATTGCTATTTGGTACAAAATATTAGGTATAGGAAAAGCTTATTTTGGTATTCTTACAGTTATTGCTGTTTGATTTTGGGCTATAGACTATTCTTAATCTCTCATTCTCTCTCTGTCTTCCTGTGTGTGTGTGTGTGTGTGTGTGTGTGTGTGTGTGTGTGTGTGTGTGTATGCTTGTCTCTGTCAGATCTATATCTCTGATCCCATCTCTCTCTGTTGGAGACCAAAACCTGATCTTATACATACTTAGCTAAACTCTACTTTGGACTATATCCAATGCTCTATCATAGACTTTCAGTACAGGGGGTGCTATAGAATTATCTCATGTAACTTAGTTCCTATTAAGTTATATCCCATTTTGTGTTCTTCAAGGAAATGATAAATGAGTACCTGAAAAGTATTTTACCACCTGTCACACCGTATGTGGTATTTCTTCAACTGTCGAACACACATTAGTTACCAATAATACAATGAAACTCTGATATTAATTAGGGGGAGTTTATTTAGAAGATACAGTTCAAAGAACGAGATCCATAAGACTTTCCCTTAACTTTAGAGATCAGTTGTAAGTCTCAGGTTGCCCACTGAATCAGATTCATTAATTGTAAATAGAGGTTCCCATTATCTCCTCTTCAGGCTTGGTAATTTACTGTAGCAGCAAGCAGAACTCATGGAGAATTTTACAACAGGCATCCAGTTAGATCAATAGGTGCTTAAGTTGAGGACCAAAAGTGTCTGAGGGCAATTTCTGTCCTTGTTATATTGGGATATAGTAGCTTCCAGCCATGGATGTGGTCACCAACCCACTGGTGATAAACTCAATCTCTAGTCTTCCTCTTATCCTAAGAAGTTAAGGACAGGACTGAAAATGGCAAGTATCTATCTGAGCTTGATTTTTTTTTCTGATTACCAGAAGGGGTTCATAAACTGCCCTGTTTAAGACAGGAGCATCTATTATGCCCTCCCCTGTACTCCTCAGTATCCCTCCAAGTTTTCTTTAAATCCCTCTTGCATCCTCTAAATGTAGAATAAATCCAAAGTAACTCTTGTAAAAAATAAAAATAATACAATTTAGATGAACCTGGGTGCATGCATCTGTAAGACTGGCACTCAGAAGACTGAGGCAGGAGGATCATGAGTTCAAAGTCAATTTGAGGAATAAATACAGCTAGGCACAATCTAAATAAATAAATACCACTAAGTAAGGCCAAATTAAACAAATGCATTTTCTTGTAATAATTTTATCTTTTTTTTTTCCAGAGCTGAGGACCGAACCCAGGGTCTTGTGCTTGCTAGGCAAGTGCTCTACCACTGAGCTAAATCCCCAACCCCTGTAATAATTTTAAAGCATTGTGTAAATGTGTGTGTATATATGTATGTATGTAATTTGCTTAACCTCATTTATAACACCATATCAGAATAAAAATACAAAGACTACAATTAGTTCGAAGCATAAATGATGCTTTTGAAGGACTATACTTTTCTCAATTTATAATTAATTAATGTTCCATATAAATCTATAGAGGCATTTTGGGCAGAAATTATCCAGATCTCATTTTTTTTTTTAAAAAAGCTATCCTTATATTGTATTACAGCAACAAAATTCTGTTGTATTTATCAGAAGTTCAGTTTTCTGGAATAATGCAACACCAGGAGTTATTATTGCTTTGTTAAGGGTGTGGCATTTGTCTCCTATCAAAGACTACGTAAAGTTACCCTGGTCTCTGGTAAAGGCTTTGCTGTGTTGCAAACCTGCCTTTACTCCTTCTAACTTCATCTCCACAAAGGTTTTTAATTTGCATAAATGTAAGTTAATAAAAATTCAATTTCAAATTATGTATCAGTAGCTGATGTTAATTACATTAATTATTACCAGTTAAATCAAGTTTCTGCATCTGTACTGTTTTGAGTAATAGCAAATTCACCAACAAAGTGGCAGGCACAATGTCAGCATTTTGGGCAACTTTGTATCAGCCCTTAAACTCCCTTCTGGTTTTACTGCTCTCTCTAATAGTAATGGACAAACTTTCAAAGAAATTAAAACATATGTAGTAAAGTTAAATGATAAACAGTCATTAGAGGATATTTCTTTAAATGTTTTAAGTATAGAAAATACATGATAGTTTGATCACGATCTTTAATAATATGCACCATATGTTTATATCAACAGGACTTATACAAATAAACATTTGGTGTCTAGAGAGGAAAAGCATGTTATGTAATTGAAATTTGGTACAAATGGGGAAAGAAAAGGACTCCTAAGTAACATATCTTGCAATGTTCTGCAACATAGGAAAGTGAACTTCCAACCCCTTTGTCTGAGGCCAATAATTCTGATCCAAAAAAGTAACTGAAGACTAATCTCACTTAGAAATATAGATTAACATTCCTAAATAAAGCATTAGAACATAGAAGTCAGCAGTACATTGGAAGAATAATTCACTATGGCCAAGTGGGATTCCATCCAGGATCCAGAAACTAATTCAATATTTTAAAATGCATTAATAATATCTAGCATATTAATAAGTCAAAGGAGGAAAAAACAAATGATGTCTTCAACATATGTTGATGTGACATTTGAAAATTTAATTACCCATTGCTGATTCAAAAAGAAAACATCTTTAAAAATAAGAAGAGATAGAAGTTTCATTTACATGAAAAATTCTGTATTTCAATTAAAAGATTTATGGTGAAGAGGGAGACACTGAATCCAAGAAATGCAACACGGGTTCCCAACTACTATTGAAAATGTTCAAGACTAATGAAATGTGGGGGGCATTGGTACAACACGGGAGATATCAGTACTTCATTTGTCCCATAGCATATACTAAGCACCTTCTAAGGGCCAGCCATGTTTCTTATGATGCAGTGGCAAGAGGGTGACTTGGCTAGACTCTCGAGGTTTACACTCAAGTGGGTCAAATGCAGATAGTGTTAGGGCCACCTATCTGGACGGGGAAAACACAGAAGAGCAGAGTTGTCTTTTTCAAACGTAGCTGGGTATCAGTGTTCACTTATATCTGAGTTAACAATCAATTAGTAAAGATTATTGAATTAAAATCATTTTAGTGAAAAAAGTTAAAAACATTACATAACTTTTGATTAATAAACATAAAACGCCTCTTTCAAGGAAATGATTATAATGTTTAATCTCCATTGTCAATTGGATTGGGTCAGTGAGGGAACCTTTGGTATGCTGTCAGAGTTTCTGGAGAGAATTAACAAAGAGGAAGCCCTGTCTGTCTCAACCTGGGTAGCACAGATCCAGAGAACGTGAGTAGAGATGGAATAAAAAGAGGAAAGAAGAAAATAAACCAAGTGGCAGTCAGCATTGCTTTTTGATTGTTTTAATGATATTTTTCAAGTTTTTAGATATGTGTACTGAATTTGCATAATTTCCCCTCCTCATCCTCATTACTCCTTCCACATCCCATGTCCTCCCTCCTCCTCATATACATTCCTCTTTTTAAAATTATTATTGTTTTACAATCACACACACACACACTTAAATATATAAATACAACCTGCTGAATCTATGTATTGCTGTTTATGTATTACATTATGTTATATTATATATTAGGGCTGTCCACTGGGTATTGGATAGCCAATTAGGGAGCTCATCTCTGGGAAAGACTGATTCTCCCACTTTTATTAGTCATTAGTTGCCAGTAGCTCTTCTATATCTAGCAGTATTACCTTATATCTGCTTACAATATATGGACGTGTGAACAAGCAACCTGGTGTTCTTGATGCCACAGCCAGTGAACAGCTCCCACCCCCACGGTGAACTATATCCTAAAACTCTGAGCCTAAATAAGTCCTTAACCTCTTAAGATGCTTCTGTGTGTTTGAGCAAAGCAAGGAGAAAAGTAATTAACAGAACAATGTGAGACATGAGAACAAATGTTTGAGTGGGGAAAACAGCCAGAGTTATATCAGAAGTCCTAATGTTGTCATTGTATACATTCTTAAATATTCCTACAATACGTGAAACCACAATATGAATCAAAACATATTTCTTTAAAGATTTTCTAAATGTCATTTAGGTCTGTAAATATCTGTGGCTAGGTTGAGAGAAATGTTTAAAAGAGAGAATAATCAGAAGAAAATATCCACTTCAGATTTAAATCTTTTCTATGGATCTACAATAATTAAAACAATGACCCAGAAGAGGGATAGATAGGGGCTGGAGAGATGGCTCAGTGGTTAAGAGTACTGGCTCCTCTTTCAGAGGACCCAGCTCATAGACCAAGCATAAACATGGGAGCTCACAATAGTAATTCAAGTTCTAGGGATCCATCACTCTCTAATGGATCCATGTGCACTGCAATCATGTGGTACACATATACATGCAGGCAAACATACATATATAATTGCTAAAATACAGCCAACAAAATTAACTAACCAGGGCACACAGGGGCTCACAGAGACTGAAGTGGCAATCACAGAGCCTGCATGGGGCTGAGCTAGGTCCTCTGCAAATATGTTATGGTTGTTTAGCCTGGTATTCTTGTTGAGACACCAACATGTGGGAGTTGGGGTGTCTCTGACTCTTTTGCCTGCTGTTGGGACCCTTTTCCTCCTACTGGGTTGTCTTGTCTTGTCCAGACTTGACATGAGGGTTTGTGCCTGGTCTTATTGCATCTTGTTATGCCATGTCTGGTTGATACCCCTTGGAGATCTGCTCTTTACTGAAAAGAAAAAAAGGAGGAGAGGATCAAGGGGAGAGGGGGACAGGAGAGGAGTGGAGGGAGAGGAAACTGTGGTTGGGATGTATTGTGTGAGAGAAGAATAGATAAAAATAAAAAAAATTTAAGAAGTAAAAGGAGAAATAATCCAATGATGGAAAATAATTAATAAACATGTTAAAATATTTGTTGTCATTTACTATAAGATAAAGACAGCATGTCAAACCACTGTGGAAATGACGATTATTCAGCCACTGATAGTCATTTAACATAAAATTAGGATACTTAAAACTATAATGGGTTCCAGATAAAGGTTTAAATGTTTTTTAAAATGCAGGCCTTTAATCCCAGCACTTGGGAGGATCTCTGTGAGTTTGAGGCCAGCCAGGTCTACAGAGTGAGATCCAGGACAGGCATCAAAACTACATAGAGAAACCCTGTCTCAAAAAACCAAAAAAAAAAAAAAATGCAACCACAAATGCCTTTGGGTGAAACTCACTGATATAATGAAAATTTTGACCTAGGAAACATCTTTTCCTAAACACCCAAGTCATAAAAAAAAGGATAAACCACTTTCTAAAGCTTGGATGGAAATGTATTCTTTCATGATGTTTAAAATCTTTCTTAGCAATTTTCAAATTCACAATGCATTGTTACCAACTGGATTCACCAAGTTGTACAATGGACCTTTTGAACTTATTTCTCCTTTAGTATCTCCCCACTTCTGTTGCCCACTCTGAGACCAACTAATATACACTTTTCTTCTATGAGTTCAACGGTTTTGTATTTCACATATAGGTGAGATTACATGTATTTGTCCTTCTGTGCTTCGCTACCTTAATGTCCTCCATGCTGTGGTAAATGACAGTTTCTGTTCTTTTATGGTAATGATAGCCTTCAGTAAAAGGACACCTTACACATTAAAATGAACAAAGACACACAACTTACAAACACCTACTCCAAATAAAACATGTTTAGTTTCACTAAACAAAAATTAAATAACCAAGAGTTGTAATTTTTCTTACCTCCCTTTGGAAAGAGTAAAAATGATATTAACTACTATGAGTAATACTGGGGATTCTCATTTTCACTGTTTAGGTTATACATTAATTTAATATAAACATCTGGATAAAAACTGTCAACATATATGAATGTTTTAATTGCTGATACCTTTTCAAATACCAACGTATCATTCTTCTGAATATGTGCTACAATTCAGTGTATATATGCTTGAATATAAAAATGTGCAAATTTTCTTTCAAAGACAGAAATTTGAAAATTTTTCATCGTTAGGGATTGTGAATAAATTTTGCTACAATCAATATTGCAAAGTAGTATGTGGTGGCTAAAAATAATGAGGTCTTTACAGCCTGTTTTGAAAATGTACACAACAAACTGTTGAATGAAGGGTGACAATTTACTCTCTACTGTATGATTACGTTGCTGTTCAGAGGAAGGGTACTGTGGGATGGTCTGTATGTCAAATGTGTTGCTGATTGGTCAATAAATAAATCACTGATTGGCCATTGGCTAGGCAGGAAGTATAGGCGGGACAAGGAGGAGAATAGAGCTGGGAAGTGGAAGGCTGAGTAAGAGACACTGCCAGCCGCCATCAGGATAAGGAAGATGTAAAGTACCGGTAAGCCACAAGCCACGTGGCAAGGTATAGATTAATAGAAATGGATTAATTTAAGCTGTAAGAACAGTTAGCAAGAAGCCTGCCACGGCCATACAGTTTGTAACCAATATAAGTCTCTGTGCTTACTTGATCGGGTTTGAGCGGCTTGGGACTGGCGGGTGAGAGAGATTTGCCCTGACTGTGGGCCAGGCAGGAAAACTCCAGCTACAGAAGGGACATGTAGGGAGGAGAAAATCTATGCAGGAAGGAGATAGTATACCAGGGAGGAGAGAGTATATGTAGGTAGGAGAGAGTATACGTCTTCATTTATAGCCATCTCTAATGGGTCATGTTTCCCAATTTCTTTTACTTCTTTATTATTAAGGATGGTTAATTGTTAAATAAAATTATAAAATTATCCATATCAATGGTGCACTGTAAGGCTTTGGTTCATGTATACATTAAGTAGTGTTTAAATCATAATCTAAAATCTCTAAGAAGGAATAAAATGTAGTCAATCCCATATTATTATTATTATTATTATTATTATTATTATTATTATTATTATTATTATACAAAGACCTCAAAGATTTAATAATTCTTTTTTGAGAATGAGTCCAACTATTGAACTCTGTTTTCCAACTATCTTTGAGAAAAGGGTTTTTTTATTTTTCCATGTATAGTAGAGTACTGAATTTCTAGCAAAAGTTAACTTTATGAACAAGTTAATAATGCACATTTTGAATTATTTATATGCACCTGAAGCTTTAAGACAGAGAGGGCAGCTCCATGTTTCTCTCCCTTTCAGAACATAATCCTCCCTCTGACTGTGGTCTTCTCCATATTAATGAGGTCCACAGAGCAGAAAAGATGTTAGTTAGATTTCAGGTCTTGAGTGCGCTGGGTGCTCTTTTCTGTCACCTTCCACAGGCAGATCAGAGAAGAAAAGTGGATTCATCTGACCAAAGTTTACTCATTCTTGGATTCAACCATGACCTAGCAGAGGAAAGGACATACTTAGGAACATTTGCAAGAAGAATTTTTGATTAAAAATGTCTTAGGTGGAAAGACACTTCTCTCTGTAACCCCAAATCCTCCTCCAACTCTTTAGAGACAGTTTTGGTGTTTGGGAAAGATCCGAGATTTAATTCTGAAGTCCATTTCTGGTCTTGGTTCCTATTCTGTTTACAAGTTGTCACCTGAATAGTTCTTTGTTGAAGCTTGGGCTGGAAATGAGATGGGTTGCAGGGAAGAGTGGTGGGCTGCGGTGGCTCAGAGTTTATTTTGCTGGGTTTCCACAGCGGGTGTGAACCCTAGTGACCGGCAACAGAAGTGGGCACAGCTGACTCTGCTTCTATATAGTTTTCCTGACCTGCCCTGAGCCTCGCTGGGGCTCTGAATGGACCGGAAGGGCACCCAGGTCAACCACGGGTTCCTGTAAACAATTTGCCTTCCCTCTAACTACCACTATGAGTATGTGTGATAAGCCACAAGATGTCTTCTGTCTAAGCTGTGACTCAAATCCATCAGGTTGTGCTTTGGCTGTGTGCTGGACAGCTACCAGAAGAAAGGATTTTAAAAAATGTTTTCTAAATATTCAAATAGATCATTCATCACCATTCTGTCAACTGTTTGGCACATCAGTTGACTCCTGTCTGGCAGGTGTACATGGCATTGAGTTATTTCCCTTCTAAACTTGTTGCCAGCACTTTGATAGGCTAAGAACCATTACACCATGTCTCATCCATTCCCGGTATTTCAAAAACTCATTCTTCTTAGGGGAATGACCCTGTGTTCTACAGGCTGGAAGAAAAAGTGTACATTGTGCTTCAAAAATGGTCAAAATTTAGTAAAGACTGGCAGACAACAAGGAAGCTAAACAGACTTAAGCATCAAGCATGGCTTAGCATTTTGCTATGTAACTTCTTTTTGTTTCTATACTGGGAAGCTAACCCTTTGGTGGAATAGTGTCCTTTTAGGATGAAAAGGAAAAACCCAGGCCAGATGGCAGAAGTGCTATTTTTGTAGCACATGTTGTGGCCACACAGGACCCATGGTACTCTGGGTCAACGCCTCTAGCTTCTGATAAATATTCAAATATTGCAAGGACTCCTTAAAGTGTATCTTGGGTGGCCTCAGAGCCTTAAGTGACAGAGATGTGATGTATAATAGCACTTGCTTGATCAAATTTCCTCTTTTCTTACCATTTCCTTACCTGGAAAATTGACTGTTGTTTTAGTGCAGAGATCACTATGTGGATAAATCTCGAAGAAAGAATGATATGGCTGAGGCTCATATGTGCTTCATTTCTGATTACTGAAGATTCCCCTAGAATATTGAAACTTTTATATTGAAACAGAACCTACCAGGAAATGAGAATAGGCTCACTGGAAGAGTAACAAGCACGCCTCCAGAATGGAGGTACACATAACTTTCTAGGGCCATAATGGACTTTTACAAACAGCCACTGAAACAACAACAAAGTGTGACACCTAGAAGTCAGAATCCCAAAATCAAGGTGCTAGCAGGTATGCATTCTCCAGATCATTGTCTCCTTGGCTCATCTGTGTGTGTGTGTGTGTGTGTGTGTGTGTGTGTGTGTGTGTGTGTGTGTGTGTATGTGTGTGTGTGTGTGTGTGTGTGTGTGTGTGTGTGTGTGTGTGTTTCTGGTGTCTCTATCCATCAGAATATTAGTCTTCTGCTTATGTCTCCCTCCATCTCAACACCTTCATTTTAATGTACTCATCTCTTTAAAATACCTAATTTCCAAACACAGTTACATATTGTGGGTTGTGACTTCAATAAAGAACAGACATAGGGCACTTTAATAAAGAACAGTGAAAAGTATGTACCAATAAAATTAATTTAAATAGAACACAGGGAGGACATAGTAACATCCAGGGACACTAAAGAAATGGAAGTGGCTGACTGAGAAGGAAGTTCCTTGATTGGCAGTAATAATGGTTCCTCCACTAGTTGTGAACCTGGGAAATTTCTCCCCTTCTTGGAATCATGGTAGTTCGTTTATTAAGATAAAAATGGACACAGAAACAAGCTACTATCGTATGAAATTTAAAATCTACAGAAGTAGATATTGTTAAAAATGTAGTATAAAATTAAAGCATTTTTGTAGCCTAAACTTCTCCAAGAAAATTCCCTGAAGTAGGTCAAAGTTGAAGAAATATTTTGTAGAGAGAAGAAAGTCAGTAGAAGAAGAAATGCATTGTCCATGGAGAATGGTCTGTATTTCTAGAAACTATAGTTTGTGGAGTGAAGGGAGATTAAACTCTCATTATCTGGATTTGATTTTTAGTGCTAGGGATTGAAACCAGGGTATCATGCATGCTAGAAAAACAATTTTGCCTATAAATCCCCATCCCATGATTTCATTATTTGGAATCAGCAGCTTAAAAAAAAAAACAAACAACAAAGAAACCCACAAAATTGTAAGGAACATTTACTGTATCTTTTATTTGTTTTAAAATAAGTATCACAGTACAGCATTTATACAAATGTATGAAAGCATGCAGAGCAAGCAGACTGTATCTGTTTATTTAATGTTTAGAAACTTCTACATTTCAACAGAAATGATATCCCATTTTTTTCTGAAGGCATTTAAGACTCATTTTCCCCCCAGTGTATCTTACAAGAGAAGTGGTGGGTTTTGTTGTTTATTTGTTGGTTAGGCTTTTTCAAAATTAAATGTATTTAAATCCCAGCATTTGGGAGGCAGAGCCAGGCAGATCTCTGTGAGTTCAAGGCCAGCCTGATCTACAGAGCAAGATCCAGGACAGGAACCAAAATACACAGAGAAACCCTGTCTTGAAAAAAAAATATTTAGAGAGAGAGAGAGAGAGAGAGAGAGAGAGAGAGAGAGAGAGAGAGAGAGAGAGTGTGTGTGTGTGTGTGTGTGTGTGTGATGCCGTGCACATGGGAGTGAGAGGACAACCTGTTGGAGTCCCTTATCTCCTTCCACCATGTGGTACCTGGGGATTAAACTCAAGTGGTCAGCCTTGGCAGTAGGTGGCTTTAACAACCAAGATGTCTTTCTAGACCTGGTTGGTTTTATTTTAATATAAGTCTCATGATGTAGCCAGGCTGGCCTTAAACTCATAATTTTACTGGCCCAACATTCCAAATGCTGGTATTATAGGTGTATACCACCACACCAGGCTGAGAAATATTTCTTAGGAACAAACTTCCTCTCTTTGGTCATGGTGGTCTTAGATTATCTTTCACTAGTTTGTGTCTCTACTAAAGTATGGATGCTAGATGAAAGAGAACAAGCATCCTGGATTGACACAAAACCCTTGTTTCCTGTCTTTTGGAACTTGCTTTCCAGAGGCCTCTACTGGACCATGCCTGATGATGTTTCTCAACTTTTTCTTTCGTTTTAATCTTAGGCTTTTAGTCAGTTGACTAGCTTTGTTATGTGACTCTGACACACCCATGTGTGCCTTTAAAAAGGGAGAAAACATCTGCTTAGTCAGCCTACTGAGTCCTAAAAATTACTAGATAAAGTTTTATGTTTTTAAACAGTTAAAGAGAATCTATGCAGTTAGAAGAATGATATTTTAAATAACGTAAGTAATTTACATGCAGCCCCTAGCATATGACAGGAACTTAATGAATGGTCATTGACTTATAATGATAGTTTAACTAAAACAGTAAAATTTTAAGGCCATGTAATTCCAAGTTGGTACTTTCACTATTTTCTTCTTAGAATTGTGTAGGGGATAGAAACAACAACTATACTATGCCCATTGTGATGCTGTTGTAATACACCAGGCATGATCCAATTACAACCAGGCCAATGACTGAAAAATACAGAAAGAAGGATATAAGACGTTGAAAATTAGAAACATCAGTAGACAAATATCAAAAGGAAGATCCAGCCTTACAGTGTGTGTGTGTGTGTGTGTGTGTGTGTGTGTGTGTGTGTGTGTGTGTGTTTTATAGGTCTTTCTCAAATGTTTAGGGAATGAAGCAGTGCATTGCTTTGTCTGCAAGACTATAGAATAATAATTTTTACTTTTAGAACTTTTTGTGGAATTCTGCCCAAATTTTCTTTCTCTCAGTTTGACTCTCCATTACCCTTAGTTAAATCCCAGTAAGCCACACAATAGAGGTCACAGTACTTTGTTCTCCACACTCAGCTTTTTCCATCCCTCCCTGTCACCTCCAATAGAGGGGTCTTCCTGAATACTTTGATACTTTCCCTCATGTAATACTCTCTTATTTCCACTTCTACATCTCTATGAACACTTTGGAAATGGACTCAGAGTAGCTCCCTAGATCTTATTATAAAATAGGTGTGGTATAGTGTTAGAAAAGCCTGACTTCTAGTCTCCTTGTTGAAATACCCTCACCACATTACAAAATTTCTCCCACCAGAGATAGACTCCACACCCCTATCCTCTGGGTTTGGGCTGGTCTTAGACTTGCTCTGGTCTGTAAATGTGAAAGAAATGACAGTGTGAAAGTTCCCCTTTTTAGCCTCAATAGCAAGTTGCCAATTGTGATTCAGAATTCTGACTAGTCAACACATGGGCAGTTCACACACAAACAGTGTCAGCTCACTGCACACCTGGACCCAGATGAACCAGCTGTTAAACAGAGAACATGTGACTGACTCACAGACTCACAAGCTGAATGAAACCATATTGAGGTGATAGTTCAGTGTGTATCAAAAGCTCAACAGAAAATGGGATATTTGTGAAGTTTACTTCCATTTACTTCCATGGGAGTATCTATAATACTTTGAATCAAGTCTCATATAAATGTATTTCTGCTTAAGGGATGGATGATACAGTAGTAACTTACAAGTGTTTCAAACTCCTTATGATATAAATGACTCAAGAAACTAGACATCAAAATAATGAAAAATTCAATTAAAAAATGGGCTATAGAGCTAAACAGAGAATTCTCAAAGGAAGAATTTCAAATGGCCGAAAGACATTTAAGGAATTGCTCAGCGTCCTTAGTCATCAGGGAGATGCAAATCAAAACAACTCTGAGATACTATCTTACACCTGTCAGAATGGCTAAGATCAAAAGCACTGCAGACAGCTTATGTTGGAGATGATGTGGAGCAAGGGGAACACTCTTCCACTGTTGGTGGGAGTGCAAATTTGTACAGCCACTTTAGAAATCAGTGTGGTGGTTTCTTAGAAAATTGGGAATCAATCTTCCTCAAGACCCAGCTATACCACTCTTGGGCATATACACAAGAAATGCTCAGTCATACCATAGAGACACATGCTCCACTATGTTCATAGCAGCATTATTCATAACAGCCAGAACCTGGAAACAACCTAGATGCCCCTCAATTGAAGAATGGATTAAGAAAATGTGGTGCATATACACAAAGGAGTACTACTCAGCATAGAAAAACAATGACATTATGAAATTTGCAGGCAAATTAATGGAACTAAAAAATATCATTCTGAGTAAAGTAACCCAGACTCAGAAGGACAAACATGGTATGTATTCACTCATAAGTGGGTACTAGAAGTAAAGCAAAGGATAACCAGACAACAACCCATAACTCCAGAGAAGCTAGCTAACAAGGAACATCCAAAGAGGGACGCATGGATCATCCTGGGAAGGGGAAATAGATGAGATCTCCATGAGTGAACTAGGGTGAGGGGTAGGCAATGGAGGGTAGAGGATGTGGGATGAGAGCATAAGGGAATGGAATGGTTGAGCTGGAACAGAGAAGGAGTGGGAAAGCAACGAGAGATACCATGATGGCGGGAGATATCATGGAGATGGAGAGAAACCCGGTGCTAGGGAAGTTGCCAGGAATCCTCAAGGATGACCCCAGCTTGGACTACTAAAAATAGTGGGGAGGGTACCTGAACTGAACTGACTTGCCCCAGTGATCAGATCTGTGAATACCCTAACTGTCATCACAGAGCTTTTCTCCAGTGACTGATAGAAGCAGATGCAGAGATCCACAGCCAAACACCAGGCAGAGCTCCAGGAGTCCAGTAGGAGAGAGAGAGAGAGGAGAAGGGATTCTATGAGCAAGTGCATCAGGATCATGATGGGGAAATCGGCAGAGACAACTAAACCAAATTAGTGGGAACTCATGAAAGTTGGATCAACAGCTGTGGAGCCTGCATGGGACTGGACTAGGCCCTCTGTATGGTGAGACAATTGTGCAGCTTGATCAGCTTGGGGGGTCCCCTGGCAGTAGAATCAGAATCCATGTCTAGTGCATGAGGGGGCTTTTTGGAGCCCATTACCCATAATGGGACACCTCCTGCAGCCTTGAGGCAGGGGGAAGGGCTTGGACTTGCCTCTACTGGATGTGCCTCCCCATAGGAGGCCTTGCTTTCTTGTGGGGGGATGTGGGGGGTGACGGTGTGGGGGGGAGGAGGATCTTTGATTGGTGTGTAAAATGAATGAAAATTTTTTTCTTAATAAAAAAAGAAAATATACTCACATCTAGATTCTTTATTAATGACCTTTGTACAAGTCCAAAACAGAAAGTTCAGAAGGTGTGTTATTTTCACTTAACATCACTCTTTCCCTTATCTCCTGTGGGTTAAGATATGAAAAGGATCTGTAAGGGAACAGGATCCAGAAAAAAGTTCATTTTCTTGGTGATGTCAAGGAGAGAACAGTGGCTTGGTGCCATTGCTGCTTTAGGGTCACAGCCAACCTGTGAATGAACAGCTGTTGTTATTCAGAAAAATTCAGACAATATTTTGGAAGACTTTATTCAGGAAAATTTAAGAAGAAAATGGAGAAAAAACAAACTAAATGAAAACAACATTTTTCAAAAGGAATGCTGTATGTTTTGGGAAATGTTTAATATACCTTGTATGTAATATAATCCAGAAGGGTGAAGATCATAATGTTCCTAGTAAGGCATTTATAAAGCACAACGATGTAATGAGAGTGTGGGATTTGGAGTCAAGAGAAGCAGGTGTGGTGGCCAAAGCAATAGTCCTCTGTGCCTTAATAAATACAGAAGGGAATGGCTTTCAGCTGTTTATGGATGTTTAGCACACACTATTTCCAAACACATTTGTGCTTAGTATATGCATATTTGCTCATAGATACAGTGTCATGCATCTTAGTTTTTCATTGTGCCCTCATATCCCTGAAGCAGTAGTTCTCAAGGGACTGTGTTCTGTTTCAGGCAGTCCAGAGAACAGAAGAAGTGGGCAGCTGTCAGTAATTAATCTTGACATTCAAGAGACTTGAACATGTTTAAGACAATTCTACATTTCTCACTATTTAATTTAGAATATTATTTGTATTTCAAATGATATTCTGCTAATATATAATAGCTTCTTATTGTCAAAATGCCTAATGTATGTATGATAACTCAATGCTAATTTCTACTATTTTAAGTACTGAAAAGGATAGCCTATAAGCAAAAATTTTATGGACTTCTTAATAGTTTTTAAGATGAAAATGAAAACACAGATGAAAAATATTCAAGGCCTCTGCTATAAAAAGAGTTGAGTTGCATATTATATTCACTTTGTAGACTTAGAATTAAAGTAATTAAAAATGAATTTGCTTGATGGATGACTTCTTGTGTGCTGGTTTAGAATAACAAAATTTCAACTCAAGTTCCTTTTACATTTTAATTTAATTTTTCCCCAATGAGCTATATGTTTTGAAAAATCATTGCTCAAGTTTAAAATACAATAAAATACTTTTTTGTTTTTTCTTAGCATGTATTAATTGTACAAAATAATGAGTTTGTTATGAAAAGTATTCTTCCCAGTGTAGTTCTCTGAATTTTAACAAGGCATTGAGTCATGTAACTATTACCCAAATTAGAATAAAAATAGTTTCTTTACTTCAAAAAAATGCCCCTATCCTAATCCCCAGTGGTTCTTTAGTCTGTTTTGTGTTGCAGTGACAAAATAACTGACACTGGATAATCTGCAAAGCAAGAAGGTTTGTTTGGGCTTTCAACTGGAAGCTGGAACACCCAAGCTGAAGAAACCATATCTGGTAAGGGCCTCAGTGTCACACGGTAAGTGTGATTTTAGGCTGATGTGGGTCTGAAAACTCTTTCAGGGGAGATGATGTGCATGCTTATAATAATACTTGCAAGTACCAATCACATCCCAGGACATATAAAACACTACCAAGAAAGTACTGTTTCTTTCTGAAGAGTGGTACCCTCATTGAATTAATCACTTCTGAAAGATTCTACTCAATACCCTGCAGTGAAATAATCCTTTTGTACACTGTGAAACCTTCGCTCTCATTGGTTTAGTAAAGAGCCAACTGGTCAACAGCTAGGCAGAAAGAGATTAGGCAGGAGAGCCATGCTGAGAGAACACTGGGAAGAAGGAGGGCAGAGTTGCAAGCCAGATATAGAGGAAACAAGACATGAACATGCTGTGCCGAAAAAAGGTACTACCAAGTGGTAGAGAATAGGTAAGAAATATAGGTTAATTTAAGTTGAAAGAGCTAGTTAATTACAAGCCTAAGCTATCAGCTGAGCACTAATAAATAATAATAACTCTCTGTGTGGTTATTTGGGGAGACAGCAGTTTCAACAAAAAGCCTTACCTACAAATGGTGCCCAACATAGGACACTTACAAGCACATAAGGCCTAAGAAAGCTGTTTAAAAAAAGTTTGAAAAACAAAGCCAAATGTGGCTGGGCCTTCCTAGTCTCATGTTTCTCATGCCACCTGCAGTACCAAGACATGTCTTCTAGCCACTTCCTGCAGGCTTGAGTTGCTAGTGTGAGCCCCACCAGTACACCATGAGCTAAGCTGTGTGGCGGTTTAAGACTTTGCTCATGCAGACAGAAAAGGATACAGATACACAGTAAAGACAGATCCAGATTGGACAAAAAACAAAAAACAAAAAGCAAACCTCTAAACTGGTTACAGTGTGTTTAAAAATGTACATAGGCTTGTGAGAGAAAAGAGAAAAAGTATGGACAGTCATAGAAAAATAGTTTTAAAACAATACAGTCTTTAAAGAAAGAATAAAATAGCTCTAGCACCTAGGCCATGAGGCACAACCCATGCCCCTCACCCCCACACATTGCTGTCCCAGTTGCAGGTCAGAAGCAAAGATTCCTGTGGGCAGAGCTCCCCACCAACACCCTCCACTGAATGCTGCAATCTACAAGACCCACTATCTTCCCCAGCCCCATTCATCCCCCTGTGACCTCAGCAGCTCTGTGAGACACAGAATTTACCAGCTCCGATCAGACCAAGAGCTCTGAATGGACCAAGAGTGCTGATTGGACCAAGAATAGCCCCCTGAGACACAGACACAGTAAGCACAGATTGGAGTAAGAGTACTTTCCTCAGACACAGACACCTCTTGCACTGATTGGAGGAAGAGATGGGTAGACACAAATGCAAAAATACATACAACACAAAGAGCAATATGGCACCACTAGAACCTAGTAGTTCTTCAACAGCAAGACCTGAACATCACAACATAGAAGTTGCAAAAGAAAGCAACCTTAAAAATAACTTTATGAAGATGATAGAAGCCTTTAAAGAAGAAATGAAAAAATGTCCTTGAAGAAATTGAGGAAAAGGCAAACAAAAATTGGAAGAAATCAATAAATCCATTAAAGAAAACGAGGAAACCAAGAAAAAGAAATCAAACAGGTAAAGGAAACAGTTCAAGACCTGAAAATTGAAACAGAAGCAATGAAGAAGACACAAATCAAGGGAATGTAGAAAATGGAAAATCTGAGTAAATGAACAGGAACTATAGATGCAAGCATAAAAAACAGAATACAAGAGACGGAAGAAACAATTTCTGGCATGGAGGATAAGATAGAGGAAATAGATTCTTCAGTAAAAGAAAATACTAAAGTGAAAAAAGTCATAACACAAAACATCCAGGAAATCTGGGGCACCCTTAAAAGGCCAAACCTAAGAATAATAGGAATAGAAGAAGGAGAAGAACACCAAATGAAAGGCCCAACAAATATATTCAACTAAATCATAGAAGAAAACTTTCCCAACCTAAAAAAAGAAATGCCTATGAAAATGGAAGCTAACAGAACACTAAAATAGAATAGACCCCACAAAAAGTCCCCTTGCCACATAATAACCAAATCACTAAACATACAGAATAAAGAAAGAATATTAAGAGCAGCAAAGGAAAATGGCCAAGTGACTTATAAAGGCAAACCCATCAGAATAACATATGATTTCTCAATGGAGACTCTGAAAGCAAGAAGGTCCTGGACAGATGTTTTATATATATATATATATATATATATATATATATAGAGAGAGAGAGAGAGAGAGAGAGAGAGAGAGAGAGAGAGAAACAGAGAGAGAGAGACAGAGACAGAGACAGAGAGAGAGACAGAGAGAGAGAGAAAGAGAGAGAGAGAGATCATGGATGCCAGCCCAGACTACTATATCCAGCAAAACTTTCAATCACCATAGATGGAGTACATAAGATATTCCAAGATTTGGGCTACCAAGTGAGTTCCAGGAGAGGCGCAAAGCTACACAGAGAAACCCTGTCTTGAAAAACCAAAAAAAAAAAAAGATATTCCAAGACAAAAACAGATTTAAACAATACCTATCCACAAATCCAGCCCTACAGAAAGCACCAGAAGGGAAACGCCAAACTAAGGAAGTTAGGTTCATTTTACATATGAATCACAGATTCCCCTCTCATCCCTCCTCCTGCTCCCCCTCCCAGATTTCCCCCATTCAAACTATCCCATAACCCCCACTCTGAAAAGGTAAGCCCTCCCATGGGGAGTCAGCAGAGCCTGGTACATTCAGTTGAGGAAGGTCCAAGCCTCTCTCCCTGTATCAAGGGGGTGCAAGGTGTCCCACCATAGGTGATGGGCTACAAAATGTCAGCCCATGTACCAGGGATAGATCCTGATCCCACTTCCGGGGGCCCCTTAAACAGACCAAGCTACATAATAGTATCACTTACTCAGAGGGTCTAGTCCAGTCCCATGCAGCTACAGAGCTGTTGGTTTAAAGTAATGAATTCCCACCAGTTTGGTTCAGTTGTCCCTGTAGTTTTCTCCATCATGATCTTGATGCCCCTTGTTCATAGAATCCTTCTTCCCTCTCTTCCACTGGACTCCTGGAGCTCACCCTGGTGCTTGGCTGTGGATCTTACATCTGCTTCCATCAGTTACTGGATGAAAGCTCTATGATGACAGTTAGGATGTTCACCAATCTGATTACTGGGTAAGGCCAGCTCAGACACCCTCTCCACTGTTGCTAGTAGTCTAAGCTGGGGGTCATCCTTGGGAATTCCTAGGGAACTTCCTTAGTGCCAGGTTTCTCCCTATCCCCTGATGCCTCCCTCTATCAAGAGATATCTTTCATTGGTCTCTCACTCTGTTCCTGTTTCAGCTCAATCATTCCATTCCCCTATGTCCTCATCCCCCATCTCCTTCTCTCTATTACCCCCAATTGTCCCCAGTTTACTCAGGAGATCTCATCTATTTCCCCTTCCCAGGGAGATCCATGTGTCCCTCTTAGTGTCTCCCCTGTTAGCTAGTTTCTCTGGAGCTGTGGGCTGTAGTTTGGTTTCCTTTGCTTTACACCTAGTATCCACTTATGAGTGAATGCATACCATGTTTGTCCTTCTGAGTCTGAGTTACAACACTCAGGGTGACATTTTCTAGTTCCATCTATTTGCCTGCAAGTTTCATGATGTCATTGTTTTTTACTGCTAAGTAGTGCTCCATTGTGTATATGTACCACATTTTCTTTATCCATTCTTCAATTGAGGAGTATGTAGGTTGTTTCCAGGTTTTGGCTATTATGAATAGTGCTGCTATGAACATAGTTGAGCAAGTGTCCTTGTGTTGTGATTGAGCATTTCTTGGGCATATGCCCAAGAGTGGTATCATTGGGTCTTAATATAGATTGATTCCCAATTTTCTGAGAAACCTCCATACTGGTTTCCAAAGTGACTGTACAAGTTTGCATTCCCACCAACAATGAAGGAGTGTTCTCCTTGCTCTACATCCTCTTCAACAGAAGCTGTAATTGGTATTTTTTATCTCAGCCATTCTGATAAATGTAAGATGGTATCTCGGAGTCATTTTGGATTACATTTCCCTGAGGACTAAGGATGTTGAGCAATTCCTTAAATGTCTTTCAGCCATTTGAGATTCTTCTGTGGAGAATTCTGTTTAGCTCTGTGGCCCATTTTTTAATTGGATTGTTTGGTGTTTTGATGTCTAATTTCTTGAGTTCTTTATATATTTTGGAGAACATCCCTCTTTCAGATGTGGGGTTGGTGAAGATATTTTACCATTCTGTAGACTGTCATTTTGTCTTATTTACTGTATACTTTGCCTTACAGAAGCTTCTCAGTTTCAGAATGCCCTATTTATTAATTGTTGCTCTCAGCATCTGTGCTACTAGTGTTGCATTTAGGAAGTGGTCTCCTATGCGAATGTGTTCAATGTTACTTCCTACTTCCTCTTGTATCAGGTTCAGTGTAACTGGATTTATGTTGAGGTCTTTGATCCACTTGAACTTAAGTTTTGTGCATGGTGATAGATATGGATCTATTTGCATTATTCTCCATGCTGACATCCAGTTAGGCCAGCACCGTTTGTTGAAGATGCTTTCTTTTTTCCATTGTACATTTTGCCTTCTTTGTCAAAAATCAGGTGTTCATAGGTGTGAGGATTAATGTCAGGGTCTTCAATTCAATTTTATTGGTCCGCACATTGGTTTTTATTCCAATACCAAGCTGTTTTCATTACTATAGCTCTATAGTAGAGCTTGAGGTCAGGGATGGTGATGCCTCCAGAAGTTGCTTTACTGTACATGATTGTTGTAACTTTCCTGGATTTTTCATTTTTCCATATGAATTTGAGCATTGTTTTTTCCAGGTATTTGAAGAATTGTGTTGGGATTTTGATGAAGATTGAATTGAATCTGTAGATTGCTTTTGGTAAGATTGCCATTTTCTTTATGTTGGTTCTACCTTTCAATGAGCATGGGAGATCTTTCCATTTTTTAATATCTCCTTCAATTTCTTTCTTCAAAGACTTAAATTTCTTGTCATACAGGTCTTTCACTTGCTTAGTTAGAGTTACCCCAAGGTATTTTATATTGTTTGTGGCTATTGTGAAGGGTTATGTTTATCTGATTTCTTTTTCAGCCCATTTATCATTAGTATATAGGTAAGCTTTTTTTTTTTTTTTTGAGTGAATCTTGCATCCTGCCACATTACTGCAGATTTTTATCAGCTGTAGGAGTTCCCTGGTAGAATTTTTGGGGTCACTTATGTATACTGTCATATCATCTGCAAATAGTGAAAGTTTAACTTCTTCCTTCCCAATGTGTATCCCCTTGATCTCTTTATGTTGTTTCATTGCTCTGGCTAGAACTTCAAGTACTATATTGAATAGATATGGGGAGAGTGGGTGGCTCTGTGTTGTTCCTGATTTTGATAGAATCACTTTGAGATTCTCTCCATTTAATTTGATGTTGGCTGTTGGCATACTGTAAATTGCCTTTGTTATATTTAAGTATGTACAGTTGCAGTTTTCCTGTGTCCCACCCTGTCTGCAGCCACTCAGACCCAAGTAAACACACAGAGGTTTATATTAATTAAAACTGCTTGGCCATTAGCTCAGGCTAACTACTGACTAGCTCTTACACTTAAACTCAGCCCATTTTTATTAATCTATATGTCGCCATGTTTTCTGCGGCTTTACCTGTGTGCTGTTACATGCTGCTCCCTGGACAGCAGGCTGGCATCTCCTAACTCAGCCTTCCTCTTCCCAGAATTCTCCTTGTCTGCTTATCCTGCCTATACTTCCTGCCTGGCTACTGGCCAATCAGCATTTTATTAAGCCAGTGTACAAAAGCATTATTCCACAGTGTTTCCCCTTTTCTGTTTAATTAAAAAGCAAAGTTTTAAATTTAACATAGTAAAATTCTATATAACAAAACAGTTATCTAGCAAGAATTATAGTTACAATATCTAGTCTATTTATATTTGGCAAATTCCAACAAAATATTCTATTTATCCTATTTTTTTAGTATGAGGTTTCATATTTAACTTATCTTTTATCATAACTAAGGAAAATTATAATTATAATTTTTTTAGTCTTCAACTATATCAAAGACCTCAGAAGGATATAATATTACCTAAGTAAACAGGAAATGCATTATAAGCAACCTCCAAAAATCTAGAATGACAGAGACAGCTGCCTGCCTGGGCAGTCATCCAAATTTCCTCTGTAACATTGGAGCATCTATCCTCAGCCCTTAGGCCTAGTCTCTCAGTCATTTTTTTTTCTCTGTGTCCTGTAAAACATCTGGCAGTTTCTTCTGTGAAGCAAGAAACTAAAGGACCATCTCACCTTGCACAGTTCAATGGTCATCTTTCTATGGGTCCTGCATGTCCAGTTTATATGACATTTTGTTAAGCAGTCCAGGCAAGAACAGTTTCTTGCCCAAATGGCTATGTTTGCCAAGAAGAAGGTAAACTCCATATAGAGTGTCTTCGATGCTCATCTTTCTCTTTGAAATAGATTGCTGCTGCCAGAAGCAGATGTGTCTCACTGTCCAAAAAGTCTAAGTTTTTTGTTTTTTTTTTTTTTGGTTTTTCAAGACAGGCTTTCTCTGTGTAGCTTTGCGCCTTTCCTGGAACTCACTTGGTAGCCCAGGCTGGCCTCGAACTCACAGAGATCCGCCTGCCTCTGCCTCCCGAGTGCTGGGATTAAAGGCGCGCGCCACCACCGCCCGGCCTAAGTTTTTAAAACATTTTAAATGCCATTTTATGTAGGTCTTTGAAGAATTTGAAGATTACCTACCTAATTGAAATGTATCTATATATACCTAGAAAACTTAACTAACATGACTATAAGTTTGATTATCATAGATGACTATTAATCTGTCATAGATGACTATTAATTCTTAATTATCCATTATCATTTAAATGAGTTACATAAACATACCTTAAACAAGAGTAGAAATATATATATATGTATGTATATACACAGTATAACAAAATTAACTTTAAATTTGTATCAGTAAACTAAAATCTATACCAAGGTAAAACATTTTAAGCAAGTTGCTCTTTAAAAGTAGGTTCAACAATCCACCCTTTATCATATTTATATCCTATATTTCCATATCATATCCCCCTTTCTTCTTTTAGAAAGAGATTGACTATGACCAATAACAATTTGTAACCAACAACCTAAATAAAGACAAACTTCCCTGATCCATTTTTGGGGGGCAGGAATGAGGGCATAGTGTTCTAGGCTACTTCCTGCTGATAGGGGGTGCTGGTAGTCTTATAGGGATCCTTAGAAAATTAAGACACTAAGAGGGACACATGGATCTCCCTGGGAAGGGGAAATAGATGAGATCTCCTAAGTAAACTGGGGACAATTGGGGGTAATAGAGGGTAGGAGATGGGGGATGAGGACATAGGGGAATGGAATGATTGAGCTGAAACAGGAACAGAGTGAGAGACCAATGAAAGATATCTCTTGATAGAGGGAGGCATCAGGGGATAGGGAGAAACCTGGCACTAAGGAAGTTCCCTAGGAATCCCCAAGGATGACCCCCAGCTTAGACTACTAGCAACAGTGGAGAGGGTGTCTGAGCTGGCCTTACCCAGTAATCAGATTGGTGAACATCCTAACTGTCATCATAGAGCTTTCATCCAGTAACTGATGGAAGCAGATGTAAGATCCACAGCCAAGCACCAGGGTGAGCTCCAGGAGTCCAGTGGAAGAGAGGGAAGAAGGATTCTATGAACAAGGGGCATCAAGATCATGATGGAGAAAACTACAGGGACAACTGAACCAAACTGGTGGGAATTCATTACTTTAAACCAACAGCTCTGTAGCTGCATGGGACTGGACTAGACCCTCTGAGTAAGTGATACTATTATGTAGCTTGGTCTGTTTAAGGGGCCCCCGGAAGTGGGATCAGGATCTATCCCTGGTACATGGGCTGACATTTTGTAGCCCATCACCTATGGTGGGACACCTTGCACCCCCTTGATACAGGGAGAGAGGCTTGGACCTTCTTCAACTGAATGTACCAGGCTCTGCTGACTCCCCATGGGAGGGCTTACCTTTTCAGAGTGGGGGTTATGGGATAGTTTGAATGGGGGAAATCTGGGAGGGGGAGCAGGAGGAGGGATGAGAGGGGAATCTGTGATTCATATGTAAAATGAATAAAAAAATTTTAATAATGAAAAAATAGAACAACTAAAAAATTTTAAAAAAGAAAGAATAAAATAATATAAATAGGAAAAGCCACATAGCAATGAAAAATGGAAAGTTTGGATCCTGTATGTTATTGTGTTGTCCTTTAATTTTTTGAATTCTAATGAACAAACAACAGCTGCTAAGAGACATTGGATTGTGAAGGCTGCTGGATTAAACCAACCTATATATTTTGAAAATATCTTGACATCAAAATGGAATTCAAAATGTGTGTTGCTTTGGAGAAGAGATTATGCTTTTGTTCTCACAGAAAACAAAAGGCTATGGATTCATCCAGTGTTGAAGAACATCATGTTTGTTTGAGGAAGACCCCCTGAAAATCCTGGCTACAGACATAAAGAAATAAACATAGAAAAACTACAAGACATGTGATGTATATTTGACCTACTCAAACATAAAAGAAGAAATTATTTCTTGCTAACTTGTATACAACACATAGTCTATCCTCATATTAATGCAGATATGTATGTTACCTTTTAAAGTTTATGTATTTTCAGAGCAAGAGGACCAGACACCAATACAAATGGATGGCCCAAGTGATCCATTATCTTAGAGCTCCTCTGCTGCCTTTTCCTCAGAGCTCTGCATCCAGAACAGCTTCAAGACTAGTGGCCAAGATGGTCCAGCCTCACAGACTAATTCAGCCATGACTTGACCATAATTCTAATTTTTCTCAGGGTCCCCCAATGATGCCAGTGCCCCAGACAATGGGAAGCAGTCTAGAGAAATCAACTCCCAAAAAATGGGTTAAGGATGTTTGTCATCATTTAAGGGCAATTGGTTACAAGTTATTATTTGCCATGGTCAGGAAAGAAGCTAAACAAAGTAGTTAAATTCAAAGATCTCTTTCTAAAGGAAAAAAGAAAAATACAATAAAGAAATGATGAGATAAAAGGATAATTTATTGAATCTACTTTAATCCAAAAAGCAACTATTAATCCCAAAATATTTTACATTGGTAGGGATTTTAGTTTATTGACACAAATTTAGAGTTATTTTTGTTATACCATATGTATATTTCTACTCTTGTTTGGTATATTGTGCTTATGCAGCTCATTTAAAAATGTAATGTATAATTAAGAAATACAAATTAGTAGTTAGTCACCTATAATAATCAAATTTGTAGTCAAATTAGGTATGTTTTCAAGGTTAAACAAATATATTTAGATAGATAGGTGATCTTCAAAGACCTGCAGAATATGGCATTTAAAATGTTTTAATAGCATAAGGCTTTTCTTGATAGTGAGACATGTCTACTTCTGGCAGCATCAATTTACTTCAGAGACGATGATGGACATTAAAGAAGCTACATACGGAGTTTGCTTTCATTGTGGCAAAAACTAGCCACTGGGCAAAGAAACTGCCCTTGCCTCAATTGCTGAGAGTTACTGTCCAAACTAGACCAGCAGGATGCAAAAGAAAACAATTGCCAAACTTTGCCAAGACAAGGTAGGAAAGTCTTTCAAAATTCCCTGCTTCTCAGAAATGCTGTCAGCTATACTAGGCCTATAGACAAAAGATGGATGCCCCAGTGATACAGAGCAGCTTTGGGTAACTGTCTAGGCAGCCAGATGTCCCTGGTCATCAGGTAATATTACATCTTTCTGGAGTCTTTGATGGAGTTAAAGACTAAGTAGTTAAACTAATAGTTTTCCTTAGTTATGATAAAAAATAAATTAGGTATAAAACTTTAAACTCACAAAGATAAGATAAATAATAGAATATTTTCTCTAAATTTGCCAAATATTAATGAATTGGATATTATAACTGTAATTCTTACTTGATAACTGTTTTGTTATAAATAATTTTACTATGTTAAAAATAAGACCTTCCTTTTTAATTAGACAAAAAGGGGGAAACACTATGGAACAATCTTTTTTGTACACTGTATTTGTTGCTCTCATTGGTTTAATAAAAAGCCAGCTGGCCAATAGTGAGGCAGAAAGAGGTTAGGCAGGAGAGCCAGACTGAGAGAATGCTGGGAAGAAGGAGGGCAGAGTTGCCAGCCAGAGGTAGAGGAAGCAGGAGATGAACATGCTGTGCTGTAAAAAAAGGATCACCATGTGGTAGACTGCAGATAAGAAATGTAGGTTAGCCCCCCGCAGAGGATGGGGGCAGTTCAAGGAGTGGTGAAGGCGGAGCCCAAGCCGCCAGGCCCGCCCCTGTCAAGGTGGATGCAAAGCCAAAGAAGGCCACAGGAAAGGATAAATATTCCGACAAAAAAGTGAAAACCAAAGGGAAGAGGGGAGCAAAGGGCAAACAGGCAGAGGTGGCTGACGAGCAAACCACAGATGTGCCTGCAGAAAATGGAGAGACTGAAAACTGGAGTCCAGCCTCTGAAGTAGAAGAGAAGAAGCCAAGGCCGACTAACCATCCATCGTGTCTGTCATTGTCCCCGCCTCCCTTCTTGTACAATCCAGAGGAATATTTTTATCAACTATTTTGTAAATGAGTTTTTTAGTAGCTCTAGAAACATTTTTAAAAGATGGGAGGAAGTCCCACCTCATCCCATTTTTTAAGTGTAAATGATTTTTTAAAGACGTTAAATCACTTGCTGGTTGTTTATTTTTTGGTACAACCAGAAAATAGCAGGATACTGAATCAGGAGAGGCTGTGACTGTCTCGGGGGTAACCATAACATTCCGTAGAGGGGGCTAGTTTTGTATCCTACAACACAAAGCATAGTAAATGGTAATTTGTAGTCTTGGTCGTGCATTTGTGTCTGGAATATTTTCAGTTATTTCTGGTCTCATGTTTCTAGTAGAACTGTATCCTAAAAAACCACTCCTCGGTCCTTGCCCTGTTGAACTGTCTCTGGTCATGGCAGTCCATTTTCCTAAGAATTGTGATAATGTGCTGTGAAAGATTAAAATTTTGAATATGTACTATATGTGGCATAAAATTGTAAGTCAGTGGAATTAAGGATTGTGAGCATTTGATTGTTATGTGAGGTCTTAGAGAAAACTTGCCAATGTTAGGATGGAACATCACTGGAATAAGTTCAAAGAGAAACAACACAGTGGCTCTTTTGGGTATGTGAACACAATGTATGACTCTTAGAGTTTGGGTCCCTGTTTAAGGAATTGAAATGTCTGTGTACTCAACCAATAAAGTCTCAGTTGTGAAAGAGAAAAAAGAAAGAAATGTGGGTTAATTTAAGTTGAAAGAGCTAGTTAGTAACAAGCCTAAGCCATCAGCTGAGCTTAAATAATTAATAATAAGTCTCTGTGTGGTTATTTGGGGGAAGTAACAGTCCCAACAACAACAACAAAAAAAAACTCCACCTACAATATCCCTTAGTATTGTCACATTGGAAACCAATCCACTAGTCCTATGACTCTTTGGGCCCAAATTATATCAAAACTACAGAGGTGGATCACATAGGATGTATCTTCTTAAACTGTTTACTCAGCATAGTGCAGCTGATATCTGGAAAGTATGTCTTGAGAGCCTGTTCCTCTTTATTATGAGTATGATTCTATTCTGGAATGCCTTGTTATATGTTTTCACATTCACGCGTTGAAGGATATTTTGCCTGTTTCCAATTTGAGGATTTTACTCACAGCAAGCATATAAACATCTCTGTACAGATTCAGAAATGGCTATAAGTTTTCAGTTCTTTGGGATAAATATCTCAAAATGAAATTTCTGCATTCTCTAGAAACCTTAAGAGAGTGGCTGACTGTTTTCAGAGTGGCTGTAATATTTTTAATCCTCAAAAGCATTTTATAAAGTTCTAACTTCTCCTGTTTTCTCTAGCTTTTGGTGATAGTAGTGCTTTGTTCTAGCAGCATACCAGATGTGTGGTCACATTTCAGCATGCCTTTGCTTTAGGATCTCCAGGATGCTGAACATACTCTAATGTATCTGTTTCATGTGTGCATCTTCAGTGAAGTCTTGAGTCGCTTCTTCTACCAATTTTGAAAACTGAGTGTTTTTATTGTTGAGATCTTAGTTGTTTGCATATTCAGAATTCAAATAATATCCCACACATGAGACTGAGACTGACATATTTTTCCTAGTCTATAGCTTACCTTTTCTTTTCTTTTTTTCTTTTTTTTTTCTTTTTTGGCTTTTTCGAGACAGGGTTTCTCTGTATAGTTTTGGTGCCTGTCCTGGATCTTGCTCTGTAGATCAGGCTGGCCTTGAACTCACAGAGATCTGCCTGGCTCTGCATCCTGAGTGCTGGGATTAAAGGCATGCACCACCACTGCCTGGCTTGTAGCTTACCTTTTCATTCTATCAAAAATATGGCTAAGTTTTGCAACTTGATAAACTCTGTTCATTAGTTTTTTTTTTCAAAACTGATATTATGCTTCTTTAAAGCCATAAACATGCACTTTGCAGTTCATGATGACTCTAGTTCCTCTCCTGACTGCTTCCTGTCTGTCATTTCCCTGGCTTCTTGCTGGCATGGAGATCCACTCTTCAGTTAAGACAAGAAGCTGGAACTCTAGGTTCCTCTCATACACTTTTTATGCAACTCTCCCCATTTGCTGAGCTAAGCTGAAATAAGAAAATAGGAAAGGAAACGCAGAAACAGCAGGTGCTTACCCACAAAGACCCCTCTGAGTGGAAAGGAAGGTTCCCCTTGCACACTAGGTTAGGCTCCTGTGGGTTCCTTTACCACCACTGTCTGCTGTAGCCACTGTCATTACTACTAGCACTGGCTTGACCTGAGGATGGGGAAGGGTGGAGAGGAAGGAGAGAAAAAGGAAAAGTTAAGAGCATAAGAGGTTTCTGCTATTGTCTGAGTGTGAGAAGACCTCTTCTCATCTCCCTAGACAAAACCCAAGGCTGTGTCTGGACTTCTATCGAACTTTGAGAATTGCTACTTCTGAATTTTGGGCTGCAGCAACCCAGACCTGTAAATAACAGAGGAAAAATGGTGAAATCAACTGGTTATTTAGTGACAATTAAAATTCTACCCTTCTCTCCTCCTTCTGCTGCTGTTTGTTACAAGAATCTTCAGATGCTTGCTCATGCATTCTGCCCATAACTTACAGAGTCAATGGAAGAGACATACTCCATCTTACCTGGAACCAGAACCACAGTGAATCACTAAAAAAAAAAATTTTTGTAACCTCCAGAGAGATGAGATGATAATGTCTGGGATATGCAGAGCAGGTATTGGGAAAATGCATTACTCAGACCTTGTGCCATGGTTCACTACTGTGGCTTTTGTCTCTGTGGCCTTTGCTTCTTACTGATGTCATTGGGTCAGAGAAGCTACCTTGGCCTCAACCAAAAGTTAATTCTTTCCTTCATTTCCTATAGTAGTAACCACTACCCTTGAGTTCTATTTTGAATATTCAGGTAAAGTCATACAAAAAGTTGATAAAAGGAAGAAATGGTGAAGAAAACTATTGACTATGCAGCCTTTACAGAAGAACCATTGTGTTATATACATGTCCAACCTGAGACCTTGCAGGTCACATGTACCTTACTGCAGCTGAGGATAGCTATGAATATGGTCCAACACAAAATCATAAGATGACTTTAATATTATGAAAAAGTTTTGGTGATCGTTTTGCAACTCAATTGCATGGTTCTTGAGTATGAATATTTTGGAGGATCATATCACAAGGATTTGTGTCAGGGACCAAACATGGACCATGGAAAAGTATTAGCTAGGCCAGAGAACAAGCCCCTGCCCTAAACCAGATGCCCCCAAAGATAAAGAACAGGTCAGACAGGTCAAGTAGCATAGCAACAGAACAATGGGCCCTGACCAGTGACCTTAAAACCTAGCAGCCTCATGACTTGCACGTAGTCCTTCGCCTGCACGTCCCCCTTCACCTGCATGTATGGCACGTCGTGCACCCCTTCCCTCCTTCCTGCCCCCTCTCATGCTATATAAGCCTTGCTGAGGAGAATAAAATTTGCAGCTTGATCAGAACACACTGTCTTGCTGTCTTCTCTCATGTCTCCCATCCCACTCATTCTCTCCCTCAGGTGGGTCGCCCCGTTGATACCCCACTGGCCGGGGCAGATTTGTCCAGACATTGACTGTACTGAGAAGACTGAGCTCCAAGGTGGTGGCTATCACCAGCCTGGATTTGAGTACTAGGCAGCCTTTTACTAAGCTTCTAGCTTGCATTTCTATCTGTGGATGGGAGCATATCTTCTGGAGAGCTAGCCCTCAAGAGCAATGGGATTTTCCCCATTCTCCTAAAATGCTAATTCAGTTAGTTCAAGTATTATCAAAAGGATATCAATGACTTTTCCAGGAACCCTACCAGTTACTGCCTTCAGATGCCCTCCAAATGCAATGCTAGTAACACACGTGGTAGGTTTGACAGTGCAAATATGAACCTAGCACTGAGGATCATGAGGCAGAAGGATCATGAGTTTAGGTCAGCCTGAACTACAAAGCAAGACCTACAAAAAAAGACCAAAAATAATAACAAAAACATAAACACGATATTTTTGTCCTTTTGAAAGTTTAAATATTAACTGTTGGATCCTTATTTTAGTTGAAAGTAAACTCCTCACAAAGCCGACCATTAATCTAAATCTGTTTTCTTGGGCACCATGAATCAATTCTAACATCTAACAGCATGTCTGATCAGGAAACATTTTTCAATATTTCTTAGAATCTTCTCTTTTCCAGGTAAGCTTTCTCTTCATTTGCTTTTCTTAAAAAGTTGCTAAAATTCACGTCAAAATGGAAATACCATCCTTGCTAGCTCATTTTATAGCAGATGTCTGTGAAGTACATCTGACTTGTTAGTACATTTTCCAGAACATACCTGTCTGTGTGTGTGTGTCTATCTGTGTGTGTCCCTGTGTGTGTGTGTGTGTGTGTGTGTGTGTGCGTGCGTGTGCGTGTGCGTGTGCGTGTGTGTGTGTGTGTGTGTGTGTGTGTGTATGTGTATGCCTATGATTTCTCCTAAACTTAGATCTCTGAGGAAACCTCACAACTTTGATAACCAGTGTTCCACAACAGTGTCTACAAAAAACAAATGGAATTGTGTGGAGAAATAAAGAAGATTATTTTTACTATGACACGTTCAACATTTTTCTGTAATGGGTTGTAAAGGCAGAATCCCGCTCCTGTCCACATGCTGTCTGACTCTCTCACTGGCCTTACTTCTTCACCATTTTATACCTCAGAGTAATCCATTTCACTGTCACGACCCTCATCTCTTTGCCCTCTGCCATCTTCTCTCCAACTGCCACCTCATCAGTGTCTCTGATCACATGTGTATATAATTAGAGACAAGAATTAGCCCCTGACATCACTCTGGCAAAGTCAGCAAGCTATGTTGCTGGGGTTGCCTAGTCATATCTTCTCTTTCAGGAAGGTATGATCTTGTTTGAGCTCATTGGTCATTGACTTCTGATTATCCTGTTACAAAAGCATTTACCTTCCTAGTAATTATGCAATCATTGCATCTACATGACTAAACTATCAGGGTGAACTTCAATGTGAAAGGTACACTATAAGATCTCATATTACCCATTTTAGGAATACCACTGGTTGTAATTTCACAGAAAGTGAATATCAAGCAATTGAAAGTGGATAAAAGAAATAAATGATTAGGAAGATTTATTAGGTAAAGGAACCCTCTAAATAAGGAAAAATGTACTTTGACAAAAAATGTAATAGGCTATATCAGATCCTCCCAATAAATATCAATTTCCTACTCTCAAACAGCTACAGTATAAGTTCAGGAGTTTTTTTTGTTGTTGTTTTTGTTTTTTTTTTTTTTTTTTTGCAGGGAGCTATGACTTATGTGTTTCCCCAACAGTAAAAAGGAAAGAAAAGTCTGTTTTGGTTCATTATTTAGCATACAGCTGTGTTTAGTGATGAAGAATGTTTAGGATGACTGATGTGATATGTGAGGTGAACCCAGAAGGATTATTTAACTATGGTGCCTGGCCAGAGACAACAGAGCTAATGACCAGTGGGAAATAACTGTTTGATTCAAGTCCCAAGGTCTATGTAAAAAGTTATGTTGAAGAAACTTGCATTTATTATAAGGGACCTTTTAGCCACAACTCAATGATTCTATTTCTTCCCTGTGTTTTCTTATTAACATGGCAGCAACTTATTTCAGCTGCTTCACTTCTGATCGTATACCCAGAGAACTCCACGCTGTACCACAGAGATAAGCATCCTGTTTTTATTGCTACTCTATAACTACAACAAGGAGATAAAACAAACCTAGATGTCCAACAAGAGATGAGTGGAGAGTGAAAATCTGGTCCACAGGCAAAGCAAAATATTATCTAGTTCCAATGAAAAATAAAATCACCAATGTACAGGAATCATAGATGGATGTATAATCAGTGTATAAAATTAGTTGAGGTTCCCCAATCTCAGAGAGAAAGAAAAACCTATATATGCTTCCCTATATGCAAATCCTACCTTATAATGTATATGTATATATAAGTAAACAAATGTACTTGTGAGTACAGTGTAACATTTAGAAAGGAGAGAAAAAGGCTAATAAAAGAAGACAAAATGTTTACAGAAGTGTTCACATATGAAGTGTAGTTTGTATGGATACTTACAGTGTTCTCTCATGATATAACACATTCTCAATGCAACAGAAACTGTTGGATGAAGAGTGTCTACATGTGACTCCACGGGGAGTTGCTACCTTAATGAGAGAACTGAACTTTAAATTATGTTTTTCATTGACTATGTCTGTAGGAAGTAGTTCTTTGTAGGTAATACTAAACTTATGTATTTTATCCTTTAAACAAGAATTTTAGATATTCAAATTATAGAGTGTGAACATCGTTAGAAATATGATAAAATGTCATAACTGAGAATTCCTGGGAATACAGATTTATTGTTCTTAAATCTCAAAGAGTGATGTGTCAGGAATTTGAAAACATGGAGAAAGTTGTCTGTTACTTTTTCTACCATATGTTATAATTCTAAACTATGTCATTGTTGATGAATAAATGTACTGTTTTTAATATAAAAATAAAATCATGAAAGTTGCTGGAAAGAGATTCAGTGTCTCAGAAAAAAAAAGGAAAGACAATCACAAGGAAAGAGAGAAAGTAGAGAGGATGAATGGGTGCTCTCTTCTCTGAGAAAGTTTCCTCATTCACCTCGCCTGCAGGCACGCTTTCTATATCGATAGCAGAGGTGACAGAGCTTAGGCTGGTTCTGAGTGTGGTTTGGAGAATGTTGTTTTTAAAAACACAGCTTACCATTACAAAGCATTGAGCAAGTTCAGTTAGAAGAGTAACTTCAACTCAAAATTCTAAAATAATGAACTGCCAAATACCCATCTAATAATTAGCAGTCATATCAGTCTCTGATATGAAAGTATTACCTTCTAATTCCTGAAAAGTCAGTCTTTGGTTGTGCTTAGGATACTCTCCAAACTGCCTACAACCCCCCTCTCTCTTCTGAAATCCTGAGATCTGATCATCAAGTAAAGTCTAATCTGGTCTCAGTTACTAAGATTTTAAGTCCCACCTGGCAAGCTTTGCCCTTCTGCTTTCAGTCCCCTGTGTGATCAAGGGCAAAACACTGGACCTTTCTCTTTTTAATTGTCTTGCTCTTAGCTTTTCCGGTTTTCTTGTCAAGACCCATGTGCTCCTAGTCCTGCACACGATCCTGCACGCGGTTCTGTGGGTGTGCTCTGCTGTGTGTTTCTTTGCTCTTGGTGTTGATTTACTCTCCTTTCCCCTCTGGGTTCCAGCAGACATAATCTAATCTGTGTTATGTGACAAGACCAATTAGTCTCGCCCACTCAGCAGCCTTCCGTCCCTCCTCCTCAGCTGCTCTCCTCTTGGCACTCCACCTCTTTTAGGAAGTAAAGCTGGGAGCCAAATTTCCAAGCAGAATTCATTAGATGAATATGCAGGTCCAGATTGCAGAATGTGCTCAAATCCTCCAATGGAACTCAGACCCAAGACTTCTGACTTGTCTCAGGTTTTGTGTTTGTCAGGAGATTTCCAGCCACGAAACTTCTTCACCAGCTGGAAAGATGTATGGGCAAGATTAGGGGAAATAGAAGGTCCAGGATTGGGCTAAGTAAAATACTAATACACAAGCAGGTACTGCCATCCTTTTCTTGATTATGCAAAATTACTGAATATAGCCTTTTGCAACCAGAAATCTGCTGATGTGACAGGTGTAGGTGGCCTGTAGGGTCCAGGTGATGAATGGACAAGGCAAGTCTTTCATAATTCATCCTTGCACTCTGACTAAGTCAGTCACCCCAAATCAGAACAGGACCCCCAGGACAAAATATAGAAACACAGAACAGCAGGTGGTATGCAGTTTTGATCAGCACTATTATTACATGGCCAGATTGGAGCCACCAAAGCTGGGTACAGAAGGTACCAGGAAAACCTGGCCCATCTAAATATTGTGAGACCAAAGACAGAAAAAGATTAAGGTTATTTCATTTAGTTTCTGCTATCAGAAGAAATTTTATATTTATTTATATACATTATTATTTTCAATATAAATGACTTCTAAAGGAAAAAATGAATGTTCTGTAGTAATTGATGGATGGCTGATAGGCTAAAGGTCAAAACTAATACTTATACATACAATCTCACATTATCTGACAGAAAGGTCAGAGGTAGTTATCTATGGGACAATAGTCAAAGTAGACCATGGACTATTTTTTTCAATGAATATTAATAAAACCAGTATCAATATAAAAAAACAACATTTATCTGTATTTATTAGGGACCATGTTGGCCCCTCCCACATTAGAATCACAGGTAGACTGCTTTGAGGTAACTCCAAATTTTCCCCTAAATTCATAAATACAAGACAAGAAAGAAAGAGGTAGAAGGATCCAGAAAATAAATACTTGTTTAATCAATAAAAAAGTTTTGAAATCTCTTGGATTTGAGCTCCCAAATAACAATGATATTTTGTGCATGTCAGTTTTCTCTCACACTGCAAATTTGAACTGTGGAGTTCCTTGTCCTCTGTTGTCAAGACACCACTAATAGCAAATCCTGAGGTATTTAATGAAGCTTCTCAGACCCCATTCTATGACATAAAAACCAACCCAATTACAAACCATTTGATACCCAACGGTAGCTACAGGATATGCTAGTGTAATGGTGGTGCAAAGCTTGTACAAGTAACCAACCTACATCTAATGACTTAATGCCCACTCCACAAGATGGAACCCACACCCAACAATTCTTGGGTGACCATGAACCTGAGACTAGACAGCTCAGGGACCTAGAGTAAAACCAACTAATACTGGTCTTAAAAAGAATGTAGCAATAAAATGACTCCTAAAGACATCCTGCTATACTCATAGATGAGAGCATTCCTCAACCATCATCAGAGAAGCACCCTCCTGCAGCAGATGGGAACATATAGAGGGACCCAGAGATAGGCAATGCACAGAGAATGAGAGACCTTGGAAAATTCATGGCTAAACAGGACATCATCAAATCCTTCTCCTCAGTGCTCAGGCAACTCTGCAGAATAGGAGGTGGAAAGAATGTAATAGCCAGAGGGGATGGAGGACACCAGGGAAACAAGGTCCTCCAAAACAACAGGATCAATGCACATAAGAACTCATAGACACTGCAGTAGTAAGTACAGGGCCTGTGTGGGTCTGCGATAGATGGGGTCTTAGAGCTGAAATGTGAAGTGGACACATAACCCAATCCCTAATTCAGAAGCAATCATCAATTAATAACCACTTGTAAATGAAGATTTGGTTTTCTTCAAGGGAGTCTCCCTTGTTTCCCTGAGGAAACAAACTACTCTAAAGGGTAGACTTAGTGTCTAGCAACAGATGGCCAACAGAAAATGAACTCATTGGCATCTTTGGAAGATCCTTATCTCATAATGTTGTGTCAGGCTTTTTTTTATTTTAATTTAATTTTATTTATATATTGTTCCTTTTCTTTTTGACTTACAGGTCCTTTGCATATATATTATGGCTTCCAGTCTTGTGTTTTTATGAGACTCCTGAAGGTGCAAATGATTGGGTTTCTGAATCTGTATCTATTTCTTGTGCCTTTTCTTGGGCCCTTTTCCTTTTGTTTGTTTGAGTTGTCTTAGTCCACTGTGTTAGTTTTTGTTTTACCTTATTATATTTTATTTTATTTCATTTATTATTATCTGTTAGAAGCCTTTTTCTAATGAAAGACAGAAAGCAAGTGGATCGAGATGGGAGGGGAGGTGGGAAGGAACTGGGGGCGGGGGAGTAGGGAAAGGGGAAACTGTAATGAGAATACATTATATGAGGAAAAATCTATTTTAAATCAAAGGAAAAAGGAAAATAAATCATGCATATACATGCATGCATGTATGTAGGAAAATATAAACTGTGTCTGGTAGTATGACCAACTTTCCTCACCTGCTTAAAACTTTCTCTGGGTTAGAACTGGAAATTATGCTTCCTGGGCTGAATAGTTCTCTGCCCCAGGCAAAACCAGGCAGTGGGTCACCTGGTTGGAGGAGGCCAAACACTCAGTGAGAACGGGGTTTGTTTTTTGAAGGAAGGAAGTAGCTGGAAATCAGATGCATTTGTAATATGTTTCCTAAGTAGGTGAAAAAATGCAGTGTGGTCAGGTTCAGAATGAGGAAACCAAAGAAAATAACTATGTCTAAAAAAGAAAAAAAAAGTACTCATTTTAATTCATTATAATTAAAATATAATTACATCACTTCCTCCTTGCCTTTCCTCGCTCTAGCCCCTCCCATGTACCCCTCCCCACTCACAAATTAATAACTTCTTTTTCTTTAATTATTATATTTGTTATTATTTAATAATATTGACATATTATATATGAACAAATATACAGCCATATATACTTCTTATAGTATAAGTTTTAATAATTGGCTTATATAAAAGGAATTTAAAAATCCATTTTCTTTATTAATTTTTATTGTGTCAAGAATCTTCCCATCTTAACTCTGCCATAAACCATCATTTACATTGATCCAATCAATACTTAATGCATCCTTCTACTACTGAGAAAATCTCTGCTGTCCATTGTATTAGGATCCTTATTCCTTCCTCTGACACATTCTGTAAGTGAATAGACTGAACATTCTGGATATTAAATATGGGATTCTTCAATCTAGGTATCCTAGGGTTTCTATTGCTGTGAAGAGACACCATGACCATGGCAACTCTTATAAAGGAAAAAATTTAATTGGGGCTGGCTTACAGTTTCACAGACTTAGTCTATTATTTTCTTGATGGTGTGCAGGCAGACATAGTGCTGGAGAAGGAGCTGATAATTCTACCTCTTGATCTGCAGGCAGCAGAAAAATACTATGCTACACTGGGAGTAGCTTGAGCATAAGAGACCTCAAAGCCTGCCTCCACAGTGACACACTTTACCCAACAAGGCCACACCTCCTAATAGTGGCACTCCTTATACACCAAGTACTCAAACACATGCTGTGGGATATTTTCTCACACTGTGTGAAAGGCACCTTCTGATTGGCTCAAAAAAGAGCTGAATGGCCAATATCTAGGCAGGAGAGGATAGGCAGGACTTCCAAAGAGAGAAAGGAACTCTGGGGGTTATCTGAGGTGTGGGGAATTCACCATCAAGATGCAGAACATAGATTAATATAAACCAGATAATTTAAGTTGTAAGAGCTAGTTGGGAACAAGCCTAAGCTAAGACCAAGCTTTCATAATTAATAAGATTCCCTTTCGTTATCTGGGAGGTGGCAGTCCAAAGAAAGTCTGACTACAGTGAATGGAGGCCATACCTATTCAAATCACCATACTAGGACCTCAAAAGCAACACAATATCAGGGGCCCTTTAGCACAACCACAGCTGATTAGAATCCATGAGTCCCAGAACGGCACTGACACACCATGCCTGTTAGAAGAAAGGCAATGAGGGGGGACAGAAGGACCCCCAAATAGTACAGATCTAATGTTAGGTCTGTTATTTGAGTCATGACATCCTTAATTTGATACCGTTAAAACTCTTCTGGGGGAGCATTGGTTAGAAATGTGAAAAGTAACAGTATCAAGGTTAATGTGACTTAAATATAGCTTTCATAGATGAACATTTTATTTACTGCATGGCGATGTTATATTCAGAGGTTCCTTCAATGACATTTTTTTGGGGAGTGGGGAAGCCAGAAGGAAGATGGCAGAAAGAATTAGTGAGAAATCAAGGGAGGAATGAAGGAAGGACAAGAAAGGGAGGGAAAGATGGAAGGGAGCAGTTGAGAGTAAGAGTGAAGCACTGGGGAGAAGAATAGGGATGGCAGGGAGAGGAGAGATGATGTGTGGCATGAATGTGGTCACAATGTGTTGTATATAGTATGCTACAGTCAAAGAATTTAAAAGGTGATAATGATACATAAAAATAACAAAAACAAGTGATATCTTAAAAATAAAAATGTGCACACAGCTGAGTCCCTGCTTCCTTTGGAATTTCAATGCTTTGATGAGTTACAGGAAACACCAAGTTATCTTGCACTTGAGAACTTAGGATTCTATATAGACATCACATATATATAACCACTGAGCAATTGTTGGACATTGAAGTTGTTTGTAGTATTATGTTCTTACAAATAACACGGTGGTGGATACATACAGACAGCCTTATAGACAGTCATATTTTATCACTTGATTAGCTGTAGTGGAATTTCTTCTTGAGGTCTAAGTATCTATCTATATTGAAGTATTTCCTCCAGGAAGCTGTATGGCCTCTGAACTTTTGTTTTATGTATTTTTCTATTCATTTTGATCTTTGTAGTCTGATAAGGAAATTGTTTTGATTTTCAGTTTTTAATCAGTAATAACAAGTATTTAATGCCTTTCTTTCCATTATATTTTATATGTATGTTTTATCTTATGTCTCTTGGTATTTTCCTACCAAAGCCTTTGTTTTTTTCCTGTAGATTTGTGCATTTCTTATAAACTTAATCAGCCTCTCCTGTTCTTCAGATATATTACACTTTTTCCATCCAAATTTATTGGCTGTATTATATAAAAAGAGCAATGGTTGACACTTTGCGTTTTGGTACCACTATTGTTTTTAACTTTTTAAGTAGTTCCTTTAGTAGTAAGAGATATGGTACTATTATTTTCATTTCACTCTGAATGAAACTGTGGTCAAGTGGTAAGAGAATGCCCCTAAATTATTCAGCAACTTGAAGGCATGCCAAATTCATTATCTGCAGTTAGATTCTTAAATCAGTCTCTTTGGTTAAATTCTTCAGCGGTACTCTGTATTACTTCCTATGATAGAATGCTCAATAGCATTAAAAATCTAATCTATTGTCCACTTTTTTTTGCTATTGTTTTTGTTGACTAGAGAAAATATTTATTAAACTGAGGGAATTACAATGTAGTGTAAGACTCAAGCTACAACCAATAGGATTGTTATGCAGAAGTCTGGGATCTTTGCTTGATAGATGAAACCAGCTTGCAACCACACTACAGGATATGAGGTAAGTGCTTGGCTGCCTCTTGTCTTCCTCATCATTCCTAGGTGCTCTTGTTGGCCGATCCCAATGAAAACCAAGGGACCACTGATGGAGTTCATTGACGCAATCATGGAGCAGGTGGAAAATGGACTTGAAGGGCCAAGGAGATTTCTAGCAGACTGATTCAGGACACACAGTAGGTCCAGAAAATGAAACACTAGGAGCAGAACAAGAGGCAGATGATAGCTTTGAGAGAAAGAGAATTTCAAGCCTTCTTTTTCTTCTAACATTGTCTGTGTACTTCACTGTTCAGGTAGGAAAGTGAATTATCTGTCATCCTCCTCCTTTCTTTACCAGTGATACTTAACACATAATCAAAGTGTTGAGTACCTTCACATACACTCTGTCAGGTATCTGGGAGGCATTATTCAGCTAACAACTGAGGCTTGGAAGTTATTTTCCTCAGTGTTCCATAATTATAAACTGAGGATCCAGAATTGTAGTTTCTGCTCTACATTATAATATCTGTGCTACTTTGCAATCAATTAAATTGCCAAGCCACATGTTGACTTTATAATTCTATCTTTGCTTCCCTGTGAGCAGTGATTTGTTGATTTGTCTAAAACAAATAAACCAAAAAATTTAAACCTGCTGGTCTTTGCTTAACTTCACTGTTAACTTTTATAATAAGATAAAGCTTACAAGTCTCCTTAAGGCATATGAAACTTGCCTTGGACTGAGATCACTATTTTATTGATTTGACTTTATTCATTTTAAATATCTGTGGGTGTGTGTGCATGCATGCCTGTCTGTCTCTGTCTATACACACACACACACACACACATCAACCACATGTCTCTAATGATTAAGACTGATCATTAGAAGCCAGACGGTGGTGGTACATGCCTTTCATTCCAAAACTCCAGAGGCAGAGGCAGGCAGACCTCTGAGTTTAAGGCCAGTTTGGTCTACAGAGTGAGGTCCAGGACAGCCAAAGCTCCACAGAGAAATCCCGTCTCAAAAGACAAAAAGACTGATCATTCTTAATGTTATTAATAACTTAATAACAGTTCTCAAACACACTGTTATTAAGATTTTTGGAGCCGGGCAGTGGTGGCACATGCCTTTAATCCCAGCACTCAGGAGGCAGAGCCAGGCGGATCTCTTTGAGTTCGAGGCCAGCCTGGGCTACCAAGTGAGTTTCAGGAAAGGCGAAAAGCTACACGGAGAAACCCAGTCTTGAAAAAAAAAAAAAAAAGATTTTTGGTGGAGCTTTGTACCCATTTCAAGAAACCCCCAGAGACCACCAAGGAGTCGGTTTCTGATGCAAGCACATAAGAGTCCTTTTTATTGTCAGGTTCGAACCTTGGCCACCTCATGGCAGATGGAGGGAAATGCCATGCTGGTAGCCGGCCCAGGGGGTAGAGAGTTTTTATAGGGAAAAACTATAAACCAGAAATTACATGCTTTGGCAATTTGGGATTGGGTAGAAGAGATACGGGGCAAGGTGACTTTTTTGAAAGTATTGGTCTAAACTTTAGGCACGAAACCACATTTGAAACTATTGGGTTGGACTTTTTGATGGGGAATCACAACTTGCTAAGCAGGATTATCTAGATATCTTCAAGGACCATAATCCACAGACAGAATGTTCACTGGAGCATACTGTCCTGTGTCTGTTCAAGTTGTCATGGCACATTCCTGAGGTTATTCCTGGAACTGAGTACAGCAGGTAGTCTAAGATGGTGGCCCTCCCCTAAGAGGGAGTCTGTATTGCCTTCACAGAGCTAGAGATTAAACCTGTGTTCCAGCAGTGGGCTACACCCCAAACCACATTAGATCATTCTGGGCCTCTTTTACTTATTATGGCTTTGCTCAAATGTTTAATCTGCCTCAATTTCTGTCTTGAACTGTTAGTTCCTTTGATAGCTCAAATAGTGTTTCCTTGGTGCTCTTTTCCTTGGTCTCTCCCCAGAACCCAGAAGAGATTTGTTCTTTGTGGTACATGGTTGTGTGTGTGTGTGTGTGTGTGTGTGTGTGTGTGTGTGTGTGTGTGTGTGTAGATACTATTAGTAATTACAAAGGAACACACATGATCACATGTGATACTTCTTTAACTCACAAATCCAACTAAACCTATTGTCATAAAGAATAATTTGAATGGTGGAGCAAAGGGGTTGAGCTGTGGATACGCTCATGTTTGAAGTTGTCTGTGGACACCTAAGGTCAAAAGCTGTGTTGGTCTTCTAGTCAGGTGGATGGTGATGGCTGTTTGAAAGTAGCTCACGAATAAATGGTCTACTGAAATACAAATTATTATTTCTAACAAAATTGTATTATCTTATATTTTTATATCTATAAACATAATAAATATTATTTCTCCCATAATTTCAAAGTAGCAAAATTAATAGCTGCAGACATCAGCTAGGTAGTAGCAGTAAGAAAATCAGAAACATGAGAAAATATGGTGATGTCAGGACTTAGAACTATAAGTTTTAACAACAGTAACAAAACAAAGCAAAACAATAACAGCACATACGTACTAAGATGAACCCAAAATTTGGCTTTTAAATATCATCACTTTTTATGAAAAAGTAAATTTACAAATTGTATTTTAGTTTGAGTCTGACTTTGATTTAAATACTTGGCAAAACCATAAATAACACTTTAACGATAACTTTGCTGGTTTATCATGAACCTACATGTAGTTCCAGGTTCCTTGCAGGTGCTGAGCCTTTGAATATACACATAAACACTGATACCGATAGCAACAATGAGTTTCTAAAGCTTGTAAAATTGGCAGAAAAGTCAATTTCTAGATAGAGTACTGTGTGGTGAGGACAACATCATGATGTGCTTTCCAGAGAGCCTGAGAACAGAGGAGGAGGAGAGAGAGACACTCAAGATTCAGGACCTAACAAAGACCAGAAACACTTTTTTTTAAAAAAAAAATCTGTATTTCTGTGCTATTTGGTTTTATTTTAACGTTTTCTCTTGATACATTAAAGATGAAATATATAATGTACTTAAAAAGATTCAGTGTCTGTATCATATTGATGTTTACTCTAGGTGGATTAAAGGGCTAAACATTAAAATGATAGTGGTTTTTTGTTTGTTTGTTTGTTTGTTTGTTTGTGTTTTCTACCCAGGAAATCACATATTGTATCAGCATTATTATTTGGTTGCACACAGTACTTTAAAAAATAATTTTCATCCAAGGTTATATGTGCAGTCTTTAAAGTCTCACAGTATATTGGTTTTTCAGAAACTAATACTGCCATTTTGTGTCCATATATATCACAGCTATCAGACTTTTAAAGAACATATTCAGGGCACATGTTCAGTCAATGACACTGGACTTCCTTTTTGTAAATTTGTTATTTCAGAATGTTGAAGCCAGAGAGAGTTAAATTTAAATCTTAATTTGCTGGCCATTGACTTTGTCTATTTCCTTGTATAAGTGATCTGCCTTGTAGAGGCAATCTCCCAAGGAGGCATCCATTTTTGGCACCATCTGTTTTCCTGGTGGGAAACTGCATTCCTGTGGTGTGAGAGGACTCACTGCTCACGGATTGCACTTTTGAGAACAGACTTCCTGTCTGGAAGAAAAGGCACCACAAGCATCCTGTTGGGTATAAACACCTATGACCTAGGTCAGACCTTCAAAATGCCTCTCAGTTGCCATAGGAACTCCCTTCCAACTTCCAGTGTTCTTCACCGTCTTATGCTCTGACTCCAGATTAGGTGTTGTTTTAGACAGCTCACATTCCACTTGAATTCTCTTGTCTCATATAGAAATGTGTTGTAATGAGTCCGCCAGTGTCTCTCCTTTTTAATATCTATTGCCATGATTTCTGTCAGAAAAGCTTGAGAACTCCACTATGGTGATATCTTTCCCAAATCTTTTCTCTGCCGCAGAGTCTTCATGCTCCCTGGGTTCATAAACTATTGCTCATTTCTGTCTCCACTGGAAGAATATTCACATGTTTGAATCCACAAAGAATTCTACTCAGAACTGTAAATTTAATTTTTCCTGCCTTGTACATTGTTGTAATTAAAAGTCACACTTAGTAATGAGAAATAACAATATCTATGTTTTCTAGGTACTAAGGAAAGCTACTACTGAAAACTGAGCATGATGCTAAGTGTTTTCTGGGCATTATTTCAATCCTAAACTATCTGTGTCTACCTATACTTGCCATTTACATTTAATAGTTACTGAGGATTTAAGAGATTATATAATTTCCCCAAAGCAACATAGATAATTATAGACATATAATATTGCCTAATAATTATGACATGATCAGTATGAATGACTGGAACAAATGACTAGAAAAAAACAGTGCTATTCGAGACCTAGAGTAAATTGGACCAGCAGAGGAAGTTGTCTTAAAATTGTACCAATAAGGGCTGTGTTTGGAATTCAAAAACAAGAAGTGTTTAGACTTCCCATTTAGAACAAAAGCATGAGAAGCCAACTAGTAGTCAAATCCCCAACAGAAAGTGAATGAAAACAGATGTGCCCCCATCCAAGGAGGGGCTTGGGCAGACAGGCAATGAGCTGTGTTCTCTAATAGAGTTATGCTTGGCGATCCTGGAGCTGGGGGAGGGGTGGTAAACACAGTACATTTTGGTTTAAGGATATTAAACAGAAAGTATGAATTAGCTACTAACTACAAAAGTTTGGAGAACATTTAGAAAGCCTTAATGTAAAAATGATCTGAACAAAGTCAGTGGCCAGAAGAAACGGAGATGTATTAGTAAGAGACAATGAGAACTGGCTGTGGACTGTCAGATCGTAGCGGGTTAGAAAAATGAAGAGTCAAAGATTCACTCCACAGAACACAGAGCTACTAGATAAATTAATTCAGATGCATGCCTTCGTTTTACAATGATGGAAGCAGCAGTTGAGAATGAACACCCCGACCAAGAGCCTTCAGAACTGCCGCAGCATGGCTTCCTCAGCACATCCCAATACTCTTTGCACTGTCTTACACTCTACATTTATGGACAATTTCTTTTAAGTTTCTAAAATGGTGAAATGAAGGTACAGAATTGACACTGTTGCTCACTTTCTATATCACCCACTGGTAAGCTTGACCTCTGCAGTATTCCTCAGAATACTGCAATGCCTCATCACATGTTCTACTTTCAAGAATTAGAAACATCTAGACTAAAATTTATCTCAGCTGCAACTTGCCAGAGCAATCAAAGTATGTTCTGGAAAAATATATTTTGAAATATGTATTTAGATGTAATGTTTTAAAATTTGGGGAGTTGGCAAGAAGCAGATTAGCTTCTTATGTCTGTAGTGCTTATGAACATGAAAGAAATGGTAGATACTCATATCAGTTTTTAAGTAAAGAGAATAGAATTATGGCTCCCCGATAAGTCATCAATAGAGAAGAAAGAGCTGTGTGAGATTTGGTGTTCTAGAATTTTCTGAGCACCCAATGGTAGAAACTGAAATATTTCCCCACCCCTCTCCAAACATATACTCCTCACAAACCAGGACTATCTATGGGATATTTATGACTGGCAAAGCAATTGGTAGAGTGTTGTGGATGACTCTAAGTATATAATTCAGAATGTTTGTCCTAAAGGAATTTGGAGTTTATTTCTTTCCATTTACTAGGAGGGCAATAAAGGAGAAAGTTGTGATTTAAGAATCTGAACAAAGAATAAAGGAGAAGACAAAAATGTGTTTTCCTATGAACAGGTAACTTTGAAATTTCTCTTCCTTTTAGTGAAAACCATGCTCATTCTTACAAGATTTTAAAAAGTGAACAAGGAGTCCAATAGTTGACATCTTCCTACCATTAAAAAAATTTACAGCCGGGCGGTGGTGGCACACGCCTTTAATCCCAGCACTCGGGAGGCAGAGCCAGGCGGATCTCTGTGAGTTCGAGGCCAGCCTGGACTACCAAGTGAGTTCCAGGAAAGGCGCAAAGCTACACAGAGAAACCCTGTCTCGAAAAACCAAAAAAAAAAAAAAAAATTACTTCTGTGGTATTTCATCAGCTTCTTATTTGCTAAGAATGAAGGGCTAGGAGGACTCTGCCGTTTTCTTAAGTAAGGCACTAGAGCAAGCTGAGGCAGCCTATGGCAAAGATTCATTTGAGTTAGGTGCTAACATTAGGAGATGAATTTATTACTGAACTTCTCTTGTACATTTACTTAAGTTTTCATGGTAAACTCTCACATGTACACATGCACACACAGTTTGTGGGTTATGATCTCTGGGCTTAGTCATGTGAAGCAAAATGAAAAAGGGTGGCCTGGTTGGGAAAGAAAAATGCTGACACCTTAAAATACACAGAAGCAAAATTCGTAAGTGGTGAAAAAGGAGCGGGCAGGGTGCAGAGACTCTCGGAATGCTTCTATGAGGCTTCAGGAAGCTCTCTCTAGATTCACAATGATGTCTCTGTCTTGTCAGCGCTTTTCCTTTATTTGTGTTGGACTTTATGACATATCTAAGAATAATAAATAATTTATAAGTTGCAATAATGGCCTGGAACGTTTCTGGCAGATTTTAAAAATTCTTTTCCAATAACTCATTTGATAAAGTCTTGAGTTCCCTTCTCTAGAACAGTTCACACAGCAATACTTTGTTTTAAGGATTGTCTATCAATGGATAGCAGAGCATTCATTATGCATCCAAGCCTGCTTTTTTGTGGATCATTTTCTTGCTTCCTTTTATTTTTCCCCTTTAAGTGGCATATTTTTTTTCTGGGTGTAATCTGATTCTTTGGGATACAAAACAAAATCATGAGAGAGAAAAATTAACACTTAAGCTTCTCAAGGGAAATGACAGTTTTTCATAACAACCATCACACTTGCAACGTAATTATTAAATTGTATTTTTATAAGTCACCTATACATCCCATATGTGAGCACATGTAGTGGTTTGACAGCTATACTCTGAAAAATGGGACAGGGAGGGCACAATAGTATCTCCGTACATATTCCTAAGGAATAATATTGTCCTTTTTGTTCTTATTGACAACTTCCTGAGTACATATACTTAAACAGCTGTCCTGGCCATTTTCCAAAATTAATGCAGTGTGTAACTTTTCTCCTTTGTTCCCTTTTGCAGGTTTTATGGGTAATCTCAAAGTAGGGGGTCGGGTCTCAGAAATGGCTCTTTATTCCTGCAAACTTAACCTGCTGTCCTTAATGATTAAGGTCATGCTCACATTACACCCTCATCACATCCAAGGCTGCAGAATATGTTTCTAAAAGCAGAATGCAAGGTATTCTACATGATTCATTTTTCTGTTCTTTCCTGGACCTCTTAGTAAATAAAGATTGAATTCACAAACTGGGAAGCTGCTGTTTGGCTACAGACCCAGAATTTTGCGTATGCAAAGTAACTAGTCATTCTTATGAATGAAACGGGTAGGGAAAACATGAAGGGAGACAAAAGAAATGGATACTAAAGAGCAGGAATTCCAGTGATCACAGAGACATGAGGGAGTTCAAGGATCACTCTCAAAGATGAAGGAATTTATGAAGAGAATTGAGCAAGTGGACAGCATCTTTCCAGAGAAACCCATGGAGTTCTTCTGAGCTCAGTGTGCATTCCAGTCATAGTCAGTTCTTACTAATTTCACTCTGGGGATAAAATAGACACATCGAAAGTCTAACTTTTCTGGGAAGGTAATGTTGCATTCTCCTCTTCATTCTCAACGGGCAGTGTTTCTATTCTGGACGTTTTCGAATCCAGCATCTGAATCTTAAGGCACAGCTTTGGACTTACAGTCTAACTCCTCAATTCAAAAAATGGCATTTATTAAAAAAAAAATGGCATTTATTAAAATAGTTGCTTTTCATATATGCAAGCAAAGCTAGCATTCTATGTCTATTAATAAACTTTCAAGCCTTGGGAGCCACTGGCAACCAGGAGATGACAGCAATATCCAAGTGGTTAACTGAAGTGACCTAGAGGACCTTTCAGTGGTTTAGGATCAGGGGGAAATTACTGCAAGTTGCATTATTGGAATCAGGGAGACAAATGCTAAAAGTAAGGATTTACAAACTTAATACAGATTCTGTGATTTTTGTTTCTTCCTTTGTCTAAAGACATAATCATCAATAAAAGAATAAGACCCACCTCACTGAGTACCGCCTTTAAGAAAACAGTAAGCTTGATAGTTTGTTTTCAGTGGATAACTAATATTTATAGACCAACTGAATAAAACTTACTCATGGGTGATAGTTTTCCACACTTTGGGATGACATTTCTCGGTTCCTGAACATATCTTATTAGCTTGCTGATTTTAATCTACGTTTTTGAAAAATGAAAGTCTTTGCTTCAGAGTTCTTTCAGTTGATTTATGTCCCATCATGTTGCTCTCTCATAGTCCCAGCATAGTAGTATCTGGTTTGGGGCTTGATCAGCAGCACAGACTCCTTTTACTTCTTAGTCAAATCTACAAGGATTTGTGATGAATGTTAAATCTCTAGCAAACTGTACTGCTACAAGGTTGTCTTCAAACAAAATAAGACACTCTTTATTAAGTAACTTTGACAGAGAGGTAGGCTACTGGATTTTCTGTCCCTTGAGGTACTAACACTTGTGATTATCAACTGTGACTATTATCCAACCAAAGTTCACTAAGGTTTGAAAGGAGCCTCTGGAAATGGAGTATAAATTCCTTTCTGTGCCCCACATTCCTAGTTCACAAACAAATATCTATTTATACTGTAAGCTATGGAGAACAAAGCTGAAGATAGGTTAACATAGCATCCTCAAGTTTCTACCTACGTTCTAATTCCAAATTCCTCATCGCTGCAGTTGAGGACTGAAGAATCAGAAAAGGAAATTTGGGCCGGAAAGTAGTGTTATAATATCTATATGGAAGAAAAGGCATAGCATTTTCAGATTACTTTTCAAGTGAAGTATTTTAAATGGTTTTGATGGACCAATATAGACGAATGATTATACAATGCATATTTACTGTGTTTTCTTAGAGACTATTTAGGAGAATACAACAGAGATAAATCTCACTCTAGGTACTGGAATGCTTTTAAGACTCGTTGCCCAAGTTTTTGAATGTAGGAATTGTACAATAAAAGCCAAAATATGGACTGTCAGCAGAGGGACAGTGTCCATCCGTTTAGGTAGACTATGAAGTGATTTTAAATTTCAATAGCTTCACGCAAGGTGAAATATCATAGGAAAAAAATAAGAAACCTTGTAGATTCTGAGCAATGTAGACTTCTGCCCAGAGATCATAATGAAGGTGAAGCCAAGCAGTGACTGGTCTTCAATCTTTCATAGCACTACAACTTGATGCTGGTTAATGATGTTAAAATGAGATTCTTGAAGCTGTCCATCAGCCTCTGAAACATCACCATAATTAAGTTTCAAGGCTGTACTCCATAGATCACTTGATCAAAGATTATGGTTGAAAAGGTCTCATTGATATGGATGGCATAAGTCATCCAGATGCCCCTCAAAGATGCCACCTTAAATATCACCCTTTGATTAACTCTGAAAGAAATATATTAACTGGAAGGAGGGAGAGTCCCTTCTGAAGGCCTACTGAAAAGTAGGGCATGCTTTTGTTGAAAGGGAGCTTTTTAAGAATAAATCCCAAAACATAATAGTAGAACAAAACAAAGACAAAGGCACAGTGCTGGATAACGCAAGCAAGGGACCAGGAATAAAAAAAGAAGAAAGTGCTGAGAGCCATAGGAATTCACAGCTCTTCCCATCATGCTTTGCTGCAGCCTCCTGCAGATGGCTCAGGCTCAGGGAAGCTTAGGACATGACTTTACTCAGGTGTCACCTAATTCAAATCGTCAGGTTAGAGTGAGTGGAAAAGACCTTACCTCCTTCTCACAGAAGGAAGCGATATCATGAAGAAAACCTTGGAAATAGAGCCTGCAATTTGCTTCAGTAGCATTTTCTTAAGAGAACAAATAAACAGATAAGACATTGAGAGATTCATTTTCCTTACTTGAGCCCCAGTTTCTGCTTGTGAGAATGGCAAAATACCCATGCCATATCTTGTGTGTTAATAAATATAAGTGGACTTTGAAAATTTGCAGTATAAGGGAAATTAGAAGTTTTTCTCTATTGTTCTTCTAAAGGAATGTAGCAACAGAATGAGTCCTAAGGGTGTTCTGCTGTACTTATAGATCAGTGTCTTGCTCATCCATCATCAGAGAATCTTCCTCCTGCAGTAGATGGGAACAAACACAGAGACCCACAGCTGGACAATGTGCACAGATTAAGAGACCTTGGAGCACTCAGTCTGGAATGGGATGTCTCCATAAAAATCTCTCCCCTCAGGGCACAGAGAACTCTGCAGAAGAGGAGGAAGAAAGATTGTAAGAGCTGGAGGAGATGAATGACACCAAGAAAACAAGGCCTTCTAGACACTTCGGGACTGATTTAACACATGAACTCACAGATTGTGGCAGCACAGGTCTAAGCCAGGTGGAGTCCCAGTGCCGAGAGGAGAAGTGGACACAAGCCCCCATCCCAACCCAGCAGCTGTCTCCACTTGATGACTGCTCACAAAGGAAAGATAGACTCCAACAGAGTCTCATTGGGCAGGCGTACAAGCTACACTTAAGGGCAGGCCCATGTCCAGCAATGGGTGCCAACACAAAAAGAACTCAACTGCATTTTTGGAGATTTTGTGGGGGTTTTTTGGTTGGTTGTTTGTTTCACAATGCTTTGTCTGGGTGTTTCTTGTTTGTTTGTTTGTTTTTGTTGTTGTTTGTATATTTGTCTTACCTCACGATGTGTCTGTATTGTGGTTTCCTATTTGTTTCTATGGGTTTTTCTGTGTGCACAAATGTGTATGTTTCAGGGTCTGTGTGTGCTTCTTGTGCTTTTTCTTTTTTCTTTTTCTGCTTGTTTGTTTTGTCATATTCTGGCTTGCTTGTTTTTATTCTACCTTATTTTATTTCATTATTATTTTTTTAGATGTCTATTTTTATTCTAATGACAGAGTGAATGAAAGGCCGTGGGGATGTGGCAAGGATCTTGGAAGGGCTAGGGGAAGGAAAACTGTAATCAGAATATATTGAATGAAAATTTAAAAGTAAAAAGGAAAATAATAAATTACAAATAATACAATTTGAAAAAATCAGTTTTATGCTAAGAATCAATTGACTCATAAAGCTCTTGTTGGTATATTAACTACATGTTAGAGAGACTGGGGAGAATTATTACGACATAAGTTGACTTTCAGCTTTACAGATTCCCTTAAAATTAGTCATTTCTTTTTGTTTTCAACTTGGATTGACACCTTTAGGTATAATACTGTGGGATTCTCTCTGGAGCACTGGGACTCTGTATCTGAAATTGCCAGCAACTGCCACCAGATGGCAGTGTGTAGCAAGTAAGCACCAGGCGCTTTATGCTCAGGTGGGAGAGTCTGGTGCTTTATAACTGAGGATGTTTGTACACGTGTTTTTCTAAGTATTTTAAACAAAATGCAAGCAGTCAGCTCACTGCCTTATGTAAGTGCTTCTGTCTACCATTTTGCTATTAGAGTGAGAGAGTGAATCTTTCTATGGTAACTCAGTTCACAGTGCTGAGGGAATCTCAAATTTTATTAAAAATAATGATATGCCTTCCAGGGAGCCATGAATGGCCATAAATGGGCTTTATACTGTATAGATTTTGTGGAGTTTTTAAAGAGATTTTAGAGGAACAATTTTTCTCATGTCTTTATCTAAATATGTGAACATTTTTGTCTGGGCCTAAGGCTTGCTGTTGCCATTGTGCAGCATTAAAAGGAGTGTAGGTACTATTCCAGCAGTCTTCAATAACGTTGTGAATTTTCTGTGGAGTGATAGTACTTGTGCAACCAGCCTGAATGGAGAACTATCCAACATGGCAGTAGCCTTCCAAATCTCTCCAGTTTCCCGCAACCTTTGACTATCTCATATATCCTTTTTTACGTTCTTCTGAGGGTGCCTTGTTCTCTTAGGTAAATTCTAGTATTCTTCTAGTCCTCCTTTTCAACCTAAACACCAAAAAAAAAATGCAAAAAATCTCAGAATTAACCCTCTCCCCCAGTCTGTAAGGGGCAAGCTAAGTAGTTGCAAGTAACCTAGAAACACAAAATCCAAGTTGTTGGAGCTTGAAGGTCAGGAAATTCCAGTTAAATCTTAGGGTTATTAGAAATCCACTTTTTCACATTGCCAAAATCCACCAATACTAAATAGGAACCAGCTTTTTAAAAATTGTTTGATGGACAGGTGTCTCCTCCCTCACTGAGCACCATCCCCTCTGACTAAGTACTGTTCCCTCTGCCTGAGCACCATCCCCTCTGACTGAGCACCATCCCCTCTGAGCACTATCCCCCCTGACGAGCACCATCCCCTCTGAGCACTGTCCCCTCGCAGAGGACTCAAGTTTGGCTCCCAGCACCACTACTGCCTGCAACTCCAGTTCTAGAAGATTCCATACCTTCTGGCCTCTGCAGGTACCTACACTCAGGACCCCCCCCTCCCAAATACACATAATTGAAAGTACATTAAATACTTTTTAAATGAGTGTATTTCCTGCAAGTCAAGGAAGCTTGTTTAACTCACCAAGACTTCAAATCCAGTTTGTATTTCTTAAATAAGAAAGAACAGGGGACAACATGGAACCATTCCTTTGGTCTTTCTGAAAAACTCAGTTTTTATGGCAAAATGTTCCCCCCAGTTCAAGCATAGTCCATACCCCAACTCTCATCAGGAATGCTTATCTATCTATCTATCTATCTATCTATCTATCTATCTATCTATCTATTTATTTGCAGAAGCCCAGAATGATCTCCGTTGAAGTTCTGTAGGTCTAAATTGGATCATGTGGCTACCCTGAAGATGGGGGTAGGCGGGGGAAATAGTGGAGTGAGTATCAAAGCCTTTATTAAAGTAGACAAGAAGCAAGGGGCTAGGAAAGGGCCAGGATGGCCAGCAGTCTCTGCCAGATGACCTCTTCCATTTTATAAAACCCTTGGCTTTCAGCAGAGCACATGGATTCCCAGAATGAGGGCATTTCCAACTTCTCTTGTAGCTCCCAGTGGCTTCCTGGCAATTCCTGTAAGAAGGTACACATTTAAATACATGTATACACCATCAGGCAAATATATTATACATTATTATATACATATTGTTTGTATTAATTAAATGCATGCGTTCATAGTCAGAAAACGCTGCACTGTCCTTCTTTTACTTAAATCTGGCTCTTCCTTCTACTATCTCAATTTGATGTGACTAGAAAAACCATCTTGAATTATAACCTGGTATCCAAAAGGGAAGCTGCTTTTAGTGGGCTAGCCAGATAAGAGGAGTCTGTGGTGGGGACATAGTGCAGGCAATCATACCATCCTTTGACCATTTGCCAAAATTTTATATTGCTGAAAAATAAACTTCTATTTTGTTGGAGTGGGTTGATTTGTGTCCATTCCAATATCTCAATGCATGTAATAAATTACTTTATTTGGAAAGAGTCTTGAGAAATGTTATTTATATTAAGCATCTTGGGATGAGTTTTTCAGGGACAAGACCTAATCCAATGACAACTATTCATATATGAGACAGAGAGGAGTTACACGGACAGACAGAGGAGACTCAGAACACAGACAGGGCATGTAGTGATGGGAAAGGAGGCAGAGGCAGGAGAAGGTTCTCAGAAATTGTGGGAAGTTGGGAAGGGAGCACAGCTGTGAGGACAGCTTGTTTTTACCTTGTTTGTTGTTTGTTTATATGGTAATAGCTCAGGCCTCAAGTTCATGATCTGTCCTCTACATCTGTTTGCTGAGTGTAGGATGACAAGCATGGACTAGCACGCCCAGCCTGTTAACAGGTTTATGACCCCCAAAACTGAGAGGATAAACACCTGTGTTCACCAAATTTGGGATTACTTCATACGGCAGCATAGGAGATATACACTTGCTTATGGTGCTGGGCCTTTTTAAAAAATGTTTTGCCATCCATAAAGAAACCTAAGTAACACTTTTCCAACTGTATTACAATCTTGAAAGCAAATCTGCATCTTAAGATTACTTACGCACCCCACATATCTGGACAGTTTTTAGTGGCACTACATTCACATTGCTAGCAACTCATGAGGGAATTGGTATTTAACAGAGACTGTCTCAAATAAAGCTTGGAAGAATTTCAAGAACTATTACTATTAATTATCATTACCACATTGCCAAGTATGGGTGCTGAAGCAAAGGATGGGTAAAAGTAAAAAAAACCCTGCAGAGACGAATCTGAATTTTGGATATGCTAATGTGCTGATGTCTATGGCAAGGGTTAGTTTATGTTGTGAATGAAGCAGACGCTTCCCTCCCCACTGCCAGTACTAAGTAAAAACCCAGCAGGCTGTCTGCTTATTTACATTTCACCTGCCTTCTAAGTTAATTGTTTTTCCTCGGTCTTCTGTAATGATGGCTTGTGGTTTACTGCACCTGAATATGAATAGGAATTTTGGTTGTTGTTTTCATCAGATCATTTAGGCAGATATAGAAATACCCAAATTAAGTTGCCTGGTTTCCTGGAGAAATGAGAAGTAGAGAGTTCTGCTGACTTGCTGGTCTTTATGAAAACCACATAGATGATAAAAACTTTAAAGTATTTATCTTTGATTGAAAGCTTATTTTTATGGTGCTTCAGACACTCTGCAGCAGCTATAGAGAGTTAAGCAGGGTGAATGGAAGTCCATGTTACTGAGTCCAAGCATAATCTTTATTTCCACTAACATGGCAACTTTGTTCATGGGCTCATCGGGAAATTGAAATGTATGCCTGGAGAAAGAGGGTGACAGTCCATAAAATGGGTCATCTTACTTACTTGATTATTGAATTGCTCTGCTGAAGTCACCTTTTGATGAGCAGTTACATGGGACACAAATATCTTCACATCCTTCATCCATTTGGAGAGATCTACCCATACTTCTTCTCCAAACGTCCTTCTCACCGACTTTCCTATCACTGTCCTTCCAAGTTCCTTACCATCTAGTCAATCTATTGGCTAAAGCCCATGAGTCATTGAATAGTTGCACATTAGGCCATTTCTCTTTCCAAGAAAAATGCATGTTCAATAATGCAGCTGTCCATTTCTGAGTGGCACCTGCAGAGCATGCAGAATCTAGTATAAACTGGGTTCTAGTCTTCTCTTCCTCATAATTTCTAGAGATAGAGAAGAAGCCACATGGCAGAGAAGGTGTTATGTTAAAAATTATGTGTATATCCCTCCCTTGAGAACTTCTTTGTGATTGCATTGGACATAACATATGAGGTTCTGACGAAAGTCTCAATCCACTTTTAAATTGCAAAGAGACTTGAGTTTGGCCATCAGGCTAATGACTGCCATATACTATCCCTAAGTTTAATTTGAAAAGTCTTATGTTTAAGTCTAGATAAACTTCTATAAAAGAGGACACTAGAAAATATGCTTTCAGGAAAAGAGAAATTGAAAGAAATTAAGAAGTGGCATGGAAACTAATAACAAACAAGAGACTGCTTGATGCTAGGCCAGTCCTACATGGCCCAAGATGGCTTATTGGCGGGGTTGAAACTTGTCTCAGTCTTAACAGTCTTTGTCTACTGCCAAGTTGGTCCTAAGGAGGACTCTTCAGGGAGCACATTCATTCTTGAAGACATTGGGAACTCGTATAACCCCCTGAAACAGGCTCATTATTTCCCCAAAGCAATTCTGCCACCCACCTAAAAGTCTTTCATACAGAATCCCACAGTTTAAACTAATTACCTTCTGCATTATTTAGCTTAATGTACATCATTAAAGTCAGTTTTCTTCTTTAGTGTTGTGGAGAATTCAAATAATAATGCCTTGTATTTGTAAAGAACTTAATTTACAAGCCCCCCCCCCCAATTCATTATGATGCTGGATTCTTTTTTTAAAAAGTGTATATATGAAGGTTCCAGTGTATGCAGTAATTATACAGCAGGTCTTACAAGAGCAAGGGCAGAGTCTGTCAGACTTCTGTTACTCCCCATGACTAGTGCAGAGCTCAGAACAGGAATGCAATAATTTGCAAGAGCCAACTCATTTAATCCACAAAACAGAAGCGAGTGCAACTGCTCTCCTCACTCCACAGCTGACAGAAGCTAGGCTGTCAGTCATCATATAACAGGCCATTGTGGGATTTGGCTCTTCCGCTTAAATCACACCTTTGTGGTGTGAATGGAGAAATGTGATAATATAGTGAGTTAGTACAGAACCATTGTCTCCAGTTTAGAAACAGGAGCATGGCAGCTTAGAGAGAGTAGACACTTCCTGGTCTAGCAGAATCATTCAGGCTGCCCCATGGTTTTCCTCTGTATCATTTTTGTTTCTTTCTGCTTATTCACCTATAATACACTGTTATGTCTTCATATGCTCTGCCCACCTGTCACTGTCTTTACTCTTTTGATGCTGTCATTCCTCCTAAACCCATCACAGCCCAGTTCCCATACACTGGCTTGTTACTCTAGGGAGCTGGTACTAGCTGTCAGGGTGCCTCAGAGACCTCTCTGTGAGGAATAACGTTCTTAATTCTCTTCCCGGAGACAGAGCGGGGCTTCTTGAACTCTCTCCACTGTGGTCCCTTTTCAAGAGAGGTTTTTGTTTTCCGTTTTGTTTTGTTTTTGTTTTTAGCAGAATCCCAAGTCTAGTGGTTTGAATAAGAATATCTCTCATAGCTTCAGGTATTTGGACACTTGGTCCACAGATGCAGTTCATGACGCTGTTTGAGGAAATTATGGAACATTTAGGAGGTATAGCCTTGCAAAGGAATTAAGCCACTGGGGTTGGGTTTTGAGTGTTTGTAGCCTTCCACCCCTTTAATTTGCTTTTTTTCTCTGGAGTGCCAATAGAATGTGACCTGTCAGCTTCCTGCTCCAGCTGCCTGCCACCATGTGTAGTCCCTGCTATTATGGACTCTTATTTCTCTGAAACTGGAAGCCTATACACACTCTTGTGTGAACTGTTTTTGGTTATGGTATCTTATTACAGCAACAAAATCAACTAATATATGAGTATATAGGTATATAAAATGGGAATGCAAATCAAATTGATAATAAATAATGAAGGAATTTTCCTAAACCATTGTCCTAGACTAGCAGGAATATACTAGAGACACAGCCCAGGGTTCAGAGAACCTACGCTAGTCTCCAGAAGAGAGACTGAGGTCCCACAAAGCAACGCCTTCTTGTTCTCTTCCATCCTGAATCTATGAAACACCTGATGATAAAGACAATTCGAGGCCACGAAAGTCAAGAGAAGAAGATAAGAAGGCAGATTATTGACCTCCAATTGCCAGAAGTGGGAAGCATTTATTCCTCTAGGCCTTGGAGACCAGGCCTGAGAGTAGTTCAAATGGCGTAAGTGTTCAAGCCTGTCTCTTTGCATTTACTTCTTCTTCTTTTTTTTTTTTTTTGTTTTTGTTTTTGTTTTTTTGTTTTTTGAGACAGGGTTTCTCTGTGTAGCTTTGCACCTCTCCTGGAACTCACTCTGTAGTCCAGGGATCCGCCTGCCTCTGCCTCCTTAGTGCTGGGATTAAAGGTGTGTGCCACCACCCCCCGGCTGCTTTTACTGTTCCATGACCCTACAGGTACCAGGTCCCAGATCCACTGAATTCCACTTCTTATGTTCTCAGTGCTTCTGCTTCTCCAACCTGTGTTCTCTACTCTCTGCTTCACTCCCCCTTTCTCTTTAATCCTTTCCCCCTTCTCTCTTCTTCTTTTAGGTTAAGCTTGCCAACATATAAACAAATGGCACCATCTCTGATCTAAACTACAGCAAATAAACCCCACTTGATCCTATATGCACCTCTGTCCTCTACTCATTTGTTTCCCCGTTATAGCAAAAATCTTCCACAGGGATGTCTATAGTTACTTTATGTCTGTCCTCCTGCGCCTTGCCTCGCATCTGCTTTCCACAATCCAACCCCCAGGACTCCACTGCAATGACTTATGTCTGACTGTGGTCAATTTTGCCACCAGAAGCAGAATACAGGATATAGAGTGAAGGACAGAGAAGTCTTATCTCACCCAGAATGACAACCTCTCTTCTGGAATCCCTATGGTCTGAGATGTTCTCTCCATGGCAGACTGGCTGGGAAGCAATCGTGAGTATTTTTAACATTTCCCATACTGCCAAGTTCAAAGGCCAGTTCTCAACCCATTGCAACCTTGATACAGTTGCTCACTTTGTCTTCTTGTGGCCTTTGGATGGCAACACTCTCCTAGTTTTTCTTCTCCCCTACAGTCTTCTGTCTTCCTTTACTAGCCCCCTCTGATGGCTGGAGCACTGGCCTGTTTCTTCTCCTTGGTATTGTCCCCTCTCTGTTCTCTTTCCAGCACCTATGCACAAACTCAGGGCTGGCACTAATGTTTGCACAGAAGTGAGAGTTCTAAAGAAAGGGGAGTTACATTTAGTTACAGCATATCACATTAGATAATGCCAAGTCACAGGCCATCTGTCACATGGCATCAGACACTTATAGGAATTACTGTTGAAAGTTTCATGGTTTTTCAACACTCATATAGAACCAATTCCATGTTGTGGAGAAATGGAGAAAAAGCAAGAGCAATGCTCCCCATTTCTTATTTACTGACAATAGTGTTGTCTACCTACACATATTTGATAGGCAGGAAGAAGTTTGAAAACTCTAGAATAGCTCTTTGAAATTTATACCTTGGTATATTTCTCTCAGACCTTTTATATGTAAGAATTTTCATTTTTCTTGGAAGTTTTGTGTTTTTCAAGGGAAGTTGCATCAAGGACTGCAAGAAGGTAAAAGGCATATCACTTTTGCATGAAATTTTCTGGTGAGGAAGCATCAACTATGCAATTTCAGATTAATTTTTACAACAAATAATATATTTATATTTAACTTGGCATTAATTAGTAAACGTAAGAAGGGCCTTAAGAAGTCTTCACATTCCAAGGAATATCCAGATTTTGGAATAACTTTGAATTTATTCATACTTTTCTAAACATTTTTCAGGGATGCAGTCTTGCACAAATTTAAACTTTATTATCTATTACCCATATTTTGAGGCATGTGTAAATTATCTCCTAAACTGTCAAAAGATAATAAGATCAGAAGAGCACAAAGAGATGGTAATCTCGGAGTAGGATAAGCAAACCCTGTGAGCTGGGATCTTTCGTTCAGGGTCAGAACTAGGGAATGTGTAACTCCCTCTACTGAGTGAACTAACTCAGGTGGAAGGGCCAGATCTCTCCGGAAGGGATGTACAGCACAGGGGGAAACAACAATCTCTGGCACTCTGGCCTGGAGGCAAGAATATCAGAAATGAGATGAGGCCGAGCATGTCTTCTCTTGGTGAGACATCAAGGTGACAAAGACGACCTGCATTTGAGTGTGAGAGAAAGGCAGTCTCAGCAGGTGATGGAGCATGGATAGAACAGGTTGTTGGTCTTGGGTACTGGCCTGGCTACTTATCAAGTGTTGGCCATGAGTCTGCTAGTTAACCTCTCAGTCTCTCGCTTTGCTTTATCTGTAAAAGTGGGAGTGATAACAGCAGCTACTTAGTAAGGCTGGTAAGAAGATTAATTAATTAATACAGAATTCTTAATATTGGTGATGCTGATGTTTTGGGCTAGACAATATCTTGATGGGATGAAGAGAAGTCAGTGTGTAATGTGTATTATATAATATTTATCAACTTTTCTATCTCTGACCTTATAGTTAGATTAGCAGCATCCCCATCATTTATGGCAAACAGATTCACCCGTGTTGTGTGTGTGTGTGTGTGTGTGTGTGTGTGTGTGTGTGTATGTGTGTGTGTGTGTGTGCATGTGTGTGTGTTCGTGTATGTGTTCGTGTGTGTGTATCTGTCTATCTGTATCTATATCTATCTATCTGTCTCTCTGTCTGTCTATTTATCTATATGTATATATAAAGAATAAAAGATGGGGTAGATGTATATTAATTATTAATAAATGGAAAAATAAGTTATTGGTCTTGCTCAGTGTGGTATGACTCATCCCTAGCCGGCTTGAGGCCCAGCCAAGTAAAAAAGATACTTTCTGAGAACCAGCCTGGGTCTGTCTAAGAGCCTTAGCAATAACAGCTGGAACATGATCTGGAGATGACCTGGACCAATGAGAGGCAGCCATGTCACACCAGCAGATGCATATTCATCAGACCGCCCCCAAGGGTGGGGTGGAGGATATATGAGGCTTGCCTCTTCCTGAATAAACTGAGCTTGTTGTTTCGACATTCTCCCAGAGTCTGTGTGGTTTGACTCTGCGCCTACTTGGCCCCCACCTCCAAAGGGAACAACAGCAAGGACCCTGCTACAACTCAGTTTGTGAATTCCAGAACCAAAAACTATAACTCAAGTGGAAGATACTGTTTCATGGATCAACACTACATGGTTCAGTAGCTTCTTGACATCAGTGATGTGAATCCATTTTCACCAAGTTGACTTTTTTTCAACTTCCCTAGAACCCAGAGAGGTTGTACTGAGTGGTTGTGCTTCTTCAACATCATTTCCCACTTAATTTTCAGAGCACTGTGGACTATTATTATACAGGCAGACTTTTGAAAATTAAAACAATAGTGTGAGGCATTTCAAGTAAATATATAAACATAATTTATAGCTTTAAGTTTTCCTGTGTCCTGCTCGGTTCTGCAGCCACTCAGACCCAAATAAACACACAGAGGCTTATATTAATTACAAACTGTATGGTCATGGCCTATGGCTCAAACTTCTTGCTAGCTAGCTCTTATAACTAAACTCAGCCCATTTCTATTAATCTATATGTCACCACATGTTCTGTGACTTTACCTGTGTGCCATTACATGCTGCTCCCTGGACAGCGGGATGGTGTCTCCCCTGCCTCTCCTTTTTCCTTTCACTATCTCCCTTGGATTTTCCCACCTGGCTCCATCCTGTCCTGCCATAGGCCAAACAGCTTTATTTATCAACCAATCAGAGCATCACATATTCACAGTGATAATTCTAGAACTGTTTGTCATATATCTAGGCAGTCCTATATGCCTGGAAAAATAGCAATTGGCATGAATTTTATTCTAACTCCAGTGCACAGTAGAATTAATATGCTGGCATGAACCTATGGCTATACTGCTTGTTTTAATAAAAAAAAATTTTAATTACTATTTTAACTTTAGATATTGTGGAATTTTGATTTATAACTTGTGTTAAGCCATACTATGACATTTCAAGTAATAAAGGCATATCTTGCATAGTACTCTTTCCCTAGTAAGAAAAGAATATTCATTTTAAGTAGTTTGGTGGCAACTAATTGTGCAGAATTGATGTTATAGTCAAAATAAGCAATTCAATTGTGACGTGGTTGATCAGGACTTGTCATCCATGTGAGAACTCATAGTAACTCTGCTCTGGCATTCCTATGAGTCTCCATGTAATCCCACAGACTCATCATCACCAGTCTCACACATTTCAGTGACATCTAGTGAGCATATCCTAGGTGCCTAACAGTGTATATCATGAAGTAATATTCACTTCATGAATATTACTGAATTTATACCTCATAGCTACCTAAGAGATAAACATTTTGGTATTTTCACTGAGAAATTTTTAGCTCAAAGACATTATTTATCTTTGTTCCATGTTAATAACTGTGAAGTTGTAGAAATTATTCTGAATCAAGAATTTCAAAGGTGACAAATGCCAGAGCACCAACCAAGTTTTATAAGACAAACATTAAAAGCTTCCTCTTTAAAAAAACAAAAACAGGGCTTCTCTGTGTATCAGCCCTGGCTGTCCTGGAACTCACTTTGTCAACCAGGCTGGCTTCAAACTCACAGAGATCTGCCTGCATCTGCCTCCTGAGTGCTGGGATTAAAGGTGTGTGCCACCACTACCCAGCAAAATAAATTTCCTTTTTTTATACCAAGTTGACTTATTATAATTATGACAGACACAGTGGTAATATATTTATATAAAACCAGACAATATGTCAAGAATACATATGTATAATGATATGCACATATAATTGTGTAATATAAATACATCTATAAATTTATATAATTAAATATAAGAATATACAGCACATATATCTCAATATATGCATACCATCATATGAGCAATTATAAAAAAATTATCTTTCTTCATATATAATTTTGTATGTAAGTATTTACATGTAGATTGAGGCTGTAATTCACTGGTAGAAATGTACTTAGCATACGTAAAGTCCTAGCTTCATTATCCATAGGAAAAAAATAATATACATATATTATGTGTATGTGTGCATATATGTAGTACATATATATGAGTATATATATATATATATATATATATAAATTGCTTACAAGTTGTATAGAAGCAAGCATGATAATTATATCAAGTTACCACTAGCCTAAAAGACAAAAGGATAGTTAAAGTAGAAATAAGAGTTAACATCAACATGTATGATTAAGAGCCAAACATTGGAATTCTTTCCTTGTAGAACTTACTTTCTGTCAGGGACCAACACAACTATTGAACAGTTCTTGAAGAGAGGAATGAGGATTGAGAGATAATATATATGAAAAATATAGACATAGATGAAGAAAAAGACAGAGACACAGGATAGATTTGGGAGTGCTCTGGGTCAATATGACAGTTACCTCAAGTTTATTTCTAATGGGCTTTTTATACACCAGCAAGGGGTGAGACAAAAGGCCTCCCCTTTTCAAGGTCAAGGTACAAAGTACAAACAAGTGTAGACCCTTCCTTAATTTGCAAAACACCTGGTAACCATGCCTTATGGCAAAGATCTTGTAACTAGGCCTTGAATCATAAGACACCTGGTAACCATGCCTTATGGCAAAGATCTTGTAACTAGGCCTTGAATCATAAGACACCTGGTAACCATGCCTTTGGCCAAAACATCCTATTATATAGCCTTGCAGGGCAAAGCAACCTTGGACTCTTTGACCCTGAGTCAAGATGGACTTGGACCATACTATGGAATCTCTGTGGGCCCCCACAATCATCTAGCAAAAGAACAAGGCAGCATAGGAAACAACAGCAGTGGTGAGGAAGATGCCACTTTCAGATATGCAAGTCATTTAACCCTCCCAGTTCTGCTGTTCTCCTTTTCTTCTTCACAACACCTATGTTATTTATCCTTCTCTTGAAATGTTCCCCATGAATCCTCACTAATTCTCTGCCTTCTAGGGGTACTCCAATTTAAATACAGATATCAAAAAAATTTAAAGCTAGCATCCACATGTGAGTAATAACACCTGGTGTTTATCTTTCTGGGTCTTAGTTCAGAATAAAGGTATGAGTATGAGGAGACATAACTAAAACTAAAAATATTTGAAAATTTTGAAAAGGCTGCCTATCCTCCAGCAGAAGGTATATATACACATATACGTATATACATATACACCCTCTAAGTTCTTATCTTTCTATCCATATATAGGAGATATAGATGATATAGGTAGATATAAATATAGATAGCTAGAGATGTAGATACAGGAGATGTTCAAATGGGGTTACCCTATAATAGTGTAATAATGCCTCTCAGACAAAATAGGCATCAAAAGAAGCCCAATGCCAAGTACAGGCTACTTCTTTCAGAGTTATTTGTCAGTGATGTCCTATAGACCCCCCACAACATTATAGCCTATTACCAATGGTGTTAGTTACCCTCCAAAACTTGATGGTAAGACCCTATTGCTGAGTATACCACATATTTGAGACAAAGGGCATGGAGAAATGAAGCCATTACTCACCAAGAAGCTTCATTCCTATTGGCTAGCTTTCATAGTGCTGGAAGTTTCCCTGTGCAACATTGTTAGAGATGGAGATGTGTCACCAATAGTCTTATCTATCTGTGAACTCTGGAGTTACAATAATGATGGGACTGGGAAGTAGGGATGTACCTACTGGTGCAATAGTAGTACAGATGCTAGAGAAGTAACCAACTACTTTATTACTGGATTTACAGCCCACTCCATATTGTGGAAATCATGCCTGGCAATATTAAGTAGGCCAAAACCTGTTTCTGGCTAGGTAGCAGACTCTAGGAGCAATCTATTTAATGGATATAATAATAAACTGCCCCCTAAGTTCTTAACTTCCATACATAGATTAACTCTCCTCTTCATTAACTCTTAACCTTCATCAGAGAAATTTCTTTTTGCAACAAATAGCAATCAATACAGAAACCCACAAATGGTCAAAGTACAGAGAAAAAGATTGTGATTTCTCAACTATAAATGACACATCTATATCACATCCCTTCTCTGTAATTTTCAGAGATTATCTCAGAACAGGGGATGGAAAGATTAAAAGAGCCATATGGAGTAGACATATACAATGAAACAGCATTTGCTGAACATAAGCTCACAGTGGCTGGATAGGACATGTATAAGATCAAGCCAGTCAAAATCCCATCATGTATAGGAAGGGGGCTCATAAAGTTTGACCTCTGTCTTAGGAAGTATTGGTCATGTCTGCTGTGAGAAGAAAAGTCTGTTTTCTTCAGAGATGCAGCCCCTGAAAGGCTGCCTATCCTCCAGCAGAAGGTCCTATACTCATATGCATAGAGACAGCACTAAGACTCAGTAGGTTGAATAAAATAAGGAAGCATAAGAAGTTAGAAGGGTTAGGAGGTAAACATGGGTCAATGGTGAAAAATTGGAGGGGGAAGTGGGGAGTGTATGGATATATGAATCTCAAATAATAAAAAACTAGATTGTAAAAAGACATGTTGAGAAGAGTAGAATTTGTGATAGATTTTGATTTATGGTAATTCCTTTTCATCTGTTAACTTACAAGGAATTTCTTATAAATTATGTCTACAATGTTATTATAGTTCATAATCCATTTTTAAGTTGGTAAACATAGTTTATTATTGCCCCTGTCATGAGGATAGCTGATGTTTGAAAAGTCCACACATACACATGCCTTACTACAGGATCATTTGTATTTTACATCACCATGTTACCTTTATTAGATTCACAGGCATTTTGAATATGAGAAAAATATACAATATGGTACACTGCTTGTAAAGAGAGTCAAAACTTTTCTACTGTCATGATGTGATGATTAGCTTTAATTGTCAACTTGACACAATCTACAATCACCTGGAGAGTATCAATGAAGGAGTGTCTAGATCAGATTGGCCAACAGACAAGTCTGTAAGAGATTATCCGTATTACATAAAGTGAGGGAGGAATATCCTCCTGCTGGGACTAGCACTGTTCTCTAGGCAGGGGACCCTGCACTGTAGGAAGGGAGAAAGCAAATTAAGTACAAGTGTATGTGCATTCATCCTCTCGCTGCTCTTGACTGCAATTGACATGTGACTAGCTGCTTAGAGTCCCTGCCATCTTATCTTCCTAAATAATCCATTCTCCTCACCTCCCCACACATATCTACACAGTAAAAGTCCCAAATCAATCTTTTCAGCTAAATTTGCTTAAGACTGTCACTGATTTAAGGAAGGGCCCTAACATTAGAACCAAGCTTCACTTGCAGTTATAATTAAGTAGAGTGTGCAAAGATCCTATTTCACAGTTATCTCTCCATGGTTTGATTAGGGTTAAGTAAAGAGTCACTCTATTATTTTATACACAGGTGCTAAAGCCATGATATTGATTGAAAAATATTTGGATTCTGGTAAACAGAATGAAAACTGGATTTAAAATCAAAATTAAATTATTATTCTTAGAGAATCAATTACATCTGGAAGCTAAAGGAAAAAATGAAAAAAAAAAAAAACAGAAATGAATGTAACCAAAGGGAGAAAAGGGAAAAATACAGACTTGCAAACCAACATATACATTTCTATACTGTAATGTGGAAACCCAATTAGGATCACCTAAATGTCAGCTCTATTAAATATTTCACTTTTGGTCATTATAATCCACTGCTAATAAGTTCATTCAATATAAAGAAAGGAAAAAGAGAATGACCTGCTAGAACCTGATACAGTCTCTGTGAGGAAAGGAATGTAATGTTGCATGAATATTCATGAGTTCAGCTTTACTAATTATAATCCTACCTATATAGAGTAACAGGCTTAACATACACTCATTTAGGTGTTGTACCTTATACTTGGTGTTCTGTACCCTATGAGTTTTTGAAAATTATAAATAGATGTCTGAATTAGTGATAAAATTCATTTAAAAGACCTTCATTAATATGCTAGTTTCAGAATTTGAGCTCCTGACTCAAGGGGGGCATAACACTGAAAAGCAATCTTTGCTCATCTTTTGTTTAAGAATGTTAATGTGTACAATTTTATTGGAAATTCATCCAGTGGCATTATCAGATGATTTGAAGGTCTTACTGTATTATTTCAATGATCTCATGGCTAGCATCAAAACTAAATCATATCATACCACTTGGGAAAGAAGATTGACTGAGGCTGGACCATGCAAGGAGAATGAAATAAACAAACAAAAGGAACCTGAAGAATGCCAATATGGAGAGAATGCAGTGAGATGACACAGGATGTCAGCTTTGTGGAGAGATGTAGTCAGCTGTCCAGCAGTAGCTAAAAGCAAGGAATGTTCTCAGTGAGGAAACTACTTCTTTTTTATCTTATTTTATTTTTTATGAATTTTATTCATTTTACATACCAATCACAGATCATCCTCTCTTCCCTACTCCTGCCCCCCCCCCAGACTTCTCCTCCACACCACCCCCATTCCCTCCTCCAAAAGTAAGGCCTCCCATGGGGAGACAACAGAGCCTGGTACATTCAGTTGAGGCAGGTCCAAGCCCCTTCCCCTGTATCAAGGCCATAGGTAATGGCCTCCAAAGAGCCAGCTCATGCACCAGGGATGAATTCATGATCTTGCTGCCAGGGGGCCGCTTAAGTAGATCAAATGATACAACTGTCTTGTTTATGCAGAGGGCCTAGTCCAGTCCCATGAAGACCCACAGCTGTTGGTCTAAAGTTCATGACTTCATATTAGTTTGGTTTGGTTGTCTCTGTAGGTTTCCCCATCATGATCTCGATGCCCCTTGCTCATAGAAACCCTCTTCCTTCTCTTCCACTGGACTCCTGGAGCTCAGCCCTGTGCTTGGCTATGGATCTCTGAATCTGCTTCCATCAGTAACTAGATGAAGTCTCTATGATGAGAGTTAGGGTATTCACCAATCTGATTACCAGGGTAAGCCAGTTCAGGCACCCTCTCCACTATTACTAGTAGTCTAAGCTGGAGTCATCCTTGTGGATTCCTGGGAACTTCCCTAGTACCAGGTTTCTCCCTATTCCCATGAAGTCTCTCCATCATGGTATCTTTTATTGCTTTCCCACTCTGACTTTACTCCAGCTCAAGCCTCCCATTCCCTTATGTTCTCATCCTCCATCTCCTACCCTCTATTCCCCCCTTTACCCCCAGTTTATTCATGGAGATCTCATCTCTTTCCCATTCCCAAGGTGATCTATGTGTACCTCTTAGAATTCTCCTTGTTAGCTAGCTTCTCTGGAGCTGTGAGTTGTAGTCTGGTTATCCTTTACATCTAGTATCGACTTATGAGTGAGTACATACCATGTTTGTCTTTCTGAGTCTGGGATATCTCACTCAGAATGATATTTTCTAGTTCCATCTATTTGCCTGCAAATTTCATGTCATTGTTTTTACTGTTGAGTAGTACTCCATTGTATATATGTATCACATTTTCTTTATTCCATTCTTCAGTTGAAGGGCATCTAGATTGTTTGCAGGTTCTGACTATTATGAATAATGCTGCTATGAACATAGTTGAGCAAATGTCCTTCTGGTATGATTGAGCATTGCTTGGGCATATGCCCAAAAGTGGTATCATTGGTTCTTGAGGTAGATTGATTCCCAATTTTCTGAAAAACCACCATACTGATTTCCAAAGTGACTGTACAAGTTTGCATTCCCACCAACAATGGAGGAGTGTTCCCCTTGCTCCACATCCTCTCCCACATTAGCTTTCATCAGTACTTTTGATCTCAGCCATTTTGCCAGGTGTAAAATGGTTTCTCAGAGTCGTTTTGATTTGCATTTCCCTGATGACTAAGGATGTTGAGCAATTCCTTAAATGTCTTTCAGCCATTTGAGATTCTTCTGTGGAGAATTCTCCATTTAGATTTGTAGCCCATTTTTTAATTGGATTGCTTGGTGTTTTGATGTCTAATTTCTTGAGTTCTTTATATATTTTGGAGAACATCCCTCTTTCAGATGTGGGGTTGGTGAAGATATTTTATCATTCTGTAGGCTGGTGTTTTGTCTTATTTATTGTGTACTTTGCCTTACAGAAGCTTCTCAGTTTCCGAAAGTCCCATTTATTAATTGTTGCTCTCAGCATCTGTGCTACTAGTGTTATATTTAGGAAGTGGTATCCTATGTGAATGTGTTCAATGTTACTTCCTACTTCCTCTTGTATCAGGTTCAGTGTAACTGGATTTATGTTGAGGTCTTTGATCCACTTGAACTTGAATTTTGTGCATGGCAACAGATATGGATCTGTTTGCAGTCTTCTACATGTTGACATCCACTTATGCCAACAGCATTTGTTGAACATGCTTTCTTTTTTCTATCATACAGTCTTGGCTTCTTTGTCAAAAATCAGGTGTTCATAGGTGTGAGGATTAATGCCAGGGTCTTCAATTCAATTCCCTTGGTCCACCTGTCAGTTTTTATGTCAATATCAAGCTGTTTTTATTACTATAGCTCTATAGTAGAGCTTGAGGTCAGGGATAGTGATGCCTCCAGAAGTTGCTTTATTGTACAATATTGTTGTAGCTATCCTGTTTTTTTTTTTTCCTTGTGAAGTTGAGTAATTTTCTTTCCAGGTCTTTGAAGAATTGTGTTGGGATTTTGTTGGGGATTGCATTGAATCTTTAGATTGCTTTTGGCAAGATTGCCATTGTTACTATGTTAATCCTACCTATCTATGAGCATGGGAAATCTTTCCATTTTCTGATATCTTTAATTTCTTTCTTCAAATACTTAAAGTTCTTGTCATACAGGTCTTTCACTTACTTAGTTAGAGTTACCCCAAGGTATTTTATATTATTTGTGGCTATTGTGAAGAGTGATGTTTCTCTGATTTCTTTCTCAGCCCATTTATCATTTGTATATAGGATAGGTACTGATTTTCTTTAGTTAGTCTTGTATCCCACCACATTACTGAAGGTGTTTATCAGCTGTAGGAGTTCCCCAGTGGAATTTTTGGGGTCACTTATGTATACTATCATATCATCTGCAAATAGCAAAAGTTTGACTTCTTCCTTTCCAGTTTGTATCTCCTTGTTCTCCTTTAGTTGTCTTATTGCTCTAGCTAGAACTTCAAGTAATATGTTGAATAGATATTGGGAAAGTGGACAGTCTTGTCTTGTTCCTGATTTTAGTGGAATCACTTTGAGTTTCTCTCCCTTTAATTTCATGTTGGCTATTGGCTTGCTGGAAATTGCATTTATTATGTATAGGTATGTTCCTTGAAAGCCTTTTCACCACCTAATGAGATTATTATGTGGTTTTTTTCTTTCAGTTTGTTTATATGGTGCATTACATCAACAGATTTCTGTATATTGAACCATCCTTGCATCTCTGGGATAAAGCCTATTTGATCATGGTGGATGATTTTTTTTGATGTGTTCTTGGATTGGGTTTGCTAGTATTTTATTGAAATTTTTGCATCAATGTTTATGCAGGAGATTGATCTGTAATTCTCTTTCTTAGTTGAATCTTTGTATGGTTTGGGTCTCAGGGTAACTGTAGCCTCATAAAAAGAGTTTGGGAATGCTCCTTCTGTTTCTATTATGTGGAACAGCTTGAAGAGTATTAGTATTAGCTCTTCTTTGAAATTCTGGTAGAATTCTGTGCTAAAACCATCTGATGCTGGGCTTTTTTTTTTTTTTTTTTGGCTTGGGAGACTTTTAATAACTGTTTCTATTTTTTTAGGGGTTATAGATCTGTTTAAATTGTTTACCAGTCTTGATTTAATTTTGATATGTGGTACTTATCCAGAAAATTGTCTATATCTTTTAAATTTTCTAATTTTTTTAGAGTACAGGTTTTCAAAGTATGACCTGATGACTCTCTGGATTTCCTTATTGTCTGTTGTTATGTTTCCCTTTTCATTTCTGATTTTGTTAATTTGGATGTTCTCTCTCTGCTTTTTGGTTAATTTGGATAGGGGTTTGTCTATCTTGTTGATTTTCTTAAATAACCAACTCTTTTTTTCATTGATTCTTTGTATTGTTCTCTTTGTTTCTATTTTATTGATTTCACCCCTCAATTTGATGATTTCCTGGCATCTATTCCTCCTGGGTGAGTTTGCTTCTTTTTGATCTAGAGCTTTCAGGTGTGCTGTAAGTCACTAGTGTGAGATTTCTCCAACTTCTTTATGTGAGCGTTTAGTGATATGAATTTTCTTATTAGCACTGCTTTCATAGTGTCCCATAAGTTTGGATATGTTGTACATTCATTTTCATTGAATTCTAGGAAGTCTTTAATTTCTTTCTTTATTTCTTCCTATACCCATTGGTGATTCAGTTGAGCATTATTTAGTTTCCATGATATTGTGGCTTTCTATCATTTTTGTTGTTGTTGAAATCTAACTTTAAGCCATGGTGGTCTGATAAAATGTATGAGGTTATTCCATTTCTTTTGTATTTGTTGGGATTTTCTTTGTGATTGAGTATGTGGTCAATTTTAGAGAAGGTTCCATGGGGTGCTGAGGAGAAGGTATATTCTTTTGTGTTAGAGTAGACTGTTCTGTAGATATCCATTAAGCCCCTTTGAGTCATAACATGTTAGATTTCTTATTTCTCTTAAATTTCTATCTGACAGAAATGTCTATTGGTGAGAGTGGGATGTTGAAGTCTCCCACTATTAGTGTGTAGGGTTTGATGTGCAATTTAAGCTTTAGTATTTTTTCTTTTACATATGTGGGTGCCCTTGTATTTGGGGTATAAATGTTCAGAATTGAGATTTCATCTTGGTGCATTTTTCCTGTGAGGAATATGTTATGTCCTTCCTGATCTCTTCTGATTGATTTTAGTTTGAAGTCTATTTTGTTTGACTTGCTTCTTAAGTCTATTTGATTGGAAAGTCCATTTGATTTTCCCAGCCTTTTACCCTGAGGTAGTGTCTGCCTTTGAAATTGAAGTGTGTTTCTTGTATGCAGCAGAAGGAAGGATTCTGTTTTTATATCCATTCTATTAGCCTGTGTCTTTTTATAGGCAAATTGAGTCCATTGATATTAAGGGATATTAATGACTAGTAGTTGATAATTCCTGTTATCTTTTGGTGGTAGTTTGTGTGTATTTACCTTCTTTGGAATTTGCTGCTGTGGGATTATCTATTGCCTGTGTTTTTGTGAGTGCATCTGACTTCCTTAGGTTGGAGTTTCCTTCTAGTGCTTTCATAGGGCTGGATTTGTGGATACATATTGTTTAAATATGGTTTTATCTTAGAATATCTTGTGCACTCCATCTATGGTGGTTGAAAGTTTTGCTGGGTATAGTAGTCTGTGCTGGCATCTGGTCTCTTAGTGTCTGTGTTATGTCTGTCCAGGACCTTTTGGCTTTCAGAATCTCCATTGAGAAGTTAGGTGTTATTTGGATGGGTCTGCCTTTATATGTCATTTGGCCTTTTCTTTTGCTGCTCTTAATATTCTTTCTTTATTCTGCATGTTTAGCTGTTTGATTATTATGTGGTGAGGGGACTTTTGGGGGAGTTTAGTCCATTTGGTGTTCTGTAAGCTTCTTGATCTTCATAGGCATGTCCTTCTTTAAGTTGGAAAAGTTTTCCTCTATGATTTTGTTGAATATATTTTCTGTGCCTTAAGTTGCTGTTCTTCTCCTTCTTTCATCCCTATTATTCTTTGGTTCAGCCTTTTCATGGTGTTCCAGATGTCCTGGATGTTTTGTGTTATGACTTTTTTGGTTTTAGTGTTTTCTTTGATTGCTGAATCTACTTTCTCTGTTGTATCCTCTATGTCAGAGATTCTCTCTTCCACCTCTTGTATTCTGTTGGTTATGTTTGCATCTGTGTTTCCTGTTCATTTACTCAGATTTTCTATTTCCAGCATTCCCTCAGTTTGTGTCTTCTTCATTGTTTCTATTTCAATCTTCAGGTCTTGAACTGTTTCCTTCACTTGTTCAACTGCTTTTTTTTTCCTTCGCTTTCTTTAATGGATTTATTGATTTCTTCCAATTTTTTGTTTGTCTTTTCCTCAATTTTTTTTTTTGAGACAGGATTTCTCTGTGTTATTTTGGTGCCTGTCCTGGATCTCACTCTGTAGACCAGGCTGGCCTTGAACTCACAGAGATCTGCCTGTCTCTGCCTCCTTCATTTCCTCTTTGAAGACCTCTATCATCTTCATAAAGTTATTTTTAAGGTCGCTTTCTTCTGCTTCTTCTACGTTGTGATGTTCAGGTCTTACTGTTGTAGAACCACTAGGTTCTGGTGAAGCCATATTGCTCTTTATGCTGTTGTATGTATTTTTGCATTGGCATCTACCCATCTCTTCCTCCAATAAGTGCAAGAGATGTCTATGTCTGAGGGAGCTGCTCTTGGTCCAATCTGTGTTTGCTGTGTCTGTGTCTAAGGGGATCACTCTTGGTCCAATTGGAGCTCTTGGTCTAATTGGAGTTGGTGGATTCTGTGTCTCAGGGAGCTGCTGATGGGAGTTTTTGGTGGGGGAGCCTGCCCACATGAGTGTTTCCCTGTTGGTCAGCAACTAGGGAAATGATCGGTGGGGATGGTGGGCACAGGTTGTGCCCCAGGGCCTAGGGCCTAGAGGCAGGACTCTCTGGGTAGGAGAAGAATCACTCACCTCTTGGTCCAATCATAGCTGGTAAATTCTTTGTCTCAGGAACCCACTGAGGTCCCAGGGGGATGGGTGGATTTGGGATAGTGAGTGGGTCTTATAGATTGCAGGGTCTGATGGGGCATGTTAGTGGAGAGATGTGCCAGCAGGAGTCTTCCCTGCTGGCCTGCAACTGAGGCAGTGATGGGTGGGGGTGGGGGGGCACAGATTTTACCTCAGGGCCTCACAAAACTACTTCTTAAAATAATTCAATTGTTTGTAAATTAGCTGCCTTTTATTTGTTTATACTTTTCTTTCTCTATTAGGTTGTAGGTAATGATGATGTCTTTTTTATCTTGCTATAGTCTATGTTTAATCATTTATAATTTTTAATGTGCAATAGTTTAAAAAGTGAATAAATTTGACCTAGTGTTTTTTTTTTTTTTTGGGTGGCAGGGGTTGGCTTTTCAAGGTTTCTTTGTGCAGTTTTGTGCCTGTCCTGGAACTCACTCTGTAGCCCAGGCTGGCCTTGAACTCACAAAGATCCACCTGCCTCTGTCTCCCGAGTGCTGGGATTAAAGGCATGTGCCACCACCGCCCAGCTGACCTAGCATTTTTCACACTATCCATAGGATAGTGAGTACACACTGAACATTTTATCCCAAGTTCTAGACCAACAATTAGCCTTCCAGTTCACATCAGTATTACCCAGTGTTCCAACATGTCAGGCTTCTTGGGGATTTTTCATGAGAATTTTAAAAATGAATGAGGAGAGTTCTGTTTTTATTGAGGGGGAAGAATCCTGAAGCAAAGGTTGGGGAAGTATCTTGTGACCCAGGCTGGTTAGTATCTATCTAATAGAAGCTTCAGGAAAATATCATTTCAAGCAACCATCTGCTCATGCAAGGATAAGCTTTCAGGGGACGAACCTTTAGTTAGTTAGTTATCTAATTCATTTAATTATTTGGTTGTTTATTTGGTGTTACAATTTCACCCTGTAGTCTAGCCTGGCCTAGAACTCAGAATCCTCCAGCCCTAGCCTCTTGAGTGCTGGGATATGTGCCTGGTTAAGGATTGATTCATTTTATTTGGCTGGGCCATCCTTACTAAAATCTTTGCATCCAACATGCTTCTTTCTAACTCTTTTTTTTTTTTTTTTTTTTTTTTTTTTTTTTTTTTTTTTTTGGTTTTTCGAGACAGGGTTTCTCTGTGTCACTTTGCTTCTTTCTAACTCTTACTAGTAGTTTTCAAAACTAACATAAAGTGCAAGCATAAGACAGATTTTTTTTTTTTAAACAAAAAGGATGAATGGATAAAGAGAATGTGTGGAAATTTTACTACTGGGATCAAACTGAGGTCAGTAGTTGAATTCTAAACAGAAGTCATCAAATCTCATTAGGACACATGAAAAAGGAAAAGAAAGAGCACAGAAGTGAGGTAAGACTGGAGACTGTGCCAGCCTCAGAGAGTTTTTGGACCACTGGCTGTTTGAGGAGCCTCCCCATAAATGCTAGTTTTTGAATACTAAAAAGGAACTAATTTCTTCTTGGACACCGAGGCTAAGAAAAACTTTGAGTGTTCTTCTCTAGTGGTTTGGAAGGTGAATTAAAAACTCCACTTCAGATGTAGACAGAAAATATTAATCTACTTTTTTTCTAATTATATTAGCAAAATATAGATAGCATGAGAATCTCTACTCAGACACTTAATTTTGAGAAGCAAAACAGATTAGAATACAGCTAAAGATCGTAAGGAATTTCCCCTGTGCTTACACATTTCTTTTCATTAAGTCCACTCTATTTTATTTAAAAGTGACTAAAAATTTAACAAACTGAATGTGGTCATGATGCTGTCACCTTCAAAGGCAATTTTAGGTACAAGCAGTGTAATAACAAGGTTTATTAATGCATAAATGAAGAGTGATGCCCAGGGTACAAACATGGATTCTTGTTTCTCAGAATGAGTATTCTCCAAATACTGTCTGAGAACTCCCAAAATGGTGTCTAAGGGATCTCCAAATGGCATGTGAAGCATCTACATTTATAGAGTTAAAAAACAACAACAAGAAAGGGAGCAAGATAACAGCAAACTAGTTGTGAAGTGCATTGGCTGGTAATGACAGCACAAGTTCCCTGGGCTGCTCACTGTCTGAGTTCCCTGGGTTCCCTGGGTTCTCTGGGTTCCCTGGGTTCCCTGGGTTCCCTGGGTTCCCTGGGCTGCTCACTGTCTGAGTTCCCTGGGTTGCTCACTGTCTGAGATGCCGTCCATGTAAGAATTGCATGAGCAGGAACAGGCATTCTCCTTGTTTTCTTATTCTAATGGTGTCAGTGGGTCTACAAAGAAGTAAGTCAACGCATTTAAAGATTAAATTAGCCAAGTTATGATGTTCTAGAACCAGGAAGGCTTTATTCTGTGTCGCTCAATGTCCCAGGGACTGCAAGGACTCAGCAATCACTCTCTCACTGAATCTTAAATATAGTTAGTGAGAAAAGAAAAAGTCTATAGAGAAATAGGCTCTTAATTTTTTGGCAACTAAGTAGCCCATACTCTTCAAACACACACTTCATACCAGGCTGTGCTGTAGTGGGTATTTGCCCCACCTGTGGCCTTGGGGTACCAGCCCCGAGGGCGTGACCTCTTGCCTAAACAGCCTCTCTTCTTCCTCTGTTTAAACGCTGTCTGTCGTTTATTACCTCTGTGGGGACGGATAAATACATTTCTCAGTGAATGATCCCTGAAGGTTACAAAACCACAGTGTTGCCCTAAGATGTGCTTGAAGCCCAAGGCCAATGCCAAAGTGGGTGGTAAAGGAGACAGCACACTTAACCATCAGCACACTAGTGCTCAATCACGGTCAGGAAGGCCCTGCAAAGACAGGCAGCATGTGACAAAATGAGGAAAGTGTGGTACCCACGGGAAAGCACCAGAACCCAGCCATTGAGGGAAGGAAATGGGAACTAATTTTCATGGATTGAACCTTGAGCCAAAAATGTTTCCTATTCTAACCCATGATATAGTGACTAAAACAGTGATCACTGGAGCATTTTCTATTTCTTAGGCACCAAGCTAATTGTACCTCGTTTCACTGAATCCTGACTGCAGCCACCCGCCTTTGCCATGTGAAGAATCCTAGTTTACAGAATATAAGCACCTGATCTGTGGCTATGTAAAAACGACAAAGGAAGGCTTTGCTCTACAGTCACTTTGAACTCAAAGTGACATTTCTAAATAGTGTCTTCCTAAATGGCTAAGAGCTAAAGCCACAAGTAAGAGATGAACCCAGGAATTAGTGGCAGAGACAAAAACTATTCTTCAAAACAAACAAGATATACTTTAGCTTAGATGACGTTACCCTGCAGATTTTCTATGCAACCTGTCAATGTCAGGCATCAATATTCTGCTTTACTTAGCACATGAATTCCAGTATCCTAATCAGTCATAATCCTCATTTGCTTCCAGAAGGACCTCAGTGTGGAGACAACTCTAGCACATTTGCATTGGATTGATTCCCAGGTAACACATCCAACCTCACTTGTCACCCACAGCATGCATCTGCAGGATGTCTGGCCAGGTTTACAGCCCAACTTTGAATGTAGAAGAGCTTTGCTTTTCTCTCTGAGCCATTTTTTTTTCCTGATTTCCATGGGGAAGGAACCCATGCTTTTGGCCTTATTAGTATCACACTAACTGAGTGCATTGACCCAGATAAACATTGTCTGTCTGCTGTGCTTTAAGAATAATCAATATTCAGGACTATGGACTTTACTCTCAGCCATCAGTGAGGGAATCAAAGATTGGAACAAGCACAATGCCAGGCAGTCCTATGCTCTCTCCACATCATTCCCATTTCCCTTTGGCCTCTACTGAGCAATTTACTTTCTGTGGTTTTAAAATTTGAGTAGTGCTTTGGTTAAACTAAGGTTAAAATTAGTTTGCATTTGCTGCCCACATAGCAACTGATGGCTGGCAATTCATCCTGGGAGGATGCTGCACAGTGAGAAAAGGCAGTGCAGAAATGTTGGAGGGAACCGGGGAGTGGAAAATATTCATGGTGATAATTTGAAAAATTATAGCTCATTCTATGGAAACACACGAACACACACATTCATAAATGCTTGAATGCTCATATGCATGCATGCACGCACTCACACACATACATAAGATATTCCTTCCAAATAGAAAAAAACAGGGCTGGGAAGGTGGGGGTTTAAACTTACAGGGAAAATTGAAAGGAAAAGCAAATGTTGCATAAAAATGCTGGTACTATGGCAGCAATTGGGAGCACATGCACAAGAAGCAAGGAGGAGTAGGGCCAGTTTTCTTAGGAAAAAAACCACTGTAGTTACAGATTTTCCATAAGTGATAGCATGTCTAGATTCTGGCTTATTCATCTTGGATATGACAACAATGCTGTCTTTATTCTTGCAATGTGAGATGTGTGCTCCATTTCTTAAACTCGTGAGGACTTACGTACAATCTAAGAAAAATTAGTTTGCTTCCAGTTAACCTGCTTTGTTCATAATTCAAAAGACCTTGCTTTCAATGTCTTCATTTTGACTTAAATCATTGAGCTTAAAAGAATAACGTGAGAAACCGAAAATATAGAGAACACCCAAAGACATCTGCTTCCTGTGGAATGTCTTTGCATATGGCCAGGATAACAACTGAGAATATTTTGGTCTAGGTAAGTGCTTAATGCCTATTCTTTTTAGAGGGAATGTGCTTCGTTTTGTTTAGAAATGTGCGATATGAAAACTTAAATGGGTTTATGACTTTTAAGCTCACAGAGCTGAAATGCAAAAAAGAATCATGAAAGGAAAAAAATCATCAGAGATTTTAAACTGCTCAGTGAGTCTGACTGCAGAGGCCCAGTTAACAGCAGCTGAATGGATTTTGATAGTCATTTTCACTTAATGTGAAATTTGGGTCTATTGAAGCTATTCATCAGGTAGGGGATGATAAGATGTGGTTCTATGATTGTTACATTGTTGATCATAAAGAAGCTGAGAAACAAACAGCCATTTGACAAGGGTGCTTTTTCCTGCCACATTACACCACACTGGTCTCAACTAAAGAACTGTAGCTCACTACTGCAGGGTTTAAAATATTAACTGTAACACAACCCCCCATCAGTATTTTTTTGCGGTTAATAATTTAACCAGCAAGTTTCAGTGCCCCCTGAAGTTCCTACAGTTGCTATGGTGGTAAATTTAGAAGCTCTAGTCTCTGAGTGTTTGAGAGAGAAAGCACTTATGTTTCATAACAGAAACACTAGCTAAGGAACGGTCAACCTATGTACAGAGTCACCACTGGACACAACATTGTCCCCTCACTATCAGATGAAAATAAATAAAGCTACTGGTACATGCTGAAAATGGATACAGCATACAGGTGAAGTGAGAGAGAAGGCTGAATTTGTCAAAATAATGTGACATATCATGATTAAGTAAACTTCAGGCCACCAACCAGGTTTATAGGAAGGCTCTTCATGCTGCAAATGACGAACACTGGGACCTTGGAGAGGGAAGGGAGGTAATTTTCCTCAACCCTTATGTTAGTTAGCTTTCTAAAACAAGAACAAAATACTGGACATTGAACTCCTGGTTTTGGAAGCATCAGTCTATTTTGATCGACCCTGTTGCTTTAGGCCTGTGGGTAAGTAACACATCATGGCAGATGTGTGGTTGAAGAATCCTGTTCACTCCATGGCCAGGAAAACAAGAGAGAAAAGTGAAGGCACTAGGGTCCAAATGTCCTCCTTGGAGGCATGCTACCAAGGATCAGAAGGCCTCCTGCTAGACCCCACCTCTAGAGGTTGCCACCACCTCTCAGGAGTGCCAAACTAGGGTCAAAGGCTTTAACAAATGAGCACATTTAAGGTTCCAGCTATAGAAACCCCTGTGTTTAGATATTCCTATAGCCTGGAAAGGCAGTTTGGCCTTTTGTCATGGTGCAAGCTATAGTAGCAATATTGGAGCTTGAAGCCATTCTTAATAAACAGATGTTCAAAGCAGTAGTAGTTCCATAGCTTGGCAGGGAGGCTAGGCATACAGTCCATGCATTAAGTATTATTACATTTATTTCTTTCAAAAAACTTAACAAGAAACAGAATGGATACAACCGAAGACTTTTGTTTTTATCTAACGAAAACTTCACCAATAGACAATTTAAGACTGGTTTACTTACTCAAAGACCTTGTCAGAAATTCTATTTGATCTTTTTTGGTTGCAGTATGGCTTTCAAACTTATGAAACATCAGAGTTTTGTTCCAGAAGGAAGGAGGAGGATGGTAAAATAGCAAAGGATAGAGGGGGACAGTGTCCTCCTTGTGGGCTGTTAGCTCTTCATACGGGAGGAAAAACTCCACCTTTACCTTTAGGAACCCACGCTACTTCTTGTTCGTTGGACTCTGCCACAGATATGTAAAATATAGTGGAGATGTAATCTGAGGAATTAAAGATATAACTAATGTTTATTATATGCAGTAAAAAAAAGTAGGCTGAAATTGGTGTTGAATTAAATGAACATAAAAAATATAAAGATGGAGAAGTCTGACTTTGAGAATATCGAAGACCAGCAAATCAAGGGCTACCCATAATTTATAATCCCATGAAGACATGACACTCATTTTATTTAATGCAGACAAAACATGAACTGGACCTAGTGCTACTCAGATAGGTAATGAACAACAATACTGTACGAACAGAGAACTCAGCAACAATAGCTTTCCTTTTTATAATTTAGAAATGCTTTTCCCTCCCTGACTTATCTATACATCCTCAACTGTTTTTCTGGCATTCAAATCACATGGCATGAGTGCTCCACAAGATGCTACAGAATGTGAGTAACAACATAGGTTCTACTTTGAACATGCCTCACTGCAGTGATGTTGGTCAGTGAAGGTGCCTGAAAGCCTACAGTAGCATCATTGGTCTAGAAACTGAAAAGATTAGTCTACTATATCTGAAGAAGCATGAGTACATCCTGTCACAGAGTTAGATACAGAAGATTGCAGGGTTGGTGTAATTATATTTCTTCAGGTGGGAAAAACTTCACCTTATATGTGGGAAGAGACAGTTGTGTTGCAACCAATCAGAGAATTCATAAAACAGTGTTTTCCATCATGTGGTTGTCAAAAATTCTACTTCTTCAAACCTTTGATTAAACACACCAGAATTTCCTTGAATATTGTTAGAAATGCAGACACTGGTACTGCAGATAAACTGGGTCATAATGTAGGGAAAGCCATCTAAGAGACCATGGAGTTCTGACTTCAGGTATGAATTTAAAGAGGAACTCCTAAGGAAGAAGAATAGGCCACCCCATTGGAGTAAATATAATTCTGAGCATAGAACAATTGAAAAGAAACATACACAAGAAAAGTTCTCTGTCCTTACCCATTTACCTAAAGACAACATAACTTTTCAAGGTGGGTTCCACTTCTCCTTTTACCAGGATGGACTGGAGTTAAACAGCAGTGGAAGCTCTGGGCCCTGAGTCACCATGAGATGCCACCAGAGGAACCACCTAACAAACCCAGTCTTTCCTTATTGCCCTCCGTGTGTAGCGACACTGACCTTCCACACTATCTTCCTGCAAGCTCAGAATCCCTTTACTTGTTTCCTCTCTTCCTTAAACACTGAGCTTGCTTGATTTGATAAGATGTTATATATACCCAGGTCTACTCATGCCTTTGACTTACTTGTCTGTGAGTATGTGGGTCTATTTATAAAATTTTATTCTTAATTCATCTTTTGTAAGGAAAGGAACTTTTTTTCTCTACAGATTCCCCAGTTTGTGGAAGGAAACCATAGTAATATTCTGCACAAATGTTGCTTTAGCCTATCTAAAGATTTTTACTAAATGAAACATTGCCAGTGTATTAGATATATTGCCACCTTATCAACAAAATTGCTCCCTCTGTTTAGGTATTTTTTTCCAGTTGAGTCACCAATAAAGATGGGTTTGTGAGTCTGTGTCTATGTGCTAAGCATGCAAATAGCAGAGTAAGAAACTATATAGTATATTATCTGGTTTTCATTTCATTGTACTCCTTATTAATAAATATCATAGGTTTTGAAATTAACCTTATGTTAATGAAGCTGAGGAAATGATCACATGCTGCTAAACCACAGTATGTTAGACACTAATAAAATAGCTTTGAACATTATGGAAAAGGAGGCTTAGTTTTCTGCTCATCCCCACTTTGTAGGTAATAGAAAATGGAACAAAATGTCAGTAACAATTATGCTGAACTATAGCAAAGAGAGGCAATGTATCATTATCCATCTGCAATAAAATTATCATTTGGGAAGACTTCTACAATGGGGCAAATGTCCATCTTTCTGCTCATTCTAGTCACGGACAAGAAGTCTTATGCATTCTTAAGTACTTGGAATTTGCTGTCAAAGAGCTTTTCCTGATTAAGCAAATAATTTCATGTGCTTTAAATATTAAATGGTAAATTTGAAAGATTTGATATTCTTCCCCTTAGTAATGAAATAGCTCCATGGCATTCTGTCCAACAAGATATAGTTGGATTATTCCATTCTTGGATTGATTTTGTTTCCTAGACCAGTGTCTTAAATTTTAATTCTTTCTTAATATTATTTCTTTTGTTTATACCAAGAAGTTTGGATTTCATGCTAATTTCAAGGAAAATCAAATAAAAGGTTGATGTGACCACAGTGTGAAGGAGGATGAAAGCTGAAACAAATAGATGAATGACTATTGCTTAAATGTCCCAACTGTAGGAGAGACCTACAGGGTACATAATTTGTATAGATTTAGGGGAGTTCTACTATTGCTACGATCTTGCATTTCTAGTACTATGGCAGGCTGGGTACCCCAAACAGCTGTGCTGAAAAGATAGCTAATAATTACATCAAAATTTCAAAATTAATATACAGATGAGGCAACAAAAGAAAACAAAAGGTTAAAATGAACAGAGATCAACATAAAGCAAGAATTAAAATTTTGGGATGTGAGTCATGCCTAAGCCATGCCAATGACATCTGTGAGAAGCCCCAGGTAGAAATTAGTAGCTTAAAAGAGTTGAATTTCAGTGGATACAGGACAAAGGAATTCTTTTGCATAAAGACAGTTGGTGGTGTCTGCTGCATAAAGATGGTTGACAGTGTTCTGTAGGTCATGATGCCCTACATCAGGGGCCAGCAAAGAACCCTCCAAACTTGACCTCATTGCCAGAAGTTATTATAATATGAGAGGCTATACCACAAGTGGGTACAAACTCAGGGATAGGGACCCCAGATTTGTGATGTATTTTCCTACAACAAGGAGAGGCATATTTAAGTTCTTCTTTGTAGGAGACAACTTCAAACTTGTTATCAAAGAACTCTAACAAAAACATACAAGGAACACAAGTTCAGAGTTAAAAAGCACAAAACAAATCAAGGACGTTTGCTCCATGTGTGAGGGCCAGCAAACACTGCAGAAAGTGCCATCAAGAGTGGAAGGACTCAGGGACATACAAGAAAGAAAAGACTAAATATGATTAATAGACATGAGTGAATAAAAAGCAAGTCTAAATACATAAATAAAAATAATGACATATGAAAAATATCAAAATAATTGTCAGAAAGTATTTTTGTGTATAAAAACAATAATTACAATTTAAAACTCAATAGATAATTACATATTGAACTCAGATGAAAAGAGAATTGAGGAATTGGATGAAGTTAGAAGTTGTCCGAAAAATAACAAGAAAGATGTATGTAGAAGCTGCCAAAAAGAACCAATAAAGATAACAGGAAAATAAAACTGCTCAGAAAATCTTCCTCATTTATGGGAAGATGAAAAGGAATGACTAGAATAAGAGGAGTCGGAATAAGCTCAGGAAGCAATTATAACAACACAAGTGGTAGAAATTAGTCACTAAAAGAGGATTGCCAATTAGGCCATGATAGATTTTAAGATACAAAAATATCAAACAGTTGAAGAAAAATATAGAAAGATTATAAGAAGAAAATACCAGAAGTAAATAATCATATAAATAACAGAAAAAATAATAGAAACAAATATAAACATTTAGCAGTAAAAAGACCATTATGTAATTAATTATAAATTTAATATCAGAGAGATACAAAGATATACAAATAATTAAATAGTTTATAAATATAAAATGCCAAAATATTTCAAGTTGAATGCTGAACATTTTAGGATTATGCATCTTCATAAGTATTGTTACACTAGGTATACAACATAACTGATCACATCTTAAAAACAGAATTACTATTTAATAGTTGATCATGTTGACCTTTTTAGGAAAAAAATAATATTCAGGGGCCAGCAAGGTGGTTCAACAATTAAAGATGCTTGCTGCAAAACAAAAAAGTGAGCTACACATTTCTGATATACTGTGGCACACAGTAAGCATTCTGATTCCAAACGGAAGGACAACAGGAAAAAATGAACCAACAACCACCCCCACCCCGCTTCTGGCAAACACCACTCACTGCAATGGCTTCATCTGGCTACAGCAGCCTTTGGCAGTCCAGTGTTTCCAGGTCTACCCATATCACACATGGCCTGTTTCTTGAGCAGACTCTACACAGTGCTTGTAGCTTTCCTCATCAAATTCTTGTGCTTCTGGCACCTCCAAAATCCTGGGGTCTCTACTGCAGCTTGGGTGTCACTTTCAATGCTCCACAGAGCCCACTCTGGGGCTTCTTGCAGGGAATTTGACATTGCTCTGCGTTGTCTGACCTCAGCAGATCTCTGGAACCTTGGGGCAAGCCCACATAAACCCACAACGTGCCTGCAAACAAGCAACATGTGGGCAATGCTGCTTCCTGGCTCCATTTTTACCAAAGCTGCCTCTTGAATACCTGCCGGCTGAATCTGGGGAAACACGTTTTAAAAACAATACTCCCATAAGAAGCTCTGCCAATGTGAACCAATACGGCCAGAGTAGGACACAGGTAAGTTACTTTTAGGCCTCCAGTCCACTATAAAGAGAAGGCAGCCAAGGAGGAAATTACTTTGGGTTTTTGTTTGTTTGTTTTCTTTTTCATTTTTAATTAACTAAAGAATTAATGGCACATATCTATTGTTCATATTTATGGGCTGGCATGTGGCGTTTCAATATATGTACACCATGTGTAATGAGCAGATCAGGGAAATTAGCATACCCCTCACCTCGGACTGTGATCATTTCTTCAGGCTGACGATATTCAGAATTTGTCCGCTAGCTATTTTGAAGTGTGAGGTTTCCTGTTTTCACTCATAGTTGTCTTACTATGCTCTACAGGGTGCGAGAATCTTTGCCATCGGTCCAGCTGCACACTGGGCTAGTGACCATCTCTGTTCCATACACCTCCCCACCACCACCCACCTTTCCAGCTTCTGGTACCCACTCTTTTACTATAATTCCCTGAAAATGAGAAGATAGCCTGTTTATCCTCTCTGTTTGACTTAGTTCTTTGTATTTGAATGAAGGGTCTCCAAGGTTCACTACCAGGGATATGACCTTTTCTTGGAATCTGTATTTTAATTTGAGATTTTTTTTCTCTCATTTAGAGAGGCTGGAAATAATAAATTTTTATCTTTGAGTCTGATAGTGCCTGAATCATTGTAGTTTTATAAATATTGTTCAAAAATTCAATATATTTTTAAACTCATACTTTTTCTCTTTGATTTTATAGGAAGCAGTCAAGGAGACTCTACAATAATTTGTTTCAAAATATCTTGAGTTAAGAAACCAAATTCAGTGCTGGAGAAATGGCGTAGTGGTAAAGCTCCTACAAGTTTGATGATCAGAGTTCAAATCCCAGAACCCTCATAAAAAAGCCAGGTGGGGTTATAGTTGGGCATAGAGGCCTGTTTGAAATTTCAGGGCGTGGCAGATAGGGACAGGGACTCTTCAAGAGAAACTGGCTAGCTAGCTGACTTGGAAAGTTCCAGATTCAGTAAGAGATCAACATACATATATATAATATATATATATATATATATATATAATATATATATTATACACACACACACACACACACACACACACACACACACACACACACACACACACCGTGTACAGAGACTGAGAAAAAAAGAAAGCAAATTCAAAAATCCATTCCTATTCCCACACTGGAGCAAGTGGAAACACTGGCTAGATTTCCCCTACTGACCCAAACGCCAGCTTTCACACGTTTCCTTACTTTATTTTAAACCTTCCCCACAGCATTGTGAAGTCTTTCCGAATTGAGCACTAACACCTTCTTCAGCCCAGAGGCTTTTCTCATTCTCTTGAGCATCCTGAAGTCAGTCCCCATGGTTTGGAGGTTTTGGCAAAAGCAGCGATCCAGTTCTTAAACCAACTCTGCATCAGCTGTCTATTGCTGCACAACAAAGCACTTCCTCTTAGTGACCCCAGCAGCAGCTGCAATTGGCTTTACTCACAAATCTGAATATTTGACAGGACGCAGTACAGGCAGCTCACCTCTCATCACACTGCTAGAGACAGAAGATCTGAGATCCTTCCTGCTGGAACATCGCTGCTGTCTGCTGCTTTTTCGGTTAGAGCTTCCCAAGGATGCTGAAACTGCCCTGGTATTTAAAGAATCGACTTTAATCCCAGCACTCGGGAGGCAGAGGCAGGTGGATCTTTGTGAGTTCGAGGCCAGCCTGGTCTACAGAGCTAGTCCAGGACAGACCCCAAAGCTACAGAGAAACCTTGTCTCGAAAAACCACAAAAAAAAAAAAAAAAGAATCGAAAGCATCAGCTGGCCTTTCTCTTACGGCACAGTTCTAGAAACTGATGCCGCATGTTTCGTGGGTTGAGTATTCGTGGAGTAGAGTTGTAGAGATGGAACAGGCACCCCGACCTCAGTGGAATTATTACAGGGGTTTGGGTTCATAATTACTTCTTTCAGTCTACAACCGTCAAATATCCGTGCCTTTCCTCATTTCACAGTTATTCCTGAATTCAGTTGTCTAGCTCTTACTAATCCTCAACTACACTGAAATTTATCCTTCACCTTGATTATCAATGATCCCCACGTACATTTAAAAATATAACCTCATGATTTTATTGTCTTTTTAAATTATTTTTATTTTTGTTAAAAATAGATTTTTTTTCATACAATACATTCTAATTATGGTTGCCTCTTCTCCAACTTCTCCCAGATCCTCCTTACCTCCCTACCCACTCAAATCCATATCATTTCCTGCTCTCTCTCATTAGCAAACAAACAGGATCTAAAATAATAATAATAATAATAATAATAATAATAATAATAATAATAATAATTTACTTATATCATCTCTCCCTTCCTTTTCCCCCCTCTACGCTGTCCCATGTACCCCACCCTGTGACACACATACCTTTGTGGTAACCAAGAGCTCTCTAATAAGACTTAAGATCCACTCAACAAGAGGGACATCACTCCTGGTACTGGAACTCTAGCCAGCAATCCAGAGGATGAGAACTTACAGCTGCTTCCTCCTTACTAAAGTAGCATAACCCCTAACTGCATTCTAAGTATTTGTTCTTATACCCACAGATTTTATTGTTCTTACAACAAAATCAGCTTAGAATTGGATCGCTTGGCCTTTTCCTTTCTTACCACTTTTGAGGTCAAAATGTTTACATATATCAACATTCCTTCAGATCTGCAGTTGGCTCAGCACAGTCAAGTCTCAGCACGATCTTCTTTGTAGTTATAGGTTTTTGTGGAGCGTAGGCTTGGTCTGCCCACCATAGCCATTTATTTCCTACTAGTGCTGCTTGCCCTGAGTGTCCAGAGCATGCCTGACCTTCTTCTACATGGACTAGTGCTTGCTACACGCCTTGCAGGAAGTCTGCTGGGTTTCTAAATCTTCACCGTGTCTGCCAGAGCACTATCAGCAAAGAAAGAGACTGGGCCGGAAATCTCTTTCCATGTGCGGTTTTGACTCCTTTGTTGGGATCTCAGTCATGCTGCTAAGTTAATCTTCCCTTAACAGCTCTCCTTACTAATGCCGCGACTCCAAGCTGCATTGACTCTTCTCTCCTCGTTTCTCTTTGTAACTTTGGCTATGGTTCAGAAATGATACCAAAGCCCTTGAAGGTTTTTACAGGTACAGAACAGAGTAAAATCAAGTTAGAAAAACTCAGTTTTAGTGACTCTAACTCTAAATTTTACCAAACATTATTTTCAACATGACTTCTGAAAGACAGGCTGATATTTAATAATTCCATTGTCTATTCCTGCCTGTCAAATTATTTTTGTTTGCATGCTAGCTAAGCAGTCAAATTTAATTACAAGTTCCAAATTGTCATGAATAGCTTTGATTGAATTCTAATGCCTTTGACTTAAAAATTGCTGTCTTTTAACTATAGAGGCTAATACAAGTTAGTGGTTCTTCCGACTGATAACTCGCTAGTGCAGCCCAGAAGGCCCACAGACAACTATCAAGGAACTTTCCTCTTGAGTATTCAATAAGAACTTCTAAATCAATTGGAGTTAATCATGGGTTTGGGGGCCTCATTAATGACAGAAGAGGTGCATATATACATCCTTTATCTTACATGTACTAAATAATTGTTTGTTCACTTACACATTTTACTATAATGGCCCCTTACAGAAATATATTCACTGATGACAAATGTCCCAGAATAAAAGTACAGCATGTTATACAGAAGAAATGGTGTTTGCTTCAGCCTTTATTTAACACAGATTCTTTGTTTCTAAAACATGTTATTGTTAATTGAAAGTAAAAGCTGAAAAGCCAATTATTAGAAGGAAGCAGGTACAATATATCGGTGTACCTACTGCCTTTAACAAGAAACAGTTTTAAGCATGAAACAAAGTGACATATTCACTTACTTCTGTGACTCATTCAGAATAGTTACAACTTGCAAATCGTTCACCATAGTTTTATTGTACAAACCAGGCTGGTGTTGTGAGACAATCAACAGAAAACATCAGAGCCTAACCCTGTAGACTGTCAATTCAAGGCTGTTAGAGGTTATTTTGTTATATAAAAGAATTAACTCTCTCTGTTTTGAACTTTGAAATATACTTTAAAATATCCACTATTCATTGTTGCTTGAGTTTTCCTGCCTGGCCCACAGTCAGGACAAATCTCTGCCACCCGCCAGTCCCACAAGCCGCTCAAACCCGATCAAGTAAACACAGAGACTTATATTGGTTTCAAACTGTATGGCCATGGCAGGCTTCTTGCTAACTGTTCTTACAGCTTAAATTAATCCATTTCCATTAATCTATACCTTGCCACGTGGCTTGTGGCTTACCGGTACTTTACATCTTCCTTGTCCTGATGGCGGCTGGCAGTGTCTCCCCCTCAGCCTTCCACTTCCCAGCTCTATTCTCCTCCTTGTCCCGCCTATACTTCCTGCCTAGCCAATGGCCAATCAGTGATTTATTTATTGACCAATCAGCAACACATTTGACATACAGACCATCCCACAGTACTTCCCCTTTTCTTTTCTTAAAAAGGAAGGTTTTAACCTTTACACATCTCCAAAGTCAGCTTGGTATATTTGGGAATTTGGGCGTAGCTTCTCTTACTACTTCCTGCTGGAGGGGGGCGCTGTATCTTCTGGGGAAACAAAGAAAATTTTAGGATCATGGAGTAGTCCGTGAGGCTGTATCATCTGAGCCAGTTGTCTTGAAACGGTTCTGGATGTTGGATCATCTGGGCCATGGTGTCATCGGAGACCTTTCAGGGGGTCTTGGCTGGTCAAACCTGATGTATCTTACTCTGGAACAAATCCATAGCCTCTTGCTTTCTGTGGAAACAAAAGAGACTCTTTTCCAAAGCAACATATCCTTACATCCAAATTTTGAAGTCAAAGTATCTTTAAAATATACATATTGGTTTAACTCAGCTTCCTTTACAATCAAATATCTCTCTGTAGTTAAGAATCCCAAAGACAACACAATCCAGACTCTCTGTGTAATAGTCATCTCTACGTGCCTTATTTTTTATATTAATTTTACTGTCTCTTTAAAGACTTTATTTTTTTTAAAACCATGTATTTGTTTCTATACTGTATATATCGCCCTTTTTTGTCTCTTTTAAGCCTACGTATATTTTACACACATTTTAAACTATTACATCTGAATCTGTCTTATGAATCTGTTGCTTTAAGCTGTAGCAGCTGTGGCTGCTGGCTCCGCCCACCTCAGCTTCCCAACATGGCGGCAGTATGCTTACCGCCAGCTCTGGGAGCTATCGTGGGTCTATGCTTTTATCCAAGCAGCATGTAGCTCAGAAACCTCTTTTTTTGTTTTGTACTAGCAAAGGCTAAATCCACAATGTAGCTTAATGTGCCATTTGCAGAGACTTCATTCCCGCCATACTGCAGGTCGAGCGCGCACGCCAGCAACCCGCCAGTAGCTCAAACCGGCAGCTGCCGCTCATTTGAGAGAGACAATTAGGAACTGTTTTTAGCTCCGTTTTAGAATCTTTTTTCTCAGGTTTTAGGTGGAAACTCTTGCCACCACGTTGGACGCCATTTGTTTTTAGCTCCGTTTTAGAATCTTTTTTTTTTTTTTTTAGTTTTTCCGCCTGGCCACTGCCAATCAGTGATTTATTCATTGACCAATCAGCAACACATTTGACATACAGACCATCCCACAGTAATTCATTTTAGAAATGGATAATTACTTGTGAAATATTTTAACTAATTTATGATTTATTTTGTGGTAATTAACAAGGTATCACTTAAATTTTCTATTCTTTCTCTTTCATTTGGATTTTCATGACATGAAAAATAGCAATAAGAAGATAATGTAAAATAACTGTAAATACCACACTAATAAATGTTACTGTTATATTACAAGGTTCTCCTTATATGCCGTGATAAGAAATATATTCAAGCTGGGTGCAGTGGCACATGCCTTTAATGCCAGTACTTGAGAGGCAGAGGCAGGTGGATCTCTAAGTTTGAGGCCAATCTGGTCTACAGAGTAAATTCCAGGATAGTAGTATAGCCAGTTCTACACGGAGAAACCCTGTAGGAAGGAAAAAAAAAAAACTAAAAAAGAAAAGAAATATGTTTACTGAGAATGTTTCCCAAATTGAATGTTTATATTAAAATAATTCCCATGTGTCATTAATAATTTATTACCTATTTTATAAACTATGACAAGGTCATTCTTTACCGAAAGACCAAAACTTTTGAAGTCTTCAAAGATACTAAAATAAACACCAAACTTGTAGCTAGTGTGTTAGTTCAGGTTCTACAGAGAGACAGATCAACTGCATAGACAGATAAGTAGAAAGATAAAATAAATAAAGAATATATTATATATGCATATGATAGATTATAGATTGATGATAGATGATAGACAAATAATAGATTGACAAGTTAAAGAACAATGATAGACAGATGGTAGGTACATGGTTAATAAATAGATAGGTGATAGATACATAGATATTTATTAGGAAAATTGACTCAGGAAAAGTTTCACAGTAAGCTGTCTGTAGGCTTTAGATCTCTGGATGCTGGTGGTATGGCTCAGTCCAAAGTCAAGAGCCTGGGAACCAGGGAAGCCAATGTTGAAGGCCTGAAGACCTACAGGGGACCTAGTGACCTCCTACAGTCAAAAGTGACCAGCTTTGACTTTTAATGTCCAAGGATAGGAGAGGATACACCAGCTGCCAGAGAAAGATAAAAAAACCACATTGTACTCTCTGCTCTTGTTCTCTATGAGCCTTGCTGATTAGAAGGTGCTCAGCTAAGCTGAGGGTAGAGCTACCTCACCCAAACTGTAGGGATCACTCACAAATTTCTGCAGAAACTCAATCATATATTGACCCCATAGTAATACTCTGCTGCATTATTAGCCATTCCCTAGTCTAATCAAGTGGCCACCTAAAATCATCAGCATTTTCAAAGCTCATCTGTTTTCTGTATTCTACTATTTTGTAGTTGGAAGTTTTCCTGTGTCTCCACAGCTGCTCAGACCCAAGTAAACACAGAGAGGCTTATATTAATTAAAACTGTTCAGCCATTAGCTCAGGTTTCCTACTGACTAGCTCTTACACTTAAACTTAGCCCATTTTTGTTCATCTATATGTTGCCCTGCGTTCTGGGGCTTTACCTGTGTGCCATTACACGGAGCGGGCTGACGTCTCCTGACTCAGCCTTCCTCTTCCCACAATTCTCCTTGTCTGCTTATCCCGCCTATACTTCCTACCTGGCTGCTAGCCCATCAGCATTTTATTAAAACAGTGTACAAAAGCATTATCTCACAGCACTATTTAAACCTCCAAGAAAACTCAAATGGACATTTTCTTTAGAAGTTTATCCAAAATTAACATAGAGTATTCAATTTCAAGCATAGAAAATAATAATATAAATGTAATTAGGCAAAATTTATCCACATGAAAATGATATAACCTCCCCTTTTTTTCAGATTTAGAGATGTTTTATTAGTTCAAAGACTAATTTGCACTATTGGTCTGTTTTGAATTACGTTCAGTGGTCAAAGCAATTCCCGCTAGTCCCTCACTCACAGAAGGCTATTTTAACAGTCTATCTTTAGGTAGTAGCTTCAGAGGCAAATTTTGGATTCTTGAAATCTAGCCATTTTTATCCACTTTTGCCTGATTAATAATCTATCATGGAAACAGCACATTTTGTCAAGCTATTTATCACATGGTAGACATTTGGGTTTGGGGATGAGCATATGCTGTTGTGGGGACATGGGGAAGTTAGAGGTGAAAGAGGGAAGATTGGAAATAATGTAAATGCAATATTATGTATGAAGTTCTTAAAAAACTGTCAATAAAAATCTAATCATTTATAACAAAATTGTAAGTAATATGACTCTGCAGCTTAAACATAATTCAATGATCACTCTTCCCCATTTTAAGACAGAGTCTTGCTATGTAGTCCAGGTTGGCCTTGAACTCAAGATGCTCCTGCCTTAGTCTTGTCAGTGCATGGGGTTAAATGTGCACCATCATGTCTGATTACACTGATTACCCACCATCTTTGCCCTACAGTGATTTAGGAGGACTGTCTAGAGACCACTGTCAGTATTATTTTATAAATACTTAGCCAATTTCTAATTAATGGAGTGTATTTGTTGCACACAAGGCCACATCTTTTGGCAAGAATAATGCTAAAGTTGAATAAGAAAGACAAAGTGAAATAGGACAATGAAAATGTACTTGAAAACTCTCTGTGATGGAAGAAGACACCACATTTCAATATAAAACAAAGAAACACATGCTTATGGTGTAGGTCTTTTACTTCTTTTGCACACCTAGTAAGCCACAGATCCACAGGAAATGCAGGCTTTAGCAGATCAGGCTCCTTTTAGTTCTCACAAGGTCTGAGTCTGTGTGGAGAAGGCTGAGCCCTAGCTTGAATTCAGGGACCTTTCTTTTTGGCTTTCTTTATTTTCTGATAATTTTCCTTCACATTTCAGGATGCCATCTCTGCTCTTAGAGTGCTTAATATGCTCAATGTGCACATTAATTCTCTTGGCAAGAATCTTGCTCTTGCTTGTTTACAACAATGCCAACAGCATGCTAAGTGGAGGGTAGACTCTACTCTTTCAGTTCTGCATAGCTAACATTTATAGGATATTCCTGTCTGAACATTACCCATTCCCTGATATATGTCAACAATAACATCTTTCTTACAGATTCCCTGGTATGTGACCAGAGGAACAAGTCTTCATTTTCTAAAGGCCCAGAGGGAGAACATAGATGGGCCTCCTTGCCTCCTTTCCTTTATGTTGGTCGTTTCACTGGAAGATGGTGGCTCCAATATAAACACTGATCCCCTTTATATAATCACAAAATTTATTATTTTTGAGATATGTTCTCACCATGTGTGTGATGATATTTTGAACAAATAAAATTTTCCTGAGGATCAGAGGAAAGAACAAACCACTAGATTAAACATAGAGGTCAGGCAGTGGTGACACACAGCTTTAATCCTAGCACTCCAGAGGCAGAGATCTGTCTGGATCTCTGTGAGTTTAAGGCCACGCTGGGCTATATGAGATTAATCCAGTCTAAAAGAGAAACAGAGCCAGGCAATGGTGGCACACATCTTTAATTCCAGCACTTGGGATCACACACCTTTAATCCCAGCACTAGGAAGGTTGAGACAGGAAGTGATATGGCTGGGCAGAAAAAGGAATATAAGACAGAAGGAAACAGGAACTCTTGCTCTTTCAGGCTGAGGAGTTGGTGAGGTAAGAAGTGGTGGTTGCAGCTTGCTCTGCTTCTCTGATCTTTCAGCTTTCATCCTGGTATCTGGCTCTAGGGTTTTATTATATGACCATTTAGGATCCATGTAACATGTGTGTGTTAGTTTTCTTAAATATATATCTAGGGATAGAATGAGTAACACAGTAACTACATTTAACTCTATGGAACTGTGGGATTGTTTCCCACTCTCTTTCATATGTATGATGTCTTCTTTAATTATTATTATTTGCACACACACATATGTATTTTCAGCCATTTAGTGTTGTTCATATGTATGTGTGTTTAGAGATGACCACTTAGGATTGGAAAACTTAACAGGGACTCATCTCTAGAGAAGACTGATTCTTCCTCTCTAGGAAACTACTGGTTACCTATAGCTCTTCACCTAAGGGTGGAAACTTCTGAACTTTCACTAATCATTTGGCTTTCCAGCTCTTGTAATTATGCAGGTGTTGTTTCCCACACTGGCCACCTCGTTATATTCCTACAATCAGATATTTCATATTCTTGCCAAGACTTGCTATTTTCATGTATTCTCTCTCTCTCTCTCTCTCTCTCTCTCTCTCTCTCTCTCTCTCTCTCTCTCTCTCACACACACACACACACACACACACACACACACACACACACACATACACACACACACATATGTCTTTCAGTGATTGTTAAGTAGTATCTTGTATCTTAATGTGGTTTTGACTATCATCTATTTTATTGAATTTATTCTTGTAAGTTGGTCTCCTTGGGGACCAGTAATATGAGATTGATAATTGGGAGAAGTATTATATTATTTTGATTTTCATATTGCTTCTGTTTTTTTTTTTTTTTTTTTGATAGGACCTAGGCATCTGAAGTTACATTTGGGGTTGTATTTTTTATATGAGTTTTCATCCCACCCAGTAAGTTCTAAAATGGAAAAATGGACTGGGTGGCTTGTGAGAGTGCCAGAGCGTGAAGCCTTTGGGTAGCCAGTCGTCTTACATGGTTTCCCCCTGGGGCAACTGGCTGGGCACTTGGTAGCTAGGTCACAGGTCTAAGTGTATGGAACCATGTGAGGGGCTCCTCTTACCAGTGCAAGTGCCTAGTGAAAAGGTTCAAAGTGTAGAGTAAGCTGCATTTTATTATTTATCTAATGTTGAACATTCTTCATATATTTATTGACCCTGCTGAATTTTTTAAATGAATCCATTCATATACTTTATCCATTGTTTAGTAGATAGCTATTTATCAATTAATTGTTGAGCTGTAAGAGTTCTTTATATATGCAGGTTCTTGATCATTATCAGTTGAATTAACAGACTCTCTTACACCTTATAGGCTGTGGTTCACTTTCTTAATAATGCTTTTTGATGCACAGAGTTTTTAGTTTTATGAAAGAAAGTCATCCACATTTACTTTTATTTATGAACTTGGTGTCGTATTTAATAAAGTGTTTAAGATTAATTTACACTTTCCTTCTAACAGTTACACACTTTTAGTTCTTATATGTAAGTGTTTGATCCACTTTGAATTGTCTTCCTTTTTTCAATAATGTACTTATTTTTTCTTGAATTATTTTGGTTGTTTTCTTCTCTTGTTCAGTGTCAATAATTGAGAGTTTATTCTGTTCTAAAATCCTCCTGACTGAATAATCTTTGAGGTATGTGGGCATCAATGCCAAAATAGTCCAATCAAGCACAGCTACATTAACAGCATAAAGCACTTTGAGTCTTTTTGGAATAGTACAGTTGCAATGTGTGAAATCTGAGTTCCATTCTTTAGCATCGACAGATTTTAACGCAATTAGGAAATACTCCTATCTGCCCGCTCTCTTTCACTGCCTGTGTCCTCTCCTTTAACTCCTTTATCTCCACCAGGACTTACAGCAGTCTTAGTTTGCTTTTAGGTTGCCTTAATTAAGAACACATTAAAATTGCTAAAAACAAAACAAAACAAAACAAAAAATCTTAAAACTTATGGTCACAGAGTCCTGCAAATCAGTATTAAAATGTGCTTTCTCCTGTGAGCAGAAGAAACAGAAGTATGTTTAACAAAAGTTTCAGTGTCTTTTGGGAATGACTTGAGAATTCTGTAGATTTCCCCAGCTAGGGATTATTAAAGGTACTTCAGGGGTGATGCTCAGGCATGTGAGACTGAAACTCTCTACAGTCTGCTTTAGTCTCATGGTGAGCTTGTAAAGGACTCTCCACATGGAAAAATCCTTTAAACAAATGATACCCTGAAAGTCACTTCAACACAAAACTGCTTTCTGGTCCTCGACTCCTACCAGGATGCATGCCATATTTCTGGTTTGCTTTTCAAAGGAGTGTTCTTGGATTAAAGCAACATAAAAAGATTTTCTATTTAATATTTGGTTTAATAATGACTCCTGCTTTAAAATGTAATAGAACATAGATGTCTCTTGAGAGCTGGAAATCCACCATGGTTAAAGATTAAACTCTAACCTGGGTGGTGCATGCCTTTAATTCTAGCACTTAGGAGACAGAGGCCTGCAGATCTCTGAGTCTTCAGACTGAGTTCCAGGGCAATGAGAGCTACACAGAGAAATAGTATCTTGAAAAACAAAACAAAATAAAAAGCTAACCAAACCGAACAACCAAACAAACAAAAGTATTAAAATCTAAAATCTAACATTTTCACATTATTTGATATTTAAAAATGTAGCTAAGTATTTGGCTGAAAAGTCTTTTTCAGATAATATTGGGAGTCCTTAGTCTTCCATTGTTATTTTTCCAATCCTAGCTAACAAAACCCTAAAATATTCTAGAAACAATATCTTTCCCATAATGCTACGTTAAGAATTCACTGTTCCTCATTGTATAAAATACCTACCGTATCTTAATATTGTTTGTGAATTTTGGAAATTCCCATTTGGCTCCGGGTCATGGACAATTCTTCCAGTGTTGTTCTGTGAGTGGAAGCTCTGGGCATTGAATCACTGGAGGGCAATTTCTCTCAATATCAGTTTCAACCATTGCAGACACATTTATTACTGAATATTTATAAATTACACAAATATCGTTGAGTGGTTATTCTCAATGTTCTCCCAATACTTTCAGAATCATTTGATACATTACCTCTTATGAAGTGAGTCCAGTGGCAAAGGAAAGTCTTTACAAATATCCTCCTTTTAATAGATCTTGTTTGAAAGAAAGGAGTCATCTAAATTTAAATGTGCTATACTGGAGATATCTATAGACTATATGTTTGGCCGGGTGGTGGTAGTGCATGCCTTTAATCCTAGCACTCAAGAGGAAGAGGCAGGAGGAGCTCTGTGAGTTTGAGGCCAGTCTGGTCTACAGAATGAGTTCCAGGACAGGCTCCAAAGCTACACAGGGAAACCCTGTCTCGAAACAACAACAACAACAACAAAGAATACATGTTTGGATTGACTCATCTATCAATGAAAATCAATGTGATTGCACATGATTAATATTTAAACTGATAGGAAGGAAGGCTAATAACCAGTCTCTCTTGGAGATGGGAAAGACACTGTATTAGTTCTGGGTTCTCTAATACAAAAGAACTGATAAAATTAACATATGCATATACACATACATATATGTTCATTAGAATCCTGGAATACACACACACACACACACACACACACACACAATTTATTAGAGTGGTTTACAAATTGTGCTCCTAGTAGACAAACAATGGATATTTCCTGACTGAAAGGCCAAGGATCTGGTAGTTGTTTAGTCCACAAGACTGGGTGTCTCAGCAGTCCCAGTTTGTTGCTAGAGTCCCACGGAAGTCCTAGAGAGCTGCCAGCTTTCAGTTTACATTGGAATCATGAAGAATAGGTTCTAATGCCAGTGATGGGCTGCCCTGGTAACAGGATAAATGAATTTGCCAGTGACAGTGAGGATAAGCTGTCAAAAAGCTATCCTGTGTTCTTTAATGTGGGCTACGATCAGAAGGTGTGGCCCAGATTTATAATGAGTCTTCTGACCCCAGATGATCTGGATTTAGGATAAGTCTTCCACCTTAAATAATCCAACTAAGAAAAATCCCTCACAAATGTGCCCAGCTGCTTGAGTTTTAATTAATTTCAGATGTATTCAAGTTGACAACCAAGATTAACCAATAGACACCAACATGTAAGTAGTGGAGAGGAAAAAGCGGAGCCAGACGCCAGGTGGAAAAATAAGTGTTGAAATGAAGGCAGACAAGTGGGAATGTGAAATCTCCCAATAGTCTGAAAAGAGGAAATGGAAAAATGGCTCAAATATTCAGAAATTCAGATGGAAGTACATAGTGCAACACCGACAGTTGCTGTCAGACTTTCAAAAATTAGACTGCTGGTGAAATCTGCCTGAATTGCTCAGAGCAAGTTAGAGAGGTAGATTCTGAACATGTACACCAAGTGAGGAAGCATGGAGAAGAGCACAGGAAGCTGAGAGGAAGAGATGGGTGCTGGGTTTATTTGGTCGTTTGCCTAGGGTATAAGAAATTTGACTACAGCTATGGAATTTAAAATAGAAAGAGAGCAGAAAAAAGGAATATTCAGAGAAGTACGCCTTGAATGGTGGAGGCAAGAAGGGACTGTCATAAGACTTGAAAGGAGGAAGATCTCTCTCCAGTCCTGAGAAAAATCTACGAAAATTGTTTAGTCTTCCTAAAAATTGTTGAAGGAGCCATGGGGAGCAGAGGGATTTTCGCTGTGACAGTCTCTAAGATTATCTGCTGAGAATGCCAAATCAGGAGCAATCTAGAGTCCCTTTAAAAGACAGCAAACGAGAGAAATAAATTTCAGTGCACACCACAGCCAACCTGAAAACAAGGCTAATATTATTTTAGGATATCAATCACCAACTTAGGGGATTTTTCATTCTAAAAACATTATGGTAACTACAACAATGATGGCAGTTAGGATTGCAGAAAGGCTAACAGATGCTAAACCTGTGAAAATTCTGAAGATATTCTGAGTTTCCAAATGGTCACTAGATTCTTCCATTGACCCACCTATTTTCTAATGTCTTAGAACTAGCCTTACTAAGCAAAAGAATAATAAATTTTAGACTATCAAACCCTGTGTCTTAGATACTTTTTTATTACTAAGAGAAAATGCTGTGACTGACAACTTACAGAGTTTTTTTGGGGTTCTCAGCTTCAGAGGGTTAGAACTCATGGCTATCATGGTGGGGGGCATGGCAGTAGGCAGGGGTTCTAAGTGTGAGCTCACATCTTTAGATACAACTGTGCAGAGAGGCAAAGGTTTTCTGTCCCGACCATCCAGTCCTAAATAAAGACACAAACGCTTATATTAATTACAAAATGCTCAGCCAATAGCTCAGGCTTGTTACTAAATAGCTCTTACATTTTAAGTTAACCCATATTCATTATTTACACACTGCCACATGGCAGTACACTGATTAGCATGGCATGTTCATCTCCTGCTCCCTCTGCATCTTCTGGTGATCCTGACTCCGCCCTTCTCCTTCCCAGCATTCTCAGTTTGGCTTTCTTGCCTAACTTTTTTCTGTTCAGCTATTGGCCAGTCAGCTTGTTTGTTAAGTGAATCACAGCAACAAATCTTCACAGTTTACAAAGTGGTTATTCCACAGCACACAAGCACAAAGCAGAGAGAAAAACACTGAGAAAAGCACAAGTCCTTTGAAACCTGGAAGCCAACCCCCAATGACACACTTTCTTTTAACCAGGCCACACCTCTTAATTCTTTCCAAACAATTCCCCTAACTGAGGACAAAGTTCAAACATATGAGCCTCTGGGGCCATTCTTATTCAAACCATAACACCTTGTTACTAAAAAAAGATTCCTAATTCTTAATTTGCTTCAGCCTATATGACTTAATGCAAAAACTTTAGTTATTTTACTATAGAAGTCATCAAACCTCAAAGATTTGCCTTGACTGGGAAGTGCGGGGTACCAAGAAAGGAAGTGCCACCAAAGAACACCGTGAACACATGTAACTGACATATGAATTTTGGATACTTCTATACAACTCTGAATTAGGAGAGAGAAAACAGATTCCAAAGTGGAGTTCTAGCAGTACCTCATCCTGTGACCTCTATTTAATGTCTAATCCATTATAATGATTTTTTGAGAAATTTATCTAGTATAATATGGTTGGGGGTTATATCAAAAAGAGAAATGACATCAGGTACCACACATTACATCAAGGGTTCTCAGAAGAGCAACAAAGTAGCAAAGTATTGATAAATTTAGATCACTTGGGGAAAAACTATGTTTGAGATGTTTATCATTCAACTTAATTGTATAGTTGAAATCCACACATAATTCAAAGCATGACTCACTTCTTTATCCATTAATTTGTCTGTATCCTTCATCTACGATTTAGCTTCAGCTTTTCACTGTCACCTCTTGTTGGTTCGGCAGAAGAGGGACAGAGGTAGGACAACCTAAAAACATGAATAATCCCAAGTTAACTCACCATTCTGTATACTTTGAATATGGATTTATCTGTCAGGATTTTACATGAGCTTGGCCATCAATGTCACAAGGTGAGAGAAACCTTTAAAAGGCTAGGTCTAAAGAGAGGTTATTAAGTCATTGGAGGTATGTCCTTGGGAGTGATTAACCTAATTCTTATGGGACTCTAGTCTCATGGCTTCCTGTCTGGCTGCATGCTCTCCTTTTGCACTCACTGTCGTTATGATGCCATGCTCCTCAGCAAAACAATTGAGTTGCTAGATCTTATACTTTCATTTTCTAAAAGTACATGCTAAATAAACCCTTTGTTTTCATGAATATCCAACTTCAAGTAATTTGTTATAGTAACAGAGAACAGACTCTTATAGCTGCTCAATATTTACAATGAGAAACTTAGTGAAGAAACAAACATTTGATGCCTCTGAAATTCCTTGGAATCTGGGTTTTATTGAATAACCAGAGCTTAAAAATTATAGGAGTTGGTTCATAGCAGTTAGTATGAGTGTTACTCACTCCCACACATACTTTATTTCCTTGTGAAAGGAGATATGTTGACCAAAATGAAAAATTGCAACCAAACTGTAATATTTTATTACACTATTTTATGCAAGTGGCATAGTATATAAGGAGTGTTTGGCACATGTGCATTTACAACATATTGCAGGTAAGTCTTTCACTTGACAAAAATGAAGAAATACATTTTTCTATCCAAATGTACCTTGGTTGACGTTAAGCACACTGAAAAGGTCTACACAGCACTAGACTATGAAAAGGTACCAAAGAAACTCTGAGGGAGGAGAAATGACTCCCACCAAAAGAGCTAGAGAAGGTCTGGAGAGTTGCTCAGCTCCATTCAAAATGAGCCTCAGAAAAAGTAAGTTTTATAGATTGGATCTGAATGTCCCTGGAGGCTGATTTCTTAGAAGCTTGGCCCTCAGCTGTTGGTATTATTGACAAAAGTAGAAATATTAAGAGGACCAAGTTGGAGGACGTATGTTGTAAGTGTGATCCGCCTCTTCTCTGTCTCTGTCACTTGCCCATATGCCATGAGTGTGATCTGCCTCTTTTCTGTCTCTTGCCCATCCAGGGTGCGCTGCTGGTGTCATCACCCGCTCCACTGCTGATGCTTTGTCTGGCCACAGTCACTTAAAACACAGAGCCGAGTGACCACCAACTGAAACCTCTGGAGTCATGAGCCAAACTGCAGGTTTCTACAGATGACTTTTTAAAGTATTCTGACTATTATGTTGTATTCCATCTGATAAACAAGGTGAAGCTACTATAGACAGAGAACACATTAATAAGAAAAGAATAAAATAAGACAGAATACTATGCCCATTTGAGGAAGAAGTTTATACATAAATCTTAACAAATATATGTCATAAATATTCTAAATAGCATCTGAGTTACAAATTAAAATTAGTTTTCTTCTGATGGCTTCCTCCTCAATAAGCATCCCACTAAAGACAAATGGAGCCCTGTAGCTACAAAACATGTGTTTGATTCCATGCAGAGGGTAGGATAAATCTGCCCATGATAATACTGACTCCATATTTCAATCTTGGCCTCTTCTTCTTGAGGAGCTGAACACTCAGAAAGTATCTTGGATGAATAAATGAATTATGGGAGAAGGAATGATTAGAGCTTGTGGTGTGCAGAGAACAGTAAGAGAGACTTTCTTAGAGATATATTATAACATGCTCTACATTGTGGCCCTGTGAAATCTCTTCAAGAGCTGCTTTGGATATTTGTAGGTCTGTCATTGGAAAATAGAAGCTGCTTGAAACATGAAGCATACAGAGTCCCTGATAGAGGGAGAACAGTCAATAATCTAGTTTTAAGGGTTCAGATACCCATCTTAAGGGTATTTCCCATCTTCTCTTCAGTTCTTTGAATTTGTCATAAGTGTATCCAGAAATGCAACAGTTGTTCAACTTTGAAAGATTCAATATATTACCCACAAGACAGAAAATATATCTGTGTAAGCAAATAAAATGAAGACTATAATATGGATAAAAGCTTTGTACAGATTTCAAGGCTATTTGATTTGGAAGAAGCCAAATAATGAGAATTAAAGTTACCGGGTCAGTTCAATCAATATAAAGTACTTGTATCCACATAATTTGGACTCTCAAATCACTACGGGTTTAAATAATTCAAACTAGTCAGTATAGCGATAAATATTAAAGGATAGACTCATTGTATTATGAAGACTCATTGACCATTATAATTTTAAATCTGAGTGATACTCCACAAACTAAGCAAAAGCGGGTGGTTCTAGAGACTTGACAAAAACATGGACAGTTGACCAGTTAACTCCACAAGGCAAATCAAGGAAACAAGCAATTCTATCTTTTTTTATATGAATTTAAACCACATATTAATTCAGTCAGTCTGTTTCTAACCAGATGTCCTGTCTGTTTATCATGGTCAAACCTGACCCTTCTGTCCATAGCTTAATTCTCTGGAATGATGGCATTGAGTCTTTGAGAGAGTGGTGCAGTACGATAGACTGGAATGGTATCTGTGTTCCTGTTACAGTTATATTCCTCTTTTTCTGTCCAGTAGCAACTGCTTTCTCAAACTTAATGTTTCTCTTCACCATTGATTCTCATTCATTTGAATAAATATTTCTTCAAACTCTTATGGTCCAGGGAACTCAGGGTTGTGCTGACAAATGCAATGACAAAATCCGATGGGAATTCCCACCCGTGGAGGCTTTATACTCCAATGAGTAAGGGGATCTGAAGCAAGTGAATAAAAGAACTCCCCTGGCAGTGATGATAATGGTACATGGAGGAAGAAGCTGATCTCTAAAATGTATTTTCATATAAAGTGTGCAAGGTCAATTATATTTGTCAGTCTTACTCTGTGCATCTCAGGGCAGACACAAAGAGCCATTTGTGAATTCTGCCCAGCACCTCTTTTCCTTTGTAGTGGGATCTGTATCACCCTGAAAATTCTTCTGTGTTTATAAATAGTCTAATCTGGGGTGTGTGGACCAATCACACAGTCACACGAGGCACCAAAGTTCTTGTACAATGTCCAAACTTTTAGTGAATTCACTTGGCCTGCTGTCAGCGGCCGACATTGGATATCAAGCTTTTGGCAGGAGCCAGCATGAAGTCATCTCTCCCACCTTCACTTGACCTCAGCCAGGGGCTGTGGAACTCAGCTGCAGTGTTTCATAATACATCAAGGCGCATCAATCCCATGCCAGCCCTGCTTCTGTTTTTGCAGAGCTTAACCAATAAAGCAAGCAAGCAAAGCCTAGTTATGGAAAGCATTGTTTTCAAACCATTCCCATACTTATGTTTTCTAAACAATATGTTTTTACTTGAGGAAGAAAAAAAGCAGCAGCCAACATCTGATCTAAAATCCAACATTAAACAGTTTTAAGTAATTTTATCTAGGTGAATAGTTCTTTTAAATTTGTATATACTAGTCTTTATCAGAGGCCAAGTCAAAATTATACAGAATGAAATAAAAGTAAATATTCATTGTTTATATATATATATATATATATATATATATATTCTGGTATGCTAAAGAAGTGGAATATACTAATAAGAAACCTGTAACATTAGAGGTTTAGTAAAATTCACCTGAAATAGGAATCTAACTGATATATCTGAAGACTTGATAATTGAATACTCTATAATTATATGTCATCACAAGTGTAAAATTTAAGAATAAGCGTAGAAATATTAGCACTGAAACCAAACTTGAAAGAAGTTGAGATGAATTTAAGCTAAAGAAAAAGTAAATAAAAATCAAAACTCCAAAGAAATCTACCCTAACAATTGGATCTAGATCTGTGAAGTCTTCATCTTTGGAAATAATCAAAGATGAAGCCATATTTACTGGGATCCTGCCTCCATGGATAGGTCATTTTGCTTGACTTGGCTAGTGAAAGTCAGGTCATTGGTCATACATTAAATGTTTCATGTATTAAATGCTTTGGAGGGCTGTGTAAAGGGTTTCAGAAGCCTTTGTGGTAGTAAAGATCATTGACTGGCTCACAAAGTCTGGTGGTTTTTCATTAGAACAAACACCTTGCCACAGCCACAGGGAGACATACGTGTTTGAGGCTAGGAGGAAGGACGTTCTTCCTTCTCTTGGTATGTATGTGTCAGCATTCTGAAAGTTGTCCCACTCTCGGAGATTACCAAGTTTTGTTTTATCCATTAAACCTGGGATAAAGAACAACCCTGAAAATTCTGTCAAAAGTAGTGATGTATTGCTTCTGAGAAATTCAAATCACTACAAATTTGGGAGCCAACAAAGTAATGTCTAACTATGCAATGAGCTCACAGCATCGTGTGCTTGCTCTTTACGTGAGCTGCATTCTATATGCATGGGGGAGAGCCAAGCATGAGTTCATTGAAGATGTGGTGAGATGCTTCTGCTTAACTCTCTGGCTTCCAGGAATTCAACCAGATCCAGCATCATCATAGACCCACTTAGGATACCCATAGATACTAAACAACTTTACACACAGTCCTTGTAATGATGGACAGTTAATGCATGGAGAACAGTGTACACATCAACTGAGAATGCTGATAGACTAGCATTCCCAAGTACAGCAGCATCTTATCGTCCACGGTGGCTGAACCTATCTAGGGTATGATGTCTGGCTGCCCTCCATGAATTTAAGAATGTTACAGAACCTGTCATGACATCTCTCTTGAGTGAGCTGTTCGTAATATGTGTTTTACATGTAATGGTGACAAGAGCACTTTAAATGAGAAGTTGGTTGATGAGAAGGGTAAGAATTTTCTGTGACTTTGTATGGAAGCATTTGGCATATGAAAAGACAACTAGTTCAAAACATTTTGTAGGCCTCCTTTTCCATATGTCTAAAATAGTTCTAGGTCACAGAAGACAGACAGTATGCATAACGAGGGGAATTCATGTCCAATGCAATGTTTAAACAATATGTTCATTGTTTTAACTAAATAGTCACACCTGTTTAAGAACGAAATGTAGTCAAATATGTTTGTAATTCTTATCTTAAAAGCTTTTCAACTTCCAGAAAAGTATTAGATATCCTGAGAATTCACAGAGAATATTCAACAGGGACTTGTAATGAAGATGGACAGGGAGGATCACATGAAGATAGATAGAGATGGCAAGGAGAGAGTAGCTGTTCATGTGAGAATGGTGCCATGACCATAATGTATCCTCCTGTCCCTTCCTCCACGTTTCCTCCTCATATCTAAGAGTGCCAGATAAAATATGGAATGCCTAGCTAAATTTGCATTTCTGATAAACAATGAATAATTTTGTTCATTGATTTTCATTGAAAATATTTATTCGTTGGAAAATCTTGTTTATCTGAAATTCAAATTTAGCTGTTATCCTGTGTTTTCATTTGCTACATCTGCCAACCCTGCTGATCCAGCCCATCCCACCCCATAATTTAAAAGCACTGAAAAGAATTGTAATTAATAGCAGTGTCCCAGGAAAACATAGCCAAATGAGTCAGGTTGGTGTTGATGCCCCTGGCTGGTAAGAGGCTCAGTTTCATTGATGTCATTCCTGCTTTGTCCTGTGTCTTTCTGCCTACTCCTCCTATTCCCACACTCCCTCACTGTCAGAGCAGTGACTGCTCTTTCTTTAACTAATGGTTCACACACTTAACTTATCTAGAGAACTGCCATGGGTAAAGACCTCCACCTTTCACCTAGAGGGCACATGTCCTTCAACGGAAGAGATAAGACTTAATCTTTGGGGTTTTAGCTCATTCTTGCTCTTTAGAAGAATATTGGACAAGCATTCATGTTAACTTATCCTCTTGGTTAGGCTTACCAAGTTATATAAATGAATGCTTTGAGTGTTAAGTAGAATCGTGAGATAAAAGAGAAAACATTGCTGTGGTTGCTGCTTCCACACATTTCTGGTTCAAAAATAAAATGAATTCAAATGTGCATTGCCTTGGGCAGACTTGATGCAATGTCTACAGGAAAAGAGAAGGACTGAGCCTTCCATATTGTTGTATAAGGCTGGAACTCTTACACCAACAAACCCAGGGTTGATTGATGACAGCCATGGAAATGTGTCAAGTTTAACAGCTTTCAAACACTATTTTACAAATTGCACATATTTTCTTTCCCATGTAAAGATTTAAATTGGCAATAAATTATGTCTGTTTTAGTCTGAGTGAATTATATAAATAACTTCTATGGAATACAAAATTTCTCACTAACACATCAAGTGTTACAACACATTTCATCTTTGCTACATAGATCATATTTAGAACATAGAATACACCTAGAATGCAAACTGTAAAGCAACTGTCAAAACTAAGCACATACTATGAAACTGAGAAGCATTTCTCTATAGTTTGGAATCAAAACCTCCCAAGTAACAAGACAAAATACCACATGTCTGCTATTAAAGTAAGGAAATACGCCCATGATTAATATTTCCTCCCAACTACATAGCCCAGGTTAGCCTAGAACAACTCATCTCATTCTTCAGTCAGCCACCTCATTGCAGGGATTATAGTTGTGTACCATCATGCCTAGCTCAAGCAAAATTTCTCCAATATATTCCAAGTGAAAATAGTCACTTTAGACTACAGTAGTGTGTAAGTATGTACATACATTTATTATGGCTTGGAATCTATCCTGCATAGTATATGCTCAAAAGCAATTTCACTTAACTTTCAGTAATCACTTAGCTTGATTTGAATCTATTCTCATTTGTAAGTGTAATCCAAATGTGCCCAGAAACTACTTTTTTCCCCCATACTGTTAACAAAGACTGGTGTTTCTCATTACAGTTCAACTTAAATTTAGATATGCTTTCACTTGGCTACTAACTGTAAAATTACATAATTATTTACTTTATAATGTCTCATAGACTTTTACTTGGACACCATGAATGCTAAAAACATAAATTGGGCATACAATATTTATTGCTTATGTTGAACTTTTCATCGTCTTTTTAAAATTGATTTCAGATTCTCTTAATGGAGACTTGTAATGTTTTAGTGAAATGATCAATGAGGATATCTCAGAAAGTTGCACGTATCTGAAATTATTTATGTGTCAGAGCCAGATGAGATTAAAATATATAAATGGTAGCCATAGAAGTCAAAGGACAGAGGGAACAAGAGGAGGATTTTTTCTAGTTAGGAAGAGTTTTTATGACCCCACAGTAAGCTGAAACAAAAAAGCTTAGCTTGGCTTTTTTGTTTGGATTTTCCCTTCCAAGTTTTAAAACAAAACAAAACCAAAAGAACCAGGAATCTCAAAGAATGGATGAAAGCTAAGTTAGAACTGGCACTCATGTTTGTCTTTGATTACCTACAAGTAGGGAATTAGGAGTAATTCTTAATTACCTGTGAAAAAGGTGTAACAGATAGACGGACACACACACCTGTAAAAGCTCATTCTACCGAAGTCACAACATTCTACACTCTTAAGTCAACTTTCACTTTAATATACCTCCCCAAAAGAAAGAATTTGTTTCGTTTAAAACAAGAAACAAGTTCTAGGGGTTGGAAAGATGACTCAATAACCAAGAGCACTGACTGCTTTTCCACAAAATCTGCGTTTGATTCCTGGAATCCACATGGTGACTCTAACTTTAGTTCCAGAAGATCTGACACCTTCTTCTGGTCTCCTCAGACACCAGGCATTAATTACATGGTGCACAGCCGTACAGGTGCACAGCCATGCAGATGCACAGCCATATATGGTGCACAGCCATGCAGGTGCATAGCCATGCAGGTGCACAGCCATGCAGGTGCACACCCATACAGGTACACACCCATACAGGTGCACAGCCATGCAGGTTCACAGCCATGCAGGTGCACAGGCATGCAGGTGCATAGCCATGCAGGTGCACAGCCATACTGGTGCACAGCCTAGCAGGTGCACAGCCATGCAAGTGCACAGTCATGCTGGTGCACAGCCATACATGATGCACAGCCATACATGGTACACAGCCATGCAGGTGCACAACCATGCAGGTGCACAGCCATACATGGAGTACAGCCATGCAGGTGCACAGCCATGCAGGTGCACAGCCATACAGGTGCACAGCCATGCAGGTGCACAGCCAAACATGGTCACAGCCATGCAGGTGCACAGCCATGCAGGTGCACAGCCATACATGGTGCACAGCCATACATGGTATACAGACATACATTATGGATTGCCCAGAGTCTGGAGAAGATACTATGTCTGGCATGGGATATCTGAAGGAAAAAAATCTATGTACACTATGCTCTTATGTCTGTTAACTTTATTCCTCTAAGACAAAATTCTATTTATACAGCTACAGCTCTGTCAGGCATTCAGGGCAGGAGTAAATCTAGATACACCAAGCTCTTTGTTTATCTACTTTATTTTTCTGGGATGAAATCCTGTCTACATAGCTTCAGTTCTGTACTGACACTCAGTTCCTCTTTGTCCCCTCTTTTGCTGTCCTCTCATAGTCCTGCTAACAACTAAGCTCTTATGCTTTCAGCCTCATCTTCATCCTCTGTTTCTTCGCCCTCCATCTCTACTTGCTCTCTACTCTTGGCTCTGATGAACTCTACAAGAGTTCTGCCTTACCATCTACAAAACCTCTGTGTTCTTCCCTTCTCCCTGGTCATGCTGTTCTGTCTGCCACTACAGAAAATGCCTGTTCCTTCTTACCCTGACCATGCTGTTCTCTGCCTCCTCAGGAATGTTGCTCCACCCTACCTTCCACCTTGATATGCAAAAACCTCTTTTGTTCTCAGTCAATTGCTCTGGAGAGCCACTAGGCCTCAAGGCAAGGGGATGGTCTGAGCTTCATTTACACAAGAAACAAAGCTATGTATCTACCACCTGCTTGGCTTTGCCTAAGTGACCTTATCCAAGTACTGGCCTGAGCAGGAATTTCACACACACGTTCTATGGGAATTGTGAGCGCAAGAAATTCATAACAAGGCACAGCTGAATATTAAGCTGTGTAACACCAAATAGTCCATGTTAGATGGCTTCCCACTTGACTGATCCTTGGCCTGGTCAGGGTATAGCTTTAATACACAGCTGGACTCCTTATGACATATTCTTGTGACTCAAGACATGGTGTACAGACATACATGGTGCACAGACATACAGGTGCACAGCATACTTGGTGTGCGACCATACATGGTACACAGCCATACAGATGCACAGCATATATGATGTACAGACAGACATGGTGCACAAACAGACGTGGTTCATAAATATAACAGGAAACAAAAAATAGATAATGTATTTTTTAAAAATGTTGATTAATCCTTTTTGGAGAATGTTTATATGTAACCAATAAAGCCCTCAAATACTTTGACATGACAAACTATAAAACTAATGAAGCTGAAGAAATAAATTTCACTGACAAAGATTTTCTGTAGTATAAATAATTGAAGAAAAAGATATTATGCACATAACTGAAGAATAGATAGACACTTTGGAAGAATATCAGTTAAAAAAGAATATGACTGTTGGCACCAGTCCAGGTTTTGTTATAAGAAATGAATGAAATTTGAGAAATAACTGCTATTTCAGACTTTTAACTCCAAAGCCTGTTCATAAAGTGGAAGATATAGAGAGGTTCATAATTTACAGGACATGTGCAATTAATGAAAGGGTTCTGTCTGGTTTAAAGTAGTTCCAATAATCTGTCCTTCTGCATGTCCATGTAAGAATTTCTTATCCTCATTCATAATAGATAGGAGGCCAGTTAACATTTAACTGGCACAGGGTTAAAAGAACTTCACAAATATAAAATATGATGTAAGTGCCATAGAATCCATTACTTCATATTCAATCTTCAAGCAACAATTAATGAACAATGTGGCATTATAGAAGAGACTTACTAATGAAAATTTAATTTAACTTTCCTATAGCTTTAGAATAGTCCAGAAGATTACATAGTTATTTGAAGTCAAATATAATTTTAATCTATACATTATTAATGCTATTTTATTGCTTGACTTTGGATTTATACATATATAAGGTTTTACATATAAATGAATAAAACCTCTCATTTCCTATATGAGGTAATAGTTTTATTCTAAGATTCATATATTTATTGCCTCATGACAAAACACTTATCATGGATATCTATGATGCATACTATGAGTGATTTGCAATAGACCCTGCCTTTTTTCGTTTGAAGATTCAAAAAAAATCACTAGTTTTTGTAAAATCAGATTTTGGGGGAAATGATAGAAGGGATCCAGGAAGTTGGTGAAGCTGCAGGCTTCTGGGGCATGTCCCAAGTCTCTCACTTAAATGAGGCAGAGACAATAGTTGTTAGCCAGTGCAAAGAGACTATAACATCAATTACCTGTTTTGTGGTGTTTGGACAGATGAGATCGGCTTCTACAGCTACAAATGCTTTTTGAGAAACAAAAGCAGGAGAAAGCAGATGCAAAGAGCTCCAGTGATTTTCATGTTCTCTGAACTCCCAAGTGTCTGTAGGCAGATGAGGTAAAGGTGAATTTCAAGAATGAGTCTCTTGAGCCTTGCTGTCCTTTGAGTGAACCAAATAGATTTCAAGATGTGTGGGCTTCAGGCTTCATCATTTACAACAGAAAGCTGTGTTTATCAGGTCCAAAAACCAAATGTTTAATGGACTATATTCTACACTGTGTGTGTATTGGTTGTTAAATAGATTTCAGATAGTACTAATGACAGTAATTTTGTTAGAATTTAGTTGGTTCTGCTGCTGAATTAAGTCTCAATTTAGAAAACTAACCAATTAGGTTTAAGCTACCATTCTAGAAGTTTGCAAAAGAGGAAAAGAAAACATTTTGTTTAACAAAGCCTAGGCTATTTCTGCAGTTTGACCAAAGTGATTGCAGAATCATTGGATTGTTCTATCTTTTCCACTTTCAAAAGGAATTCATGAATGTCTACTTGTACTGGCCACTGTGTTAAAAAAAGAAGATGAGTTGGTGCTGCACTGGAATGGTTATAGTTGAACAGCTAGTGAGACAGGTTGATGTGTAGTGATGAATGGTCTGTCACAACCTGAAAAATCAGGTAGATTAAGGCAAGTTAAATGAATGAGTTTCAAACACTGTGAGACAGAAAGGATGCTCCCCAAAGAAAGTATAGAAATGTAAATTTTCAGGTTGGAGAGATTATGTAGTACACATAAATCATGTGATTGTAATATAAAAGATATATGAGAGACAGGCAGAAAATATCAAGAGCAGAGACGAGATCAAGAAGACATTTATGTGTAATACCAATTAATTTGAACTGTTATAAAGGCATTAAGGAGACACCAAAGAATAATTGTTGAGTGGGTGAATGAATTAATATGTAGGTAAGGGAGACATTCTTAATGCGTCTCCAAAGAGTAATCAAATCATTGGTGGTTTTATATTCTGGTATATCTAATATATGTTTATATAATAATTTTATGTATATATGTATATATACATATATATCTATATGAGGAGAAGGGCACTGTGGCTATAGTCACCAATGACAAGTCTTAACTCAATAAATTCTTGCTGATAGAATGTATAAATAAACATCTTATGCAGGAAAATGATGAGAATAAGGAAATTATGTCTCATATTGTGGAACAGAAAGCAACATGGAGAGATAAACAGTTGGGAATGATTAGCATCTTCAGGTAATTATTTGGAGAATGACTGATGAGTTAGAAGGCCTGAGGTCTTGCTAGTCTCTCAATCATATCGTACTTCTTAACATCATCTAGGTGGTGATTCAACATCCTTCCTGTCAAAATTTGTCATTGAAAAAATTTAAAGATACACCTATTCTGAGCAGTAGTGATCTATATGCAATTGTATGTTCATTGGGACACTGGGAGAATTGCCTGGGTTGAGCTTTTCTTCATATACTGAAGAGACTAAACAAAAATTTCCAGATGGAAGGCTATGTTCTAGACTACTGCTCATGGTAACTATAATTAACACTAATATATTGTGCATCTCAAAACTGCTGAAGGAATATAATCTATGTATTCCCACTACAAAGAAATGATAAGTTTGCACAAAGATAGAAATTCTAACCAACGTGGTTTTATTCATTATGTTGTGTATACATGCACTAAAACATCAAGTTGTACCTATAAATATATTTGCCAAATAAATATTTGAAATGTTTTTTAAAAAAAAGGTGATTAATGGCAAGTCAAAACTCTTTAAAAAGCTTCCAAATTCCCACTTAAGTATGTAATTCATCATGCTATCTTTTTGAAGTTCCAATTATATTACTTAAATTATTATTTTCTGGGCATGCTTTTGTGTAAAATTCTTTCATTCCTATTATTGCATTACTTTTTTTCTAATTGAAAGTGTCTGATTTGTTTTTGAGATTGGTAAAGTTCTGACAGATGGAAAAATGAAAATCATCACCAGAAGCTAAATTAATTTATTAATATTCACATTAAACTGCAAATTGTCATTGCTGTAGAGTAAAGGTCATGTAATCTGGCAGGAACTGATTTCAGGACTAAGAAGAAAACTATCAAAGGAGCCTAATTCTAAAACAAGCTCATAAATCTGAAGAACAAGGTTGCTGTTGTTTTTTTTAAGTAACTGCAAGTAAGAAGGGACAAGGAGGAGGGGAAGACCAAAAACTGTAGACAGAAGCAAGCACAAAGTGCTTAAGGAGGTGCTTTCATGGACAAATGAAGATGTGTTGCCAAGTCACGTTCACACAGATGAGGAGGAATAAAACAGTGCCTCAGCAGAAAAATCCACCCATATGAATTGATATTTAATTATGAAAAATGCAAATCCCCAGGGCAAACTGATGATTCTAGACCTGAGAAGATGAAAAGATGAATTTGCTCATCTCAAGGACTATGGGAGACAGCACCACTGTTTATAATTCCAAGTGGCATTGCATGTAATTGCATTGTCTTGGTCATTGGGAAGCCCAATACAGCCGCCTTCTGTTGCTGGTGAAGTCTGAGTCCTGAAGATAAAGCAACATTGATCTTGCTTTTTTGATCTTCAAGAGTTTGACATTGTAACTCAATCCATTAAAATGCATGTGTCTTCCTGATCTGCATGCTCAGTGAGGATGCTTTGAACTGTCAGCATATTTAGATACAAGAATGCATACTATCACAGTAGCACTGTCTTACCTTCTCTGCAATTGCCCAATGACTTATCCTAAAGTTTAACTCATGAACCCTATACAGATGATTGTAGGCTGCAAATTTCTATATGACTTTTTTTTTCTGTAACTCAATATTCTTTTTGGATGTTTGGGAAGACAGGTTCCTTTTGCCCTGGAATCATATTTCTGTCAATACAGCTTTGCCTACTCTCTGACCTCTCAACCAGATCTTCCTCAGACATCAGCAATTTTTCCTAGTGGCAACAGGTGGTGGTGATGGAGCAGGGCTGTTCAGATTCAGAACTGGATGTATTTGAGAGTTCTTTTCTCTCTAACTGAATATTTGGGAGCTGTTTTTTTACAGTTATGAAGGAATTTTGCTTCCTGGCCCCCACTCACTAACATTTTCCCCAGCGTCTGTGAGCCTTACTTTGTTTCTAGGATCACTGAACTGAAACCAGTGGAGTGTCAGAACTCAGCCCATATGTTCATTAGCAGTGAATCTGTAATTAATTTCTATGGTTTAAAGTTAATGAGACTGTGTGTGTATGAATGTGTTCATGTTGTGTTTATAGGTTTTAAATGGTGGTTAATTATTTTTCTACATTTTGCCTACACTGACCATGAAGGTACTTCTTTCTGTTTGGCTATTTATCAGTCAGTAGACATTCTGTGTAAACAAACCTATATATGTAGTCTACATATTTTTGATATGTAGACTCACTTTTGTGATACCTTGTTTTTTTGAGGTGAGAATAATTTATTGAAATCTTAGTAAAACTCATTAGCCTATTTTACAGAGTTTTTTACATCATTAAGAGTTAAAAACTGTGAACTAGTTATATAATATTAGATATTATTTAGGAGGGCTGTTATACATTTTTAGGTGAATAATCTCTGATAGGAAAGCAACAAAACAAAAGATTAAAAGCACTACACAGGTGTAAGACTGATTTACATGTGAGTATATACAAACATATTCTGTAAGATATGTATCAAGTATCTCCTCTGTTTTAAAACAATGATCATGCCCTATAAATTTAAAAAGAAAATAAAACCAAAAGACACTCTGAATACAAATACTTCAGAAAATTAATGCTTGTTATTTCTCTGTATTTTTACAAAGGTATACGGTAAAATAAAAGTGAATTAACTCACCTGTAAACACTTGTTGAGGGCAGATTATTTACAAAACAACATGACATATTCAGTAACAATGAACACATGGTCTGGGAAAACTGGAAATCAGACAGCATCAGTCCATGCGGCAGGAGTAAGTACTGCTATCGGAGAAGACATGCACGTCATATAGAAGTAATGCCCCATTTTCCATTAGAGTTTAGAATTTTCTAGAACAGTTGTGTTCAAAGGTTAAAAAAAACAACTAATGCATGTATTGTCACAAATTCTAGACTCCCCAGATATTAGCAGTTTAATCGAATACTACAGATTTTAGTTATTTGTTTAGTCAAAAGTTGAAATAGATGAGGTTTTATTGTTTTCTTGCAATTAAGAGGATGGGATTAAGATCACTGAGTACTCTCCAGCAGGATTGTGGGATCACTATGTACCCTTGGGTCTGAGTATGAGATCATTGCTTACTATGTTTGTGTCTGGGAAGATCATTTAGACTATATTGTCCATTGGCCACACAATTTCAGCAGTTTCTGATATATAGATTTGTGAAAAATGTTCAAATAAATAAATAATTCCAAATAATTTATCACAATTCTTGCCAAATAAGATGAAATGAATATTATTAGCTTCATTAATATCTATATTATTGTTAGCTTGGAGTCAAGTTCCTTATAAGTTGTAATTATTGTAGCTGTCATTTTGTGGTCCAGAAACACAGTCTCATTTTCAAAGAGAAAAGAGAGCCACACAAAGAAACACTGGGGAAGAAGTGTTATTTCCTTGAAGCCAAGGCAGACTCGGGGAAATGCCTGCAAGGAGCGCCTCACACTGCTCCACTAACCTTGGGAGAGGTGAGAGTTGAGCTACTTGCATTTAGTGTAGCATCTGCCAAGGGCCTGTTCTGTGCTGTATTGGACCATTCTGGGCTCTAGGGCTGGAGAAAGTTTTGTGACTGAGGCTACTTTACTGCAGCAAGATAAATCCAATCTCGAATGGCTAAATAACACATCATCATGACAGCATAAGCTCAGGGAGTCAGGAGGTCTGCAGGAGCTTGGAATTACAGAAGATCAATGAGGTTCTTGTTTGCTAGTGGAGAAGAAGACCTGAAGCCCTCACTTCAACGTCCACATCAGTGAGCTTTCTCTTTGTAACAAATAAGTGACATAACAAACTTCTCAGGACAAGAGGCATGTTCTGGCTCGTGAGTTTGAAAGGCGTAAGTACGTGGCTGACTAAGTGCATGGCTGACTAAGTGCATGGCTGACTAAGTGCGTGGCTGACTAAGTGCGTGGCTGACTAAGTGCGTGGCTGACTCACCTTTTCCTTTCAGCCTCTGCTGTGTCAGCTGGAGTGAATCCAGGGAAGATCAGCCGAAGACCTCTTAAAGTTTTTCATAATTTCTCAGCAGAAAGAACCAAGCTGGAGACTGAGACTATACTTTTAAAGCATTTCACTGGTTTTATTTAGTTATTATTTAAAATAATGTGTTTAATTATGGTATTTTCACACCCTTATCATTTAATTTTCTCATACTCAACTCCCCCATTAACATCCATTTTTCTCCCTCTGCCCCGCTGGCCCTCCTCCCTGTTCCCCAGTCCTCTTCACTCCTCCAGACAGGACTAAGACTTTAATCCATGGACCACTGATGACAGTCCAAACTCTAGCACCATCCCTGAAGAATGGGTGGAGTGTCTATCTGCTTTCAATTAACAAGAGGCAATCATTAGTCAGTACAGCACCTGCTGTACAAGCATGAAGACCTGCGTTCAGGTCATGAAGACCTGAAAAACTGGGCATGGTTGCATATACTAGTAATTTCAGAAATGAAGACATGGAGACAAGTAGATACCTAGGACTCACTGGGCAATCAGTCTTGCCTAAATGGTGAGTTCCAGGCCAGTGAGAGATCCTGTCTCAAAAGACACGGTTGTCTGTGGAACAACGCCTGAGGCTGACGTTGTCTGCTCATACATTCTTTCTCCTGCTTTCATACACATACACAAAAGAAAATTATTTTAAAAGTAAAAATCAGATAATACATTTCCCATACTGTTAGTTTTTCACTTAGAAGAAAATCTGAATTCTTGGTGTGGTCAAAAGTAGCCTGACCTTATCTCCCTTTCTTGACCCATGGTCAAAATTGAAACCCCTTGATTAGACCACAGGAGTGTCATAATGCCAGGTGTCTACAGTCGCTATGACTCCTTCATATGTTTTATTGAAATGCACATGGTTGGCTGTTTCTCATCCTTCAGATCTCCATTCAAGTTTCAGCTCTCAGTGAATTCACCCTCAAGGCCTTTCTCTCTCTTCGTTCTCTACTCATTTACCTTTAAATATCTGAATTGTTTTTTTTTTTTTTTTTTTGGTTTCTCGAGTGCTGGGATTAAAGGCGTGCGCCACCACCGCCCGGCAAATGATGACTAATTCTGTTTTTCAAATTGATTTTAATCAAATTGGTTGTTATCTTTTTTTTTAAAAGATTTATTTATTATATATATACAGTGTTCTATCTGCATTTATGCCTGCAGGCCAGAAGAGGGCACCAGATCTCATTACAGATGGTTGTGAGCCACCATGTGGTTGCTGGGAATTGAACTCAGGACCTCTGGGAGAACAGCCCATGCTCTTAACCACTGAGCCATCTCTCCAGCCCCTGAATTGTTATCTTCCACATCCCCATTTGAGAATCTAAACTCCATGGGGTCAAGTGCCTCAATGGATGAGTTAAGATATATCTATGTGTCTAAAACAATAAAACAAAGTACCTATTCAGCCATAAATATTTGCTTAATTAATGAAGTAAAGAGAGTTTGTGTGTTTCTTTATCAGTCTTAAATTCTAGTAGCAATGTAAATTCTCAGACTCTGTCAGTCTAACAAAACGAGAAAAAATTATAAGGAGAAATATTAGGGTATAGTTGTAATGCATGGAGCACTATCTCACAAAATTTTATGTCTGTCTGAAACCAGTGAATATAACTTCATTTGCAAATAGGTCTTTGCAAGCCAAGTATTATAGTGGTTTAGCATTCTTTCACCAGGTTGCTGCTTTTATTATAATCTTTAAGTGAATATAGTAGAAAAAACTAATGTAAAATAATTTAGCTCCTAGTATCCATTGACCACAAAAATTGGTGTGCAGCCTTAAGGAAAATTTCCAAAGCATTACAATCCCTCTTCTAAGTTATCCTGTCCTCAAGTTAAGATCCTCTTCTCATGGGGCTGTAGAGATAGCTCGGTTATTAAGAGTGATTGCTGCTCTTGCAGAAGAGACACGTTTGGCTTTCAGCACCCTCACTGGGCAGTCCACAGCTGCCTGTTGCTCCAGCTGAGGGGATCCAAGACAAAGAAGCCCTCTTCTCACCTTCACAAACACCTGTTGAATGCCTGTCTTGTGTGGCTGTTGGGAATCATACTCTGGTCCTCATGGTTGCCAGCCAGTACTCTTGACAACTGATCCATCTGTCCATTCTCTTTAAAAGGCTTTTTTGTTCAAGTGAGAGAGCTGACCCTGGCCCACATCAACTGCAGCCCTCGGAAGTGTAGGCCCTGCACTTTGCCTGGGCAGCCAGAAGATGGGGGGCAGGCCCCGCCCCTTGTCTGCCATGCGAGTGAGAGTTGCCCTCCTTCCCCACCTCTCACTGCTTGTGGCATGTGGGAGAGCTGACACTGAGGTCATGAAAGCCGGGCAGCTGGCCCTGCCCCTCACCAGCTGCAGCACTAGGAGAGCAGGCCTGCACGTGAGCAGCACAGTAGAGCTGACCGTGTTGAAGAGGGCTCAGGTGAGCCAGCCTGGAGAGTGTGAGAGTGGAGCTGGACCTGCCCCTTGCATAGGGTGAGCTGGGCAGGGCAGGGCTGGAGAGCTCGCCCTGGTGATGAGGATGAAGCAGAGCTGTCAGGCTGACCAACACAGCTGCTCTCCAGGCCCGGAACCAGGGATATGAGTTGGCAATCACAACATCCACCTATCTACTATCTGCTGGAACACATGAAAGACCCAGTCCTGCAGATTCAAAGTGACGGGATCTCCACGACATGGGGAAACAACAGGATGTCCAAGAGGAGCCCCAGTGAGGGCTCAGCAGTAGTCAGAGGCCTTAAACCAGATCATGACTCATTGCAGTGAATACTTGCAAGTAAAGATGTATGGACTGAGGGGCGATCTTGATTATTTCTTCAGGTGTTGTTATAATTATGTACATATAATATAAAATAATGTAGTGTGTGTGTGTCTATACTTCTCTCATATGACTTGTTAAGATTAAATTCCTGTACATTTGTTGGTAAGGGTATGGTATAAACATTTTTAAAGATCTTGATAGACATTTTTAGAATTTATTCCATAAAACTGTACCAGGTTAAATTATTACTTCCAGCAACTGAGGGACTTTTTCACAATATACATATGAACATTAAATGCTATTTTTCCTTTATTTTTTGTCAACTTGATAGTTTTAAAATATCCAGTTTGCATTTCTTTATTATATATGAGATTGAATATGCTGTTTTTTTCCTGTTAATTTCTGTTAGCAACAAGAGAAAATGTAAGATGTAGAACATCAAACTGAAACAAAAAGAAAACTAGTTAATATTTAATTCTTAGGAATCAATGTAACTTCCATGTTATCAATCAGTTTAGGCAAATATTATTAATATGACAAATACATTCTTACATAGTTAAATATGAAGTCAATATACTGAAGAAATTTAAAATATGAACTGGAGTTTTGAATTGTAACACTTCCTAGCAGCAAATATGACCAAACAAAATATGCAAATCAGTATGTTAGTTTCTAAAAAGAAAACTAGAAAACTGAGAGTGAAAGTATATATAAAGTTAACATATTTGAGTGGAGAAATAATTTTAATTAAGAAGAAATAAGCCTGAGAAAATATCTCCTGAGTTGGGTTACAGAGCATTTATTTAGAGGGCATGGGAGCAAGGAATATAAACTTCACTTAAATTTAAGAAATGTCTTACTAGGCCACAGAAAACCTGACTCACAAGGTTGGCAGCTAGTGTGAAGGAACGAGACTCTGGATTGAGGAGAAAGGTAGCTTGAGTAGCTGAGATACAAAATAGCTGAGAATGGTGACCAGTCAGGGTTGACTAATGACCCCTATGGGGATAAATATCAAGGCAGACTTTTGTCTATACTCAGTGACCCTCAGGAGGGCACAGGCATTACCTGGATGAAATCTGCTGGTATGGCAGAAGTTGGGATTTGGAGGTTTGTCAGGAAAGAGAACTCACAGTGACTTGGACAAGCTGAGAGTGATAAGTAGCTCATTCAGTTCAACTCAGAAGGAAAAAAATTCCAGGAACTTAAAACCATAAGGAAAAATAGGAATATATGTTCCTAAATCTCCTGAGAATTGAGCTCTGAAAGAAACACATTGAGCTATACGTTTCAGTTATACTGAGAAGTTATGCATGTATACACATACATGCATGCAAACACACACACACACACACACACACACACACACACACACACGCAGAGGCATGCATGCATGCACATGCACACACAGAGTGGGCATTCAGTATATGGAAATTATATCAGGAGCTTGGACATTTCTGAATCTGCAATAAGATTCTCATGTTATTGTTTCTCAGCTACCCATTCTTCCTCCTGACCTCTTCACACAGAATAATTTCATAATGTTGAGTGCTATTACCTTTTATCCTCTTCTATCTGCTCTGGTGAATGTAGTAGAATACATTGTGGACATTTCAGTCCTGAGAGGGGAGATGTTAGATTAAAACAATTTACAAAAAAAGAGAGAGAGAGAGAGAGAGAGAGAGAGAGAGAGAGAGAGAGAGAGAGAGAGAGAGAGAGAGAAAGGAAGAAAGAAAGAAAGAAAGAAAGGAAGAAAGAAAGAAAGAAAGAAAGAAAGAAAGAAAGAAAGAAAGAAAGAAAGAAAGGAAGGAAGAAAGAAAGAAAAAGCTCTGCAGAAAATAGTGTAAACAGCATTCTGCCCCTGTGTCCCTGTTGTTTTCCTGGTTTCATGGGCATCTTTGCTAATACAAATCACAAAACAAGTAGAAGACACTAGTTGTGTGGCAGAACAATGATTTCTAATGGCAACTGTGCCCCCAGCATCTATGCATGCCTACTAGGAGGGACTCAGGCTGTTTGCACAAACTGGATGCTTAGAATGTGGCTGAAGACACCTTTCTGCTCCTCCTCCTCCTCCTGTTCCTCCTTCTCCTCCTCTTCCTTCTTCTTATCCCTTTTCTGCAAAACCAATAGATCAGAGTATTAAATAATAGATTTACTATTATTTATTACTAGCTACTGGAGAATTATTCCATCACATCAAAAGAAAATAGGGCACCCTTTCTGCTCCATACAGAAATCAGAACCAAAATTTAGTCACTATGGTGATTTCTCCTTGCTTGAAAATTACTAGTAAAACTGTGTTTACTTAATGATGATACTCAAAATCTTAATTAAACAATTTTTAGTGAGCAATAGTAATGAAGGCAGAACTTGTGGTTTGGTTTGTGATTAGCTCTTGTAATAATTCTGTGGATGAGTATTGTCTTAATTTTACAGATACATAAAAAATTAAAATCTGAGGATAACAGAGAAGTTTCTTGTTTCTGAGATCTCAGAGGTAGAACTGTCCCTGCATCTACATGCTGGATTTGGTTGCTCTCATACCAAAGTCCCTGATCTTTTTATCATACTATGATTGATTGTTTATTTCTCTTTACTATTCCTTACATCTTTGCTATGAGGATCTCCCATTCTCTACATACCCAGCTTCCTGTCGAACAGTTTTTCATCTCCAAAGTCATGTTGTCTGAACTAGTCTCTGCACATAACTCACTGCATTTCTCAGACCCAAAAGTGCTTTGATACCCATGGCTCCACCGTGTCACTGTCACTGGTGGATTGCCTTATGCACAGTAGTGCTCGATGCTTTTTGTTACTGAATGAATATTCTCAAGCACTCTTGTCAAAGGCTAACTTGTACAATGTTTGCCCATGGTGCTGAGTTTGTTCTACTTATTTAACACCTGTAAAAAGTCTTTCAAAGCAGACTCACAGCTGTCAAGTCCTACACTCACCATTACTTTGTATAAATAGCAAAGTTTCAAAATTTGTAAGCAGTTTTAATCATCTTTTTCTTTTCCTTATGACTTTTGTAAATGAGTTTGTTATCACAATATTCTGGAGGATAACTTTTCAGTCACAAATGCAGGTTCTGTAGTTACATATTGATAATATCTTCCATCACCGTGGCAGAATGCCTGAGGTAGGAAACTAGATGAAAAAGAATGGTTCACAGCTTCAGAGAATTGTGCTCTTGAACTACTGGCTCTATTGCTGTCACCCACAGAGGGGGCATCCATCATGACAAGAAGGACACTGTAGAGAGGCTTGCTGTTGCAAGCCCTTTAGTGACCAGAGATCAGGTAGAGAGACAGCAGGGACCGGGTCTCAAGATCCCCTTAGAAGGTCATACCTCTAAATTATATCTACTAGTTACTATCCTAAAACTTCCACCAGTTCCAAATAGCAAGCTGAGGATCAATCCCTCCACACATGGGTCATTGGGAGACATTAAAGATCTGAATAATAGCAATGGCTTAGATCAAATCCTGGTCCTGGTACCTATTTATCTTATGACTTTAGGCAAATCACTTAACTTTTCTGTGCCTCAGTTTCTTCGTCTATTTAATGGGTCATTCAAGTACTGACCTGCCTAGAAAGCTGCCTGGCACATTTATTAACATTTAGTAAATATTTTGTTAGTTGAGTAATTTCAGATATGTCATATTTCCTCCCAATTTACTCATCTTTCATTTTATTTATATTTCCCCCCTTTGGGGAAATGGAAAACCAATTTAAAGTTATAAAAATAATTAAGGTAGACTCATTTCCCAATTTGAGTTAACCTCACAAGTGATTACTGATAATGTATGATGGGCCAAGGAATGGCTTGGTGCCTGGAGACACAAAGTGGATAAGCTATGTACATAAGTTCTTCTGATCCTGGGACATAGTGCAAGAGCAGAGAAACACCTTATAACTCAGTGTTTGGTACTCTAAATACAGAGTCATCTAAAAAATATTTTCAAGGTGCCAAAATACAATATGAACAGGACTGGGATATTCTTCAACAACACAGTGATTACTCAGTGAATCACACCGATATCTTTCACCTAAATGCCTTCAACTGTACCACAGCCCACCAGTACATCACAGGAGCCAGAGGCAGGGCTCTGCTAAAGGCAACCAGCCTACATTCCTATAAAACTTGTATTCAGCATCTTGTAATTCTGAATTTTGTTTTCTCTTTGCTTGGCAACTATAGCATGCTGACAGTTTAGTATAGTGTCTATATGAAGTGCAGATTCAAAGATTATTGCTGAATGTACATATTCAAAGCATTGTTTGAAGCATATATGAGGACAGCTATGTATACATTTATTACCAACACAAATTTAAACAATAAGCTATGTAAGTAAGGTATAATGGTTATACATATTATGTACAATTGTGTTACATACAGAACAAAGTCATAATTGAATATATTAATATTTTCTCAAATCCAAAGCAAAATGTAGTGGAATATATACTGTGAACAGCAAGTAATCACCCCACATAGAGACATGTATGGTTGATTTCCACTCATTTGAACAGTGAATTTCTACGTATCACCTACTAGCAAATGGATGCAATGTTAGAAAAATATTGTAAAACTCAGGAAGCCAGAGAAATCACAAATTAACAAGTCTCTTGGTGACCTTCCAGCTTGGCTGCCCCTGCCTTCTATGACATTTTTAGACAGCTAAGAGTGACCTTCGGGTTTCAGATTCAAGGTTTCCTGTCAGTGAAAGAAGGCAGAGAAATAGTTTCTTAATGTTGCTTTAATGGAAAAACTACTACAAATTTCCTTTTATAGGAAACCTGAATAATATTTAGTATAATGTTTTAAAATCATGTGTCTCTTAAAAAATCAGTGACAATCATTGAGTCAACTTATATAATTGGGTTCTTTAGTTGCACTCTGAGAAGAAAAATGATTCTCATCAATGTAAAATACTGAGGTCACAAAATATATGAGAAAAGCAAATTATTTCTCCCAAAATGCAATAATCAAGGACAATATTAAATTTCAGTGTAGTGTATAGTAATAGTAATATCCATATTATCTGCCTAATCAGATTTCTTGAGACTCAGGAAAGATCCCCTATATCAGCACCAATGTATACTGGGTTCCTTTTGCTTTAATGAGAATTTATTGAGCAACGTCTAAAGTTAGGGATATTGTAAGAACAGGACATGTTAATTAAGATTAAGAAGCCACATACTCTAAGTCCAAAGAGCACATAGTCTGGTGCCTTGAGATGAAAGAGGCAGAGGATTCAGAACAGGCAGTCAAAAAAGGACAGAGTTAAAAAGTGCTTCACAGCCATATGCACACGGGCTTACAGATTAAGCAAGGATTCTCACTGGAAATAACATTTCTATTCGTCATTGAAGTTAACCTGATAAACAATGAGTGTCATTATGGCATTATCACACACAGTTCTCTCTCTCTCTCTCTCTCTCTCTCTCTCTGTGTGTGTGTGTATGTGTGTGTGTGTGTGTAAGCGTGCATGTACACATGTACTTTTCTGGTGGCCCGAGGACAATCTTTGGGAATTGATTCTTGCCATTAATTCTTGCCTTTCCTCTTCTTGAGGCAAGGTCTCTTCTGTTTCTGGGCATACTCCAGACTAACTGGCCTGCAAGCTTCTAGGCAGCTTACATCCTTAAATTAAAGCAACTCAGTTGTGATGTATGATCTTAATGTGCTCTTGAATCTGGTTTCTGTTCTAATGTCATTTCTGTTACTATGATTAAAAACACCCCGACAAGAAGCAACTTAGGGGAGAAAGGGTTTCTTTTAGCTCACAATTTGGGTTACAGTTTATCATACCAGGAAGTCTTATAGGAGATGAGAATACCAGAATACAAATGTGTGCCAGCACTTCTGGCTTTCTAGGCGGGTCCTAGGAATTAAACTTGAGTCATCTGTCTTGTTCAGTCATCTCTCTGCCCCTCACACTTTGTTCTTATTCATCTCTCTCTCATACTTCCATCTCCCTGGCCTGCTCTTGCTGGTGGTCTCCTTCTTCCACTCCAATAGCCCCTGCTTCTGTCCTTAGGTCACAAGGATTCTGTTACGACCTCTCTTTTTTCCTTTCATACCTTAAGAGTTTTTTTTCCCCTCTTATGGGCTCTTTTCTAGTTTTTGGTACCTTTGTCAAGAGTTAAGTGGCTGTAAGTATGTAGGCTCATTTTTGGGTGCCCTGTGGTATTCTGTTGATATTTTTGTGCCTGTGTTTTATCACGCTGCTTTTCCCACTATGGCTTTGTAATAATCTGAGGCTGAGTACTTAGATACTTAAGAATTGTTTTTCTGCTTAAGACAAAATCAACTATTTGGGTCCATCATATGAGGGAATCATGGTGGCAGCAGCTTAAGACAGCTGGTCAGGATATATCCTCAGTAAAAAGCAAAAAGGGAATGAATGCATGCAAGCTTGCTTGCTTGTGCTTAGTTTTATTTCCCCCACTCTGTACAGTTCAGGAACCTTGGTTTGGAAACATACTCACAGTACCCCAAGTCTTTCCACATCAATTAAGTTGATTAAGACAGCCCTACATAGACATGCCCACCCACAGGTCAGCCCAAGGTTGACAGTCTCATTGAGATTCTCTTGCCAGGTGGCTGCAGGTTGTGTCGAGTTGATGATTAAAGATAATCATTACAGTTTGCACTTTATAGAGAACTCTTCACAAATGCTTATCAGGGAAATTGGTCTATAGTTTAATTTCCTGTAATCTCCTTGTCCAGTTTGAGTATTGTACTTGACTCTGTAGAGTGAATTTATGTGTAGTCTTTTCTCTTTCTATTTGTTTCAATTTTGGGTCATTTTGAGAATTGTGGGTGTTAGTGCCATCCTAAACATTTCGTAGAATTTTGCCATGGCCCTTTCAAGTCCTAGGTTTTTCGCTGTGGGGAGATTTTAGTGTTTCAATCCCTTGCTAGCTCTGGGCTAGCTTAAGTTAGGGAATGCGTTTGAGAACTTACTTCTTTGTTTCAGTTTTCCAGTTTATTAGTAAGATAAACTTTCAAAGTTTTCTCCCAATGGAGCCCATTTTTCTCTTTCCCTCTTCACAACTACTTTTGTGAGTGCTGATCATTTTCTCTTTCTCTTGGTTAGTTTGTCTGAAGTTTGTTGATCTCATTTTTGTTTGCAAAGTCGACTTCATTCTCCATTGCTCTCTCAGTCTCCAACTCATTAATTTCTGCTCTAATCTATTCTGTTTGCCATCTACTTCAATCAGACTTGTTTTCTCATTCCAGGACCTTGAGATGCGTTTTAGGTTATTTATTTGAAAAACCTAGGACTTGAAAGGGCCATGGCAAAATATTTATTTAAATGATTTTTAATGTAAATGCTCAGAGCTATAAACTTTCCTTTGTGATATGACTTAGTTGCATTCTAGATGTTCTAATAAGCCAACCATTTTAATTCTAGGATTTTTTTTTTTGTTTCTTCAGTGACTCACTGTTTATTTGCATTGTGTTGTTCAGTCTCCAAACATATATGTAGCTTCTGTGGTTTATCTTCCTGTTGATTTATTTGTAGGTTCATTCCAATATGATCTATTAAAACACACATAATTATATTAACTCTTTTTTATCTCTTGACTTTTGCTTTGTGGCATCTGTCACCACTGTTAGAGAAATCTGAGTGTAATGGACATGCTGTATCTGTTTATTGAAATGTACTGTGGATATCTATTAAATAAAAATGTTCTACAGTATAGCTTAGCTCTGAAGTTTCCTATTAACATATGTAAGAATGAGAATAGAGTGCTGAAATCTTCAACTATTATGGTATCAGGACCTATCTGATTTTTGTGCTCTTTAGATTTGTATTATGAAATTTGGTGTCCCAACATTCCCTTTGTAAATATCTATAACTGTTAAGTCATCTGGATGGAATGCTAAGTCTTTTCTCAATATGTAGTGGTATTCCTCAGTATTTCTACTAGTTTTCAAGTCTAGTTTATCAGATACTAGAATAGCTCCGCCAGCTGGCTTCAGCTTCCGTGTGCTTGGTAGGTGGATTTCTGCTCTTTGGCTTTCAGTTTGGAGTTGTCTGCCCCGAATGGTGGGATTCTTGGAGGTAATAGATAGTTACTGTATTTTGCTTTCAAATCCAGCCAGCTATTTAGTGTCTTTTTTTTCTATTTTTCTTTTATTGAAAATAGATTTTTTTTCATACAATATATTGATTGTGGTCTCCTTTTCCCCCACTCCTCTGAGATCCTTCCCACTTCCCCTCCCATCCCAATCCACACCCTTTCTATCTCTCCTTAGAAAATAAACAGGTATCTACACAATAAAAATAAAACAAGATAAGGTAAATTAAAGCCATACAAATCAGAATATGATAAAACAAACAAACATAAGGAGCCAGAAAAAATCAGAAGGAACATGTATAGACACAGACACACATTTTTGTACACGTAAAAACACAAAACCCAAAGCCACAATATATACACAAAGGACCTGCAAGGTTTAAACAAATAAGTAAATAAATTTAAGAGCTATAAATAAATAAAAATACTTTTTAAAAATACCCTGATTAAATATGAGACAAAGAACCTCCAAAGATGCCATTTTTGTGTTGGCCATCTGCTGTGGGATGGTCTGTATGTCAAGTGTGTTGCTGATTAGTTGGCAAATAAATCACTGACTGGCCAGTGGCCAGGCAGGAAGTATAGGCGGGACAAGGAGGAGAATAAAGCTGGGAAGTGGAAGGCTGAAAGAGAGACACTGCCAGCCGCCACAATGAGAAAAAGCATGTGAAGATGCCGGTAAGCCACGAGCCACGTGGCAAGGTATAGATTTATAGAAATGGATTAACTTAAGCTGTAAGAAAAGTTAGCAAGAAGCCTGCCACGGTCATACAGTTTGTAACCAATATAAGTCTCTGTGTTTACTTGGTCGGGTCTGAGCGGCTGTGGGACTGGCAGGTGAGAGAGATTTGTCCTGACTGTGGGCCAGGCAGGAAAACTCTAGCTACAGCCATCTATTGCTGGGCATGCAGACTACCCTTAAGAGGAGTTTGTTTCTAGTGTGCTAGGGAAGTTCCCAGGAGTCCACAAGGATGACCCCACCTTAGACCACTGGCAATAGTCGAGAGGGTGCCTGAACTGGCCTACTCTGGTGATTAGATGGCTGAATACCCTAACTGTCATCATAGAGCCCTCATCCAGTGACAGATGGAAGCAGATGCAGAGATCCACAGCCAATCAATTAGAGAGAGGAGAGATTCTATGAGCAAGGGACATTGAGATCATGAGGGGAAAATGGAGAGAGACCACCAGCCAAACTAGTGGAAACATATGAACTGTGGGCCAATAGGTGAGGAGCCTCCATGGTACTAGACTAGGCCCTCTGGATAGGTGAGACAGTTGTTTAGCTTGAACTGTTTAGGGGGCCCCCAGGCAGTGGGATCGGGACCCATCCCTGGTGCATGAGCCGGCTTTTTGGAGCCTAGTGCCTATGGTGGGACACTTTGCGAAGCCTTGGTGCAGGGAGGAGGGGCCTGGATCTGCTTCAACTGAAGGTACCAGGCTCTGCTGACTCCCCATGGGAGACCTTGCCTTGGAGGAGGTAGGAATGGGGGGTGGGTTGGGGGGTAAGGCTTGGGGGAAGGAGGATGGAGGAGAGGGGATTCTGTGGTTGGTATGTAAAATGAATAGAAAATCTCTTAATAATAAATTAAAAAAATAAATAAAAAGAGTGGTTTGTTTCCCAAGTGAGACTCACTTGGAGAAAAATAATTTTTTGTTTGCAGTGGTTTTCAGTTGGAGATAGCTTCTGGGTTAGAGATGAGGATTCGTGTCTACTTCTCTCTTAGTGCTGGGACCCCATCTGCAGTGGACTCCGGCAGGTCCTGAGCATGTTAGCACAGTCTCCCTGAGTTCACATGTGCAGTGGTCTTGTGCGTGGAAGGCCTGTTTCTTTGGTATTCTCCATCTCCTCTGGCTCTTAAAACCATTCCTCCTCCTCTTCTGGAGGGTTCCCTGAGTCCTGAGGAAAGGAATTTGATGGAGACATCCCATCTAGAACTATTTAAATGTTAGTTAATATCATTTGCATTTAATATTATTGAGAGCACTATGCTGTTTCCTATGACTTTGTTGATCATTCTTCTGATTGGTTGAATTATAATTATTGTTACTTCATTCCTTCCTTCCCCTAATAGTATTAGGAGTTGCTAGTTTACTGTGTTGGATATAAAAGAATTAAGATCATTTCCTTAGCATATAAGAATAGGTGCTCAAAAATTTCTTGTCAAGTGACTTCTACCTGTTTCCTGCCTCTTACCACCCCCTGTCCTGGTTCAAGATTATATATTATGCTGAATTTTGCTGCTTTTCTTTCTCTTTCTATCTCAAGGCCAAGCCAGATGGAATTCAGCTTCCAAGTGAAGTGGTTGAAAAGCAACAGCTTTGTATGTTTCAACCTGAGAAGAAATGCAGGCAAGAGTTAATCTGCATACCACAAGGAACTAAAGAAATAGCCATTACAATTGAACTGGCACCATGTGTGGTTAATTTTCTCAGGTAAAATTTAACAAGGTTTCTCAGAACCTTCATCAACATTACCTATTTGTCCCAGTACTCTGGAGGCTGGGACAGGAGGATCACTATAAATTTGAGGCTAGCCTGGAGCTATATAGCAAGTCCCTGTCATTAAAGACTCAAGATGTGGCTATTAATTTAATTTGTTGTCAACTTTATCAGCATTTACAAATTTATTTCAAACCTCCCAGCATTAGAAACTGACTTCCATCACACAGATCTTCAGTATGGGTCTTCTGCTTCCTGAGACTCATCACTCCTGACAGGAAAGTCTTTGCAAACGTTATTGCCTTAATGCTGTAATTGTGATGTTGAGGTTGTATCCCAGTATGGCTTTCTTTCTTTTCCTCAGAGCACTCATTCTTTTCTACCAACCTGACATTCCATCTCAGTTTCCCATCTATTTCATATGCAACTTCAATTTCTACAGAGGGTTGGGTTATGATGTAGAGCAATGGACTTCAGTGACTTGGATGCCTAAATAAAAATTATGGGTTAAAAATTATGACAGAGGCCTGAGTGTTCCCTCATGTAAGAACATTAACTGTTAGAATAGTGGGTCACTTACTTTTAGTTGCTCTGATAAAATGCTATGATCAAAGGTAACTCGACGAAGAACAAATTTATTTGGGCTTACAGTTCTAGAAGGAGAGTCCATAATTGTAGGAGTGCCTTGGGAGCATGCAGCTAGAACAGGGAGCTGGCTGATCACATTTTGTTGGAATACTAGGAAAGCAGAGAGTGAACTAGAAGTGAGGTGATGCTATAAATACTCAAAGTCCACTCCTAGTGATGGATTTTCCCCCAACAAAGCTGCATCTCCTAAAGACTGCATAATCTCCTCAAACAGCCCCAACTGGGTATACCAAGCTCTTTCTTTTGGGCCACTAACCAGCTCCCAAATCATAACACAGAGACTTCTCATTAGTTATGAATACTCAGCCTAGCTTAATTTCATTTCTGGTTAGCTCTTTTAACTTAAATCAATCTCTTTATCTACCTTTTGCCTTGGAAAGTTTTACTTTTGATTCTGTATAATTTACTTTCACTGCTTCTTGTGTATGCTGGCTGGAGGCTGCCTGGCTGGCCCTAGGTGTCTCCCTCTTTCTCCTCCTCCTCTTCTCTCGTTCCTCCCAAGCCTAGATTTTTCCTCCTATTCATTCTCTCTACCTGCCAGACTCACCCATCCCTCTTCTGCCTAGCTATTGTATGTTCAGTTCTTTATTAGACCAACCAGGTGCTGTAGGAAGGCAAGGTGAAATAGATGCAACTCATCTTTACATAACTAAACACATATCCTTACACCGTTAAACAAATGCAGCATAAACAAGTGTAACACGTTTTTTTCCCAGTTAAAATATTATTCCACAACAACTGGGGACCAAGTGTTCAAGTACTTGAGCCTGTGGGGGGTGTTCTCATTCAAACCACCACAAAAGCTAAAATTTGAATTGTCACCCAAATAAAAGGGTCGAAGTAATAACAGTAACATTAAAACAACAAACCTAAACAGAGGCTGTTCTAGGCAAAACTGGACATTTAACTAAACTATAACCTGGGCATTTCCTAAAGTGATTTTGGGAGAATATATCCTGTGAGATGTTCTGTTTGTAAAGTGGATTCTAATAAAGTCAAGTAACTCACTAAAAGTGATTGATAGGATGTAAGAAGGTCATCATTTCATGTTATCTGGATCTTCCCACTCTGCATTTCCTCCTGTATGTTTTGTTTCCTGTATGAGTTGCAGTAGATTCTACAAGCTTTGTCCCATAGTTTTTGGAATAGACTCCTAATTTCCCTTGTTTCCCCCACATTTTCCTAAATTCCTTTACAAGAGAGGAATCCTGTCTCTTAAGATAACCATTCTTCTGTTCTCCATATAATGTTTGGTCTTAGATCACCATTCTTTATCACAACACTTTCTAGTTTGATTAGAAAGTGGATAAATTACAGTAAAATTACATAAGTATTTGATGACTTATCTTTAGCTGTGAGCAATAAAAATATTAAATGTTAACAATGTTATAGCAAGAGGTAGAACACATTTCTTTATTTAAAATTAACAGTTTTTGCTTTGTGTGGTGTTGAGAGACAAACCTAAGGCTGGGGAAGGCTTTATTTATGAGCTACATGTACTTTGCAGAACACATGTATTTTAACTTTACCTTAGCAATTGACCACTTGAAGCATTGCATAAGCCTGTATCATTGAAGAAAGTAAGCGGGAGAAGCATATTCTAAGTTCTTTGATGTACTGGATGTATCAATGTCATCTTTTCTGTACAAGAGGCCTGCAAGAGTGAGCCTGAATGAACTTCTTTACTAAAAGATTTATCAGTGACGCTCTAAGAAATTGAGAAAATTGTCCCGAATTTCACCCAGTACATAGTAAGACAGGATCCAAATTCAGTTCTGTCTGCAGCATTCACACTGCCAACCAAGCATCCCTTTTACTTTCTTGAAAATGGAAGTTTAGTTGCAATTGATGAGACTATTACACTGACTCAAAGAGTACTTGAATGCTAAAATATATAGGAAAAAAATAAAAATAGGGCAAGCATTGAATCTTGTTCCCAAAATTTCCTTATTTTATTTTTGTGTCTTTAATTCAGGCTTTAGTGAAATTTTTGAAATAGCCATCTCATTTCATGACAGAAAAAAACACTGCACAGTTTTCAAAATAATGTCTAATTGCCCCTGATTCCAAGCCAAGCGTGAAGGACCTCCCCATGCTGGGATGGTATCTGTTCTCAGGGTCTCCCTGCCACAGACATTTACATCTTCCTCTTAGGCTTACCCTAGGTCACCCTGACATTTCACAACAATTGCTTTATCTTGTGCTTCTATTGGAGTATTTTATTAAAACAAAGTACAGTTGGTTTTTAATTACTGTGCCATTCTACCTTCATCTGTAAGGTGACATTCTAGCTCATCAGCCATAGCTCTGTTATTTAAGAAAAGAGAAGAGGGTAAAAGGAGAACAAGGCAATTACAAGGTTAGTGTCTATTTCCAAAGCCTCGCTTGAGGCTTCATTCAGGTAATTTCAATTAACTTTTATGGAAGTTACCCAGCTAACACGCCAGCAAATACTACTGTAACTAGATTCAGTGCATTTGGCAATAGGACTATGAAGCAAGTTAAGCTATGTGTTTTTTTTTTCAAATGCACCAAAAATATTACTCCCAAGACCCTGTGACATGTTCTCCATGGTCTAATGCAAATTAAGACCACTGTGATCTAAGGACCTGGGAAGCCAGGGTCATAATGGAAACATTAACAGACCTTTCTCTGCTGGCACTCTACAGGGGGTCATTAGGATATTTTATGGAAGTGCCAGTGGCAGCCTCAAAGAACATGGCAAAGAGCAGGCAATGTAAGCAGCTACAAAAAGGAAACAAAACAAGAACCCAATAAGAAACGAAGACATAATTTAAAACATAAAGGCAATGGACATGCCTATGGTGTGTTTTCCATTTTCTGTAACCTTGGGTTGCATTTTGGGCATATTGTACTTTATCAGCTTAAAAAAATACTTATTATACTCCTAAGCTCACAGGTCTCTGGTTCTTTGTACGAGAGGGTGCAAAGTCCACCCACCTACCAAAAACCATACTGACAGTCACTTGTGGGAGTTATCTATTCCTCTGCACTCTTCATTAGTGCCTCTCAGAAAATCTATCCAGGATGACAAGAAGTGAAAAAAGAACCAGATCAAAGCACATGACTCTATTTTGAAGATTGCTACCCTCTCAGTATTGAGGATGTGAACACATCCCATTTTCTATGTCTAAAATGCAGCTAGTTGGCAACACACTGCAGAATGAAAGAGATCTCTTCATTACAGTTAAACTGTCTGGTTATCCTAAATAAAAATCACGGTGAAATATGGTAACCAAAACTAGTACCTAAAGGGTTAGCCATTTGGTTACTAAAATTCACACGTGCTTATTTTTCTTTTAAAGTAATTTGTTTAGGAAAGGACCGAAACATATATTTTCGTTTGGATTTCTACTGAAATTGGGTGAGTTTCTCTGCTACTTCCCATCAAAAGACATTGTATTCCAGGTGTCCCAAGGTTAAATTTGATGGCACTGTAGACTACCAGGAAAGCAGCCCACTTCTCCCATTTGCTTTGAATGTATGAGTGCAGAGAGTCTTTACATAATCCTTTTTCTAAAACAGAAAATTAAATGTGACCACAAAGTCTGTATTTTTCCAATATTTAGGGGATATTTGATGAAAAGTTTGGCAACTTAATTCTCATAAAAATGATTAAGTAGGAATAATATTGGCAAGAGGCAGCTATCACGTCATGTTTGGGAAGGTGTACAGAAAAGGATACTAAAAAAAGTCTCAAAGTCTCTCTCCCTCCTCCTCTCCCTCTTCAGCCCCCTCCCCAGTCATATTTCTATAGGATTCTTACTCTTACACAATTGAAACCAGGACCTTAAAATTAAGTCTGAAATACAATACAGTCTATTATTATTATTGCTGTTGTTGCAATTAATCTGGAATGGACTGTTTTGTTCTTCTTAGAAATAGTTTTTTCCAGAAGCACTAAATTACACTAGTGAGGTGATATTTTGTTTGTGTTCTAACAAATAAAGCTTGCATAGAGATCAGAGTGTAGAGCTAGCCACTAGTGAACCATAGAGGCCAGGTGGTGGTGGATCATACCTTTAGTCACAGCACTTGGGATCTCATGCCTTCAATCCCAGTACTTAGGAGGCACACATATTTAATCCCAGCACTCCCTCCCTCCCTCCCTCTCTCCCTCCTGCCCTCTTCCTCTGGTTCTTGTCCTCCATGAGGTGAAGTTCCTGGCCAAAGTTTTCTGTGCTGTTTCAGGCCCAACAAAACAGGTCAAATAACCATGGACTGAAAGCCCTGGAACCATGAGTCAAAGAAAATCTTGCTTTCTTTCAAGCTATTTATCTCCTGTATTTTGTTGCAGCAAAGTTTCCATATAGCGAGATTTCCTTTTTACTTTTTTAAAAAATGTCCTTGTGGAGTCTTTCTCCTGAACCCACATAAAAGTCAGGTATGGCACCATGCATCCTTAATGATAGTACTGGGGAGAGAGGTGGGGTCAGAGACAAGTGGATGCCAGGAGTTGACTGGGCATCCTATCTGGTTCAAACAGCAAGCCTGAGGTCCATTGAGAGACCTTGTCTCAAAATTATATATATATATTTGTGTGTGTGTATGTGTGTGTGTGTGTGTGTGTGTGTGTGTGTGTGTGTGTATGCGTGTGTTATGTGCATATGCATGCATATGTGTTTGTGTATTAAAAATATATGTATGTATGCATGTATTTCCCTTACCACCATAGAGAGAGATTGAACAAGACATTTCAGTGTCAACATCTATCCTCAACATGCACCTCTATGGGTGAGCACAGCCATATACACACATGCACAGGCACATATATGTCCCCCACAAATTCCCTTCAGACTCTTTCACTGACCCATTGCCAATTTAAATGTGCGTTGTTCAGTTTGTATGTGTTTATATATATATTTTTTAAAAATATCTTATGGCTTTTTTTTGGCCAGAGCTATTAGAAAAGATACAGTATGTGATTTCATTAATGAAAATTTCTTTGGGGTTGATTTTCGTGGTCATATATATTGTTTTTTTCTTTTCACTGATGAGAAGAAAGTGCGTCACATAGCGCTTATGTGGAATAAACTGTAAATGTCTGCTAAGGTCATATAATTTAACTTTAATGGTTCTGTGGTATGTTTTCCGTGAAGCATTGAAGTTTCTTTTTATAATTGTGTTGGAGATTATCACTCTCCTTGCAGATGTATCCAAGTAATAGCCCATGAACCTCATGCATTCCAAGACAGCTGGGAATATGGCCCCAACATAAACTGTAAACTTTTTTGAAGCATTATGTGATTTTATTTGTAACTTAATTACACATTTCTTAAGCATGAATGTTATAGATGACAACATCATGTCATGATGTCAAAAGGTTGGATAAGCCCGGTAGATCATACAGTTTTGTTTTATAAAAGCCAATGCTCTGATGTTAGGTGCACACAGCTCTGCAGTGTGTATACAGAGAATTGTACAGAGAATTGACTCCTGCAATGTGTTCTCTGACCTTGAAGTGCATTCCTGATACAAGAGTACTGCAGAATATACATAAATAATTAAATAAATATAATATTTTTAAAGATACAGTGTTGGAATGTATTAAACAGAAACAAAAATAAGATTCAACGTTATGTTTTCTATATAAACATCACTTTACTGCAAAAGACATTCCCAGGTAGAAAGTGAGAAGATGGAAGCCCATTGCTTACCCATTTTACAAGTCCATTGCTTCAACATTTTTCATGATCTTAGTCACTTTTCAATTTTTGTCTTAAATCCTATGACATGAGACAAATGCATAGCCATGAGGGTTCACCTCAGGCTGCCCTTTCCTTTTGGGATTTGCTTCCAGTCCTCTCCCTCTCTACCTGGGAATGTCTTTTGCAGTAAAGTAAGATTTTTACGGGCAACATAATGTTGAATCTTATTCTTATTTTTGCTTCTGTTTAATACATTCATCCACTTGTATTTTTTTAAAAAAATATATTTATTTATTTATTTGTGTGTGTGTGTGTGTGTGTGTGTGTGTGTGTGTGTGTACTGCAGTACTCTTATATTAGGAATGCACTTGGCAGTCAGAGAACACACTGCAGAAGTCAATTCTCTTCTTTTCTATAGGGGTGCTGGGGATTAAACAATGATCATGAAACTTGATAGCAATGTTTTCCTGATGAAACATCTCACCAGCCCCCATCTTTTTACTAGGGAATGTAATCTGTTTACATTCAAGGTTATTATTGAAAGCTAAAGAATTATTCCTGTCACTTTGATGAATTTTCTTTGGTTGTTTGGGATACCCACTTTCCTTAATTCTCTTCATGTTCAGCTCTTTGGCATGATAGTTTGTGTGCTTCTGATAATATTTCATTCAATAAGTTTTCTACGTCTTTAACTTTATTCTTCTCATCTTCGACTATTAAAAAATGCACATATTTGTTTGATTACTAAAGTCCTGTAGGTCTTGAATGCCCCGTCATTTTCTTCCTCTTTGTCTCTCATTCCTCCTCCTCTTCCCCTTCTTTCCCCCGGACCCGCTTCACCTTCTTTCTCTCTTGACGGGAATATTTCCAAAAGCATCTTCTCCAGTTCAGATAGTCTCCTCTCTTTCATATAGTCTGCTGTTGAGACTCCCAACTGCATTCTTCTTTGACTATTCAGCTCTTCATTTACAAAATTTCTGCTGGGTTCTTTTTAAAATCTCTATTTTGTTGATGAATTTCTCACTTATATCTTAATTTTGTGTAACCATTTATTTGTACTACATTGAGGTTTCTCATAATGATTTTTTCAAATTTCTTATCAGGCATTTCATCCATTTTGTTTTAGGATTCTGTTGCTGTAGAGTTGAGAATTCAAATGTTTTGTATCACTTTAATTTTTCTTATTTCTTTTGCTTCTGTGATATGATTTGTATATATAGTGGATCAGATACCACTTTTATTTTATGGCTTCCTTAATAAGTGACTTTCTCTTGAAGATGTTAGTTTGTCAAACAATGTTGACTTTGATTATAGCTTGCCACTGTAATGTAGTCTTATTACAGCTTCTTTTCCGATGATAACTAATTGGGTCACAGTTTATAACATGGCACAGTGGGAGAGGCATACTGTCCCTATGCCTCAGGCAACACTGAAGATATTCCAGATGTGCAGGGAGTTGTGATGCAAAGAGCAGTGGGTCCGAGGAGCTCATTATGGGCTTCTCCTACAGTAAGAATGATGGCCCCATTAGGCTGCTCAGGCACTGCTAATACCAGCTCTGCAACTTGGTGAAAGCCTGTAACAGTGCTGACCCCATATTAGTGACTACTGAGCTCTTGTCCTCCAGCCAGTCAGTAGTGCAGGTCCAGATGCTGCATGAGGAAGGTGGCAATGGGGATTGCAGTACTAATGTAACATGTAGCCAGTCCAAGCATGGGGGTGGGCATGCCAAAGAGCATCACCCAGGTAGGGGACACACGGAAAACTATGGTGTTGTCCACTAAATAGCTGATGAAAGTGTCCAACTATAGCTTGAGATGAGCAGGTTTCCCCTTGGAAAATCTTCACCTTCATGGTGATTTCAAGATTCCAGACACAGACTTGCCTTGATGGTATTTTCAGTAAACTGATGTTAGCAGACTTTGGCTATGTCGTTCTCATCATCTCATTTGGAAGCCTATGACCAGAAAGCCATGCTACCAAAAAAGGAACAGCCAAGTGCTAGTACTCAGAGAAGCTCTGCTGTGAGAATGAATCATAAGCATTTGTTTCTTAATCTCTGCCTCCCCCACCTTGCCAATGAATGCAATATGTATCTTCATGTTTATGTCTAGACAGGCCATTGAAAATAGGCCCTGGAAGTAAAAACTGAAAATAGTAAAAAGCTGAAAGTTTGGGAAAGACACTATTTCCTGTGTTAGTCCATAACTGTTTGGACAAAACAATCATTTTAAAGTAACTGCATTGTATTTTCAAAATTAATTTCTTTGTCTAAATTCTAACTCTGAAACACAAAAGATGATTTAGTTCAGTTCATGTTGTAGACCACATGTTCATAGACCTGTATAATAAATTTTTGGAAGATTTTATCTATCTATCTATCTATCTATCTATCTATCTATCTATCTATCTATAATTATGTGTGTATTTGTGTCTATCTATGTGTGCATGTGGCGGGGGGGATGGATGAGAGTGCCCATAAAGGCTGGAAATGTCAGATCTTCAGAAGCTGGAGTTCCATGTGGTTGTGAGCCACTCTAAATGGGTGCTGGGAACCAAACTTAGGTCCTCTGGAAGAGCAGTATGCTCTCTTGATCATTGAACCATCTCTCTAGAACCTACGTAAGAAAATTTGAAAGACACACTATGTCTGTTCTGTATCACAACACAACAAAACAAACAAAAGCAACCTAGCAAATGCCTGCGGCTACTTAAACATAAACCACTTCCTGTGGCTTCTGGATACAGGAAATAGTATGGCTGGGCTCTTGTAAAGATTATCTGTTAAGAATTCTTCTAACACATACATTTTTTAGTCAAAGTTCAACCCATTAGATCATTTAAATGACCCATTACTATTCCATAGCTCTTATACTTCTCTTAGAAATAAGCAGTGTAAATATTCCACCCTGTGTCAACTAACATGGAAATGATTGTAGCTAGGTTAGTGGAAGTTTCATGGAGTATAAATCCATCAAGTTTTTCTGTTATTTAAACAGCAAGAAGTATAGACTATCTGTAGAGTGATGAGTATAGCCCCTGAAGGTCAACAGGCACTTGAATTACACATAGGAAGTGGACAGGAACAGCACACACATTAAAGTTTAGTACTGTAAATTTAGGGCAATGACTTTTCCCATAATAGCTTCCTGAAAAGTATGGCTTCCCAGTGGTCTATATACTGTGAGGGCCTGTTTATATAGTGAGGGCCATGCCCTTTATGCCTGAAAGTTTAATTTTGTCATTACCAATTACTATGTACTACTTTTTTTCTTTTTGCTAAAGCATCTCAAAAGCTCATTTAAATTACCTCACAGTTTCAATATGTGAGGAATAAGGAAAATGATACCTACATGCTTAATTTGTCCTTAACAGAACACTACTAAATGGATTGTATCATTTAACATAAATAAGGATCTTATTAGCTAGAAAGGGGTACAAATCTAGAGGCAACTATTTATATTTGGAAATCACTGAAGTTGCTACATGACTTGTGCATGAAAGGTGTATATTGTAATGAGCTTTTGTTTCTAGGTATGTCCTTAATATAGACTTTCAATGCCAGTTCTGATTGTGAGAACTTAAGTGGAGAATGTGGTTACACAATGATGAAAGAGAAGAATCAGTGTGGTGGTATTGTGTTCCCCAAAATATTGTGTGTGGTGGTATTTTACTTGTACTGAAATGTGATTTTAATTGTATGTTAATAAATAAAGTTGCCTGGGGATCAGAGCTGTTAGAGCCATAGCAAGTGCGTGGCGGCGGTGGCACATGCCTTTAAGGACCTGGAGGGCGGTACATACAGGCAGTGACGAGGCAGTCACATGTTTGGGTTTACAACCAATGAGAAGGCAGAACAGCTAGAGTATATAAAGACATACATACAGGAAGTAGGTCCTTTTGGAGAGCTCTCTTGGCTGAAGAGGATCCCTGAATCAGGAAGGGTGAGGCTCTTAGCTCTGACCTCTTGGCTTTCTTCTCTGAATCGGCTCTGTGTTTCTTATTTAATAAGACCGTAGGTTACATCTACAATTGTGCATGCTAATAAACTTATCTGGAGTCAGAGGTCCAGAATAGCCACAATATTAAACATAGAGGATAGGCAGTGGTAGCACACCCCTTTAATCCTAACATTCCAGAGGCAGAAATCCATGTGTTCAAGGTTTCAGCCAAGCATGGTGACTCACGCCTTTAATCCCAGAAAGCCAGCCTTTAATCCCAGGAGTGGTGGTAGAAAGCAGAAAGGTATATAAGGTGTGAGGACCAGAAACTAGAAGCATTTGGCTGGTTAAGCATTCAGACTTTTGAGCAGCAGTTCAGCTGAGACCCATTCAGATGAGGACACAGAAGCTTCCAGTCTGAGGAAACAGGACCAGCTGAGAAACTGGCGAAGTGAGGTAGCTGTGGTTTGTTCTGCTTCTCTGATCTTCAGCATTCACCCGAATAACTGGCCTCAGGTTTGATTTTATTAATAAGAACTTTTAAGATTCATGCTACAAATCAGAGCTTTGAAATGCAAAGATCTTTGCGATTCCAGACGTTAGTCTGCAGATCTAGAAAGGCAGAAGACCTTTTCTATCAAATGTTATCGTCTGGACAGCAAAAGATGATCTAGAAATAGCTTTTGGAAGTAGATGATGAAATCCACTGTGTATCTAGAAATCTCACCGATGGTAAATATGGGGTATAAGAAAGACTAAGTAACTTGACTGTAGCTTGCACCTACAAATGAAAGAAAGTGCTTTATAATATTGCTATTTATAATCTCAAAGAATAATATTATGGAAATACATGATAACCCTAATAATAATAGTTCTAATAATTCTATATAGCATTTCTGGACAACAATTCTGTATCTGGTTGTTGCTAAATGCTTTAGGTTTAATTTACTTATTTAATTCTATCAATATCCCTAAGAGGTAGGCACTTTTGTCATTTTGATTTCTCAGATAGGAAAACTGAGGTTTAATGAAGTCAAGTAAATTGTTCAATGCTACACAGGGAATAAAGAATAATGCCAGATCAATCAAACTCGAAAGTTCAAAATTATACTCTGTAAAATTATCCTTTAATTCCAGCACTCAGGAGGCAGAGCCAGGCAGATCTCTGTGAGTTCGAGGCCAGCCTGGTCTACAGAGTGAGTTCCAGAACAGGCTCCAAAGCTACAGAGAAACCCTGTCTTGAAAAACTAAAAAAAAAAAAAAAAAAAAAAAAAAAAAGATCTCCAATAAACATTTCAGGATTGTTTGCTTCTTTGTATACCAGGCTAGAATCCAATACAACTGAGCCAGAGACAGACAGAGAGGAAGGGACAAGTGCTTTCCTTCTCTCAATAAAAGTATCTATTTAAAAATGTGATGAAATTTTCATAAATCTGTCATCTTTTCTCCAGACGTTTCTTTCTAAAGCTCATAAATATAAAATTAAAGCTTCATGTATGATTAAAAGAAAACCTTAGTTGAAAATACACATTTGGAGCCTCAATAATAGTACTATGAATTCACATTAGTTTTGTGGGCCTGATTTCCTGAGATATCCATTGTACAGTTTTATCTTCTGGGAGGCATTACTCTTCCAAATGATAAAGTATTTCATTGTTAGGATCCTGCTGTGGAGATAGATGACAACCTGTAATCTCACTGGTCTTTCAGTTTGAAGATACTAGAATGTGGGCCCTGGCCTTCCCATATCAAGTAAACTGTTGTCTGCTTGCCGATCTTGACCAGATGTCCTCCCTGTGCTGATTCCCTGCTGATTTCCTTCTTACTGAGTGCTCACCAGAGGGTCTTTGTTTGTGTATCCTGTATTGGGTGTAAACACCCTAGATGCAAGAATGTAGAACATTAACGAACTTCTGCCCTCTGGGGTTCCTCCATTGTGCTGCAAGCCTGTATTTAAGGTTTCCTACTTCTTTCAATAAACGGCATTCTGCATTCTGCTGTGGCAAATGATTCACTGTCTCTTGTCTCTATTTTTTAATTCACAGCCCCTCGCTCGGACATGGTGAACTGGGTGGCGGTAGCGCAGGTGTTACTGCAACACTAGAAACTTCTAACAGAGCTGGTTCTATGGCTCAAAGTCAAAGAGAACCAAGCTTCCAGGCAATCTTTCTGCTTTAGCCTTATATGATTCTAGGGCTGTGAACAGCGAGCCTCTGAGGAAGGGTCTGGTAGTGTCTTGTCTGTCTTCTGGCGATGCAGCCAACAAGGCAATTATTTTCCCTTCTAAAAAATAGTCTTGAGTTAAAACTGGCAAAGGACCTCTTTGTTCAGGCAGAAAGCTGGTACAGGTCTCAGGGATCTAGAAAAGCACCTGAGCCACAGAGATGATTTGGGTCTTTGCTAAGGCCCTTTATGGAAGGAGTATTGGAAAGCAAAACTGCTCATTTTACCCATCTGGTAAGCAAAAAGAGAAAGGTACACACAAAATGGCCTAAACAGCCTTCCTGTTAGGTTCCAGCTCTTAATGACTCCAACCACTCCCAGTATCAGCTAGGGGCCATCCCTTCACCATATATGAGCCTTTCAGGGATGCCCAAGATGCAAACCATGGTAAAAGGACAAGTGAAACTCAGTGTTCTTGAACTTTCTACCAACTGCAGTGGGAGATCACTCCTATAAAACACAGAAACAGAATGAGCGCATCGGGGATCATAAAGGTAACAGAGCCTCAATAAGAGCCAAGAGAAGCAGCTGAGTGGGAAGTATCTGCAGAAGACCCTGACAATTACCATTCAGTCATGTGAACCCTCATTGACAGCAGCAGAAAACTGTGCCTATGCTTGCTTACATGTGAAATCATTAGCTAGCCAAACCCTGAAAAGAAGAAAGAAAATATCTGATGATGAGAAAAAACAAAACAAAACAATTTAGAAAACTATAACTAAATAGACAAACAGCTATAGATAGAATTGTTTCTTCAGAACAGGTAAGCACCATAGGCATCAAAGAATACTATTTTTTCCCTTCAGGCCTGGGCAATCTGTACCAATAAAATTTGTAATGGGCCCCATAGAGAAGACCTTCCAATTAGTAGAGACAGGCTCACCTCTCAAAGCCCGAGCTCTTATTTGGATTTGCACAAAACTAGAGCATTGGAAATACAACTGGAAAAGTAATAGTAACTGAAACCAGCCATTATGCTATTTTAGGAAGTGAACTACGCAGTTAGCACCTTTGTCCCCAGAAGGTGGAAGTAGAAGTGGATTGAAGAAGAAAGGTTTGAAAAAAAGTTATATTTCAATATTACAGTTAATTAACCCTGGGGTTATCCTGTACATCACTATGGCTGTCACTGTATGGTCTTGGTTATCTCAGACTACTATAACAAAATGCCCCAAACTGAGTGGCTTAGAAAGCAGATGTTTGTTTTCTCATAGTTCTTAGGTGCTGGGTGTTTATGAGGGAGCCAGCATGGTTGGGCTCTGGTGAGCAACCTATAGATGGTTGAATTCTTGCTGTCCTCTCACAGTTTTCTCTCAGGGTTTGTGAGGGAAGAGCAAGCTCTGGTCTGTAACCCCACCAGGAGGGGACCACTTTGATAATGTAATCTAATGCTAATTGCTTTCTGAAGTCCCCTTCCAAATACCCCAGTGGAGGAGACAGAGGCACAAACATTCATCTCAATAGTATATATACATGCAATCCTTCATACAGTTAATGGGGTTAGTCAGAGAAATGGGTCATTAGGTGACTCATTGTGTGAACTTTGTAGGTATATTTCCATGAACTCAAGTGGCTCCAACATCCCACAGTATTCTTTTGGAACCTTGGTGTTATATGCAGACTGTCACTCACCAAGACACTGTTATATGGTAACTAATTCCTGTGCTCAAGAAAGCTGGAATCTTCTCAATGGTCCCTAAAATACTCTAGATTTTTACATTCTCTGTCTCAGCCTCCTGACATTCCTTCCACCAAATAGATTACATACTCTATTTTCATCACAATAAAGTCCTTGCTTTCTCTCAAACACATTGAATGTCCAGTGCTTTCCTGAAATTCTTTTCCAGGTACCCACCTGAGTTACTCTCACTTCCTGAATATCTCTGTTAAGATACTATTATGCCAGAGGAGTTTATGTTGCTAAAGTTTTCCTGACTGGCCCATAGTCAGGACAAATCTCTCTCACCTGCCAGTCCCATAGCCACTCAGACCTGACCAAGTAAACACAGAGACTTATATTGGTTACAAACTGTATGGCCGTGGCAGGCTTCTTGTTAACTGTTCTTACAGCTTAAATTAATCCATTTCTATAAATCTATACCTTGCCACATGGCTCGTGGCTTACCAGCGTCTTCACATGCTGTTTGTCATCATGGCGGCTGGCAGTGTCTCTCTGACTCAGCCTTCCACTTTCTAGCTTTATTTTCCTCCTTGTCCCGCCTACACTTCCTGCCTAGCCAATGGCCAATCAGTGTTTTATTTATTGACTAATCAGCAACACATTTGCCATACAGAACATCCCACAGCACTTCCCCTTTTCTTTTCTTAAAAAGGAAGGTTTTAACCTTTACACATCTCCAAAGTCAGCTTGGTATATTTGGGAATTTGGGCATAGCTTCTCTTACTACTTCCTGCTGGAGGGGGGCACTGTATCTTCTGGGGAAACAAAGAAAATTTTAGGATCATGGAGTAGTCCGTGAGGCTGTATCGTCTGAGCCAGTTGCCTTGAAACCATTCTGGATGTTGGATCATCTGGGCCTTGGTGTCACCTTTCAGGGGGTCTTGGCTGGTCAAACCTGATGTATCTTAATCTGGAACAAATCCATAGTCTCTTGCTTTCTGTGGAAACAAAAGAGACTCTTTTCCAAAGCAACATATCCTTACATCCAAATTTTGAAGTCAAGGTACCTTTAAAATATACATTTTGGCATAACTCAACAGCTTTTACAATCAAATGTTTTTCTGCAGTTAAAAATCCCAAAAACAACACAATCCAGATTCTCTGTGTAATATTCATCTTCATGTGGCTTATTTTTTATATTAATTTTACTGTCTCTTTAAAGACTTTATTTTTTAAAACTATGTATTTGTTTATATAACTGTATATATCACCTTTTTTGTCTCTTTCAAGCCTACGTATATTTTACACACATTGTAAACTATTACATCTGAATCTGTCTTATTGTGAATCTATTGCTTTAAGCTGCAGCAGCTGTGGCTGCTGGCTCCACCCACCTCAGCTTCCCAACATGGCGGTGGTAGTTTACCACCAGCTCTGGGAGCTATCGTGGGTCTATGCTTTTATCCAAGCAGCATGTAGCCCAAAAATCTCTTTTTTTGTTTTGTACCTGCAAAGGCTAAATCCACCATGCAGCTTAATGTGCCACTTGCAGAGGCCTCATTCCTGCCATACTGCAGGTCGAGCGCGCACACCAGAAGCCCACAAGTAGCTCAAACCGGCAGCTGCCACTCATTTGAGAGAGACAATTAGGAACTGTTTTTAGCTCCGTTTTAGAATCTTTTCTCAGTTTTTAGATGGAAACTCTTGCCACCACGTTGGACGCCATTTGTAGCTAGAGTTTTCCTGCCTGGCCCACAGTCAGGACAAATCTCTCTCACCCGCCAGTTCCACAGCCACTCAGACCCAACCAAGTAAACACAGAGACTTATATTGGTTACAAACTGTATGACCGTGGCAGGCTTCTTGTTAACTGTTCTTACAGCTTAAATTAATCCATTTCCATTAATCTATACCTTGCCACATGGCTCGTGGCTTACCGGCATCTTCACATGCTGTTTGTCATCATGGCGGCTTTCAGTGTCTTTCTGACTCAGCCTTCCACTTTCCAGCTTTATTTTCCTCCTTGTCCTGCCTATACTTCCTGCCTAGCCAATGTCCAATCAGTGTTTTATTTATTGACTAATCAGCAGCACATTTGCCATAAGTTTCTCTTGAGCATCTGATGAAATAGCAATCTCAACCTCATCCTGCCTTAGAATACTACCCTTTTGGTCTATTTTTTCCTATATGTACCAACACTCTGAAATGCATATGTTGCTTGCTATTCTGTTCTCTACCTTTTCCTTAATGTCTACACCTGTATTAGTAAACAGTAGCACTGACGAGGTCTTTCCTAGACTGCTGCTCAATAAATTATGTACTACATATACTACACACACACATATACATACATGCATTCACATATGTGCACACACACCCACAAACAAATATACATACACAGCTACACACGTACAGACACACACACACACACACACACACACACACACACACACACACACACACATGCCATCTGAATACTAACTATAGTAACACAAAAACCTAGGTTGAACATCTTGCTAAAGTTGTTCTCTGCTCTGTTGGAAAATGTTTCAGGCACAGTTCACAAACCAGACTGAATGTTGTGTGCCACTCACCTAACCAAGTGGCACAGACAACTTAGAATTTTGATAAAGAACACTGGTAACACATCAGGAAGGTTCTTGCTTATTGTTATTTGAAGCTGTTTCTTATAAAGAGTGAACTAAGACTTCGACTAAGTCTTAAGAGTATCTCTTGGGCCACTGAGATGGTTCAGTATGGGAAGAAGTATTCTGCCAAGACTGGTGGCCTGAGTTCAGCCCTAAGACCCCACATGGTAGACAATGAGAATCAACACCTGCAGGCTGTCCTCTGATCTCCATGTTCATACTGCCCACATACAATCATAATAACTGTAAAGGTGTTATTTAAACTAGGCTTTAATAAAGACTACCAGGAGGAGTGAGGTAGTAGGACAGTCCTATGGACTATAGTGCAAACTCCCCTGGCAAATGTAGAGGAGGTTATTAACTGCATAAAACCATGCATGGCCCAAGATAGTGTGCGGATAAAAAAATGAAAATCCCTCATCTTGGAAGACTGCAGAAATATCTCTGGTTAACTCTGGCAAAGTAAATAATTTTCTTTAGGGTCCTCTTCTAGTGATGTATTGATATGTATAAAATTGCTCCTTTAAAATCTACTGGCCTGAAACCCCACTGCTGTGTGGTGTCCACTCAGGAGCATGCTCCAGGCTTTCTGTCTCTCGGCATGTGTTGATTCTCTTGCTAAATGACTCACTCACAGGACTGGCCATTTGATGTTGGCTGTCATCTGGAGCTCAGAGAAGGCTGAGGACGAAAGGGCTTAGTTGTCCTCTGTCTTGTGGGCTTTTATAGTTTTCTTCTCAGATTCCATAGATCCCTATTATTCTGGGATTGCAGAGAAAGAGTCCAAAAAGTACATAGATGATTGGGGCCTTTTTATCCCTTAGCCTGGGAAAGAATGCACTATAACTTCTGTTGTGTTCTGTTGAGTGAGGCAATCAAAGGTCCTCCTGGCCCCAAGGCGATGGGACAGAATGGGCTTGATGCAAGGCCTATGGTTGTCCTAGCAAAGGAAGCTGTGAGGCAGACGGCTGTGGTGTCCATTGTTTGGAGAGTAGACTCTGCCCTGCATGCTGGCCCCACTTTCACTCTTCTGTTATCTGAATTCGCGCAGCCTCCCTGGTGTTCTGTGTGCCGTTCTTTCCCCCACAGCCTTTGGCTCTGGGCTGCCCCTTGCCTCTGTCTATGTCCTCATCATTATTTACGCAATCCTGACTCTTTGCTTGTGTAGTAACACTTTATTCAACAGTGATCCTTGGGCAGCTCATTTTTTTTAGAACCTTGCAGGATTTCTTCCATTAATTATTAATAATCCGAGACTTGTTGATTTATTTTCAGTGGCCTTGAAACTCTGCTTATCTTTCCCTTCATTAGGTAGCTTCTGCTGTCTTGTATGTGCCTTCAGGTTCTTTGTTTCTTTATTTATTTTCCCTCCTATGGTAGCAAAGAAGGACTTTTCCTTCTCTTACTTTGACAAAATGAAAAAACAAGAAAATTAGGTTAGTTGTTGACTAGAGCTTGAAAAGAAATTGAATGTTTCCCTTCGTGTCATGTAGGGGGCCTGACATTTTCTCTGACACTCTATTAACTTGCCTTTACCCAAATAGTTACAAACACCCCCATAGGGCAACTTTCCCTTTACAGCAGATTAGGCATGGCAACCTTTCCTCTAAATTAAGCCTTCAGGGATTGGCCCAGCAGCCACATGGCAGCTCTAAAGCCCACCTTCCCCTGCTCTCTTCCCAGACACTTTCCATGCAGCTGTGGAAACCACTGGAGCCCGCTTTTATCCTTAGGATCAAGGGAATGAGTAGGGCTGCTCCCTGTGTCCTCCCTGAGTACTGTGTCTAAGGGCTGGTGGTATGGGGCTTTGTGTAATTGTAAGTTCAAGACCAGACTCAAGGTCCACATGTACTCCAAAACTTCTGGGAAAGTTTCAGGGCATGGGGTTGGGGTTAGGCTCTTCTAATTGCCAGAGTCCTTCTGGAATCCACTTTCAGGGCCGTCCTCAGCACCAATGATGACATGGGGAGGAGCCCAATGTGCTGCAGCCCAGCACAACCTGCTGCAATGCCTACAGTTGTCAGCTTTTCCATTAAAAAGCGGAAAGTGCCTTCACCTTCCATGTCTCCCTGACAAAGCCTAACCCTTGCCTCCCAGTCCACCTGTTTCTACTTGATCGCTGTGCCAAGGAATGGTGGGTGCACGTTTTCTGAACCACCTCTTCCCCCAACCCCTGCTGAGAAGGCCTAGGGCTCTTTGCATGTAAAACACAAGGCACAATTGTACTTGGCTTTGAATCATAATAAAAATTCTACAACTAGCATAGCTGATTTGACATCTTCACACATACACAGAGTGGAAACGTTCTCAACTATACATTTGTCACCGGGTGTCTGGCTTGGAAAAGAGAGAGCGGAAATCCCGAGGCAATATGAATCTTTAAATACTGCTTGAACCTCTCACAAGACTTGATTCCCTGTCCTTCCTCTGCAAACAAGCCTTCATCACAGGGCCATGCCTACGTTTTCACCGGGCTGCTCTAAGGTGAACACACTCGGAGTGTGGACGGCTTTTCAGAATAAAGAGGGATTTCACTTCAGAGGGAATAGGAGGTAATTTAATTCTACTCATCTTGGAACAAACTACCCCACAGTATTTCATTCTCATTTTTTATTTTCACCTGAAACAAAATAAAACAAAACAAAAAAATTGAGGATTTCCTAGAGCTGTGAAAGACCTCACGGAGTTATGATGTTCCCAGCAATCTCCCAGCAGCCACCTTGGGAATCTTTCAGGATATGTGTTTGGGGCAGCATAAAAATGGACGTAGCCACAAACACAAATGTCCAGAGACCCACATAAACGTTGATGTACACAGGTAGATCACGAAGTTCACTCTCCAATCGACTGTATGTAGTTTGTTCTCTCTCTCTCCTTTTTCCATCACTGCTGCTACTATCCGAAAAATCCTTTAAGGTGTTTGTTTGTTTGCTTGTTTGTTTAGGGATAACCACTAAACACACTAACTTGATCTCAGCCTTCAGCTCTGAGGCCAGACTTTCTGGAGTTCTATGATACTCTGGATCTTTACTACCAGTGAAGGAGCAGGGTTCATGACAGTGCTGGCTTGGAGAATGTTGTCAGAATTGTCAACTTCACCTTGAAGTGTTCTTTGTACAAGTGTAATAAAGAAAGAAGGTGTTCTGGACCAGCTGCAATTCATCTATCAGATGGATCAGATTAGATGCTTTCCACACTGAGGCAACATCAGTGAGCAAAGGAGGAAGCCCCTGGAAGAAGAGTACATCTTTACAAAGAAGGAAATGCACAATAATTTAAAATGGAAAACATATAATGGCTTGGAGAGGAAGGTGGAACATCAGATCATCACCAGTCATTAATTATGACTGTTGTGGGGGTGTCTGAGAGTTGGACTCCTCCTTTGTTCAGATGCTGTGCACACGACCACAAGCTCAGCCTCAGTACAACACGCAGGGGACTTCTCTGAAGCTCTTCTCTTGCTTCAGCTTGTGGGTGCTAGAATGACCTCCACATAGGCAGTGCTCCAGCTCTGCTCACCGAGGGAGGGAGAAATATGGGTCAGGAGACTGGTGTCTGGGCAACTGGATGCAACTCGTAAATTTGCAGTAATTGCTTTTAATCTCCACGCCATTTTTTATTTGTCCTGAAACTCAGACCCGAATAATCAAACGGCTATGTATTAACTTTACCCAGTAGACTTTGGACCACCTGTCTGCTCCCTGGCTTCCTGGCCAAGAATCCCTTCTGGGAAAGGCTGATTGGAAACACAGCAGGATAGCACTCACTGCTTTTCTTTCTTTGTTCCATCTGTCTCCCCTGTCTTCTGGGAGATGACTTGTTCAACTTCCTATTGCTTCTCACGTTCAAGGCACAGTTCTCCACCTGTGCTCCAGACCCACTGCGTCCCAGCCTTCTCCCAGATGTTGCATACAGGGAACCCTGTTTCTCATCTTTCCAGTGCATTAAATCCTTCATCTCCTGAACATTTCACAAAGCCCAAAATCTTACCACATCTTTCCTGTAGAACACTCTTCATTCCCTCTACCTAATGGCCTTATTGTTGCTTTCTCTTCACCAACCAAAGCATTCTGTGAAGTAGATTACATTTCACATAGCCAGCCACCAACTCACTTCCTGCTGGCATTTCAAAGCACTGATGGGTTGAGGATGTGGCTCAAGGGTAACCCTGGAGTCTATCCCTAAATGTCCTGATGCAGGGCTCTCTGGAACTGCATTGTCAAGGACTTGAGTGATCCCCTTACTGCTGTGCATATCCACTACTCTCAGCAATTTGATGCTGTTAGTCATGAATCTGTAAAATTATCCCCTAGTTATTAACAGAGACACGAACCTTTAATCTGTCACCACAGCAGTGCTTTATCAGAGCCTCTTCCGGATCTATTTCATACATATTCATGTATGTGTATAATATGTACATGTGTACACAAGTATATTGTACCAACACTCATTCTTACCAGGTCTTCACATTTTTGCCACTGTTATACAAATGAAATAAACCAGAATTTCTGTCAATTTAAATATCTCACTCCAATAGGCCTCTGAAACAGGAAAATGAGCATATATCAAGTAAATGCTTAGAAAATGCCAGCCACTTACTGACATCCCAATGAATGTTACCTAAGCCATCATTTATTAGTATATAATATTTCTTAATACTTTTATAATGTAAAATTTTATACATTTACCTATTGATTAATATTTAGTCTGTATCTTCACTATTATAAATCTTGCTTATTTATTTGTAATTTATCTCATGTTTCCATTTCTTCTATTATTACTTTTGCTAATAATTGCAGTATAATGTTGAGAAGCAATCATGGCAACAACATAAAATATAGTAGAAGTTTTTTGGATGTGGGGCCTTTGCTGGAGGGTGGTCAATCCACCAGTGAAGAAACTACTTGGCCTCTCCCATAACAGCCATATCTGAATGGAATGGCAGAAGTCATAAAGCCAGCACAGCTGCTTGACAAAGATCCAGCAGAGCTGAGCCACATGATGGCCGCCATGCCACCTTTGGTTTTCATCTCCACCTGTTACATACTTGGGGTACTTTTAATATTTGTACAACTTGAGGATATTGGATTGATGGAAAATTCCTTATGAATCATTTATGCCTTCTCCCAGGAATGCTGCTTCTAAGCTTACCCAGAAAAGTCCTGAACATACTAGCCCCCCTACCCACTTTGAGGGAGAGATCCTTATCTACTTGAAGGTCTTCCTTATGCCTTGGAGGTTGTGACACATAAAGTAGCCACAGGTCTCTTTATGAGGCTATGAGACATTTGAGGCTATGAGATATTCTTGAGACATCTGTCCCTGTACTTACACTGGAACAAGATATTCAAAACAAAGTAAATTCAAAAAGGTCAACAAGATTTGGTGGGCTAGAGGAATTGTCCACAGCTCAGATTACAAGCCTCTTCCCACTGTACACTCAGACAATTACGTGGCATACAACTCTGCCCTACATAGAGACATATTGATAAGTAAAGTGTGGAGTGGAAAGATCATAAAAGTATGAGATGTTAGGACCTCCCTCTCTTAGAAGTTAGCTCATGTAGAGCCACTATAATGTCATATGACCAAGGAACAACAGAATGCCAGGATTAGACATATAGACCAATTCTATAAGGATATAAATGCGAATACTGATTGTATTATGCCAGAATTTGAATAATAACTGCAGCAGCTTTAGTCTGAGGATTTTTCCTGGGGACTCTGACCACTAAGAGTTAATAATACACTGCTTGGGACATGGCAAAATGCCCAGGGTGGTTGAAGATTTTGTTTTGGTCTAGTGTCCTTGAAGTAGCCAAAACAACCAGCCTGAGCACAGGTTGTCATATGCCTCTAGTCTCAAAAACTGGGTTATGGGGTTAATAAGTAAGAATAAACTCTGTTTATTAATGATGTCAAAACTTGAGGGAAAATGATTGGAAATGATAACTCTGTTCTGTCATAGTTTATTAATGATGACTAAAAGATGAGCAAAAGAAAGTGAAACATGTCCAAAACCAAAAATGGTATGATCTGTGTTTTGGAACATCATGAATGTATCCCTGCTAACTAAATTTTGAATAAATAAAGAAACACTCTGGCTGCTAGTCAGTCAGGCTACAAGATTCTCCTGACCACCATGGCCTGGCTCACTTCTTTCTCCTGCTGACTCCTTACACCCTCTACAGGACCCATCCACCGCCACCGGGGAATGGCTCCCAGCACAGCAGCTGCTACCTTTAGCAACTGTCTTTTGAGATGATAACATAAAAACAACATTTCTCCCTTCCCTTTCCTCCCTCGAAATCCTCCCATATGCCCCCCACTACTCTTTCAGATTCATGACCTCTTTTTTCACTAATTGTTATTGTTTGCATATATGTATAGGTCTATACATATCTATCCCCTAAGTATAACCAGTCAGTCTATATAATGTTACTTGTATGTGTGTTTTCGCGGTAATCACTTGGCACAATAGCAACATTTAACTCAGAAAAAGGCATATAAAACGGAACAGATTTCAACCTTCCTTTATTGACATTGTTTTCATAAGAGGAGTCAAGCTCAATTTTTCTGGGCATTTTATTTAATATTTATTAAGAGCAATATCCAAGAATAGAGTGAGAGATGTTCTTCACAAATTTACTTTGAAAATATACTTTTAGATGTTTGTCATTAGTTTGTACCTCACAGATGGTACCTCAAGCCTTAGAATTCAAGTGCCGTCACACACAAACCACCTAGAGCAAATGTTCATCATAGCAAACATAAATAAGTGAGAATATCAGTTTTTATACCTTGCATCAGTATGAAACAAGGGGTGAGAAACATGTCCTCACTCAGCTTGAGGAAGAACATCACTCACTTATCGTGGTGAATTTTATGAAAGAGTTATTGAAGGAGAACCTAACAATTCCAAATACCTAACACCAACATTAAGAAAAGGGGGAGGAAACTGTGCTTCAAAATCAGAAAGAGAGAGTCGGGCAGCCACAGGGACCAGCGAGGAGGCAGGAAGAGAGCCGGGAAAGGTACTTGCCCCTGTCCAAGTGGTCCATCGTTCATCCTGTCTCCCTAGGACACACCTACAGCTCTGGAGGCAGAGAAAGCATGAGTTTCCCACAACAGCCGAAAACTCATTTTACTGAAAAATTTGCACACGTTCTATCAAAATTTTCTTTTCTACGGCTAATGAATGACACTCTTGGAAGAGGTAACACGATTTATGTCTGCATCTCCATTAGTCCCCAAGGAAGGAGGCTCAGTGCCCCGAGAGGCACAGGACAACAGCATCAGCTTCTGTCCCAAGTGAGTGGTGGAAGCAAGAGGCTGTGAGTTCAAGAACAGGCAGGCTACAAAACAAGACTTTCAGAAAATGAAAAGCCTGAGGATGTAGCTTATGGTAGAGCACTTGTCTCTGTTCTACTTGAAGCACTTCAGATGAAACCAAACTAAAAACATGGAACGAACGGAAAGCCTACATTCAAAGATCCTGGCAGCTCCCAGTGAAGCTGGGTCTTTTCCTCCAAATATTTCTGCCTTCCAAATTTTCAACACAGTTTACATAAGCAATCTGTCTTCTACATTTTTAAATTCTTGTACATTTATGTATGTATATATTATTTACTTTTGTGTATAGATGATGTATCTCTGTGGATGTATGTATGTTTGCATGTATGCATGGCATGTGTGTGCGGTCATAGGACAGCTTTGGGGAGCTGACTGCCTCCTCCAGCTTTGGTACAACTCCTAGGGATTGAACTCAGGTCATCAGGCTTGGCTCCCTGTTTCTTTTCCTGACTGTGGCTACTGTAAGTATCATTGCTGGATTTCCCAAGAACACCCTGTTTTCTGAATCTAAAAGTTAACCTTTGTTGAATTCTATTTTTAAAACACAATAAACAGGTTGCTTTTGCAAATACAGCTGACTATTGTCATTCCGGTGGGGACAGCTTGAAATAGAAAACAAGCAATTGTATGCTTGGAGGTCATGGTGTGTAAAGGAGCAGCCTGAGGGAGAGTCTGTCCCGAGAGATAACTCTTCATGGCATCTCCTCTTTATGACCCTACTTACTTTCAGCTGAATAAATAGTTTTTGTCTTAGCTGTACTTTCCTTCTGTTCATTTCTGCAGTGGAGGCAGAGTTCTGTGTGTGTGACACCACAATCTGTCACATGGTACGTTTGTCGTCCCCACACATTCAGCATTAGCCATACCAAGTGCAAGGAGAAGGAGAACACTATCCTCCACACTTAGTTTAATGTCACAGAAAACTGTGAAAAACACACACAAAGTGTTCTGTGTGTCCATTTTTCAGCATGATGTATTTTTAGCTTTCTGCATCCGGCATGTCTGAATCCAGACTCAAGAGAAAAATATCAATGGGCCGCATATGGTACACTTCTCAGCATCTTTGAACATATTCAAAGTAAGCAATGTCATCCCTAAAGACTTTCTGAGGACTAAACAATCCATGCTAGCACTTACAGCCTCTATTGCAAAGGGTGGAAAACACTGGGAAGGAGCCCTGCCACGTTTCCGCTCTCTCCCACAGTGCTCATTCCAAATCCTTTGGCTGCCTTTCCTACCTCCCTCAAGGACCACCTTGTACTCATTCTATGTTATGAGCTTTCATATTGTTCTCTCCTTCCTAACTAAGCCCCTAAACACTTGTGTCATCAGCTGTCATCCAGATACTGATGACCCCCAGGTTCAGATCCCTCCTGAGGCCCTCTGTATGAAATTCAAATAAAAATTTGTAGTTGTATATCCAGCGTCTTACCCAACAACTCTCCTTGGATGTGTTAAGACATAGCTATCATTTAATAACTCAAATATTTGAAATTACTAGCTTCCAAACACATCCAAGTTTATGGCACCTTAATGGAGTTGGGTCTCTATTCATTATAACAACTTCGTTTACCCCCAAGTCTTCTGTTCACGTATTTTCTTTTTCTTATAGCCTGTATCAAACCACCAACTAACTCCATTGGCTCACCTAAAAACACATCATGGACTCAGCCATTTCCACTTCCAGATGCTACCCCTGGATCTAAGGTACCATCTTCTCTCACAGCATCAACAGATGCCTCCAACTGGCTTTTCAGTTCCCTTACTTGAGTCTGGCTCACCTGTGCAGTCTGGTCTCATTGTAATATCAGTTGTTGTTTTAGATGGAAGTAAAAGCAGGGCACTCTTCTGGTCAAATTGTGCAGTCTTTCCTTCTGTAAAAGCAAAGCCAAGACTCCTAATAACTAGTGCGATTGTTCTTTCCTTCTTTCTAATTCTTCTGGTCATGTTGGCCTCCCTGATTGATGGCTGTATGATGTATACACATACATGTCATCATAGTCATTGTCACCATCACTGTCATCAAGGTCAAGAGGGAACTTTTGGAGATGTTGGCTATGTTTATGGCACTGGATGTGGTGACAGCCATCACTTATCTCAGGACTCATCAAGATGTATACATTAAACATGTATGATTTTGTAGGTAAACCGTACCTCTGTCATCTGGCTGGATTAAAGTACCAGCAGCTTGTTCCTTGTCCCGAACTGTAATATTTACTGACCATAGACGGGGAGCCATCCCTCCTCTCCTCTGGATCATTGCAAAAGTTATAAAAATTATGAGTGAAGTTTCCCATACTAAGCTTTGTAATTCCTTCTTCCCACCCAGGGAATCCTTTACTTCCTCTTCTGACTTGTATTTTCTCTGCTGGGGAAGGAACCCAGTGCCTGGTGCATAGTGAACACATGCTGTACCACTGAACTACACACACCCTTCTTTCATATTTTCTTTTCAGCGTTGACCATGATCTAACACGTTTTGCGGTTAACCCTATTTACTAATTTCAACATACTTTGTTTGATGACTACCTCACTATATAAGGCAGCAGGACCTAAAAGATTCTCTCTCTCTCTCCTGTCCCCCCTCCTCCTTGTCTCCCTCTTGTTTTGTGCTATTTTTTTTGTCATTAGAATCTAAAATAGTAGCAGGAACATAAAAAAAGAAAGAAAAATGTAATGAAAGTAAAAATTAAAAGAAAGGCAGAATAAAGAAAACAAGAAAAAATGAAAGAAGGAAGGAAGGAAGAAGGAAATGAAAGATGACAGGAAGGAGGAAAGGACAGGACAGAGAATGAAGAAAAGAAAGGAGAAAGAAAAGGACATTGTTTTCTTTGTGATTCAGAAGTGGCCGCTAATGGGAAATAACTAATTTCGATGGTTATTTCTCCTCTATGAGAATACCTGTACAGCTTTTAGATACTTTACACATTTCTCTTTCTTACTTGTTTCTTACTTCACTCTCACTACCAGATCTGAAAATACCCAGGGAAAGACAGAAGAGGGACAGAAGTGAACCACAAGATATCAAAGGTGGCTTGAGATGATGTATGTTAGGATCATGTGGTATAAACACAAGTGCACAGATTCACATGTGCACATCACACACACACACACACACACACACACACACACACACACACACACACACACAGATTGTGTTTACCACTAACTAGAGTCCTGTTGTCATAAATCATAAATCCATTACAAAAACAAAGTTATCTTCTTGTTCCACAACTCCATAAACTATACACAATTTTTAAAACTTCTTAGTTTTAAGCCAGGCAGTGGTGGCACACACCTTTAATTCCAGCACTTGGGAGGCAGAGCCAGGTGGATCTCTGTGAGTTCGAGGCTAGCCTGGTCTACAGAGCGAGATCCAGGACAGGCACCAAACAACACAGAGAAATGCTGTCTTGAAAAAAACAAACAAACAAAAAAGCTTCATAGTTTTAAAAGTATGTCTGTAGTAGTTCCCAATGTTGAGCTCACTGGAGGAATTGGTTGCACATTTTAGAAGCGTCAAGAGATGGGATCTGCAAACTGACAGATGAGGAAAGAGGCCATGCTCAACAACTCTCCGCAGTGGCTCTCACAAGAAGACAACAGGGGTGAGCAGAAGAAGCGGTGGTCATCATTCAATAACCAGACTACAGTGCTGAAAATGCATGTGAGGTGGAATATTTAAATCTCTACCGCATAACCCAGAAAATCAAATAGTGGTTTGTCCTCATCTCCATAGCTACTACACTCTGTAGATCTAGCTGGATAAATTTCACAAATGCAAAATCTGTCAAGTTTGAAAACCAGTTAGTGTAAAGTTAGTGAGTGGAAACATCTATTCCTTTATTATAAAACATGCAGTGTACATATTGCTTAAATAACACATGCTCATTAAGAAAATTAGGTAACAGGTCACTATTCTTATCAATGTATGAGGTAATTTCATAAAAATAGGAGAGAATACTCCAAACTGCCTGCCAAAGAAACACTCATCACTAATTTGTATGAGCTATATTGATAGCTCTACTCAGACTCCAGTGGTTAATTTAACATGGAAATTCTGACCTTTTACAAAGTGGCACAAATCAAATGATGGCGACTTGAAATCATGTTTTTAAATGCAGTATTTCATAATAAAGAAAACCAATTATAATGACTCTCATTGTGTTAAGAAAGTATTTGTGATAAATAATTTTTGAAAGTTAAATATTAGAAATAAACAATATCTAGCTTTTAGCCCAACAACCATTCCAGATATCACCAATAAACACATTAATAACTGTGACTTCTACTAGAGAAAAGTGATGAGCACACCAGTAAGCTCTTGTGGTTGCTTTCTTCCATTCAAACTAGAAGAAAGTGTGCAGGTTTCAGTCATAGAATAATTAGTAAAAGTAAAAGTGTACTTGTTTTCTAATAAACTGCAAATCCATTTTAATCTAGCCACTGATTTATTGAGATTGAGTGGCCTCTATGCAAGAAGTAATACAATGCCTAGTTTAGATGGTATTTAAAGGGAAAAAAAGAGAGGCAAGAAACAGGATCTTACTATATTCTCTTACTATATTCTCTTGTTTGGGAGAGTGTACCACCATACATGGGTTGCTGATCAGAGACATTGAGTGGATCATACTGATGAGTTTTGAGTATGTCAAATCACACATTTCCCTTTTTCTCCTCAAGGATGGACCTGTGTTTGTAAATATTAACTGTTATTTGTTGCTGTGATAGATACATATGCCCAGGTTGTAAATTCACAAATATAATATGTTTCTTTCAGTATACTTTCTGTGCTCTCAATAAAATTTCTGGACTCTTTTGTATTCTCCAAATTAGTTAGCAGAAAGCATTTGCCTAAATAAAATGGTCATTTGTGATACTTAATCCAAAGGAGAATGTTTCCCCCCAAGCTTTTCTGGACTTGACACAAAAACTAGATTAAAGTATTTTCAAATAGGCTCATTCATGTGGCTGCTGATTCATAGCTGGTTGCTGGTTTGGGATGATTGATACTTATAGAGAACCAGGAAATGGAGTTTTGCCAAATTTAGAAGCTACTCCGCCCCTTGAGATCTATATTTTCAAACTGAAAAGATGCAGCTTTGTGTGTTTAAACTTGTTTTTTCAGTAAAATTCATTAGAAAAGGCTTTCTGGAAATTCAGAAATTCTTAAAAACTAAACTTGCTGAGTTCAAGGACTTAAATTGTTTTATAAGGATCAGGTGGCTTTTGCTCTGCAAGAACACTAATCC